>NC_083359.1:78057500-79307500 GCF_030254825.1 Meriones unguiculatus
AGTGTGGTGGTAACTCAGTTAGCAGATTTCCTTCCCAGCATATACGAAACCCGGGCTGGATCCCCAATATAAACCAGGTGTGGTGGCACACTCCTGTAGTCTCAGCATTTGGGAAATGGAGGCAGGAGGATCAGAAGTCAAAAGTTCAAGGTCATCCTCAGCTACATAGTATGAGACCAGCTTGGGCTCTATGAAATTCTATTTAAAAATTTTTTTTCAAATAGTATACAAACACTAAACAGCGAAATCTGTTGTATATTGGAAAGTGAACTTTCTGGTGTGCATGATATGCATTTTATACACATGATTCTTGTGAATGTCATTCCAGGCACACAAGAACAATTCCAGTGCCCCAAAGAACCTCCTATCCTCCCTTTTTTGGCTCAGGCCCAATGACAAGTGCTGCCAATCTCAGAGCTTCATGTAAGTGGGATCCTCAGCATGCCCCCTTAGCCCTAGCTTCCATTCCATCAACACTATGAGAAACTAGTCAGAGTTTATGTGTGCTGCTACATTGTAGTGTCTTTTGTATCACCGAGCAAAAGGTTCTGCATTGTATGTCTTCGTATATTTAATCTTCTCCTATGGTGGACACTAGGGTAGAGTCCAGTTTGAGTTAGGAACTTACCTGGAGGGATGGCTCATTGATTAAGCATACTGGCTGCTCTTCAGAAGGATCTGGCTTCGATTCCCAGCACCTACATGGTGGCTCACAAGCTTCTGTGACTCCAGGATCAGAGCTTCTGATGTCCTTTTTTGGTGTCTTCAGATGCCATAAACCTGCAGGCAAAATATAAGCATATACCTAAAATAAAAGCAATAAAAATTAAAAATTATAAAAGAAAGAACTAACCCTTAAGCCTGATTGGGATGACGGCCAGATCTGCCATTTCCTCTAATGCCCTATTCTCTCTTCTTTCTCTGTGGCTATCCTCAACAACCACCTCTCCCTCTCCCTCTCCCTCTCCCTCCCTCTCCCTCTCCCTCTCCCTCTCCCTCTCCCTCTCCCTCTCCCTCTCCCTCTCCCTCTCCCTCTCCCTCTCCCTCTCCCTCTCCCTCTCCCTCTTGGGCCACAAGCACATGCTTCCACCACCTCATGGCAACAGCTTCTTTGGAGAAAAGGTGTCTTCAAATCCCCAACAGATACTGAAATAATCTTGATTGGGCAACTGAACAAACCAGCCTCTGCTTCACGTTTTAATATCATTAAATTGAATGCTCATTCACCCTTCTTCCTAAACTAAGACCCAGTGTCTAAGTTTGCTTTCCTCTTAGACATTGGCACTTACTCCCTCAAGAGTCTTTATTGAAACCCAGTGATCTTTGCTGAGGATTCCTGAAGCCATTCGCCGGGCAAAATAATATGTTTTGTTTTCTTTCAACATATATTTTAAATGATTTACCTTTATGTCAACAAAAATAGTTTAGTGGGATTTTTTTTTCAAACTTTTTATTGATTCTTTGTGAGTTTCACATCATGCACCCCAATCTCACTCACCTCCCCATCCCTCCACATTCACCTTTCCCCCTTGCAACCTCCCCACAAAAGAAAACAGACAAACATCTCGCCATGGAAGCTACAGCGTTTCACACAGTAGAGCCTTTTGCCCAAACAGCTCTACTGCAGATGTTCATTGCAATGAGTCATTAGTCTGGGTCAAGGCCTCTGGCTTCTGCTACACTATCAATACTGGATCCTCACAGGGATCCCCTCGGATATCCTGTTGTTGCCCTGTGTCCTGGAGATCCTGCAGCTTTGGTTCTGTGGGACTGGCCTCTTCACACACTCCAGAAGTTCATAGATGGCGTAGATGTTGGGGTGGGCCAGCTCAGAGCCCTAGGCCTAGGCCTGGGTGGTAGCTGAGTTGGTCAGCCCACCAGCTCTCTTGTGCCCATACCTCCAGGGTCAGCTCTCTCAGTGCCACAGCTGGTACGGAGTAGGGCCAGCTCTGCACAGCCCTCAGACATTAACATGGCCCCAGGCAGCAGCCCAGACCAGGGACGTCCTCGTGGCCTTTGGTGGTAACACGGGCCATGGACATTGCCACAGACCCACTGCTGCAGGGCCATGGCTTGGTGGGATTTTTCTTCAATTAAAAAATATGTGTAGCTGGACACAGTACAACTCAGGGAGGCAGAGGTAGGCATATCTCTGTGAGTTTGAGGCAAGCCTGATCTACAAAGTAAGTCCAGGGCATCAAAGACCACACAGAGAAACCCTGTCTCTAAACAAAACAGAACAAAACAAAAACCTTACAATTTCCTCTGTACTAAGCACTGTGTTAGAGGCTGGTGATCTTTTCCTTGGTGAAAGCCAGGGCCTATAAAGACTCAAGTTTGGACAAGGAAACACATAGGAACAGACACTCCATCGGCACAGAAGTCACCTGACCCAGACTTTTAAAAAGGTGTTTATTTTGGGAATGCCCGTGCGTATGTAAATACTGAGGGCCAGCACAGTGAGTTTTATTGAACGTGTCTCCCACCTCCAATAACGACCAAGATTTCACCATTTGTGTTTCATTTCTCTAGCCCACACTCTTTTTCTCCAGTGTTAAAAAAACAGATCCCAGACATCATGACATTTCCTCTGTCTCTGTCTGTTTCTCCAGCAGATAAGGTCTAATCAAAGGAGGCAAGGAAACTGGGATAGAAACTGAGGCCTTAGCGGCCAGGTGGGAGGCAGGACAAAGGGGGCAAGGAAGAGGGGGTGTTAGATGGGAAGAGAACTTGGGCTGGCATCTAGCTACTCACCTGGGGCTGTGGACTCTCAGAACTTGCATCATGTGGGAACTTGTCAGAACCTCAGAACCCAGAGCCCACCAGGACCTGTTCTTTATCTACGACCCTGGAGACTTTTATCTGCCCGCTGGCACCTGAGTGGCCGGTTAGTCAGGGAGCTTGCTCAGCTTCTCTGTCTAAGAAGAAGCTTGCGAATGGTGCGGCTGAAGTAAGTGGCAAGGTTAAGAAGGTCCCAGACGTGGGCTTGGTGGCCTAACAGTGTCGTCTGTCACAGCGATGAGAGAAGAGCAGCCAAAGAGGCTGACAATAAGTACCCTCTGACCAAGCCTCAGGTGGGAGGAGCTTCAGGTAGGAGGAGCGTTAGAGAGAGTTTTAATCAGGGGTGGTGTGTGTGTGTGTGTGTGTGTGTGTGTGTGTGTGTGGTGGGTAGCTGGTCTCCTTTGCTGAGGCAGTGGTTCTGCGGCATGGAGTGTGTGGGGTGGGAATTCAGGCCTGAAGCTGAGTGAGAAGCAGATACTGTCTGCTCTCAGCCTGTGGGAATCCAGCGTGTCCTTTGAGCGCATCTCACAGGTACCCCTCTGTTACTCACAGCCGCCGCCCACCTCCTGGATGAGCTGAGGTGGCCTGCGAAACCACGGCCCTGTAACAGCCCAGACTTGAAAGGGTCGGAGGAGACGCGTCACCAGCGAAGAAAGAGTCAGCAGGTCGCGGGGCTTCCGTGCTGTGACTGGGAACAGAGCTGGGTTAGTCAGGGAGAACGGAAGGGGTCATTTGGCTTCGGTAAAAGGAAAAAAAGCTCCATTTGAGGCCTCTTTTATCCCCTCCCCCTTCTTGTTGCACTTCTACCTATGGCCACATGGGGTCAGTGTCCTGTTAGGCTTAGCCAGGAGAACTGTGAGGAGGGACAGTCCTGGGCTCCCGCGCTTTCTCTGCGGTCTTTCTGCAGATTTGAAATAACTGCAGACTCCTCCCTGAGACTGGGAACGATGTGGCCTCCTTGGGTCGGAGGGACCGACAGTGAGGGTGAAGGAGGGTGGCTTTCCTGAGACGACACAGGGGCAGTACAGGTGCTGCACGGGCTGGTTCTAGCCACACTCACGTGGGCTGCCTGTCAACGACAGGGAGGAAGACCAAGGTATGCAGCCATATGTCCCCGTGGCACACCTGGGGTCCCAGTCCACCACAGACCGTGTTTGTTTGTTTTCAGCACAGGGGTTCTCTGTGTAGCCTTGGCTGAACTCTTAGACCAGGCTGCCCATGAACTCACAGAAATCCACCTGCCTCCGCCTCCCAAGCGCTGGGATTAAAGGCGTGTGCCACAACCGCCCGGCTTGTTTGATGGTTTCTAACATTTAGTGTCTCTCTGTGTGTGCATGTGTGAGAAGGCAGTTGGTTCCTTCCTCCCGCCTTTGCGTGCTTCCCAGGGACCATGCACAGCTCATCATGGGTGCCAAGCGCTCTCATCCACTGAATCATGTCTGGTCTGAGCCAAGCTGGACCCGATTTTAATGACTACAGGAGACTCAGCCTGCCTCCGGTGTCGCTAGTGTCATGGCTTCAGCCAGACCATTGCCCTGGGGCTTACCCTCTACCAGAAGGCAAAAGCAGTGCTAATGCAATGGCCAGCCACCATGCCACACAAAGCTCTTTGGAGGGAAATGCCCTAGAGGTCCACCAAGCAAACGAATGTCCCCCCTGCCCATGTGCTCCCCTGCCACCCAAGGGCAAGCTTTCCTCAGCCTCTAGATGATGATGGCTTCCAGGGCCTGGAGATGAGGACTGCGGTAGGGAGGGACCCTGAGAAGGAGTGGGCTAGGGATCAGATGGAGTCCCGAAGGTCAGGATTGGCTGTCGACATACAGGCCTGGCCAGTACCTGGGCCAGACGCAGGTCGAGCTTGAAGTTTGGAGGACTTGTAAGAAAGAGAACACAGGACTGGAGAGATGGCCCAGTGATGTAGAGCACTTCTTGCCCTTCCCCGGGACCTAAGTTTGCCTCTCGGCACCCACATGGCAGCTTGCAACAGTCAGTGACCCCAGGTCCAGGTCCTCCTCGGGCATCATTGCACACACAAGATGCACAGATACACATGAAGGCGAAACACCCATGTGTGTAAAATGAAAACAAACAAATCTTTAAAAAAGAAGGAACTGAGCACCATATGACAAGTAAAAACATAAGTGTAAAGGTAAACACCTTTTAGGAGAGACCATGTCATATCGATTCACGAACTTTTGAATCAAACATCATAAAATCAAGGAATTAACATTTGAAGGTGGCTCACCCCTGGAATATTTTTTTCCATTTAACTTTGGATGTTTAGGCTTTGATCATCGCTTCCTATGTCGACAATGTCGTCTCCTATTTGAAAGAGAAAGAACAGCCAGCCAGTGCAGTCTCTTCTACAAGACTGTTGATCAAGAATTCGTGTAATCCGGACAAACCCTGCGGATGAAAAGACTTTTTCACACTCTGACTCCTGACTCAGAACAGGTTCCAGCTCCATTTCTCACACTTCCTGTCCACTCCTGGCCAGAAAATAGATGCAGAAGAGAACGCAGCTCTGCTATGTAACCTGCTCTCATCTTCTCCTTCAGGTGCCACCAAGATACCATAGCACACACAGAGGGAGATGGTATATCTTTGCCTCTGAACAAAGGGCTGGCTAAAAATTATTGTTACATACCAGAGGAAAGCAGCATTTATCTTTGGAGGTGGGGTTGCAACACGAGTAGGAAGAGATGGGAGAGACGGGGGTCATGGCTACCGTCTTCCTTGGCTGCATCAAACTGTGCCCCTCATGGCTCCTTTGATGCAGCTGTCTTTTGAGCTTATTTATTTATCTATGTGTCACCAATCCCTCGCACAGTTCTTGGTACACAGATGGTGCTTGATGAAGGCAGAATTTGAAAACCAGAACAGGGATGGGAAATTAGATTGACAGCTCCCCAGTAGCCCCTGGGCAGCAGGGTACTTCAGTGGCTATGAGTATGTGAGGGACAGGGGCCTCCATCCATGTTATCATCCATGATGCTATTTTGTTTTGTGTTTCGTTCTGAGGGAGAGTCTTGCTAAGTAGCCATGGTCATCCTGGCGCTCTATATGAAGAACAAACTGATGCTACTTTGTTTACCAAGAGTCTCCTCTTAGCAGTCAAAGAACATTTCTGGCTAGCGTTTCCGTGCAGGAATGTCTTCCAAATCTTGACCCCTAAGAAAGATCAATTGGTAAAACCGAGGAAAAGCTATTCTAATTCTAATTCTCCTGCAAGCACTGAGGCTTGACCATCAACTTGAAACACCAGGGGTTTGAAGGACTCTGCTGACATTCAGCCCTTAGCAGAAGCAAAATGCTCACAACTCAAAGGTGAAGGTGAAGGTTGACACTTTTGAGAACAATGACAAAGGTACACATTAGAGAGATGGTTACCAACCATATAATCATTTCTCACTGTTGTTCTGGTGGGAGAATTTGTGACCTCTTCTGGTACTGTGAACTATTGTTGGAGTGAAATAAATGCTCATAGATTTGTATTTACAGTGTAAGCTGTCCCCAAGTCCTGTGAGCAGGTTGGGTCTGGTGCAGGTTTGGAATCCCAGCTGCTCAGATGGCTGAGGCAGAATTGGTAATTTGCAGGCCTGCTTTAGGGAAGAAGTGAGCTCAGGGCCAGCCTGGGCTACTAAATGAGAGACTCTGTATATTATTATTATTATTATTATTAAAATGCCAGTGGTGGAGTTCCAAGAAACAACAAAATCTGAAAGCGAAAACAAATCTGAGAGGCTGGTAAGATGGCTCAGCAGGTAAAGGCACTGCCACTAAGTCTGATGACCCAAGTTTAATTTCGGGGGCCTGCATGGTAGAGGGAGAGAACTGACTCTTGTAAGTTGTCCTCTGACCTCCACACACATTCATACACCCAAAACGGGGGGAAAGGTAGTTTAAAAAAGTTCCAAGATTGATAGTTCCAAACCGCTATTCTGTATAGTGCTATTTCCTTTGCTGGAGATCTGAACAGTGTATTATCTAAATATTTCCCAACCAACGTTCACGGCCCTTTTCCAGTGTTTGAGGGTTTCCTTACAGGTGGCAGTTCCATATAAATACCCTAAATTTATTATATATTGTAATACAATAAATTATAAATTTATTATATATTGTAATATAATAAATTGTAAAGTTATTATATTGTAATATAATAAATTGTATTTATCACATATTATAATAAATTGTATATTATAATATGTAATAAATTGTAAATTTATTATATATTGTACATATTCTATATATATTATATATTGTACAAACATATGTATGTATATATATATACATGTTTATATATACATGTATATATATGTTTATATATACACATATACATAGATATGTTCGTACAATATATACTATATATACAATATACACATATACATATATATACAATATACATTTTATATATATATAATATACAATAAATATATATACATATATATACACACACACACACACACACACACACACACACACACATGAGCAATGTCTCCCGAGATCACCCTAGTCCTGAGTGCAAACTGGAGTTTAGACTGGTAGATTCAAATCACAGAATCAGAGAGCTGGGAAATGGAGGATTCTGAGGGTCTTCTAGGGCACCCGTGACAATGGCCACGTAGACGCTGCCATTGCCCACGATGGCCTGGCCCCTGAGTTCCCACCTCCTCCCAGGGCAGTCTATTTCTTCAGTCTCTCTCAGGTCAGGAGCCCCAGAGAACTAGGCTACAGCAGAGAGCATGGTGCGGCTCTCAGAGGCAGGTGTGAGCAAGCGTAAGCATCTTCTCAGCCCCATGAACCATCTTCGTGGCTCTCACGCTGCACCCCAAAGCTGCTTTCTCTCTCCTTTTTGGAAAGTGGGGTTACAGGGTAGCTGGAAAGTTCTTTTTCTTAGGATGGGAATGATGAGATAAAACTATGAGCTGCAAGGATTCCACAAGAGAGCTAAGACATGTTTTTTTGTTTGTTTTGTTTTGTTTAGTAAATGGGATTTCTTGTGATATTACTAGAAAATTGGAGCTTTACAGCTGACAAAGGACAAAAGCCCTATATGGCTTAGGTTTTAGTCACAGCTACTCACAGCGATCTTAAAATTGTCACTTGAAAATATCTCTGTATAAAAAAAAAATACCATCCCTGAATTGGTAACCTTCACAGAAAATGCTATTTGTGTTGGAATTCTTGATTCCCAGCTAGCAAGAGGCTTGCAACATACTATAAGTTTTCTTACGGAAAGAGTTCTAGACCCGATTTTAAAACCTAGATTTGGGTTCTGGGATCTGCTGATTGGAAGTTTTATCTCGCTAGACTCTGACAGGTCTGTTTATAAGAGCTTTCCACCGGCTGTGAGGACAGGGCGGAGCGCTAAAGAAACACCGACTAAGTATATAGAGCAGGGTGGACGGATGAGCACTCTGAAAGGCTCTTGAAAAGGACCAGGGTCTGACACAAGCCTCATGGCCAGTCTTCACAAAAGAGAAACAAGACCTTTGGGTCTGAATGCCTTGAACAGAATGCCTTGAACATGCATATCTTTCTCTCCTTTCCCCAAATTCCATCTGAGAAATTTTTTTAAAAAAATGAGAAAGGTGTAAACTCCCAAGAACGTAAAACTGTACATCAGGTTTTTAAATATTTAGAAAATTATCCTATGTACATGTGTGTTTTGCCTGCACACATGTTTGAGTGCCATGTGTGTGCCTGTTGGCCACTGAGCCCACAAGAGGGCATCAGATCCACTGAGACTGGAGCTACAGATGGTTGTGAGCCACCATGTGGGTGCTGGGAATTGAACCTGGGTTCTTTGTAAGCACAACAACTGTGTTTAACTGCTGAGCCATCTCCCAGCCATATATAAGTATGTATTTACACAGATACATAAATACACATACAGATATATAAATAAATACATACATAAATATATATGTATGTATTTATTCAGTGCAGACCCACATCTGTAGGGATGGATTTGCCCACAATAGGCTGAGCCCTCTTACAGTAAGTAGCAATCAACACAGTTTCCCACAAGCCAATCTGATAGAGGCAGTCCTTCCACTGAGAGTACGTCAAGGTGACTCTGGGTTTGTGTCACCTTGAAACTGACAAGTTCTCACTTTTCCTCAGTAAATCTGTGTTGATTCTCCTTACTGCTTATCTGTGTTTTCTTTTTCTCATTTCGTGTGAGACAAGAAACTTGGGACCCACTGGCTCTGGGTGGCTTTGGTTATTATCTGATTATCAGGGACCCTGAATTAAACTCCAAGAACAGGGAAAGGCTCTTTCCTCTCAATAAACGGCTCTCAGTTTCACAAATGGTAGCCAATTCAAAATGGAAGTGCTGCTATGCACTTTTTATAATACAAACGAGATTTAATGCAAATGAATTCCTTTATTATTCTTGGGGTACCAGGAGCTTCTAAAATATAGTCCAGAAAGTACAACACACAGCAAAATGCAATCTAATTTGAGATTTTTTCATTTTACAATAATTAATTTACCTAGCTAAACATTTTACTGAGTTAAAAAAAAAAAAAAAGACCAGATTTTTGTCTCCTTAAAAGGGAGCTTATACAATTTAATTTCTTTTCTGAAGGGAGGCTTTTCATATTTTGTTGTGGGTCCCCCCTACCCAACCCTCATTCTAGCTCTTGTATGTTTTTAAGCCATACTACATAACTTTCAATGTTAAAGACAGGCACCAGAACAAATAAAAATAAACAGAGAAAGGAATTCAGGAAACAAAGGGAATGAAAGATCCAGAAAGAAAACCACTCAAATAATTACAGTGATCCTCAGAAAGATCAAGTCCAGTTTTGTTGCTTTTTCTTTTCTTTCTTTTTTCTTAAGACAGGGTTTCTCTGTGTAGCCTTGGCTGTCCTGGAATTTACTCTGTAGACCAGGATGGCCTTGAATTTACAGAGATCTGCCTGCCTCTGCCTCCAAGTGCTGGGACTAAAGGTGTGCACCACCACCAGGCCAGTTTTTCTTTCAGTGTTTTGAGAGGGTCTCACTGTGTAGCCCTGACTATGTACATCAGGCTGCTCACAGAAATCCACCTGCTTATGTGTTACCATGCCTGGCTTAAGGCCCAGGCTTTCTGTTTGTTTTTATTTTGTTCTGTTTTGCTTTTGTTTTTAGAGGGAAAAGGTGCCGTTTAAAGAAAGGGATATGACGAAATAAGAAGCCACTCTTGGAAATAACAGTTACATCCCACAGGGGATTGTGAATACCAATCTGTGGAAATCTCCCAGAAGTAAAACATAAAGTCCGAGTAATGGAAAATAAGAAAGGTCAAAGGTCATTCTGCAGGTGTTTCAATAGGAAAGCCCAGAGAATGAGAGCACATTATCAATTAAGCACACTAGAAAGATTTTCAGTGCCAAGTTCATAAACCACTGGTCAGAAGGTGTTGTGGAGCAATGAGACCCACAGCCAGGTACCTGATCTTGACTTGTCCGAGTATCAAGAACACCAGAGATGAGCTGGGTAAGGGGAAGTCACATACAAAAGGCAGCAGTGAGGGCAGACCAAGGCTTCTGACCAGCACACAAGCCAGGGGACAAGAAACAGTACCCTCAAAGCAATGGGGGAAATGCCCTCTAGTTTTGAATCCCTGGCCAGGCAGGCTTGGCACCTTGGGAAGACAGAAGGTGTTTTTAGACCTGACGAGTTAGCCTTATTATACACCCTTTTTACTTGGGACAATGACAAACAGCAACCCCACCAAAACGAGAAGTAAACCAAGGCAGAGAGAAGTAGGACTACAAAGGAATTGGAGGGGGATAAAAAGCTCCAGAATAGTGCTGACGGGAAGCATAGAGGTCCAGATGAGAGCAGGAGGCTGACGGCTGGTATGGTGGTTTGAATAAGAAAAGTGTTGAGGTCTTCGATCCACTTGGACTTTAGTTTTGTGCAGGGTGATAAATATGGATCTACTTGCATTTTTCTACATATAGACATCCAGTTAGAACAGCACCATTTGTTGAAGATGCTGTCTTTTTTCCATTGTATGGTTTTGGCTTTTTTGTCAAAAATCAAGTATCCGTAGGTGTATGGGTTTATTTTTGAGTCTTCTATTCGATTCCATTGATCCACCATTCTGTTTCTATGCCAGTACCATGCAGTTTTTATTACTATTGCTCTGTAGTACAGCTTGAGATCGGGGATGGAGATACCTCCAGACGATCTGTTGTTGTACAGGATTGTTTTAGCAATTCTGGGTTTTTTTGCTTTTCTATATGAAATTGAGAATTGTTCTTTCAAGGTCTGAATGAGGTATCCCAGAAGCAGAAATACATACATGGTATATACACACTTATAGGTGGATATTAGAAATATAATATAGGATAAACATACTAAAATCTGTGCACCTAAAGAAGCTAAGCAAGAAGGAGGACCCTGGGTAAGATGAACAATCCTCACTCAGAAAGGCAAACGGGATGGACATCAGAAGAGGGAGAAAACAGGGAATAGGACAGGAGCCTACCACAGAGGGACTCTGAAAGACTCTACCCAGCAAGGTATCAAAACAGATGCTGAGACTCATAGCCAAACTTTGGGCAGAGTGCAGGGAATGTTCTGAAAGAAGGGGGAGATAGAAAGACCTGGAGGGAACAGGAACTCCACAAGGAGAGCAACAGAACCAAAATCTGGGCAAAGGGGTCTTTTCTGAGACTGATACTCCAACCAAGGACCATTCATGGAGATGGACTGTCTCTGACATGAACTCAGTGGCCAGCTCTTTGATCATCTCAGGGCCAGGCCACAGAGGAGGACATTGCAGCCAGTCCTGATGAGACCTGATAAGCTAGGGTCAGAGGGAAGGGGAAGAGGACCTCCCCTACCAGTGGACTTGGGGAGGGGCATGGGAGGAGAAGAGGGAGTAAGGGTGGGATTGGGAGGGAATGAAGGAAGGGCTATAGTTGGATTACAAAGTGAACAAACTGTGATCAATAAAAAATAAATTACAAAAAAAAGTGTTTAGTTCCGGGCGTTTGAACATTGGGTCTCCAGTTGGTGGCGCTGTTTGTGGCGCTTTAGCTGATGCAGTTCGGAGCTGGAGGAAGTCCATTGGTGGAGGCGGGCTTTGAGTGTAAAGCCAGCTTTCAGTTTGCCGGCTCTGCTTATGGTTGAGGCCCGGAGCGCTCAGCTTCCTGCTCCTGCAGCCGCGCTTGCCTCTTGTTGCCATGCACCTCTACCATGATGGACTTTAAGCCCTCCAACCGTAAACCCAATTTAGCCCTTCCACAAGCTGCCTTGAATGGTGTCTTATGAAAGCAACAGAGGTAAATAAAACATGTAGGAAGAGAGAGATGTCTCCAAGAAAACAATAAAAGCATCCCAGTGTGAGTTTGGAGCATGGCGTGGGAAAAGATGAGTGCTAGATTACATGGAGAATAAAGCAAGACAATAAAGGCAGTTATTTTTAAAAATTAAGGTGCATTTTTCTTTCCTTCCTTCCTTCCTTCCTTCCTTCCTTCCTTCCTTCCTTCCTTCCTTCCTTCCTTCCTTCCTTCCTTTTCCCCGAGACAGGGTTTCTCTGTGTAGCCTTGGCTGTCCTTGACTCATTTGTAGACCAGGCTGGAGAACTCACAGAGATCTGCCTGCCCCTGCTTCCCCAAGTTCTAGGATTGAAGGTGTGTGCCACCATGCCAGGCTCTCATTTTTATTTTTAATTTATTTATATGTGGTGTGTTTCTCTGTCTGTGTCCTTAGAGGTCAGATGGCCTGGGTCTAGAGTTATAGCAGACTGTAAGTGGCCTGGCATGGGTGCTGGGGCTGAACTCTTCCTCTGGTCATTTCCCTGGTCCCAGAAAGGCAGTCCTTACCGTGGGGATGGGATAGGGGTGAGGACTCAACAAGAAGGCTAATGAGTCTGGACTTAGCTTGGAGTAATATTTACCCAGAAACAATATAAGTACTAAATATTGGTTTTTATTTTGTTGGCATTACTGTTTGATTTGATATGTACTAATTATGTGTATTTTGGCATGCTTTGTTTTTAACACCAATGTATGATGAGTATTCTCATTTTGAAATGCTTTAATTTTGGGCATGGGAACCAGGTCAGTGCATAAGGTACTTGAGTGAGCACAAGGACTCAAGTTTGGATCCCAAGCACTCACTTAAAAAAATAAAAAAGTCAGATGCAGGAGGATGTGCCTGTAATCGCAGTGCTGGCACTGGTGGCGACAGGAGGTGCCTGGGACTCACTGTGTAGCCGAGCTAGCTGAGACAGCAAGCTCTGAGCTCCCTGCGAGACCCTGCGTCAAAATGAGGTGGAGGGTGACTGAAGAAGGCTTCTGGCGGTGACCTCCAGCTTCCACAGGCAGACACACACACACTCACACACACACATACACACACACACAGCGTGACAAGGTGTAATCTACCGAAATGCAGGATTGACGACTGCAGACTCTCTTGCTTTGTTGTGCTACAGAATGTTAGATCCACGCCCTCGACTAACTGTGCTTTGAAACCCCCTCTCCACTCTGGTGGCTGAGTGGGCCAGTGTGTGTGTGTGTGTGTGTGTGTGTGTGTGTGTGTGTGTGGCATGTGTGTCGGGGGAGAAGGAAGGTGTATGGAAGAGAGATAAATCTTCACCTTTTCTGGTGGCGGTCAATAAAGAATGTCTAAAACGAACACTAGATCACGATCAATAGCCCTTTTAAGCGTGCAGTTATAATTTTAAGAACGGGTAAAGGAAATAAAGGAGGCTTCCTGGAGCCGGGTCTCAGGGGGACAGATAGCACTAGCGACACTGTTCTTGGTGTTTTACGCTTTGAAGTAATAGTTAACTTCGGAAACTATGAAATTATGCATAACAGTTTAAGGCTATAAAAACGAACACCAGTTATTGAAAAAATCTCTGCTTCTGCTCGGCTTTATATTGCACTCCTATTGGGCCCCTCTGTGTTCGGAAGCCAGGTCAGCAGGCGTCTAAGATAGTGTGAGAGTCTTCTGAGGTCTACCAGAAGCCACCAGAAAGCCGTCCTTCTCCCCAGTTCCAGGAGGAAGCAGCCAGCCTGCGGCTTCCCACTGGGGTGAACCCATGCTGATCCCCCACCACCACCACCTTGCTTCTGAGCTGGGAGCGCCTTCCAGATTCAATGCTTTACCCAACCAAAGCAGAAACCCTAACTCTTCCACCCCTGGTCCCACACTGGCCAAACTGACTTTGCAGGAAGAGTCGCTAAACCGGAGGAACCTGCAGAAGGAAAAGCCGCGCGCGCGGTGCTAAACCGCAAGGCTTCTCCACTGCTTTTGTCCTTCAGGGACAGCAGAATGGATGGGCTGCCCTGGGAGACCTGGCAGATGGGAAACTCATTAGGGATGCAAGCTTCGGAGAGAGGGCATGTCAGGAGTTTGGGGGTATTCACTGTTGCCTGGAAACCAGAGACCAAATAGGAAACAGGAAGCCCCAGGAGAAGAGAGACAGAAATACTTGAGCTTCATTTCCAGAGGTGAGGGCTGCCTGCCAAGGCCTGGAGGCAGCTCTGTGCCTCATTTCTCCTCCAGCCTCAGCTCATCAGCACTATTTCCCCTGGCACCCTCTCCCTCCCAACCTCACTGTGCACCTCTCAGAGTTCTGGTGAGCCTGTAATGGTGTCAGAGGCCACAGATGCACACACACACACACACACACACACACACACTGAGCCTTGGGCTATTTTCTGGAATCAATTTCTGACGCAACTGACAGACTAACAGAAAAATTGTCTCACCTTAGGTTTCCTGCAGCTGTTTGGCTGCGTGTGCCGGGGCACTGACTCCCAGTTCTACTTGTGTGACCCTGGGTGAGGCAGGGTTTGCCTGAGTCTGCCCTGGAAACGGCAGCTAGAACAGAGTGTGGCCAAGTTGGGAGAATTCCTAGGGCACAAGAGAGCCCAGAGCACAAAACCTGAATGACCTCTCTCCTGGGGACCTGCTGAACACATCAACAGGTCCTCCCCTGCTGTAGATACAGGCCTGGCTGCAAGGGTCCCCTTAGTGGGCCATTCTGGTCCCTGTCTCCGGCACGGGCTTCACTGTCTTCCTACATCCCTTGGTCAAACACAGGTGGAACCTTTCCCCCATTCTCACCTTGGGAGCCAGATTCTTTTGTACCCACCCCCTGGATCTTTTTGGCATTAGCACCCATAAGCCTGAAAGTTTGGGAGGCAGTATTTGAAATCTGGGTCTTGAATAGACATGGCTCCAGAGAGGATATATAGATGGTCCGCAACCATAGGCCCAGACTAAACCCGCAGGGAAAAATCCAACTTCACACCTACAAGAATGCCTACAGAAAAGAGAAAGGGAAGGAGACAAAGGTGGGTGTGAGGAGTGTGTGGAGTATGGCTGAGGGAAAAGCTTAAATGCAGCTGTGGGGGAAAGGCTGGTGCCTGTCACCCCATCACCATGTCCTCAGGGTGCCACCAAGCCAGGCCCTCTTTTAGAGGAGGGTTTGTATCCCCCTTCATCCTCCTTTATCTGCATCTCTGGCCGCCTGGGCCACTCCCTTTCTTGGCTTCTTTATATTCAGTAAAATGGCTCAAACTTGTATTCCCCCAACCACACTCCCTCTCTGCGCCCTGCTCCTCTGTCCATATTCTGAACACCTTCTCTTTCTCCCTTTCCTGTTCTTGTTCCCGGTCTTACTCTAGACCACTGTGGACCCTCTCTTCTCTTACTGACCCTTCCTCCAGTTCAGCCCCTGTGCCTGAGTCCCACACTTTCTCCAGAAGGAACAAGCGGAACCTTCTCCTCTACCTAACGCTCTCGCCTGGCTCTCCAGGCCTTCCACAAGATGCGTAGACTCATTGTGGTGACCTAGCAGGTCACAGCACCCTTCCCTGAGCAGCTGCCCCAGTGTGGCATCCAGCCATGCGCCACTGCAGGGCTTCCTTTCATCCTCTCCATCACGGTTCTCGTTGTTTTCTGTTTCCTTGGCTGTCTGCCTCCACCATGGCATCCCTCCTCCTTCTTTCTGTTTCTGCTGTATTTTTCAGACTTCTAGTTATTTTTAGCCCCCCTCTCATCTTCAGTTGAATTTTTGAAAAACTCTGTATGTGTGTGTGTGTACATTCTTGTGTGTCTACTTACGTGTGTGTGAGAGCACATTCATGTACAGTAGGGGAGCCTTGGGTGTTGGTCCTCATCTGCCATCCTGTTTGAGGCAGTTTGCACTGAATGCTCCAGAAAAGCGGGTGCTCAAGCTTTGGTCCCCATCTCACGTCTCCCCGGAGGGGTGCTGGATTAACATGCGTGTCACCGACACTGTGTCTGGCTTTGACTTGGGTGTTGGGGTTCTGAACTTCTGACATTGTGGTATTGCTTTTACCTTCCGAGCACTCTGCCTTGCCCTGGGTTAAATGTTATGATTTACTGATAGATGTCTGGCTTTTGTTTCTACTTTGCTTAGTTTTTAAATATAAGAGCCAATTTTACGTGTTTTCACCTATGGCTTGTGAGTGACTGTATTTTGGTGACCTTGGCAGCTCTTAGTTAACTGGTCAGTCACAAGCAAATGCACCTGGCCCGCAGAAAAGATTCTGGAAAGATTTCGGTCTAGAAAAAGGCAGGTGAGATCCAGGCTATGGAAGGTCCCAGGGAACAGTGGTGATGACCTCAGTGAAGAAGAGGGACATGGCTGAAGGAACAGAGCCACATGGCACTCAACCAGTGCTTAACTGCTCTAATGAAAAGGACAGTCATCAGCCCTGGGAAGGACACGGTAGGTATGGGCTGGGGGAAGGGAGAGAACACTTCAGGAAAGCAAAATGTGAGATTGCCTCCAACAAGTGTTTTCTCTGTATTATTATTTTTGTCTGTTTTGTATTCTTATTATAACTAATAAACTGAGATACTTTAGACAACACAGATTAAGATTCTTACAGTTTTAGAGAACAAGTTCAGCATGTATTTCACTAAACTCAAGGTATTGGCAGGCCAGGTCTGGATCTTCCTGGCCTTTTCCTGTTCTTTCTTTCTTTCTTTCTTTCTTTCTTTCTTTCTTTCTTTCTTTCTTTCTTTCTTTTTTTGTTTTTAGAGACAGGGTTTCTCTGTGTCACCTTGGCTGTCCTGGACTCAGTTTGTAGACTGGGCTGGTCTTGAACTCACAGAGATCTGCCTATCTCTTCATCCAAGAGTGCTGGGATTACAGACCTGCACCACCATGCCTGGATGCCTTTCCTAACTTTTAACAAGGCAGCCCACATTCATCAGCTAGTGGCCCCTTCCCCATCATAAAGAGCAGAACTCTGGGGCTATGACTTTCTCTTTTCCACTTTGCAGCTCTTGTGGTCCACTTGAACCCATCTGAAAGGTCTAGAGTAAGATCCCTAGTAAAGACAATCTTGACTTTTTCAATCTAATTCACATACTCTGCCAGGGAATACATTCACTCCCAGATGCCCGAGGTTACATGTAAACATATTTCAGAGGCCAGAGTTTTGTTTGGAAGAAACAAAACAAGTAACCATTAGTAGATGCCAGGGCCCACTTAGAGACCATCTGCTCCTAACAGCTTTGAGATGCAGTTATCTCTGATATAGGGGCTAGCTTGGCAGATGAGACTCTTTGCTCACAGGGTCACGTGTGGGAGAAAGGTCATAGCTCTCTATTTTCCTCCAGCTGACTTCAACCTGAATCCGAGTTCCTACCCTGCCAGCTTGGCAGGAAATCTCTTTAAATTATTACTAAGACACTTTCCCAGAACCCAGGGGTCACAGAACAATCAGCCACCACCAGGGATAATACAACATGTGAGGTGCTGTTTCGAGCATTAGAGCTACAACTTCAACCCTCTCACGCAGCCTGGCACACGGGGTCATCCTTATTTTACAGATAAAAGGGGACTGATCCCCAAAACATCTCAGTACTTGCTTGTGACTGACACCCTTGTTATCCAAACCCAGGCTTACGCCTTGGAGGTTTTCTCTGTTTCAATGGAGTATGTGGAAGCTGTTGGCCCACCAGGGCCAACCCCCAGCCCCGTGCCACCACATCGCCACTCCCCCAGGCCTGACCACTCCCTCGCCACTGCCTTGCCTCGCTTCCTCCCACTTATATCGATTCCTAATTTATTTTTCATCTTCGGCTCTGGGAATTCTCCTGCCATTAAAAATACTTAGAATCTTTTGCGCCGGTGCCAGGAATGGACAGTCAGGTGGGTCGGTCTGGGTTGGTTCTCTCTAGAGAAGGCCCCCCCCGTGGGAGGGAACGGATGCATAATGTAAGAGCCTAGCTGCCTTCACCCTTCTTGAGGGGCACATGTCAGTGAGAGGCCACTCACATCCTAGTTTTAACGAGTTACCTTGCTGGGGCTGGATTGATGGCTCAGTGGTTGAGGGCACTGGCTGCTCTTCCCGATGACATAGGTTCAATTCCCAGAACCCACATGGCAGCTCACAACTGTCAGTAACTCCAGTTCTAGGGGAGCCAATATACTCTTCTGGTCTTCAAGCGTACAGATAGACACACAGGCAAAACACCCACAGACATGAAATAAAATACACACTTGCGCTCCCACTCCTCTGCAAGGAGGCTTGGAGAAGGAAGGGGATACCAGGGGCCCCGCAAATGAGCGAAGCTTTTTTTTTAAATGGGGAAAAAAAGAGAAGAGAGTCCAAAGACAGATGCCAACCTTGGTGATGGTCTCATTTCCTCTCATAGCAGGGCCATCAGACTGGAAGACACAGGAGCTGTTACAGTCAAGGAAACATTCGGCAACTTGAGGCTGAAACAGAAAAAGGTCCAGTTGGTAGCCGGTTAGATGGGACCGACTGTATCTGCTTCAAAGGACGTTCTTGAAGAGCCGTTCTTAAGAAACTCTGCCACGGGCGGCAAAGATCAGGGTGGACCTAAACTGATGTACGTGGGGTGGCTTTCCCATCCGACAGATGAACTGATTTGCAGGATTACACAGGGGCGTGCTCGTGGAAACGCGGCTTGAGCCACTGCGGTGAGACGGGAAAGAGAAGAGCTCATGGTTCGTGTACTTGCCTCGACTTCCAGAACAGAGCCTGATCGGCAGTAAACCACCCTGCCCCCAGGCTTGCCTTCATCTCTGGCTTACGTATTTGTTTGTTTGTTTATATTTACTTTTCAGGACAAGGTCTCACTATGTAGCTCTGGCTGGCCAGGAACTCTACGTGTAGACCGGGAGGGCCTTGCAGAGAGATCTGCCTGCTTTTGTCTCCGGAATGCTGGGATTAACGGCAGTGGATTGACACATTCTTCTGCTCTTTTAAAGTGTTTGCCACCATGTCCAGTTTTTTTTTTTTTTTTCTTTTCTGCGTTTGTATATGTGTGTTTGTGTGTGTGTGTTTAAGGTCACTGAACTTACTCTGTCCTTTGCGAGGATGAGTGAAATAAGAGTGGCGCGCTGCTAGAGACATCATAGTCGAGGCTGTATTCAGAGATGCCCACAACCTTCTCTTCACACTTCCTGGTGAAGTAAAGCATGCCGTCCACTGCATCCCACAAAGCACACAGGCAACCTGTGCTCCCGTCTGAGGGCGCACTGCGGAGATGGCGCGGGACGGGCCAACGGTCTGCCTTCCTTCACCACCACACTGATTGGCAGTTCCTCCTGGGATGGAGGCAGCTTTATCAGCCCTTGCCCCCCCCCCCCCCCGCAGCCTGAGATGCATGCGGAGCGTCTCCGTAAAGCTCTGTATTTAAAAAGTACCACTCAAGCTAATTTGTTTTTTTGAGATAAGGTTTCTTTATATAGCTTTGGCTGCCCTAGAACTAGTTCTACAGACCAGGCTGGCCTCAAACTCACAAGAGATCTGCCTGCCTCTGCTTCTTGAGTGGTGGCATTAAAGGGGTGTGCCACCACCATCCAACCACTTAAGCTAATTATTGATGTATACTTCATATATAATAATTACTTTTTTTTTTTTTTAGTCAGGGTTTCACTATATAGACCAGGCTGGCCTTGAACTCCTAGGGATCCACTTGCCTCTACCTCCAAAGCGCTGGGTCTGGGGGTTGAAGTAAGATCTCCAGGCTTGCACATCAAGTGCCTTTATCTGCTGAGCCATCTTGCTGTCCCCTCAGTGCTATTAGTGCCATTTTCCAGGTGAGGAAGCCACGGTCCAAAGAAGCGAAGAGGGGAAAGCCAGAGCTGGACTCCATCTAACTTTAATCAACATCCGCACTGTGGTGAGCCCGGGCTAGCAGCCTCTGGAGGCCTCTGTGTTGGTGTGGAGGAAGGGTGAGGTCTTGGTGACATCCTCCCGGGATCCATGTGCCAGAATGTATGGGACAGAAAGCACAGAACGTGTGCTCTGTAGCAGAGACAGGCTAGACAGCTCACTACCACGGCACACTGGGTACTGGGTCACCTGGATGACTCCACGTCTGGTTTACATCTCCGGATGTCTTAAGCTGTTTGGCTGCCAGTAAAATTCCCCGCAATGTGCTTTGGGGAAAAAAAAAATACCCAATCATCAAACAAAAACCCAACCCCCACCCTCACCCTTAAAATTCTGAAGCCATGTGTATTCCTCGTGAAAATTCAATCCATATGTTTCTCGGCCTTTTGTATGTTGAAATGTTTCTTGGGGAGTACTTGACTTCCAGCAAGTTTAGACCCTTCCCCCCCTACTTTCCTCCCTCTGTCTCCTGCATCATCTCCTCTCACCCAACACTTTAAAGCTAGGAATCCACGTTGGCTCAGGCAAACCTCCAAGGCAATGTGAAGGCTGTAACCTGACAGTCCTGAATGGCTCTGAGCCATCAACATGCCCAAAGAAACACCTAAAGCCTGTCACCTCCCACCTTCCTCTACCAGGTCGGAAAAGCTGGAAGCTTCTGTCTGTCCCGGGAGTGTCCAGAGAGTCTGTCTGTCCAGGAGGGTTGCGTTGGAACCGTTTGCAGGGCCTCATTGTCTCTTTTCACACACAGGGTGGGGGCAGCCAACGGAATCTGATCGAGACTCATATTGTGTTGGAAACTTGAGACTGGGCCCAGGGGTCTCACAATCATTCCCAATAAGGCCCTTCATAAAGGCCAAGTGTGCAGTGTAGCAGGTCTGAAGTGTTGGCTGCACAGGGGTTCAAGCCAAGCTCCGGGAGGTGGAAGTAATAATAATTATTAATGCCTGGCTTTTGTATAGCACTTCATAGTTTTAGAGATGCTGTCAGCAGCTGGATGTAGCCAACAGTTTGTGGACCAGGAAATTTGGATTTAGATTCTTTGTCCTAGATCCACGAGCTAGACCAAGGGGCTCATCTACCTGAGCCCATGTCCATTCATCTGTGACAAGGGACAGAGGAACCTACCTCACAGTCATGAGTCCCAGGAGACCATGTCACTGACGCTACAAGACAGCTACTTAGTGCTGTTGTGGAAGCCATCTCATTTGACGCTTAAATCTCAGTGTAACGAGCCTGACCTGCTCAAAAATATAATTTTTTCCCAGAGAAAAAAATATTTGCACGAAGATGTCCATAGCACAACTGTTTACAAGAGGAACTTTAATTTTCAGTTATTAGGAAACAACTATGGCAGACAGACAGACAGATGGACAGGCACAGACAGACACACACAGACATACAGACACACCAAAACCAAAGCTTTAAAAAGACTACAGATGTTAGGAGGGACCAACACAAACTCTCAGGAGTGTGGAAATGTGTTTACAAGCTAGTTCTAAGTAAAATAAACAGAGTACGAAATTACTTATAAACACTGTGATTAGAACTAAATAGAAAAATATGTGTTTCCAGCTGAAGATTACAAAGGGCCAGAGAGAAATGAAAACGGTTGTGTAAGAGGAACAGGTAGGATTACACATTGGCTTTTTTCCTTTAAGCTCTGCTAATGTTATTGTAAAAATCCTGTCAATAAAAATGTCATATAAAATTAAAAGCAACGCACTGTTGTCCCATTCCAAGCAAGCTCATGTCAAGTCTGTCACAGCTTGAGGTTCCTTTCTCCTGGTTGTCTGTATCAAGAAGAAGGTTCCTGGGAAGGAGACAGCCCCCACCCCCTTTAAAAAGAATGTTATGTGTGTGTATTTTGCCTGCACATAGGTATGTGTGCATTGGATTCCTTGAAGCGGAGTTATGGATGGTTGGGAGCCGACACAGGGATGCTGGGAAGTGAACTTGGGTCTTCTGCAAGAGCAGCAAGTGCTCCTAAACAGTCTGCTATCTTTCCAGCCCAATGAGGCCTCCTACAGGGCAGCTCAGACTCTAGGATGGCATCTTAGGCTGAGCGGTGCAAATCACTCCTCTCACGTTTTCTCACAGACCCTAGTGGCTGAAGAAACAAACCATCACGCTTTTCTAGGCTTATCCCAGGGGCCAACGGCTGGTGGCAACCGGTCTTCAGTTTCTGGATGCCTCATTTCATGGAGCAGGTATAGCTCAGGCTCCATCCAGGCTGTAGTGTAGGTTACAGCAGCGAGGGGAGAGGTCAAGAGAGAAGGGACAAGGGCTGAGAAGTGACCAAGGTGATCCGGATGAGGCCCTGGCTAGTCAGTGTGCTCCAGCAGAGGAAGCATGGAGTTTGGCCGTCTCAGAATGAGTCATTAGT
Source organism: Meriones unguiculatus (assembly GCF_030254825.1). Classification (NCBI taxonomy): domain Eukaryota; kingdom Metazoa; phylum Chordata; class Mammalia; order Rodentia; family Muridae; genus Meriones; species Meriones unguiculatus. The sequence continues at coordinate 78,079,818 of NC_083359.1, forward strand.
CTCCAGCCTTAATTTTCCCATCTGTAAAATGGATATTTAGTGACTCCCACCTGACTGAGAAGCAGTCAAGGATCTAAAAGTGCATTTTGCGCATAAGAGGCACTGTCATGATTTCCAGTACGTCTTCTGGTGGGGCTGGAAGGAAACTCAGGCCGACTCTTTCCAAGTCCATGACGTTCCCAGAGAACCACAAGACAGAAGAGATGGAAAGAGCATGACAAGAGGTTCAGAGGGGCTGGGAATGTGGCCAGTGTTAGAGCACTTGCCTCACATGTCCAAGGCCCTGGGTTTGAGCCCCATCACCACAGCAAGAAGAAAAAAGCATAAGGACCCCAGAGGGCAGGTCCTCGGAGGAGTGTGCAGCCCAGAGCATTCTTGCTTTGTGACTTTAACCCCTAACACGTTCACGCTTTACCGTCACTGCCTGCATTGTGGTTGGTGCCACGGGAACAAAGTCTGTATTATCTCTCCGAAGGCCCTTGCCCTTTGGGAACAGCTGTCTCACTCAGGCTCTCTATAAAGCCAAGGATGACTCTGCAACCTCTTGACCAAACAGGTTAACCCAATGCCTGAACTGTGAAATGAATGGCCAAGTGGAGTCTCTGTGTGTGCCACCTGTTGAAATAAATGGCCGGAGGCTATCAAAATAAACTAGCTACTGGCATCTAAGCCTAACAGGTGAAGCCAGTGTGGAGTTTAATCACGATGAAGCTTTGGGTGGCTGTAGGAGGTACAATAGATTGCTAAGATATAACACACGTGCATGCGCGCACATACACACACACACACACAGAGCATGAAAGCAAAAGATGGACTGCATGAAGGAGGGGGATTGAGAGGGCAAGAAGGAGAAAGAAGAGGGTGTGCGAGAGTGTGAGAGGGTGTGATTCGAATGACTGATAAACTGGTTGGCTAGCCAAGCTGTGGCAAGGTAAGCCATCTGTGCCTCCCTCCTGCTTTCCCGTGGGTGTCTCCCAAAGACACTGTTGCCTGGAGGCCTCAGACCCTAGCTAGCCCAGCTCATCAATATATTTGCTTTGCTAAATAAACTCTACTAAATCTAGTTAAAGGGACTGTCTGTAATGACACATACCCTGAGTGCCTTTGCCCTGCCTGCCTGAGGCAGAATGAGTGGCTGCCAACTTTGTGGGACCATGTGCCTCGGTCAGCATCCTTTTTCCTGCAGCAGCAGCATAGAAACACCAAAGGCACAAAGCTTTCCTCATGTCTCTCACACTGGGGAACACTGGGGAAGTCCCTCATCCTCTCGTTAATTTACTTTTTATTTTGCTTTAAAAATTATTTTTTTTTCAGATTTATTTATTTTACTAGTGCTCTATCTGCACGTACACCTGCACGCCAGAAGAGGGCATCAGATCACATCGTTGTGAGCCACCGTGTGGGTGCTGGGAATGGAACTTCATCAGGACCTCTGGAGGAGCAGCCAGTGCTCTTAACTGCTGAGCCATCTCTCCAGCCCCTAGAATTACTTTAATATTTTGTGTGTATGGGTGTTTCTGCCAGAAATGTTTGTCTGTGTATAAAGTGCTCTTGGAGAACCAGAAGAGGGCGCCATATCCAATGGACCTGGAGTTTGTGAGGTGCCACGCGGGTGCCAGGAATGAACACTGGTCCTCTGGGAAGACAGCCATAGCTCTGAACCACCGAGCCATCGCTCCAGCCCCATCTTTTGCTTTTTTTTTTTGGAGACAGGATTTCACTGTAGCCCTGCATAGCATTTGTGACCTCAGATTTGCAGTGCATATTCATCGTGTCCAGTGAGGGATGGGTTGCATACATATATTCGCCATCTCACATCCTCTCCTTGCTACTCCTTTTCCTTCATACAGCCTGCAAGCGAGGGTGAGGGTGTATGTGTAGATATGATTTTATGTATCCATATAAAATCTAGAATCCACAAGTGAGAGAAAACATGACTTTTATCTTTGGGTCTGGCTTGTTTCCCTTAACATGATGAGTCCAGTTGCATTCATTTTCCAGCCAACGATATAATTTCATTCTTCCATCTGGCCGAATCAAGCTCCCCCGTGTGTGGACATCACATTTTCTCTGCCCGCTCATCTGTTAGTGGACGTAAGGCAGATTCCGTAACGTGGCTATTGTGAATGGCGCTGAAGTGAACTCTGTGGCACACTGACTCAGCCCTCTTCAGATATATACCTTGGAGACACAACCAGGTCACACGGCGTTCTCTCTCTATGCATGCTTCCCACCAACACTCGTCAAACAGTCTGCCAGACTCGTGTTGGACGCTGTCCCTGCTTTGAAGGAGCTGGCTGTACTTTCTGGGGTGGGTTGCCTCACAGTGAGGGGTCCATCGTATTGAAGCAGGCCAGAAAAGGTCAAGCTCGCAGGTAGAGCCCACGCTGAGGCTTGAAGGCTGTGTCCCATGTGGGCCCAGTGTCTGTGTGAGTGATTGGCAGGTAGAAAGGCAGAGAGAAGGGATGTACAGGCAGAGCTGCAGGCTGGGCAAAGAGGCAAAGCTGTAGCTGGTGGCCACAGACAGGTGGAGTTAGAGAGGACCAAAAGGACCCAGCCGTGCCTTGATGGCAGACTCGGGGCTCTGAGCCTTGTCCTGGTGACCCAGCATCCCATGCAGGTGAATTTGAAGTGTGTTCAATCAAGGCCACAAGGACAGGGCAGGCAGTACTTCTTTATGGGCCTCAACCCGCCATCCTGAGATTCCTACAGCTCTCAGAAGCCATTCAAGTGTGTCAACATGTCCCCACTCCCTGCAAATTTGCTGCCTGCTCGGTGATCCTTGGAGCCCAAGAAGGGCTCCAGGACACTGGGTGGGAAGGCCTCACGGCTCAGTCTCTCCCACTGATGTGGTTCCGGGGTCCTCCAAAGCACGCCAGGTTGTCACACCATCGTTCTTGTCACAGCCTTCCTGCAGGAGTCCCCAGACACTCAACGCTTCCCATCCTCTCAGGACAAGTTGCCAAGCCCTGCCTCCCACCCTTTCTTCCCTGGAGCTGAATGCCAACAGGAAGCCCCATGGTCCCGCCTAGAGATGCTACAGGCAGAACCCCAACACCCGGAATCCAGGGACCCACACACATTGTTGGCAGCAGAGACCATCATGCTGCCAGGGAGTTACTCCAGCCTGTGTCCTTTCCAGAAAAAATATGAAAATGGACTCATCACTCTGACCCTAATGGAGTAGGGAGACAATAAGGCAGAAGTGTCATTTCTGGACAACACCAGGAAGCAGCACAACTGCATCTCATACCCTAGCCCAGGCTGAAAGACACTGGGGGTGGCGAGGTAGTGATGACGTGATAGTGAGGTGACAGGCACATGCTCTTGGGAGGACTGAGAGGGCCGAGGGGCCACCTCACTTGAGGATTTCCTTTACATACTCAGGAGGAAATTTCTTTCCTCTCCTAACTACATTCCTCCTTTTATTTTCATCTGATATATAAAAATTGTACATGTGATGTTTTCTCATGTGAATTCATTATGTGAAGCTCTGATTAAGTAAATGTGTCCATGCATACATTACGTATAATCTTTTTTTTTTAAGATTTATTGTGTATAGTGTATTCTGCCTGCATGTATTCTGCCTGCATGTACACCTGCACACCAGAAGAGGGCATCAGATCTCGTTATAGATGGTTGTGAACCACCATGGGGTTGCTGGGAATTGAACTCAGGACCTCTGGAAGAGCAGCCAGTGCTCTTAACCTCTGAGCCATCGTCTCTCTAGCCCCTGTATAATGTTTTGATTCTAAATTTAGTGTCTATCATTTCTTCATAGTGAGGGAACCATCTTTTTTTAATGCACACCTTCTGCCTCCATTTGTGCAAGCAGCTGCCAGAAAGCAGGGTCTGCATCACATTTACCTTTTGTCCCGAAAATTGAGGAGAAGTACCCCATGGCCATGGGCTAGAATCAATGGCAGCCCAGCCCGGCTTTGACCTTTGGGTGGGATCCCAGTTGGGGCAGGGAAATGGGAAGGGCACCATAGACAGAGATGGCATAACTCAAGTGCAAGAGAGAAGGGACAGAGTGTATCAGAAGCCCAGACTCAGTGGGTGGGGTCGGGGGTAAAGAACCAGGAGGAATAAGGCTTCAGGCGGGACCTCTGGCACAGCCTTAGCCTGGGGGAGTGATTTTTATTTTTCCAGGCTTACTTTCTCTGGCTCCGTACAAGGAGCTGTGGTGTTGTGGATGAGGCTGATTGCATTTGGCACTTTCTTGCAATCAAGAAAGGAGGACGAAAAATAACCTAACACTAAATTAGGTAAACAAACAAGATCCAAGCTGCTGTGTCCAGGTTCTGAGTAAAAACAGACGGCCCTGCTGTCTCCCTCAAGTGTGCTATCCCAGATGGACACAGACCTGGGCGGCAGCCCAGAAGGGCCACAGCAACGGTCTTCCCTGAGGAGGGGGCTTGCCGCTGCCTGAGGTGAGGCTGGCTTCTGGTGGCAAGTGATGATCAAGCCAGACCTGCTCCACCGACTCCCAGGGGGCTGCTGGGAGATGGGACAGAAGGCTTTCTTTGGGGACCTTCCTCTTTCCCTGGCCTCTGCTGTCTGTCCGAGACTGCAGAGTCCACTAGAAAAAAGGTTGGGGTGCAGAGACAATCTTCTGGGATGGCCAGAACTGTCTCAAGAGCCACTGTAGTCTTCAGCCTTGGCTGCAGGTACCCGCCACGCTTTCCTGCTCTCTAGGGCTGGCAACGGGGAGAAGTGGTCAGCCCCGCTCTGGGGCTCCAGCCTCCTGGGCTATTTGCTAATTTTGGTTGGAATTCTGGTATTAAGTGAAAACATCAGGGGAAACCTGGCAACGACTCAGACAGAACGAGAATTAGGAAAACAGAGGAGTCTCCAAGTCTTCTCAAGTGGTAGGAGCCAGCAGCCGGGCCGCGGAAGCCTCTGGAGAGCATCCGCTGGCAGCAGGCAGCCCACAGCACCTGCGCAGCTTGGGAACTTTCCTCCGCCTGTGGTTCATGTTAGAGACGCTAACTGAGGCGTGCAACAGGCCCTGGATGTTTCCATCTGAAAAGAAACACCTCGTACGCACCAGGTCAAACGCGAACTTTCCCCAGGCCCCATGCACCTCTGAGTTTCCAGTACCTCACACACCAGGAGAACAGGACCAGCCCGCTGCGTACATCGCGGCTCTGTAATCCAGGCAAGGAGTGCTCCCAGAGCTGAGTGCTCCTCCCTAGTTCTGCTTCTGCTTCCCGGGTTCAAAACTCTTGTTCAGAAGGAGACTCACAAAGGACTTCCGTGGTCTTCCTGCCTACGCCCCGCCCATCCTCAAACCATCCACCGGAAGACTCTTTCTGAATTCAAAGTGGGCCGTTGCCCCTTCCCTCGCTCTCTCCCTGCTGGAGGGAACAGCCGGAAACCAAAGCCTCGTAGGGCGAGTCCTTCTGAGAGCTGGTGATACTCCGGTTGGGAGTTAGGCTATGGCAGCTCCTTTCCGCACAACAAAGAATGGGGGAGAGAGACATCCTATAGGTCTGTGACGGATTAGGTCAGTATAGACAAAGCACCAAGACGCCACAGGAGGCTCCTTCGGTGGGAAGAGCAGTGGAAGCTACAGTGTGTTAAGTAATTGATAAAGGTAGGAACCCCACGGCCTTGACAAGCAGCCTCTCCTGATCACAGTACCGCCAAATATTCAGGATGGCCAGCTTTGTGTGTTTTGGGTGTGTAGTGAATGCACCTGCAGGCATATGTGTGCCTACGAATATATGTATGCTCATGCATGCATGCATGAAGGCAGAAGCAGACATTGGGTGTCTCCCTCTGTTGCTTTCAATCTTACTTTTTCAGGTGGAGTAGCTCACTGAACCTGGAGCTTGCTGCTTCAGTTAGGCTGGCTGGCCCCAACGGACCTTCAGGGTCTGCTGGTTTCTTCGCCCCCTCGCCCCAGGGCAGGAGTGAGGTGCATGCCACATTTTATGTGGGTGCTGGGGATCTGAACTCAGGGGCTCATGGGTAGCAGGCACATTAGCATTGAACCAGCTCACCAGCTCCCAGAAGGACTCCTCGCCGAATGGCTGATTGCATGTGTTGGGGGCAGGGAGGGGGGATCAGGATGAGCCTGGAATGCATCCTTATTGCCAGCCAGAATGCTTTCTAGAACGTCAGGGGCGATGGGGTTAGCGATGGCCGAGTGGTTAGGAGCACTTGCTGCTGTTGCGGAGAAGCCAGGTTCTGGCCCAGCGCCCACATGGCGGTTTACAACCATGTGTAACTCTAGTTCCACAAGATCTGATGCCTCTTCTGATTTCACACCCACGGTGCACATATATGCATGCAGGCGAAACACTTGTTGGAACAAAACAAAATATGTACAAAAAAAATTTTTAAGAAAATGTCAGGGGCAGTTTTGCAAAGACAGAGGGGCCAACTATAGGCTCCGGGGCAAACGTCATCAGTCTAGGCAGCAGAAAGATGGTGGATTCATTAAAACACCCAGACTCTATACAGAGAAGTGGGGACAGAAGAGTTGGTATATAATGGGGTGTGTTCATTTGTTCTGACCTTGATACATGGGGCATTTCATAGAAACGGGGCTTTTTTTTTCAAGACAGGGTTTCTCTGTGTGGCCCTGGCTGTCTTGGAACTTACTCTGTAGACCAGGCTGGCCTCAAACTCACAGAGATCCACCTGCCTCTGCCTCCTGAGTGCTGGGATGAAAGGCATGCACCACCTTGCCTGGCTGAAACAAGTTTTTCCCCCCCTAGTATATACCTTTTTATAAAGGACGGATGCTCATTTCTGTCAGAAAGCAGGAGAGAACTGGTGTAAGGAACCCTGGGTCAGCAGATTGGCCTTTTAGCCTTGGGGGTCTGCTGCCTAAAGAAGAGTCCTTCATGTGTTTCCGGGGCCTACGAGGAACCCTGGTGACCCAGATGGATGCCCTGCCGTCTCCCTAGGGCAGTTCACAGTAGCCCTGTGAGTTACAAGGCAACCCCAGCCAAGAGACAGGCTCCTACAACTCTGCCCCCAAGTTCATTCTGACTGCGGAGCAGCGCGTATGACACGGTAGCCAAACCAGATTCTACCCACCTCTCATTTCATGGTGGATGGTCAGGGCTACCCACACCTTCCCTAAAGGTGGGGATTTTTAAAAGTCTTCCTGAAGCAACCACATTTGCTTGCATACAGGAAGCGTCCTCAGATGGACTCTCCCTGGACCCTGCAGCCCAGCTTCAGATCCTGACCCAAAATCAGCAGCCAGAGTCCCAGACTTTGCAGCTCCAACAGTTTGAGGTGGCTCTTTTTCTTCTTGTGGTCTGGTAAGGTTGTTAAAAAAAAAAGCCCTAAGAAGGCAAAAAATAGTATTTGGTAAAAGTCACTGAAATCCTAGGAAGGTGTTAAAATTGGCACCCCTGGAAGGTGTGGAATTTAGGATAAGAAAGAGTGAAATCTACACAGACTTACGGGGTTTTATGGTAGGTTTTGGCACAAGGGTATTAAACAGCTTGGGATGAATCATGGTATTTTTGTTTATATGTTTAATATACTTCAAGTCTTTAAGAGAAATGGCTATTTATAAATTTAATTAAATGCTTGGAGGTGTTTAATTGGCAATAAATGTTAAATATTTGTGAAAATTCGATTTACTGAATATACAACATTTTTAATAGATTTCCCTCCCCTTCCCCTTTTCTTCATCTCTCTATGTAGCCCGGGCTGGCAACGTGAACTCCAGATCCTCTGCCTAAGCCTCCTGCATGCTGGGATTATCGTAATGTGCCGCCAGGCCTGGTATGCGTTGTACTGCAGAGCAGTTTTAAGAGCACCTCTGTGGCAGCCCATGTCTTTAATCCCAGCACACAGAGGCAGAGGCACTCCAAGTTCAAAGCCAGCTTGGTCTATGTACTCAGTTCCAGACTCACTAGGGCCTTGTAACTGAGACTATCTTAAACGGAACAAGTAAAAATTTCCCAACAACTAAGTAGAACAGCTTTAGTTTCATAACAAAATTAAGCAGAAAGTAGGAGAGCAGTTACTATTAATGCCCCCAACCCTTATACGCTCATGACTTCTCCCACAATTCTCTACCACAGTGGCACCTAGACAAAAACACCTTTATTTCCCAGAGTCCCTAGCTCACACAGAGGTGAACCTTTAGAGTACATTTTGTAGGTTTATACAAAAGTGTAACGACATGTGTCCTCCATATAGTATCGGACAAAATTATTTCTGTGCCGTAAAAACACTGTTAGCCTTGGCTGCTCTGGAACTCGCTTCGTAGACCAGGCTGTCCTCAAACTCAGAGATCCGCCTGCCTCTGCCTCCTGAGTGCTGGGAATAAAGGTGTGTGCCACCACACACAGCTCTTTTTAAACTGTGCTCATCACTTTGCTTTTCCCAAAATGTCACACACAGCTGCATTCTGCAGTCTGAGGCCTTCTCAGGTTGGATTCTTTCTCTCAGGAGAATACATATAAGTTTCCCCTGTGTTATCTTAGTTACTTCTCTATTGATGTAACAAGATACCATGACCTATAAAAGAAATCATTTACTTAGGGTTTATGGTTCCAGAGAATTAGAGTTCATGACCATCCTGACAGGGAGCATGGCAACAGGTGGGCAGGCAATGGTGCTGGAGCAGGACATGACAGCTCATGTCTTGATCCACAAGCACGAGGCAGAGAGAACTGTGTGTGCTTTTGCAACCTCAAATCTTATTCCCAGTGACACACCTCCTGCAACAAGGCCACACCTCCTAATCCTTCTCAAACAGTTCCACCAACTGGGAAACAAAGCACCCAAATTTATGAGCCTATGGGGGCTGTTCCTATTCAAACCACCATGCACATCTTTTCACGGCTTGATGGTTCATTCCTTTCCAGCCCTGGGTGACAGCCCACTCTATGGGTGATTACTTATTTACCTAAAGGGCATGGTGATTGCTTTCAAGTTTTGACAGTTCTGCGCAAGTCTGTACAAATGGCTACAAACATCCTCTGTTAGGCTTGGTGTCTATAAAAGTTTTCAGTTCGTTTTGGATAAGTCTCGGGAGCATGCCTGCTGGGTCCTTTGTACAAGTATATTTAGTTTTGCAAGAACTTCGAGCCATGTTCCAAAATGGCTGTACCTCTTGGCATTCTTAACCCTAACCCTAATCCTAAACTAACCCCAACCCCAACCTTACCCATTCTTCAAGTACTGACCATGAAATCTCAGTTCTTTCACACCTTTACTGCCACTGGGTGGTTTAGATTCTGTCGTACTTAGAAGAGTGAGTTGGAGTGTTTGGGAAAAAAAAATGTATCTTATTAGCTCTGTGTATAAATATTTAGGGGATGGTTGATTGGTAGAGAGCCAAAAGATTAAGCCAGGTATAAGGACAATTAGGAGTTAGGTGTGGCTGTGTACACCTGCAATCTCAGCATGCTTAAGGCAGAGGCAGGGGAACAGCTGAAAGTCTGAGGCCAGCCTGATCTCCATCACAAGCTCCGGGCTAGTCGGGGCTACCTTGTGAGACTCTGTCTCAACCAGAAAACATAAAACCACCTCCCCTCTCCACCAAAATCCCAAACCACACATGCACATACACACGTGTGTGTGGAGGAGAGGGGTGTGTGCATGTATGTGGAGGCCAGAGGTCAGTCTCCAGGGGCATTTCTTAGGAGCAGTCCACCTTGGATTTTGAGACAGGCTCTTCCACTACGGTTCATTCATTAAGCCAAGCCGGCTGGCCAGCAGACTCCAGGAATCACCAGCTCTGTCTTGGACTGCCACACTCCCCCCCCCATTTTTTTAAAGTGTGGGTGGTAGGTAATGAACTCAGGTCTTCATGCTTGCATGGCAAAGCACTTTACCAATGAAGCTGTCATCCCAGCCCCTAGGAGAAAAGGAGTTTGAGAGGTATCCCAAGGGGAAGAGGAGACCGATCAAGGTTGCAGAGAGTGGGCTCAAAGCAGGAGCCTAAAGCCAAGATGATGGAAATGGATTCAGGAAGACGAGAGGGGGGTTAGTGCTGCAAGGTCAGCAGGCCAGGAAAAGCTGCAGAGCTTCCTTGCTGAGGTGAGGTGACTGGCCCTCAAGAGAGGAGCCTGCTGACAAGGACAGGGACGGAGGAGGGCTTCCCCCTCCCCAGTGTGTACTGAAACCTGAGGCCTCACACCAGCTGGCAGGAGCTCTGGCAGGTGGTCAGAGGGGAGGGAGGCACTCACCCCACTGCGTGCTTTGGTCCTTAGGTGTCAAGAGGCCAGACAGCCACCAGCTGTCTCTGCTGCTGTCCCCAGGCGGAGCCGCCTCCCACCTTGTCGGCAGGACCAGAAATGGCTACATGAACGAAAAGTTGAAACTTGGAGGAGTCATCTTTAGGGCCGCAGTGAGGACAGCTGCTGGGGAGGATTTGACGAGGCTTTCTGCTTCCTCAAACTAACGCTGGCTCAGGGCCTTTGGGTCTGCCTCTCCCCTTGGATGAAGATAGATAGACAAGAGGAACCTGGCTTGATGTAGGCTGAGTGGATTCCCAGGAGGCTCCTGAGATAGCAACAGGAGCAGGGGGTCCCTGCTGGTGTGGGCCAGAGCCTGAGGTAGATCTGATGGCGAACATTCCCTGACACTGTTTCTTACTCAAATAGCACACATCACAGATCCTTCCTCAGAGTCTAAATACCAGTTAAAGTTTCTTACCAACAATGACTTGAAAATACACAAGTGGGTCTTGCTAACAGCGGTGAAGGACATTGTCCCCAATTCCAGCAGGAAAGCTGTTCTCAGCCTTCCTGACACTGTGACCCTTTAATACAGTTCCTCATGCTGTGGTGACCCCAAGCCACAAAATTATTTTCATTCCTACTCCATAACTGTAATGTTGCTACTGTTATGACTTGTAATGTAAATATCTGTGTTTTCCGGTGGTCTTAGGTGACCCCTGTGAAAGGTCATTCAATCCCAAAGGGGTTGCGGCCAACAGGCTGAGAATCACTGGTTTAGAATCTAGACTCCAGACTCCAGGAGCAGCCTAGCCTTCTGGATCACGACTGGCATTATCAGCAGACTCACCTCTCAGGTTTTAGATTTTCCCAGCTTGGCCAAGATTTCGGTTCCTGGAAAGCCCAGAGCCTGTGTTTGCTGAGCCTCTGGTATCCATTGCCGAATGACCAAGGCTTTCCTGGGAACCACTTCCCTGTGGCTGACTAGGTAGCAGAAAGAATCCACCTCGCAGCCAGGCCCAGCTGCCAGGACAGACCTGACCATGTGGAACTCCTTAGCAGGCCGGGCCAGCGGTTTACGAGGATGGCGCAGCCCTTCCACTCAGCCTTGCTCTGGCTGGGGAAACCCACGCGCCCGTGGCTTCTTCCTGCTTCTACTGATGAATGGAGTAGGTGCTGAAATAGGTCACAGTCCCCTTGCTATGTAGACGGCGTGTGGCTTCAAATGTGTGGTGATCCTCCTGCCTCAGCCTTCCAAGTGTTGGCGATTACGGACATGCACCACCATACCTGGCTGGCTGTTATTATCAAAATCATCTTCCATATGGGAAAGTGAGACTCAGAGATTTATGGAGCTGGTGACAGCTCCTACGTAAGTGGTAGAGCTGGAATTTAAACGCACGTCTCTCCGAGTGAGCCCGCCTTCCTGTGGTTATAAAGAGCCATCTTTCAGTCTGACTGTAAAACCCCAAGTCTAACTTGGACTGTCTCTGGACAAGCGACAGATTTTATAGTACTCTTCCTTAATGAACGTAGGAAATGCCCTTCCTAGGAAATTTCCTTCATTCTGTCATCCAAAAGATAGACCCAGTATAACATATGCCCACTGCTGACAGACTGGCTCAGCCTGATTTCCTTTCTGCTGGTCTGTCTCCCTTCCCCCCGCCCCGCCCCCAACCGCACCACCATAGCTGCTAAGTGTTGTATTGACTCTTCTGAAGTCAGTTGTTATGGGCCTGTCTTACTTAGGCTTATGCTGTGATGAAGCATCATGACCAAGGGCAACACGGGTAGGAAAGGGTTTATTTTCCTCACACTTCCATATAACAGCTCATCATCCAGAGCAGCGAGGACAGGAACTCAAGCACGGTAGGAACCTGGAGGCAGGAGCTGACGCAGAGGCCACGGAGGGGTGCCGCTTACTGGCTTGCTCAGCCTGCTTTCTCCTAGAACCCATGACTACTCGCCCAGGGATGGCCCCGCCCACAGTGGGCTGGCTTCTCCCTTTGGATCACTAATTAGGAAAGCGCCCTCCAGCCGGACCTTAAGGAGGCATTTTTTTAAACTGAGGTTCCCTCCTTCCAGGTGTCTTTACTTTGTGCCAAGCTGACATAGAAGTAGCCAGCACAGGGCCCAAACCAGTCAACAGCTCAACCTGCTAAGAGTCATTGCTGCTTCGACGGCTTTTCCTGCCTCCATTACCTTTCTCCTCACCCTCATCAGCACTCTTTCTTGTCCAAGAAAGACTTACTCTCAAGTCTCAGCTTGCATCATGCATGCCACCTTCTCCAAGAAGCCAGCAGGCTTTCCAACTAGAAACAATATTTTCTGAATCCCTGCAGTACCTCATCTGCATTTCTTCTCACCCTCGGCTGGCTATTTTGATTATGTGTCTATGCAAGCTCGTGATCAGGGAGCCACGTCTCCCATTTGTGTACCTGACCAGCTCTCAGCACAGCAACTGGCAATGTTGTAGGTGCCGGTTAAAAGCCACGGAGCTCTGCTGTGACTCCCTGCTTCTTGGAGGCCAGTGTCTATAGTACTTGACAGTCTAGCTGGTAGAACAATCTGAGCGGAGTGCGCAGAGAATTTTCAGACCTCCCCAGCTCCACCCATGGATGATCCTGGAAAGGTGTGATATGGAAATATCTCTCCTGCTTGAGGGGAAGGCCTGCCGGAGCCCTCTTTGAGTCAGACTGAGTGGAAGGTTAAAATGAGAATGGTCAACAGATGAACCAGGGACAGGATCCTCTTCATGTCATTTGACTGAGGAGAAATGTCCCTCTAATATGGCTTGATTGGCAGGAGTCACAGGTTTAGTCATTGCCTTGTGAAAGGTCTAAGCATAAGATCAGCGGGCCAGTGAGTCAGAAAGCAGGTGGCTCTGCATTTCCAGCTGATTACATTCTGGAATGTAACCCTCCCTTCCAAGGCTTGATTAAAGTGGAAAGGTGGAAAGGATGAATGGTTTCTGCTCTTTTCAGAGACTGGAAACGAACAAGTTCCTAGTATGCCTCCTTCCTAGAAACGTCACTTTAGAAAACTATATGTTTCAGAGCAGCTGATCCATGTAGACCCATGGCTATGAGGTGGAAACCTCATAGCTCCTGGCTTGGAAAGGTATCCAGAAAAGGGAGGAAGGCAGGATTTTAAGAGGTTGACAATCCCCATTTCTTCGTGGGCCAAAGCCCAGCACACACTCTGGGTTAAGCCTAAGGGAGTTAGTGTGCTAGAGAATGAAGCGAGGCAGCTCAGGACACAGGCCTACTGAGCTTCCCCTGCAAGCCTGTGTACCAGATCTTCTCCATGTCTCCTGAGTCCCACATGGCGCTAACATGCTTTTGAAAGCAGCTGTGGTGTGTGTGTGTGTGTGTGTGTACAAAATACAATCCCAAACACACATACAAAATACTTTGGAGAATTACACAGAGCTAGATATATGTAAAGAATCAATGTTATTAATTCACTGCTTAACTGGAAGATCGAATGCTTGGGAAAGGTAGGCAGTGTGGGCGGTGCCACAGACAGGAATTTAGGCTCCTAATTGGCAAGTAAAGCAACAGTGGTCAGACGGACAGACCAGAATAACCCACATGAGCCAACAAGAGGCGTGAAAGCATGTGGGAGCCCGGGGGAGACAGTTGAGGGCTAGGTGTTGAAGATGCTGGAAGAGGAGCCCCCACCCACCCACCCAAGGACTCTTGCAAGGCAGGGGTCATTCTGGGGAAAATAGGGAGCATGGATGGCAGTCCACATCAGGAGTGTCCCTGGTGACGCTCGGAGTCAGAGAGACTGGGACACACCTGAGGACCTCTGACTGTTGTACATGGTGGACCAAGTGCAGGGTGACAGGCTGTGACCCCGGAGACTCCGACTGGGACAGAGTCAGAGCATGGAGGCCTCCTGAATCATGCAGTGGCTTGGCGTGTACTCTGGGAATGAGTCGATGCCAGTGGAGTTTTTGTTTTTGTTTGTTTGTTTTAGCAGGTGATTGACACGAATAGGTTTGGGTTGCAGCACCTGGCGTGAGGGCCCTGTACACACCTTGGCCTCCGAGGCAGAGAACGGGATGATGCACCACTTCCATCAGCGGGGAAACACAGCAGGCAAATATGGAGCCAAATTGGGAGAGCAGTGTGAAAGGCACCTATGGGAGCAGGAGGAGAGGAGGCAGAGAAGGAGTAAGAAGGTGAGCATTGAGACTGAGCGGCGAGATGGATGGACTTAGGGAGGTAGGAGAAGGCCAGGCATCTGCTGTGCGTGGGCAGGACTGCGGACAGGTTGCCATCTGCAGGACTGAGGATGCTGGGAGATCAGACAGGAGAGGAAGGCGGAAAGTCTGTCCTGGGTGTCCCGACGTCTTTCTAGCAGGAAGTAACTTCACCCTCCCACACACAAACACACACTACAAACTTACTTCATTGCAGTTTGGTTTGTTAGAGAAGATTGAGGCCACAAAGAGAAAAATGCAAGTGAATTTTTTTTTTCTTTTAATAAAAAGCCCTCTTAATTTTGTTACTTAGAGACAGTCCATGAATGTGAATGCTCTCTGCATTTTAAAAATGCAAATGTAATTCTAAAGTAGAAACAAAGTCTAATTCTTCGTAAAGCTTCTTCTGCCTGGCTGGACCCCAGCTTGGTCCAGACAGCATCCCTGGGGGCCGGAGACCAGGCGGCAGTGCATTTTAAAGCTTCCCTGTGGTTCTGAGGACAGGTGCCACCGAGAAGGGGCAGTGCCTGGAAGGGAGTATGGGCAGCCCGTGTTGCTCCCATACTGTTTTGAAGGCGTCGGAAGGAATCCCAGATTGACTGGAATTACCAGTCAAGGACCATAGGCATTTTAGTCTTCTACCCAAAAGATCAGCCCGAGTAGTGGTGGAGGAGGTGAGGGGAGGGCAGCGTGATTTCAGAGCTTCTGGTGTCCACTCAGGCCCATATTGGCTGCTTTGGCTTTGGTGGTAGTGGGGAGCCCCTCTAGGGTCCACAAGGTCACCAGGACACCCAGAGGCTCTGGCTTTCTTGCTGGCCATTGGTCTTGAGGATGCAATGAGTGGCTTAGCAAAGTCAATGTTGGGTACTACCTTCCAAGAAAGAGACTTTCGGTTCTTGGACCTGGTTCACCTTCCTGGAGAAGGTGAAGAGGTAAGAGTGTTTCTGATACACACCAGGGCCCCGAGTCCAGGAATTGTAAACACGGAGGCTGCCAAGTCTTGTTCCAGATATATTCCAATGAGCTCATACTTTCATATGCAATGGAATAAAAGTCTCTCTTTCTTTCTTTTTTTCATTTTGGATGACAACATCAGTCGAGTGCTGAAGTCTGAGTGGAACTTAGAGCAACAGCCTGAGTTTCAGCCAGTCAGAATCACCCGCAGGCGTATTAAACAGGCCGCCCAGCAATTATCATGTCAGTGCAACTGGACTTTCTGATGAGTTCCCGAGTATCTGTGGCCAGTCCCCAGCCCCTGGGAAAGGTCTCCAATCATAGATCTTCTGAGGAGAGCCAGGGAGGCTGGAGGCAGCTGCGCATATTTGGAGGTGATTAACATTCGGTTTTGGCTTCCTTGTATGTCCACGAGAGCTTCATCTGTTACTCGTTTTCTCTCTGGCCAAAGAGAGAGCATCCAGAGTCCTGGAGGAGGAGGCTGGATTTTTTCAGAAAGGCTCTTTAGGTGGAGCCCAGTGAAAGACACGCAGCTACTCTCCTTTAATGGGCACCTCACCCACAGAACGAAGGAGAGAGAGAGAGAGAGAGAGAGAGAGAGAGAGAGAGAGAGAGCTCGTCTCTGCTTGCTGGGCTTTGCGGCCGTGCCATCCTCAGCCCTGAGCAGAGTGAAGAGTTGATCCGGGGGGTCACCCTTTTGTTGACTCCTGGGGTGATGGACGAGTTCACCACTCCGGCTCCTCGACTCCCGGCCTCTGCCCTGTGTGTCCATAAATCAAGCAGCAGGATAGCTCAAGAATATGACGAATACCTTGGCTGGCTCCAGCTCGAAAGGCCGGGGAGGAGAGGGAATCTAAAGTAACCGGGCCTGGCTAGAAATGCAGCCAGAATTTAGTGTTCCCGGAGCCGGAGCCAGCTGCTTGGCTGGGAGCTGCCAGGGGAGTCTTCCCTGGGGGCAGCCTGAGCTCTCCACACGCAGGAGGAGGAAAAGGCCGCAGTGTCTGTCAGAAACATTAGTCACAAAGTCTTGGAGGCGTCCAAGCCCTTGCTGCGTGCTGGAGAGAGGGGCAGGGGGGTTGGGGTGGGAGCCTTTGCCTGGGCTGGCATGGCGCTTGGGTATAAGCCCGGGTTTGAAGGCCACCATTTCCACCGAGGTCTCTAAGAGATGGGTGTTCAATGGTTGTGTTGTGTAACACACACACGGCCCCTCATATGGAGGGGTCGGCGTGGCGAGGGCCTTTTTGAGAACTGTTTCCAGGTGACATGCAGGCTCCGGGTGTGGGGACTCGGTGCGGGAGTTGGTGCCTGCTGTCGGGTCTCTGGAGCTCAGTTGATCTTTCGGGAGCATGGGGTCCTCCCAGCCAGCAGGACGGCTCACAGCCCCTGACATACCGCCAGCATAGTTCAGCCTGGGGACTTGTTTTGTCTGTCTTCCTGCTGTCGTTTGAACGCAGTTTGTTTTGTCTTACTGCTCTTGCTTTGATTTATTTTATTTTTATTTTTTTATTGGGGGTGGGGAAGGCCCTGTCTCGTTCACGCTGCCTTGATCGCTCAGTCCTTCTGTTTAAACCTCTGAGTGGGAGGATGACAATTACCACACGGTTTTATTTTTCGAGGCATGAAGGAGCACCCAGCCATCACAGACCTGAGACCCTGGGGAGCCATGCGCGCGGTAGGGCCACCAAGGGGCCTGTTCTGAGCAGAACTCTCCAGGGGATGTGGGGATTCGGCAGTAGGCCGTGTGGACGTGTGTGTCTGAGGCTCTGAAGAATTGCCTCCTTGGAAATCGTTAATCACGTTAAACTATTCACTCCCCTTTCCAAGACCTCCTCCTCAGCACTTAAAAGCATTGTTTATTGAAAGCAACCCTTTCTTCCCCCTTGATGGGGAGAAGCCCTGTGGGGCTCTCGCTGAAGGAAGATGGGCCATTACCCTCCCCCTCCCTCTGTCCCGCCATGCCCTGTCTTGACCACAGTGTCAATCTTCCAAGCTGACTGCCAGAACAATTAGTTTTCCTCAGGGCAGGGCAGATCACCAGGGCAGGCAGGCCTGTGTCCAGGGGCTTCCTGTCACGACAGATACGCTAATGCAAACCCATTTTTCATTAGAAGAAAATAAAACTCGTAAGTGACATCAACTGAGAACGGCTCTTTGAGCGCAGTAAGTAATTTCCATTCAGGGCCGAGCACATGACAGCTGGTGGCTTTTAATGGAAAGTAAAATTTGCTGGGCTGAAATACTAGCAACCCGCTTGAGAATTTGTTTTTAATTTTCCTTTCTGGAGGCGGGCAATGCTTCAGAGGCCAGCAGAGCAGATGAGGGATGGAAAGGTCTGCCCTTATGTCTAATTGTGGCCTGAAAGGACCCTGCACAGTCCTTGGTAAAACGGTGTCCCGGCATGAGGAATGTTACTCCTTACCAGACGCTCAGATAAGCCACTGCTTAAGCACTCCTGACTGCACCAGGCATCGTGTCACACACTGTTAGTCCCAGCGCCTAGGGGCAGGGGCAGGCCAATCCCTGTGAGTTTGAGGCCATCCTGGTCTACAGAGTAAGCTCCAAGACAGCCAGGGCTACACATAGAGAAACCCTGTCTCAAAACCAAAACAAAACAACAAAAGAAAAACAAAATTTAAAAAATCCTCCTGATTTTGTCAATTTGGCTGTATCCCCAAACAGTTCGACTGAAAACTGCTCACCTTTCCCCAGCTTAGCAGAGAACCTCAGGTATGAAGGAAGTCAGTGGTTATTATTGAGTGCTTATGACCCGTCACATTCAAAGTGCTGAAGCCCAGATGGTATTGGAGGTGGAGCCTTTGGTTTTGATGAAGCCGCAAAGATGGGGCCTCTCCATGACCCCAAGTGTCCTTATCAAAGAAGTGTCTAGAATTCTCTGTCCTTGACATGTAAAGACACAGAAAAGATGACCACCTATAAGCCAAGAAACAGGCGCTTAGTTGAACAGAATCGGCTGCTATCTTGAGCTTAGGCTTTGCCACTCTCAGGACCATGAGGGCCTCCTTTGTTGTTTAAGCAGCCCAGCCTCTGGTATTTTATATTAGCAGCTTCAGCTGATTAAGACCATTGTAAACATATAATATAGGATAAACATACTAAAGTCTGTACACCTAAAGAAGCTAAACAAGAAGGAGGACCCTGGGTAAGATGCTCAATCCTCATTCAGAAAGTCAAAGGGGATGGACATCAGAAGAAGGAGAAAACAGGGAACAGGACAGGAGCCTATCACAGAGGGCCGTTGAAAGACTCTACCCAGCAGGGTATTGAAGCAGAAGCTGAGAATCATAGCCAAACTTTGGGTAGAGTGCAGGGAATCTTATGAAAGAAGGGGGAGATAGAAAGACCTGGAGGGAACAGCAGCTCCAAAAGGAGAGCCCCCCCAAAAAAATGAGTGCACAGGGATCTCTTCTGAGACTGATTCTCAAGCCAAGGACCATGCATGGATATAACCTAGAACCCCTGCACAGCTGTAGCCCATGGCAGCCCAGTATCCAAGTGGGTACCCTAGTAAGGGGAACAGGGACCATCTCTGACATGAAATCAGTGGCTGGCTCTTTGATCATTTCCCCCTGAAGCGGGAGCAGCCTTGCCAGGCCACAGAGAAAGACAATGCAAGCAGTCCTGATGAGACCTGTTAGCCTAGGATCAGATGGAAGGAGAGGAGGACCTCCCCTATCAGTGGACTTGGTGGGGGAGGGACATGGGAGGAGAAGAGGGAGGGAGGGTGAGATTGGAAGAGGATGAGGGAGGGGCCTACAGCTGGGATACAAAGTGAATGAACTGTGATTAATAAAAAAATAAATTAAAAACTATGAATAATAAAAAAAGACCGTAGTAAAGTAGGCTAGAGGGCCTTCTTTACCACAAGTGCCGGAGAACGAGTCACCTACACAGCTGAGCTGCACTTGATCCCCATCATGTGAGCCAAGCTCAGTTGCACATTCTATTTCACCATTAGGAACTGGATTTCTTTTTCCTTCCAGATTCTTCGAGTACTTTTGAATCCATACCATTTGTTGCCTGTAGGGATAGTCGACAGCGCCTCCAGCATTTGGGGACGAGGCGGAAGGGTGTCTATCTTTGGAGGGGGAGGGTGCAAGAGCCCTCACAACAGAATTGAGATCAACCACCTGCAGATACACCCCACCTTTGTGGAGTCTTTGGGAGTGCATTTCATGGGTTACTCCATCAAGATCAGATGGCGCCAAGTTTACCGAGAGATTAAGAGACGGGGCAGAGATGAGATGTGAGTCGTATAAAGCCACGTGAGCTGTTCAGAGTTAGAGTACAGGCCTGGAAGACCCTGTGCCGACCTTAGAGAGGTGAAGGGTCATGATCTGGCTGACGCTGATCTGGGGGTGACCCTCTCCCTCCTCAATACTTTCTGATTCCTGCTTACCAAGCAGTTTTCTAGTGTGAATCTACGCTCTCTGGGATGCACCGGAGAGAAAGTCCAAGATAGCAGCTCTGGAAAGACTATTCCCTGCTGTTGATTGGTTCTTGGGCATTCTGGTTTTCCCAGAATCCTGCTGTATGAATTTGGCCAGTCAAAAATCTACTACTTGCTGCCTGGTCAACCTCGTTAGGACTCACGGCATGGGGTTTCTAAAACTTGACTGTCAACAGCCAGGCCTGGCTCCAGAGCTGCATGGCAATATAGATGCCTTTTGAGGCCCCCTTGGTACGGCCGCACTGGCCAGGGGACATCACCTCTGCCACCCCGCCATCACAGTTGCCATGGCGCACACTGCTGAGAAATGACTTTGTACACGTTTACAAAGGGGAAAGGCTTTTCTTCCCTCAGAAGGTGGGTTGCTGCAGGGGGCTCTCTCTCCACACTATACACTAACGAGCAGCATTTCGGCCGCAGGGAGACTCAGTGTGACAGCACTGTAAAGACACCCACCAGGGTGAAAAGCGCCAATAAAGTGGGTTTACCTTCCTGGCTGTAAAAAGTTAAAGCAGAAGCCGTTTGCCGTGCTGTATAACTTTGGACTCTCCATCCCGTAGTACTTTCCTTGGCCAACAAGCACAAAATTCCATTGGCCATACCTTTCTGTGTCCTGACCTACTTGCCACTAGATACGATGCCATTGTGAGCTGATCAGAGCTCACAGTGCGTACATGACTTCCCAATTACACAGGTAAGAGTAATTATTATAGCCAGTCACCAAATGGAAGCACAGGCCTTTAATCATACTGTGAAAAAAAAAAATGCTGATCTTGGAAGTCCGTGTAAGAGCAGGAGCGGGCTCACCCCAAGGCTATGGGAGGGGGGTGGGTAGGCAACAACTTTCAGCCAAGCACACTTTCCGTTGAAGAGCTAGCTAAATGCGTGAGTATGGACAAGGAGACACTATTTTCTCATTACCAGGATGCGGCCAGCCAGTCCTCTTCTACGGGATGGGCGTGAGGGTCGGATACCACAGCATATGTCAAAATGCACAGCTGTCAGGCACATGTTGGAGACGTAACGTTTCTGCTCTCTGTACCCGGTGTGCAGGGGGATGGAAGGATGGAAGGCTTGTAGGAAGGGCTCTTGTGGTGTTCCCAGTTGTCAGTTCTTGCTGCAGGAGTCCAATGGTACCCCGAATTCCCACCCAGGCCTCCAGTGCAGCACGGAGGCAGGACTCTGACGTGTGAACACAGCAGGAGAGGAGTCTGTGACAGCAAAGTTACAATGTTAAGGAACCATAAGTCACGCTCTGCTGTCAGGATGGAACAGCTTCTGGTCCTTCCGCTGGAAAGTTGTCCGCCTTAACCCCTCCCCCCGAATGATCGCACCCCAGACTTGCTGGATTTCTCCTTCAGCTCAGAGCTGAGTAGCCATGTATAATCATGGCAGGTCCTCTTAACAGGCCGATGGATGGCTCTGTGGGTGTCAGTTCCTGCTGACACAGAAGCAGGCTTCTCAGGCTACCATCTGCTGCGCGGCTTGCAGCCTGGTGAGGAAGAGACGGTTACACACTCACAGATAGCCACGAGTTTCCTCACGATCACCTCTGGAAGGAGGAGCTTTCCTTGCTTGGTGAAGTTTCTACAGATGAGGAAACAGGCCATAAACAGATGAGGTGAAGAATGGAGACCGGAGGAGTGGAGTGACATGGATGCTGAATGAGTGACATGGGCTGCTGGGGGGTGGGAGGGCTGTCCCACTCTTTCCTCAAGTGGGGCACTTCAAGGTTCCAGGGGCATCCTGCCAGCAGATGGGTTCATCATCAGGAGCAGGCCTGCCTGGGCATGTGGGTCGGAGATACGGTCTTCCTTCAAAATGCCTCTTGTAAGTTTTCAGATGAGGGGTGCAAGAAGGATATGGGGAAAATTGTTCCTGTGGGTAACAGATTTATTAGGGGAGATCTTGATGCCACAGAAGGCAGCATGGCAGGGGTTCTGAAGAGTCTGCCCCCTCCCAAGACAAAAGAGAGCTCTCTTCCAGAGAGGCTGAGGTAGTCCATACCACACAGCTGATGAGCAGCCTGTATCAAAGGCTTACAATCGAGTTGCCTCTGTTTCCCAGGCAGCAAGGGGAGAGAAGAAAGACAGCTCACGTGTGTCTAGATTATGGACTATGTCACCTGTAGCCTCAATTGCTGGGGCAGCTGAGTAACAGTCCATTTGAGGAAGTAAGGGTTACACACTCACAGATAGCCACAGAAAGGGGCCCGCAGTTTCTTTTCCAGCAGCTACGAGGGGAGAGGAAAGACCTTTGAGAAGCTTCTAGCCCAAATCCTCACAGCTGTAGTCTTGTTCTTTACTGATTTCGGGTTGGGAGAGGCCACTTTTCTCTCCCTTGGACCACAACCACTTTCAGCCTGGTCTGCAGCATCCTCTCTCCGAGTCCTCATCCTGGAAGATGAAGTCCTAAGCAATTTGGCTCTAATTCATTTCCCAACCTCAGGCCCTGCCACACCAACATAAGCTCTTTCCAGCCTCGGCTACACCCTTCTGCTTCCCAGAGATCTTCTCCTGTGGTCCTAACTCTTGCTCGCCAGCGTCAAATGTCCTCTCTTCTTTCCAGCCTTCCCAGCCTCCTCAGGCCACGAGCACTTGGCCTGAGTAAGCCTGCTTGGACCTTCCTTGTCTGATGCGGGCAGCAGTTTGGGATTCTTTGTGCTGCACAGCCCGTGCTTTGCAATGGAGGTGAACTTGTCAAATGCCAGGGACCAGATGCAGCGTGGCTTGAGGCCCACAGGGAGGCAGTGCCCCAGCACAGGCAGAAAAAGAGTGACCCAGACATGTTGACAGCATACACATTGTCTTCCAGTGAGGAAGCGTCCTTAGCAAGCACCCAGCACAGCAGGCAGCTGGGTTGGCCCTTGCGTTATGTAATTCGTCACAAGGACTTTTGAGCGACTAGCTCTGACCACTAAAGCCGCAAGTGATGACTCTGGCTTTCTCTGCCCTCCCAGGCGGTGGGGCACCGGGCGGGTCGTCCACAAGTGACCACTCCAAAGGATGCTGTTCTCTGAGGTTGAGAGACTTGAATCCTGACCCTGTTTGCTGGGTGGCTAGAGGTGAACTCCTAAACCTCTCTGAGCTTTAGAGTAAATGCTTGCATCCTGAAAAGAAACACTGCCTCCAGAAGGTCCTGAAAGGGGTAAATGATATGTAGTGCACAAAATGAGTAAGATTAGAGCCACAACTTCAGCGACTGTGCTGAGTTGACCTGGTCACATTTCATAAGTGCAGTGGGAACATTACATGGCATCTGGACGGACCTAGGGGGCAGGGGGCAGGAGACTGACTGCTCGGTTACCTTCACCATGGTGAGCTGGAGCAGAAGAGGGACCCAAGCCGTGGGGCTAGGAGAAGGGAGTTCCACACACAGCCCAGATCCTCTTCCTGTTTGTGCAGCCCACCAGCCTGCTGTAAAACCTGGCTCCAGCTTTCACGACAAAGCCTCGGTTTCTCACCTGATAACCACGAGACCTTGAGCTGTCTCAAAAAGGAGTCAGACATGAGAGAACGAAGAAAATCCCAGTCTCGTCGCCTCTCGGTTGCTGTGTCTTCTGACAAGCAGGACACCCTTTTGCGGTTTAGCATCCTCGGGGCTTGTAGATCGGTTCCCATTCTGTCAGGAACTAAGGTGCCTGGACATTTTGCCCTATGTGTGCACTAGGGAAATGCGGCCTTTTCAAGAGGATCATGGGAGGGAATACTCTCCAGGTGAATCTATTCCACCATGATTTGGGAGGGAAAAAAAACCCTTACCCATTGAATATAGCATCTACCTCATTAAAATTCGTAACAATGTCTTTAAAACCTCAACAAAGAACTCACTGTTTTGCTGCCCACTCCGTGCAAGAGCCCACTCCAACTTCTGGACAGAGAGCTTGCTTTGTGCTTAAACTGCACCTCTCAACTGAACTCTTCCCTATCTGATCCTATCTTTCCTATCTTTTCCTATCTGATCCTATCTTTTTTAAAAAAGATCTAAGTGCCCTATCTGCACATACATCTGCAGGCCAGAAGAGGCAGCAGATCTCACTTAGATAGTTGTGAGCCACCATGTGGATGCTGGGAATTGAACTCCAGACCTTCAGGAAGAGCAGACAGTGTTCTTAACCTCTGAGCCATCTCTCCAGGCCCCTGGTCCTATCTTTTAAACTATCTGATCCTTTCCCTCTTGACTCTGCCACTCTCAGGCACGTGGACACTCGCTGGAGGCCTTGGTCACTCTCACTCCCTGCATGCTGCTGCTTTGCTGTCTCAAAGACTGCGCCATCCTGACTTCAAATTCCCCAGAATCTGCCATGGAACCAGAATTCAGCATAATTTGTGTGTGTGTGTGTGTGTGTGTGTGTGCACTCATGCATGTATGTGTTCATGGGTGTGCATGTCTGTGTGTGAGTTTAGAGGCCATAGGTCAGGGTCACGTGTCTTCATACTCTTGTTTCTGTGTCCTCCCAGAGCTGGAGTTATAGACATGCTCTGCCTTTTTTTTTTTTTTTTTTTTTTTGAGGGGATGATGAGGATTGTGCAGCAAGCACCTTACCCACTGAGCTATCTTCCCAGCCTCCGCCTCCACATCTTGATTTTATTAGACATTTCTAGGTGCATGCTTCCTAAGAATAAAAAAAAAGCAAGGCTTTCTAGAACAGTGGCTGTCACCTGTAGCTCACGACCCCTTCGGGGACTGAATGACCCTTTCACAAGGGTTACATATCAGCTATCCTGCATATCAGATATATTGCAATTAGTAGCAGGAGCAAAATTATAGTTACGAAGTAGCAGGAAAGATGTTGGGGCCACCACATCAGGAGCGATTGTGTTAAATGGTTGCAGCATTAGGAAGGCTGAGCAACCATTGTTCTAGACAGACTGTTCTACTAGCAAATGGATAATTAAAATGTTGCAAAGAAGTCCTTGGCAATGGGGTGAAGGGTGAGGGATAAGGGGCTGCTTTACCTTAAACCCTACGGGGAGGCTCAGGGGTCACTTTTTTTTGACAGCAATTCCATAGCTCAGAGCTTGATTTCTTGCTTAAGCTGGGCTGGCTTTATTTGGTAACCATTTACCAGGTACCCTGGTAGCGCCTTGCCCTGTGTGCTGTGGAAGAGGTGCCACTCGGCCTGTAACAGAGAATGGAAATACTTGACGGTAAAAGCATACTCATTTTAAGACACATCAAAACAAAGTTGAAGAGAGAAACCATCTGACTTTAGACATTGGGGAGAATCCAGCACAGCTGAACAAGCTGAGCTGTGGACAAAGGAACGGGACACATGAGCAGAGCAGCTGGCTGCTGCCGCCCTGAGGCCCCTGCAACCCCCATTGGCCCCTAGAGGTAGCAGGCCTATCTCCCAGGTGACTCAGAAACCAGCAGAGACTGGTGTGACTTACCAAAGTAAGGAAACACAAAGTAAGCAAGCCTGCCTAGCGGCTACTACAGACAGTCTCAGGGGCAGAAGGGAGATCACTCGAGGGGGCCAGGGTCCTATTGCTTTTCCAGTGAATCTCTGGTTTAGGAAATTCTACTCTCGTGTTCTGAAAGGTCACATTTCTTCTCCTTAAAAAAAAAAATTCTATTATATCTGTTTATGAGCTGTATGCACACCATGCCACAGTGTGGGAGTCAGTTCTCTCCTTCTACCGCGTGGGCTTCAGGGGATGAAATTCGAGTTGTCAGGCTTGGTGGCAAACACTTTTACCCGCTGAGCCACTTTGCCAATCTTCTTAGCTATCTATCTATCTATCTATCTATCTATCTATCTATCTATCTATCTATCTTTCTATCTATCTATCTATCCATCTATCTATATCTATCTATCTATCTATCTATCTGTACATTTATTTATTTATTTTGTTGTGTGTGAGTGTTTTTTCTGCACGTATGTCTGTGTAAACACGAATGCCTTGTGTCCAAGGAGACCCAGAATGGGGCATATTTCTACCACTTCTTCTCCCCTCTCCAAGTCCTGTCATGACCCTAACTTACTCTCAAATTTATGACCTCTTTAATTACTGTCGAATAAATATATACACGCACATATGTATACATATACATATATAAATGTAAATCATATACACACATATAAAGGATAAGTCCATTTAGTGTTGTGTGTGTGTGTATGTGTGTGTGTGTGTGTGTGTGTATGTGTGTGTGTGTGTGTGTGTGTGTGTGTTAACCACATGGGATTGGAGAACCTATCAGGGAGCCTTATCCCTGGAGAAGCCTGCTTCTCCCCTCCCACCATATATTGATTACCTGTAGTTCTTCATCTGGAGATTCGACCTTATGAAATTCCTCCCTTCCCCCCTCAACCTTGGCTTGTCACCTGGTGTTGTCACTCTGCAGGTCTTGTTTGCACTACCATATTGTTGGGATTTCATGGGTGCAGTTTCCTTGTCTGACAGATACAATGTAGCAGCAGCAGAAGCAGCCCTGTCCCTGGCTGCTACAGTCTTTCTGACCCCTCTTCCACAATTCTCCAGAGCCTTAGATGTAGCTGTTGCATTGTAGAAGCATCAACTGGGGCTGACTCCCCACAGAGCCTTATTCTTTGCATTTTGGCCAGCTGTGAACCTCTGTAATAGTCTCAGGGTGTTGCAAAAAGAGGCTTCTTTGGTGAGCAGTGAGAACTCCAGCTGTCCGTGGTCATAAGAATAAGTAATAACATCAATAGCAGATCCTAAGGAATAGATTTTTCTTTTCCTTATTTTGTGTCCAATAAATCAACACTAGTTGGTTACACTTTCCAAGTTGGGATGTAAAGGGAGAAATTGCATGAGCGACTTCTGAGCAGGGGCTGACTATGTAGCCCAGGCTGGCCGACTTCAAACTCCCTATGTAACCAAGGCTGGCCTTGAACTTCTGATCCTCATGCCCAGCCTCCCAAGTGCTGGGATTGTGGGCACGCTCCATCCTTCTACTTTGCTGAGGCAGGATCTCTCACGTCTGCTGCTTTGCAGGCCTGCAGACTTCCGGCAATTTCCGTCTTCACCTGCCGGTTCACTGTTGGAGTTGGTTCTTTTGATCTCTACAGGGGCTCCAGGAATCAAACTCAGGTAGTAGGGCTTGCATAGCAAGTGTGTTTACCCACTGGGCCACCTTGCCAGCATCAACATTTGCAAATTGTTCTTTTTTCTTTTGTTAAATTTCTTTTATTGAGAACCTTCTTATGTGCATAATGTGTTTTTGATCATGACCAAACCCCATTCCCTCTCCTCCAATTCCTCCCCCTCTTCCATGATTCTTCCCTCCCCAACTTCTTATGTGGCTGTCTTCCTTCTCCTCCTCCTCCTCTTCTTCACTGAGTCCACTTGGTGCTCATCTATTGAAGCGTGGGTGCCCTTCCAGGAACTGAATTCTGGAAGAATACTGACTGTTCCCCTCGCAGTAGCCATCACCTACCCATAGCTGCTCAGCCGGGGGTGGGACTTTGTGACCTCCTCCCTCTGCATGCTGGGATTTTAACTGGCTTGATCTTTTGTGGATCTTGTCCGTGCAGTTACAGGGGCTGTGCCTTCATGTGTGCAGCTTCTCTGTTGTCTCCAGAAGATTCTGTTTTGCAGCAGCCCTCCCTGACCTCTGTCTCTTTTACCCATTGAGCCAGCTTGCAAGCCCCCAAATGTAAAATTCTTTACAGCAGCCTGCCTTTTTACTATTTTTCTCCTGCTTTTCTGTCTCCCTTCCTTTTCTCTTTCTTGCCTGTTTCTTTTTTTTCCTCTCGTTACATTTTTCCTTCCTTGTTTTCTTTCCTCCTTTAGAAGAATGCCGTGACATCTGAAGGCCAGAGAGGAGCTCCTCCAGTGTGGCTCATGTAGCAGTATAGGGAGTCCTGGAGGACCAAGTCTCTTTCCAGCCTTTCCTCCTGCTGCCACAGGACGAGCTCTGTCTAACTTCCCTCTTGTCTGAAAAGTGGAGTCCTGTTTCTTAACATGGTGTTCCAATACCTAGTTTGGTGAGGAAGCAGTGGTACCATGACGAGGTGGAATGGCCTTGTCTAAGGCATTTAAATAGGAACCCCCCCCCAGCTCAAAATGTTTAGGTATTGTTAGTGGACGACCTGTAGGAGCCACTGTCATTCTGAGGTGATTCCTTCACCTCTGCTCTTGCACACAGTTGAAACTTTGCTCTCATGTAAGTTCTGCACAAGTCAGAAGGGTCCATCAGGGAGGTGAGGTGACCTGTCCAGGTTCAACAGGGCTGTAGGACTGCTCAGGCCCAGCCTCCCCTTGGGTCTCCATCGCCTGGGTAGCTTGCCCTGCCCAGTCTTCAGCTCTGTCGCCACAGCCAAGTCCCTGTTGGACAAAGGTTGGGGTGGGTGCTTCTCCTTTTGTGTCCGCCTGTCACCAGCTCACAAGATGGCTTTCTCCATGGTGGCCCACTTACATTCCCACAGCAATGGGGCCACTCTAGTGCACTCCGTCAACTCATTTCCGATCTCCAGTGGTTCTCCGAGTGCCCTCCTCAGTGGCCTCCCTGGGGCTTGTTAGGAAAGTTAATCTGAGCAGCTTCTACCCAAAACCTACTATTAAATCAGAGCCTGGGTGTGAGACCCAGCACACAGCAGCCAGCGGCTCTCCAGGGCTTCTGAAGTTTGGGAACCTCTATCTTATAGGAAGTGTTTATATATAGGAATGTTTACAGAAACCGGAAATCAAGGATTCTCCTCCCGGATATACTGTCAAGTCCCACACGTGCTTAGAACACTGAGGCACTGCCAGGCCCTATCCCAGTTCCCAGTTTCCGAGGCTCCTGGTCCGCTGTGAACCTGGGAGCCTGAATAGTTCCTCAGGTGATTCTAACTGAAGCTGGGAACCAGGGATCTAACCGAATCCTCAGGGAGAGAACAGTGCCATCAAAGCACACTAACAAAGGATAGAAAAAGAAAAAAAAATGCTAAGAGAGAGAGTCTGCTCTAAAATAGAAACAGAAGAGTCCCTTGGGTTAGACATTTGCCGGAATATCTCCCTCCCATGATTTATGTGAAGCTAAAAATCATTTCACTCTTTAAACTTCTGAGTTTTGCCGCCCCTGGAAAAATCCACCATGCTGCTTTAACGTTGTGTAACATCCTCATCACTGGTGTGTCTCCTTCACTGTCCTTTCCTGAAAGCTTCTGGGAGTTCAGATGCCTGAAAAAGGAAGCTGTCACAGGGCCTCAGATCACATGAGGCAAAAGCAGCATTCGTCCCATGGAAGAGTCTGGAATGGAGAGGCCTTCCTGCTACCAGATCAAAGAAGTAAAGACACAGCGGGGGGCCATTTTCACTAACAGTGAAGATAGAATACCAGCCTCACTTTTGTGTTTTTAAGAAGAAAAGCTTAATATTAGAGAGAAAGCTGTTTTAATTTAAAGAAAACCAAGGAGGGGCAGAGGAAATGGCCCAGCCACTAAAGTGTTTTTTGTATGCAAGCATGAGGACCCGAGTTCAGGTCCCCGATACCCGTGTAATCCCAGAGCTGCAGATGTGCACACAGCCAGCTGCCTGCTCCTTGCTGGCTTGCCAGTCCAGCCAAACAATGAGCTCTAGACGCAGTGAGAGACCTGTCTCAAAAGTAAGGTGCAGGCTCAGCAAGTTATCCCAGCCGGAAAAGGTGCTTCTCACCCTGCCTGACTACCTAAGTGAGCTCTCCAGGACCCACTTGGTGGAGGCTGAGTAAACCAATTCCTTGAAGTAGTCCTCTGACCTCTATCCATGCACCACAGCCCACACAACCCCCCATGCAAAATAAATAAAAGTGAGATGCAGAAGCGATTGAGGAAGACACCTACGTATGTGCAGTCCTGAAACGGGCATACATTTGTGTACACACCAAAGGAACTGGAAAAAAATGCATACTTTCCAGATGCAGCCAATTACCTTGTTTGGAAATGCAGTTCAGCCTAGATTCGGGCTTCAATTCAAATCACAGCAGCTACCCTCTGGACCGGTTCTGAACTCAAAAGTTCCAGGCAGACATGATCACACAAGTTACTTGTCTTTTAAAATGGAAATTATAACCTCATGTTTGTGTGGCTGAACATGACTCAGGTTATGTAAGTCCTAACACATGGCCCCTAGAGGACCACGCCTGGCAGAGGGTCACTGACAGGACCTACAGCTTGCTGTTGTCAGCCCGAGTGCTTCTTCCGCATCTGAAGGTAAAAGGGTCCCGTTTTCACATCAACATCTCAGAGTGGTTACTGGCTCTGAAAATAGCTGCTGGCTTGTTTGTCTCTCCTGTAGCAGCTTAACACAGATGTTGGAGCCTAAATGGTTGATGAGCTTGGCTTTGGCAATCAGGATGAGATAGAGAAAATGCAGCCATTGCGGTTGCTGGACATGAGCAGAGGGCTTTCCGTGTGCCCAGGGCAGTCCCCAGCTCCGGCTCTGGCTGATCTGGGGTGGCATTGCCAGTCTTAAGCAGCCCTTCCCCATTCTAATCCAGGTGGGTGAGCTGCCCATCTGTCAAGTGAAAATTCTCTCTCCCCCATCCCCTCTGTGTGTATGCGTGTCTCAGATTAGTCCTACTAGATTGGCACTGTTAACAAAACCCTACTATTCTTTGAGAATTATCTGTGTGTATGCTGTTAGGTTGGGTTTGATGGAGGAGAGTTGGAGAAAAAAGAAAGTGGACAGATATCTCCGAAGCAGAACTGTTCTTTCAGGCAGAGACCGCACATGTAGCGCGGGGGTCTTAGGATTTTATAGACCTGGAAAAGGGGAAAGCTTTGGTGAGGGTAGAGTCCATTTACATGTCAGTGTCCCCAAGTCTGGAAGCGGTAGGTACCAGGAGGTCTGGTTTGTGGATAGCATCAGAAGCTTCCACAGGCGTCACCTGTCAAGCCAACTTTTCTGTCTAGAGCGGCTCGGATAGCCTGAGGTGACTGGTAATTAACCCTTCACATACAATCTCTTTTGATTGTATTCACTTCTCCAATCATCTCAGATCCCCCATCCCCTTCCCAACATTTCCTCCTCCTCCTCCTCAATCTCTCTCTCTCTGTGCATGCGCCTGTGAGACAGACATCTCATTTATGGTTGAACACTCCACAGACGCACAGTCTCTGCACTTTGACCTAAGGTCTCTGTAGTAAATACTAATCACTGCCAAAAGAATCTTCTCTGAGGAGAGCTGAGAGCCACACTAATCGATGAGAAGAGAGACGAGTATTAAGAAGGCAGCTTGGTACTCTGTCCATTTAGCACCGTAATAATAGCGGGTCCTCCCCAAGGGCCACGGATTCCTAGCCAGATTTATAGTACTAAACATGGGCTTCCTCTCGGGGGGTGGATCTTCAGTCCAACGGAAGAGCAGGTTACCCCATTAACATTCATGCCACTGTTGGTCCTAAGGGCTATCTCGCCATGCTGGTTGTTACAGCTTGCAGGGTTCACAGCTGGGCAAAGCTGTTGATGACTTTCTTTTTTTTTTTTTTTTCCCTAGCACCTAGCATAGCACCTTCTGGTACCATTAAAGCTATCCAAGCAAGAAGAAAACTCTGAGGTCAATACTGACTTGCTTTATCCATGTCCTATGATCAAAGTGTGTGGTGTCTTCAGTAACAGGGCCTTACCATCAAGCTCTTGTAGACAGCCTGTATTGTGTTGAGGGTCTTCGAGAGCCCCCCCCAAAAGAAAAAAACACAACAAAACCAAACAGCTTGAAGGACAATACTTCACAGCTGGCCCTGGGCACACATATATGATATACATAAATATGTACATGTATTAGCTAAACATCAAATGCTTGACATATTTTTCCCCCTTAGGAAACTTACGTTTCCATGTGGCTTTCTCAGACATCCTTAGTTATCTGTCCTATACCCTCATCTCTGCTGTCTCACTCCACTCCTCTCCCCACTTAAACGCCCCCCCCCTTATTCCTTCATGCTGTGTTCTACTATTCTTCCCACTTCAGGGCCTCCCCCACTTCAATAGCCCCTTTTTAGTCTCATGGCTTATACAGATACTCCAAGTTAAACACACAAATTAAATATTCAAAGCCAGGATCCACAAATGAGACAGTAAGCATGTCTTCCTAAGTCTGGATTACCTCACTCAGTATAATTTTTCCTAGTATTATCCTTTACCTGCAAAGTTCATGATTTCATTTTTCTTTATGGCTGAATAAAATGTTCCTGTGTATATGTAGCACATTTTCCATCACCTATTTATCAGTGGATGGCTCTCTAGGCTTCTTCCAAGACCAAGCTACTGCGAATACAGAAGCAATGAGCACAGATGCCCACATCTCTCTGTGGAGGGATGGAGTCCTGATTATGCCCAGGAGATGTATAGCTGGTCATACAACAGCTCTATTTCTTTTATGTAGCCCTTCCTGGTCTGGTCTGCACTACGTAGACGAGGCTGACTTTGAACTCACGGAGCCCTGCCTCTCTCTGCCTCCCAAATACTATGATTAAAGCTGTGCACCACCACACTTGGCCTCTATTTCAACTATTGGTCCTATTTTTGGGGTCCTATTCAGAACGTTCTCCTGAGCCCCCTCTGCCCTCCCCACACTTTACTCCAGAAGTTTGGTGTAACACTCAACCTCCTGGTCCAGTAGGAATTGATTTTTGTGCAGGGTGACGGGTAAGTAGAGTCCATCCTCCTACCTGTGGATGCAGTTTTCTAAGCACATTTGTTAGTCGCTTTTTTTCCCAATGTATCTTTTTGGCATCTTCATAAAAACTCAGGCAGGTATAGGTACATGGAATTTTATCCTAACCTTGACTCCATTGATCATGGGTCTACAGTAGGACACAGAGCCCTTCAGATACGTCCAGAAATTGTTCAGCTGGTCAATGGCAGATGTTTTTAGCAGAGCCATGCATTTTTTACTGCCATGGATTTGTGCTATCATGGGAATAATGACTAGTGATAGATACTCTAGTAATATTTTTATTGTTCAGAATTGTTTTGGCTATATGGAGTCTTTTAAACTTCCATGTAAATTTCAAGATTTTTTTTCCTCCAATTTCTGTGAAAAACTGGAATTCTGGTTGAAATTGCATTGAATCTGAAGTTTATTTTTGGTAGGATTGTCATTTTTCTACCAATCTATGAGCATGGGGTTGGGTGGGTCACTCCATCTTCTGGTATCTTCTCTTTAGTGTTTTCACTGTATAAATAGTTCACTTCTTTGGTTAGGCTTTCTATGTTTTTTTGTTAGTTTTGCTATTGTAAATGGGATAGTTTCCCTGATTTCTCAGTTTGTCTTTGTATACAGAAAGGCTACCAATTTGAGTATGTTAAATTTGAACCTGTAAGTCTGTCACTTTGCAGAAAGTGTTGAGGTCGTATCACTTGAAAATAGGGTGCTTTGACTTCTGAGTTGTATCCCCTTTACATCCTCCTGCCTTACTGTCCTAGCTAGGGCTGAAGAGATGAAGAGTGGACACTTTTGTCCCCTCTTGATCTTACTCGGAATGTTTTGTGTTTTTCATTAACATGATGGTGGCTGTGGGTTTGTCACATGTAGCCTTTCTTATGTCAAGATGTTTCCTTTTTCTGGTCTCCGGATTTATTTACCATGAAGGGTCCTTGGATTTTGCCAAAGACCTGTTCCACATTGAGGTGATCATATAAATTTTGTCCTTGAGTCTATTTATATGGGAATTACATTTATTGATTTATGGGATTTTCCTTAAAGTTTGGTTTGTGTTTTTTTTTTTTTTTTTTTTTTTAATGTTTTCACTAGGGAGATTAAGCTGTAATCCCTTTCCCTTCTCTCTTGCTGAGGCTTTATCTGGTTTTAGGATCAGGGTAATACTGGCTTTGAAAAATAGTTGTTCCCTTTCTGTTTTAATGACTAATCTGATAAGCACTGATGTTATTCTTTGTAGGTCTGATGGAATTCTGTGTTGACTCCATCTGGCCCTGGCTTTTTTTTTTTAGTTAGGAGATTTAAAATTGCTATCTTGAGTATATCTAAATTACTTGATAATCTTCGTTGGCCTGTGAAGGTTGTATCCATCTAGAACATCATTCATTTCTTTAGATTATACTATGACCTTATGACTCAGAATTTCCTACATGTCTGTTATACGTCCCCTTCCATCTATTATTAATTTGGGTCTTCTTTCTCCATCATCTGGTAAGTGTGTTGTTTAATTTTATCCTTACTGAGACTTACTTCATGCCCTAGTATGTCATCTATTGAGAGGTGACACGAGCTGCTCCGAATGTGATGTGTGGTCTTTGGCATTTGGTACATGCTCTGTAGATGTATGTTAGGCCCTTCTGATTTGTGGTGTCATTTAAATGCACCATATTCTTTTTTTTTCCAGTTGATTTGTCTTTCAGTTAAAACAGGGTATTGAAATCACTGTTAGAAACAACTACCTACAGACTGGGAAAGGATCTTCACCAAACCTGTATCTGACAGAGGCTAATATCCAGACTATATAAAGAACTCAAGAAGTTAAAAAGCAACAAATTAATCCAATTAAAAAATGGGAAACAGAACTAAACAGAGAATTCTCGATAGAGGAATATTGAATGGCAGAGAAACACTTAAAGAAATGCTCAAAGTGCATTAGCCATCAAGGAAATGCAAATCAAAACGACCCTGAGATTTCACCTAACACCCATCAGAATGGCTAAGATCAAAAACTCAAGTGACAGCACATGCTGAAGAGGTTGTGGAGAAAGGTGAACCCTCCTCCATTGCTGGTGGCAATGTAAACTTGTACAACCACTTTGGAAATCAATCTGGCACTTTCTCAGACAATTAGGAATAGTGCTTCCTCAGGATACAGCTATACCACTGCTAGGCATAAATCCAAAAGAGGCTCAAGTACACAATAAGGATATTTGTTCAACCATGTTTGTAGCAGCTTAATTTGTAATAGCCATAAGCTGGAAACAACCCAGATGCCCCTCAACTGAGGAATGGAGACAGAAAGTATGGTACATTTACACAATGGAATACTACTCAGCAATAAAAAACAAGGAAAAACAAGGAAATCATGAAATTTGCAGATAAATGGTGGGAACTGGAAAAGATGATCCTGAGTGAGCTGTCCCAGAAGCAGAAAGATGCACACAGTATATACTCACTCAAAGAGACATGTAATATATGATAGACCTACTAAAATCTGTACACCTAAAGAAAATAATCAAGAGAGAGGACTCTGGCTAAAATGCTCAATCCCCATCCCAAAAGGCAAAGAGGATGGACATCAGAAGGAGGAGGAAACAGGGAACAAGTCAGGAGCCTGCCACAGAGGACCTCTGAAAGGCTCTGCCCTGCAGACTATCAAAGCAGATGTTGAGATTTATGGGCAAGCTTTGGGCAGAACGCAGGGAATCTTATGAAAGAAGTGGGAAGCAGTAAGATCTGGAGAAGACAGGAACTCCACAAGGAGAGCAACAGAACAAAAAAATTTGAGCATAGGGGTCTTCCCTGAGACTGATACTCCAACCAAGTAGCATGCATGGAGATAAACTAGAACCCCTGCACAGATGTAGCCCATGGCAGTTCAGTCTCCTAGTGGGTTCCATAGTAATGGGAACAGGGACTGTCTCTGACATGAACTGATTGGCCTGCTCTTTGATCACCTCCCCCTGAGGGCTGGGGCAGCCTTACCAGGCCACAGAGGAAGACAATGCAGCCAGTCCTGATGAGACCTGATAGACTAGGATCAGAAGGAAGGAAAAGAAGACTTCCCCTACCAGTGGACTTGGGGAGGGGCATGTGTGGAGGAAGAGGAGGGAGGGAGAGGTTGGGAGGGGAGGGGGAAGGGACTACAGGGGGGATACAAAGTAAATAAAGTGTTAATAAAAAAATTAAAAAAATAACATACCAATAAAAAAATCCTAAAGTAGTGCTATTGCATCTCAAATGTATCCATTAACATAAATTAAAAAAAAAACAGGGTTTAATCTGTGGTTTAAGATTTAATACTTCTTGCTGTTTTGAAATGGGATGAGCCTGTATTTGGTGTTTAGAATTTTCATTTTCTCTTGATGATTGTATCTTTGATCAGTATCAAGTGCCCTCACTTTGTTCTGACCAGTTTTAGAGTTGTCAGCTATTAGAAGAAAGCAAGCTCTGCCCACTTGTCTAGTTCCAGTTGTTGGAATGCCTGCTCTTACCCTGAGATAGTGCTTATCTTTAATGGACGGCAGCAGAAAGAGGGGCTCTGTTCTCTAGTCCATTTGCTAGTCTGTCGGTCTGTCTCTTTGCCTCTCAATTTTTATGCAGTCTTGGCTGTCCTGAACTATCTAGATTAGGCTGGCCTCAAACTCAGAGGTCCACACGTCTCTCAAGTGCTGGATTAATATTCAGTTATCACTGGGAAGACATGTATTGCTCCTGGTATCTTGCACGACGGCCATGACTTTTGCAGATTTGTTTGGTACCAAAGTTTGTACAAATTTTTTATGACTTCAAAACGGCCCTTTTACTGCAGAGCTGAGCGACATCATCGTTTCTTTTCAGTTTTCACTTTCCCTCTTTGGCTTATCTGAATTCGTGTCAGTACTCTCCCACTCTGGGGGCCACTACAGTGAAACAAGGTTACATGAACAAAGGTAACATGAACAGAGATATGATGACAATACGGTATACAGTAACCAAGACGATTACTAATTGACTATTGGGCAAATAGTGCACCCAGCATGGATCCATTACACAAAAGGGTGATTCCCATTCTGGGGAGTCACTCCATTATGCTACTCTGACTGGCATGCAACTTCTGGAACTTTCCACCTCATGTTTTCAGACTGACTATGACACCGTAAGGCGTACTGCAAGCTTCTACCAACCAAACTCTTATCCAGTTGAGCGACACACTGCTGGTGCTTCCGACTCCACTTCTTCCCAGGATCCTCTTCTGTGGCTGGTTACTGATAGTATTTTTTAACTCAGGGAATCAAAACAGAAACACCACAGAACACGTGCCATTTACACGAACAAACTCAAAGACAACAGAATGAAGAACAGGTGAGAAGGGAAACAGTTAAGAAAAATTGAGTATCTTGATATTAAAACTGAAGGACAAAAATGCGCTACTTTCAAGAGGATGCAGAGACCGTTTAGTGGTGAAGAGCACTTGTTGGCCTTGCAGATAACCCCGTTTTCGTTCTCAGCAGAGTGGCTCACAACCATCCAGGACTCTAGGATCAGAGCTCTGATAACCTCTTCTCACCTGTGCGCACTGCACAGGTGATGCACACAAACTTATTCACGCTCATACATGTAAATAAACTCATTCATGCTCAGACATATATGTGAATAAAAATAAATGTATCATAAAACTAAGTTGTTCTTACTTTAAATTTTTTTTGTTTGTTTTTGTTTTTGAGACAGGGTTTCTCTGTGAAGCCCTGGCTGTCCTAGACTTGCTTTGTAGGCGAGGCTGTTCTTGAACTCAAGAGATCCTCCTACCTCTGCCTCCTGAGGGCTGAGATTAAACGCGAGTGCCACCATGCCCAGCTACTTTTAGTTTCCAATAATGTCAAACTATTAAAAACCTTCATCACCAACAGAAAAATGTTTACTTTTCTCAAACCTGGAGGACTTGTGTTTAGGTGATCAAACTTTCCCCATACTGATTGCTTTTTAAAGACCTGAAATAAATTGTGATTTTTGATTTGCTTTTAAGAAAAATATTAGGAAAAGGCGCATGAAGTTACCATCTTATAGGTCCAAAATGGTTAATACAGACAATTCTATGTCTCATCCAACAGATGTGTGGGCTGAGGAAGCCGACATCTGGAGCTACTTATCTGTGACAGCAAAGTGGAAAATGCCAGCTTGTTCACTCAGCACTCAAAGACTTCATGTGACCTGTTTTGAGCAAGAGAGCCTTTTGATGGCACTTTAGGATGCTGCCTCTGATACCCTAAGATAAAAAAAAAAAAAGGCGTAACAAACCGGCATTGTCGACTCTGAGGTGGCACTACTGTCCGCAGGTTTTAGCTGTGACAGGGCTGTAATGTGTGCGAGGGCCCCGAGCTGGACATTTGCTTGAGAGAAGTAGAAAAACGTTCCCAGAGTGTGAGTCACAATAGGTGATTATAGGAACTGACTCAGGATAACAACATTATTAACTAGGGAGGGGAAGTCTGGCTGTGGGACAGGCAACTTCCACGCTATGACTTTCTGTGCTGCTTGGATATTATCAATGAGGATTTTTTTTTTTAAAATAATACTTGTACAGCATCACAAAAGCAAAGAGCTTCTGGTTTAACTGAAAGATAGTTTAACAGATGAGCTGGTCTAACACACTGATAGCCCAGTCTGTTCTGCAGGCCTTCTATACTTATAAGGACTAGAGAGGACGGTGTACTTGCAGACATGCTCATTTCTAATGTTCTCAATCAGTTTGCTTTAGGTTGAAGTATTTAGCTTTTAACTCAGTGTGTGTGTGTGTGTGTGTGTGTGTGTTATCTGTTGCTGAACACAGAATGAACACCTTGTTTACAAGAGCTTCAGGCAACGACTTACTTGTCATTCTGGACTTCGATTCTCCTCAGACAGAACTCCAGCTCTTTGCTCCTTAGCACTCACCAAATACTTGACTGCACTACAGCTCAGGCTGATGTGTTCGTGTGGTTATTTTCCTGGATACAGAAGGCTGAACCTCTATAAGAAAGGGGACAGTTAAAGTGTAGACCTAAGCTGAACTTGTTCCAAGCAAGATCAACGTACTGAGTTCGTAAGATGTAATTCCACACAGACCAGCTCCTGAGTCTGGGCATTGCTGACACTGAGCAGGTGATCATTTACACTGTGTTTACAGCAGCCCTTGCCTCTTTACCAGCCGGGTGCCCAAAGAACCCTTTCCTAGCTGTGCCAATTCTTCAAGCTAGCATCTCCTGCGGGACAAAATCACTTCCAATTCACAAACAGTGGGATAAATTGCCTGTTGATTTTTTGGACTTTGTAATGTCCTGTGGCCCAGATAGTTCTACTTAGTATTGAGTTATCAACGGCAGCTCAGAGCCAATGTATTTTTCTACGTGAGTATATAAACCTTTCTGCCTCTGTTTTACTTTTGAGATCCACTGAGAAGACTGGGTAATTGAATTTCTCTGAAATGCCATCACTGCATCTGACCTAGCACTGTACTCTAGTGCCAGCCAAATGAGGTAAAACAGACCTACACACACACACACACACACACACACACACACACACACACACACACACACACGAGAGTAATTAAGAGACAACTAACTGTTCTGTTTGTAGTTAGATTCCAACAAAAATCTATGAACAAACTATTAAAACTGACTTTCAAAACAGTTGCTGGATATAAGCACCTTATGATAGCATTCTCAGAGAGAAAGTAAGAGAAAACGAATAAAAAGTCAAAGCAAAAACAAATTTGCTAGATATACAAGACCACTAAGAAGAAAGCTGAAATAAATGGATAGACATTTCATGAACAGATAAACTTTAAAAATGTTAAGTCTTAGACTAATCTACGGTCCAGTGGTGATTTCATTACACTTGCCAAGCGGATTCTAGAGACAGGATCGGGAACAGGTAATGTGATTCTGAAGATGCAAAAGACACAGTCATACAGTACTTACGGCAATTTGGGATTGGTTTAGTGACAAGCGAGTTATATAGTAAATTGGACCTGGAGACCTATGCATTTATGGGAAACTGATGTATGATCAAGGTAGCAGGTCAGGCTCATCTCCTGGAGAGCTGTCATGCTCGTTTGGTTCCTATAAAAAACCCTGAGTTTTCCAAGGTCACCAAGAAGGGGAAATAATGATTGAAAACCAAGTTATGGTTAGACAGGGCACACACACACACGGTTATATAAGGCAGAACTCACAAGGGACAGCATAACCTACCTGAGCATAGGTACTTCTACACTTCTACAGTACAAGCTCCAAACCAACAGTGCTAATTGCACTTGAATGCAAATACTGGGAACAAAACATCACACAATCTATAATTTTAAGTCATTTATTTCAATAGAAA
The DNA here is from genome assembly GCF_030254825.1 of Meriones unguiculatus. Taxonomy (NCBI): domain Eukaryota; kingdom Metazoa; phylum Chordata; class Mammalia; order Rodentia; family Muridae; genus Meriones; species Meriones unguiculatus. The sequence continues at coordinate 78,119,548 of NC_083359.1, forward strand.
TATTTCAGAAAACTGTTCGTAAATTCATTTTACGTTAGCTTATGCAAACACACTGAAGATCACATACTCACTTCTGCATATTAAAAAGAAACAAAACCAGAGAGGGGACCAAGTCGCACATCACTCAAGGAGGTCATAGTGCAAGTAAATGCTTCATCATTAAGTACCTCAAGTTAACTGGGACAATAAATGAAAACGGCTTGTGTGGTTTTGTGTTTTGTTTTGGTTTTGGTTTTGTATTACTAGCTTTGGGTCATTACCCCAACAAATGTTTGAGTCCTTCTTCCACGTTTCTTCAGTGGGCTGTCAAAGAGTGGACATCAACAACCAAGGGTAGAAACACCTGAGGGCGATTCTATCAGCTGGCTATCTTCGTCACACCCATTAAACCAGTGCTTCTTGGAGACATTGTAGTAAGGGTGACATCTTCAAGGACATGACATTTGTTACCTGGCAGTTAAGTTTGAAATATTCTGCTAAGATTTGGCATTTTCTTCCTTCCTATTTCCAAGCACTCCCTGGATTCCTTTAACTCTATTTTGCAGACCAATTGGCTGAAATCAGATTTTAAATTATGCTAATAACTGTCAAGAAACAGCTAACTCTTTCCTTGAGTCCAAAGACCACGTGCACCTACATGTCTCTTCTCTAAGGGCCCTGAAAACAGCATTCCTGCTCAGACAGACGACAGTGTCTCCTGGCCTTCCAATGTCCTAAAACAAACTTTCAGCTTTGGCTGAGAAACCTTTATTATTTATTGATTGATTGGTTATTAGTGCTGCTTCTTTTTTGCACAGTTTCAAGCAAGCAATAACCAGCAGGATGAGGGAGTGCTTGTCCACTCTGCTTAAATAGAAAATAAGCTTCACTTCCGGCGGAAGGGACTGCCACCACAGCACCTGAGTAAACTGCGAGGCCTTCCACGTGCATCTCATTCCTTTAGGATTTTCCCAAAAGGCCTTATTGCCAAACCCAAGCTCAACACAACACGAAATACAAATATCCTCAGCTAGTTGGTGGTTCTTCAAAGCCAGCATTAAGAGGCTCATCAAAATTGTGGATCTACTTTTAACCTACTTGGTCAAGAGTGCAATGGGGGGGGGGGGTTATTTGAAAAAAAAAAAATTAAGATTGGAGGACTGCAAATATCCAGATGTCTACGCAGTCTTCTTCAGGACTGTGAGATTAAGCAGGGAGAGAGGGCCTGCACACCACTCACACCAGAGGGTTAAGAGGGCAGGTGATTTTAGCCATCCTCAATGCCCTAAAACTGGTCTTCAGGTTGATAAGGCACAGACCTAATTTTCTCCACACTATGGCTGGACATAGGTAAAATGCAATTTCTCTCACTGAACTGAAGAGCCAACTTCCACCCATCTCTTCAGTAGAATTCTCAAATTGAAAAGTGATTTTAGACAGAAGCTATTTTTAGGGAAGGAAAAGGTTCACATGTAATTTGTCAGTACTACTCAATAGCAATTTTTATGTCTCAGAGGCAAAATAAAAATAAAAAAGCAATACCCTCCCGGCTGTACAACCAGGATGGCACTATGTTTCTAAAAAAATAATATAAAAGAAAATGGATGCGAGCCCTAGGAGGAGGCTGCAGGCAGACACACCCACCACTTGCTCTGCGGCCCTGCGAGCAGCAGCGGTCCTTACTGCTGCTATCCCAGCACGGTGAGTGAAGTTTGGCTGAGTTTTCAAAAGGACCCAGTTCTTTGAAAAGCCTGGGGGTAGAGGATTTCCTCTGATTATAGCCTATCTTCCACTGCACGATACTGGCACCTCTTATTTGCAGAAGGTAAAAAGATGGCTTAAAACCCACTTAGACAGGAATGTGCCTCATGAACCAGGAAGGAAACCAACAGAGGATGTGTTATCTTAACACGCCAGTGAGTTAAGTCAATTAGTACTGATTCCAATCAGTATGTTGCCTCACAGTTTTAAATATATATAATTTACAAATTTAACCTCAGGAAAAAGGGCTGTATGCTGAAGTCATCTGGACAGCTAAACACTAATAGTTCCGAGATTGATGAGGCTGCACTCAGAGGGACCCATTTCAACTATCAAGGGCCCTATGCATGACTCCATTCCTCCCGAATAACAATGTGCTTGTTGGGCTTCTGTGTAAGTCTCTAGGAAGAAAGAGGCCACTCATCAAAACTCTGCAGCTATGAACGTCCTGACTGACCAGACATCAAGACCCAACAGCAACAGAACTGTTTACACAGAAAACATGGTTGCCATCAAAACACATTGCCTAAGAAGAGAGGAAAAAATATACAATTTCAAATTGGATCCTTCTTTGAATTGTTTACAAAAATACACACTGAACCAAACCAAACAGAAAGATGTATTTCATCAATTCTCTTTTGATCCTTACAGTTAGGTAGTATATGGAGAACATTCTGAAAAGCGAGCACATGAGGCCTAAAACAGTGCTTGGAGCGCTATGCAGTCAATTTCATAGGTACACTTTAAAGACGAACTTATGGAAAAGAAACCTTCACATTCAAATAAGTTGTCAGATGAGATATGGCCAGTGCTATTCACTGTCGCACCAGGACAAGAATACCCTGTCCAGCCTGCTTATAAACCAGCTTAATTTAAATTTTAATTGAATTTCTAAAGAGTTATCCTTGGCTATGACATAAACAAATGAGCTTTAATGTTCATGGAAAATGAGCCAGTGAGTCACTAATTTATAACTGAGGGTAGGTGTAATAGGACTCATTCCCCAATAAAGGACTCAAATATTTAACATAGTTTGGCAATGTTTTTTTTTTTTTTTTTGCTTCAATTATCTGATATCATTTTGTGAATTATAGATTAAAAAACTCACCTACTCTAACTCATCTCTCTGTTTCCAAAATTATCCTGAACAGCAATGACTGATCTTTAGAGCAAATTCAAAGGTAGAAAAATAGTTTTAGTTTCAGGCAGAGGCCACGATGCTAACGGAGACTGGCTAATCGAACCTGAACACGGTTCCTCTCTACACACCTGTGTCTAGAGCTGGGTGTAGCAAACTCGGCTTCCATCTCAGTGCTTTCTCTTTGGCAAAACTGTGAGGCCAGCCTCAGCTAGCTGAGCATCTCCACAGACTAGATTCACCTACAATGTAGCTTATTTATGACAAAGGAGTAATAAAATAGCCACAGGGTTTTCATTCACAGTATCTCAAAAACAGCATGCATACTATTTCAAATATTATTTCAGGAGCAAAATAAACTAAAGAATTGCTAAAAAAAAGAAAAAGAAAAAAAAAAGGCTAACGAAAGTAAGATGTGCAAGGTCAACACTGTAATACTGCTGGCTACACGGTAAAGTCTGCGCAGACCCAACACGGGGTAAGCTTAGACCATTATTTGAAAAATCATTCTGCATAGGCAACACTTGCCTTCCCCTGCTTGTCAATGAAGCCCCAAATAATGTATTTCTGTCACATGACACACAGGTTTCAATTATTTAAATTAGAAACACTTAGAAAAGGCTTTCTGCTTTCTCTCAGACTGATTTCCTTTTTAGCTAATTATTGTACAGACAGCATTTTCTAATTAAGCTCCATGGACATGAGCAAAACTTCTGATAAATACAATTCTGATGCAATTCTTTAAGGCTACAAATGTGAGAAATTCACATGAGACGTGAAGAAAAAGCACTGTTAGGAGGTACCTGTCAGTCAAGACCTTCCCACGTGGCCCTACCAGTAAGAGGCGCAACCCATAGCAGTCTACTGAAATGGTGTTTGGCTAAAGTTCTAAGCTTTACCAAGGGCAACACTCACTGTGAGGATCAAATGTGTTACTGCCTAGTGCTCTCTCAAAATTGCTGGGTCAGTTACTAACAAAGCATGGTTTTTAGGCTGGGGACCGACCAACTTTCTGAAAAAATGTTCTGGGACATTTTGGGAAGTCATACAAGAGAAGGTTTTATATTTTTAACTTCCAGAACTGCAAACTTTGCCTTTATTCTTCTTAAAATTGTTTCATCTTACAATAAAATACATACACATACATGAAGAATCTTTTAAACAGGTATGCTTTTGAACCTCACACTGAACAAAAAACAAATTCAATTAAAAAAAAAAAAGTCTGGCACGACGCTGTTACACATTGCAAAGGGCAGGGTCTGCCCGTGACCATGACCCCTGTGGCCGGAGAATCCACACGCTTTGAGAAAAGCTGCAAAACCTCAGCTTGGGATTACCGTTCTCTTAGGCAGGTTTGTGGCCCAACAATGAATTCATATAGGAAGTTTAACTTGAACCCCAGTTAGAAACAACCGTGTTTCTGGAGCCTGCTGGCACGTGAACACTTGGCCTCCGTGCCTCCTGCAGATCATGCTCTCTGTCTAGCACTGAATTCCACATGGTAGTGTTGAAATAGATCCCTCATCCAAAGTAACACACATCCCATCCCAAGCAAACCCACAGCTTACATCATCATCATCACCTCATTCCACATCTTGCAGTGGGAAACTCGAGGAAGCTGTTCTCAGAGCCTGAGCAGACCCTGTAGGTAGGGGCTGTCGGCTGCTCCTCACAGGTGCTCTCCCCGCATCTAAAACAGCTCCTGATGGAATCCATAAGAAATGTTTTTCCTTTTTAAAGTGTATCTAAAAAAGATGGTTTCCCCTCCAAAATTAGTACAAAGTTAAAAGAAATGCAAATTAGCTACAATTTATTCCAAGCACAGCACCGCCAGAAGATTCACACACACTATTTGGTGTTGGTTTTCCTCTCACTCTGTTAAGGCAGTGGTTTCCACAGGTCAGTTTGGAGATAAGAAGCATAGTTCATGGCAGTTTGTTTTGCAACTCCAATTTGTTCTCTGGGAATATCTCACTTTATTCCCTGAAATTAGTGCTTTTGGTTCTGAGCTCCGGAGGCTGGGCTGAGCCTGGGGGCTCTTCCTGGCACGGGATGGTGCAGCTGGGGCTCTCGGCAAGTCCTTGCTCCATGTGGGAACAATGGTATACCTCTTCTTTCTCAGGCTTTTACTCAAAAGTCATCAAGTTTGTAGGAACCTAAAAAAATACAAGCAGCCCACACTGACTGTTACTGCTCCAAGCTGACTGCTTTTAGCTGTTATTTTTCTAGCCACTGAATACAACTGTCACTATGTCCTAAAGTGATTTTTAACCCCCAATTCACTCTGGGATGAGGGTTATGCAACTTGAAATTTAATACATAAACTGTATTATTATACACGGAATACAGGGTTTCTTGTTAAGCTGTGTTCAACAATTTATATAAAACTAAATGAGTTAAATCAGCATTTATTTTGTCCTGTTATTTAGTCAAACTCAAATCATTCTAACCTATGTATCTTTCTTGAGACAAGGTCTCAACTTTGCAGCCCATGGCAGCCTTGAACTTGTGAGTGCTGGAAATAGAAGCACACGGTTTAAATATCGTTAAAAGGAATTTGATAGCAGATGCTTCAGAGATTTAGACCAACCAGTGAGTCTGGCGTGCCCAATCATTTTAGCAAATCACCGAGTTAATAAGCTTTCTCCAGTAGATGTACCTGGACAAGAGGAAGGACCCAGGAGTTTTCATCCCTTACAGGGGCCTAATGAGTGTTTACTGAAATAAATAAATGAATCAAACATGGCAAAACTTTGTAGAAGAGAATTTCAAACATTATAATCAATTTCTCTATGTACATTTAAAAAAAGCTACACTCAAGAGTCTTACAGAAAATATGAAGTACCGACTCCTCAATAAAAACATAAAGAGTCATATTTACTAATAGGCAAAGTTGTCTGACATTTTCTGACTGAAAGATAAACAGGTTATACACCTATCAGTTTAGCACTTTGAGCTTACACTGTACTTAATTTGATTTCTTGTAAGTCTGAATTAAAAAAAAAAATTGTGGTGCTGGGGATGAAACTGAGAGGCTTGCCAATGCTGGTCAAGTATCTTATCATAGGGCATACATAACTCCAAAACCCAACGACTCTCTACCTAAGGATTACGGAGGGTTCACTGAGCTAGCCCAGGCTTCCCAGTGTCGGCAGTGCTGGGCTGTCAGTGGTCCCCTCCTTGCCCCTCAGTGGCTCAGCAGCTCTCACATGCCAGCAGGCATTCTAGCAAATCTGTTTACCCCTGGAGCTGGAGTTACAGGTGGATGGGTCCCCAGACATGCCTGATGTAACTTGACCTCCAGTCCTCTTCAAGAGCGGCGAGAACTCTTAACCACTGAGCAATCTCTTCAGCCCCTCATGCCAGCTTTGCATAAAGACGTCTACTAGATAATGTCGTAACTGAGTTATAATTCCAGTGCTCATGTGTTTAAGTTTCATTTACCTGTGTCTGTCTAAAACACGGACTTCACGTCTTACTGACCGCTATCAACAAGTTAACACCATTAGGAACATTATTCAGCTGGGTGTGCTAGTGCATGCACACAACCCCAGCACACAGGTGCTAAGGCAGGAAGATGACAATTTTGAGGCCAGCCAGGCTAACATGTTAATGAACCTATCTCTTAAAGGTTACAGATTCTGAGGAGGAGGGGGAGGGGGTGAGGGAGGAAGAAGAAGAGGAGGAGGAAGAGATGGTCACCTGTTGCTTGTTACTCTGGCAGGCCGCACTCAAATGCTTAAACCACAGCATTGCATTCATCCTGCTGCCAGCTTGAAACTTGTATGAATTTCCTAAAATAACCAAAAGCAAGCAGAAAACAATAAAATTAAAGACTATACCACAGAATACTCCTGCCATGTATGAATGAAATATGACTACAGAGCTCAGTTTCAGAATTCTGTTCATTTAACCTGATTTCCCAATGTGGAACTTTTTGTGCTGTAAGCGAATACGATCTTATTTAGAAAGTCACCTAAATGTTAACCACAGTACTGTGTGCTTCTGTAGCTATGTCTGCAGAACACTGTCATGCCCACCCCTTACTGTGTACTCAATCTACTCTGCCCATGCCAGGCAAACACTATATCCTCAGACCCCAACCCTGGCTCCATTCTGCAGGGACTCATGCTCTAGGGACTCAGAACCTACACTCAGCAGCGGCCCGTGTTTCCTTTGAGAGTCTACTCAAGAACTCTACGGTTTCAGAAGCTGCTGTCTTGTCTTTGTGGAGTGATCATAAGCTGTATTAATCCTGCTGTTTGCTGAACTGAGATGCAAGCATAACTATTTAATCTGAATAAAAAAATCTGTAACTTCATTGGTCAAGCATACAATTTACATTAGTAAATAAGAATGCTAGTATGGACCATAAGAACCTTGTTTACTCTGAAATATTTCTATGAAGTACGCTACGAAAATGGAAGGAAACCAAAGAATTTGTTAGCAAAACTCAATAAAAGTGATCCCCATTTTAAAAAATGCAATTTTATGATGAATGCCCAAGGGATTCTTAAAAGAACGGAGAGTAGGGCATTCTTCCTAAGTCGATTTACAATCACTGAAAAATTTCATAATTCTTTTCTTGCATCTAACATACATTTAATTTTTTCTTTAAAGCTATAATACACAGAAAGCTGTCTGGTAATACAAAAATCACGTCTGATAGACGTAAACACACAGCTGTGAAGGTAAAGGTAATCTATTTCAGTAAAAGTTGCTGAGTGGATGATTCGGGCCAGATGTGCCAGAACTTTGCACATGGAGTCCTATGTGGTGGTTGTCAGCAGCAGCTGGTCATCGTTCTGAAGGAAGCTCAGCAACTGACAGGGATTTTCTGTGACCTGTGAGAGCCACTGAGGGTGCAGCAGGCCAAGAAGCATGATTCTGACAAGCCCACTCTCCAATTTTTCTCACTTCTCAAACATTCTAATGAATGTTTCCACATATTACATATAAGGTATTTTATTTTAGAAAGGGACCAAGCAAGCAGTTATAGTAACAATAAAAGTTATGTACGGCAACAGCTTTCTTCAGAACTTGAGAGTGACTGTTACTCTGGGCACAGATGATGGTGTGCTCTGAATTACGTATAGCAAGCCTCTGTTCAAAGTTATGGTATGCAGAATCCATGGTCTGGACTACTTGGGCTTCTAACTTAAGTTTAAAACACGATTTAGAATAAACACATGCAATTCCTCAAACATTTCCTTGCTGAGCCAAGATCAGGCTCAGGAGTTAGTGCCTGCAGGACCTTTTACTAATTGGACACCTCACCTTTCTCGGAGTCAGTCAGCAGAAAGAGGTCTGGATGCTCTGGATCATCAGCCATCATTACCATCCATCCCACCACAGACACATTCTTATTTGACGTTGATTTGAACTGAGATGACAGATGAGAAGAGAAAGCAGAGATGATCTTTACTTTTGCAGCCAGTTCTCAGTCAAAGGCAAGTGTTAAAGAGCTTATTTTCAGTGTGTCCTTAGGAGATAAGATGTGTGACTTAATGTAGCTCAGGTCAGCCTCATGTCCTCTTTAGGTAGCCTCCCACTGTGAAGTCAACCCAGGGTCTACTTTCATCACACCCACACTGTCCCACTCTCCATTTCCAAAGGGCATGCCTGTGAATCTGTGGTTTCTTCTAGTCCCTTAGAGACACAGCTGTCTCCCAACACCTGTGCTTCTTCAGCCCGATATCTCATACTCCATCGAGGCTATCAGACAATTACTTGTATTTCACAAAACCAAGAAAGATTTTTTTATTTTTATTTAAAAAATAAAAGGTACTTTAGCATGTGAGTTACTTTCATAGTTAACCATTCTCTTCTGCCGAGAAAAGGGTAAAGGCACAGGAGCTCCACAAGGGGAGGAAAAAAATTCCTGGGCCCAGGGATATTTTCTGAGACTGATACGCCAACCAAGGACCATTCATGGAGAAAACCTAGAACCCCTGCACAGATGTAGCCCATGGCAGCTCAGTATCCAAGTGGGTTCCCTAGTAAGGAGAACAAGGGCTGTCTCTGACATAAACTCTTTGATCACCTCCCCCTGAGGGTGGAGCAGCCTTACCAGGCCACAGAGGAAGACAATGCAACCAGTCCTGATGAGACCTGATAGGCTAGGATCAGATGGAAGGGGAGGAGGACCTCCCCCATCAGTGGACTGGAGGAGGGGCACGGGTGGAGACAAGGGTGAGATAGTGGGTTTGGGAGGGGACAAAGGAGAAGGCTACAGTTGGGATACAAGTGAATAAACTGTAATCAATAAAAATATTTAAAGAAGAAAAGGAAAGGGTGTTATAAAGAGCAGAAAATAAGGCTGATCTCAGTAACATAAATAAAAAATGTTTAAATACTGGCAACATAGACCTAGCAATATGTAAACAAACAAACAAACAAAAAAACCTGCCAGAAGTCACAATACACAGTAAAAGTCAAACTGAATTAACACTTCCACCATGTAATTAGTAGTGGAGTATGGCTTGGTTAAGTGAAAAACTTTATTAATTAAAATAAGAATAAGCAACAAATTTACTAAGTATTGTAGAAGAAAAAACACAAAAATCATGAAGTTCACTAAGCTAACATTACTAACTAAAGATATGATTTACTCATATATGCAACCAAAACCAAAGGGAATTTCATTATTCCTGGTGACCAGAAAACTTAATTTGCCTTGTAAGCTCAAATATTTACCAATAGAACAAATACATTATGACAAATTCATGAAATAGAAGCCTACTAGCTATGAAAAAGAAAATTACAACTCTAGGCATCAAAAATAACTTGCAACAGTATAAGGCAAAGGACATGCTCTTCAGAATGCACATGCATGGTCCTTGGTTGGTATATCAATCTCTACAGGATCCCCTAGGCCCAGGTCTTTTTGGCTTTGTTGGTCTCCTGTGGAGCTCCTATCCTCTCCTGATCCTTCTATTCCCCCAGTCTTCCATAAGACTGGCTGCACTCTGCCCAAAGTTGGGCTATGAGTCTCTGCATCTGCTTCCATCCCCTGCTGGGTGAGTCTTTCAGAGGACATCTATAGGAAGGTCCCCTCCTCTTCCTGGTGTCTATTTGCCCTTGTGTATGAGGATGAAGCATCCTCCCTAGGGACCTCCCTGTTATTTAGCTTCTTCAGGTCTGCTCAGATGTAGCGGACAGGCACCTCAGTCTCCATGTGTGTCCCCTAGTAAAGGAAAGCAGGGGCTGTCTCTGACATGAACTCTATTGTCCACTCTTTGATCACTTTCCCCTGACGGGGTGGCCTAGACAGGCTACAGAGGAACAGGACTAGGCAGTTCTGATGAGGCACTATAGGCTTGGGTCAGATGGTAGGTAATATGGACTAGAGTTGGGTAATAGAGGAGCAGAGGGAGGGAGAGTGGGACCAGGAAGAGACGAGGAAGGAGGCTACAACTGGGATATAAAGTGAATAAATTTAAACAGAAAATGAAAGAAAAAAAAATTCAGCGTGATTTCTGAAACAAACAAACACAACAACAAACAAAAAAACCCCAAAACAATGCACATGCAGCCGGATGGGGTGGTGCACACCTTTACCCAGAGTTCCAGGACAGCCAAGGCCACATAATGAGACCCCGTCTTAAAAAAATGTATATACAACCCTCTTCAGTGCACTTAACAGCAACAAAACCCCGAAAGATGTAGCAAACTTCCAGGTAATAAATGGGCTATTGAAAGGACAGACAGTTACCAAAATATAAAAATACAAATAAATAATCTAAAATGTGTTTAAAATCCTTAGCCACTAGGGCAGTGGTTTTCAACTTTCCTAATGCTACAATCTGTAATGTAAATTCTGGATTCTTTGTAAACTCAGTTATGTTATGTAAATATGTTTTTGTTTTAATCCCAAGTGTGGGATTTTATTTGGGCTTTAGCTTGTCCACAGCCGATAACTGTCCTGTGCACGTGGCTTTTGCCAGCTGGTAACAGCCTTCCTGGTGCTGTGGCATGGAGAAGGGGGTGGTTTAGGGCTTGAGGCTATGAGAGCCCAGATGCAGAAGGCTTGGCATGTAGTGGTGGCAAGTGGCAAGAAGCGCCCTGAAGAAACCACAGACAGATGGTGGCAGTTTGGAGCAGACAGATGGAGAGAAACGCTTCGGGGCACAGCCGGGTGGAGGAGACTGCTGGCTGGGTTTGCTGTTGATGGAGATTGGTATATCCCCCCAAAAAACCCTATGACCCTGAACAGTGGGGGGAAGTAAAGGGGTCTGTGCCCCCTCTCCCTACTAACCCTCTCTCCTCTCTAGGCTTAGGGTGTAGGTGGAAAGAAAGGGGTGCTGGTAGAGGCTTAAACACCCAAATAAAGTAGAGTTTTAAAAACAAGCACTACAACTACCCTTTAATATAATTCCTCTTGTTGTGGTGACCCTGAACCATAAAATTATTTTCATTGCTACTTCATAACTGTAATTTTGCTGTTATGATTTGACCCCAAAGGGATGGAAACCCACAGGTTGAGAACTGCTGCACTATAGAAATGCAAAGTAGAACTACACTGAAGTCCCACCTCACCCTTGTCTAGATTCTCAGACGACCAATGCTGCTCAGGCTGTGGGGAAGGAGGAAGTCTTATTTATTGATGGTGTGAGTGCAGTCAGAGCAGAAATGAAAGTGGAGGGTGTATGACCCAGCTGTATCACTTCTAGCACATCCCTACGTACAGTCTACCACAGCAGACACTCACACTTCCTCGTCTATTGCTTCTCCATCTACAATACTAAGCAAATAAAACCAACCTAGATGCCCATCTCCAGAAAGCATGGGTAGTAAAACTGTGGCTACATATACAATAACAGAAGAGAAACAAAATGACAACTGTAGGAAATGGGCACAGCTGAAAAACACTAAAGAAGGTAACCCACATTCATACGCAGACCCTAGCTTCAATGTTTATGTATGTGTAATATGTGTGGGTATAGGGCCATGTAATTAGAAAGACCAGAGGAGGAAAGGCTGTCGGGAAGAGGGAAAAAAACATGTAACATAAAGTGAGAACAGAGGCTTCTGGGGGAAAGAAGAGTGAGGTATAGGCTGGGGGCAGTGGGGAAGACGGGGAAGTGAGAAAGCAGACTGCACTAACCACTGCCCACTCAGGCCTCCCCACTGTTGGCAAAACTGCTCTATTAGTCTGAGACAGATTTTTTTCCCCCTTTGTTCTTTTTGAGACAGAGTCTCTTTATGGAGTCCCTGCTGTCCCGGAACTCACTAGAGTGACCTTGAACTCACAGAGATTCTAATTCCTCTGCCTTTGAGTGCTAGGGTTAAAGGTGTGTGCCACCAAATTTAGAGTAGAGTTTTAGATACTGTTTTCATTTTCACATTTTGCATGCGAGAACCAAGGCTACAAGGCAAAGGTTTTGAGCCATGCCCTGACCCAAACTCAGGGCTGAGAAAGTTCTGATGCCATGACAGTCATTTGTAATTTGCCGTGTCCACACTTGCAATGGAAAATAGTTCAAAAACTGAAAACACAGAAGTGATCCAAGGCATTCCATGGAATAGCCACTTAAACACATTTCCAATGATACTCTGCATACTAGGAGTAAGCATGAGCGCCGGTGGATGACGAAAGTGGTCTTGTGTCCTAGCAGGGGCATTTACAACCAGGAAGAGGCTGAGAAACCAAACCAGGGATTCTGAGGAGGGTACTTACATGCTTTCTTTCTGTAGCCTTCAGAGATTTGGCAGCATAGTAAAAAAGCTGTGTTCCGCACAAGGCTGCCCAATACTTTGTCCAAGATGCCACCTGGGGAGGATAAACACACCAATAACTACTCCAAGGCTCTGACTTTCCCTTCTTAGTGACAACATTCTATTATTCACTTCAGCTGTCACAGTTCTGAGTTCAGAGGCAGGTTACAGCACTTGTAACGTCTGCACCTCAATAGCCCCTTCCATTGCAGTGACTATTCTTTGGTGATCATTCAAGTAATTCTTCATCTCATCAAGAACCCTGTAACTTTTTGGAAAGCCAGTAAAGTGCTTGCTTGGTGCGCATGCACGAGGACCTGAGTTCGGAACACCAGCACCTGTAAAAGCTGGGGGCAGAAGATACATCTGGGGGCAGAGACAGGCAGGCAGATTACCAGCTATCCAGATTGGCCAGGGAGCTTGTGGTTAACTGAGTGGTCTCTTCCCCAAAACTAAGGTGGAGAGATAAGGAAGACCTCAATATTGGCCACATGCATGCAGAATTGCACATCTGTATTCACATGGCCATACGCAAATTCCTAAATACGTACATACACACAGACAAACCCGATCACTCTCCAATATGCTGTAGTGCTATCATCTTCCGGTCTCAATACCACATCCTCTCCTCACCCTCCCCATCTGGTCCGTCCACTGTCAAGCACTACCTGGTGTCTAACACTTTAATCCCACACCTCTCTCCTCTGATAAAATCCAAACCTCTCGCTGCATCTGGTTATAGTGCAGAGCACATGGGAGGAAGCACAGTTATGCCAACTGGTAGGATGATGTTTACCGATCTCATAGTGTTGTTTCTTTTCTTTATTTTTTTTTATTTTTTATTTTTTTTTATAAGTTACATTTTATTAACTCTGTATCCCAGCCGTGTCCCGATCCCTCATTCCCTCCCAGTCCCTCTCTTCCTCCCTCATCTCTTCCTGCCCCTTTCCAAGTCCACTGATAGGGGGGACCTCCTCCCCATTCATCTGATCCTGTTTTATCAGGTATCTTCAGGACTGGCTGCAAAGCCCTCCTCTGTGGCCTAACAGGACTGCTCCTCCCTTCGGGGGTGGGGAGACCAAAGAGCCAGTCATTGAGTTCCTGTTATCTTTATTTTTTACTCAATTAAGTCAATGCATTCTTTCTCTATAAACAACTATTTTATATCCACTCCTCAAAGTTCTAGCACACTCTCCCATGATGTCATAACCTAATTCCTGTACAAAGTAAAGTCTGGCTTAAAAAAAAATCTCATAGGTCTCCAGCACACACTTCCTGCCTCACAGGAATCACCAAACCGGACTTTTGTCACGCTACAAGAATCTCATCAATCCTGGCTCTACACAAGACAAAAGTTGAAATTCAACTTTGAGTTTCTTTCTTTCTTTTTCTTTTGAGCCAGGATTTCTCCAAGTAGCCTGAGCTGTCCTGGAACTCACTTGTAGACCAGGCTGGCCTTGATCTCAGAGAACCTCCTGCCTCTGCCTCCCAAGTGCTGGGATTAAAGGTGTGTGTCAATCACCCAGTGTGAAAGACTTTTTATAGGAGTAAACCTATTCAAAGAATGATTGCTGAGGTAGAACCTGTATTCTGGTTTTTGTCTCAAACCAACTCTTCTACCAGCCATTTAGGCTAAAGAAAAAACTTTTCTTAGTAGTCAAATTACTATGCTGTTGAAGAAAAACAATTTTTTATTTTTTGCTATGGACTAAAACCTCTGTCCCGTAAGCTTTTTGCTTCTAGAATGTTTATCGTTTGGAGGGCATTTAGTATTTGGATTCTGTTTTACATGAAAAAACACTACATTACAAGGTTTAAATAAACTGATGGAAAAAATTGGTCCAATTCTTCTTCTCAGGTTTTTACCCTACTTTCAATTTTTCTGAACACATTAACATTTACTTACTTTTTTTGAGACAAGGTCTCACTATGTAGACCTAGATGGCTGGAACTTACTATGAGAACAGGCTGTCCTTTAACTCATAGATATCCTCCTGTATGATGGGATTAAAGGCATGCACCACCATATCCAGCATATTTCTTAATAAAAGTGCTTATCAAAAAATAATTCTGGCTAAGAATTAGATTAGAAGTGGAAGAAAAGTTGACTTAAGCACACTTAAAATGTGATTTAGTTGCAACCTTCGTGGCAGGTTTAATACTTTAAGAAACAGGGTAAGGAGATCTGATGGCCTGCAGCAGTGACTCCTCTGCCCTCCTTCTTCACTTCCTGTGTGCCAACAGTTTAAATAAGACTGTGAGGTCGAGTCAATGGGGAAAGACAGTAACCACCTGAGTTAGAATAAAAACCTTAACAGGCCTCCGACTTTAACACAACTGTTTCCATGATGCAAGGACCACATACTTAGCTCCACCTGCCAAAACTAAATTTAAAGCCTAATCCATCAAAGCTCACAGTTCTGGCAAAGACTCTAAACACACTAACCTTGCTTTCTGACTTCTGTAGACGTCCTTCTGACTAACTGTTCTTGTTTACTGAATTATGTCAACCAGAATGTGTTTTTGGTGCTTAGAAGCTCACCGAGAAAGGGCCTACAGTGAGATCCTGGTCACCCAGTGTACCTGTAGTTTGGCTGATAGAAACTTTCTATTGGCTTAAACCCACGTCTGAGCATCTCTGGTGAATACCCACAACAAAAACAAAGTATATTTCCTGTTCCTGTGTGCTCACCCTCTTGATTAGGAATGAAGTTTTCCTTGTCCAGGGTAAAAAGGAACGACAATGAGAAAACCATACAGTCACATCGACTTCGTACCTGCTTCCTTTCTAACTCTTAGTACTCAGAGCATCAGCAGAGCTTTGGACATACGTTAGAATAAAATGACTCTTACTGTGGGTTTTTTGCCTTCTTTCAGCAAGGTTTTCCTTCTGAGGACGCCTTGGACAGTAACAGCCCCGGGGAACAAGTGCACTGCCAAGTCTTCTGACTCCGCAGAACTGTAACAACCAGATGAAGCAGAGAGCAGCTGAGCATGCGTCTGCAGCCACTGACAAGGTCCGTAAGAGAAATCCAATTATTCTTTATTCATTTATTTATCTTTCCCAGAGACAGGGTTTCTCTGTGTAACAGTCTTGGCTGCCCTGGAACTTGTTTTGTAGACCAGGCTGGCCTTGAACTCACGAGATCCACCTGCCTCTGCCTCCTGTGTGCTGGGATTAAAGGCGTGTGCTGCCGCCACCTGGCTGAAATCCAATTTTTCTTACATTTAAAACTTTGACACTTTATTGAGAGCTGGTAAGACACTAAGAATTTTAAAAACTTAATGATTTGAGATTTGTAAGCTGTCATGAAGGTTAATTAGGAAGTTATTAAAGTCAGAGATGTTTAAACACACTACAGCACATATTTCAACAAATGCAATTTAGAGAGAAAGCAGGAGTTCACTTTAACCAAGATTAGTTAAAAACTTTAAGGCAATTTTTTCTTCTTAACATGCCAGAATACATCACTGTGGTAACCCATTAGAAACTCTGTTGGCAAGAAACACAGGGTTTTGTTAGAAGTATTTAAGTATACAAAACAGAAAGATGCAAATAACAAGCTAAAAAAACAAAAACACCAAAAAAAAAAAAAAAAAAACTACACAAACAAATGAACTATCTCCAGAAAAAATAACCCCAGAAAACTCACACTTCATTTTAAAGAATATAAACAAAGGTAACAGTGTCAACAATGTGCTTTTAGAAACCGGCTTTCTGCAGTAAGTTTTAGTGATGTTCAGAAGCTGCCAATGCTCAGTGTTTGATTACGGCCTCACAGTTCTCTAACAAACAAGAATGTCCGCCTGCACCCCAGAACTCCCTTTTTATATACTTCAGCAATCATTTTTAATGTCTTTCCTCAGTTGATTTAATAACCTATATTTAAAACAGAATGATTTACATGCCAATCTCTGGTGATGTGTTATGAGATGTAGAGCTATTAAAACAACAAAGAATACAGAAGTTCAAAGTTCTGTATGATTATTTAGGTGTCTTCAAAGTGACAACCTAGAAATTCCATGCTCTATCTGTTTATGAGGAGGGGACACACAAGAGGAGACTCCATGAGCTGACAGGGCTTGCTTCTCAAGAGTTACTCTGCTCTTTCGAGGTGATTTCCTGTCACTGGTGTCCCCGTTCCTCCTATACCACGCACGTACCATCTTTAGGTGTCCCCACAGTTAGATGAGCACAGACAGGCCCAGCTAAATAGAGAACTAAATAAAAATTATTTACTGAAAGACTTCTTTAAATTCAGGTTCTATGGTTTACCTGAAGAAAAAAAAAAAAGCTTACTTAAAAAGAACAACTTGAATGTAAATTTACTGGCAAAAAAATTTGCTTTGATTGCAATTTAAGAGAAATAAAATGATTTTCACATAGCTCCACCATAATTAACAGCATTAGAAAGTGTGTCGTTATAACATTTTAAAAATGTGACATAAAGATGCAAATTTTAATAATTAGCACTGTGATTTAGAAAGAATAGTTGAAAATTTAAACTGAATTAAATCTTGGAAAGAAAGTTTTCATGGGCAATTTGTTTAGTTTTAAAACCAATTAGCTAAGAAAGAAGAGAAAAAAAAATGTCAGACAGCACCCATATGAGCCAGCCACCAACAGCAGAAGGGAGTTCTGTGGCCCCTGATGCAGGGGAATTGTACCTGCTGGCCTTCGTGTGGCTTCGATAGCCATTTCGGGGCACTCTTGTCACCGGGCCGAGAGAATGGTATAATCTGTTCCTGTTGGATTCCATTATAAAGTGTATATATTACACATATTTTTATTCATAGGATCATCATTAATACCTAGAATAATATACTAGTTTCCTATGTAATCTAGCTTTCTATGTCATTCCTTTAAAAGGCCAACATATTCAAAACATGCAACACATTTAAGGTTTTTTTCTAATGACTCTAGAAACACTTATAGGTGGTATAAAGTACATGCTATACTATACAATTATACATGCACTCATTTTCATATATCTGTCAAAAAATTAAAGAACTATTATGGCCAAATAATATGGAAACACCTGAAAAATGCTCCAAAGCCCCTTTGCTCTTCTTGGATTCCAGCTTAAATATGATATATGGACTTACAAATAACTCATTTTATCAAGTATGTCCCTATGAAGACACCTAAAAGCAATGTGGCTTATAATTGAAAATGAATGATGGGAGATCTCTCAGCATAACTTAAAAAAAAAAAACTAGTAGGGACAAACTGAGGAGTAAATACAGGCATTTTTCTCATTTCATATCAACCGACAAAGCCAATAAATGATAAGAATGGTGTGAACAAGTATTCATCCCAAGTCACGTCCTACTTGATACAGGAAATACACCCAGAAACAATGGTGTTTCTTTACTTGGGAAAGTCAAAAGTAAAAAACCACTACGTTGGCAACATATTTGATATGTCTCTAGGAAATAAGAGGAGAAAATAGTGGTTAAAATTCAGAGGATAATTTAGAGACTGAGGATATAGCTCATGGCTTTTGCTACATGCCAAGGCCTCAGGCCTGATGCAGGGCACGTGTGTGTGTGTGTGTGTGTGTGTGTGTGTGTGTGTGTGTTTACTTAGCTGTTCTCAAAATGTCTGAAGAGCCACTGCTTTAAACTTGGCACAAGTACAGACATGTTAGCTGCAAATGTATGTAAAATAGATGGTGTCACACATGAAGACACTACTTGAGGTATGAAGGTTAACACATTACAAACGGCCTGCCTAGGCAGTCTGCTGGGATGAGAACACATTCACACACAGCACACTGGGTCAGGCACTGGCAGTTTGAGCGACCCAACAAACAGCTGCTGTCAATACTATTAACCTAAAAATGACAACATACACCTTAATTAAGACACATGTTATTATGATGCTTTTCCAGAGGGAAAGACACTCTTCACGAATTCAGAGAACACGCCAAACGCAATGTTTGAGCTTAACTGAAAACATTTCAGGTAAACTCAAAAGGATAAGGTTGGAGCTGAAGAGCTGGCTCAGCATTAAGAGTACTGGCTACTTTTGCAGAGGGCCTGGGTTCAATTCCCAGCAACCACATGGTGGCTTATAACCATCCATATAATTCCATTTCCAGAGGATCTGACACCTTTCTTTGACCTCTGTGGATATGAGGCACAACAGACATAAATGCAGGCAAAAATCCGTATACACACACAATTAAAATAAATCTTAAAAACAAAGAGAATAAAAGTAAAAGTTCAGAAGAGAAGACGTAAAAACAAATTGTTACAAAAGAAAACTTGGGAATGCTCGGTGTATTAAAAATACAGTGTTTAACTGAAATCTTAATAACATGCTAGTGAGAAATCTTTAAAAAGGAAGCTTTCCAATAAGCAGTTTTAAATTAAGATGACTCAAATATAATTTAAAATGTTCCTGTTTAAAAGTGACTGATACAGAGTTTTCGTATAACATTCATATTTAATCTAAACAATGATCTTGGGGCTCATGGAAGGCCCTGGGTCCAGTCCCTAGCACTGCAAAAAAACCACCAGCCTCTCTCCATCTCCCCAATACTACACTTGCTGCTTACAGGTTCAGATCTCAGTTTACACATGAAAACGGAACAGTTACTTCTGTCAAGTCAAATGTCTTTGAGCTTGAGGATAGTGAAGTAATGACCTAAGACTTCGAATGGGCATTTATCAAGTAATTATTGAATAACTTTTGTCAGTCTCAGGGAGACATTCCATTTGATGACGATACAGTGCACCGTCTCCACACAGAGGATAGTTTATAGCTGAAAGCAGCAAGGGTAGGAGAAGGAGCACGGCCTTCCAGCGGCTCAGTGTGAAGCACTGCACAAGCACTGACAATCTTACTTGTAATTTTAAATTAGCTATCATTTTGTCCTTAAAGAAGCAAGAGTTAAATAAATTACCCAGACCTAAGAATAATCTCATTTTGGAACACAGAAGTTAATTATGGTTATTTAAAAATTTTTATTAAAATTCATTATTATTAGAATTTCAAAAATTCAAACACATGTGAAAATACCAAATAAACATAAAGATCAGAAGTGGCCATTCTCATGTACAATTCCAGACTTAAATGTCTATTTGTCATGTCTTCTGACCAGCAAAAAACTTACGTCACTTAGTGATATGTAACAAATACCTTTTCAAATTCATATATTCCTTAAGATAGACCAAATAAGTTCAAAGAAATATTAGTGAATACTTTCTTACCTTTCAAAAGCTGGCCACGAGGTCTCTTCACTTAGTTCAGAACCATCACTACTCCCTAAAATCAAATGTCTTCTGTTACTGTTGTAGCAGTAATTTTTCCAGTTAAGATTTTATATTTAAAAATAAATTTTCTGGTGGCTCATGTTAATAATATGTTAATAATACTAATAATTTCAGTACTTGGAAGGTGGAGACAGGAGGATTTTAATTTTAAGTTCAAAGACAACTTGGGTCAAACAATATTTGACTTAAAAACAAAAACAAACAGCAGCAACAACAATATACAAGGGCTGGAGATGTAGCTTAGTGGTAGAGAGCTAGTCTACCCCTGAATTAGACCCACAAGAGCACAAAGACAAAAATCTTCTACCATCTTACTAAGTTTGCCATAACTGAAATCCAAAGAAGTTCCCGGAATACTAATTTTTAGTTTTGAAACCAATATACCATGAGGATAAACAACCTGATGAAATCTGAAATGGAGTTTCCAGGGCAGGGCCTAATCTGGAACATCACTGTATTACAACAGAGAGTAAGGGCCAGGCTGATTTCAAGAACTTCCCACAGGTGTCTCCTAAGTACAGGACATTATCTGACAATTTCATTCAGTTACACTAAGTGCCTCAAGCTGGAGACCGTCTCTTAACATATCTTTGTATTTATTCTCTGACTTTTCCTAAGGCTGTTGTTATGTGTGTGTGTGTGGGGGGGGGGATTGCATCCTTACTTCAAATTAAGAATATCACACTTAAGTCATTTTCCTTTCAGGATTTTTATTTTTCAGTGCTGGATTCAAACCCAGAGCCTTGAGCACTTTAGACAAGTGTCTCGGAGTAGAAATGTTGCACCCTACAAATCAACCAGGTCGACTGAGACAGTAAGAGCACACGGGCATACTCAAATCACATAAGAGAAGCCAGGCCCAACAACTTAATGGAGATGGCAGATCAAGGAGGGTGCAGCTGCCTCACCCCGACTTCACGAAGAGGTTACAACCCTCTGATGGCACCTGCTCCAACCAACCACCTGACCAGCGGTGTGTGCACCGAGGGACAGGCAGGTAAAGGGTCCCTGGCTCTCTCACAGTGTCAGCTCAGCTCTGCTCTTACAAGTCATTGCCTGCTTGTCCTCCTGTTTGTCTATTTAGATGTACTTATCTGCTCCTTTGCTCATCTGGACTTGACCCTGCCCTCTGTCCTTTGTCCCTGGACTTGACTCTGACCCTGCATCTGGCTGACTCTGACAACAGCTGCAGCCCCTCACCACAGACCTCTGCTGGTCTGTTACCTCACCCCAGGGACTGTCAGCCAGTTTCCCAGCTCAGACCCCTTGCCTTCTTGACCCTATGTAGCCATTCCACAACCCATCTGTGTGGTATGTAATACCTGATATGGAGCTAATATCAATTAAGACTAGAATAAAACCAAAAACCAAAAACCTGTGTTTGCCTTGGCTAAGTTTATCAAGGAAAGTAGAAATATCTGGCAAATTAACGCCTTGAAATTGCTGTACCTGTGAATCTGTTGTTCAATAAATCCTGACTCTATGGAGGTTCATAAACATTTCATCTGTTTCTGATAAAACACACTCACAACAAAAGTAAAAACTACAACTAAACTAGAGCCTAATTTTAATACACACAGACCAAAAAGCCAAATTTGTATAAAAAATCTTTTTTCTTAAGTAGCACACGAGATTCCACAGGAACAACAAACTTAACTGAAAACAGGCTCTTTTATCTTACATCAAGATTGATGCTGCACATTGCTATAATCAGCAGCATTTCCGTAAGAGGAGAGCGGCAGTGTAGCGTGCCGGGGGCGCTGGAGGGCTCACGGGCAACTCCGTGTTTAGGAATTCTCAGACTGTGGGGGTCAGAGCGCTCAGATAATGCACCTCTTTCTAGGATACTAAGAGATTATGCCAATAGGGCAACATGCCAGTAGAGGCCTTTCATAAAACCACAGGGACTGAGCATACTAGAGATACAGTTTTTAGTTATAAAAAGAATGCTCAGATAACAGAACAGTTTAAGAAGTAAAAACAGGGGTTGTATTTGTTGAGAGTTGATTTGTGTCCTACATGACTGACTTTGGAGAAGGCTTAATCACATCCTGAAACCTCATCTCAGGCAGCCATGGAAACTTATCACACAGGGTCTTAATTTTGTTTTGCACCAGATATTGGTATGTTTAGAATGTCCCTCTTCTGTGCTGGGGAAACAGCTCAGTGAATAAAATACTTGCTGTACAAGCATGGAGACCTGAGTTTGGATCCCTAGAACCCATGTCAGCACAGCAGCAAGTCCTGCAAATCCCAGCACCGGGAGGAAGAGGGAAGAGGATCTTGAGGGTTTGTTGGCAGTTGTGTTCCAGTTCAGTTCCAAAGAGTCACAGAGGAGGACATCTCATGACCACCTCTGACCTCCACACGTGCCATGTCTGTAGACATACACACAAAACAACTTCCCTCTTCAGAACAACGGGCTTCTGTCATGGAACATCTGGTTCCTCTCCTTCCTAGTTTTCCTTGTTAGTCTAGCTTCTATTCAAAACTTTCTGTAAACTTCTCTGTGGAACAATGTTCTTATTTACACTATACCTGGGTGACCTAAACAGTCTCAGTTTGGAGTACTACAAAGAGGGTAATTTTCATATGCCTGCAGACCGAACACAACTCCAAGTGAGCTCCAGATTCATACACTCAATGACGTGACATCCCCAGTAAGGACCAAACAAGATCCAAACAGAATTCATCCCTTGTCAAATTCAGCCATCCTTCAATATATATGTCACAGCCAGAATCGATTCTTTCCCAGTCCCGTGTTTGGCAGGGTCACCACCAGCTAACTAGCTGCTTAATTCAGATGACTTGGAATCACACTTGACTCCTTCCCTTCGTCCTTTTCACATCCAAATTGCATGCAGTTAGCCAACTAAGTAAAGCAGCTTAAGGTCTTTTCTCAAAGTCCATAAATGTCTTTTCATTTAGAGTCAAAAGTATTAGCACTTTAAAAATAATCAACACCTATTATCATTGCCATATAATTAATTGTAGCTTTGTTTTAAACCACATTTTTAGAATATTTACGCCAGGGCAGTGGTTTTCAACCTGTGGGTCTAAACCCCTTGCAGGTGTTGAACGACCCTTTCACAGGGTCACATATTAAGTATCTTGCATGACAGACATCCACATTATGACTCATAACAGTAACAAAATTATATGAAAGAGTGACAAAAATAATTTTTTATAGTTGGGATCACACCAGGAAGGTTGCAGCATTGGGGAGGTTGAGAACCACTGTGCTAGGGTTAATGGATATTTCCGCAGCCGAGGTTTGTTTTCATTTGTATGTTCAAACTCTGTTTTGTGGCAGGTGGAACCCTGGGGAGTCCCCCTCACCTATGGATATCCCACTGGAAAGCGTAGAGCTCTCCGCTTGGCCTCGGGATGGTGCGTGGGGCTCCATAACGCTGTCGTCCAGCAGGTGCCGCGGCCCTGCGTTTGGGAAGGTCGCGCTCTTAAATTCTGCTGTGTTCATCTTATGGATAAAGCTAGAAACAAAGAGAGACGGTCCTCATAGCTTCCTACACTTCTACAGCACCAGGGTATCAAGAATAATCAAAATTGTCTTCAGAGCTTGTTTTGGAGTAGAGCCACACCCACTGAGCACGCATCTTCTTGAGGAATCAATAATGCAAAACTAATGACATTAAATAAGAATTGGGTTTCTTTTCTTTGTATTTAGAAATATAAGAGTAGTTTTTTTTACAGCTTAATTTATTGCTTGTATTTGTTATGACAAATAATTCCTCTTGGTAACAAGGATGTAGTTTTGAAAGGAAATCTTCAGCATATGCTCTCCCGAGTTCTCTGAATTCCTGATTTACTGCCCTCAAATATGAGCACTGCTGAGAAACTCAATTCCAAACGCAGGTACAAAAAAAAAAAAAAGTCTCTTTATGCAAACAAAATATTTTTTTTTTAAACTGAATCTGATGACTGACATTATTAACCAAAGCAATCACACAGGCACTTAATTTTTATTTAACTTATTAACTAAATAGAATATAGACATATTTTACTAAAAAACTGAAAGACAAAATTAAAACTGCTGACTTGTAACCCAAGCTATGGCACTTCCTGTGTCCATGTGGAATGAGGTTCCGAGGAGACGGGGGTGTCTGTGGCAGCAAGGCTCCCTCGGCACCACTGCTCTTCCTCCCGCTCTGTGGAGAGGCTCCTACGTCAGGTCCTAAGAGTTCAAGGGAGAGAACAAAGAGAAATGGCCACAGGTTTCTGAAGGTCCTTCAACCAAAAGCAAAACCTCTCTGATATAAAACTGTGCTCTGAGTTTTAGATACTGTTAGTTCTATTTAATTGACTTGAAGAAATACTTATTTCCCAAACTCTAAAATAAATCTCCAATCACAGAATAACTATTAATTTTTATCTCTCTTATGTACATTAAACAAAGGCAGTGTTAAGTACTTCCCTACTGTACATGGGCAAAAAATAGGCTAGGGCTCTTAATTCAGATACAAATTGGACTAAATGCCTAGGTCTTCTCAGTCCAAGACTCAGTGGATTCAATATGATACCCTGCTTTTTTATACACAGCTTTGAATTTCTCTTAAAGAAATGTAGAGGCTAGGTCAAGTGCTTACTGCCTGACACTGGAAGTTTTTTATGGGAATAAAAACATCTCACAGTGTACAGATTTCAAAACACCCCTTTACTAAAAAGCTGCCGGGCCCACACCCTTCATCTCAGCTCTCCACAGACAGCAGTGGGTGGATGCCTGCAAGTTCCAGGCCAGCCAAGGCTACACAGTGAGTGACAGCATGTCAAAAAGTTTTGTGCATGGAAGCGTGTACCTATAATCCTAGAATGAGGAGGCTGAGGCAGGAGGATGGTGAGTTAGAGGCCAGCACAAGCTCCACATGAACTGAGAAACACAACTAAGAGGTAGATATGAAATGATCTCCCTCTGCTCAGAGCGCCCTTCCTCTAGCTGCTCTTTTTCACCTTTGTCACTGTACACAGTTTACTTCCTCCACCTAGTGAGCCAGACCTTCAAGTAGTCTTAGAATTTGTACTAGGAATCTTGTACTAGGAATTGGATTTTTTTGTTTGTTTTTTGAGACAGGGTTTCTCTGTGTAGCCTTGGCTGTCCTGGACTCGCTCTGCAGACCACACTGGTCTCGAACTCATAGAGATCCACCTGCCTCTGCCTCCCCAAGTGCTGGGATTACAGCTGTGGACCACCACCACATCCAGCTCAATGTTGGTGATTTTTAAAAGGTGCTTATCAATTATTTTTCAAGGAGTAACTTCTTAGATTTTAGGAGTTTAGCTGTACATTATAAACCAGTTGCAAATCCTTGTTGATAAAAAAAGGGAGTATGTTTATATTTTTAGTAAGTGGTCCAGCACTGAAGTAAATATTAAGAAAGCCTAAGTCACTAAAATTGAATTCTATAATTATTCAAATTAGATTTTTTGCAATGTCTTCATTGCCTAATGAACTGTATTCTTGATAATTAAAGATAATATTCATAAATCTACTATTCATATCATGTGTTTTCCAAACTTGATTAGGAAACATTTATTCAAACATTACTGATAAACAACAAACAACTTTTTAATAAAAAAAAAAACCAGGAAAACATTTTAATACATTTTGAAATATATTTTAATACACCAAATAATTTTTCTTAGTGTAAGACATGCTAAGTCTTCACTTAAGTACAATTCTTTCCTATGTGGTCAGGTGACCTGGTCTCCTGTTAGATAAGCAGCTGTTCAGCAACCAACACCCATGGACTAACCTGCCAGGTCTTCCCTGGAAGCAGCTGAGCGTGGCGTACTTGCCCCCGGTTCTATTTTTAACGAGAGTCTAAATTCCAAAAGAACAAAGCATAAGAACAACGAGCACTGGCAAAACATTACAGTCATGTCTCCTTACAAAAGTAAAAACCCCACAGGGAGCTGGAGAGATGGCTCAATGGTTGAGAGCACCAGCTACCCTTCCAGAGGACCCCGGGTCAATTCTCATAACACACAGTAGCTCCGAAAAACCCTCAACTCCTCTTCCCGGGCATCTGATGCTTTCTTCTGGCCTGTACAGGCACTAGGCACATACGTGATTCACAAACATACGTGTAGACAAAACATCCAGACAAAAAAATGAAAATAAATTAAAAAAACTCAACAATATTTTCAGACTGATGTGAGCTGTAATATATATTTTTCTTTCAATGTAATTTTTAATTAAGGTATTAAATCTCTCTCTTAAGCCAATTTTGTGATATACTTCTAGAAAACACTGAAGAGGAGAAAGCATCAAAACGCTGTATTTTAAACACAGCTGACCGCATAAAAGTGCCAAAGAATTCACTACAGTGAAAGACATCTCCTAAATTACTAAAGGATGCTTTTACTTTTGCTGGACATGGAGCCAGCCTGGGTTACATAATGAGATCCAGGCCAGCCTGGGTTACAGTTTCAGATGCTGCCTCACACAAACCAAAATGAAGCAGAAATTATTTAGATCTGTCAATACACATTTAACTTGAAGGACAATCAAATCCAAGAATGTGCTCATGTATTATTTAATATATTATTTATTTCTCGAATCTCTATAAGATGAACTATTTACTAGCTTGACTTTAGTACTGAAAATTTTAAAACACTTTTTCCAAAACTACCCAACAAAACAAATAACATAGCTTATGGGGAAAAAAAGGTGTAAAGAAACACAAAGATCTCCTGCACATGGCTTTTCTATCCCTACCTTACCAGGTGTGTGCAATTTTTTCACACCATGACACAACAATGTCACCTACAAAGTTCACAGTTACAAACTGTACAATCAAGTTTAAAAAAAGAAAAGAAAAGAAAACTCAAAGGATATAAATCAACCCTTCACAGTGTTTTAAATAAGCTCAGAATTTTTTTTTTTTGTAGCCTTGGCTGTCCTGGGCTCGCTTTGTAGAACAGGCTGGGCCTTGAACTCAGAGATCTGTCTGCTTCTGCCTCCCCAAGCGCTGAGGTTAAGCTCAGGATTTGTGTTGGTGCTCACTGCTTTCCTGGTCATTCCAGGCGGTATGGGGTTTGGGTTTGGGGAGAGGCTCAGGCCTGTAATGTAAGTCAAAGTTTCTTGTTATTTGCTCCACTTACATACCCAGTTTTGTGTTTTTTGGAAGGCCATTTCGAGTTTTATTAGTGGAAGTAATTTTGGGAAGCAATACTGAAGCAGTTAATTATAGAAAATGTTTTGGTGTAATCTGTGAACCCTTTTATTACTAAGAATCTGCAAAATCAGAAGTTCTTGTTTGTCTGCTCTGCTTTGGTGGACTGGAGGCTTAATCAAGGGCTTTATAACCAGCAGCAAATGTTCTACTGAGTGGAGTTTTCAGTGAAATCACAAAATAAAGAAGCATATATAGTGAACACAAATCAATGAAGGAACTTAATAACTTTATAACCTGAGACAATAAAAAGCAATTACATTACAGTTACCTGACAGCACACACGAATGGCTTAGAGACCGCATGTGCGGTGCACGCATTCTGTTGGACGCAGTGTCTGCCTTTCCTAGCACCACACCCTCAGGACGGAACAGAATGCGAGCTGCCTATAGCATCTACCAGCAGCATGAAAGCACTGCAATGACCAACTGCTACTCCAAATGTCAGTGGTTTCTAATGGTACTAAACCTCTACCTCATAAGAGTAATGTCAAGTCACAAAGAAAAAAAAAACTGTTCTGTATTAAAACTATGTTCTAAACAAGGATTTTTCAACCCGACTGAAAGTCACAGATGTTGTTTATAGTAATTACGCTAGCCATAATAAATGAAGTTGCCTGAACAAAGGCCTTTGGATAATTGTCATTTTTTACTAGTTACTAAATAGCTGCAGAGATGGCTCAGTGGTTAAGTGCACTGGCTGCTCTTCCAGGACCCAGGCTAGATTCCCAGCACCCACACCGAAATGCACAACCACCTTCCAGGTGTAAGGAATCAGATGGCCTCTTTTGACCTCCGGAAGTATCAGGCACACATGTGCCTTGTATCAGATTGATACAAGATACAGATTGTCTTTGAGGACAAGCACAATACCTTACTTTTTAATCCAAGCAACTGGCAAAAGCATAATCAACACCTTCTAAGGTTGCTCTGGTTCTGACCACTAATGAAAACAAAATCAGTATGGTGCACAGGCCTGCCTACACAAATGAAGTGTTGTCACGTGTCACTCTGCAAGCAGCTGAAGTCTACCTGAGTCTATCCGTTTCAGTAAAATGAAGTTAGCATTAAGCTAGGAATGGTTGGTGTTGCCTTTGACTCCAGGACTCAGGAGGCACAGGCAGGTGGATCTTTGTGAGTTCAAGGCAGCCTGTTCCTCATAGTGAGTTCCAGGACAACCTTGCCTCAAAAAACAAAAGTTTGCTTTAATTATAAAAAAACAAAAACAAAAAACTCCATCACAATCTTGCTAAGGTCAATAAAAGTATCTCATTTTCTGTGGTTGTGTAGATTTCACTTACACTACTCTTCTACACAATACTTTAACTCTTTTAACATCAGTAAGTTTCTTTGGGCAGAAGAGATATTTTAATAGATACTTGTATCTTGAGATTTTAGGACATTAAGATAATTGCTCTTATTGCCCTTGGACAAAAACGTGTTTATCAAGCATAAATTCTGTATCAGCAACTGAAGGCACAGGAAATAAAGAAACAACAACTCAATTTTTAGATGCATTAAAATTTTTTCAGGGGGTTAGAGAGTTGGCTCAGTGGTTAAGAGCACTTGTTTTTGCAAAAGACCTGGGTTCAATTCCACACCCACACGGAGGCCCACCACCTTCTCAAGCACCAGCAAGTATTGTGCACGCACACACATAACAAAAGTAAACCTAAACATTTTTCAGAGCTTAATATATTTAATATCAGAAGAAAATAATTTACCACTTTTCAGAAAACAATCCACAGATAAAGAAAGCAAAGGAAAAAATATCAACAAGTTAAACTAAAAGAAAAAGACATAAAGTACTTTGGTGTGACTCTAACCAAGCAAGTCAAAGATTTGTATTAAAAAAAACTTTCAGTCTCTGAAGAAAGAATTAGAAGAAGATACTAGAAGATGGAAAGATCTTCCATGTTCATGGCTTGGCAGGATTAACATGGTAAAATGGCCATTTGACCAAAAGCAATCTACAGATTCAATGCAATTCCCATCAAATTACCAACAGAATTCTTTACGGACCTTGCAAGAAAAATTCTCGACTTCATATGGATTATCAAGAAACCCAGAATTGTTAAAACAATCCTCTATAATAAAAGATCTGCTGGAGGAATCTCCATGCCTGAACTCAAGCTATACTATAGAGCAACAGTTATAAAAACTGCATGGTACTGGCACAGAAACAGACTGGAGGATCAATAGAACCAAACAGAAAGATACACATGGTATATACTCACTTATAAGTGGATATTAGACATATAATATAGGATAAAAATACCAAAATCTGTACACCTAAGGAAGCTAATCAAGGAGGACCCTGGGTAAGATGATCAATCTTCATTCAGAAAGGCAAATAAAATGGAGATTGAAGAGTGAGAAAACAGGGAATAGGACAGGAGTCTACCACAGAGGGACTCTGAAAGACTCTACCCAGTAAGGTATCAAAACAGATGCTGAGACTCATAGCCAAACTTTGGGCAGAGTGCAAGGAATCTTATGAAAGAAGGGGGAGATAAAAAGACCTGGAGGGAATAGGAGCTGCACAAGGAAACAGAACCAAAAAAATCTAGGCACAGGGTCTTTTCTGAAACTGATACTCCAAACAAGGACCATGCACGGAGATAACTTAGACCCCCTACACAGAAGCAGCCCAAGGCAGCTCTGAGTATCCAAGAGGGTTTCACAATAATAGGACCAGGGACCATCTGGTCCTATGGACATGAACTCAGTGGCTGGCTCTTTGATCACCTCCTCCTGAGGGGGAAGCAGCTTTACCAGTCCACAGAGGAAGACAAGGCAGTCCTGATGAGACCGGATAGACTAGGGTCTGATGCAAGGGGAGGAGGACCTCCCCTATCATTGGATTGGGGGAGGGGCATAGGAAAAGAAGACAGAGAAAGGGTGGGATTGGGAGGGGATGGGGAATGGGGCTACAGCTGGGATACAAAGTGAATAAACTGTAATTATTAAAAAAAAATTAAAGAAAAAAAAAAAAGGCACCATCCTCTCTATCCAGCAGCTGGGATGGCAAGTGAGGCTGCTGAGAACCAGAAGGGGTTACCAGCTTGAGAGTCCTGAGTAACGGACTGTATGATATAGATTAAATATGGTGCCACAGTGATACCGTAACAACTCAGACATGAAAAGCTTAGTCTCTCAAGCCATGGAAACTTTTGACACTCAAAGATGAGTCTAAAAATAACCACATAAGAAGGAATAATTTTTGTATTTTGTAAATGGCATAATTACAGATATATAAATTTCCTTAGGAAAAGAGTTCAAGTACACAAGAAAAAAAAAACTTACTTTTTATTTAAATCTCTGTTCTCTACAGCTTAAGAATGTTAAAATGTATTTTAATATGTATTTAGTTTTTTGTGGGGAGGATATTAAACAAGCTGATTCTGACCTTTCACCTTGCAGGCCCCAGAATCAAGGCCACAGTTAGGCTTGTCCTCAAGTGCCTTTACCTGCTGAGCATTAGCTGACTCAAAAGCTGTACTAAGAAAAAGCTGAAGCATCTGTATACTGGTTCAATCCTATCATGTGATAAAAAGAAACACGTGTAATCACCCTTAATGGATCACTGGCTGGGAACTAGTACAGATCCACACTTAGATGTTTAAAAGCTGGACGAAAGGGTTAAGACTCAAAGTGGAGAAAGTAGCAAATGTGAAGATGGACCTACTTGTAATTATCGTCTTCCACAAACTTTTGTAGTTCTTCTATATACTGAACAGAGTTCAGGTATTTTTGGACATGAGGCAACATGGGAATATCTAGGCAAAAGATGACAAATGATTATTCAAGTAAAGTGCATAGTAACAAGAAACTTAAGGAGAGAACTAGAACTAAGGGTAGCTAAGGCCTCGTGGCACCCAAGCTGAAACTAACGCCAAAAAAGACATTCTTTAACTCACCATATTCACAGGACTGCTGTAAATCAGAAATTATTCGAAGAATGTTATTCATCAAATTTGATCTTTGCTCATTTTCTAGAATGCTGCCCGTGGATGGGTATGCCGAGTCAATGTAAGTCAGGTCTGACAAATAGATACCTGGAACAAAAGCCAGACAAGTAATTCCTAGTGCAGTTTGGATGACTCAAAGAGGGAAGAAAACTCAATCTGCGAGTGCTCTCCAGCATGTCTTATTCAGAGTACATTATTAATATAGCACCACGGTCTCTTGGGATTGAGACCTCTAGAGCTGAGGTCAAGCCGTACAAACCTAAGTTCCTTGCAAAGTCTCCCCGTGTTGTTTTCACGTACAGATTAATCAATCAAAGGGCAAAAGGCAGAGTTCTTGAACTGGCAGGGGTCATTTTAATCTCTAAAGCTCAGCAGTCACATCAATTCAAACACTACCCACTTTCCAGTTTTTGTTTTATCTAAGGAAACCCCCTGAGTCAACACAGCCAAGGCCTTCTATAGGGAAGTTAACATTAGCCTCACAGCCTTGCTTTGAGCTCACAGCCTCAACTATGAAGAGGGTTTTAATCTAGCAGGTGCAAGTGAATTATTTGTTTTAAAGACCAGCAGCTTGGTTTCTGAAATCATTTCATGATTACAAACTCAAGTTGACTTCCTAACCAACGTCATGTTTTCTGTGATCAGTTAGGAATGACACGTTTCTCAAAGCTTGGCTGTATTCGTCCTGAACACGGGAAGCTACGGCTTCAAAAATATTTCCCAAGAGACACACCCATGTGGAATGTAAAAGCACACTGTCACTAGGGAGGGACATACCCACCAGGACACACAGCCCTGCTTTCTAAAAAGACCCTGGTTCTCCTGTTGGCCACTCTTTTTATTCAACTACTTTTTATATACAAGTCTCTTAATTCAAATCCTTTACCTTTTATGTCTAGCTAAGCATCAGTTATTCTTTAGTTTCCATATAAGTCCCCATATAAGAAATTTAGGAACTATCTAGTATGTTTTCAGAGAAGAACCTGAAATCTACAGTTATGAAAACAACACAGCCACCACTCTTGAGACTTGTCAGGGACAGCCAGGCCCCAGGGGCTACTCTCGAATCCTTACCTTTACCAACTGTGTCCTATCACAAGCTGATGTTATTGATACCATTAACTTACAAACATTCATGACTGCATAAATGCTTTGAGTCTTCTCATATCTTATTTGTTCAAGATTATGAACTTGCCGGATGGGGTGGTGAATGCCTTTAATCCCAGCACTTGGGAGGCAGAGGCAGGTGGATCTCTGTGAGTTCAAGACTAGCCTGGTCTATAAATTGAGTTCCAAGACAGCCAAAGCTACACAGAGAGAAACCCCGTCTCAAAAACCAAGAAAAAAATGAAATAGAAATAAAATAAAAAAGACTATGAACTAATTTTTGTAGTTGTTCTTTTTTGTTCTCTAAGAATGATGTCTGGACAGGAGGTGGGGCTTAACACAACATAAAAGCCTGGCTAACCTGCTTATCACCCTGTGCACTCACTAACTTTCTTTTCTCCTTTGCTTCCTCCCACCCCCAATCAAGTCTGGTTTTTATAGTATTCAAGTTATTCACCCTAAACATTTTTTTTCCCCATGAAGAGCTCAAATAAGAATCTATTTAGGAGTTAAGTCCTTTTTTTTTTTATCTTTAAATAAATTCTTCAGCATATAAATTTGAACAGCCGACACATCCATCATGACCATCAAATTAACCACAGGCTAGAAACTGACTCTATCAAAAAGTCTTAAATATAGATTACTTAATGTAAAAGAGAAAAACCCTAATACACCATTATAGTTGATACTACAAGTAATCTTTTCCAAAACTCTTTTGGAGAAATGTTAATGTAAAACTGAAATGCAAAATTTCACTTTACATCCATTGTTCATTTTATTGAACAAGCTGTACGTGTCTAACAGGAATATCATATAAAATTTAAGTTAAATTGAATGAAGCTTTAATAGTTTTCCTAAGTTTGACAACCCTACCCAAATATCATACATGAACTAATAAATGAACGCTGTTCATAACACAAAACAAAAACCAGTTTGCTTTTAATCATTTCTTTGTAATTGTGGCAGCTATAAATTAATTGAAGTTCCAATAATAATGTTAAGTCAGTTGAGAATTAGGTAATGACTAGATCAGCTTTTTTTCTATTACTGCTGTTATCTCTCCTTAAAAAAAAAAAAGCACTGAAATATTGAAATACCATTTTTAAGATTTTTATAACCAAATATATAACATGAAACATTAGCAAGAGTGGTTTTACAAGTTTAGTCTACATTTCCAAAAGCTGACATTTGGTAACTGCAAAGATGGTTTTCTCATAAAAATTAGTTTTTTTAAAATTTGAAATGTTTCA
This sequence comes from Meriones unguiculatus, assembly GCF_030254825.1. Taxonomy (NCBI): domain Eukaryota; kingdom Metazoa; phylum Chordata; class Mammalia; order Rodentia; family Muridae; genus Meriones; species Meriones unguiculatus. The sequence goes on from NC_083359.1 coordinate 78,152,941, forward strand.
AAGATTTTATGTGAAGATATACAAGCAGTGGAAAGTGTTTATGAATAGGTCGCATTCTGCCTCGCTCTCAACTAAAATGCAGGGTTTTAAGACCAGACTGAAGATGAGACACATGTATTTTTATAGCACTGCTAGTTTTTACGTGGCTATTGTTTTGGCCATAGGGGTGAGGGAAATACTAAAAAGACCTGGCAAGCTCTAAGTGAGAAGCTTCTTTCACAAGTTCTCAAAATTATCAAAAACATGAAAAACAAAACAAAACACAGATATTCGCAAGAATGAGAATGCCTGAAACAAAGAATTCATCTCATCAGAGCCACAGTATCTGGAATATAGGGCTCTCTGCCACCCCAGCCCAAAGCAGGGTACTTTTCAGATCACGGGGAGACACTGTATTTGGCACGGTTTTGCTTTCCTGTTGCTGTTCAGAATTATCTTGCAAGTACTCAGGGAGATTCAGGAAGTATGCAATCCACTCTAAGGTTCAGCACTGGGCACTCACATTTGTTACAGCTCTTATTATTCTTTAACAACATAACCTTCGGTCACTTACTGACACTGAAGGAGTAGAACTGTCCCAAATTAAAGCACCTATCATATAAACAAGGCAAACATACACAAAACCTCTCTGCCTTTCTAGACTATCAGTTTGTAACACAATCTTAGTCAAGGCACAGCCGTTTACAGTATTTATAGTATTATTGTTAAACACAGCATGTACTAGAAATAACAGTCTAATCGGGCACCGAAATTCTGTAATTCTCACTTAGGAAAATCGAGCCCACACTACCCTGCAGTCTCACCAAAAATGATGCCAGAGACACCAACTTTACAATTACACTCAGAATGGCAGAGAACGGCCTCTTTCTTTCTTGGGCTCTTGAGAGATTAGAAATTTCTATTTCCCTATTCAGAGATTAAAACACAAAACATAACGACACAGACAAGCATTTATGATCAGTAACTGGTCAAAAAAGCTTCAGATTTCTTGAAATTCCTACAGTACATGTAAAACAAGGGCCAATCAGATAACTGCCTAAAGATGCCCTACTCTTTGACTTTGTTAGGTTCATGAAACACGCTTACCAGCACCACTGCTGATAAAGCAGGGTCCACCTACACCCTTCTGCATCTTTCTGTAACAGGATGACTAAGATCCCACCTTTTATACAGCCACTTTTATACACTGCACTGTGCTCTAGTCCCTCACCTAACACTGCATTTGGCACATTATCTTGTATGTATGGTAATTTGTGACTCAGTATCTGTGCTACTCAAAATGGTGATAATGGATTTATTTGAAAATCAAATGACTTAGAAATGCTAAGGATATTTTTATATACAAAATATACAATATTTAAGAATCATGTTTCTTATCATCAACCATAGAAAGGTTAAATTTGTGAAGAACAAAGTGTTTATTTTTAAGTGCACATTATCTGCACCATAAGTTCAAAAAGTTACTTCTGCCTCAATTATGCTAAAACTGAGTAGGGCATCCTTGATTTTGTCTTGCTCTTCACTGTATTAAATAGTAGTGATTTAGAGCTTTGAGTTCCTTGTTCTGACTTGTATTTGGATCATTATGTGCTCTTTTACATGAATGTCAATACACAAAAGGTAAGTAAGTACTTGAAAACAGTGTTGAAATAAAACAGAAATCAAAATGTTTTCTTAGGTGTATTTACCATTAAATACAGATGCCTTAAAATCAGCAAAAACAAAATACTTATATCATTGAAAATTATTTGGCCAAGATCACGACCTCTTGTAAAAATGTAAACACCTGGTCTTTACCTCCTACCTAATCACTCTGTGTTACTTATTTTCTGTGACTGTGTTTGCAGTGCAGGACTGGACCCAGGCCTTCTTGTGCTGGACAGGCACTCTCCCTCAGAGGTATGTATGGCTTTTTCTTTCTTTTTTTGAGTCCACATTCACTGGCTAGCCTGGGCTGGCTTGAAGCTCACTGCAGATTCATAGGGATCTGATTGCCTCTGCCTGCTGAGTGCTGGGATTAAAGTCCCAGACAGAAAAGCAGTTTTCTTCTAAGAAACATTACACTTTTCCTTACAGTTTCTTGAAGGTTTAAAACCGTCTAAAACAGCAATGTTAGAATACAATGTTTAACCGTTCCCTGAGGCTGTCAAAGCTGTACCGTTAGGTGGCTGCTTCTGGTGAAAGCGCACCAACTTACAGCTTGCAGCTACTTTTAAAATGGAATACTAGTTTTTTACAACTCAAAAGCTCCGTGGCAGGCAGACTAAAATGTTTATTTTATAATTGCCTGCTGAACTATGATAGTCTGTTTCCAGATGGTGCCCTTCCTTCAACCTGCACACAATCTCTCCTTGTTCAGAGCTATTCAACCTCCCGCTGATCCAGCTCCCCCTCCCCATGTAGGGCTACAGAGAGGAAATCCTATGGAGGAGGTTCCCACCCCCTTCTCAGGCTGCAGCCCTTTTCTAATGACGTAATATATGGGCTGAACCTGAGTCTACCCAGACCGGGAATCACACTTCGGGATACTCGCGGACAGTCTGTCAGCTGCGGCTGGTTACCGCACCTATCCATGCCGCAGGCGGCACGCTCAGAATGCATCCTCTGCTGGATTAAAGAGAGTCCACAGACAGCTCCAAATTACACAGGTGACCTGTCAACTCAGCCGATTAGTGCTATAAAAAGGAGTTCCTTACTGTTTGGACTCAACAGTCAGAAACAAAAATGCAGTTGCCACTGAAGTCAGAGGCGAATAAACTACACTGATCTTTTAGAAAGCAAGGGTAAGGACGCACGTTTCCGGATTCACTTTTCAACAGACACCAAAGGTATTTTAATATTTCTTTTACATTTATTAAAAATTCTATGTCAAATGCATAATTTTCCTTTGTACTGGAAAGTATGAGATCTACCAGGGAGCTTTAGAAGACGCTGCTGATTTGTATCCGAAGGTTTTGTTTTGTACTGTTCTGTAAAAACTAGTCGCTAAGTACTTCAGGATGGTTAATGCATTGTTTGAGGTCCAAGCTAGTGTGTGACTACAGACTGATACACACGCTGGGTTCTGAGAACAAATACTTCAGTGACACCAGAAAGTTCTACAAGTAACTCATTAAATGCCTAAGGCTTATACAGCACAACAACCAACAGCAAAGGATGCAAACTAAAGAAAGCAACTGTGAGCTGGCCAGGTTCTCTTCTGAAGGATGTCCTGTGTGTACGAATGCACACCAACCATTAGGATTCTCAAAGCATGGCTACAAAGCAGAGCCACACAGCTGCATGTTCGCAACAAAATCTGTTACAACAGAACAGAACTCTTGTGAGAGTTTAAGTTAATCTATGGTATTTCTTGTTAAGATTCATCATTTTAGAGACTTTCCTAAGTTTATTTACAACAGAAATTTCACTTTAGAAACAGATTAAAACTGCTTCTAACCGGAATTACTTGAAAAGTAAATATTGACACAATTAAAACTTCCTTCAAGGTAGGATTGAGAGAAGTATTAGGGTCACCAGGACTAACAATATGAACTCAGACGGTGGTACTACTTAAGAAAAAATTGAAAGGCCAAAAGCTTGTTTTAAAAACAATCTTGGTAACTAACACGAAGAGGTAGGTACGTGCCCTCAGCATTCTATCAGTGGGGGCTCTGCTGGTCATGAGAATTACGAAATTACTCCTCATCGATAGTAAGCTTGATCACCAAAAGGCAGCCAAGCCTTTATGCTGGGAGGATTCCCTGACCTTTATCTTTAGTGACAAGAACTGTCAACAAACAAACGAGGTTAACGTTCAGATTTTGTTTTTTCAGCTTTGCTGAAACATTAAAACATTAAAATTCTGAGCTTGGTTAAATAATTATTTTTCAGAAGAGTCTGATAAAATTTCCAAGTCATCTGTCATCTCTGTTGCTGTTTGCCATGATTTTTAAAAGCAGGATCTCATTTGTCCTCAGGTCTTCTAATGCCTTAAGCAAGCATTTAACACAATGTGTGTATAACTCACAGATAATGATTTGTTCATTTTGCAAACATTTCCAGAGGTATTCTCAGGTCAGTTCCTCAAACACAGTGACAACCAGGAAGGTCTCTGTCCATCTGGCCAGTCAGCGCTTCTCAGCTAACTTCGATGCCTCCAGCTACTCTCAATAGGGGCATAGCCAAAGGAAGCAAAGCCAAGCTTTTATTCTCCTTATAGCTGACAGCAGAGCAACTCTGAAGAGAAACACTACTAACAAAGTGAATACAACTGCGTAGATTTTTTTTTTCTTTTCTAAAAATCACCAGGCAAATGTGCAATGTAAGCTTCAGTGTACTATAACTGATTTTTAACATTCTCTTGGGACCTAGGAAAAACTTAACATAAATAGAAAGGTTTTACGAGGTAACACAGATTTATGGATCTTTCACTTTTAAAGCTGAACATATGTGGGAAACATTAAATAAGGGACTACTTTTAGACACTGTAATCGTAAACAAAATTTAAAAATCCGTTCTCTGCTCATGATGTATGCTTTAAAAATGTGTCTCCTAACCCTGCTTTAAGGGACAATGAACTCATCATTACTGTGATAAAGAAGCATAAAACAAATACCACAACCAGAAAGAGCTTTTAATGTAATCTTAAATCTTATGACTGACTTTCTGACCATACTGATGCAGGACAGTGTAGAACAAAACACCCCAAAACTCTCCATGTTTTTAATTTAAAATTTTCTTGTTTTGGTAACTTCTTTCATTCTAGAAAATATTTAAATAATTTTATGAGTCAAAGAGTTTCTGTCCTATTATTGAAATGATATAAGGAAAGTATACATACTTGTGCAGAGGCTAATGGCTTCTATTTTATTTTATTTTTACTGTTCCCTGTTTTGTTTTTAAATAAAATTACAGTTAAATTCCAAGAATTTCCTACAAATACAACCCCAAAGCTGTCACCAGTTTTAGTACAGGTGACTCTTGGCGAGTAAAAGATGTTCTGTAATAAACGATGGCTCCTCTGGATTATGTTTCCTAGTGTCAGAAGCCCCAGTACAAAACAGAAACTAAACCTCCACTTGTGTCCTTCTGCCACCAGTCAGCAACAGAAGGCTTTGATGTAAATGCTATTACTTCACCAAATAACTCCCCAACTTCCCAGGCTTTGCTCATTGATTATCTCTCCTCTTTGGACACTCCACTAAACTGGACACACCAACTAAGGAGAGTGCAACTGGCAGCAGTCTTCACATCAGCTGAAAAGCTCGTGTTCCACTAAGAATGTGAGTGTGTGTGCGTGCATTGGGGGTGGGTAGCTGTAAGTTATAAACACCAACTGACAGAACACATATGGGCAGAAAGGAATGACAACAGAGTAAGGGGTTGTAGAAACAACCTAGACTGCAGAAGAACGACCTGCATGTACTTTTGCATGACAAAGGAACAGGCCAGGAAAAAAAATCTACAAAATGTACATGCCAAGACACCCTTTGCTATTACAGGCACCAGAGTACACGGTCCTGGGTCTAGCACCTGAACCCCACAGGAGTGTTTTCGGTTCTCTGGGACTTATTCTTTGTAACTAATACACCACTTTTAGCTCACAGTGCTACAAAGAATGCCCTCTGAGAGAAAGTAGCTTAGAAAGCGCAGACGTATAATGTGGTTAATTAAAAGCATGAACCCAACCAGAAGACTGTCTGGGTTCAAATTCTGGCTCTACCTTTTCATAGCTGTGTGGCTACTGATAAGGCACTTTGGGGTACCAACTCCTGTGGAAATGATTATAATAATCATCTGTCTCACTCGGTATGCAAGAACGGTTTAATGTGTATAAAGGGCCGAAGACAGTGGTGTCTCCTCAAAGATCCACTAGGTATTGAGTAGTGTTCCTGCTGTGCTGTCTGTACTACTCATAAACAACCTGGGGTCTGACCTCTTACATCAAGAAACAAGGGTGCAAAGTATGTAAGAAAAGTACGTAAGAAAGGGCTCGAAACAGCATCAAGCTGCTGCGGGTGTAGCTTGCTCATGACCCTCATCACAGGAACATGCGTTCCCATTCCTTCCTCACTCAGCTGCTCTCCTCATCAGGGAGTTAACTAAAGAGAAAGGGAGAGTGATCTAGGCTCTTGGAAGAGTCCCAGTGTTGGATTCTAAAGAATAGGTACTTCTCATCTGCCACAGTCAAGAGGACACTGTCCAGGCACACATTCTGGCTTAATTCTTGCTGCTACAGCTACTGACCGAGGGCCAGGGAACCCAAGTTCTAGACCTGTTTCTAATATTAGTATGTTTGGCCCTCAGCACACACATGGGTACAAAAAAGCTCTTTATATTCCATTTGGTGATGCTTGTTGAAAATAAGAATTTTTTTTTTTTAAACTAAACTACAACCCACAAGACTTTCTTAACAGAAAACAGCTGAATCACCTATAAGCTTAGAGCATATACATAACTGCTATTCAGGAAACACAATTACCCACAATGACTCTTAAGTACCCTGTCATTCTTAAACCTGTCTCCGTACCAAAAGCAGATGATATAAAAACTGCTTCACTTCCTGTTAGTCTAAAATGTTTGACTTGGTAGGTTTAAAACAAAAAGTCATGGTATTCACTGCAAAAGACTGACTAACTGATCTTATCTAAAACACTGAGCAGTAAGATCACCTGGGGACTACAGTGCACCCAAGGAAAGCTTTAATTAATATCTCACATACACGGAGCACTGTTTTCCTAGTCTTGAGAGAATGACTTTTCCAAAAGGCACTTCACAGGGCTCTTAAAAGCTCCAACGGACCTGCAGTGTGCCTTTCACAGGATGGGCACTGATGAAAACCTCCTCAATGTGCTTGGGAACAGAAACTGCTACATCAGGTGGATCTGACAGAACTACAGCAGATGGGATCTGGTCTTTAAATATCAAATACTGATGGAACAGCAAACCTAAGAATTCAAGTTCAATGGAATTTACTAATACCGATCACTCAGTGTTCCCTCAAACGCTGTGGGAGTGTGAATGAGAACTGCCCATCACAGCCATGTATCTCAACACGCGGCCCCCAGTCAGTGGTGCTGTCTGTGGAGGGTCAGGAGGTGTGGCCATGCTGTGGGGAGAACATTGCTGGTGGTGGGACATCTCAGAGTCTCATCCTACTCCTGGTTCGCCATCTTTACTGAGGTGATTTCTCAGCTTCCTGTTTCCACCACCACGCCTCTTCACTATGACCCATTCTTATCCCTCTGGAAGTATAAACCAAAACACATTCTTTCTCCCATAAGGGGCTCATGGTGTCTTATCATAGCAACCTAAGAGTAACTAATACAGAACTTTGTTTCTACATTACTGCTCTAAAGTTATTAGCTTATATTCAGTATACAAACGATAGGTTTCACAGTATTTTTGTTCAAGTATATCACATATTTTGACCATATTCATGACTCATATCTCCTCTAGTCTTTTCCCCATATAACCTATTTTTCATAATTTCCTGTTTTCATGTCATGTGTGAATATCATGTGTCTATATAAAACCTAGGTTCCATATATAAGAGAAAATACAAGAGGTTTGCCTTTCTGGGTCTCTTCTTTTCCTTAGTAAAATGACTAAATTCCATCTATTTTTCTTCATATGACTTAATTTTGTTCTTTACAGTTGAACCGTAAAGAACACACACACACACACACATCCCATTTTCTTTGTTCATTCTTCTCTTGATGGACACCTAGGCTATAATTTAGCTGTAGTGAATAATGTTGCAATAAACAAGTATAAGCAAGTATCTCTATAGTATGTTGACTTAGGAGTCTTCAGATAGATTTCTAGGAGGGGCACCACGGCTCAACCACACGGCAGTTCTAGTTGTTGTCTGAGGAACCCCTGTAATGATTCCCAGAGTAGCTATTCTACTTTCTATTCGGTTCCTCTACTCTCATCCTTGCCAGCATTTGCTATGTTTTTAATAACAGCCATTCTAGCAGGGATAAAAATGGAACCTCAATTTAATTTTGATCTGTATGTAAATTAACTCTTTTTACGTTTTCTCTTCACTCAGTTGCTTTCCGAAAGACGCCGCGGTACAACTTCATTTCAAAATGAAGGCTTCTGTTTGGGCCCTAAGTGTGCTACTCTTCCTACTGGGCATTGGTCACTGCAAAGGAGGACAGGTCAGAATTAAAAAACTAACCCAAAGGAGATATCCCCGTGCCACAGAGAGTAAAGAGGAAACAAAGAAATGTTCATACACGTTCTTGGTACCCGAACAAAAAATAACAGGGCCAATATGTGTCAACACCAAAGGTCAAGATACAGGCACTATTAAAGACATGATCACCAGGATGGACCTGGAGAACCTCAAGGATGTGCTTTCCAGGCAGAAACGAGAGATAGATGTCCTGCAGTTGGTGGTAGATGTAGATGGGAACATTGTAAATGAGGTAAAGCTGCTGAGGAAGGAAAGCCGCAACATGAACTCACGAGTCACTCAACTCTACATGCAACTTTTACACGAGATCATCCGTAAAAGAGATAATTCACTCGAGCTTTCCCAGCTGGAAAACAAAATCCTCAATGTCACCACAGAAATGCTGAAGATGGCAACAAAGTACAGGGAACTAGAGGTGAAATATGCTTCCTTGACTGATCTCGTCAATAACCAGTCTGTGATCATCACTGTGCTGGAAGAGCAGTGCTTGAGGATATTTTCCCGACAGGACACCCATGTGTCTCCCCCTCTTGTCCAGGTGGTACCACGACACATTCCTAACAGCCACCAGTACACCCCTGGTTTGCTGGGAGGCAATGAGATACAGAGGGACCCAAGTTACCCCAGAGACTTACTGCCAGCACCTGATGAGGCAACAGCGCCCACAAAAAGCCCTTTCAAGATTCCAGCCATAAATTTCATCAATGAAGGTAAGTTATCACTTACTGGTCAAAGGGAAGAATGAAGCTAGCACGGTATATGATTAATGCAACAATACTCCTTGTTTTTGTGTGATGGTATCATACATGTTTAATCAAAATTTCAATTTTAAAAGTAATATTAGAATATTTCTCTTTTCCCTGCTCTAAGTTTACAGGTGCTTATAATTTTTTTTTCTGTGAAAAAAGTACTCTTCCACCCCAATTCTTACAATGGAGGTTGCCATCAATGAGAACGACCTGATATGAAGGAACTCACTCTGCACCCTGAGCCTGCAGCCAGCCTGGCCTCCTCCCCGCCCTGCAGAATCCTTTCTGCTTTCTCTTGTGCTCTGGCCGTTTTCCTTTTACTTAACAAAAATCTAAAGAATACCAACCATCTTTTTAAAAATGTTCACCAAACAGCCTAATAAGCAGAAATAAACAGTAAACATTTTAGTCACTTCCTTTTCCTCTTATAAAATGGTAATCAATATTTGTTTAATCTTAAAAAAAAACTACTTTATCTCCCCAAGATTATATTCTTAGGACAAATTTCTCTAAGTGACACTGACAGACTTTTGTGTTTGATACTTTCCACCTGTCCCATAAACACAGTCACGTGAATTCAGAGCCCAAATAACCCACTGGAGTGCTGGAAGAGAGACAGTGTCACCAGCTGTGATGGTGTGCCTGCGCCTCACTTTCCTCATCTGCAATGGGAGGAACAGTGTTAGGACGTGGCTCAGAGTATAACAAAGTATTAACAGCAGTGCCTGACACCCAAATGCTGGTTCCTGCCAAGAACGTGCAACTGCCTGCTAACTGTCACCAACGGTTATTCCATCACAATATACTCTACACTGGCAATAAGCCTCGTCTGTAAAGTACACATACACCATCAATTCTCTGCAAAAATGAAGTCTCATTTTTCTCATTTTCCTTTCATGTGTTTCCTTCATAAAAACTTGTTCCAATAAAGCAAATCCACATACTTTCTTCTAATATTCTGTGACTTCTGCTCATTCAAATGATATGGTTGAGATCAAATGAATGGATGGATGTTGCAAACTGAAGGTCCTTCTTGAAGCCCTTGTTGACCTCCGTAGACCTGAAGTAGTTGTTTATATCCACAAATACCTCTACTGGCTGTAATGCATGCATTTCTTGAGTTATATTATTTTTATAAGTACCCACAGCCCATCTAAGTAAAATGCATTCCAAACTATAAGCTCATTTCTGGCAGATGGATAGTGTTATCTCAACCGTAGGTACTAAACATTAGATGATAACACAGAGCCTCTGAAAGTGGTCAGTTCAAAGACACTTATGAAAATCAAAGTGTTAAGAGTATCATTAAATTAATTTTCAAAGACATGCACAAAATTAAGCAGTGGACTTAGAAAGGAAAAAACCTACCTTTCTCATCCTTTTCTAACATGTTTCATTAATCCTTTAAGGTATGATTTATCAGTATAGTAGTTTCTACCTAATTTATAGATTAAAATATTTGAGGTGTATTTTATTAAGCTATGATAGGTTCAATTATAGAAGTACAGAAGCAACTGCTGCTGGGTTTTCTAAGTAGATCCTGAAATTTAAATCAATGGCATCATCAATTTTAGCAGAAATAAAGATGCATGTATTTATTTGTAACAAACCAAAAAGTGCTTTACAGAATGAAAACATCAGTTCTAGTTTTTTTCATACACTGAGCTACCGTACAAGAACACTCATAGAAGTAAGTGCATGCCAAGAATTTGGCATGCCCAATTCCCTAAAGTGTGTCTCATGAGAGTGAGAAACATGAGTGCACATAGCAGTGCTAAGAAGTCAATCTTTAATGTAAAATTTAAGGCATAGAGATAATTCTTATTTTAAGTAAACATTAACTCCAGTTTTAATCTATAACCAAGAGGAAAAAAGTGCTAATTTTATCCATGTCTTCTAGAAAATAATTTGAACTAAAATTTCCCAAGAATTTGTATCAATTAAGCCTTACAGATATCTAAACTGTAAACACATAGTTCACTGTTCAAAAACGGAATGGATTAGTGAAGTTAGAGAAAAATTTGCATGTATAAGAAGTTTTACTGAATGAAAACTGTGCTCAGATAACCTAGAATTCTTCAATTTATTTCAACATCTTTTTGTTGTTTTGTTTTTCAAGACAGGGTTTCTCTGTGCAGCCCTGGCTGTCCTAGACTCACTTTATATAGCTCAGGCTGGCCCTGAACTCACAGAGATCCACCTCCCTCCATCTCCTGAGTGCTGGGATTACAGATGTGCGCCACCATGTCTGGCTTTATTTAAACAGCTGTTAAATAGCAGAAAAAAAATACATAGTTCTCTGGTATTTAACAAACAAAGGTTTTTTAAAAAAAAAACCTGCCTGATACAGAAATCTTTACAGTGCCTCCAAATCTAAAATTTTTGAGTGCTGGCAGTAAGGTTTTAAGTAGCAAAGCTTAGTCTCAAATCCGATGGGCACAATTCAGGACACTCCTGTCCCAGCTTCTAGATGAGGGCTACTTAGCCTGGCTGCTGTCACCATCTTGCACACTTTTAAGTATGCATGTGCATAAAATGAGAACCGTCACAGTGTACACTTGTGGAGTTAGAGAAACGGCAACGTAAGAAGGGAGCAGTCACAGGGCATGGAGCAGAATTTAGGTGCACTGCCCGTGAAGTACCTCATGTGACATTAAGTACCACCAGGCCTTAACACAAGAATTTAAAATAAAGTATGTTCCTTAGACACCCTACCTTGCTTAAAAGCAGCAATTCAGGAACAAAATGTGGCTAAGTTTAGAAATTCCAGAACCGTTTTTAAAGTAAGGCTATCAAGCACATGACTGGGGCAGTTTCTGGCCCACCTGACAGGCTGTAAACATCATCCTGTCATTTATATTTCAGACACAGAATCTTACAACAGCCGTCTAAGTCTAAATACACTTCAGTATGCAACCCCCATGTGGCTTACATGAGGCCCCTGATCTCCCTACAGCCTAACTTCCTCTACTCAGCTTAGACACAGGAAGACAGCAAACTCCTGCTCAAATCTCCGCTATTACTTCACATGCTCCCCTTGAAACCTCATCTAAATGCTTTGCCACACGTATCAGAACTAACCTTTTCTTATCAATTCTCTCTCCTCCCACGGAATCTCTGGGCCTGGAAAATAGTCTAGCCTGTACTAGATTCAGAAAAGATAATTCTTTTAAATTAAAAAATTCTTTCATTTGTATGTCTGTGTGTGATTAAGGAAGAGGAAAAGGGGGTGACATCAGTATCCATTGGGTTATCCCCGTAACAGTGTTTTGTGCCACATGTAATGCAGCAGGATGCAAAGCACTCTGTTATTTTTTGTGCATGAATTTTTACAACTTGAGGGTTTTCAGTCATGTCTTATTTCTCTGTGGGGAAATGACTATACCCTAATCTCTGACTAGCTGTCCCGAATGTCTCAATCAGCGTGCGCGTGTTAAATGAAGCTCTGAAGACATCTAGCACATTATTCCTGCACGTGTAATGCAGGAGTAGATTAGGGACAGAAGGGAAAACGGACTGACAGGCACTGCTAACTATGACTGTTAGGTAGCTGCTGTGTTCCGAGCAGAGAGAAGCACAGTGCATATACCCAGTTCCAACACTTGAGAGGCTGCAGCACAAGGATCTGGAGATCAAGGCCTGTCTCTAAAAAGGGAAAAGGAAGAGGAACCTTCGAGTACCTTGACTGAGAACCCCCGAATCCACTTATGACTTAAAAAGAAAAACGTTTCCTAAGATTCCCTGCACTCTGCCCAAAGGTTGCCCATAAATCTCAACATCTGCTTTGATAGTCTGCAGGGCAGAGCCTTTCAGAGGTCCTCTGTGTCAGGCTCCTGACTTGTTCCCTCTTTTCTCCTTCTTCTGATGTCCATCCTCTTTGCCTTTCTGGATAGTGATTGAACATTTTAGCAAGAGTCCTCCCTCTTGATTAGTTTCTTTAGATGTACAGATTTTAGTAGGTTTATCCTATATTATATGTCTATATGAGTGAGTATATACCGTGTGCGTCTTTCTGCTTCTGGGACAGCTCACTCAGGATGATCCTTTCCAGATCCCACCGTTTACCTGCAAGTTTCATGATTTCCTTGTTTTTCTTTGCTGAGTAATATTCCATTGTGTAGATGTACCACAATTTCTGTATCCATTCCTCAGTTGAGGGGTATCTGGACTGTTTCCAGCTTCTGGCTATTACAAATAAGGCTGCTACAATCTTATGAAAGAAGTGGGAAACAGTAAGATCTGGAGAAGACAGGAACTCCACAAGGAGAGCAACAGAACCAAAAAATCTGAGCACAGGGGTCTTTCCTGAGACTGATATTCCAACCAAGATGCATGGAGATAACCTAAGACCCCTGCATAGATGTAGCCCATGACAGTTCAGTATCCAAGTGGGTTCCATTGTAATAGGAACAGGGACTGTCTCTGACAGGAACTGATTGGCCTGCTCTTTAATTACCTCCCCCTGAGGGGGAAGTAGCATTACCAAACCACAGAAGAAGACAATGCAGCCACTCCTGATGAGGCCTAATTGACTAGGATCAGAAGGAAGGAAAAGAAGTCCTCTCCTATCAGTGGACTTGGGGAAGGGTATGTGTGCAGAGGGTGGAGGAAGGGAGGGACTGGGACAGGAGGAGGGAGGGAACCACAAGGGGATACAAAGTGAATAAAGTGTAATTAATAAAGAATAAAAAAATTAAAAATAATAATAAAAAAGAAAAGCGTTAAGCCAGTTATGGCAACAAGGGCTGCACTTCCAGCATCTGGGAGATGGAGACAGGATGGTTGTGACTTTAAAGACAAGCTTGTACTACACCACAAGTCCCAGGCCAATCTGGGCTACACGGGAGATACCATCTCACAATAAAAACAACCTCAGCAAACCGGGGGTGCACAAACTAGAGTTAAAAAAATATTTTAAAGCAATTATCCTTGAGGCCTTCATACTGGACACAAAAATAAGGAGAAAAATAAGAGAAAAAAGGAGCCAATGAAACAGTGTAAAAAAAAAATATATATATGCAATACCTGGTGTTACTTAAAATTTTTTTCCAGATTATTATTTACTAGTAATCTATAGTATAGACACTGATAATTTTGAAAAAGTTACATATGAAATAGAAAAATATGGAACAGAAAATCTGACACTCACTTTTTGCATATAGTTTTCATTTCTTTGTATTTAAAATGAAAATGAACTTGACTGAAACCCAGATAAAACACTAAGACATGAAGTCTCAAGAACAAGTGTCTCCATTTTCAAGAGGCAACAAAGAAGGAAGAGCTCACATTCCCTAAGAGTCCCCTTCAATGAGACACACTACAGTATTTACAGCACAGTATTAATAACACCTGTCAACAGAAAAGACAATACAAAACTTTGTGTTTTAGGAACGCAAATTTGTAAAATACAAAGCAGAGAAGAGTGGGAAATGAAACAAGTTAATGCTTTGAACAGTGGAACTGATGTTGCCTTTCACTTAGTTTTAATGTATCTCTTAGTTTCTTTAACTTAGAGAGAGCATTGTGCATAGATAAAAATCTGTAAGAAGGACAGGAAGGTAAGACTCTTGGTTTAGTAACTTTTCATGCTTATCTTTCACACTTCTCAATAATCAACATTTAAATTACAGGACCATTCAAAGACTGTCAGCAAGCAAAAGAAGCTGGGCATTCAGCCAGTGGAATTTACATGATTAAACCTGAAAACAGCAATGGACTGATGCAGCTGTGGTGTGAGAACAGTTTGGATCCTGGGGGTTGGACTGTTATTCAGAAAAGAACAGATGGCTCTGTCAACTTCTTCAGAAACTGGGAAAACTATAAGGTAAACGAGTCAGTTCTGACCCAGGGAGGGTAGACACAAGCAGGCCTTGCCAATAGTGACCACGCGAGTCAGACTGAGACACGCGGTTAAAAACGTAGCTATCAAACATGATTTTCATTTTCTACCTACAGGGCTATTCTCCTCTCTAGCTGTACAGCCACAGGTAAAATGTGAAAAGAAAACTAATGATATCCTTTAAAATTCTCTTGGGTCTGGATAACTTATACACACATACACTCTACAAAGATAGTTCCAACTTTGAGACTTTATTTATCTATCTATTTATTTACCTGTGTCTTTTGCCTGCATTTATGTATGTACACCATGTAAACACAATGCCCAAGGAGGTCAGAAGAGGACATCAGATCCCTTGGAACTGGAATTATAGGTGGCTGCAGACTGCCACGTGGGTGCTAAGAATTAAAACTAGCAAGTGCTCTTAACCGCTGAACCATCTCTACAGCCCTCTAATTCCTTTTTTAATGAAACTACTTTTTTGTTTATGATATATATAGTATTTAAGCAATGACAAGTATACAACTTTTTAAAAAATGAGGCCTTTCCTTGAACTAATTATTTTTAATAACTATGCTTTAAGTTTGTATCATGACATGTACTGTAGGGTATGAACGCAACTAGATTTGCAGATACAAGCAGATCATGTGATACTAATTTACGGAAGTAACAACTGTTCTGTTGGTAATTCTGATGTTCGTAGTGGTAATCTGTGAGTGAGATATAGATGTGAATGTCATCAGTTAAAGACTGGAAAGAAGAGATCTCCTGGAGGCTAACCCTTGTTCCAAACTGTGAAATAACCATGCTCTTACGCATTCTTACATAAAACTTGACTGGCAGTGAAGGATGAAACATTACTACATCCAGGTCAGAAATGCTGAAAACTTCTAACATCTGCCACAAATGGGGTGGGGATATGACCTCCTTGCAGTCTTTTTGAAGACAAAATTTCAGTGTTATGCTGAAGTTTACTCAATCTATTCTGATGCAAACTTCCAATTTCAAATGCTTATTAAAATAAGGTAGTCCTTTTCTTTCAGTCAGTGATTCGTAATTTTCACAGGGTAAACTGTTAAGATTATTATAATGCTTCATATTTTATTTATAATAAAATGAAAGACACTATTCACCTTGACTGAACAGTGATCATGATTTTAGATATACTAACATTGGTACAGTATACACATGCTTTCCAACATAGATCTCTGGATGATGGTGTGATGAGGAACCCTACTGAAGGACTGAGTTAGTTCAGTCAATGATTTCAGTAGCTATCAATAAATTCTGTTGTCTTTAGCCTTTAATCTTCTTTATATCATTCGAAGCTACACAGAGTAATACTGACACTGAGATAAAGCAAAGCAAAAGCAAACAACAACGTGGAACTGAAATGCACTTACAGAAATAGGGCAGTCTACCATGGAGGTTATTATATTACCCTCAAATGAACAATATCCTCACTCTACACAGTGTTTAAACTTAATCTGTAGCGTTAGCAACACTTAACACGTCTACACTTACCTGTATGTCCATGATTCTGTGTTTGTTAACAGAAAGGGTTTGGAAACATTGATGGAGAGTACTGGCTTGGATTGGACAATATTTATAAGCTTAGTAATCAAGACAATTACAAGCTGCTGATTGAATTAGAAGACTGGAGCGATAAGAAGGTCTACGCGGAATACAGTAGCTTTCGTCTGGAGTCTGAGAGTGATTATTACAGACTACGCCTGGGAACCTACCAGGGGAATGCAGGGGATTCTATGATGTGGCATAATGGGAAGCAATTCACCACGCTGGACAGAGATAAAGATATGTATACAGGTAAAACAAGCAAACAAACACGGCTGTATGGTCACCACATTCTATGCATTAAATGGACGAAATTACTACAGTGTATTATATGCTTCTCAAATCTCAGAAAGGTTCAATGGGAAAATAATAAAAAATGGTTTTCAGGATTTCTAAGGCAACTCCCATGTTCTTTGGGAAGAATAAGTTCTGGGGAAAGCTCCCCCCACCAAAAAAAAAAAAAAAAAAAAAAACAAAACAAAAAACCTCAAGCTACATTCTCTTGGAAATGAAACTCTCCATCACATTTATATACTAGCTGGACACATACCATGTCAGAAACAGGAGATTCAATGGGAAACTAAATTTCTGCCCTTTTGAGGTTCCCTCCAAGAGAAAGCAAAATATTTCATTAGGTGGTGATTAATATTCTTTTTTAATTTTTATTTTTATTAATTACTTTATTCACTTTGTACCCCCCCATAGCTCCCTCCATTCTCCCCTCCCAATTCCACCATCCTTCCCCCTCTCCACCCATGCCCCTCACCCAGTCCACTGATAGGGGAGGTATTCCTCTCCTTCTTTCTGATCCTATTCTATCAGGTTTCATCAGAACTGGCTGCACTGTCTTCCACTGTGGCCTGGTAAGGCTGCTCCCTCCTTGGGGGAGGTGATCAAAGAGCAGGTCAATCAGTTCATATCAGAGAGTCCCTATTCCCATTACTATGGAACCCACTTGGACATTAAACTGCCATAGCTACCTCTATGCAGGGGTTCCAGGCCATCTCCATGAGTGGTCCTTGGTTGGAGTATCAGTCTCAGGAAAGACCCCTGTGCTCAGATTTTTTGGTTCTGTTGCTCTCCTTGTGGAGCTCCTGTCCCCTCCAGATCTTACTATTTCCCACTTCTTTCATAAGATTCCCTGCACTCTGCCCAAAGTTTGGCTCTAAGTCTCAGCATCTGCTCTGATACCCTGCAGGGTAGAGCCTTTCAGAGGCCCTGTTTTCTCCCTCTTCTGATGTCCATCCTGTTTGCCTTTCTGAATGGGGACTGAGCATCTTAGCCAGAGTCCTCCTTCTTGATTAGTTTCTTTAGGTGTACAGATTTTAGTATGCTTATTTTATATTATATGTCTAATATCCACTTATGAGTGAGTATATACCCTGTGTGTCTTAAGAAAATGAAACCAAATAATGTTTCTTGGTTTCTTTTTCTATTGCTGTGATGAAACACTGTGACAAAAGCAACTAAAGGGGTAGAGAGATGCTGAAGGGATTCATTTCAGCTCACAATCCCAAGTTACAGTTCTGCATATCAAGGAAGTCATGGTAGCAAAAGCTTGAGTTGGTGGCATTGTACCCACAATAAAGAACACAGAGCAGCAAAAGCATACATACTAGTGGCTCAGCTTGCTTTCTGCATTCTTACACAGTTGAGAAACCTCTGTCTAGGGAATGATACCACCCACAGCAGGCAGATGTACCTGTGTCCATTCCCTTAATCGAGATAATCCCCCAAGAGCATGCCCACAGGCCAACCTAACCTACACAATCCCCAATGAGACTCCTTTCCCAGGGGGCTGTAGATTATGTCAAGTTGGTGATAACACTAACCATCATATCAGAGAACAGAATATGGCTGTCATGAGGCCCTTGGATGAGTACTGTTTAATACGTTGTGCAGAAAAGGTTCTTATGAGATGACATCATCTGAATTAAAGCCTATCTGGGCTCAAAGAGGCAAAACATTTGGCTTTGTGGTAGTAATATCACTCGAGTAGGAGGAGAAAGAAATAGTTTCCTAACAGAATCAGACCTTGCATATACTTTTACATTTACTCGCCTATGTTTTTAAAATCAGACTTCTATACTGATAAAGAGATACCATAAAAACTGACTTAGTTTTCTATTCAGCTATTACCTTACCAAGGAGCACGTTGGGTACTATTTTAACTTATTTCCCACTGGCAGAAGAGGAAGAAGAGAGAGAGGACTAGAAAATGTACCTTTCTGTTTACAGACTCATTTAATTCTATTGGGCTATTGCTGGACTTCAATTTTCTCTCCAGTTCTACCATCTTCCTTGGTCAAAGCTGTCTATCTCCTCTTTCTCTTCCTGTATTTATTCTTATGCATATTTACTGCATTTATTTACTCTATTCTGCAGAAAAGGAAATTTAAATGTTACACAGACACACACATGCACGCGCGCACACAGAAACACACACACAACAGTGAAATGAATAAGGTAACTCCAGAGATGCAAGTGAAGAAAAGCAAACCAAGATAAACACTCCTGGCGGCAGTCATTCAAACTGCTCCAGAGAAAGCACACACTCTTGACAGTTCGCAAAGGGCCATCTACAGAAGAACTCTGACTTCAGTGTCTGTATCTCTCCTGCAGGAAACTGCGCCCACTTTCACAAAGGAGGATGGTGGTATAATGCCTGTGCACACTCGAACCTCAACGGAGTCTGGTACAGAGGAGGGCCTTACAGAAGCAAGCACCAAGACGGGATTTTCTGGGCGGAATACAGAGGCGGGTCATACTCCTTAAGGGCAGTACAGATGATGATCAAACCAATTGATTGAAGACACACAGTCTCCAACTAAATGACTTACAACTTCCCTTCTTAGTTCCCCAAACGTAAACTTTACATGTTACTTTGCACAATTTATTTTTACAGGTACAGTTTGTAAAAAAAAAAAAAAAAAAAAAAAAATGTGCTGTGACTATGAGAATGTATCTGTGAGTACAGTTCCATATTCCTTCAATATGCTACAGAAAATTATCTGTATGCAAATCCTTGTTATATCAAAAGTTATATTGACTGAATACAGGTAAATGTAAGTATCTGCCACAATGTAAAACAGATCTTAGCTTTATTTTGAATCAAATCCAAATACATGTTCAAGATACTTAATGATTTATTTAAAAAAGATTGCTCTAACTTCCGATGGAAAAAATAATTCTAAGATTTCAGCCAAGCAGTTCATTTTATTTATAAAAACAGACAGGAAATTAGAGAAAACTCTCTAGTTTTGCCATAGAAAATATGTTTTTCCATTGAATAAAACTTTAAAATAAAACTTTAAATTGAATTTATGCTTTTCGCTTGTAATGAATTTCCTCCAATACTTTAGAGCACAAAGTACAAAACATATCACTTTAAAAATGCACAAATAGCACCCTCAGTACTTAAATGGGAAATGCAGAGAAAGACATTATTAATTCCTTGACATTCATGGTATGCTAATGCCAAGAGCTCCTGGTCTACACATTATGTAACGACAAAAGCAGTAGGATACTGGTAACGCAAAATAGAATCATCAATACACCAAATTATTAATACAGCTTAATTACGATTCTAAATGTATTCATTACTCCCTTATCCCACTACAGGCTGGGAATAACCTGGTTGCAGAGTATGCACCTGGCATGCTTGAAGGCCTGAGTATGCTTCATAGTAGTGGCAAAATGAATGAATGAATGAATGAATGAATGAATGAATGAAAAAAGAAATCTATTACTTGTGAAAAAGATTGGACAGCTCTATAAGCTGTATACTTACAGCTTAAACAACTTCAACAATCAGTTAAAGACATTTTCCTCACAGTGAGGATGCAACAGCCTTAAAGCAAAATCAATAGGCCTTGGCAGGTCTGAACTGCTAACTGAACCTTACAGCATGACTAGACCTCAGTCCTATTCTGTCTATCTCATCTTCTCAATCAACACTGTTTTATTAGGGGCCTTCCAGAACAACTTCCTCCCAATAATATATTCACTTCTTAAAACTGATCATCCCTTAACTTACTTGCAAAGCTAAAGTTTTAAAGATGCGAGAGTGTGCATAAGTAAGTATACTTTTTTAAGTATATAAAAAAACAACAAACCATCAAAATGAAACTAAAATGAGCAAGGCAACCTGCCCACACACAAAGATGGCTTAACATGGACGGCCACTCACGCAGACAATGCATGCTCACAGATCAGTGTTTCTCATGTATCCAGGGCAAATGAAAACCTCTAGTAAAGTTATAACCTAATACCACTGGCACTTTGCAATCTACCAGCATTTCACTTAACCCAAATATGACAACAGAGACAAATCTTATAGAACTGTCACAGAATTAAAACAAAATAAGATGAAAGTAAACACATAAACTAGAAAACAGAAATAAGTTCTCAAACTGTCTAACGGATACATTCTACTATGTCATAAAGGTGATGCAGATTACTCTTGAGCTCCCAGAAAAGTGACTGAAATACCATCTGTGCTGCCACCAGGAGCCACATACAAGTCTGTGGCCCTAAGCAGCAGGAGCGTGTTACCATCAAAGGCCAGGCAGATGTCTCTGGTCTGGTCTGCTCCCTGGAGATATACTGATATCTAAGAACTGGGAAGAATGGGCCCCACCTATCCCTGACCTGGCCATAGCAGGAGAGCTGGCCCTGGAGTCCTGAGAGCAGGAAAGCTGGCCTTGCCCCTCATTAGCTGCAGCACTCAGGAGACCAGGCCCTGGCCCTCACCTAACAGCACAGTAGAGCTGACCATGGTGGGCACTGGTAAAGAGGGAACCAAGGGCATGAGCAGAAAGCTGGCCCCACCATTTGGCTGCTGTGAGCTGACAAGAACAAGAAAGAGATGACGTCCCCCCCTCCCTACCCTGCTACTACCTACACCAGGCAGGAGGGCTGGCTGTGAGGTCATCAGAGATGGCTCTGGCTCTCACCTGCTGTAGCTCTCAGGAGAGCAGGCTCTGTACCTCACCTGGGCAGCATAGCAGAGCTGGCTGTGGACATAGGTTACAGGTGAGCTGGCCCTGCCTCTTGTTCGCTATGTAGTAGCAATGGCGAGGGAGAAAGCCCCTCCCCTCCCTTTGTCCTCTCCACCAGCAGTAGGTGGCAGACTTGACACTGATGGGGTCTTGAGAGCAGGAGCTGGTCCTGCCTGTCACCGTCACCTGCGGTGGCACTCAGGAGACAAGGCCCTGCATCTCACCTAGGCAGCACAGTAGCACTAGCCATGGATGTGGAAGTTGATGGTGAGCTGGCCCTGTCTCTTGCCTGCTGGGCAGTGGCACAGACAAGGGAGGAATGTCCGCCTTCCCTCCCCAACCCTTCACCATCTATGGCAGGCGGAAGAGCTGGTCCCAGGGTCGTAGGAGTAGGAAAACTGGCCATGTTCCTCACTGGCAGACCCTACACCTCAACTGGGCAGGGTAGAGCTGACTCTGGTTTCAGGGGTGAGGTGGGGACTATTGCTGGCGAGCTAGCTCTCAGGGCCTAAGTGCAGGAGATCTGGCAGGCTGACTAGCTCAGATACCTCTCAGGCCCAGATGATCAAGGGCTTTGAATTGGCCCACCCCAACATCTATCCTATTGGTGAACTGCTGGAGTGCAAGATGGAGCGAGTCCTACAAATCCTAAACCATAGGATCTCCATGACACAGGGCAACAACAGGATATCTGAGAGGATGCCCAGTAAGGTTCCAGTATTAATAGGGTGTAGAAGTCAGAGGCCTTGTACTAGACCAATGAGTCATTGCAATGAACGTTTGCAAACAAAGAAGTGTGGACAAAAGGGTATAGTGTGTGGAACACACCGAGACACACTACAGCTTCCACAATGAGTGTTTTTTTCTGTTGAGGGGGAGGTAGCCAGGATGGAGGGTAGGTATGGGGGAGGGGAAATAAGTGGGAAGGGTGTATGATATAAAATTCACAAAGAACCAATATTAAGCCTTAAACTTCATTAACTGGTAAACAGATTTAAAATCTACTCTGGGAAACAATACACATCTCCTCCAACACAGGAAACTGAGCTATTCAGTAAGTATGGCTATCCGCCATATTCCTTGTTGTTACGGCCACATTTAGTACTGCGTACCCTCGGAGAGCCCTAAGGACAGTGCTGAGTAAGTACAGCTGCCAGCTGAGGTGAGCACCCAAAGGGCTGTAAACCTGCCACGGGAACACAGTACTGTGTCACAACGGAGATGAAAACAAATTTCCAGAACAACTCCAGGGGCCAGAAGGGGATCCTCTGACTCAGCGAGTATCTATTAAATTTTTTTTTTATGTACATGCTAACACCCCCCCCCAAACCAAACCAACCAGCCAGCCAAACAATCCAAAGACAAGTAAGGGCTTACACACGTGGGTTGAAAGGGAATGGATGGGAGTGGAGGGAATGAAACTCTGTGTTTGGGGGGGGGGAGGAGGAGAAGAATCTTCCCCTGAAAATGTGACATTTCAGTTGAAATGTAAAGGGGGATATGGAAAGAGCTGTGTCTTTAAGACTGAGGGAACTGTGTCTCCGTAAGTCAAAACAGTTTACTTGATGTCTACAAAAAGGCTGGAGGGTTCACAAAAACTTCTATGCTCTGCTTCTCTTAACAGTGCCACGATTCACTTACTTCCAGTGCTCAACTATGCCTTTCTCAGAACATATTCTAATCTGGTTGTGCTACTGCATTTTTTCCATTACATGAACTAAGCAGAAATGAGGTTTAGAAAATACACATGAAAAAGTATTTACCATGTTTCACAAAACGAAATTACTTTTGAGCAATGTTCTAGTTTTCTCTCTGCAGCAAAGCAGAACTTCCATGCCAAATTCTTCAACAGGCCCCTTAAGATCACTCTCCAGTGACAAGGACAAATGAATGCTGCTAATGGTTTTTAGATTTAAAGCAACAACTCTCATATAAAACAAAAATTTCCTTGACATTTGCCAAACTATTCCTCTCTAGACAAACCGCATCCTTGTTTTAAGATTTTTTTTAACTAGATTGTCCAAGTGAACACTTTTTACTTTGAATGCAAACCAACAGAAGAGATCGTTTTAGGGAGAATGAGTAGAGTGCCAAAAGAGTATTTTCTACTTCCTGAAACTTAGCCCACATTGAATTACTGACCCTTTTGGCAACATGGACGAATCTCATTACTATATAAATGGCTAACAACCATTTAGAAAGAAAAAATCTTTATAATGAATGGTTGGTCTTTATTACTAACTTAATGTTTTTTTAGTTTTAAAATGCTTTATTAGTATATGTGCGTGGTGTGTGTGGACATGTGCTGTGTGTCCCTGTCAGGCTGTGGTTCTCTTTTCCACCTTGCTATAGGTTCTGGACACTGCACTAGTCTCCAGGACTGTGTGATAGGACTATATATGCCTGCTGAGCTAGTAATGGCCCTGAAAGCACTGTTAGTTTAGCACTCCTCTCTGCTATGCAACACCTGCTTGGCATTACCCTTTCTCTCTGTATTACAGATCCCTTTGGTTGATGACACCATTCTGTAAGAAACTTACAGACAAAAGGGAGAATGGGAAGCATTATGAAATTGAGTATGAAAAGAACAGTGAAATCTTACTTTCCAACATCTTCAGCAGCTTCTGTCTCATCAAATGTACAGTATGTTGTAAGAACTTGTTTTTTAAAAGCTGTTCTATTTTCCATGAATAGAAAAGGATTCTAAAATCAAGGAAAGTTAAGTCCTGAAAACTCAAGACCTAATTAATTTCAAATGAAGTTAAAATTAAAAAATACCAGTATAGGATACAAATTAGCAGTAAATCCTCCTCTTTCTACATGTTTCAGTACTAAAGATCTGAAATGAAAAACAAAAATGAACCATTTGCCTATAATACGAACTAAATAGTCAATAAGTCATATGAGGTTTGCTTCATATTTTCTTTTTTAAATATAATTTAATTTTATTTTATGTGGATTAATGTGAAGGTGTAGATCCCTTGGAATTGGTGGTAGTGCGCTGCCATGTGGGTGCTGGGAATTGAACCCAGGTCCTTTCGAAGAGCAGACAGTGCTCTTAACCACCGAGCCATCTCTCCAGTCCCCTCATATTTTAAAAAAACCATGTATAAGGGTTGGAGAGGTGGCTCAGGGGTTAAGAGTGCTTGCTTTACAAGCCTGAGGATGGGAATTTGGATGCCAACATCTATGTCACAAGCTGGGCATCTGGAAATGTCTTCAACTCCAAGGAGTCTGACACCCTTTAGGTACATATGCGCATATGTACTAAAGCAGTGTACACGCACGTAAGTGCACACACATATAAACTTAAATAATAAAACAAAAAAACACGTATGCTTTGACAGATCAAGTTTACTCAAATGGTTTGCTACTGAACAAAACTGTCATTACCAGAAAAGGACAATTTTCAAGCTGGAAACTGAGTCATAATTACATATGTGATTAGCTTCATTTGTCAAGTCTACCTAGTGTTTATACCAAATGTTCCATATCTTCTCATTCTAGATGTTCTTCACAGAACAAAGTAAGAATGAACCATATGAGAACTACCAACACATAAAATCATGCAGATGTTTAAATATATGGTCTCAACAGAATCATACCAATCCCCAACTACTTGTTTATAAAGTAACAGGCCTTCATCTGCAAAACTCAGTTTGGCCTCAAACTCATGATCCTCTCGTCTCTATTTCCTGAGGGCTAAGATATATGTATGTATCACATATTCAACTTCCCTTTGGTTTTTAATTTGTGCACATATTTGAAGGAGAAGGAGGTGAAATGTAACAAACCATAGGTTTGTATTTCAGCGCTATTAAGTCCACAAGGGAGGAGACAAAGTCCATTGTATCCCTTGTTAGGAGTCTAGCACCAAGCACAGGGCTAAGTAAATGTTGGTGTCAGCTGAGACACTGAAAGAAAACTGCAGGCTGTAGAGCTGAATCATGCAAAATTTCCACACAAGTACATTTATTATATTCAAACAGAAGTAAAAGAACACTGTTGAACAATGGGGAAAGCCAGAAAAAGACCATCTGATTAGTTCAATAAACAACCATGTGCTAGCAGGGCGTGATGCTGCACACTTTTCCATCAGGCAGAGCAGGTAGATCTTTGGAGGTTCCAGGCCACCCAGAATCACATAGTGAGACCCATCTCAACAGAGCAAAGTTTCTACTCAACTGCTTGCTTTTGTAATGTTCAGAAGTATACAATGGTGTGCAGATGTGGTTAGAAGGTAAGATGGGATCATTCTGCAGGGGAGGAGAGGAGTTCACATAAGCACCTGCTCACCTAGGAGTCAACGGAAGTATCTCAAGTCAACTGATTGGTATTTTAGTCTGTAAAAATTAAGTAGACAGACATACAGGCCCAGCCCGGAGCAGGGGTTATTAAGTAATATACGGCAAACCCTGAGGGAGCTCACTCCACTGAACTCAAGAGTATAGTGTGAAAAAATTAAACAGACATCTTTATATGGCTCCATATTTAAGAGAGAGCAGCCAACGAAACAAAGCACAGAAATTCAGGAAGAGGTAAAGAAAGGCTGGGAAGAGTTTCCAGAGCAGAAATAACTAGCATCTTAATCACAAAATCAAGATGCAGTCTGAGAAGTACAGAGAAGAAAACTTATGGGACACTGTCAAGTAGGTGAGGACAGAGACAACAGCACCCTAAAAACTGACAGCAGCAGTGGGGTCCTTCTCCTGGGGTAACGAAAAAGACACAGTAACAGTGAAAAGTGAGACTCCAAGATGCAAGCGCATACAAAAAGAAAGGGAGCCTGGGAGACCAACCAAGACAAACAAACAAGCAAACAAAAAGTTCCAGTGTTTTCTGTATTTTCTACAAATTAACATCTTCACATCAGAGTTTTGACCCAAAAGGAATGGCAGTGCTTCAGGGCCCGAGGCTGGAAGAGAAGGAGCTGTCTCCAACTCAACACCTCTCCAGAGTCTACTCACTAACTTTCTTTTTCTCCGCATACACAGAGGTTCACAAATTACACGGCTCTGTGAACACACAAGAATGTATGCTCACATATAGCTTAAACTTCTGTACTAAATTTCCACTAGAAAACGATTAGAGAACAAAGATCCCAGAGCTAGAAATAATAGCATAAGAATTAATTTGTCATTTTTCTCATTCCTAATTTTAAAAATTAACTTTTTCCTAGAAGGTGACAGATTATGGCATTTAACATTGAAAAACAAATTCAGTGAGAAGATAATTCAGAATGAGTAAACTTTGAATTAGCAAGTTGAGCAGGTATACCTGGCAATGCTAGGAGGACACATTAGACAACCGGGGCTGTTATGAAGGAGTCCTTGGGACTCTAAGTCAGATTTCTACCTCTAGGGCCCCTGGTTCTCAAAGTAGGTGGGTTAAAGACATCACTTCACTCAAAAGGAAACAGACTGGAATCTAAACACAGAAGAGCCTTTTGAGAACTGAGGGTCACCAATTCTCAGTCTAATGATCCTATATAACAAAAGGTTTATTTGTAAGAACTTACAGATCACAAAGACACAGTTTTTATAACTCCTTTATCCTTTTTTTTCCCCCAAATTACATTTCCAAATATGGGTACAGCTAGGCTATGATCTTAAAAAAAAAAAATGTGGTGGCCATTAACTACATTATGCTATGTCTTAAATACAGTGTCAAATACATCTCTACCCCACCAGAAGAATCCCAGGACATCCCACAATGTTCTGATTATCATGTTTTCTCTGAGACCTCAGACTGCTGCTATGACAGACAGATGTTTCTATACCGCCTCTGAGTCTGCCTTTTAGTCACTAACAATGTAAAGACTTTAAAGATATCTGAAACAAATAACACTTATATTCTCAGAAATTGCTCCCTTGAAGTCTACTGCAAGTAACTACATAAACGGTAGAAAAGAGATGTGTAGTGGGATGAGAAACAAATGTTTATCAATTGAAGAATCTCGACAGAGGCAAACCAAACTTATTTTGATGGATCTTAAATATGTATCACCCACAGCATTTCCTATATCTTTACATACAAATTTAAAAGGAGAGCTTATTCTGGACCTCTTTTAAATCAGATATTCAACAAAGCATTATTCTTATTTTGTTGAGAAAACCTATACTGTTATTAAATACTTTTGGAACTTATTAATACTGTAATATATAAAGACATAAACTCTTATCAAATAATAAATACAAAACTGTCATGCACTAAGTAAGCTAAATTTCCACACTTAAACAATTCATTTAGGTAAACAATAATAATTAACTGAATAATTATTAATTATTATATTGGTTAATTAATAATTAACCAATAATTAACTGAAGGCACTCATCAGAATTCACACCAACAGTCTACTACCTGGAAGCCTGGATCAATGCCATCAGTTAATATATTAAACTTCACACTGTAACACATTGATTTTGTCAGTCCTTAAAAGCATTACTAAAATAGCTAAAACATGTATTTACCATATGGCCAATTTCTAAATTAACTGTACACTCTATGGGGAACCTAGAGACAAAAGGCCCATTTAACACGAAAAGCATTTCAGGTGGAAAGGGAAACACTTCTTTACCTAATTTTTTTTCAGCTTAGAAATTTTACACATGCACTTTAGAAAATACTTTGCATTTCATAAAAATGACTGATTCGGAAAGAGCAACAACTACGAATAACAAAAACACAGTGACATCACTCACCTAAATAGGGAATGCAAGGTGTCATCTTTAAGCTACTTATATAGTCTCTGAGTCTTTTGTAGTTATCTTCTTTACTCATTACATATTCTAATTTTTCAAAAGTAGTTTTGTCTTTTCGACTTAATAACTAAAAAACAAATAGAAAAGCCTAAGTTATTTACAAGTTCCATTTTTATTGTAGCAAAGATAAGAACGGAAGCTGTATTTATTTAAAGTCCAAAGTCTAATTTCAAAATTATACTTTCCATAATTTTTGTGTTAGAACATAAACAAAATCAGACACATGTATTAATAATTCCAAGTATTTATAAATTCACTTTCATATGCACACAAATGCACTAAGTGACAAACTGTTACACACTCATCTTTACTACTTTATGTAATTAAGCAATATTTGTTGTTCTTTTCTAATTTAAAATAATGTGTATACACACAGCTCAAATGCTCAAATATTTTAATTAACTGCCTCCTCAAAAAAAATCATTCTTTCATACTCTCTAAGAAACACTCAATTTTGTGATGTAAGTGACAACTTTTCCAGACAAGTCAAGCTGTGGCTTGTCAACAGGAGCAGGAAGTCTCCACTGAGTAATTTTTTTTAACTTCTGACGTTTTTTTCACCAGCACTTATAACAGGTAACATTAACAAGAGCTTGTTTCTGGCGGCCTGAAAAGACGACGTGCAGTGCATCTCCTGTGAGACCACTGCAAATAAGCAAGGAAGTAAAAGACGAGCAAGGTTAGCACCCACAATGCTAACTCAAATTTGCCAGGTGTCTGTGTGTTCTGTCATTCTACAGACTGGAAAACTTTCTTTCCTTAAGCCTCTGAAGTTACTATTCTGTCACAGCAATGACAGTGATGACAACGATGACGAGAAAGCAATAGACTTTGAAAACACACTAGCAGAGGACATGTTTCACTCCAGAAACAAAGACTAGGGAATCCGTAAAGAAGGAATTGACCAAGTAGAAAAATGCAGCAGGGCAAATGTTCAACCCTACAGCTGATGTGCAATACCCAGGGGAAATGATGATATGAACTGAGCTTTGGAGAATTTGGGGAGGCTCACCCACGTGGCCTTGCTCATGGTAGTCCACGTGGCTACTCCTCTGAGCTACCTCTGCTGAACAATTGCGAGTTCTCTGCGCTGTACTTTACATTCCTAACATCTCTGGTTTTCTGGGGTCCTCACTGCAGCTTTAGCTTCATTCTCACAACCGCATACACTTCAATTTTAGGGTATGTATGCAGAGATCTTCTAATCTTATTTAAATATACTGCTTGAAATATTGGTGGAAGCTTCCACGACCCTACAACTCTTGTATTCTATACATGGGCAACTCTGAAGTTTCTCACACGCGTGATCTGTACCATAACCCATGGCTGCAACAGCCTCTGAAAGTCTACATGACTGACATGAAAAACTCTTCCAGGGAAGTGACTCTTTAGGAGACTGTCTGGAAGCATCCCCCAGGAGTCTCTTTTTAAAACAGAAGCCTGAGCTTATGGTGAGTGGGGTCTTCCATTACTAAAGGTGCACAGTGCTTGGTTTGTTTTCAGTGCTGCTAATCTTTTTAGCAATAGCACACCTTCCTTGATCTCAACTGTAACAAACCTGCAAGTCTTTAAAAACTTTCTGTTCTGCCTTTTGTTCCTTTTGTTCCTATGCCACTGCTGAAAAATTGGTGCACCTAAAAATTTCCTCTGCCAGATTAATTAGTGCATTAGCAGCAAACTCAGCCTTCTACAAAGTTTCAAGGCATGGACAGAATACAGCAGTTTTGTATCAGAATGTAAAGTGAATGGCCTCTGACCTCATGAGTTTCATCTTTACACACATCTGAATCTCTACCCTGGTCTTCTAAGTTCCAACCATAACTGCCTCATTAAGCTCCACGCTTAGGATTCTAAACTTCCTCTGGGCTGTTTCTCCACTTTTCCCAAACTGCTCACAAACTAACTCCACAGGCCCTGAAACATACCAGCAGGTACAGTTACAGCGACAGTCCTGGCTCTTGGGACCACCATTAGGTATGACAAAACTTGAGATATGAGATACATCTACACGCAAGGAAGAACATATTTAACTGCGGCCCCACTGCTTTGGGTCTGTGATGAGGTAGACATGGCAGAGAACATGTGCTTACCTCATGGTAATTTAGGAATGTGTGTGTATGAGGGACCACCCTCAATGACGGAACTTCCTTCCACTAGAATGTGCACTGCTTCCTAAAAGACTTTCCCACGTGATCTTATAGGAGGCATTTACTGTCTTAGGTTAAATCTGAAATGTCCCTTTCATGGCCTAATTTGTTTCAGCACCTGAGCTAGTGGTATATTTGGGGAGGCTGTGGAATCTTTGGGACTTATGTCTTGGCCAGAAGAAATGAGTTGCGGAGCAAGCCTTGAAGGTTATGCCTGCTTCCTGTACTGACTTGGGCTCCGTTTCATTGAACAGCCTTGATGAAGGAGCTCCAGCTGTGACTTCTAAATTCACCTTCCTCTCTCAAGCTGTTTCAAAATCAGGTGTTGCACAGCAACAGGAAAAGGTAACTATTACATGTAACACTTCTATATGCCACTATCCAGTAACCCCTTTCTCATCTCTCCCAGGCTCTGGCCACCACTGTTCTATTGTCTCTAGGCCGCTCAAATAAATAGAATCCTATTAATCATTTTACGCCTGTACATTTCACATGGTGCATCTGTACGGCACGCCTTGCAGAGTGTCCTTTGTAAGGATGAATGATACTGTTACTTTATATATACAGCACATCACACTCCTCTACCATTCATCTACTTACAGATGCCTGGATTATTTCTACTTTTTGGCTGCTGCAAACATTTGTGCAAAAGTATGTTTATATCTGTGCTTTCAATTCTTTTGGGCACAAGTCCAGAAGCAGAACTACTGGACTGCATGATAATTCTGCTTAATTTTTAGGGGACTTTTCACTGTTTTTTAATAAATTCTTTTAAAATAATTTAGTTTTCCATATAGACAAGCAAATTAATCTAAACAATTACCCTCCCCCATTCCTCATCAAAAAATTTTTTTCTTATTTTATTACAGCAGCTAAGTGCCCTGTGTTGAACAAAAACAGTGAAAATAAGCACCTTTTTCTTTAATATTGAGAGAATGTTCCTAATATTTCACTTAGTAATAGGGTATTATAAGCTTTCTGACCCCAAACAGACAAAAGCCCTCAAGATTTTCCTCAACCCCAATGGGTACAAAACAGCCGCCTTCTTCCGCCGACCTGAGACCGTCTATACTCTGCCCAGACCTTCCCACCTACAGCTACTGTAACGCAGAGTCGCTCGGATAACCTCCGCCCTTCGCCTTCCCCATCCACCTCAGCAAGCACCCTTTCCTCCCTACAGACCCTGCAAAAGCCTGTGCGGGGCTTAGACCTAATTCTTATTTCTTGAGCTTTCAAAATCTCTCCAAGCTTATCATCCCATTTTCTTCTCCCAAGTCCTCAGCACCTATAAAGTTACGGGACTGATTCACTGGCCAGTAGATTTTGTGTGACGTCGGGAGTCTACGTTTGTGCTGTCCATACAATGGCCGCCAGCCAACAGACCTTAGTACTTGCAGTGTAGTTAGTAGTGCTGAGGAACAGTTAGATTTAATGATTTGAAATTAGCAGTCACCCAGGGCTACTATTTTAGACAAGAGAACACCGAGAAGTAACACTGTATGTTACTGTCATTTAAGACCTGCAAGCAACTTCCTCTTAAGTCTTTACAATTTTAGAAGCTGGGGGGGGGGAAGAGCCTGTGAACCATCACTTCCCTTATAAGTATTACTGCTCACAATCTTTTTGCCATTTTTCCCGCTTTTCTGTCCTCTTAAAACACAGCAGGGATTTTACTGTGACTTTCGTGGTCCCTGTCATGTGTCACTTCTTTTTCACTGTTTATCATTTCTCACCTTTTTTGCTTGACTCAGTTTCCTAGTCTTTCAATGAGACAACTCTTAAATTCCCTCTTTACTTCTTGTGACCTAGATCTCTCCGGTACAAACACTTAGGCTGAAAAGCCTCCGGTTTAGTTAAATACATCCCTCACCAGTACCCATATTTACATGGAGCCTGAACCTAGAAAGTACCTTAACTGTTGGCGGCTTTCACTTTAAATTCATGACCAAAACTCTTCTTTATAAAGCTCACTAATCTTCCATGCCTCCCTAGACACAGCACTTTCATACTCTCCTGGATGACATGTCCTTCCTTCTTTCTTCTAACTTCCAAAAGCTTTCTTTCAAAATTCTCAACAAAAGACTTTGGTTGTAAAGAACCAAAGCAGCCAGAGGAACTTTTACAGACCCCCCACCACCCAATCTGCCATTTCACCTGCAGCTCTAACCAGGTGCACCTGCATGGAAAAATATTCCTTGAACACTTCAGGGCTGAACTTTTTTCATCTAATTAAGGATATATCTGTAGTAATTATTTTTTCTCACCATCTCTCCAGCCCTACTACACCATTTCAACCAGCACAAAACTCAAAGGTCACAGATCCCATCTCCAAAAATCGAAAAACATTATGGCATAAACCTTTAGTTTCCCATTTCTCTCTATCTACTTCCAGGTCCACAGCAAACTTTCTCAAAGGTAATGTTTACGCCATCTTAAATAGAGGTGTCAAAGAATAACATGCAAGACAATTTAAGAATTCTTATTTGTAACCATGATGTTCACCTAAGACTTAGAAAACAAAACAAAACAAATAAAATCTTCACACAGAAGTCTAATGTTTCATTAAACTCTGCAGGGTTACTCACCGCCCACGTCTTGGTCAACCGGAAAATTGGTGCACTCTGTAAGCCGGAAACCACAGCCATAAGTGCATGAAGATTATTAAGTTCATATAGTTTCTGAAATTTAAGAACAGGAGGAAGAAGTGTTGGTTTTGTTGTTGTTGTTGTTACTTTAAAGAAAATGAATGCAGGAAAATACAGAAGAACACAATTTAGGCAGTGGACAGTATACCAGTATTTATTGCTGTTGCTGTCATTGTTGAGAACTGCCTTCTAGGATACCCAGTAAAATTATTTTTGGCCCATAATATAATGTCCATGTTCTACTTTAACATTTTTCACCCACACTCTGGTAATAACCCCAGCTCTAAACTGGCAATATATTTTCAAAGCTGAAGCTATGGCTTGGTACCAAGGTTAACTGGCATGACCGTAATGGCCATGCACTTAGTTCTGGGGAGCACCTGCATCTCTGGCAGTGAAATATGACTGGTTGTCTACTTCCTGGACCAAGCCACAAGAAAGAGCCCATGCAGGCTGGTTTCTTGCCCAGTGCTCCTAACATCCCAGGGCTAGAGTTAAAAAAAAAAAAAATGTTGTCTTTAGTTCCTTGCTTCATTTCCTGATTCTTTATACCCAAGACCCTAAATCATTTGTCTCTAGTTCATTAAGGAATATTGTTCTTACAGTATGCACACATCAAAAATTACGTTCTACTAATTTCTCAAGAAGCCCACTTTACACTGCTAGTGATTTCTCAAATCTGTCAAACCACATAACACTTCTACCCTAAAAGCAGCATCTAAATACCAGTCATTTTACAGTTAGTCATTTTACCAGACAACTCCTATGATGGGCATTTAATTTAAAACCCCCAAAAAAGCAAATAAAAACAAAACAACAGACATGAAACAGGATATAAACCTTCACAGAAGATTATATAATTTAGCCGGTAGACTAGCCATTAAATCAATGTACACTAAACATTTACTGGCAACTAAATAACACGTTAGACTTGATATATGCCAAAATATGCAGAGGACCTAGAAGGAAAAGAAGAGATTCCACTTTGCCACTTCGGCCTCCACTTGAGCCTGAGTCCGCAGTCATCGTCATGCCTGACGTTTTCAGACTTGGCCAGTCCCGCCAATAAAGTAAGCCAGTTACCTTCTGTTTTATATTTGACTCTTTATACGAGTTTATACAGAATGCTACCAGTTCTGTCTTGCTAGAGAATACTGACTAAAACAGGTATTAAAGGAAAAGTCCTACTTGAGATTTTATCACAGGCTGAATACAAAGGGCAAAGTGTCCGAAGCTGATTGAATACTGATAAGGACCACATTTGGGAACTGGGCCTGCAACAGAAGCAAAAGCTGTCAAATGGAAGTCAGAGTCTGGAGAGAAATTTACTTATTTGGTAGAAAAATGGTAGGTTATATGGACAAAAACATATAAATAAATGAAAAATCTACAAAAGATATCAGGGGGAAAAAAAGAAATTTAGAATCTATGGGAAAAGCCATTACTTTCTCTAGTTCAAAACTAGTACTTACTTAGCTTCTCACAAAGAATGTTTTTAAAAATTCCTATAACATTTTTGTAAAAAGGCTAGTCCTGCCACCTAGTGCCACAGAATGTTAGAATACGATTGTTTCCTCGTGCTCAGGAAAAATACAGGAAGAATCCCAACTTGAATAGCAAACAGATGGAATTGAATAAAAGACCCAGAAATGAACCCACACACCTATGGATACTTGATTGTTGACAAAGAAGCTAAAACCATACAATGGAAAAAAAGACAGCATCTTCAACAAATGGAGCTGGTCTACCTGGATGTCTACATGTAGAAAAATGCAAATAAATCCATATTTATTACCCTGCACAAAACTAAAGTCTAAGTGGATCAAAGACCTCAACATAAAACCAGACACACTAAACCTGTTAGAAGAAAAAGTGCGGAAGAACCTTGAACTCATTGGCACAGGAGACAACTTCCTGAACAGAACCCCAACAGCTCAGGCTCTAAGATCAACAATCAATAAATGAGACCTCATGAAACTGAAAAGCTTCTGTAAAGCAAAGAACACTGTCATCAGAACAAAACGACAGCCTACAGACTGGGAAAGGATTTTCACCAACCCTATACCTGACAGGGGGCTAATATCCAGTATATATAAAAATTAAAGAAGTTAAACAGCAACAAATCTAGTAATCCAATTAAAAATGGGAAACAGAACTAAACAGAGAATTCTCGATAGAGGAATATCTAATGGCAGAGAAACACCTAAAGAGATGCTCAACACCTTAGTCACCAGGGAAATGCAAATCAAAACCACCCTGAGATTTCCCATCAGAATGACTAAGATTAAAAACTCAAGTGACAATACATGCTGGAGAGGATGTGGAGAAAGGGGAACCCTCCTCCATTGCTGGTGGAAATGTAAACTTGTACAACCTGGTGCTTTCTCAGACAATTAGGAATAGCACTTCCTCAAGATCCAGCTATACCACTCCTAGCATAAATCCAAAAGACGCTCAAGTATACAACAAGGACATTTGCTCAACCATGTTCAGCAGCTTTATTCGTAATAGCCAGAAGCTGGAAACAATCCAGATGCCCCTCAACTGAGGAATGGATACAGAAATTGTGGTACAATTACACAGTGGAATACTACTCAGCAGTTAAAAACAAAGAAATCATGAAATTTGCAGGCAAATGGTGGGATCTAGAAAAGATCATCCTGAGTGAAGTATCCCAGAAGTAGAAAGACACACACGGTATATACTCACTTCTAAGTAGATATTAGACACATAAACATACTAAAAATCTGTACACCTAAAGAAGCTGAGCAAGGAGGAGGACCCTGGGTAGGAGGATCAATCCTCACTCAGAAAGACAAACAGAATGGACATTGGAGGAAGGAGAAAACAAAGTGGGACGGGAACCCCATTACAAGAATCTCCAACAATGATGAAGAATGGAAGCGTCAGCACACTTAGTGAAGTTCACATGAATTTGGAGTTGTTACAAGCTGATCTCAGTATCTTCCTGTGGAGTGTCCTGCTCCTCTCTTTGAAACTATTATCCTTAAAAACCATACTGCTTCTCCAACTCTATTTATTACCTATGCCTCTCGGCAACTCTTCATTGTACCTGTTAGCAGTGTATGTACTACTCTTTTAAACTAGAGTCTAGGAGGATACGGTACTCCACAACTAATTAGGAGTCAGAGGGTGGGTGAACACAAGTTCAGAGTCAGCATAGTCTACTGCAAAACTGTCTGAAAATATTATCTTTTCTTAAGACTTATGTCTTTACTTTATGTATATTAGTGTTTTTCATACACGTGTGTTTGTGTACTATGTGAGTGCCTAGTGTCCATGAAATGGAAATCAGAAAGAGACATCAAATCACCAAAGGCATGCTGGGAAGTGAAGCAGTCCTCTGGAAGAGAAGCAAGTACTCCGAACCACCAAGCCATCTCTCCAACCTAAAAACCTTATTTTACTTATAGCTGGGTGGTTTATTTAATAATGTAAGTAGGTAAGTAAAGAAACCCAGTAACAAAAAGCACTATGTATTCTCTAACTAAATCCTACATGACTTTCTCCAGGCACCTCAACATAACCTAATATTTTACAAATATTAGAGAAAAG
Source organism: Meriones unguiculatus (assembly GCF_030254825.1). Classification (NCBI taxonomy): domain Eukaryota; kingdom Metazoa; phylum Chordata; class Mammalia; order Rodentia; family Muridae; genus Meriones; species Meriones unguiculatus. The sequence goes on from NC_083359.1 coordinate 78,189,421, forward strand.
AGGCATTCAATGAACTCAACAGGTGCTATTTTTCAGGACCAATAAGCAGCCACATAAAACATTTCTGAGTGGGTGAGCTAAAGATCAAGCTATACTTACCTTAGCAGTTTTAATATAGTGGCTCAAAACTTCTGCTCTTATCTTCAAGGTCTGAGCATGGAGAATCTCTCGAACAACCCAAAAGCTTACCTGAAAATGAAAATTAAAAAAAATAACCAAAGGGTAAGATTTACCAAGATTAAAATTAGCATTTTAAATTCTTCTTGATATACTTCCTATAGTTATTTTTAAACATACTTTCTTCTGCCCTTGACTATAGTTTTCTTATAACTAAAAGAAAACATCATGAAATATAAATTTAAGACTTCATTTGAAAAGTTTTGTGATGGGCTTGGAGATATGGCTCAGCAGTTAAGAGCACTGGCTAGTCTTCCAGAAGTCCTGAGTTCAGCTCCCAGTACCCATATGATCCCTTGTCTAGTATGCAGATGGACATGTACACAAAACACACCATACCCATAAATAAATAGATAAAGATAGATAGATAAATCTTTAAAGAAAAACTGTATAATATTTTTTAATTCTAATGAAGCCTTAATTTAAAATAACAAAACCTAAAAAACATTTACCAGAGGCTGCTAAGATGGCTCAGAAGATTGGGGGGGGGGGGGGAGGCAGGTAAAAATGCCATGACAGCTGCAAGGAGGCAACCTGAGTTTGATCCCGTGACCCTGTGGTGGCCGTGGAGAATCAACTCTGGGTTACCCTCTGACCGCCTGCATGCACTCCAACACACATGAACATGTGCACGTGTACACGAAGTTCTAAAACATTCATTAGACGGCCGAGTAGGTCTGCTGCTTACCAAATGGCGTAATATGTATATAGTATTCGTTAATTCACGTACTGCAAAAATAGAATCTAAATACTTTAAGTTGGTTCGAACTTAAATCTAAAAACAGGACATTGTTAAAAGTCTTCGTGAAGAGTCACAATGCCAAAGCCTGTATTTCTTCACTTCAAAAAGGAGAAATATTACAGATTTTTCCTGGAATTTTCATCTGTAAACAGCTGTCGACATATATGTGTCTATAATTGCAATTTGTTCATATAAAATTACATATTTTACAAAGTCATTATAATACCTCTTATACTAATGGCCACAATGCTCCCCTTACCTAATAAGATTTTATGAACTAGCAAAAGTTATACTACAAATATTGAAGTAGGTACTTTAGTAAATATAAGCAATTAATTCAAATCTAAACTGCATAATCAAACTTAATTAAATTTCATGTTAGACACATTTTAAGACAAATAAAATTTTTAAAATCCAAATTCTTTGTCATTTTCATCAAAAGTTGTGGTGTCCATCACACCCCGTTTTGAGTCTGGGCAGCACGTGGACTGCTTTCATGAAAAGGTTATTAGCCAAGCTGGTTCTGACTTCCACAGAGACCACACCTTGTCTGCCTCAACTGCAAGAGTATTCTCCTGGTAGAGCCTGAACTACCACTCTGAGACCCTCTGCTAAGAAGACTAAAACAGTCCCCATTAAGGCTAAGTATTTCTGAGGACACCGCCAGAATAACCAGAACTAAGAAGTAGTTCGATACCATTATTAGACTTAAAAACACATTTGGCATTTAAAACAAAAGGAGAAAATTATTTTTAAAGAAAAAAATTATCATCCAACTTTTCAATAGCAACATACACTCAAAGCCAGGAGAAAAAATAACCAAGGAAAGAAAACAGAATCAAGGATCTTATATCCAATAAAACTGGTTCTCACCTATAAAGAACACAAGTAAATCTGCCTTCATGCCGGAAGCTAGGCATTATTGTCCAGTGAGCTACTTGAGAGCAAGTTTTGGACATTAAACCTGCTGATAAGCATCAATATAAGCTTGTGCACACACTAAATACTTATTCACAGAACTAAGATTAAATTAGAAAGTCCGAGGCTGGAGAGATGGTTCAGAGGTTAAGAGCAACAGCTGCTCTTCCAGAGGTCCCAAATTCAGTCCCCAGCAACCACATGGTGGCTCATATCCATCTATAATGAGAAGTGGTGCCCTCTCCTGGTTAGAAAGCATGCTCTATACTGCCTGTACTGAGCTCAGCTATCAAAATGGGCATCAGGGCACACAGAGCGCCAGTGAGCCCATCTGCTTTTCACAGTCATGGTAGTGGCTGGTTCTTAGGATATGCTGAACATACCCTAAAAGAAATTTTTAGGATTTTGGAGCATTTGTATAAACATAAGATGTCTTGGGCATGAGACCCAAGTGTAAACACTAACTTTATACACACATTATACATACAGCTAAAACCAACTTCACTGAATAGTTGTGAATACACCTATGTGTAAGACCTATCACATGAAGTCAGGAACAAAGGTCTCCTTGTGGTATCACTAGTGCATTTTGGGTTTTTGAGCATTTCAGACTTGTACTTTCAGATCAGGAATATGCAACTACTGTCATTTTTAAGACTGTGATTTGTTATGCAGAATAAAGAAAGTGAGTAAACTACAGGGCTGTGTTTCCCTAAGGGTACGGGAGAAAGGACACGCAAATGTATTATAGAAGAGAAGGAAAACTGGTCCTAAGAACCTGAAGCATCAGGGAGTTCCCTGAGATTTCAAGGAAACAGCTGTAAGGACACCTACTGGCTGAAAATGGGACAATGTGACAACTGAGAGGTAGAGGGGAACAGGACAGAATCAAAACTACTTGGTTACTACCTAAAGATTATGGAACATCAAATCATTATCTTTAAAACTACTAAATAATAGGAAAGAATCAAACTTCAGTCCTTGGGTGCTTCTTTTAAAATGACTGCCTGGATAAACAAACTATAGGTATGAAAAATACCAATCCCAAGGGTCTTTGTCACTGTTCTACTGCTGTGAAGAGACACCAAGACCAAGGCAACTCCTGTACAGGAAGCACTGAATTGAGTGCTTGCTTACAGTTTAGTGGGTTAGTCCACATTTAAGACAGGAGGCAGGCAGTAGCTGGTCCAACAACAGTAGCTTATACATGCTGATCCTCAGGCAGCAGGCAGAGAGCGATACTGAGAATGGTATGGGCTCTGGAAATCTTGAAGCCCTCCTTCCAGTAACACACCTCCCCTAACAAAGCCACACTTCTTAATCCTTCCCAAACAGATCCATTAACAGGGGACCGAGCATTCAAACACATGAACCTGAGGGCCACCTCATTCAAAGCACTGCACCAAACATTTCTTTTTTTTTTTTTAATTTTATTTTTTTCTTATCAGTTACATTTTATTAACTCTGTATCCCAGCCGTATCCCGCTCCCTCATTCCCTCCCAATCCCACCCTCCCTCCCTCCTCTCCACCCTGCCCCTTTCCAAGTCCACTGATGGGGGGGACCTCCTCCCCATTCATCCAATCCTGTTTTATCAGGTTTCTTCAGGACTGGCTGCAAAGCCCTCCTCTGTGGCCTAACAGGACTGCTCCTCCCTTGGGGGGTGGGGAGGTCAAAGAGCCAGTCATTGAGTTCCTGTTAGAAATAGTCCTTGTTCCCCTCACTATGGGAAACCAAATGGTTACTGAGCTACCACAGGCTACATCTGAGCGCATCTGAAAGACTCTACCTAGCAGTGTTTTCAAAGCAGATACTAAGACTCATGACCAAACCTTCGGCAGAGTACAGGGAATCATATGCACCAAACATTTCAAACTGTGAATAAGAGAATAAGATGAGAACACACCTGTAATACCCTCAGTTAGATGCACTTAACCAACAGCCACTAACCTCATGAGAAGACAACCAGACACTCTCAGAGCCTCCTGATGAAGCACAATGCAACCTACAGCTCTCGCTAACAGGACCCAAACTGACCAAACCTATGAAACTAGCTGCTAACCTATAGATAACACCCAACAGTCAATATGCTTGGATTCATTCGTGTGCAAATCATAAAAATAACGAAGGAGGAAACTGTGGATTAACAAGTTCTAAAAACACCAAAATTTAAAAATCAGAAAGACTCAGTGTTAGGGACTCGGATATGAACACAAGAACTTAAGGTAGAGTTGGCTAGAAGTCACTGCCTGGATAATCTGTTGCTCCAGCACAGCAGAAGACTCAGAATATCCACAGCAACATTCTTCACAAAGACCAAAATTCAGAAAAAATTCTATTATCAAGAATAGCTCAATTTAGCCTGGAAAGTGCTGACAATCAAAGATTAAATGAATTAAAGCTCCCTGCACTGGATGTGTGCCTCCAGGAAGACATAATCAACGAGGAAAGCTGCAGGAGAACTTAGACATTACATAATGGCCTATGTTACAAAGACGAAGAGCAAGGATGGCTACACAACTTGTTTATTCAAATATTTCTGGTATGTTTATGAGAATCATAAAGAAATTTAAAAAAATAAAAATAAACAGCAAAGCTAGGTACTGTGGCACATGACTACAATCCCAGCACTAAGGAGGCAGAGACAAGAGGAGCTCAATGTCATCATCGTTAGCTACATAGCAAGTTCAGGGTTAAACTGAACAACACAAGACCCTGCCTCAAAAAGTCAAACATACAAAAAGGGAAAGACCAGGAAGATGACTCGGTGGGCAAAGTATTTGCTGTGCAAACGTGAAGCCCTGACCTTGTGTCCCAGCACTCACGTAAAAAGCTGGTGGACAATGCTGGGGTGGGTGGGAGGGTCTGCAGACACAGGCCTCTGGGCGCTTACTGGTCAGGAGTGCAGTCTATCCACATGCTCCAAGTTCACTGAGGACCGTCTAACACATAGGGCAGTGCTGACTGCCCTACGACAGGAAGCCAGCAACCTCTGGCTTCCACAAGAGCATGCACAACCCCGCAAGCCACGCCCTCCCTTGCCCAAATAGCACAACTCACATGATTAAATCTTCTTGTGAAAGCAACTGCATTTGGTGCAGAACTGTACTTTTCTTTTTTATTCCAGCCACAGCTTGAAAGCTCCTAGAAGATTAAAATAAAAATTAAGCATAAGTTAAATGTAAGAAATAGTTTTCTTACATTAGGGAAATTTAAGCAGTAAAGACTGTGTGTTCTTTTCTGGAACAACCAATAGGAATATCTAACAATATTAATTATTCTGCAAAAGCTGAAACAAATTTTATTAGATTATATGCATAAAATTACTACCTAAAAATATGTATTTCAGAGGCAGCGTATGATGGAGTGTTCTCTGAGAGATAAGTAGAGTTGAATATTCCATAACACATAATAAACACTGCTGACTACCAAAGCGATCACATCACTCGAAGCCCCACAATTAGCTTTTTCTCTCCTCCTTTTTATAGGTGTGTGGTGTGATGTGTGTGTGCATATGCCAACAGGCTTGCTAACGGGTATGTGGATGTGCATGCAGAGGCCAACGCTGGGTTTCTGAGATGGTCTCTCACTGAGCCTGGAGCTCCCATTTCAACTAGCCTGGGTCAGCCATAGCCAGCTATCCCCACCCAACCCACGTTCTATCTGTCCTGTTACCCACCCCCCACCTAGTGCTCAGGTTTACAGACAGGTGCTACAGGGCTGGTTTTTCCCATGATGCTTGAGATTCAAAGTCAGTTCTCACTAAGCCAGCTCCTACCTCCACAATTAAGCTTTTAAAACATCCTATTCTATGCCCTGGCAGTTGTTGACACCATGTATTTGAAAGAAAACTTTTTAGTAAAGGAGTTCTTGATCACCCTAACGGTCTAAAAGTAGAATTCAATGGCTCAACATCTCGTATAAAATTAAAAAAAGAAAAACAACTGTACACTAATGCCCTCGACTTGAAATGAACCACCCTGAGCTGCAGGTGGTGCAGCAGTTAAGAACACTTGCTGACCTTACAGAGGACCCAGGGCTGATCGCCAGCACCTGCATGGTGGCTCGCAACAGTCTGTAAATCCAGTTCCTGGGGATCCAGTGCCCTCTTCTGGCCTCTGTGGGCACCAGGCACTCACATGGTATACAGATGTGGTTTCAGATAAAACACCCATCCACATTAAAAAAATAATAGTAAAAACAAGTGAATCCTTTATGATTATGAATGTAGGCTGCAGAGTACAACACAATAAATGTACTCTGTGATACAAAGGAAATCATATTTTTGCATCACAACAGCTCAGAAATATCACTTCTGTCTCAATGCTCCAAAATTATGGTTATTACCACCATATCTTACTGAATGTAAATGAAATACATACATATGACTAATTTATAGCACCATTTAAAGTATTCTGATAGGTATATGCTAATAAAGCTGAATTCATCTGACTTTAAAGGAAGAGTTTCTGTCTATAGATTTCAATTCTACAATATAGCAAAAACCATCAGAGAAAGGACCGACACCAAAACAAAACAAAACAAAAACCACCCTTAGGACAGACAACAAAGAAATCTGGGGTAGAAAATGTCATCATTACTCTTCGATAGATAGAGAAGTTATTCCATCTGTCATGCTTTGTAAGAATGTGTTTGTGCAGACACTGGTGCATTTCCGTGTTTCTTTATTATGTAGTCTAACATCAATTAGGAGAGTATCAGTGGTTACTGTATTTAATTTTTGAGATACTAAAAGAATGTCCCTTAAGAAACACTGCCACTTATTCTAAAATTTGTAATGAATTTTGCAATTGTACATGGGATAGTTAGATCGTGTTAGGCATAACTATTAGTGGTTATTATTTTTATCTGGAAACTAAGCACGAAGCAAGGAGCTGTGATTGTGAGTCAAGTTGACAAGGTGTGGACTTCTAATGGCTCTTCTTGGCTGTCAACTTGACTACATCTGGAATTAACTAAAACCAAAGCAACTAGGTACACCTGTGAGCAATTTTTCTCAAATCATCCAATGCATGAAGACCTTCCTTTAATCCAGATTTTTTGAGGTGGCAAGATCCACCTTTAATTTGGGTCATACCTTCTGGTGGCCAGATAGGTAGGTAGATAGGCAGACAGGTAGACAGACAGACAGACAGAAAGACCATGGAAGAAAGAAGCCTTTGCTCTTTGCCTGCTTGCCCTCACTCTCCCTGGCAAGTCCATCCTTCACTAGTATTGAAGCCTACTTCTTCAAGATTCCAGCATATACTGAAGACCAGTTGAGACATCCGGCCTTGTGGACTAAACAACTACTAAATTCTTGGACTTTCTGTTGGTAGACAGCCATTGCTGGGCTGGCTGGACCACAGCCTGTAAGTCATTCTAGTAAATACCCTTTGTAGATATAGACGGATTGATAGATAGATGAATAGACAGACAGACTCATTCTATCACTTTTGTTCCTCTAGAGAACCCTGACTAAAATAATACCCACTTGACAAAACCCACCAAGACACTAATTTAATGTTAATTAAGAATCTATGTGTTAACATCTAAATAACAAGAACCTTAAGTGATATAAGAAAAAAGCAATTTGAGAAATGGCCAAGAACTTAAAGATAACTATTGACCTTTCTATGGCTCAGTACAGAGATGAAGTACGTGGAGAGGAAACCAAAGCATAGCATAAAAAAGAAAAGAAAAGAGAAAGCAGGACCCTGGAGACAAAGAGATTAAAAACAACAAGTCTCATGAATTTTTTCAAGTACAAATTACTTTGAGAGAATGCTACTAGGCAACTGAAAGCAACAACTTCAAAGCAACAACTTCAAAGTTGTAGAATCTTGCATCCAGCAAAATAAAACCCCAGTAAGAAAAAGAGAAGTGGCCATGTGTGTACTCATTCTCAGAGAGCAGGAAGATAAAAGCTCGAGACAGACCAGCAAACTAGGTGGGGTGAGCACTCAGTGGGCAAGGCTGCACGCTGCCGACCAGAGCCCAACCTCACAGGGCAGAAAAGCCTGCAAGCTGTCCTCGGACCTCCACGAGTGCTCATGACATGCACACACCTACAATGTGCCTGAGTGTGCAACTCACACACAGAGAAAAGGGGCAATTAAGAAAAACAGAAGATGAAAGATCTTCAAACTGAGCAAGCCACCATAGGAAAAACATGTTTGGAAATCACTGCTTAACAGTAAAGAGTAATCCTGGAATCTTACAAAGAGTCAAGAGAGACAGATTCCACGAGAGGAAGGAGCAGTCAAGGAAGGCAGGATGGGGGAGAAAAGGGTAGAGGATATTTGTGACCTAAGAGAGGTAGCAGGGGGAAAGCTCCAGGTGAAGGGAGAGTTGTTTCCGATACATAAAGCAGTACAGGGGCTGGAGAGATGGCTCAGAGGTTAAGAGCACTAGCTGTGCTTCCAAAGGTCCTGAGTTCAATTCCCAGCACCCACATGGTGGCCCATGACCATCTATAATGAGATCTGGTATCCAGGCAGAACAGTGTATACATAATAAATAAATCTTTAAAAATAAAATAAAATAAAGCAGTACAGGTCTGCATACATAATAAAATATCTTACAACTACAGGGACACACATGGCACAAACATCTCTTTTCTATTTTGATATAGTACTACAGTCAAGATGTAACTGCAGGAAAAACCACAGATAAGGGATGGTGGATTTCTTTGTACAGGTTTTGCAACTTCCTATAAATCTTTAATATTTGTACTAATTTTTTTACAACTTCCTATGTTTTACAATTACCCAAAAAGCACATTTAAAAAGTGGAGAAATCCACTTACTGGATTACAAGGCTAGAACTGTACCAGGACTCACCACTTTCTTCTTAAATCCTGAGCTGCATTTACCTTACCTCCCAACAACCCCTTAATTTCTATGTGAGAAAAAAGTTCCCTGTCTTGAGGAACATCATAATGAGTGACACACAGCTGGGAAGATGGCTCAGTTGGTTAAGTACTTGCCATACCATCATAAGGACCCAAGTTCAAGACCCACTTCCCAGGCAGGCACTGCAGCATGCACCTATTTTTAAAAGTATATAAAGTGCAGGGCCTAGGGATAGCTCAGCAGCTAAGAGCACTTGCTGATTTTATAGATGACCTAGGCTCAGTTCCCAGCTGAAATGTCAGTTAACAACCTTCTGTAGCTACAGTTCCAGGGACACTCTCTTCTGGCCTTTACAGCCATTGCATGCACATGGTGCAGAGACAAAATACCCGTACATATAAAATAAAAACAAATAAATCCTTAAAAATACAGTGCAAAGGAGGACAAATAAAATGTCAGTGAGATAGTCTTGCTATGTATCCCCAGGCTGGCCTTGGCCTCACTCCAATACCCCTGCCTCAGTGAGGATTCCAAGAGTAAGGATTATAAGCAGGCACCACTGCAAATGTTTTCTTTTCCTCCTTTCTCTTCTCTCCCTTCCTTCCAGAAGAACCATTCTTATGACTCAAAAGTCTTCAGTTACTCTAAATAAACAACCTGAAATGTACAAGGGGATGCTTGGTGGTTCAGGGAAGTCAGAAAGTGAGGGCCAGTTACTCTACATCCAGCAATTCATGTGGCCATTCTCTGTCTAACCTAGATTCTGTTGGTACATTTTACAAACTATAATTATCTGACCTCTTCAGAGCAAAATATAAAACTTAAGACTTCCCTACAGTCTTTTTTCTCTTACTGTTTCAGACTTTGGAACCTTCCCACACATGACACTATAGTCACATGAAGAAAGCTGTCATTGTTATACTGACACCGTGGTCACACAGAAGCCTGTGCTACAGCATCTCACCTCAACACCACCAAACTGAAGTGACTTATGACTCAAACAGCGCTTTGTCAGGGCCTAGTGTAAGGACGACACGATTGTTTGGGTGTGCTATGTAAGTAACCTCCCACAGCCCTGAAACACTGTTTGCTTTAATGGGCTTAAGTTGCTATTTTAGGCTCAGCCAGAAAGAGAATTTTTGAATAATGCCTCAGATATAAAACAATCGTTAATAGTTGCTAAAATGCACTTCAGAATACGCATGGGTTCACTGTGAATCATTAACTATTAAGATCAATTTCCGTTGCATTTATTTCAGAACCACAGGGAGGGCAAAACCCCACAACTGACGGCCACCTACCCTATGGGAGAATGACTCAATTCACAGGAGTCACATCTTCCTTACGTCTTGTAGGTTTGATCTAAATTTCATCTTGTAGGTTCCAACACTCTTAAAAGGACTGTTCTAAGGGTGATGATGTAGGGATACCTATAGACAGAAGAAGAGAAAAGGCCAATATAGACCAGCATGTAGACAGAGATTGAGGGAGGAAAGGAAACTGAGGAACCCCAAAGACTGGGGGAGAGGGAAGTGACTAGGACAGAGGAGGCCCATGAGGTTAACTGGTGCTAAAGGAGCTCAGTGTTTATAGTGAAAGCTTTAAAGAGATATGATAGCCACTTGTACCCAGTTTATACAGCTATACAGAAGTCACCTCCACAGGTGACATTCCATTCATTATGCTTGCATTTTTAGTAAAAACAAAAAACCAAACTTAACAGAGTAAGTTAGAAATACTGGCCCTCTTTTCTAATGTACTCAAGCCTTCCTTCCCTCCTCCCAGTTTGCTGGAGTTGCCCCGCTAATGAGATCAGGGATAAAGACAGAAGCTATCTTCTGTACTGATTTTGGTTTCTTTAAAAACCCAGTTATGTCATGTGACTATGTTTTTATTTTAATCCCAGGTGTGGGATATGGGGCGGCTTCAGATTGTCTGCAGCTGCTAACTATGATTTGCCTCGTGCACTAGCAGGATGTAATTTCGTCAGGTGAGGAGGGTTTACATATGGAACTCTGGGAACTTTTCAGAGGGGATAAATGCCAGAGCCTTGAAGGGACGAAAGGTGGGTGGCACTCTAAGAGAAAAGATGGCTGCTGCTTCCCACTGCTGCTCCTGATTGTTGTTTCGGTTTGAGGGGAAGTTAGAGATATCCTTACAATGAAGATTGAACTTGTCCCAAGGAACCCAATGACCCTCATCAGCAGCAAGTAGTAAAAAGATCTCAATGGTCCCCCTCCCCACTAACCTTCTATCTTTCCTACCTTTGTTGGAGTGTTGGAAGGAATTGGGGTTGAAAAAGGTGGTAGACATAAGAACCCAAATAAAATAGATCAAAAGACCAAAAAGTACACCTACAATTTTCTGTTTTCACAGATGCAGATAACGAAACAACTTTCTTCTTTGCCTTCCCTGGGCCTGATAGAAGCCTGGCCTTACTATATCCTAAGAAGTTCAAGGTGAAGCACAACAGACAACACTGACAAATGGCTGCACTGTGCTTCTAACAGAGCTCCTACATTTTTCCAGTGTATGAGACTTCAGTGTCCATTCTCTAAGTCCATGACCAGCTTACATTTCAACACAATGATTACTTTTATTAAAACAGAGTAATTATTTCAGTAAAAATTTTACGTGTTGCTAAGATTACTGTCTTTTGGCAGGCATATAAATATTTGCAGAGAAAGCCTTTTATACATCCTGCAAGAAATGCCTCAAAAGATAAAATTTTCAGAAATATTTTAATAAGATTCACAATTAACCAATGTTTTTCCTAATTTAGCTAGCACCCTCCCACAATCTCGTGTCTCAATCACACAGATGAGTCTTACTCCTAGTAATAATAAAACTGATACTATTTTGAGTGTTCAACAGAAGACTAGTTCTAGGACTGCCCTCCAATTAAAAAAAAACATAACCGTTATTAGATTTGTACAGGACCCATGCATGCCTCTGCTGTACGTTGAAGTACTGCTAGGCTACTTACACTACCTAACTCAGTGCACACGCGGGCTCACTCAGGCTCACCACACACGAAGGACTTCAGATGATATACCATTAAATCTCCTATAAGAGGTTTAAGTAAATTTACGTTCCCAGTGATAGTGAAGTGTCACCAATGGATCACACTTTATTTTATACAAGTTAATATACGTCTTATATGAAAGGCTTAGGCAAGAAGCATTTTAGCAGTTGAAGTTTTCCAATTTTAGAAGGTCCCTGATTTGAAAACAGGAAAAAATCCAAAATGTCCCAAAGTCCTTAGGATCTTCAGATTCAGACTGATCTTCAGATTCAGAGTAATGCCAGGGAAATGAGTCTGTACATGTATAGTACAGACAGAAGTGATTTCCCCAAATATTTCTCTGTGGTTGGTTGGAACCACAGTGCAGAATTTTCTTCAGCAAGTGCAATGTTTGTTAGACAACTTTTAGGTGAACCCTGTCCTTTAAGAACGCTTGAGGACCTTGTGTAGTGGTTTGAATGAATGCCCCCTGTAAAGCGTTTGAATACTTGGTCCTCACTTGGAGGCTGTTTGGTAAGGACCAGGGGGTGTGGCCTTGTTGGAGGTGTGTCACTGGGAAAGGGCTTAAGGTTTCCAAAGCCTGGAACTATCCCCAGTGAGTACTGTTTCATCTGTGGATCGGGCGGTGAGCTCTCAGCTGCTGCTCCTCCTTGCTACCAGGCTTCTCCCGTGATGGCGATGGGCCAGACCTCTGGAACTGTAAGTTGCAATGGAACCCTCCCCTTCTCTAAGTGGCGATGCTGTTTTCTCATACCAACAGAAACCTTGTAGGAGACAGCCATTCTCCAAAGTAAGGACTGTAATACAGATTCCAAACACAACTCAACCCGAAATTAGGGCTTATGGAAATTATTAGAGTCACAACTGGATTCTACGCCAGCTTTCTGGCAAAATCACCCCGAAGAGAAACTCCACTAGCGCAAAAACTGCAGCAATGACTTCAGGACACAAGCCATGCAGAACACCAGAGACTTCACAAAAGACAAAACTACAACAAGCCTCTGAATGCTGTAGGATGGATATGTGGTCTGAGTAATAAACGTCCCCACAGTCACAGGCATTTGAATACTTGCTTCCCAGTTGGTGGTACTGTTTGGGAGAGTTGGCTAGGATGGTTTTGCTGCAGGAAGGATGTCACTGGGGGTAGAGGAGAGTAAAAGCCGCACCTACTGCTAGCCTGCTCTCTCTGCTTTGTGCTTGCAGAAGACACAGGCCCTCGGCTTCCCAGCGCAACGGCCACACCTGCTGCCTGCTGCTATGCTTACCCTCAGGCAAACTCTGAACCTGCTGGAACCATGAGTTAGATGAACTTCTAGATAAACTTCTTCTGTCAGCTGCCTTGGCCATGAAATTTTATCACAGCAACAGAGAAGTAATTAATCCAATGAAGAACTTTAAGAATACAGTCCATTAGTCTCAGCATCTGCTTTGATACCCTGCAAGGTAGAGCCTTTCAAAGGCCCTTTGGGCAGAGTGTAGGGAATCTTATGAAAGAAGTGGGAAATAGTAAGACCTGGAGAGGACAGGAGCTCCACAAGAAGGGCAACAGAACCAAAAAACCTGGGCACAGAGGTCTTTTCTGAGACTGATACTCCAACCAAGTGCCATGCATGGAGATAACCTAGAACTCTTGCACAGATGTAGCCCATGGCAGTTCAGTGTCCAAGTGGGTTCCATAGTAATGGGAACAGGGACTGTCTCTGACATGAACTGACTGGCCTGCTCTTTAATCACCTCCCCCTGAGTGGGGAGCAGCCTTACCAGGCCACAGAAGATGACAATGCAGCCACTCCTGATGAGACCTGATAGACTAGGATCAGAAGAAAGGAAAAGAGTTCCCCTACCAGTGAACTGAACGAAAACAAAACAAAACAAACCCTTTCTCCTTTAAATAACAGAAAAGAGGGGGGAGAGGAGAGGAAATGTACATGGCATCTAGGGTATACACCTCAGTGTGTGTGAGGCCCCGAGTTTGTTCTCAGCACTCTTTTAAAAATAAAATAAAAGAATTGATTGAGAACAATGTGCTGGATGTGGATTTAAAGGCAGCAGCAAAGCAGATAGCAGTTGGCAGTGTAAAGTATTAAAGAAGAAAAGAGAACTAAAAGAGCATCTGTGGATGAGGACAGGACCTGCTAACACTGTGAGGGCAGAGCATGGAGCGACGCACACATAACCACATCACTGTGCTGCCCCTCAACGAGGGGCATTACTACAGGAAGAACAACACAAGCCTGATTAGGCACGACAGAGCTCACAATGTAGACCAGCCTCCATATGCTCTAAACACTGTCTAGAGTATACTACAATGTACATGCCATGTCAGCAGTTGTTAGACACATTTTTCCCCCCAATATTTTTTTGTCCAAGTTTGACTGAACCTATAAATTAGCAGCTAATACCAAGCTGCTTGCTTAGCATGCACAAGGTAGGATGACAGGAGAGGGCCAGCTATGACAAAAGATGAACTTATACAGAAAATGAGTTTTGGATAGCTTAAAATGGTATAAAGGCTTTCATGAAGTATGTGTATTATTATTATAAAACCACACATGAGGTTATATGTAGAATTTAAATTTGGAATAATAGACAAATGGAAATACAGTTGTTTCAGGGTCAGAGATAATATCTTAAGTTTAACAAAGAAAGTCTTTCATTCCTTAGTGAATGTAGTTATTTTAACTCTGTATCTAAGTTATATATACATATATCTTTATGCTAATAAAAAACAACTATGTTAAATGATAATATAGCTGGAAAGGTTTTCTAAAATGTCTTATTTTTTTAAAGATTTATTTATTTGTTATGTATACAATGTGTGTTTGCATGTACACCTGCATGCCAGAAGAGGGCACCAGACTTCATTTCAGATGGTTGTGAGCCACCATGCGGTTGCTGGGAATTGAACTCAGGACCTCTGGAAGAACAGCCAGTACTCTTAACCTCTGAGCCATCTCTCCAGCCCCTAAAATGTCTTAGTAGCAAGAGTTTTGACATACTAAGTGACATTTCAGAAACTATTCAGTGGTCGTAATTTCCAAGGTGTTTGTGCTCTACAGCCCAGCGACTAATACACTTAAGCACATGTATCATGGAAGGAGGTTAACAATGCTAAGCATAGAAAGCACCATTTACAGCACATATTATTAAATAACGCCTCTACTTGGGAAAACACAGCAACTAAACAGGAATAATACAGTCTACTCCTGGATGTGTTCTCTTGGGTGCAAGGACACATAAGGGCTTTAACAGGACAGTAAAGTTACAGGCATTCTTTTGCCACATGACATGTCCTATCTACGATAGCTGGTTTAAAGTGACCTTGCAGGTCAATGAGACCATTGTCTAACAAGAGTGTCTGATGTTACGCTTTTCCCAATAGCTATTTTTATCAATTTGTTAAAACTTCCACTCCTTGAGCACTTCCTAAACACTATATTCATTTTCTTATTCCAAACACTATATCCATTTTCTTATTCATTTCTTAATAAAAGTCAGACAAACAGTATACAAAAACTGTCAAGAAACACTTAAAGAAATGCTCAACGTCCTTAGTCATCAGAGAAATACAAATAAAAACCCTGAGATTTCACCTTACACCCATCAGAATGGCTAAGATAAAAAACTCAAGTGACAACACATGCTGGAGAGGATGTAGAGAAAGGGGAACCCTCCTCCATTGCTAGTGGGAATGTAGACTTGTACAACCACTTTGGAAATCAATCTGATGCTTTCTCAGACAATTAGGAATAGTGCTTCCTCAAGATCCAGCTATACCACTCCTAGACATATATCCAAAATACACTCAAGTACACAACAAGGACATTTGCTCAACCATGTTCATAGCAGCTTTATTTGTAATAGCCAGAACCTGGAAACAACCCAGATGCCCCTCAACTGAGGAACAGATACAGAAATTGTGGTACATTTATACAATGGAATACTACTCAGCAATTAAAAACAAGGAAATCATGAAATTTGCACATAAATGGTGGGATCTAGAAAAGATCATCCTGAGTGAAGTATCCCAGAAGTAGAAAGACACACACGGTATATACTCACTTCTAAGTAGATATTAGACACATAAACATACTAAAAATCTGTACACCTAAAGAAGCTGAGCAAGGAGGAGGACCCTGGGTAGGAGGATCAATCCTCACTCAGAAAGACAAACAGAATGGACATTGGAGGAAGGAGAAAACAAAGTGGGACAGGAGCCTACCACAGAGGGCCTCTGAAAGACTCTAACCAGTTAGTGTTATCAAAGCAGATTCTGAAACTCATAACCAAACTTTGGGCAGAGTGCAGGGAATCTTAGGAAAGAAGGGGGAGAGAGTAAGACCTGGAGAGGACACAAGGAGAGCAACAGAACCAAAATAACTGAGCGCAGGGGTCTTTTCTGATACTGATACTCCAACCAAGGACAATTCATGGATTTTTACCTAGCACAGATATAGCCCGTGCAGTTCAGTGTCCAAGTGGGCTCCCTAGTAAGGGGAACAGGGACTGTCTCTGATGTGAACTCAGTGGCTGGCTCTTTGATCACCTCCTCCTGAGGGAGGAACAGCCTTGCCAGGCCACAGAGGAGGACAATGCAACCAGTCCTGATCAGACCTGATAAGCTAGGGTCAGGTGGAAGGGGAGGAGGACTTCCCCTATCAGTAGACTTGGGAAAGGGGCATGGGAGGAGATGAGGGACGGAGGATGAATGGGGAGGGAATAAGGAAGGTGACTACAGCTAGGAAACAATGAATAAACTGTAATTATTATATAAAAAAAAAAAATACCCGTCAACCCCATCCTTATGTAGCTTCAAATCAAGAGGAGTGGTAGACAGCACAAAATTCAGAGGATTACATACAACTCTTCACTCCTCCCAACACACCAGTAACCACACTGCACTGTTTTCCTTCCAAATGGCTGGCTGTTGCCCTTTGATCTCTTTGGCAGTTCCTACACATCATTATAAAGGACTCTTCTATGTGTACCTCCTGGCAATCCTATCCACATTCTTTTTTTACATGAGTGCAGGGGACTGAACCCAGGGCCTGGTGCTGACATGGTCTACTGACTGTTCTCAGCCTCCCCACGTGTACAAATAGCACCTTTACACTGGTTCCTTCCAAATTTCACTTTCTTTCTCAGACTATTAATACATGCCCTGACACACTGCCCGCCTGCCTGTTTCCTTGGAAGGGGTTACTCGGCAGGTAAAATAAGAGTACCCGCTGGTCCTGCTTGGCCCAGTGCTGTGCAGTCTATCCCACGGGAGCGGCAGCAGCACAGTTCCAACACTGGGATTCTTCACTTCAGAGGGCGTCAGCTACTCCCATTTGATGTCAAACCATAAAATCTGGTGTCACCATGACTCCCCTTGCATATACAGGGTGACAAGTTTTTACTATCCTTTCCTCTTGTTCTCTGATGCAAGCACATGTCCCTCATGTCATCTCTTTGACTCACTCCTTCATATTGCTCCTCTTCCCCAGCTACACTCACTTTCCTCATATCCTGTCAAGGGTTACAGCTATCTAAAATAGAACTCAAAAAATGTTACTCTTCTGCTCAAAACCTTCCAGTGCTGGGCTGGAGAAATGGATCAGTGGTTACGAATATGTACTGCTCCTGCAGAGGAGCTGGCACCCATACCAGAGGCATATTTTGCTTCTCAGGGAAGGCTTGAGGTTCCAACCTAAAACTGAAGCCCTCTGCACCTCATATTCTATGCTCTCACTTTACTTTTCACGTAACACTGTTTAACTCACTTCACTGGAACATACAATCTGGGGGGCAAATGTTGGTGTATGTTTACTATTGTATCTCCGGCAACTATGTGGCGCCTAACACATAACAGGTGCTAGGTATATGCACTGAATCACAACATAAATGATACTGTCATGTGACAAGTGTAAGACCTTAGGAGAGGCTTACAGAGGAGCAAAAAAGTCTAACTTCACCTGACAACTCAAGAAGGGAGAGATGGTTTGCATGGCAGGCACATGGCAGGCACAGGCTCCAGGATGAAGGACTAAAAGGTCATTTTGCCAGGCCAAAAAAAGTAGAAAACATGTTTAGAAGGAAGAAAAAGGCAAAATGATGAAGAGATTCAGATCCTCCTGTGGTTTTCCTTTATCCTCAAAGCAGCGAAATTGTTGAGGTGGTTTGAGCAGAGGTCCTCTGAGGACATTTCAATGTTGCTCATCATGGCTACTTGACAGAACAGATTTCAGGAACCAGACAAAGTGGAAGCTCACCGTAATGGTTTAGCAGTACTGTCAATGGCATGGTTTAAAGTCACTCAGAAGACTGGTGAAGCACATGTTCAGGTGTGTCTGTGAGAATTTTCTGATAATTAACTAAAAGGAAAATCCACCCACTCTTGAATGCGGGGAGCACCATACCATGGGCTGAGGGACTGGAGAGAATCAAGGTTGGGGATGGGCGGACCGGCTGAGTGCCAGCATGCCCCTCCCCACTCTGTGGCCCGTCACCTGCTCTGCACCACATGTTTTTCCCAGCAGGCTGGACTCTCTAAAACCACAAGCCCAACTCTTTCCTCCAAAAAGTTGGTTCTGTTGACAAGAAAAGTGACCAGTATACACACAGGCCAAGTGAGAAGGCACTGCTGTGAGTCAGTGGAGAAAAGATGTTTCTTCTCTCCATCAAAGAAGTGTTGACAATACATCGAGGTGCTGACAACAGAGACTCTAGGGGTTTATGAAGGTAAAACAAAATTAAGAGTGCTGGGTGCAATGATGTGCACCTACAATCCTGTACTATAATCCTCCTCTAATGTAAAGCACTCCGGAGGTGGACAAAGAATGAGCACGACCATGCCTTCAGCTATATATACTGAATTTGAGGCTAGCCTGGGCTACCTAAAACCTTGTCTCAAAAGGGTAGAGGAGTAGGAATCAAGGGGACTGTGTTAAATTTAATGAGGACGCGAAATCAAGGGAAATTTGAAGGTTTACAAAGTATTGTTCAATCTCCCAGAAAAAAATTTTTAAAACTCTTAAAATGGACATCTATATTTTCAGATAATAATCTGGTATACAACATCCAAGCCCCTACTCATTAATTCCTACAGAGCGCCTGAAAGAAAGCTACTCCAGGTAAAAAAAAAAAAAACATACAGTCATCTACACGCAACCCTGAGATCCAAAAACACTTAGCATAGCATAGGAGAAAAGTATAAATATCTCAATACAAATTTTATCCTGATTACAAGCTAAAATACTTTGGATGTTGTAGGTTAAATAAAATCACCAACTGATTTCACCTTTCCTTTTTTACTTTATAATGTGGCTACCACAGAAAGCATGGTTAAATAAATGACAGCAGCTTCCCAGGGGTTATCCTGAGTCAGGTCAAAGAGCAATAATAAATGTATTTTAATCATAAGAAAAAGTGATTCTTAGTAAGACTGTTAAATTCAAGGTGTGGGGAAAGGCAATTTTTGTCAAGGATAACAGACATGAATACTCCAAGGTTTTCTGTTTTGAACATTTAAATACAAAAACCACCCTCTGCCCATTACTTATAAAGTACATAGCTCCTCTTTGCTTACTATTAACCCAAAAGCTCTACTTCTGAACCACTCCGCATTACAGAGAAAGACAACACAGGCTTATGGAAATGACGGGCTCCGGGATCATGCAGCCAGTGTCCCTTCATTTGACAGGCACTTGATATAAGCCTACTTGGAAAAAAAAAATCACAAGAATAACTTGTTTTCACTTCAGATGTACTAGACATATTAGTTATTACAGTGTGTAGGGCCACTACAGATGTGTATATAACACAATAAATACCACATGTTATTCCCAAATAACGAGTCATGAATTATCAAAAAGGCCTTGTTTGAGAGACAAAATAATAATAATCAAGTTTATATTTTTACTCACTAAAAGCAAAACCTGTTTTTCCCAAACCTAAGCCTATGGTCGCACCGATCTATGGTGACCTGAATGTGCTATGGCTGAGTCTCAGCGTCGGCAGAGCCCTGTGGGTTAGCACAGGGAGCACAGAGGAGTGCGGCAGCTCTCCAGGAGGGGCTGTCATAAAGACACCCGAGCTGGGTCCATCTGCAACAGGGCCACTGCCCTTCCTGCCTTTCTGCCACACTGTGAGGCAGCCACTGGAACCTTTACTCAAGACTCAACAAATAATGCCCCCTGCTTCCGGACTTTCAATCTCTAAAACTATTATCTAAATAAACCTCCTCTATAAAAAGTACCCGGCATCAGGCATTTTGTTACAGCAATATAAAATAAACTAAGACAGCTGTATACAGAGGGTAACTGTCACTATTCCCTCATCAACAAAGCAAAAACATTATTATTCACAGGCCCTAAAAGCAATAAACTAGAAACACACATGTGCCTATCTATAGTGAGTGTGTAGATATGTAACATTAGTCCCTTTATTTTTAGTGGGGGAAAATAAAAGCGTCAACACAGGAGCCGCCCGGCCTAGCCCCGAGTTAAAGCTCCACATGAAGGTGGACAAAGAGAACTGACCTCAACACATGCACCCACACCTCTAACACCACATTTTTAAAAATAAGTTTTTATATAATCTAAACTAACATAGTCACATTACATAAAATTTAGGTAGACGGAAAGATTACTAAGTTACATCCAATTTTCACCTTCCCATTAAAAAGCCTCAATGCCGAGTAAATCATTTTACTTCTATAAGCCTATTACTTCCTTCAGTAATGAAATCAATTTGTCCAAGTGATTCAAACATCCCATTTATGACTGACAAATGCACTATGATGAACGCCATCTGAGTCGCTAGGACTAAATAAACACAGGTAAGTTACATGACAAAGTTTAGACAATCAATGATTAATATAAAACATGATTTGAATTCCTTAGACATCTTAAGATACTGTAGTTTATCATGTTCTGCACTTAAAAGGAATATTCTTAAAACTACTTACATCTGGCTGAATAGCTTTAAACACTGGAACATCCATTAACGTGATCTGACCCTAAAAGACAAAGGGGTTTTGTTTTGAATAAAATTTCTTTGGAACCCTATGATACAAAATGTATTCAAAATGAATAAAATATCGATTGCATGTTAAATTACTGAATACATCCTCTTTAAGGACTTAAAGAAAACTGAAAATTTGGTCTTCGTGCCATGAATTACTCTTAGTTATCTCCTTCCCAGGTAAGGCTGGAAAAGAAAACTATTTTGGCACTGTCACGTGTTAGACAGCACAAAGCTTGACCTGAGCTCAAGCCCTGCTCCCCACATGATGGAGGCAGAAAGAAAAGCCAACTCTAAAGTTGCTCTCGGATGTGCGCACACACACCACAGTGTAATAAAAACTGAGCAGACATCAGGGAAGGCAAACACATACTACAAACAAGAACCCTTTCTTCTGAAAATGCTAAAGTGGTTCAAGACCAAAAAAGCAGTGTATTCAGTTAACAAAAGACCAAAAACCTAACTAACTGAACACTTATGTCAGTTAAAAAGATTTTCTAGATAATTTCATGAGATTCCAATGATTGGGAAATCACATTTCTCTATTTCTGAGTTTACAAAACACTTGTGAACATATTGGTAAGGTGGCAGGGTGAGTCAGCAAAGGTAGTGAGCAAGTACTTACCGGTTTGTTACCAAACTGAAGGGGGTAACAAGAAGCAGCCCATTAAAAAGCAAGCTGTCCTTCCTTCCCACCTCAGCCTTCTCTTGCTCTATACTTGTGCTATCTCCAACAACTCCTACATCCAGATTTTAAAAACAAACATCTCCACTCGAAAGGCAGAGGCAGATGGATCTCTGTGAGTTCGAAGCTAGCCAACGCTACGCAGAGAGACCCTGTCTTGAAAACCAAAAAAAAAAAAAAAAAAAAAAAAAACAAAACAACAAACCACATGCCTCTTCCACCAAGGTCACAAATTTCTAACGGAATAATAAAAACAATGCAAGTATATAAACTTCATGCAAAAACTGGAAAGCAAGAGGCGGGAAGCGCGCTATTTTTACCGCGTATTCTTCTGGCGTAACCTTAAGAACGTCGAATACCACAGCATCAAAGCTTTTCTTCAGTTCGGAACCCTTCTCACTTAACGACTCAGAGCTGCTACTTTTCTGTGAAGACAGAAGAAAAAACAGCCTTTAAACACTGTCTCCCGGCCTGTGCCACAGAACGGAGACAGGCCCTAAAAAGCAGGGACACCGGGGCTGAGGAGATGGTCAGCTGGTAAGTGTCTGCCCCAGGACCACGGGGACTGACCCCGGAGTCTCCATTGTCCACGTGAAATGTAGGCAGAGAGCGCACTTCTCTAACGGCAGGGACGGGCAGTGCGAGGTAAGACGCTCCACGGGGCTTGCTGGCCAGTCAGCCAGCTGAATAAGCTGATAGGCTCTCCCCAAACTACCTCAGGGGGTGGATGGAGACACCTGTGTCACAACGTGACATGAATGCATGAATGCACGCACGCACACGCACACACACACACACGCACCCACACCTGAGGAACTAAGTACACTGTGTAATAACAGATACAGAAAAGCTGAGCAGAGTATACCACTTAGGTGGAGGAAGGCTATCTAAAGAGCCAGAAATTTTGAAAGCTAATGTTGAATTTCAATTTTTTTTTTCTGGTTCCTATGTTAAGTCACTTTTTTGTATGTTTCTTCAAACAAACATTCTGGTTTTACCTAGTTCTAACATGAAGTAAAGAAAGAACGCTACACATTTATAGCCATGCATCGCTTAGCAATTCAGATGGCGCCAGGGTGCTGTTAAACAACCCCCTCAATTACTAGTGCCACAGCTTACTCACTCTGCAACGGCTACAATGGGATCACGGGACTATTGTTATGTGTGAAGTTGCTGTTGACCGTCACCCAAGGCATGACTATTTATAATGCTTAAAACTAGGAGAAACAGGGAGGAGGGAGGGGCTTATGGGGGGATGCAGAATGAATAAAGTGTAATTGATGAAAAAAAAAAAAACTAGGAGAAACAGGGCTCAAGAGATGGCTCAGAGGTTAAGAACACCGGCTGTTCTTAACCAAAGGTACCGAGTTCAATTCCCAGCACCATAACCATCTATTGTGAGATCTGGCGCCCTCTTCTGGCCTGCAGGTAATAAATAAGTCTTCAAAAAAAAAAAAAAAAAACTAGGAGAAATAGTAAATACTCTTGTAACAAGCCAGTTACTAAACTATGGTATAAGCCATTCATACTTTTGAATATATGTTAATGGCAGAACTCAACACACCTGATAAGAGGGAACTTAACTGAAGAATTGTTCACATCAGACTGACCTGTAGTCGTGTCTGTAGAACATTTTCTTCACTGCTGATTGATGAGGGAGGATCCAGCCACTAGGGAGGCACCATTGCTAGGCAGATGGGTCTGGGCTGTATAAGAAAACCAGTGGAGAGGACCTGGGAACTAGCCAGAAAGCAGCTTTCTTCCAAGGAATCTACTTCAGTTCCTGCCTGTAGTTTTCTTCCTCCTGCTCCTGCCCAACTGTGCTCAGGATGTAAGCTGAAACACACCCTGTCCTCCCTGAGTTGCTTTTGGTCACATTGCTTATCTAGCGCAACAGAAAGCAACTGCAACGAACTTGTGTCAGAGGAGTAGGGCCGTTGCTGTCACAGCCCTGACCATGATGGTCAGGTCTGTCACAGCGATAGCCCTGACCTTGTTGGGTTTGGGAAGAATTTTGTGCTACAAAAGCCATCGAGTGCTCAGAGCTGTTCCACAGAACTTAGAAGAGAAGGCTGCGCAAAGAAAAGGCGGACTATGGAGGTGTGCTTGTGAGTTTTAGAACAAAGCATAGACTGTCAGCGCTGTTCGTGTGATGTTCTGGATTAAGAGTCTAAGGGTGTAAACCTGTGTTGAAGAATCATCTGTGATTATTAAGAGTCCAGAATCACTGAGGCAGAATCTTCTGGGAAGTATTTCCTAGGGGCACACGGTGGGGCAAGGCTAAATTTCAAGCTGGAGGCTGAACATGACAGGAGTGCCCCCACAGTACTGGGGTTGAAGGCATGAAGAGGTCATGGAGAGCAGCTGACGCTTTGCACCACATGGTAGGGCTGGAGTTCTTACAGAGAGGCCAAGAGTAGCCATAGTAAAGGTGCAGTCTCAGTTGTAGCGGAAGGCCCAGGACCAACGTGTTTCAGAGAGAACTAAGGCTTGGCACTGTGGAGAAGGGATGGACCCCTGAAGGGTGGCCCGGAAAAGCCACTGGGGCAGAAAGTCTTGGATTGTGCAAAAATGGAGGAAGCGAGTTGAACAACAGCCTGAGTGCATTTATTCACCTGATCAGAGAGGTAATGTGACTGGATGCTTCATGTTTCCACAGCCTTGACTTCCCCAGATGACAGTGGCAGGCTGTCATCTGGGACTGTGAGACAAATAAGCTCCTTCTCCCTAACCCTGCTCCTGTACAGGTATTGCATCACAGCAACAGGAAATGAATTAGGATAGAAAACAGTTCCAGAAGTAGGCCTGATGCTGTGATAAACCTGATTATGTGGCTTTTAGGACTCTGTAACCGTGTTGTAGGTGGAATGTGAAGAAACTTTGGGCTGGAAAAGCCATTGAACACTGTCACCAGAACTAAGGGGCTGCTCTCGTGGAGGCTAATTAGAGAAGAGTGCTTACAGAAACAAAACGGTGGAGGCCCAAACCATGTGACCTCAGAAGGACAGGTTGGAAAATGGGCTAGGAGAGTGTGTGCTAGTTTTGCCAAGAATAGGGCTGCATTCTGCCTGAGTGCTGAGAACATGAATGAAGCTGAATTTAAATATAACAGACTGACCAATTAGTGGCCTAAAAGCCACAGAGGGTATTTAAGAAAGAAGCCAGTTGATTCAGGTTAAGTATTTTATCCATAAACTTATTACTTTTTTAAGGAAATCTGCATTGATATGTTAACAAATCTAAAGCTTACAATGAAGTAGAAAACACATGTTTTTCACTTTATTGTCAGGGCTGGAAAATGGCTCAGAGGTTAAAAAGAGCACTGGCTGCTCTTCCAGAGGTCCTGAGTTCAATTTCCAGCAACCACATGGTGGCTCATAACCATCTAATAATGAGATCTGGTGCCCTCTTCTGGCAGTCAGGCAGAACACTGGGAACTAATAAATAAACAAATCTTTAACTTCTCATACAATAAAGTATATTTATTACTCTGAAGCCGAACATAATTCACTTACTTTTAAGAGAAGAAACAATTTTTTGTGCAAGTGAAATGATATATTCCACTTGATAAATATTTGTGCACTGCTTCCAGCCTGTCTAGAGCAGGTCTCTGGATACAGTTACAATGTACTAAGCACATACTCATATTTTAAAAATATGGATACAACATAACTAGTAAACACACAAACAATCTGCCTCAAGGAGGAAAAGCTATGAACAAATTTATATAAGAAAATGTTGTTGTTTTTTTTAAGTTACAGTTTCAAAAATAACTCCCATCTGTTTATAAGAGTGGAAAAGGATTTGTTAAAAGTACTGTTGGTATAATGCTCTTTTGAAATATATACACCTTACCTTCATTCATTCAAATGCTGATTTCTCTCCCCTACTCTCTGGTTTCAATCTGGACACTGCATTATGATACTTATTCTAAGCATCATCTGTCTCAACTTTGTGTAAACATGCCAAAATAAAACAACCAGCCACAATGTTGAGCAATGGAGAGGAAGGAGTAGGTGGGAGAGGGGAGGAGCCAGAGGAGAGGTAGGAGTGGAAGAAGGGCAGGAGAGAGCTGGGAGAGCAGGCTGGAACTATGTGGAAAATAAACCAGACCTAAGAATTCACAAAAAGTAAGTATAATGGGTAAATCTAAATGTTAGGAAACTATGAGGGCTTGGAGGTTTAGGATGGAGTTACTATTGCCCAGCATTGTGTTCTAGGTTTAACTAAATAAATCCAGTCTCTGTGTGGTGATTTGGTTATACAGCTGTTTAGGATTAACAGCAGCATTACTAAAAGATGTATCAATATGCTTATTAAATATCAACAAAATTGTTAACTTTCAAACAAAGTACTAATGGGAATTAAGTTCATTAAGAGGAAATTCTGGGGGGCTGGGCTGATGCCTCAGCAGCTAACTAGCTGTGTGAAAGACCCTACACTGGTTAGCTTTTAGTGTCCAACTTGACACAAACTAGAGTCATCTAGGAAAAGGGAACCTCAATTAAGGAATTGCCTATCAGATATGGGCATGTTTGTGGGGAATTGTTTTAACTGGTGATTTATGGGGGAGGGCCCATAGGACTGGCACCATCCCTAGACAGGTTTGTATGTTTACTAGTTATGTTGTAGCCATATTTCAAGTGGTCTGGACTGTCTAAGAAGTCAAAATGAGCTAGGCCAATGGGAACAGCATTCTTCCACAGTTTCCACTTGAAAGTCCTATCTTCTCTTCCCTCACAGATAGATCATTACCTATAAACCAAATAAACCCTTTCCATCCCAAGTTGGTTTCAGTAAGTGGTTTATCATAGCAACAGAAAGCAAACTAGGACAAACTTTGAATGAAAACAAAAACAGAGAACAACAGAGGATAATAACCACCACAGCCACTGTCCTACACACGAGATCACCAGAACACACACAAACAGGTAAGCAGTATACCAAGGAGGGGAGTGAGGCAAGTTCTGGATGAAAGGCCGGCTGTAGGAGCATCTAAAGTTGAGTAGCAGGCAACAAAGAACCACCAGCCGTTTACGAAAATCTCAAGAGCTGTATTTTAAAGCATTAATTAGGAGCTGGAGAGCTATCTCAGCAATTAAGAGAGCTTCCTGCTCTTCCTGGACAGAGTTCAGATCCCAGCACCTATGTGGGTAGGCTTACCCCACACATAACCTCAGCTCCAGGTGACATGACACCCTCTTCTGTCCTCCAAGGGTATTTGGACTCATATGGAACACATACATACACACAGACACACAGACACACACACACACATATATAAATCCTGCAAGGAAAGAGTACTATTACTATCAAACCTAGGTTAAATAAGTCAAGGGGGAAAAACAGAATGTGAGGGCAGGCATGGCAACATATGGCTATAATCTAAGCATTTGGGAACAGAGGCAGAAAGATCCTTGGCTACACACTGGCTTGAAGTCAGCCTGGGCTCAATAAGATGTGACATCTTAAGACAAAGCATTCGTGGGTAATTTTCACCCCTTCAGTATAGGCAGGATCTATGACTTGCTTCTAACGAAGAGAATATGCAAAAAAGGAATATTCTGTCATGTTTACATCACATGTGATTACATGCCAACATTATTATTTTGAGTTTGCTGGCAGCCTCCCTGTTGTGAGAAAAGGGTGTGGTGCCCAAAGCAACTCAAGTAAACAAAATAACAAAGTAAAAAACTGTAAGTTCAAACAGGAAGCTATGGAACTGTTCTGCCATTCACAGATGTCAGAAAAGGGGTTGTCAAGACTGTTAAAGATCTCTAAGGTCAGGGGATTAAAGAATTAAACAGTAAGAAAAACTAAAAGAGTAGAAAATGCTAAAATTATTAAGGAAGGTACTTGAGATTTATATACAAAGCAAAAAAAATGGTGAGGAAGAAATAAAATCACAACACATGAGTACAAGAGGTGACTTCCTGGGTCAGCTGTAACGCCCATTCCCACTCTAAGCTACACCAGCAGAGCAAACTATCACTTCCTGCATGGTAGCCCTGACCTCCAACAGTTTTGAAGTCACGGTCTCAAAGGTACCCTAAAGGGCCGTGTACCAGAAGAACATCCCCAGTTTCTTTTAAATACTAACCCAGTAAAGAGTTTTATACAATCATTATTATTATTTTCAAGTATCTTAAGTAGATAAAGTACTTGTATGGTGCAATTAACATATTAATGACAAATTTTAATAATAATAAAAAAAAAGTCAGGCATGGTGGCTCATGTCCTTTAATCCTAGCACTCCAGAGGTAGACAAATCTCTGTGAGTTTATAGACAGCCTGGTCTATAAAGTGACTCCTGGGCTGGCTGAAACTATACAGTGCGACCCTGTTTCAAAACAAATTAATAAACAAACAAACAACTCTAGTAATGGCTTTGTGTGTACAATAGCTCAGCTTGCTCTCCAAGCATGAGGTCCTGAGTCTGACTGCCCAGAAAACAGAGAAGACACCAGGCACAGTTATACATGCTTGTAACCCAGTAATGTCTTATAACAGTACGGCAAAGGGTGGTAGGAAAAAAAAAACACCCAATGTCCTGCTCCAGCCTTCACGTGCACACACACACTTAGGCACGAGAGTCTGCACTCCTGTGCATACACCACACACACAAACAATAGTCCTCAGAAAAACAAATACTGCACACTCTTCAATGATTATGAAGAATGTATACTTAAATATAAATACACATGTATCTATATACAACATGAAGGTAGAGTGGGGGCTAAGTATGAGTGAGCTGTCTATAAAAAGAAGGGAGAGCCAGACAATGTGGTGGTCACACCTTTAAGCCCGGCACTTGGGAGGCAGAGGCAGGCCAATCTGAGTTCAAAGCCAGCCTAGTCTACAGATCAAGTTCCAGGACAGCAAGGGCTACACAGAGAAACCCTTTTGAGAGTGAGAGAGAGAGAGAATAAGAATATAATAGAAGATAATGGGGGAGAAGAAAGACAAACTACTGCATGTCTTTCTCATATATATATATAACCTAGATATGTGTGTGTGATCAAAGCTGAAGGGGACTATTTGTAAGGTGAAAGGAGACTAGCAAGCAGGAGAGGAGGGAAGGGGGACAAATATGAGCAAAGTTCAAAAGAAATAATAATAAAATCTTTTATTCTACCTAAGAAATGACAGAAATGAGTAAGAAAGAGAAACTGAAAAGACAAGCTGTAGACGTGCTCATACTGATTTAAAATGTAACGAACCATAAGGCTTGAAAGGGTAGAACGAAGTCACTACATGTCTTACCTCGGAAACAGTGGCTGCGATATTAACACTGCTTGCCTGCCCGTTCATTAGGTCCATGCTTCCCTCACCAGTCCCTGGTCCTACATTAACAGCAACAGAGTCTGATTACTTCATGTCCAAGGCCACAAATACATTATCCCTGTTTAAGAAAAAAAAAAAAAAAAAGACAGAAAAAAAAAAAAGAAATTACAATGTGTGTCTTCCTCTAAATTCAGGAGAACAACTGTGCCCATTGCTGCACTATAGAAAGGCTATAACTTTGCTACTCTCTTTATTTCAGCTAAGCCACTGTGTTCAAAGCATCAGAAGTAGGAAATGTGTCAGTGCTTGCTACCATTACAGTCTTCACAAGTGAAATAAAAGTGTCACTTCATTCACTAAGTGAATACTGTAAGGGAAAAAAATCAGACTACAGTATTTCTAGTTTTAACTAAATAAAAATTATCTAAAATATGGCAAAGTACTACATCCCCCAACTCAGTGATGTTTTCAAGGTTCAGATGTCACCTTCAGATTAACAATACCAAAGTAACTGCCATTATTCCTCTCCCAAACTACCACAAACATTTAAAAATATTATAGGATAAGTCACAAAAAAAAAAAACAAGACATGGTATGCTGATTTGTGTCGGGCTTTAAGGTTTGTCGAGTTCCCTCAATCCGTCACCCCACTGGGAACACTGCGAAGTGAGGAGAAAACACTGCTAACAGAGGGACAAAAACGCCACTACTGTGCTATTCTCATACGACAAAAAGAACAGCCTCTGGGGACACGAGCAGGCAAGTGAGGAGGGGGACATGACTCCAGGCATCTAAAACTCCAGCCAAATAGTCTTTCCATCAACAACATTACTTCTTTCTACTTTACTAAAATTAGAATATGCACTTGAGATTTTACCATCTTTCCTAAATAACACACCACTTAAAGTCCCTTTCCAAATTTAAATGCCTACTTTTTTTCCCTAAAACAAACTGTAAGATGGGTATTCCACACCATTTAGCATATAAACTGAGTCTGCAATGTCCATGATCATCCACCAAATCTATTCCCTTTCTCTACAAAGCTCAGGTTCTATGGGCTCTAGAGATCCCAGCAAGGCAGGAGTCTGAGGCAGGGTGAGCACAAACTCAAGGGCAGATCACTACTTACTAGCGGGGCGAGGGAAGGCTGCGGTATAGCTCAGGGGAACGTTCCCAGTCCAGATCCCCCTCTACCTCCCCAGAAAACCATGAGCTTTGAAAGAAGACTGCTTATGGTCTACATACAAATGCAGCAAACCAACTTTTCTGTACTGTTTCCTCATGTATAACATGGACAACAATAAGTATCTACTTCACAGAGCTGTGGTGGAGAAAACTGAGCTAACATGCATTCACATACGCATGTTTACATTCCTGTAACAATGCAATAAGGATGCAAACTTTTTCACTATCTACTTAAAGAACACAGTTAAATGCAACAGTCTTCTAACCAAGGGGGGGAAAAAGACAAAAAGTGTTTAAATACACTGCTGGCAATCAGAGTTATCTGATGAGCATCATGAAAACACTAACATGCAAGAAATAAGAATCTGTTTCCTAGATGGACCAAACATGCTCGTGGGCTTTCAAATGCTTCAAAACTGTAACTAGTAAAAGCAGCTGTCAAGCACATGCTAAATTATCTTCACTTCTTCAGAGTAACCTTAGCACTTTCAAGGAACAGAACATCATTCTACAACTTCTTAAATAAATATATTTGAATTAATAGGATTTAGAAACTATTTACAAAATCAGTATGAAAATCAAATCAATCGCATGAAAATTCCTTGTAGCTCACACTATCTGACTGCACTGGCTTCATTGTCCTTACATTACCACTGCTAAGGCGAGGCGGATATCTGCTCTGCTAAACTAAAAAACAGTCTGTGCACAACGATACACACCAGTAACCCAGACCCAAGGAGGCCAAGGTAACAGATTACAAGCCTGAGACCAGCCTGAGCTGATACAGGCCAGCCTGGGCTACACAGTGAGAGCCAGTCTCAATAAGCAAGTATTTTAAAATCCAGCTTTATGATTAATTATACATCAATGCATTTGAATTGGGTTTTCTTTCTTTGCCGTCTTTCAATTTTACGGAAGGGGGGTGGGGTGGACAGCGTCTTACCCTGCAAACCAGACCGGTCTAGAACTTACTATAGAGCCTACGCTGGCCTCTGGTTTCCTCTGGTAGACCACTCATTTTGTAACAAAATGGTTTCAAGTAATTTCCTACTCTGTGTGGCATGTAACAAGAATTCATAAATCTAGAGAGCCCTCTAGTGGTAAAAGATTTTAATTGTAAAAAGAATTGTATCTTTGACCTACATGTTATCGATATATACATTTTTATTACCATTTAGTGAATTAAGGTAATATAGACTAGAAGTAAACATCTGAATAACGTTTTCTTTGCTTGCTTTCAACCTCTGTGTGTGTGCATGTGTGCATGTGCACATGCGTGCTCATGGTGTTTTGAAAACACTTTCTTACTGTGTAATCCAGATTGGTCTAGAACTTACTATAGAACCTAGGCTGGCCTCAAACCCATGGTAATCCTCCTGCCTGGCTTTGACAATTTTTGTCATGAAAGTATTTCATGAAAATGGAGTTTATTAAAATCTAATATGTGGGAACTAAAAGAAACATGGGTTTACTCTTTTAATATGTATCTCAAGACATTAAATGAGAAAAAAAACCTATCTTAGTTTACTTCATTTTACTAGGGATAAAAGCAACACACACACTCATGACTACAAATATCACAGTAACTATTTTCTTAGTTAAGTTCACTAATTTCAACTTACTCTCTTTTCTACTTCTGAAGATATTCATTCTGTCTTCTGGGTTTTTTCCAACAAACAATATCAGCCCCCAACAGGAAACTTTGAAAGGTGTAGACTTAGATCCTTGCTTGAGTTCACAAACTAGACCATCAAACTGCAGAATCAACCATTTAGCTTCCTAACTGCCATCTTTTCAAGGGTACTTCCAATATCAAACCAGTTTTTCTTTTTCCCTTTAATAAATAAACAAGGAGTTAAAGTTGACAGGAAAATTCCCTATTAATTAATCTCAACGCACAGCTGCGTATTACTGCCTCTGCATATAACTAAACTGTATTTCCCTTAGCACCTGGGTCTATGTACACACCCTGTGATGACACTACACTGTAGTACTTTCACTAGGGAACAGGACTTGCAGAGACTTACTGCTGGGGTCAGAGGTCATTGCTGGGTTTGCCAGACACCTACTGTGCTGTTGCCTCTTGACTCATCAACTCCAAGTCAAGCTTTCATCACTCTGAATTCAGACTTGAATCTAATAAGGTTTGTTACCTCTCCCTTAGCTGCATAATTACACAGTTTATCCTAGTTTGAAGTTTATATAGAAAACATTTACTTTGTACTATTGGTTTTTATTCTTTGACAACATTAACTGTCACCCCTTACTCATGTGTTTAATAATAAATATATACCGTTCGCTGACCAACTAAAATGTTGATTATTTGTGAAGTCAGACCAAAATGTGAATTGCTCTTATATAGAATGATTTCTACTGCAATTATGACTGCTTTGTGCTAGCAGCATTTGCATTATCTTCAATGAAGTCTACAAGTCCCATGATTCCCAGTCTGACTCAAATACTGTCAGGCCATCTGGAGTTAAGGAAACCGCTTTCAGCGTTTAATGGAATTGATGTAAAATGGTATCCCATAATTTTAAAAATACTGTATTTGCTTCAGGAAGAAAATATCTTACAGTTTAAATTTCCAAATAGATCATTAAAAGTACGAAATACAAAAACTGAGGCAGGTGAGATGGCTCAGTGTGGAAATGTAAGCCACACAAGCCTAGATATTTAAGATCAACCCTAGGAACCCACTAAAGGTAGAAGGAGAAAAGCCAAACCCTCAAAATTATCTGCCACACATACTATGGCAAGTGTACACACAGTAACAGTAAAGAGAAAAATGGCCACAGCAACGACAAGTTCATCAAGGTAAATCAAATCCTTTTGATAACATTCTTAGACTCTTCCACATTTAAGACAGACAGCATGTCTTCCTTCAACATTTATTTTAAATAACAATTAAAGCCACACTTCCTGCCACTCACAGGAGTCCCGAAAGTGTGAGCACCTGGCACACATACATGAAAGAAAGCAAGCCTACTCCTACCACGTGGCTTTACTCTTTTCTAATCTAAGAAAATGAGATTTGTTCAAGAGTTTAATACTTTGTCTTTATAATTAGTCATTAAAATGCTGAGTATAACTGACACTAAACTGTTTATGACAAAAGTTTAATAAAAAAACGGAGTTGACTCTTAAAACTATTTCTGGTACACTATTAAGTGATTATCTTTGCTTTCATTATGACAGAATTTTCCAAAGAATGGGTTCCGATGAAGATCTGGGTTCTAGAAGGTTCTCTGCCCAACATCTCCAACAAAGTGGCGTTTTCTCACTTTTTATATTACTGTTCCTTAATGATCTAAGTTTGATGTTAAAGACCCAAATTTTCTAAAAGAAAACAAAAAAACTCCTTCATCTTTGCATTAATGTACATCTGGCATATTTCACCTCAATTACTACTTAATAAATATCTGTTGCAAGAATAAACGAATCCCTGAACAAGGCAGTCATTCATAGGGCAAGCTTACACACAAGCCAGATGCGCAGGAAAGTACTGGAAAGCAGGACTCAAATATTACACACAAGCGCGCAAGAGGACAGTTAAGATTCACTCAGTCAACAAAGTACAATGAGCACTTCTAGCAATGTAGCTACAAAATAATCTAAAAACTTGTGCTTCATGAGAAACTTAAAACAAGAGCTTGAATTCTAACTCCAGTTGAAGAGGAAAGTCCAGGCCACTAAGATATAAGAACAGAAATGAGGCACACAGTCTCCCCTCCCAACCTCACCCCCACCCATCTCCATTTGAAGGAGAGTCAGTAAGGTCAAAACCTGGACCAAGGGTGCTAAGATGCTCTGAGGGAAATGTGTCTTGGCATAGGAAGTTGAGGAACCTTATCTGTGTTGGGTTGAGCTTAGAATTTGAGGTTAGAAGACAGTATCTATCCTTGCTATCCTTATTCCGGGTATGATACCACACAGACAGACACAGAATTTATATACCACCATGGCCCAAGATCCTCAATGTAAGAAGTCCACATTAAAATATGTTTACATGCTAGGCACATCTCTGTGACTTCGAGGTCAACCTGGTCTACATAAAGAGCTCTAGGCCAGCCAAGACTACATAGAATAGCCCTGCCTTACAAAAAGAATACAGTAACCACCAGTCACAATCCTTCAACAACAAGACAGACATTAGAAACAAAATGTGAACAAGGAATTATGGGTAATATGACAGTCAAGTAAACAAAACCCCACTGACAGACTCAATACTACCAGCTCTGTAAGCACACAACCTACTATGGATTAAAGGAAGTAACAATGACTAGGATTACTTCTCGTGCAAAACTATCAGAGACAGCCTACACAGCAGAAAGGACTGAAACAGTAGCCTAAAAAAAAAAAAAAAAAAAAAAAAAAAGAAATTTAGTACTTTAAAACAAAATTAATATTCACTACAGAAGCATCATATCAAATTCTACTGAAAAGGGAGCTCAACAGGTAACTAAACAAGACAGTAGAACACAGAGTGCCACAGAGATGAGAACCCCATTTAAGAAGCGAAGAATAGAGTAAACCCTAACGGCAATAACAGCAGTTCCAAAGGAAGGATGATGAAAGGAAGCAATCTTAAAAAAAAAAAAAAAAAGGCTCAAAGAGTTTCCGGAACTTAAGAGAAATGTGACTCCTTTTCAGGAATCACCACCCACCCTTAAATAGAATTTAGAGAAAGACAGAAAGAACACCATATTCTTCACCCATCATTTTAAACTGCCAAGTAATTCTTTTTAAAGCAAGTGACGTAGAGGGAAATTACTTATACAGGAACAACAACAAAACCCTGACGACTTTTCAGCAGCACCAATAAGAAAGTATAGGCTTCACAGTGCTAAGAGAAAACAACCACCAATTTAGAAGTCTACAGTTAGCTTCTCAATCAAATGGAGGAAGAGTGGCTCAAGAGCAGGCTCAGAGATACACCCAATCAACAGAAGAGATCATCTATTTTTAATTATTTTGTGAGATTACAAATATCTCCCTTTACTCTCAACAAACCCTCCCACACACTCCTCCTTGCTCTCTTCCAGGCTGGGTCTCTTTTTTCATTACTTTTACTAAATACATATGTATTTCTATAAATACATATTCTTAAATAAAAAAACTTTTTATTTAAGAATATATTTATTTATATATGTATTTATTTATTTTTTATTTATATACATTCAGTCTGTAGAATGTAACTTGTATGTATGTTTCCGGGGTTGACCATTTGATATTCGGTAACCAGTTTGTCCTTATACCTACAGAGAGGTTTAGTCTTCACCCTGCATTCAAGGAAGCTTTCTCTTTGCAACAGATGGAGACCATTACAGAAAAACATCAACGCAAAGCTGTGGAGCCCAGTCTC
This sequence comes from Meriones unguiculatus, assembly GCF_030254825.1. NCBI lineage: Eukaryota > Metazoa > Chordata > Mammalia > Rodentia > Muridae > Meriones > Meriones unguiculatus. Next base: position 78,224,661 of record NC_083359.1, read on the forward strand.
AATGGCTATGTCTAAAACAAACACTACTCCAGCACCTAAGTCTTAGGAAACTTGTGGAAGAGGGGGCAGAAAGAGCTAGATGGCCAGGCAGTTTGTGTCTCCTAGGAAATGTCAGAAGCCACTCTCAAAGTCTCGCCAACATAAACAAGGTCAAAACAGACATGCCCAAGTGAAGAGGAGTGGACAGCACCAAGGGGCCTCAGCCCTACACAAAGAACAACTACAAGCAACTAAGGAGCTGAGTGTGGGAGAAATTGTCTTCCCCAGGCAAGAGCACACCGAGTGGGTCTCCAAAACCATTTTAAAGAGGGCTAACAACTTGAGCAAGTTTACAGTGTACAGATGGACAGCCTGAAGAGAGGGATAAACAGAGGACAGATGAAGGGAACTTTAGAGTCTGTTCCTACTCTGATCAAACTAGAATGAAAGAAGCAAGAAATCAAAGATCCAAAGACTACTGTACTGTGACTCAGTTTCAAGAATCAGATGATTTCCAAAGCTGGTATGTAAGATTACAAAGAAAGACAAGCTGAAGAGTAAAAGGAAATCAAAACCATGATGAAATAGTAGAAACACTACAAGCAAACACACAAATTTAAAGGAGGGATTATCCAGAACGCTGGCCTGCCAGACAGGGAGAAGCTCCGAGGAGCACTGGCAGAGCTCAAAAGCAGCAGGGCTGAAGTCTCAACTGTCAGGCAGAGAAACGTAGACTGGAAGGGACAGGCACTGGGAGTCATTGACAGTTGCTGTAAGAAAGCGATCTTAGCCAACTACCACCTGGCGTTAAAACAAAACAGATATGCGGGTCCTTTTCCATCCACATTCTCCAGTCAGAACTCTTCAGGACCCTCTTTAGACACTTTTTTCTGTAAACCATGTGTGTTCACATTCTAGCCTTTTGACTTCATCTTCATACATTACTACCCCGCGTAATTCAGAATTCCTGGTCACACAGAAAACAGTCTCTTACAGGTGATGTCAAAAAGAAAAAAATGCAACCTACCTGGATCGATGAACAATTCACACAGCCTTCTTGCTTAAGGGGCAAATAAAATGTCACAGCACGGGATGTGGAGCCTCAGCCATAGGTCTAGCCCAGAGTGCTGTGCTGGACAAATTATTTCCTTGGATTTGCATATTTAATAAAAATGCTAAACTTCAGTGTGTAGTATACCTATGCAATTCTAAACTGTTGGCTTTAACGATGCTCCCTTAAGGGTGTTCACCTCTAATGCCAACTGATTTCTAAGGGCCAGCTGAACTCCTCAGTCCCAATGCCTGGGGACTAGAAATGGTTCAAATTTCAGAGTTTTTCAAATTTTAGAATACTTACACAGACTATATCGGTTGAATAACTTTAAAAGTTTCCTATTTTGAAGCATTTCAAATTTTCTAAGGATACTTAGTATCTATGAATTAAGCATAAATTATCAGCTTATTCAAACATATAAAATGTATCCTCAGTTCAAAACCAAAAACTCACTTATTCTTGGCATAAAGTGTAAAAATATAAGCTGTACTTAATTTTCAATCTGAGAGTAGCAAGTATTTCAAACAATAGTAGTTCACATGGACATGAACACACCCTGAAACTGAGAAAACGAGTTCTGGATAAACTCCCATTGCTTGAAGCCAACCATAATGACAGGGTTAGCAATTTCACACACCACCCAAGAAGCCAAAGGGAGAAACGCTGCTAATGTTCAGTGAATCTACTGCATGTTTAGTGTATCATGTCAGAACAACTAAATAAACCATTTCCCAGGAAGCTTTCCTTACTCACCAAATTATTGTTTAAGCTAAAACATCTACTTATATTTTATATTCGTTTCTAAATGCTTAAAGCACACATTTAAGAGGTGTGAGAAAGAAGGTCTTCAAGACTAAGTCAGCATCTTGAATTAGAAGGGAAGGGACAGCGACAGCAGAAAGTAATTCCTTTACCCTTTAGTGCCTGAGCTGAAGCAGAGTGCACAGTATTAAAGGCCTTCGAAGGGCTGGAACACTGCTCCATCACCAGCATGGCAGCACACGCCTATAACCCCCACACACACATACACACGTGCACTTGTAATTTAAAATAAAACAAATTCTTTAAAAATACATATAGACTGGGTTCCATTTGTATATTTCATAATATGTGTAACTATTAGTGAAAAAAAGAGGCCATAAATATGAAAGAAGGGGTATATGGGAGGGAGGAAGAGGAAGGAGAAGTAAACCAATTATAATCTCAAAAAATTAAATTAAAAAAAAACACAAATCTAACCTCTCCTATACCAAAATATGCACATAGGTTAAGGATAAGTAAATGTGCTCTGAACACTGTTTTCTTACACAGTTTTGCTGAGTGTTCATACACTCTAGTCAGGTTCTGTACTCAAGACTGGCTCGCAGAAGTCCACTTAGCTCACAATTCTATGTGCTTGAGGTCTTTTTTAAAGCATACTTATATAATATTAGCAATTAAAGCATGAAAACGACCCAACTGAATCATAAATAGATTTACATGTCTGGCGAGAGTGTGCTGCTGGGGAACGAGAGCACAGAATGGCGTGGGAGGAGAGCTGAGTTACTATCAGTTCTTGTAAGTCTCCTGCTTGCCAGCTGCAGTGGCATCTCGGGACTTCTCAGTCTCTGTGGCTACAGACAGCTCCTTATTTAATGTATATGCTATATATAGTGCCAGATGTACAAAACAGCTTTTCCTACCTGTAGAAGTCATGTATTAAAAATATATATACATAATAATTATAAAGGGATTTTACATATATCTTACTGATTGCTTCTGTGGAGAATTCTGGTATGCTATTATCATTTCACTAATAGTTTGAAACTATTTCCAACTACACACTATAAAGGGAAATTAAATTCTGAATTACAAAGCTCCTCAACTTGCAGAACTCAGTTATCTAAGCAAGCCACATGCCTAAAAAAAAAAAAAAAAAAAAAAAAAGCACAGCTCTTACCAACAGATGGCGATAGAGGTCACTTGTTCAGTAACACAAGGAGACAGGCAAAATGTGGTCATGATCAAAATGTGCTTTTTTGGACTGAGCTACATATATACCAGTATTTAGCCTCAAGCTAAAAGAAAGAATAACAGAGATGGGTACTATTGAAAAGGTGAAGGTATTTTAAAGATCTCAACTTGGGGTGCATTTCAAATTCCAGCTCTTTCCCCATTTTGATGACCCTCCATCCCAAGGCTTGCTTCTTAACCCTTCTCCTGCTCCCCATGGAAAATCATAGCTACGGAAATTTGCTATAAAGTGATGAAAAAATATCAGAGCTTTCAAATGTGTTAGAATGAAAGAAAGAAAGTCAGAAAAGAGTAAAGCACATTTGCTAACCCACTGCTTCATTTCACTTCTCAGATTTGTGAGAGACCACCAACGCGGTGCTGAGATCACGTACGCCAACCCATAACCAGCTCATGACAGAGAGAGGTTTCAACTGTGCATCTGTTTGCTAATCCGTGGCACTTTCTACATCCAGACCATCTTTCCTTTCCAATCCTTTTTTAAATGCTCAACTGCTATGAAAATGAGGGAGTGTCAGGAGATGAATAACTAGTCTCTTGGGCTTCACTTTTAATGACAGTTCATTACAAGAACAAAACAATATAGTTAATAGTATAAACAAAGGCTAAGAGGCAAAAACCCATTCTATGAGAAGACTGTCGATAGTTTGAGTGTAACAGAGAGCAACATTCAAGAATGAAGTTGGAAGTATGAGGAACTGAGTGTAGAGAAAAGGGACAAAGGGTGATGTCTGCCACAGTGGGACAAAGGCCTGCACTTTATCCTGCCCCTAAGTAAGGAATGAGTTCTTAGAACATGGACTGCTAATGAGGAGGATCTTGCAAAACTGACTTAGGAAGTTAAACAAAATAAAATATACAGATAAAGAGACTAAGAACACTCTCAGCCATTCCTACTAAATTCAGGTATTTCAACAAATGGATACCTTTGTGATATGTTCAAGCACAATAACCACTTGATATTACAAGGGATCTGTCCCCAAAACATCTTGAAAGAGTCTCACCTTTGAAAATACTACAATGGCACACAAAACATGAAGGTATAACATTTTCTTTTTAGTCCTATAAACAGTTAATGACTCTAAGAAGTCTGGCATGATACATACTTACCTTCTAGACTTCTTTTCAGTCACTATGAATTAGTTCCAACAGCAGGCAACAAAGGTCACTACACACTGGGTAGTGGTGGGATCAAATCTCTGCTCAGCATAAATTACAAATTATAATGTGCTATACACTCTCCAAGTCACTCCCAGAACAGTGATAGCCACAGCCCGAATTTGTGGAAGCTTGACGCTCCACCAGCATCTAACTAGCCAAAAGAACATCACACTCTCTATGTTAAACAACTAGGGCTGGGGCGTTTGCTTCTTGGCGGCACTGGGAGTGAACCTGCGGCATCAGGGACGCAAGGCAAACCTTCTACACGGAGCTAGAGCCACAGCCCTCCACAAATTTACACCTTAAACCCAGCCTCAGGAGACAGAGGCAGGCAGGTTTCTGTGAGTTCAAGGCCAGCCTAGTCTACAGAGTGAGTTCCAAGACAGGCAGGGCTACACAGAGAAATCCTATCTCGAAAAACAAACAAACGAACAACAACAAAAACAAACAAAAGAATCAAGCTGGGTGTGTTGGCAGATGCCTATAATCCCAGTACATGGGAGACAGGGCAAGAGTTCAAAGCTAGTCTTGGCTATATAATAAACTCAAGTATGAAACCCTGTCTCAAAACAGGAAGCAAAAAAAAATTGTCTTCTATGATCCAGATTCAACCAACTATAAAATGAGAAAAAAAAATTAGATCTCACTGAACGTGTACTGGACATCATCACTCCCTAAACAATACAGTGTAACTCTTTTATACAGCACTTACACTGGGTGATATACTATAAATAATCTAGAGCTTATGAAGATGTGTACAGGCTATATAAAAATACTGTAACTTTTTATTTTTCGATAGCCTTTGCATGTCAGGCTAACCCTGAATTTACAATCTTCCCATTCTATGTTTTAACCTGAGATTATAGGCCTGCCTAGATAATCATGCCCAGCTACGGCACTATTTAAAATCGGGTGCTTGAAACCTGCAGATTTTGGTAACCAATACTAAAAGAAGAAATTGCTATGTTTACATAATGATTTGTAACACACACAGGCGCATGTGTGTGTGCCTTGAAATTTTTTTAGGCTCAGCAGATGGCTCAGTGGGTAAGGGCCTTGTCACATAAGCATGAGGACCTAAGCTCTGATTAGAGATCTGTCAGAGACATCCACACATAAGCCAGACATACTTCTAACACAAGCATTGGCAGAGACGGGCAGGTTCCTGGAGCTCTGACCAGCCAGCCTAGCTTAATCAGTGAGTTCCAGGCCAGTGAGAGACCTATCTTTAGAGAATAAAGGAAAGTGATATCCCATCTAAGCACGTGCATGCCAAGTACACACATGCACAGTATGTGTGTGTGTATCCGTTAGTCATTAGGAAAATGTAAATTAAACCACAATCTGATACTACTACAAATACATTAGATGGCTATAATTTTTAAGATGATGTTCTAGTCTGTTTTCCACTCAACTGTCTTTATTCAGAACTGAAAACAGCTCTCTGATGACACATTTACTCCTGAAAAACTTCCTGATTGCAATGACCAAGAAGAGGTAGTTTCCTGCATAAACAGGTGTTTTGATCACCGGGATACTGTCCTTAATCAGTTCTAGCAGCCCTCTAAGATAAATACTAACATGCAAATGGGAGCTCTCTCAAGAACAAAAAAACATTCTCCACGAAGTTCCTACTTTTCATCCTCTCCTTTACCTCCCACCAAAGGAAGGTTTTTTTTTCTCCTTCAGATCTGTCTGCCAAAAAGAAAACATCAGGGTAGTCACAGAAAATCTTACAACTTAATGAGTCTTGGCAAGTAGAGACTGTGCAGAGCAGAAATTATGTTTGAAAGCCACCCCAGCGTCAGGTCTCAAAGCTGGGCCAGAAGGCCAACCTAAGTGTCTACTCACTTATCAAAGCTGACACTAGCTGCCAGGTTCTCTCAGCATCCCTCAGTTCCTAGTTACAGGGTCCTCCTGCCTGACACATACCTGTCCCCCTCCACCTATCCCCAGCCGCTACCATAAATGTATCCAGCCCAGGGGCTGAGCTGCCCTTCCCTGAGCTGCTCTTCCCTATACAATCCAGTCATTTTTGGCTATGCCCGTTCTTTCAACGCTTTTTTCCTTTTTGGCCTCTTAAGTCTCCTGGCTGTCCTCTAACCCCTCTCCTCACATGGCCCAGCTCAGGGTCATTTCTACTTTGGACTCTCCCAGATGTCTCTGCCTTTAGCTATGCTCTCTTTCATATTCTATAATAAACATTCTTCTCCACCATACCTAGGAGCACTCATGTCCTCTTTTTTTTTTTTTTTTCTATTCACCCAGCAGGGGAAATAGCCTTAAGAATGGATAAAACTGATGTATAATTCTCTGCAGAGGGGAAAGGAGAGTGCATATATGTACATAAGACAAACTCATCAGACCTCAGCAGACTGGGAGGCTCCTGATATCATGGGAAGAAACACACACTCTCCTCTGAACTGAAAGAGCAGGAGAGAAGCCCCAGGCCACCGAATTGGCCAGAATGAAAATTTAAAAAAGAAAAAAGTAAGAAAGAAAGAAAAGAATAAAGTGTACTGAATGCATATTTTAAAAATTCCTTATGTTTATGGATATACAGCCATAGAATGATTTTCTAAAGAGCAAGTTAATAAAAATTAGGTAAGAATTGTAGTCCGGGTGATGGGAATATCTGAATAATTAGAGAAGTATGCCACAGTAATTTTATTTTAGATAGTTATTTACGCAACATCTGCGGGTGATGAGTTAGAGGGAATCTTAAAAACAGGGAAAGCAAATAAATCATTGCCCTCCACCAAACGATTTGTAAGGGAAAGCCTAATTCCAAGGTTATTTTCAAAGGTAAACTTGTCAGAATTTGCTATCTGCATGTGGGCTGGTTTATCATTCTGCTCCTTAACGTGCGTGCCATTTGCTTACATCACGTTACCATCAGTAAGAATGAGAGCCGCTCCAAGTGAAAGAAATTATTTTCTTCCATTTGCAAACATCCACCGCAGGGGAACCATTCCTCACTATCAAAGAGGAAATGCTAATGACAGAACCAGAACTGACAGGCCTAAGCCAGTCCCAGCTTTGCACCGGAGGCCTCAGTGGAACACAGTCCTTAGTGCTTTCTTTCAGCTACTGGCAACTGTGGAGTCTTCCAGGGCCACAATACCACCTGTACCTGTACACAAAGTCTGCTACTCCTGGTCTAAAGCAAGGTCTATTTTAACAACACAGCTTTAATGTGACAGAAGAGAGTAAGACACAAAGCAAGGCAGACACACTACGTTAGACATGCACCAGGTACTGCCAAGTACCGACCAGCCTTTGGGAGGAGCTGGCTGCAGGTGGGTCTGCAGAAGCAGCAAGCTACATTTAAGATCCCAGTCGAACTGAGTTTGCCAACTCCTGGCACTGAAGAGCTCCCTAAGCAAAGCTTTAGGGCTCAATGTTTTCAACCTCAACCATGTCATCACCTTCTCCTAATCTTTCTCTCAGATCTACCTTGCTCTTTTAAAATGGAAAAAGATGTAGTGTATTTCAAAAAGTTAGAGGCAAGGATTTTTACCACAAAGAAATTATACAGATATATATCCAGATTTACACAATGTGTACATATACTGAAATACCAGGATACCTCAACAAATATGTACAGGTTTCTGTTTTTTCAAACCAGTTAAAAATAAAACTGTAGTTTTTGGATGGAAAAGAAAAAACTTCTAAGGTGTCTAATCTGAGAATAGAGGTCTTGGCCTATTTATGAAATACTAGCAAAAACTTGACCAAAGAGGCCTTTTAGGCTCAATCGGTCCTAAATAGGAATTCAAGTCTCACAAACACATTATCCATACACTTGCACAGACCTAAGACACAACTGTCTCCACGGGCTTTGCTTTATGACTTGTTCTGCTAATCAACACAGCCGGCACAGGAATGCGTATCTCCCCAGGACTGATGAGCAGCCAAGGACTTAGCCGCTTCCTCAGGGTTTCACACTGAGGCAGCACTAGCGGTCGGACTGGCTAATTCTTTGCTGAGAACTTGGCTGGGCACTGTAGGCTGTTTGGCAGCACGTGACGCCTGCAGCCACTGAGAGCCGTGATAATCATAAAAATCAAGTGTCCTCAGGGAGACAGAAGGCCCCACTGAAAACAGGGTCTCACTATACAGCCCAGGCCCCCCTCACCTCAGCCATTGGAGAGCTGGGAACTCCAATACGAATATGTACCACAGCAGGCTCTTTCTTCTAGGAACACAATTTCAAGTTTTTTATGTTTTATATATATCTAAAATAACCATGTGAAAGGTGCAGTAGTTTCTATTCCATAGCCACAGAAGTAGCTTTGTTGTATCATTTCTTAAACTTTGTAAAAACAACCTGCTAGACTGGCAGGAGTCATTGACAGGCAGGCGATGACCGTGAGTTCAAGGCCAAGCTGGTCACAGAGTGAGATCCAGGCAGGCTGTGTGGCTACAGAGGGAGACTGTCTCAAAACCCCCCCCACACACACACACACACACTACAGGTTCATACGTACATAAGTAAGTATCTTAAGACTTTACACACAGGTGTCACTCCACGATGAAAACCGTGAACGTGATCAGTGACCCCAAAGATTCTGGCTCCTTAAAATTTGCCTATCTGCAGTGGGGGTTCTCCACCTGGGGTCCAGGACCCCCACAAGGGGGTCAAACAACCCCAGCACAGGGGTTGCCTAAGGCTATAGGCAAAAAGAGATGTTTACTATTATGATTCATCAGAATAGTGAAATTACAGTATGAAGTAGCAATAAAAATGATTTTAGAGTTGAGAGTCACCGTGAGGAGCTGTATGAAAGGGTCACAGCGTTAGGAAGGTTGAGAACCCCTGGCCTAGACAGTCAGCTCCGTTGCTTTGCTTTTTGTCCGTGCTTTTGTATTGCTTTGTCCCATGGCTAGATCACAATTTATCAGTTTATTCTCTCATCTACAAACTCATGAGCATGCGGAGCTATTATAAATAAGGCTGCTGTGAGCACCGAGTTTGAAGACTCTGTACCTCCATCAAATACCCGGGAGTGAAATAACTGGAAGATTTTAGTAACTGTCTCCTAAGGATGTTGTACCGTGTTGGACCCAATAGCCATGTTCAGAATTCTAATTTCCTTTCACATATTTGGTATGAAGGGTGTTCTGCTCTGTGGTGGTATCTTGCTGTGATTTTAATTTTAATTTTCTAGTGAGGAACAATATTTCAATACAAGGAATGTACATCTCTTTATATATGTAATTTGTCTTCTTTGATGTGTCTATCAAGCTTTTTGCATGTTTTTTGAAAATCAGGTTGTTGACTGGTCCTGTGAGTTTCAGAGTTCTTTATACATCCTAGACACAAATCCTTAGACTCTTAACCTCTCTCGTTCTCCATTATGTCTTTTCATTCATGTAACAAAAGACCACGCACTTTTTAAATTTTTAACACTAACTTACCACAGCGCCATTTACATGCCATATAACTTTGAGCAAGTTAATCCCTCATCCTCTGCCTCAATTTCTCCAATAATGCTACAGTGCTTCACTAAGTTACCATGAAGACCCCATGAGTTAATTCCAATAAAACACTTAGACCACCAGGGCAGGCATAAGACACCGGAGTGTCATGCTGGTCTGCGAGGCTGGAGAGGCTGACGCTACCACAGTAAACACGTATGTGACGGTGAGGTGGGAAAGGCAGAAAAACTGAGCGAGTGGTCCGTGTGCCAGGGCGAGAGGCAGAACTGGAGACATGGTGGTGGTGACAGGCAAGAGAGGGGGCTGGTGGACATGCTGTCACCGCCACCTACAGTTGGTGGGGTGGGGCGCACCAGCCTGGAGCTTATGCAGACACAGACTTAGACCCCAAAACTGCCTCCAGGCAGTGGAACCCTCTGGTTCTGGGCAATGAAGGAGGCCTGAGATGGAAAAGGTTCCCTTTCTGGATTGGACCTCCTTGAAGGCCCACCAGGCTACTGGCTGATGACTTGGTGATGTCCTCAGGTTTTGCTGCCTTGGGGGGGCCATCCTGATGTGAGAGGCAGGTGCACCCACCTGAGGCCATGTTGAGGTCTATGGCCCATGCAACTGTCAAGGGCCATGACTGGGTCAGTAGTGTCTGTGACCAAAGCCCACACAAATGTCCACAGTCTGTCTGTAACATCTGAAGCCGTGTTAATACTGGTGGAGGAGAACTGACTATGTCCCTCCCCAGCCACCACAAAGCTCTCTTTCCTCAGTTGATGGTTTCAGGCTCAAACTCAAGCAGAAAAAGACTCATTCTCCCTGGGGTGGCCAGCCACTAGGAACCTGACCATCCTCCAGTGAGTATGCAGACAACATAGGGTGGACTTGCTTTTTCCTTTTTGGCAGAGCTTATGGAGGAGAGAGGGCAGACATGGGAAGACTAGGAGGTGAGTGCAATCAGGGTGCATGATGTGAGATCCCCAAATAATCAATTAAAAATAAAATTTTAAAAAGTACTAAATAAATTGTAATATAATTAACCCCCCAAAAGAACACAGACCACCACCACGCATCTATTCAGTGCTCAGGAAGTAGCAAGTACAGGTGGTCACACTGTAAACTATGTTTTTATGTCCTGTATCCTAGGTATTGTAGCAACCCAGCTGTGGCCTCAGAGCGAAATAAGTGACTCAAGGTAATTCAAGTTGAGAATCTTTTAGTTGCTCACAAAAAAAAAGGAGGGGAAAAAAAGGCAATCTAACTAGCTCAACACACATTACTTTATTGGACATTGTTTTGTGTGTAGCATTATTGTAAAAGCTTGCATGTAACATTTTCAACCCTCACATCACCTCTGTGATGCAAAGTATTGTGAGGATGCTCATTTTGCAGGTGTGAAATGAGACAGAAGTTGAATACCCTGAGCCTAGACTAGTGACTGGCTCATGCCTGCCACTTTTCAGCACTTGAAAAGCTGAGGCAGGAGGACTGCTTGAATTTGAAGCTTGTGCTACACAATGAGTTCGAGGTCAGCCGCAGCTACAGTGAGACCTTGTCACTCACAAGACTTTATACACTTGATATAACTGTTAAAGCACAGAGCCGGAACTTTAAAGCTGAAACTCTGATACCAATCTTTGAGGGGATGGTAGGAAACTGAAATGGTCTCAAGAACAGTAGTTGTATCAGCTAGTTTTATGACTTGACCCAAGCCAGTCATTTTGAGAAGAGAGACTCTCAACTGAGGTATGACTCCATTGTAAGATAAGCCTGTATGAAAGTTTGTAGTGCGTTTTCCTAATTAGTGATTGATGGGGGAGAGCTAGACCATTGAGGGTGGTGTCAACCCTGGCAGGTAGTTCTGGGGTGTATAAAAAAACAAGCTGTGTAAGCCAGAGGAGCAAGCCAATAAGCAGCACTCCTCCACGGCCTTGTATCAGTTCCTGCCTTGAGTTCCTGCCCTGACTTCCCTGGTGAGGGACTGTTGCCTGGAAGTGTTAACTGAAATAAGCCCTTTCCTTCTCAGGTTGCTGCTGGTCAGTGTTTTATCACAACAGAAAGACAGACAGGATTTGTTACAGTAAAGAAGAGTAACAGAAGACCATAACACTTCACCTCATGTTCTGTAACCGTGTCTCTCAGAGTATGTAACTTGTGCTTGTCTAGGCAAAAATGCCCAATTCTTTTCTGGTTATCCAAGGCCTTCCTCAATTCCTTTAAATGTACTAACTCACAGCTTCTGGTTAGAATTACTTTCCACTTCTTTAAACTGTTTGTTTATTTGCTTGTTTTTTAAACAGGACTCTAGTGTAATGCAGCCTTCCAGCCTCAGCTCACTTAGCCTAACAGCAAATTAACTCCATGTACTTTTCCTAACCAAATAACCCCGCATTGTTACATCACTTCGGCCATTTCAGAGGCTCCCGAGTCAAATGTCCACTGCTGAACCATCTGTTGCAATATAGTTTTAAATGGCATAAAACATAGCTATGGAGGTCTACAGTGTACTGTGAAAAAAGCAGATTTCCTTCAAGGGAACTATGTGCAGGCCAGAATTATGATCAGTGAGTCTGGGACACTGAGTCAGATAAACCACTGCTAATCTGGAGCTCAACCAACCTGCAGTCTTTCTAATCTGTTTAGCTGGAGTAACTAAGCAGCTATAAATACACATTTGGTTGTTACTGAGGAGATCGTGTAATTTACAGCAGCATCACATATTTACAACATGGATCAGGGGTACAGCCACTACTTTTTCAATATTTTAAAACTACATTTTATATAGCCATCATTCATTTGTACTTGTGTGTATGTGTAGCGCACAGATCAGTGTGTGAATGTCAGAGGACACCCTGCAAAACAGGAATCAGACATCTTTCTACTGAGTTTCTATGCTATATCAAGAGAATAACACAAGGAAACACCTTCTGTCAACTATCATTTCTCATTCTAATTACATGAAATTTTCATTCCCACAGCTTATCTGTTGGGCCACATTAGACTTCAATACTATGGCCAATTCACAGTTATGTACACTGGTTGGAAAACCAAGTTCAGCAGAAGAAGTTTTCAATAGTCTTGTGAATTCCCTTAAGGTCAAACCCACACAGAGCAATCTTTACAAACCCATGGCATGGTTAAGGATGTAGTTCAGTTGGCAGAGTACTTGTCTAACACGTTTAAGACCATGAGTTTGAGTTCCAGATCCAAAAAGAAAAAAGAAAACGACAAAACAAGGCTTTGGCAAATGAGTTCTGGCCTCCACCTTCTGGCTCTTTTACTAGCAATAAAAAACTATGCTTTTTTTTCTGCTACATAACTAGCTGAGCTGGTTAGTAGCAACAGAAAGAAAAACTTAGCAATGCTACTTTTTGTCAATGTTTTTAAAAAGCATGTCTGTTAGGAAGACTGTCTAATGTATTCATAGGAGACATCTTTCTTTCGACACATTCTAAGCAGTTTAGGTTGAACTCAGGTTGCCAGTCTTATGTAGCAAAAGTATACTTGTTGAGCTACCTCAGCAGCCTTAATTTCACTGCCAGCGCAGTAACTCCACAGCAGTGTCTTCTGACTTCCACACACATGCTCACATACACACATATACACGACAGACAGAAGTAGATAAATGAAATTAAAAAAAAATGTAAAGCCGGGCTCTGTGGCACAAGCCTGTGATCCCAGCACTCAGGGAGGCAAAAGCAGACAGATTTCTGTGAGTTCAAGGCCAGCCTGGTCTACAAAGTGGGTCCAGGACAGTGAAGGCTACACAGAGAAACCCTGTCTCGAAAAACAAAAACGAAAGCAAGAAACAAACAAAAGAACTGTAAACCCATACATACACTAAGTCCCCCTACACGTCTGGTCATTACTGGAGGTCCAAAGGGGAAAATGTAAACGGCTCCATTTGATTGGTGTGTAATATAGGCAAGACTGACATCAACTGATCTCAACAAATACGTACAATTAAGATACTAATTTTCATGCAAAACACAGGGCCAATAGAAGGAAAGGGACAGGAGCTTCACAAGAGGTCAACAAAGTCAACTAACCAGGGCCCAGGGAGGGCTCATGCAGACTGAAGCACCAACCAAGGACCATGCATGGAGCAGACCTAGGGCCCCTACAAAGATGTAGCCGATGAGCAGCTCAGGGTTCATGTGAGTCTCCTAGCAAGGGGAACAACAGGCTGTCTATGACATGGACTCTGTTACCTGCTTTTCAAGCACTTCCCCCTGAAGGGACCGCCTCCTGGCCGCAGGAGTAGAGGATGCACTCAGTCCTGATGCAGCCAGATGTGCTCTGGTTGGTGGGGGCAGGGAGTGCTTCCTTTCTCTGAGGAATAGGGGAGGGAAGGGGCTACGACTGAGATGTAAACTGAGTGAATGAATGAATAAGTGAATGAGTGAATGAATAAAAATTCAGGGCCAGGTAATGCACATCCATAATCTCAGCCCTTGCAGAGGCAAGAGGATATCAAGTCCAAAGCAAGTTTAAACAAACCATCTAAAGCCCTGAACACTGCATCAGAAGGCTACTAGAACTGGAGAGTGAATTCAAGGTTGAAAAGCATAAAAAGCAGAAGAAAATAAAGAAATTAAGCTTAAAGCTAATATTCTTCTTTCTTTAAGGAAAGTTAAATCATTCCAATTTTTAAACACAAATTAAATACTAGAGAACACCTGGTTTGGGGAGGCGAGGTCCTCACTCTTCTCTACTGTTGTGAAACCCAGATGTTTTGTAGCTTCAATGGCAGACACTTTTTGGGTGTCATTTAGCGCCATATCTAAGAACCTTTCACTTATTCCAAGGATATGATACATAATGTTTTCTTCTAATGTACACATAGTTTGCTGTACTAATGGACATGCAATTTGGCTGTTTTCTATTGTATCTAAGACAGACAAAACAACCCAACTTGTATTTGGCTAAGCCTGTACCTGTGACTGCTATTAAAGTTCTACTCAAGCCAGCGGCAGAGCCTTGCTGTAAGCACCCCTGGATGTTTATTTGTTACATAAGCTCAGACAGGGCAGGACTGACCATTGTCAGAGCCTTCCCTGGTGCTTGGCTGCCTGAAGCAGAAGACTAACCAGCCCAACAGCCCCTTTGGCAGCACCCTTTGGAACTGCCCTAGAAGCAACCCAGCCACTTTATGCACTCTAGGCTTGCCTTGGAGGCTACCCTACAGGAACAGTTGCTGTCCAAGCACAGTTCTGGGCCTCTAAAGCACCATTTAGTCAACACTGCCCTGCAAGCCCCAGTGAACCCTAGCAGCCATTTTCACAAGGGGAAGCACTTCTAACAGAAGGCCTGTGACAGCGTGAAGACTCTGCCATGACTGGTGGAAACACCCTTGTCAAACACTCCTCTGGCTAGAATTAGGCTACTGCTCACTGGAGTCAACCATGAGAGCCTTGGCAATGCAGCATTAGGCCCACAAAAGGCTTCTCAATGGGCTTCCCTCGCTACTTTTGATCTTTATCACTCTTTCAGCGTGGTGAACTGGTCACATGAAGAGGACTCAGCAAAAAATGCAGCAGAGCAGCGAGTGCAGCAGCCAAGGCAGCAGAGGTGGCACAACAGCCAGAAACAACAGAGGAGTGCAATGGGGGGGGGGGGGGCACCAAGGAGCACAGCAAAGACAAGAAGCTATGGGGCACATAGCTGCTACAGTCCAGGGATCTTCCACATCTTAAAGGCTAAGGGTCCTGACACCCTAGGCAGGACCAAGAGCTGTTAACACCAGCTACTGTAGGAACTGTGGGCCCAATGCCCAAAGCATAACCAGAAGCTTAGACAGGAGCTACAACTTTAGGCAGTAACCACTGGGGCTGCTTGCAACTGCTTGCAGCCAAAGATCTGGCTGCTTGTGGTTAGAGCCTGGAGTAAGGGGCACTCACTTCTCACATACTGGAGTCGTAAGGCCCCTGGGTCTGCCCCTGGGTCTGCCCCTGGGTCTGCCCCTGACTCCGAGGCCTTAGGCACTCACAGTGTGTCCAACGCTAATAGAGTTTCGCACCTACTCATGATTCCTTTCTGCAGAGAGTGAAAGGACTCCAGCAGCTGACAGGTTACTGTCAGACCCAAGAACACACAAGCAGAGTGGCAGACGCTACTGAGGAGACTCTCCCAAGTCGAACCTTCTCCACGCTGGTCAACACTGTGCTTCAAGCACTTTCCTTAATGCCTTGGGGGGGGGGGGGGACAGCACTGCATTGTCATTTTAAACTGCACTTTCTGAACTTGACAGACAAGTACTGTGCTGTCTTGGCCATTAGGCCATTTCATTTTGTAAATACCTATTCAGATTGTTGTGTCTTTAAAATACACTCCGTAAAAGCCCTACGGCAAAGGTAAGTGCTGCATACACATTTCTAATTTGTCACCTGCCCTTCTGTTCTCTTAATACTATTACCTGATGACTATACACACGATCAATCTTTACTCTTCTGGCTAGTACTTTTTGTGCTCTACTAAAACAAAACAAAACAAAACAAAACAAAACAAAAAAACAAACACCAAAACAAAAAACTCTTCCACCTACGGAAGTCATGTAGGCACATTTTCCTCTAGAATTTTTAAGTGGGGATGAGGGCGAATACACCCAGGTCCATGCACATGTGGGATACATTTAAGTCCCCATCACTAGGACACACTCTCAGTCCTAGAACCTTCCTCTTCACCTTTCACATTCTGTGAGGAGTACATAACCTATAGGGAACTATCTCAGAGACAGGAAGGAAAGAGAATGCTTTACAGTGCAGTTTTATGAACTTAGCAGAACTCCAAAGAAAACCAAAATGCATACATATAAATCCTATAAATGAAGATTACAAAAACAAACTCTAAGACACTGGCAAATCAAACAAGCAGGGGTTTGCAAATGGGAGGAGTTTGTCATAATTAAGTGGAGGCTACGGTCAAGGACATAAAAGAGAACTCAACAGAAAGCAGCACACACAACACATCTTATCATTGATCAAGAAAACACCTATGATTACCTGCAACCATACAGAAAGACTTGATGAGATCAACACTTACTTAGCTTTTAGAGCCTTCAAATACCAACACTGACACTACAAAGTGTTTCTCAATCTTTGTTATCAAAGACTTAAAAAAAAAAAACATAAGCTCACAGGCGTGATGGACCACTCCTGTAACCCCAGTATTCAAAAAGCAGGAAGACTGTCAGAAGTTTGAAGTTGGCCTGCCCTACAGAGAAAGTTCCGAGTCACCCAGGACTACACAGCAAGATCTGGGGGAGCAGGGGAGCAGGGATCGTTTACCTTACATATAGAAATCAACAGTAAGGTATCTTTATGAAATTTTAGGAGCATTGCTATTAAAGTTCTGAACACAAATTCATGGAGCTGTGAAGATGGCTCAGTGGGTAAAACCTTGCAGCACAAGATCCAAGTTCGAATCCTCAGAACCCACCTAAAGCTGGACAGAGCAGTGCACATCTGTAATCACAAAGCTCCAAGGCAGGATGGGAGCAGAGACAAGAGGATCCCTAAAAGCAGGACAGCTACCCTGGTGTAGCCAGTAGCCAACAGATACTTCCTTAAACGAGGGAGAAGCCTGGAGCAAAGACATCCACACACATGCACAAGGAACTTAGAAAATGTGGAAACGATCTCTTCAGGTGAGCCTGCAACCACACCACCATTCCTGCCCTAGTCCTCCATCACTCTGATGTCCTCATTTATTTTCTTCTCAAACCTGCTACACGCTCTCCCGTTCCTCCTTACTCTCAGCTGAAACACTCAGGTGAGACTTGAAGCTGTCACCATCAAGTCTCTCCACATTCTGTCTTCTCTCCCATTTCTATAGTAGCAAGTGCTACCGTTGAAGCAAATGCAAAGCTGGATCAAGGCTTTGGAAACTACAAGGCCTGCCACCTGCATGCCACCTCCAAGCCAGCTGCAGCTGCTTCCACACTCTTCCAAAGAGCAAACTGGGTCTTAGTGTACAAAGACTATATGGCTCTCTACCTTCACTGCTTTCCACCCAGCTCTTTAAAGCATACTGGCTGCGTGACCTGGGAAGTCCCATGCATAAGAAATGAAGACTCAAAGACACATAAAATACCAAGGTTACATCAGACATCCTGATGACAAGGAAAAAAATCTCAAGGCCATGTCACATGCATAAAGGAAGAAAACTCTGAACGGCACAGACCTTTCAACAGCTGTGCTTGGAGGCAGGAAACCATACAGCAACGCCTTCTATCTCACAGTGGTCCCTTCTACTGCAAGAAAAAATTGTCATCTTCATTCAGAACCTAGCCCAGACAGCGATCAAGGTAGAACAAAGTATCTTCAGCAACATAAACAATTCAGAAAGTTCACCTTGTCGTACATATTGTGTTTGTTATGAAACAGTCTCACACTTTGGCCCAGACCAGCCTGGAACTCCCAGCAATCCTCCTGCCTTGGCTTTCAAGAGCTGGAATTGTTAAGTGTGAGCCACCTTTACATCAACAAAAGGTGCAACTCTCCCAAATGAGAAAATAAACTGAGAAAAGAGGAAGACCTGAATCCAGCCAGCACAGGCCCCAACACAGTCAACCACGACACCGTGAGAAGCACAATGATGGGAAGCCACAGACTCCAGCTGTGCAGAACACACTGCACATCTGAGCAAAAGCAGTGGCCTCAGGAGGAACTTTCCTAACTTTTAAAAAGTTTGAATATCTATCACCCTATGTGCTTGTAGATTTGGATAAACTATAGAGAGAAAAAAAAGACAAATAAGAAAGTAAGGAAAAAATACAAAAGAATCTAATGCCAATAAACCCAATCATAGTATACCGCACAGTTCGACTGTTAAATATATTTACAGAACCATGATAATGTAACCAATGAACGTGTAATCAAAAGTATGACATCACAATCATAAGACAATAGAGAAGTTCAAGGTAGCAAAGGTACCCTAAAGTAAAGCCATTGTAAAAAAAAAAAAACAAAACAAAAAACACTAAAGTTGACAAGCAAAACTGCAGAACCACGTACTCATGCCAGAAGAAAGAAAAAAAAGACGAAGTATCAGAAGAAACAACTAATGCTGTCAAAAACTGAAGTTGTGTGAGCAGGACCAAGGAGGCAAGTCTGGAAGAGATGAGGGAGGGGACAAAAGGGTTTATGCAAAGTCTTGCAGTTTAACTTTTTTCCATGTACAGCTGCATTAAAGTTGTAACTTTAAAAAAAGAATGAAGTGGTCATATCATTTAACATCAATTCCTTTTCCTCTCCGTCCATAATCTCTGACCAATAACTGAACATTGTGTGTCAGGTACTTCTCTAAGAAAGGAGGTGGGGAGGAAAGGGGAAGGAAGAAGGGAGGAGGAGGTTGATGATTAAAACCCATTTGGAATATTCAGAACGAGTTCTTAAATAACACTTGGGAACCAAAGAAAATAAAACTATGAAGCATGAAAACTAAAGAGTAAAGATTAATTAAAAAATACTGAAATTTTATCATATCCAATCTCCATTCTCTCACTAAAAAGGAACTAATGGGAATTTAAACCACACTTAAGGAAGTAATTATAGAGTAATGCAATAAACTCTCTCTCTTTTCCAAGGGACCTACCAACACTCAAGTAATTTCAAGCTATCTGAATTATGTTTTCACTGAACACTAAGTAACTATTAAAAAGAGCAAAATGCAGACAGAACTAACTTTTTCACAAGTGAAGATTAGACAACAAAAACCTCATGTTCAAAAACCAGAATCCATTTTAATGTATTTTATTCTCAAAAGTTTGCATGTGTTCATTTTTCATACCAAATGAAAGCAGGACTTTTAGAGTCAACAGGGTCAATTTCAATTAATAGGCTGGGACTTCAAAGCTTCTTGGAAGCTTCTGGAGACCAGGCACACACTAAATGCTTAGGTGTGCAATTCTCAGACCTCCACACTTTGGCTGCGGAACATCACGGCCTAGTAAGAGCTAGGGTCTGCGTCCGGGTCACTGCATGCTTTTTGACAACTGGCTTCCCACTCTGAAATGGTGAGAATTATGCCAACAGAGGGTAAAGGTCACTTATCGACAGTCCAAGGAGGAAGCAACAACATACTCATGAATACTTTTAAAGCTCTGAAATCTACAAAGATCTACACCAATGTATATCACATTGATTACTAATCACAGCATAAAATTATGACTTCTCATCAGGTTTTTCACTTCCAGTAAGACTTTCCTTTTACAACAGAGTGACAGAGTACTGTTTCAGCGCAGGGAGGGCAGTGTTTTCCTTTTCTTAAAGACTCTCACAGACAGATACCCAGAGAAGGTATCAGCAAACGTTTCATTTAAGTTTATAAACCACAAGTACAATTGTTTAGCCACATATAAACCACAACACCCTCTGACTCCAGATATATTTTGAGTATGTTTGGAAACCAGATACCCAATGTATATAAATGGAAGCATAGTTCAAGACAACGGTCCTGAAGCTTTTGTCCATTACTCTAAGAAGGAAAAATGTAAGCAATATCCTAACTCAAAAGGCATCATGCATTTTTACTTCTTCAACTTTAGTAGTAGGCCTGCTCACTTAGCATTTTATCTCCATCAGGGCACACATCTGGCTTTATTCTGCACCCCCCTCCACATCTATCAAGACTACAGCAGTAAGCAGGTACTCAATGTGTGTAGAATAATCTAGCCTCTGGACAAAAGCTTAAATCCCTTTAATCCCAGCACTCCTAGGCAGAGGCAGGCAGATCTCATAAATTCAAAGCCAGCCTGGTCTACATAATGAATTCCAGAGCAGCCAGTGCTACACAGTGAGACCATGTCTCCAAACAAAACAAAACAAGCTTTCCAGTTGCAATCAAATTAATTTTTCCAACAAAGCCACCTTTTCCTGCAGGCAACCGCTGTCCCAACTGTAAGCGTAAGGTCATAATAAACTAAAAAAGATACTCTCGTATCTAAAAGCACACAAACTGCATTACTCAAGCACATCTGGTTCACAGTTAACTTCTAAATTGTAGTTTCAGATACTGTAATGTCAGAAAAGTATACTGTGATCTTGACACACACGCAAATATTTCAACTTCTGCAGTGTGGTGTAAAAAGACAAACAGAACAGTATTTCTGGAAAAAGTCAAATTCCTGATACCAGTGCAAGGGGAGACATAAAGGAGAGGAGAGGAAGACAGTTCTTACTATTTTAAAATTACTACGCCAGGATTCAAAACTTAAAAAAACTACACTTAAATCATTCAAGGGAACTCTAATAAATACACTTAACGTATATATGCAGCTAAGACAAGTAATTTTCCACATTTCAAAGCTTCATGACTACACACGTTCACTAGAGGTTATTATTATTAAAATAACACAGTTTGCTGATAAACCCCCACTACAACAGTAACAGCGTTACACTTACTATATTTGTGATGCTACAGCCCGAGCAATCATATCTGGGTGAGACAGGCTTTACAGTTTGCAAGTTATGAACTGTGGCACTGCGGCACTCCTGCATGCAAGAAACGAAAAGTTACTCAAAATGCTAATGGTCGTCATCTTCAAAGCCGCGCGACCTCGGGTCCACCGGATGGTAAACATCAAACACCACCAAAGTCAGCCTATACACAAACACCGGCACACAAACAACGCTCTACAGCTACTTGGGGAGAGGGAGGAAAATGCAGAGCACCTACGGAGGAAGGCCGCCCGTGTTTTCTTCCCCCGACCCCAAACAATAGGCACTGGATGCTCCGGAGG
This sequence comes from Meriones unguiculatus, assembly GCF_030254825.1. Lineage (NCBI taxonomy): Eukaryota > Metazoa > Chordata > Mammalia > Rodentia > Muridae > Meriones > Meriones unguiculatus. The sequence continues at coordinate 78,246,038 of NC_083359.1, forward strand.
AGTGCTCTCCGCAGAGAGGCGTCGGGCTGCGGGCGCCCCTCCTCCACAGCCACCGCGGGGCCCCTTCTTCCCCTCCCTCACCCCTCCCAGCTCAAACAAATTAGCACTCGTACCGAGGTGCCTCCTATCAGCTCGCAGCGTCTTCCCAAACACGCCCACGCACCCTGAAACCCGCCTGCGTCTCCACCGCACACGGCGGCAGGAAAAGCGCTTCAAGGGGGGCGGGGAGCCGCGGCGGCGCACGGGTCCCGGCTCCCCTCCAGGCCGGCTCCCCATCACCTTCCGAGCCCGCCGGAGCCCACGCTGCAAAGGCATCCCGGACGCCGCGGGCGGATGGCGCGGCGCGGCGCTGCAGGAGGGCCCCCTCCGGGTGGGCGCGCGGCCTCGGCGGCACCGCTCACCCGTTCGGCCCCGCAACAGGTCAGCCGCCCCGGCTCGCTGCGGGGGTGCAGGCGCCGGGCCCCGGAGGGGGTGTGGCCGGCGCGGCGGGGGCCCGGCCCCGGCTCACCTGGCAGGCTGCTGCGGCGACGCCGGGGCCTCCGCCGCCGCGGGACCGCGAGCGACCCGCAGCCCGCCTTCCCCCTCCCGTCCGTCCCTCCCTCCCTCTTCCCGCGCCGCGCAGCGCGGCCGCCGCCATTGCCCGCACGGCCGCCCCGCCACGCCGAACCTGGGCCGCCGGGGCCGTCGCCTCCGCGTCGCCCGCGGCTCCGAGGCAGCGCTCGCCCGGCCGAGCAGTCGGCGTCTCTCATTCAGCGCCCGCCGCCGGCGCTCGGGGGGAGGGCAGTGCGCCGGATCCACCCCGGCCGCGCAGGGGGGCGCGCGCCGGGCGGGCGGGCGGGGCGGAGCGGCGCGCGCACTAACCGAGCGCGCTCGCGCGGCCGGGAGCGCCGGGTCGCCGGGGGCTCGGCGCGCCCTGCGGACGTCGGGCTGCGGACGCCCGGCTCCAACCGCCGCCCCTACCGGCGGCCTCGGCGCGCGCCCCGGGACGGGCAGGTGGGGGCCCCGCGGCCGCCCGCGCGCGGGGGCTCGTTGGCGCCTGCGGCCGCCGCTCACCTTGCAGGGCGGAGAACAAAAGTGTGGAGGGGCTTGGCGCTCGGATCACATACCCGGCCCGCGCGGTGTGCGTCCCCGGGAGTCGTGGCGGAACGAGGGAAGGGGCCGCGAAGGAGGAGAGTCTCCCCACGCACAGCCCTGGGATCGCAAAGGATGGAGTCGGTGCGCTCGCCCATTAACGTGCCGGAAGTGCTGGGTAGGCCTCTGGAGGTGTGGAGCGGGGTGACGGCCCTCGGTTTAGAGGAGCAAATAACAGAGATCTGACATTCCCCAGCCCCAGGCTGAGGCATTCCAGGTGGACGGTGTTTTCACGACACTGCGGGAACGTGATTCCGAAAGGTGGAATTTTTTTTTCCTGCAAGTGGAAGGGTGTTGTTTCGCGGGGTGCACCTAGGTGGCCTACTTAAAATTAGCAGCATTTGATTCAGTGTGACTTAGTGGAAGGTTTTCAGTGAGCCACGTCGGTGTATCATTAGGTCATTGGGAACAGATGCAGACCTTGTCTAGACAATGTGCAGTAGAATGGGGAGGGGAGACAATCTTATTAGCAGCACCTAGCGTGAAGGGACCAAAATTCCTTCTTATAATAACTGAAACAGAACAGATTGCTCTTCTATGCAGAAGGAAAGAGCTAACCGCTGTCCCCTTTGACTGCCTTTTGTCTGTCAGTCTTAACTCGTTGGAGAAGGTAGAATGCTCTGTCATCGCCTCGGTTAAATCACCCCCAAGCAAAAGTAGCTGTGAGTTAGAAACGAAGCAAGAAAAAGCAAGAAAGCCCAGTGCTGGATGTCACTCCATTTTACTTTGAAAGTCTCTCCAATAGTGATGGAGTCACTGATAGAAATACAGAAGCCAAAAAGAAGGGGGAAAAAAAACAAAAAAACCAGAAAATTTCAACTGAGAATAGACTAAAGAAAGAGAGTAGAGATATTTGGCAAAAAGGTTCAACTGCATTAGGAGTTTTCCTAAATGATCTATGCCTCAAGTCCCAAAGAAACAACAGGCAAACTTAACAGTTGGAGGGGGAAATAGCCTTTCAGTCGTTGAGCAAATGTTTGATCTTTTTTTTTTCCAAGTTAGTAAGAGATTAAGGAAAAGGTGGCTGGCTACGTGCCAACAATAATACATAAAGCTTTATTTATAACATACCATTATCCCAAGTTATTAACAGCTTTTAAAGTAGGAAAAATAAGAAACATCGGGGAATTTTATTTGGTATAAATGTCTTGCAGTTACTTTAAATTTGAATTAGGGCTTCATAAAAACAAATGAGCCCGTGTCCCTCCATCTGCCAATAATTTTCACAGTTTGCTGTAAAAGCAATGACATTTTAGCTCGGACTTTGAAGAGAAAAGGCCCATGAGTTCATTGATATGGACAGTAGATTCCCAAGCCTACAGAATGTCAGAATTTAGAATAATCACTCCAAATGTGTTGCTTGTGTTGACAGCAAAATCATAATTTTGTTAACCTTAAGAGTTCAACATTTTCTGAACTTGATAAAGTTGAGAATTTGTGTATGAATCTATATTATATATATATATAAAAAAAAAAAGGCAGGAGAAGCCGGGAAGATGACCTAAGAGGCAAAGTCACTAACCCTCCAGCCTGAGGACGTGAGTTCGAGCTCAGCCCATGGATGGAAGTAAAAAGCCAGATATGCCAAAAAATGGGAGTTGAAAACAGCGGTCTTTTGGCTGGAAGCTCTTGGGCCAGATGCCCTGAAATGTACAACTGTGCAACTTGTGAGCAGAGACAAGAGAGACCCTGCCTCAACCAGGTAGAAGATGGAAGCTGCCCTCTGTGCCTACCTAAGCACACACGAAACGAGAAAGAAAGCTGGGTGTGATGTGGGGTCTGTATTCCCAGGTCTCAGGGGGCTAGAGTGGGAGGACTGTGTTCTAGTCCAGGCCAGCCTGGGTTACAGAGTAAGGGCCTAGCTTCCAGGAGCCAAAGAGATAGAAAAAGCTTATCCTTTGAATTCTTGTCGATGTTTATAAACTGTGAGTTATTTATCAAAGTCTGTTTCCCATGCATTTATATGCAAATAAAGCACTGACTACTTGCAACAAATTTTCTTTACCAGAGCACTATTTTTTTATAGTTCTGTAAGTTGCTTTATGAGATCCATTTGCTTTTGCCAAAAGAGAGGAAATATGCAGTCTTAGAACAAAAACAAAAAACAAAAAAAAAAAAAAAAATAAAGCTAATGGATACAACAAATGCTATTATATAAAATAGAAATCAATAAGAATTCAATATGCTTAAAAGTCATTTCGGGGGAGTCACTATTGTGTAACAATTTTATTACTATGCATTACTTCCAAAGGGTAAGCCAAGGGACCCATTTAGATAGAGAATGAGCTCTTCCAAGGCAAGACACCACTGCAGCACAAAGCAGATCAACACACAATTCATCTTATTGTCAAAACCAAACCAGACGGGCACCTTAAAGAAACCTGTCAGCTGTTTCCAGTGTTCTGATCTAAAATGTAGGCAAAGCAGGATATCCAGAATTCCCTGCGAGGGGACAGAAGTGAGAAAGGACTTCAGAGGCCAGGTGTTGCACAGAAAAGAGATTCACAGTTTGAGGAGAACCCGCTAGACTCACAGTGTAGAAAGATGTGCCGTTGTTTCCGGATACTCAGGACAAAAATGATCCAGAGTATTCGGATCCGAATGCCTTATCAAGTCATTTACAACCACGCTGTTCCTCACAGGAGCAGTTCTGTGCCCCAGCATGAATCAGCAGGGGTGTATTCACTTCAAGATGATTTCTTTTTCCCTGGAATTCCCGGGGAGGTGGGGCCAAGTTTAGGTGTAAATAAATTTTTGTATGTTTAAAATGTTTTCTGTATTAAAGACAGTTCCAGCAATTCCTCATTTGTCTGACATAGTTATTAAAGGAGTCGTTGAGGGGTTGGTTATAATCAGTTATTCTAGATAAATTATATTTCCATCTTGAGGTTCTAGAAACAGTTTAAACCATTTTCGTTGATTTTTTTCTTTGAAGTTTCACTACCATTTTGCTTTAAGCTAATAAAATACAGTAGAGCTTGTAGCTCAGAAGTATAGTGCCAGAGATGAGGGAGGGAGGATGGGATTGGGAGGGACTGAAGAAGGGGGCTACATCTGGGATACAAAGTGAATAAACTGTAGTTAATACGAGAAAATAAAAATTAAAAAAAGAAAGAAGTATAGTGCCTGCCTAGTGTTTTCAAGGCTTAATCCTCCGTACCACAAGAAAACAGAAGAATGTAGCCAAACTTTTTCATGTTACCAGCAGTAACATGAGGCTGTGATACAGGATGTCCTCGGGGGGCTTACAATACTTATGCTCATAACCACTCGATCGACAGTCTCGGCTACTGTGTTCCTGGGTCTCACAGATCTGGCACTGAGAACTGAGTTTCCTGCTGTCCTGTCTTGCTCAGGACACACCTACCTCTGAATTGCCTTCCAGCATATTAGAGTAGCCTGGGAAACCAAATAAACGCTATTTTAAACAAAACACAAATGCTAAAAGCTCTTAACTTTGAGGCCTCTTATTTAACTGAAAGTCCTTTTGTCTGTTTTCATGTCTTCCTCTAAGTTCAGATAATTGCATTTATCTGATAGCTTTTCTACACAAGTGAATTATGTTCAAGTTTCCTTATGAGAAATTTAAGTATAACTTTTCAGATTTAATGGAAAAAAAGGCTCTTTGTCCACTATCACATCCATTTCCTTTTAAAATATCAAATATGTTCAAAATTTTTAAAGGACTTCATAAACCCATACTAATAATGATTGGCTGATGGTATAGGTCAGAGGTAGAGTACACTCGGCATGCATGAGATCCCGACTTTGTCCCCCACCACTAATTTTAAAAGAAAAACCAGCAACCTACTAATAAGAATGTAGAGTGGGAAAAAACATGCAGTAAGTGGTAAAGATTGGGGAAAACATCGGTATATCCCTACTTAGGAAGTGTAGATGAGGGCCCAGACGCATGCATGGTCCTAGTGAGTTAGTCCACCTTACCAGCTACACGGGCAAAGTCAGTTTATCACAGTTGGATCACAGATGAGGGACAGACAGACAGTATTTGCCTTCAGATACGATTCTCTGGGCATGTAACATGTAAATGGGTAAACAACAGCTCAGTCCCCATTTATAAAGTAGGGTGAATAGTTGTTAAGGTATGCTAATGTTATAAAAGACAAAAGCTGTGAAAGTATTAGAGTGGAAATGGCATGACACTAAGTATATGAAATACTGGACTGGGTCTTTTTCGAAAGGAAGAAAAAATGAAGGGCATTAGTGGGTTAATGGGTTAACTAATAGATTGATTAAAATATTTCATCAATGTTAAAGTCACTGACATTAATAATGACTATGGTTACATTCTTAAGAAATATTCACTGAAGTATCTAAAACTAAAGGGCCAAGTTGTACATATTAAAAAGTGTGTTTACATTTATTATTTATGTAAATATATATGTAATGATAAAATGTTAACAGCAGGTGACTGAGGAAAAAGTGAGCATTTGCGATCTTTCTATAAATTCAGAATTACATCCAATAAAAGGTCTTATTTTCTTTTCTTCTGGGTTTATGGTTTTTTGTTTGTTTGTTTGTGGCAGAGTCTCATGTAGTCCAGACTGGCTTCGAACTCATATTGCCAAGAGTGACCTTGAATTCCTGACCCTCCTGCTTCCACTTCCCAAGTGCTGGGATCACAGGCCTTACTACACACACCCTGGAAAGTTTTTCTTAAAACAACAGCAGAGTTATCCTTTGAGCCAGGTGTGGGCCATACCTGTAATCCCAGCACCTGGGGGAAAGGTGGCATTTTGGATTCATCTCTTTGCTTTAGATAACTGTCATGCATTTTTTTTTCCTGCATCATCATCTTTTTAAAAAAATTAACTGCGTTCATTTATTGTGTATGTGTGTCTGTATGTGCACATATGTGTTATGGCACTTGTGTGAAGGCAGAGGATAGCTTCTAGAGTCATTTCATTCCTTCTGTCACGTGAGTCCCAGGAACCAAACTTGGTGGCAGTCACCTTTAAAAATGAGCCACGTCTCATCTTAAACAATTAGCTGGTTCTGCACCGTTTTCACTGTATCTTGAATACTGACCCCTTCACCACCCAGTCCACACACACCCCCCCTCACACATGCCCTCGTCCCTGTGGCTTACTAAAGTGGCACCTCAGAGCTGCCATCACCTCGGTCTACTCTACCCCGTTTACCATTTTACTCACTGGTCAGGATTCTTTGGCAGATTTAAATATGCACATTTTCATTTCTCCTTCCAAAAGACGCAGACTTCTTCCACAGCACATCTTCCTCTCCCGAGCCCTCCACTTCCTTTAATTCTTAGGATCCAACTAAAGACCTGCCTCTTCCATGATCGCTGCCTTCCCCAAACGTGTGGAGGTTATAAATTAGTATCATCCAGCTTTGGCAGTTCATTACATAATGGCTTGCTCTTTGATCAATGTGTACGTTTCTTTGCTTTTTGTCTTTCTGAAAATGGAGGTCTTCCTGTGTAGCATTGGCTATCCAGGCACTCGCTACATAGACCAGGCTGACCTTGAACTTTCAAGAATCTTCCTGCCTCTGTGTCTCTGGTGGGATTATAGCTACTTGGCACTACATCTGGCCAAAGACATATATTTCTTAAATCCCTCAATAGACTATAAATTCTTGTAGAGCATAATCCATGACTTTCTTTGGATTCATGGTTTTTATTGAACACTTACAAGAGATAGGCATTATAGCCAATGCCCTACTTAATGTCACCTTCTTTAATTGTCATGACAACCCTGAAAAGTCAGTCTTTTAAAAATACATTTACAGAGGCTAGAAGGATGGCTCAGTGGTTAAGAGCATTTGGCTGCTCTTCCATAGGTCTTGAGTTCAATTCCAAGCCACCATATAGTAGCCCACAACCATCTGTAATGAGATCTGATGCCTCTTCTGGCTTGTAGGTGTACATTCAGCTATAGTGTTCATACACATAAATAAATTTTTTTAAAAATATGTTTTCATAATAAAGCTTAAAAGTGTTGAATGACTTGCTCAGGGTCATGCCACTGGGAAATGTCAAAGTTGGCATCAAACCTAGGCATTCTGACTCATCTCTCCGCAGTAATTCTGCTTCACATGTGTTCTTGTCAATCATAGCACAATGTCACATATGCTGATGAGGCTTCTAGAATACTGAATACAATATACTGGATGCTAACCACGAACCATCTAGTTCATCCAGAGATAACCAACATATGTTTAATTTTAAAAGGAATTTCTATAATTTACTTACATTATGAAAGCTTAAGAATTCCAAAGAGTTGAACTGCTTTCAAAATCCTTCTGAATAAAAGAATATTTAAAATGTAGGATGGGGAGATGGCTAAGTGGCTAAGAACCCTTTTTCTATAAGCACATAGGCCTGACTTTGACCCTACGGCATCCACATGACTGAACTTCCTGTAACCCCAACATTGGGGAATAGAGTCAGATCCCAAGATCATATTAAAAAGTCACAGAATTAGGAAGGTTGAGAACCACTGCCTTCAAAGAATCTAGCAACCAACAGCCTGAAACAGGCAAGCCAACCTTTCCACCATAGCCTTGAAGTATTGAATCCTCTGATTTGCAAAATAATTTATCAAATGCTTTCTCTTGCCATGTGTAACTAAACACCACCGAGAACAAAACCAAAACTAAGTCGTGAAAAAGAAAAGGTAAGGGAAAGGGAGGAAAGGTCACAGCCAGTGCAAACAGAAGCCATCCAGGTTATAGTCAGTTACCGGTTGAGTCTTGGGAATCAACAGTGACCAAGTGCATTCTCCTTCCTTTTTTTTCTTTTTTCTGTTTGTTTATTTTATATCCCAGTTGTAGCCCCTTCCCTGCTCTCCTCCCAGTCCTACCTTCCCTCCCTCTTCTCCCTACTCTCCCCTCTTCTACTGCTCAGAAAAGAGGAGCTCTGCAACCACCAACCCTCCTCAGCACATGAAGTTGAATCAAGACTGAGTGCAACCTCCTGAACTGAGGATGGGGAAGGCAGCCCCAACAGGAGGAAGTGATTATAAAAAAAAAAAAAAAGCAGGCAACAAGAATACATGTCAGAGACAGAATACATGTCTGAATCTATTAAGAACTTAGTTCCCCTTACTAAGGAACCTACATGAAGACTAAGCTGCCCATCAGCTACATCTGTTAGGGATCTAGGTCCAGTCCATGCATGGTCGTTGGTTGGTGTTTCAGGCTTTTTTTTTTATATGTATATACAGGGTGAGTTTTATGTGCACTGCCTACATGCAGGAGTCTCAAGAGGCCAGAGAGCATCTCCTGGAACTAGATTTACGGGCAGCTGTGAGATGCCTGGCATGAATTCTGGGAATGAACCCTGGGAATGTCTGCAAGGCCGAGCCATCTTTCCAGCCAGCCACATGATCATTCACTTTCATGACCACTGAAAAACTGGCCCAGAAAAACTCTTGGGGCAAAGCTGTGTAAATTGTGTGACTGGTTTGCTAGATGTCCTACTTTATTTTTAAAATGTATTCCTAGGCAATCAATATGCAGCTTGCATATCAGCTTGTGCTTCATACAAGTCACCCCTCTGTGGCTTCTAGACTTCGAAGCTTTTACAGCATGTACCCTTGAACTGTACTGTTGAAGGGTTCTTCTGTGATAAGTGGATACCCGTAAGAATTCAGAGCAACTGAGTCACGACCTCAAAGGTTACCTTTGGAGGTGAGCGCTGTGGACGGACGAGAAGAGCAAAAGAAGAGAAAGTGCACCGGCAGCTGGTATAAGAATTCATTGGCCAACCACCAGCTGCTGATGAATTTTTTAAACTGAACTCAGTGTCATTTATGCTTGCAGATATTATACACGAACAAACCTTTTCTTCCTGGATTTGGCAGACAGGATCCCTCTACCTCTGGCCGATCTGGAACATGCCACAAAAACTAGGCTGACCTCAGTAGCACACACACCTGCCTGCTGGGATGCACCAACACGAGTGGCTGAATTTGGCATCTATAAAGATACACTGTCCTCCTTTTCAGTTTTTTATATCTTTGTTACTTACACATGCGTGCGTGCGTGTGTGTGTGTGTGTGTGTGTGTGTGTGTGTGTGTGTGTGTGTAGGCACGCATGCGTGTGTTTTCCAATGCTGAGGACAGATCCCAGGGCCACAGAAATCCTAAGCAAGCACTGTGACCTATATCCAGAGCCCTAGAGCAGGCTTAATCCTACCTCAGCCACCACTACAATCTTGGCTAACAGGATGGCTCCCAAGTAACTGGAGTAACTCCAAGCAACTCCAGTAAACACCCCTCCCCTGCTCCCAGCAGAGATGCCCCAGGCTATACTGCGAACCTTTTCACTTTCCGTAGGAATGAGGAACAGGAGGATCACAAGAAACAGTCTACCAATGCTGGGAGGCAGACCTTCAATGCATGGAGAAAATGAGATCCATTAGCAGGGAAAGGAAGCTCTTCTCTAGGGACGAAAGGGACAGAAGCTGCCCTGGGCCTGCCTGGCGACTGTACCTTAAGCTAGGGTGACTCAGTTTCTATTCCTTTCCTAGCTAGACTATCAACTATGAGGGACATGCTGTTCATGAGCCTCCTTATTAAGAACTGATCTTTTATTTATTAATTATCCCATTGTTTACCCCAGTAGAAATAATATTTTTGGTGAGCTCAGAGTTAGTCATCTTTCTCCCCTAAACCACAGTAAACAACCTTCCTTCCCAAGCCAGCTTCTTTTACTTTAAAATTAAGATAACATTCTCCCTATTCTCCATATTCTTTATTCTTACGATCAGTTAATTTCCCAGAAGCCACGTTAACTCTGAGCAGTATTTTAAAATGCCAGGCACTGTTACCTGTGTGCTGTAGCTGGTCTTTGCTATGTTATGGGTTTTTCTTTTCCCCATCCTGTAGCTCCCCCTAACACTGGATAGGAGAGAAACAAGGACAGAGGGGAGAGAGGAATTAGGAAAATCCCTGAATCTAATTTCCTTCCTTTTGTTTTTTTCTACGACCCAGCTACTTAGCAAACTGCAACCAACCTCCCTATACAACTAACAACCATCAACCCCGCTTCTGAAAAGTTTCCAGAAGTCCAGACGTCACACAATCACAGAAATCGTCAGCAGCTGGCAAAACAGTGCTTCTGCTAGAGCACGAAGCAAATCATAGTCAGCAGCTGCAGACAGTCCAAAGCAGCCTGGGACTAAAACGGAATCCCTACACCTGGGACTAAAACGAAAGCACAGTTTTATAGTATAGAAGCCAAAAATTCCAGAATCCTTAAAAATGTCAGGAGAGTGTGCCATCATGCTAAATTCTGAGACTTTCCTTGAATTGCTGAAGTTAATTTGGATGTTGAACACTAACTTGAAGGGACCAAACTTAATGTCTCCATTTTTTTTTTCTTTTGATTCCAAATTGCTGCCTGGGGCCACTGGGTAACTGTGTGGACTGGGCTACATTTGCCCTGCCCCAGATTCAGCTGGGGACACTGCCTTTCAGACATCCCTAACAGGCCCACACCCAAGCTAGACTACCAGAGGTGAAAATGGGTCCGCATTGCTTAGCGAGCAGATGCAGCTGCACTGACTCCGGTGGCATTTAATCACACTCCATCCTTTCCGGAGCTGTGCATATGATAAACCCAAGATTAGGTTCACACTGCAAAATGTCCTTAATGTCTCAAGGAGACCGGCCAGGCAAGGATGTCAGGAAAACAATCCCTGTTCCCTTTCAGGGAGAACAAAGCTGCACTCCTTCCTGACTTCCTTTCCTTTGGTCTTTATTTCAGTTTGGTGGACAGTGCCCCCATTAGGCAGGGGCACCAGGATGATCTTCTTAGGTTTCATAAACTCCCTAGGGAAAACCCCATGGATGTTTAGCTATGAAGGTTTTAAGTGAGTTATGAATCCTATTTAATTAACCATATAAAATTTATAACCAGAAAATAAAGTCTACATCTAAAAATGCCAGTATTTAGGATCTAGGGCAAGAAATGGAGACAAAGTCAGGATAAAGATGAAGTCTCAGGAAGCGAAATAATTTTCGCTAGAGATTCTGGGAATTGAACTAAGAGCTTTGTGCATTCTGGGCAAGTGTTCTGCCACGGAGCTCTGAGCCTACCAGGAAGAGAAAAAATGCAGCCAGTAGCACAGTGTTCACTTTCTGCAGAAAGCCTTTCAACATCTTTCCTGCCACAGTAAGATTTCAGACACATCAGTAAGAAACTTAGTGCTTCTCCTGAATGTCACCAGGAAGAAACTAAAATTGTATCTGGTGTAAAATGAGCTGGAAGGCTGGAAATTGTAACATGTAAGGTATCTTTCTTCAAATGAAAAAAAAAAATGTCTCCTAATAGACACAAAGTGAGGAGCCTGGCAAAGTAATTTTCTGGACACAAACTGTTTACGCACTGAAATAGTCTCAGTGTGGAAAATGTTAGTCTCTTTATTTTCTGTGTGGATCTGTCACGAAGGCTAGAGGTGGAGGAATGAGAAGCAGGTAGTGGGCTGGTGGTCAGTCTGGTTGTTTAATTATTTATTAGGTAGTCTAATAAATTCTCATTCTGATTCATCCCATGCTCATTTAGTGGTCTCATCAGGCTCAGAGCAACCTGATGTAATTTCTCATCCTGGAAAGTCAGGAAAGACCAATTCCCAAAGCCCAGCCTAGCCTCCCGTTCCTCTGGATTCTGATTCAGAATGCTGGGATTATAGGCATGTAGTACCATACCCAACTATGTATCACTTCTTATAACAGACTCAGACTTCCTTGAAGATAGGGTTGTGTTCAGATTTGGGAGTTCCTTCTCTGTCTGGCACAGAGGAGGCTTTCGCTGACTGTAACGAGTCATCAGGAGTGGAGGCTGTTAGTGGATGGATTCCTTGAACTTACATCTCTTGTGGTGAATTGCAGCTTCTTCAAAATAGATGTCATAGCTCACTTTCTCCAGACACCTTTCTCTTTTGTAGCCTTGATTATTGTTTCTCTATCATCATCATCATCATCATCATCATCATCATCATCATTATTTTGGTTAGGGATACTATAGTTACATCTTAATTGAAGAAGCTTGTTTTAATATTGTACCCATTTCTAAGACCCTTTGTCTTAACCAAACTGTAGATGCTATTTTTTAAATATTTTATTTGGGGTTCCTTATGCCTTTACCTCCCTTCCAAGCCCCCCGCCCCTAGGTAGGAGAGAAAGGTTAAAAGGGAAAACAGATGTCTTCTTTAGCTTTACTTCCTGCTAGTTAGGGCTACTGGGTTCTTTGAGGCAATGCCAATATCAGTCATCAGGATATCTAGCAGTCCAACAAACCAGCCAACACAGCAGAGGGAGGAGCCGGCAACAGCACGAGGAATGGCAGCCTCCTGCTTTCTCCAACCCTTTCTTCCAAGCATCTGCCTCCTCCTCTCTGTGCCCTGGTATTTATACCCACCCTCTCAGGGTCCTCAGAAATAAACGATCTCCTGCTGGCAAAGACGATGCCCCTCAGGAGACAGTTATCAGTGGTGGGTAAACTAAAAAGCAGCTCCATATCCCACACTTGGGATTAACACCAAAACCAGTTTACATGACATAACTGAGTTTTTAAAGAAACCAAAAATCCCACTACACCCAACAGCTGAGAGATGATATTATAAACAGGTACTTACTGTCCCAGTTGATTCTTAAGTTCCTTGAAAGTGGGGACCCAAGCCTTCAGTTTTATCACATAGCTCGGGCACTTTTCTGAACACCTCTCTCCCCATACAGCCTACCTCTTAAACACATCACCTGCATCTAATCATTGAGCCACCATTGCAGCCCTCTGTGGTAGGTACTAGGTAGGTCATCTCCCAATCACATTGCTAGAAGCATCAGTGTCTGAATTTTATCGGAGGCAGTTTTGCTCCTGATTCGCCATCTTAGTGCCCCAAGTTATGGCGCCTGGGGGGCTTCAACTGTAACCTAAAGTCACTTCCTCTCTGCTATCGCGGCATTCCATTTTTTTTAAGAAATATTACAGTACTACCAAGTTCCTTCCGATACCACAACCATGTCACAGTTTCTTTTCTGTAGCAAACACCTCAGGATGCCATTCTAGAGCCCCTTGATGCTGCTGATCTCAGAGGACCACGACAACACATAGAGTCCAGGCTTTGCTTTGCCTCTCATCAGCTATGGGAGTAAGGCAAGTCACTGCGATTCTCTGAGCTTCAGTCCTTCACCAGGAAAACAAGAAATAATAAAACCTCCGTCATAATTTTGCTGTGAGGATAGGAATCAGCTTAATGGTACAGTACTTGGCCAGCAGGCACAGGACCCAGGTTCAACCTCCACCCCCCAACCCCAAACAGAAAACAAACACATTGAAAGAGTGGTGCTGGAGCAAAGTTCAGAGAATGTGTAGACAAGGTGGCTATGAGGGTATCTGGTCAATTAATCAATAGTAGCTGTTATTCTTTTAGTAGCTCTTATATAGTTATTGCTGCAACATAGAGGTAGTCATACAGGCTTGTCACTGAGCTGGCTGGTGTGTGTATGTGTGCTCTTGCTAAAGCTGATCAGATTATAAATCATCACAATGTCTGTGACCTATTCCTCAGTTGAGATGGAGCCACATATCTTTGCTGTAACCCCAGTATCTCCAGAGGATCTGCTGTGTAATGGCCCTACAGCTGTCAAGTAAAGGAAAAAACAAAACAAAACAAAACAAAAACCCCAAAACAGTAGCAATATTGATCTTGGATATTTATTACAAGTCAAGAATAAGTAATTTCTCTATCACTCCCTAATGCAAAGTCGTTTATAACCGTCTCTTCTAACGAATCAGGTTAGAGCATAGGAACAGACCTGCCATCTAGCCATTGCTTATAGCCCACAGCCAAACAGCTCATGTGAAGGCAGACAAGACAGTTCCCAAGAACCAATTTCTAACTGGGCAGTAGTGGCCACAAACTCAGATTCAGTTGCCTTCAAAAGTGTATAGAAAGCCTGGCCGTGGTGGCACATGCCTTTAATCCTAGCGCTGGAGAAGCAGAGGCAAGCAGATCTCTGAGCTCCGGGTCAGCCTGGTCTGCAGAGTGAGGTCCAGGACAGCCAGGACTACACAGAGAAATACTGTCTCAAATAAAACAAAAAGTAGACCTAAACCCCCCAAAAGTATAGTATTTCAGAGTACATTGCGCTGTATGTACTATACTGTGCCGTAAGTATATGTGTATGTTGTGTATACTATATGTGTGTGTATGTACTATAGATGATGTATGTCTAGATGTCCTGTGCTGTCTGTCCCTATACTCTATATACTCTGCAGTAAGTACTGTACTGTTTATATTGTGCCTTATGTGCTGTATATATCTATTAAGCTGTCTGAGTTGTGTGTGCTCTGCTGTACGGCACATTAAATTAATCACTTTTTTTTTCTTTTTTTTTTTTTGGTGTTTCACTGTATATCCCCAGCTGTTCTGGAACTCACTCTATAGACCAGGCTGGCCTTGAACTCAGAGATCTGCCTGCTTCCACCTCCCAAGTGCTAGAATTAAAGGCTTGTGCCACCATTGCTTACTCTTCCATCATTATTCTTATTTTATTGAATAACATTGGTTCTGAAGGTGAAACTACTAGCTGGAAATGCAGGGATTTGGAGACCAGGGCTCTAGTTCAGCCTGTGTCCCTTGCCCAAACAAATCTACACTATAGCTCTTGTGTCTGATTGCAAACACCGGCGTTATCTGGTCCGTCCAGTGGCAACCCCCACCTCAGCAAACAGGCCCCAACTCACAAGCAGCTTCTGTTGAAAAAGATTACAGAAGCTTGTGTTCAGAGTTCAGAGAATATTCCCCACTGAAGCAACAGTAGAAATGATGGTTGGGACCCCAGTTTGTTTCCTTTTTTTTTTTTTTCTTTTTTTTTTTTTTTTTTTTTTTTTTCTTTTTTTGAGACAGGGTTTCTCTGTGTATAACCCTGGCTGTCCTGGAACTCACAGAGATCAGCCTGCCTCTGCCTCCCAAGTGCTGGGATTAAAAGCGAGCGGCACCATGCCCAGCTCAGGGACCTCAGTTTTGTCCACAGCAGTTTATTCATTTATAATGTAGTTAAACTTGAGATTAGTCCAAGAGTAAGAGTTAGGAGAAATAACTTCCTTTTCTGGATACAAGCGAACACTAGCCAAAGCTTTGAAATGTGTGTGGGCTGTTTACTCGGGCACTCTTCCACTCGTGTTTCCTCTCCCCACCTTACTAATGTCCTTTACTAGAGGGACCCGAGGGCTCCCACGGCATCCCGTTCAGAACATTCCCAACCTGCAAGATTCTTAGCTTCCTCTGTCCTCAGTGCTGACCCTCCTCCCTCCTCATTCTCTCTTCCTTCTCTCTTCTGGTCCCCACCCTATTCTGCCCCCAAGCTGTCTTCCCATCAAACATCCACTCCCTCAGTTGGAGCTGCCCTCAGCAGATTAGGAGGAAGGAAATCTGGTTTAAGTGATCTGTGAAGCTAAACTCATAGGAGCTGACAGAGAGCTTCCTGGGTGCCTGGGGTTATTCCAAGCATGCCTCAACTCTTTAGATCTTCAACAAGCCGGTGAGAGAGGAGCTATTATCATCTGCATCTCACAAACGAGCCTGAGAAGCAGCGGTGAAATGACTTACACCTGGTCTTTCTACTGTGTTCAGTAATGGAGGCGGGGTGTGAATCCAAGACAGTCTGAGACTGACACTTTGGTCTCATTTTAACTTTTCCAGAGGATTTATGTCTTGAAAATGGAAAGCTTCTTAAGCTGAAGGAATCACTCTACTTCAGGCAGCATCAAGGAGAAGGGGAAAGCCTTTCAGGTAGATTCAGGAACATAATCTGGGCTGGGCAGCCACACGCCAGCGTTGAAAATTCAAGGTTTAACAAGGCATAGTTAGGTGAAACGCAGTGCAGGCTTCACCGTGGTACTTTAGCTTGTATTCCTTCCCATAGGCACAACCTGTGAAGATGTTCTTCCCGGCCAAGCTGCAGTGGGGAGTGTTTGTTCCCATTTGTTTCTTTGTTTGTTTGTTTTGGAACAGGGTCTCACGAAGTAGTCTGGGCTAGCCTGGAACTCACTACGCAGCCCTCACAAAGATGTGCCGGTCTGTGCTTCCTGAGTGCTGTCTCTTCCCAGTTCTGGCTCAGATACAGAAATAAGAAATGGTTGAGCCAGGTGCAATAGCACACACTTTTAATCCCAGACTCCGGAGGCTGGGGCAGGCAAATCTCTGAGTTGGAAGCCAGTCAGGGTTACATAGGAGCCAGGGTTATACAAGCCATACAGAGACACCTTATCTGGAAAAACAAAGTGAGAGAAATGGTTGATATCGCTCACAGAAAGGCATCAAGAAACACCAAGAAGGGCAGTAGCATCAGTAGGAAGATAAATGACAGTCAGCTCTGGTTCATGGTATGCTGAAATCTTCATGGCAACTGGAAAACACATGTCTCAGGGGCAGCTGCTCCTCAGAGCCAGGTGGCTTTGGTATGCAGACAAGCAGACGCTTTGACTTCAGGGACGCCCTCTTAGTTGCTACACTATGCGGTCAAATGACACTTGGGCCACACATGTTTTGTTGTTGTTGTTCAAGGTTTTTCCTTCCTTCCTTCCTTCCTTCCTTCCTTCCTTCCTTCCTTCCTTCCTTTCTTTCTTCCTTCCTTCCTTCCTTCCTTTTTCTTTCGTTTTTGGTTGTTGTACTGGGACTTGAACCCAGAGCCTTTCATATATATACAAGGCAACCCTCTAACTCTGAGCTGAAATCCATTGTTCGTTTACAATCACAATTCGAAGCAAGTTTGGCCAAAGACAGGCTGTAGTGGTAGGTGGGGAGCGTGTCCTCCACGTGTTGCCCCTCCTCCCATCAAGCTTCGCTGTGTCCCTTCCTCTTTCTGTGCCCTTTGCCTGCTGCGGCCACCAGGTCGCAAAAGAGGTTACTGTGGGATTTCTAAATCTGGGCTTTGATGCTTGTGCCATCCTTTTTTTGGAAGCCCTTGAGCTGTCTTGCTTAAAGTTCCTGACTGTCCTCTGTGGGGAAACACTGGGAGACGCTAAAGAAAGTTAGATTTCAGGTACGGAAACCCCACTAGTTCAAACACCTCTGCTGAAGTGAGGCCATCTTGGACTCTCCTATACAAATGGCAGTCAGTTCTTCTGGACCTCCAGCCAGCCCCACTGAATCATGAAAAAAATAACAAAAAGTTTGTCATTTTTAATCTCTTGATGGAATGGTTCCCTACACAAGGATCTGTACCTTGGTGTAGTGATTGTAAAGACAAACAGAAACAAAACATCTATTTAAAATGTGGTGACATAGAGAGCGTTCTGTTTAAGATCCCGCAAGACCAAGTTACCCATCTCCACCTTCATTTAACTTCAGGAGGAGGTCCTCCCCAGAGCAATAGGACAGAGACAAAAGCATAAAGATTGGCAGGAAAGAAACAGATAGATACTGCAGAAAATCTACAGCTGAAGCTGCTAGTTACCAAGAGTTTCATAAGGCTGATGGATTAAAGGAAGAGCTGTACTACCTCCTATATGCAACAGTAAGAAAACAAAAGCTTAAAATATGTTAAAAATAATATGTTAAAATAATATGTTAAAAATAATCTTTATATAAGTGAATGTAACAGAATAAGTATGTGATTTATAAAAATTACTTCTTAAGTTTATTGATGTCATTATAAATAATGACCCATATAAATAAAAAGTACTTACCACTGTAGGTTTTAGAAATCTCAATTCTATAGCACATCATTTCTACCCAAACTTGTCCTAAAGATTCAATGTGTGTGAATTCAATCCATTTTGGCATACTTTTGTCGAATTCTGTCAGTTCAGTAAGTACATGCAATGGAGCTGGATAAGGGTCCATCCGTAAGAGAATAGTGAAATTGGAAGGTTTTATTTTGTTTTGTCTTTACCACAAACCAACTCCAAATAGTTATAAAAGTCAAAATAACAAATCTTTGAGAAAAGGTCTCCTTGAAGCTGGAGCACAGATTTGGCTAGACTCGCCGGCCAGCAAATCCTCCTGTCTCTGTTCTCCAACAGCGTGACTATGGCGCACTCCTCATCCGGCTTTGTGTGTGTGTTTGTGTGTTTTCTATTCTGTGGTGGGGATAGAGCTTCGGTTCTCTAAGCACTTTACCAACTGAGTTATATTTCCAGCTTCCTTGTTCCCTGTTCCAACTACAAAGCTTTTAGAAAATAATTCAGGGTAATACTGTCATGATTTCTAAGTAGAAAAAGGAATTATCTCCTTCTCCTCCTCCTTTCTCTTTCTTCTTTTCCTTCTCCTCTTCTTCCTTTCCCTCCTCTTCTCACTATTCCTTTATTTATTTTTTTATTTTAGAAAGAAAGCAGCTTTGTGTGATAAACTGTAAAGAGGACAGCAGGCAGGGTACTAAGAATGGCCTGCCTGCAGAAGGATTTCTTGAGCAAGACTGGGTTTTTGAGACAGAGTCACACCATGTCTCTAGGCTGGTCTCTTTTCAATCCCCCTGCCTCAGCTTCTAAAGTACGGTGATTACAAGTATATGCCACCAAGCCTCGCTTGGCTAAACCTCTAAAAACACAAACTAAGCAGGGCCGTGCTGGCGTATGTCTCTAGTTCCAGCACTTAGGAGGCAGAGGCAAGTAGATCTCTGTGAGTTCAAGGCTAGCCTGGTGTATAAAGTGAATTCCAGGACAGCTAGGGCTACTCAGAGAAACACTGTTGAGATTGGGAGTGGGGGAAACCACAAACTTTAAAAAAAAAAAAAAAAAGGATTAATATGTAACCACACAGAAAAATTTCCTAGTCAAAACAAAATCCCTGACTATTAAAGACAAGCCCGAAAACTTTGAGATATTTATAAAACATAACTGGCAAATAATTTACAACCAGAATTCTAAAAAATCCCCAAAGCAAATCAGAAACGTAGAAACAAAGCCACATTAGAGCAAGCATTTCACAAAAGAAGCTCAACAGCTCAGTAAACACATGAAAATATGCTCAACCGTATTGCAACAGGAAAAATGTAAATTATTATCATACTGTGCCAGGACAGATTCATCTTTTAATATGCATTTGGCCCAGAACCCCTGGGTCTCAGGGCCTGGTGAGCCTGCTCTGTGGACAGTAGGAGCACCCTGAAGCCACTGGACATGGGGTGTCAGTAGTGCTCATTTTGAAAAGTCTACTTTATTTGGGGTGTTTAGGCCTCAACCTCCTCCCTTCCAACCTCTCAGACCTATGTTGGAGAGGGAAGGTGAGTGGAGAGAGGGCCTCTTTACCTCTCCCGGCTGTTTAGGGTCAATAGATTCTTTTAGGGTTATACCAATCTCTGTCAACAGCAAATGCAGCCAGCAGTCTCCTCCAAGCCAATGGGACCCATGTGTTTCACTCTGTCTGCCTGCTCCAAACCGCCCTACCCCTTGTCTCTCGGGATCTCTCCAAACTACTTCAGGCTGCACACCAGACCGTGTCTTCCTGGGCTCTCAATTTATATCCTCCCAGTCCTAGACCATGCCCCTCTATGTGCCTCACATGGAAGGCCGTTACCAGCTGGCAAAGATCATGCCCTGCGTGTGACAATAAACAGGGGTGGACAAACTAAAGCTCAAACTAAAATCCCACACTTGGGATTAAAAACATATCTATGTAACATAACTGAGTTTAGAAGGAACCCAACACCTCCATCACAAGTATCCACAAGTAGCTTACTGATTTAAAGAAGTGTTTGTGAAACTCCAGAAAAATGGATCCTGAACTCCGTTCCTCCTGTGCCAGATCTTCTGTAGGCCTTATACACCACCATACTAAAAGAACCACACACCAGAATCTTGACAGATTGCACTTGGAATAGCTTAACGATGCAGATTTTTAACATTATTTTTCTTTCATGTGCATTGGTGTTTTGCCCGAATGTGCACATGTGAGGGTGTTGGATCCCGTAGAACTGGAGTCACAGACAGTGGTGAGCCGTCATGTGGGTGCTGGGAATTGAACCTGGGCCCTCTGGAAGAGTAACTACTGCTTTTAACCACTGAGTTATCTCTCCAGCCCTGCAAATTTTTTGAAATGCCTAAATGTGTGACCATATTACCAAGGTCCTGCCAATCGTGTGGACAAGACTGTGGTAAGGGGCCATGAAACTTAAGCTTTTGCTGTGTTTGATGTATGGGATAAAAACCAATGGCCTTGTTTATGTTCAACAAATGCTCTAGCCCTGACATTATGTCCCCAGCCTTTTGAAAATTCCCCTAGCGTTTGGAGACAGGTTCTTGTTCTGTAGCCCACACTGGCCTTGAACTCAAAATCCTCCTGCCTCTGTCTTCTTGTGTGGCTGAAACATAAGCTTTACAAATTTCCGAAAATTTAGCCAGGCTGTGGTGGCACACTCCTTTAATCCCAGCACTTAGGAGGCTGAGTCAGGCAGATCTCTTAGTCCAAGGCCAGGGTGATCTATAAAGTTCTAGGACAGCCAGGGCTATCCAGAGGAACCGTCTCAATAAAAACAAACCAAACAAAGCAGATGCTGAGACTTATGGCCAACCGTTGGGCAGAGTGCAGGGAATCTTATGAAAGAAGGGGGAGATAGTAAGATCTGGAGAGGACAGGAGGTCGACAAGGAGAGCAACAGAACCAAAAAATCTGAACACAGGGGTCTTCCCTGAGACTGATACTCTAACCAAGTATCATGCATGGAGATAACCTAAGACCCCTGCACAGATGTAGCCCATGACAGTTCAGTATCCAAGTTGGTTCCATAGTAATGGGAACAGGGACTGTCTCTGACATGAACTGATTGGCCTGCTCTTTGATCACCTCCCCCTGAGTGGGGAGCAGCCTTACCAGGCCACAGAGGAAGACAATACAGCTACTCCTGATGAGACCTAATAGACTAGGATCAGAAGGAAGGAAAAGAAGACCTCCCCTATCAGTGGACTTGGGGAGGGGCATGCGTGGAGGAGGGGGAGGAGGAAGGGAGGTACAGGGGGATACAAAGTGAATTAATAAAAAATTTAAAAAAAAAAGAAAAGACCAATAACCTCAGTAAATCTCATGGCCTTGACAAGTGTTTGCTGAATGAACAAATGCCTCACGTGCCATCTGACTTCTCTTTTGGAGAATAGGAATTGTCCGTTCTCTTTACCAGTACCTGGTACAATTCCTTTTCCTAATTCCATGTTCATCGTATCTTCTGGATCAGACCATTCCCCGAGGGTTCCTCATCACAGAGGAACATGGCTGCAGAGCAAACCAGGGGTTTCTCCCACTGAAGGAAGATAGATTGTTCATCCTGTTGAATACCATTCTCCTAGGGGTTGTAGCTGGATCCCCAAACTTGACACTTGAACATTTCCTGACAGAACCAGTTTCAGAGCACACTGCACCAATTCCCATTCTTACAGACTCGACCATTGGCCTTGTCATGGCAGCCAGGCAGTCTTTTCCCAGGGAATGGCATTGACTGCAGAAAACATACCTCCAAGTTGTGACTCTGATAACTGAAAATAATGTTCATATTGAGCAAGAAGTTTAGATTAGTTGGACATTATACAGGTGAGTTTTTTCTGTTGCCTTGTTACAGCTTTTTCTAAGTTAATGTTTTCATAAATTAAAGTGATGAAAAAATGTTTATTACCTACCAGCATGTTTGATGTCAATTCATTTTCTTTGTCACAGACTGGTTGTCAGGTCCAAACCTCAGGACAAATGGCTAACTGTGGTGCATATTAGAATACCACAGCACATGCTGGCCTCCAGGCTCTCCCTCAGTACCTCAAGTACCTGGTACAGAGTCCCAGGATGCCTTCCTGGTTCCTCTCAGTTCTTCCCTCCCCCAGGTTCTCATTCCTAAACAGTCTTGCTGTTTCAGCCGTGTGCTCTCTTGGCTCCCCCTCTCCTTTGATCCTTCTCTCTCCCCTTCCTCTCTCACCCCGCCTCCTGCTTTCATGGCCAAGTTAAGTCTGCTGGCTATGTTCCATGCACTACTTTCTCTCCCTACTCTGGACTCTCCACCTACCCTCAACCATACCTCGGAGCGGTCACGCCCTCATTTCATTCACAGCATAACTTACTAAAATAGAGGCTGAGTGGGGTCATCAGAATGCCTCATCTGGTAAAGCGCAAGCATGAAGACCATAGTGTGGATTCCCCAGGACCCATGTAAACAGCTGGGCGCTGTGGTACATGTTCATACCACAGGCCTCGGGGTGGGCAGAAAAAGGTGGGTTACAAAGCTCCCCGGCCAGCTCCCCCCGGTCAGCTCCCCGGTCTAGCTGAATCAATGAACTTTGGTTTCAGTGAGAAACTGTCTCTAAAACAAAGTTGCAAAGCAACCAAGAAAGACAACAGACGTCAACCTCTAGCCTCCACACGTACACACCCACACTAAAAGGTTCATGTATCACACACAACATGCAAAATTAAGTAGGCAGACAGACAAACAAACAAACAAATGAAGGTCTATTTAGCTCAAGGTTCCAGAGCCTGGGAATCCCCAAGTCAAGGGATCACCTCTACTGAAAGCTTGCTTACTGTTGGTGGTTTAAAGGTATCACACAATGAAGAGAAAACCCAAAGTGGTGTGTGTGTGTGTGTATGTGTGTGTGTGTGTACATGTGTGTGTCAACCTCTGGTGTCTTTCCTCAGAAGCCATCCACCTTGCTTTTTGAGACAGCGTCTCTTGCTGGCCTGAAACTTGCTGAGCCCCAAGGCTCCTTATCCCCACCTCTCCTACACTGGGTCATTAAGCCTGTGTCCTTTACATGGGTTCTGTCAACCTCAGGTCCTCATGTTTGCAGGGCAAACACTACTGATTGAACTATCTCCCTGTCTCCAAAGGCGCTTTTATATCCGATCACTATCAGGATAACCTGTTTATTGATGAATGGGTCAAACCGTCAAACCACTCATAAGGGAAGATCCCTTATGATACAACCTGCTTCTGTCCCTTAAATGAGGCAACAGTTCATGAATTTTCAAGCTATAGCACAGGGTTAGATTTTTTTTTCCTAAGGAGACTTAGCTCTAAGTCAAAAGACAGCAAGCCCTTTAGTGGTTGCTCTGAAATTGCCCAGGGCCATATCAGCTGGGTGTCAAGATCATACATTCTCCACACTTTTCAGGCTTTCAGTTCTCTCAGGTAAAGAGCAAAAGACAGGGATTACACTCACCACTTAACAGCAGATCCCACATCTATGGAATTCTCAGGACCCTCATTTTATAGACAAGGGCATGGTTACGTTTCTCCTCCACGGTCTCGAGGTAGGTCTGTTGACAGTGGGAGTCTAGAACAGATGTGATTTTAAAAATCAGAATTGAGTGTGACAGGGAGGTGTGGTGAGCTGAGCCGACAGCTAGCTGCCTGTCAAGCAGGTGTTTGTGGAAGAGCGGTCCAGCTCCCACCACCTCAGCCAAATGACCAGCTGGTAGCAACAGTTGGAGACAACTGTCCTTTCTTTGAATTTTGAATTCACAAACATCTTGCGATTAATGATATCAGAGAACACTTGCTTCTCTTGGTTCCATCCATCATGCATCAGAAGGTGACTGGGGTCACCAGCTGTCATATAAAAACTTATGCTTAGTCAGGACAGAAAAGCAGGAGAGAGGGGTAAAACCAAAACCCACTTTCAGCGCTTTGGCATTTGAGAGAAAAGTCCCAAGAGGAGGTCCCTTGTCTTTGAGGGATGGGAAAGTGAGGAGAACATGGCAAACCAAGATTAAAAGGCCAAAATTCATCTCTCCAGGGCTAAAATCCATGACAGGAAGAGAATGTAACAGGCCACCCTGAAAGGATACAAGAAGAAGCTAATTGCCTCCCAGGAGGAAGCTGAGCCTCCAGTGGCAAGTCTCTCGGCATTGCGGGACCTTCTCTGCCTTAAAGCATTTGAATCAGGAAGCGTTCACCTGTTTCATTTTAAATTCCTTTCCGAAAAGGAAAATAATGAGGTACTCTTTAAGAGGATAGTGCTTTAAAACTCAATCCTCGTGAAACAGGATCTAACTAAAATCCGGAACTAACCTGAACCTTTTGGCGATATTGGAGGACGGTATGGCCAAGGGTATGCTGCCTGGAGCTGTGTTGGGGAGCAGCTGGCTCTCACCAAAGCATCAAGCCAATGCATGCTTCTCATTCCCATCTGATATTACTTGCGGGAACTACTAGATAGCAGTCTGAAACAAAGTATCTCCTTTTTTGGAGAAGGATTAAGTATGGGTACTATCCCGCTTTCACAGCTATCATCACGCTGTCCAGTTCAATATAACAAAGTTCCTGCCTAGGCCAACAGCCCACACTAGTATGATTTTGCTCCGATTTGCTAGGATATGTTGATACATGTGAAGGCAACAATAAAGACTGTATATGCCCGCAAAATATACACATATACATATATGTTACACACACGTGTGCACACACATATACACACACAGTTTGCTTTTTTGAGAAAAGCTCTGATGTAGTTCAAGCTGACCTCAAACTAGCTAAATTGCAGAGGATGTCCTTGTACTTAAACTCTAGAGTGATGGAATTACAGGCAAGTGCCAATATGCATTTTATGTATCACCTCAACACAGTCCTTCCTGCCTGCCAGTCTACGAACTTAGCTACATTCCCCAGGCCCTATACATAACATTTTTAAAGAAAATATTTCAGAGGCATAATGTCAATAGAAGTCAGAACTATTAAACGGTGTTGCCAAGGACATCAAGCGACGGACAGATCCTGTATAATGTAGCCGGAAAGATGGATGTGCACAGAATCCAGAGCCAGGATACCTGGGAATATCCACTCCACGACCAAACTAACCATGCAGCTTTGGGTCTCTGTATTACCATCTATAAAATGAGGTGTGTGTATGTGTGTGTGTGTGTGTGTGTGTGTGTCGGGGGGTGGCATGCCAGGTTGCAAAGTGTCATAAGATGAAGTCAGTTAGTAGTTAAGGTATCTGGAACAGTAACTGGCCATACGTAAATATTAATCATTCTGCAAAGAACATTTTGGCAGTGTGGACTATGCCACAAGTCCCCGTGTAAGAAGATCTGTTTTATCAGACTGTCGTAAAGGCCTGGAAGAGACAGTCCTCCACATAACGTCTTCCCTCTCTTAGCTCCATGCTCATAGGCAACACTCTTGCTTACTAGCCCAGCTGCCCAGATATCATTGTTCTGAACGAGATGCAGGCTATCTGCCCCCTCCCACAAAGTAAATGCAGTGGCTTTTGGTTTACACGTCCGCCATTGTTGGGGGGCGGGGCTCACTAGTGTGCATGTCTGGGCACATTCTCAAAGCATACTTTACAAGTATGCCCAACTGAGCTCTAGAACTTGTACTTTGTTAAAGTTACCAAGGATAGACCATGCCACAGCCATATGGCGAGGAGGCCAGGCAGCCCAAAAGAGTCCTGATTCTGTTACTCTATTCCCAGCAGAAGCCATTCGACATGTGTTCAAAATACGGTCATTTTGTTTAGCAAAATGTTATTTTTTTTAACACGGTGTTTATGTAGAGTAATTATACATTCGAAAAAGTGCAGTTTCTTAAATACATGTGACGACACTGAGTCAGGAAAGAAGCCAGCGTTTTGCTTTTGAAAGCTAATGCAAAACCAAAAGGGCCACGGAGCCCTTTTATAGGGAAAGGACTGATTGCAAGTATATTAAAAAACATAACTATTCTTCTTCAATCTCTGAGGTGTTTAGTGTTTGTGTTCACATCATTTTAGAAGACTTATTTTCCAAATTAGTGATTTTCAGAGAGGGCCGTTGGAATTGAGATATTCAAAATCCTAGTGTAAGCCCCAGTACAGGGGGACCACTGCATTCTAATTCAGGCTCAGGAAGACCCTCATGGCCTGCACTGCCCATTTATTAAACAGTGGGCTCTGTTCAGAGAACATGAGAAGGGGGTCAGGACAAACTGGAGTTTGTCCAAAGCAAGGCAAGCGTGGGTTGTATCAGCTCTCTTGTGCCAGCCAGGACATTTTAAGTTGTGAATAACAAAGCATTAGAATTAACCAGAGCTAAGTAAAACAACGTAGGTACCTATAATTTAAACCACACAAGTCTGAATTATTACTATTAGTTATTATTATTATTGGGTCTTGTGTAGCCAAGGCTGGCCTCAAACTCACTATAGAGCTGAGGCTGGCCTTGAACTCTGAATCACCTTGACTCTCCCTCCCAGTCCTGACACTACAGGTGTGCACCACCAGCTCCAGGCTAGAGCTATCTTTAAGCAAGTGTTTATCTGGAGCAAGGCATGGTGTCTCATGCTTGTAACCCCAGCACTTGGGAGGCTGAGGCAGCAGGAGTACTAGGAGTTCAAGGTTAGACTAAATAACATAGTGAGTGAGTCCTAGGCTCCACTGAGCTACGGAATCAGACTCTGTCCGGAAAACAAAAACAATGAAAACAAAAGCTGCCAAACAAACACCCAAAGCTTTTCTGCCGGTTCCCCTGCTGTAATGAGCTCAGGCTTGCCCGCATCTCCACTTGCTTTTGGGTATTGGTGATTTCAGATAGGCTCTTCATTTACTGTCCAAGGTGAATGTCAGCAGTTCCCAACACTCCACACACTCATCCTCAATCCCACACTGTAGAGCGGGAATCTCTAGAGGAAGTCCCGAGATTTATTTATCTTCTCACCGGGTTGACTAACCAACTGTGCGTTCCCTACGACATCACTGTGTCTAGGGAGATGAAATACGGATCCAGGCGATTCTGTTCCTCCAGCTCTCCAGGCCACCTAGAACCTCCTGTGGAAGTCAGAGCTATTGGGAAAGGGAAGGAGCAATGGAAGCTGCAGAAGTAACTAATAAAAGCAATCACCTCATTACAGGAAGAACATTAAAAACCAAGGGAGTTCCTTGCCTTGAGGAAGAAGAGACATAAAAAGACTAAGGGAGTTTTCATTGAAAATTTAAAGGTTTGTCTTTTAGAAGACAAATTAGTTTATTCCATGAAACCCACTAATGTTGGTTAAAACTTGCCAAAAGGCAGAATTTGATTAAATTTAAGTATTTCATCCACAATGGAAAAAACAACGATCAGAACAGAAAGGTATGCAATGAAATGTGAAATTTTTCTTCATTGTCTTTCCTACTTCTAACGTCCCTCTACCAGACACCTCTGGAGTTAGTCTCAGGGAACTGCTTGATGAAAAGCTTTCTGAAGACCAGAGCGACCTGTTGGGCATGCTGGCAGGAGGACCGGAACCCAGTGCCAAGATTACGGCTCTGCAGCTGGCTCAAGTTATGTGAGACTGTACCCCACTCCTTCAAAATTCAAAAATAACTACCTACCCACAAGGACGTGGCTATCTCTTAAAGAGTTTGTATCCCAATTCTTTAAGCAAGATACTTTAGGAAAATTTCTATTTTAGGCGAACATGAACTAAGTAACTGTAAGATACCAGTACTCTATGATTGAATCAAGTGATTAGACCATTATAAGACTATTAAGCTATTAAAGCCCTCCCTCCCTTCTCTTAAAACCACAGTAATCATGGCAGATGAAGTAAGTAGGGACCTACGAAGGGTGAGAGTTGATGGACGGAGGTGGAGTTCTGGCCTGTGAAAGAGCACTTGAACCAGAGTGTGGACGTGAGAATGAGCAGAACAAGAACAACTGCGTCTCACCTGCGCTCTGCTGTGCTGAAGGGCTGGCTGGCTGCCCTTTGGGCGCTGTGTTTACACGCGGATCGTCACACTTCTCTCTGCTGATCTAACTCCTTTGGGTGATTTCACAGCTGGACCCTGCTTCAGTGTATGTTCTAGTAATGTGAATAGTTGCTTTCAGCAACATTTCTAGTATCAGAACCACATCCAAAAAAAAGAAAAAAATCCCAAATTTGCCATTTCATAGAATATAAACTTAATCAAATGATTATGACTGACTGATGCCTAATATACCGAGTCTGCAATAAATACCCTTTAATGAGTATTTGTTTTACATACCACTGAACATTCAACATTTAGTGAAAATGTTATCTCTATTTACTTGTGGGAGTTTAGATCTTTGAATGGCTCCGTAACGTTCAGAATCACATAGCTGAGGAGCTGTAGAACTAGAACAGAGTTCCACTGCTGATGAACCAAACCCGTGCTCCGCTCCTTCCTACATATCTCGCCTTTGCGCTCATATAAGCGCCGTGAGCGAAGGCTTGAGATTCTGTGTGGTTAGACGGCACCCGTGTGTTCAAAGCAATCCTGAAATACAGTCTTTTTTTTCTTTTCTTATTTGTTGTTCATAAATTATTACAACATGACTGGGGAGAGGATTATGCAAAGCAGCAGATGACTGGGTTTTCAGAAGACACCCTCCCCCCATGCTCAGCTGCACAGAGCACACGCAGCCTGGCTCTTTCCTGCCGCTGTGGAGTTGCTTTTGAAGGAATTGTACAGCAGTGACTCACATGGCTCTTGTTCTTGAGGCTCGTGTCAGCTGAGCGCTGAGAACTCGTGAGCTTGGCAGTGCCTATGGACACATTTCTTTTCTTTTTAAGATTTTATTTATTTATGTATAGGAGTGCTCTATCTGCATATATGCTTGCATCCCGGAAGAGGACATTAGATTCCGGTAGAGGTGGTGGTGAGCCACCATGTGGTTGCTGGGAATTGAACTCAGGACCTCTGGAAGAGCAGACAGTGCTCTTAACCACTGAGCCATCTCTCCAGCCACACATTTCTTTTCTTAATGACTGTTAAGTAACGCTTTCCTGCCCCAACACACAACACACAGACACACACACAACCCAACAAAACAAAACAAAACAAAAAACAAAACACTCCTAAGGCGGTATGGACTCCTTAAGCCAAGAGTTTCAGTTAAAAATTAAAAAATTTCCTTCTGTCAAAAAAAAAAAAGAAAGAAAGAAAGAAAAAGAAATCCCGAAGCTGGATATTCCCTTTTCATTTAGGAAATCATCTGTGGGTGTGTGGGAGAACCCTGAGCGGGTTCCCATAGGTGGGGTGGCACTTCCACAGTCAGTTCTTCAGAGAATCTGGCCTTCACCTCCTTAAGAAGACCCAGTCCCTACGCCCACCCACTTATTCTCTTATCACGCACGGAACGAAACTTGTGGCAACCTGGGCTCATTTCATTCATCTTCTTGTTCTTACAGGACAAAGTTTATCTTCCCCGCCTGTCTTCCACACTGTTGTGTCCCCAATGACTCAACTAGCAGGGAGGCTTAATGGATGGGTGTCTCCGGAACCCAGCAAGGCCTCCTGCATTGGATGAACCACAAACCCCTGTACTTACGAACGCCTACTGGAAGGAGTCAGAGTTGGTGGGACAGTAGGGCGGTCAGGATTCGGTCTATTCAGAACAGACTCTGTCCTAGAAAAGGCTCCTTGTCGGAGGGAGATCCTAATCATGCTGTGCTTCAGAAGTAAGACACATGGCCCAAGCTGAGTCCAGTCCTGCCCTTCATTTCCCACCAGTCCTCTTTAGGCTCAAGGTTTCAGCCACCAATCTGTCCTTTTGCCTCTAAGTTTCAAACTTCGGCTGGAGAAAGATACACCTGCTCTTTTTCTTTTTTCTTTTCTCTCCCTTCCCACCCCATCTCCTTTCTTTTTTTTTTCCTGCCTTTCTCTCTCTTCACCTCCCTCTTCTCCCTGCTTCTTCTGTTCTTCCCTCTCCCCTCTTCTTTCCCTCTTTCTTAGGAAGCTGCAAGGATGTGCATCTGCAACCAGATCTTCCTCCGTGGAGAAGCTCTGCAATCCCCCGCCCCCCCCCCCCACGGCCTGACAGCAACAGGCAGAAATTAAAAGACAGCGGGGCGTTAGAAGGCCTCGGTGGCCAGAGCCGGGGGACCTGCACCTTTCAGAGCTTAACTGTCCCGTGTTCAGTTTCAAATCTAGTTTCTTCTTGTAAATAACTCCCTAAAACCAAACCAAAAAGAAACAAACAGAAAAACCCATCTCAAGTCCTTTGGCTGAACCTGAGACTCATAATCCCTAGAAATGTAGAGTCAGGGGTGATAGCAAGGGCCTTCTGGGCAAAACCAAAGTGATTGGGCTAGCTACGATGCGTAGGAAAACTCACAACTAAATATTTCCGAGATAGACACATACGGCTTTAATCTCTCTCTCCACTGTGGTTCTCATTTACATTTACACAGCTTGTACTTCGAAACAGGCAATGAAACGTGATGAGAAAACGCTTGGGATCTAAAGCTAAGTGAGGAAAGAAGGATGGGAGTAATTATTCAGGCGGATGACGAAGGCTCAGGAATTTCACAGGCTTTTCAATCAAACACTTTGATCTGAAGATATAGTCTTGCCTTGAGCACTTGGCTTAGTATCTTTGAGCCTTTGGCTTTCTGGTCTGGAAACCAGAGATAACACCTGGGTCTATTCTTGAGAGATTAAATGAAATGCAGTATGTAAACTCCCTACCACTGGGCCTGATGTTTAATAGATGTTACTTTTTCTTAATGCTCAAAAGTAATAATAAACTCCCCACATAAATTCTTAAAATGCTCGAAGAAACACATTCCTATGTTAACAGTATTTGTGTTTGAATTTATTCAACCAACATGTATCAAATCTGACAATATTCAGGCGTGTCCTGTGGTCACAGCAGTCAATGAAACAGGAAGAACCCTTGACCTCACTGAGCTGAACTTCCGGTGGAGAGATACATATGATAAACAGATAAGTTAAATGGTGGCCCAAGCATCTGGAGGTGTGAAGATAGGGAGTGTCTCACAAGGAGACCGACGAGCAGCAACTCTCCTAGTCATTTATTGAGGATGTACAAACTGATTATTTATTTATTGGAAAACTGCTACTATTTTCCAGTTTTATTAAAATATAATTGAACAATAAAATCACATATACTTAAGATGTGGAGTACGATGATTGATATACACACACATTCTGAAGTTATCACCTTCACCGAGCCTCACATAGCTACCATTCTCTGCATGTGTGGTAAGAACACTTTGGATCTATTCACTTGGCAAATGTCAAGCATCTAGTATCTAGCACAGTCTTACTGTGGTTGCAACACTGTGCATTAGAACCCCGAGATTTAAGCATCTTAGAAGAGAAAGTTCCTGACCTTAGACCTCCCAGGCCCTGCTGGTGATTGCTGTTTGTGCTCTTCTTGTTTATATTCCACACTCCACCCGGAGCAAGAGCATGAAGAATGTGTCTTCCTCATCTGCCTTAACTAACTTAGTATAAAAACCTCTAGGCTGATCCGCCCTACGCCAAAGGATGAAATTCCTCTCTCTTTATTATTTTATTTAGTGTATGTGAGTGTGTGTTTACGTGTGTATGTGTGTGCATGTGCCTGCGTGCACGTGCCTACGTGTGCTCAAGTGAGTGCATCTGGAGACCTGAGGGACAACCTCACTTACTAACCAACTTTTATTTTATTTTTCCTTTGAGACAGGGCCTCTCACTGCCTTGAACCCCCCATGTAGCGAGGCTAGCTGGCCAATCTGCCTGCCACTGCCTCCCCAGTGAGTGGATTGCCAAGCCCCACAGCACAACCTCACCAAGGCAGGTTTCAATTTTTTTTACCACAGGTCCTCAGTTTGCAAGGCAGGCACTGAGCTGTCTGTCTAGCCCAGATTTCTCCCATTAAAAGGCCAAATACCTATTGGGTATAAATCTATCTGTCTGAATGTCTGTCTGTCTCTCACATTCTCGTTATCCACCCATCTGCTTGCTTTTGGCTTGTTCTCATACCTTGGCTGTTATGGATATCACTGTGACAAGCACAGAGATGCAGATGTCTCTCCTGGATACCGATTTCATTTCTTCGGCCGTGTAGCCATCCAGCACTCCTACAGGTTCTGAGCCTCTGTACCGTTTTCATCACGGTGATTGTACCAACTCACGTCCCAGTCAGAGTGCAAGATTCCCCTTTCTTCCCACTTATCACCTCTTATCTTTTTGACAACAGCCTCATCGTGGCAATGATAGATATCTCACTGTGGTTTTGATTTGCATTTCCTTGACGTTTAAAGATGCTGAGCATTTTTAAAACATGCCTTCTGGCCATGTGCATCCCGCCTTTAGGTAATGCTTGCTAGCTCGGGTCCTTTGCTCAGTGTTTTTGTTTGCTGTCTTCTCTTTTGTGGTGCTGGGGTGAAACCCTGTACCTTGCATATACCAGGCAAGAACTCTACCGCTGTCTTAGTTAGGGTTCTATTGCATCGATGAAACACTATGACCCAAAAGCAAGATGGGGGAAAGGCTTTATTTGGTTTACACTTCCATATCACATACCATCATCAAAGGAAGTCAGGACAGGAACTCAAAAAGGCAGGAACCTGAAGTCAGAAGCAGAGGCCATGGAGGGATGCTGCTTACTGGCTTGCACACCATGGCTGGCTCAGCCTGCTTTCTTATAGAAACTAGGATCCCCAGCCTAGGTATGGACCATCCAATTGGGCTGGGCCCTCCCTTATCAATCAATCAATCACTAAGAAAATACCTTATAGGCCTGCCTATAACACCTTTTGCAGGCATTTTCTTTGTCTTGATTTTTGAGACAGGGTTTCAAAACTACTGTTGACTTAAAACTATCCAGCCCCATCAAATATAAACTAAGCCTTAGTGTGTTGTTGCTGTTTGTTTGTTTGTTTGTTTTTGAGACAGGATCTGATCTTATTCTCTAGACCAGGCTGTCTTGGAACTCACATTGTAGTCCATGGCTCACTGTCTCAGTTTTTTAGATTCTGGGGCATATGCCACCATACGCTAGATATTTTGCCTACTTTAAAAACAAAACAAAACAATGCGCTACTTGGTTGGTTCTACTGTTGAGCACTGAGTTCTTTCTATGAGTGCATTATCAGTTTGGACGGTTGTACCAGCACCTCACCAGAAATGGAGGAAGCAGTGTTTCCTTTTATTTTGTTGCTGCTTTTTCCTTTTGCAGACTGCTTCCTTTGTAGTGTGGAAGCTTCTCGGCTTGATGAAATCTGACTTCTTATTTGCTTTTGTTGCTTGTGCTTCAGGATGGACACACACACACACACGCACACAGAGGATTGCCAAGATTAATCTTGAGGATTTTCCCCCGTGTTTTCCTTTAATAGTTTTATGGCTTTGGAGCTTATATTTCAATCTTTACTCAATTTGGGGTGGATTTTTGTGTACAACTGAAGAGCAAATTCAATGCTACGGTAATATCCAGCTTTCCCAACGTCATTTAGTGAAGAGACCATGCTTTCCCTAGAGTGTAGTCTCCATGCTCTTATTAAAGACTAGGTGGTTATTTGTATAGATTCTTCTGTGTCTGTTTTTGTACCAGTGTCCTACTGTTTGGATGGCTCTAACTTTATCAAATCATTTGGAGTTAGGAAATCTTATTATTCTGCTATGTTTATTCTTATTACTTAAAATTTCTTTAGCTATTCAGGGTCTTTTGTAGCTTCACATGAATATCAGAGTTGTTCTATCTGTAAAATACGTCAAAGGATGTTTAAGATGTTTTATTAGCATACGCTGGATGCATATACCAAGTTTCATTATGACATTATGCCATTCGGTTTTTGGTAGAGACTGTATCCAATGTGTGCACCACTTTGAGAAGAATGGACGTTTTCATAACGTATATTAATGGCTCCAAACCATGTCAGCCTTACACTTAGTTGTGTCTCTCTCAGTTTTTCCCATCAGGACTTTAAAAGTTTTAGGGCATAAGTCTTTCATCTCCTTGTTTAAATTTGTTCCTTAAATATCTTATTCTTTTTGGAACTATTTTAAAGGAGATTTTTCTTAATTTTTTTTCTCTTCCTTTCTCTCTCTCCTTCTTTTCCTCATCCTACTCCTCCCAGGGTCTCATGTTTCCCAGACTAGCAGGCCTTGTCCTCCCTACGTAGCTGAGTATGTTCTTGAAGTTTTGATCTTCTTCCCTCCACCCACAAGTGCTAGGATTACAAATGTCCGCTACTGCATCTGGTCTATAGAGTGCTAGAGAGCAAACCCAGGGCTCTGTGCAGGCTCCACAAGCCATCTACCAACTGAGCCACATCTCCAAGCCCTTTAGGTTCTTCTTTTGATAGCTCCTTTATGATATGTAGATGTGGAACTGACTTTTGCATGTTGGCTTTCTATCCTGGAGCATAGAATTGATTTAGATGCCTTTTACGATTGCTACTCCTAATAACCCCCACCCTCCCTTGTTCTGGGGCCTGAACCGAGTGTGTTGGGCCATGAGCTGTACTCCCAACTTTACTTTTTTTTCTTTTTTCCTCAAGTTTTTTCTTTCTGTTTGTTCTTGGGAGTTTGCTTTTGTTTTGAAACAAGGCTAGCCTTGAACTTGCCACGTAGCCAAGGATGACCTAGAACTCCAGATCCTCCTGCTTCCATTTCCCAAGTATTAGGATCAGAGACATGCGGCATCACACTCAGCTGAGCCAACAGTTCTCATCCTGACTTCCCTGGCAACTTTTCTACTCTCTTCTAAGACAATTCTAGTTCAAACCCAGCATTTTTATTGCAACCCATAATCAAAGCATGCAATTAAGCTAAATACGGTAGTGACATTCTAACTGAAATGAATAGTTACAATAAAATATAGTTACAAAATATTGCCCTGGAGTTGATAAAATTAACCTTGCAGTCTTTCAACAAAAGCGCTCTTTCCCCACTCATTAGGATTCTGAAAAATATGTATCTACGTTCTGAAGGTAGCAATACAGAAGTTAAAATTTCTTCCTTTTTCTACAATGTAACAAAAAGAAGAAAAACTCAGGGAGATGAAGGGAACTGAAAAATAAAAGCAAGAGTGAGGGAGGATGGCAGTTTCTTAGAGCTGTGCTGAAGATGAAGCTCAGTGGTAGAGCACTGGCCTACCATCTTTGAGGTTCTGAGTTCAATCTCCAGTACCCCTAAAAAACATAAAACAGGTTAAATAAAGAAACAGCACAGTTTGTCCAAGAGAGAGACAGCATCAGAGAGAGACAGATAATGATATGCTGGTACCAGAATCAAGGATTTGTTTGTTTGTTTTGTTTGCTTTTTTAAAAGCCAGGCCAGAGCTGTACCCCTGAGTCACACTGCAGCCCTATCATGGTCCTATAAGCCATGTAGCTATAGCTATAGGGAAATGAAATAAACTGTACAAAGCACTTAAAATGGTGCACACTAGATGCCCAGTATGTGAAGCATCTGAATCTGAATTTGCACAGATGGCAAAGCATTTGTGATTAATAAGTGTTCACCCATTTTTGCCCTTTACAATCTTTTGTTACTGTTTCCTCACCTGGTACTAACTCACTGGATTAGATGTTAAATTCAGTAGGATGCACTGGTGATTTTGAACACTCAGCACCAAGACCTCAGGTACAGATGGTCAACCAGGAGTCTGGCATAAACTAAACTCCAGGCCTCATGTGAACTCCAGAATCTTCCTGTTAGCACAACCTTTCTTTCCCCCTCAAGCCTCAGAGACCAAGGCTGGGGTGGAGACTTTTATCGGATCCACTCCTAAAGACCATGATGTGTCTAAATGCACGTTACTTCTGCAAAATGTTCACATATTTAAAAAGCAAACCAGGTAATTTGAAAGGCAAAGAGCCAACGCTTTGATCCATAATGATTTTACCCTCTGCCTCACAGAGCCCTTGCATGTATCTGTCAGTCATGAGGCATAAGGCAGTGCACACAGATGCGGAAAGCGCCCCAGCGTAGGCGAAGGATAGCACCACCGCTCTTCTCTTAGGTGCACTCGAAAACTCATGTTTGCGAGCTGATACTACTTTGTTTTGCAAACAGGGTCTCTAAATATAGCCCAGGTTGGCCTCAAACTTTTCATTCTTCCCTCAGCCTCCTAAGTTCTGGGTGGATGGGTGTGAAACAGCACCCCCCCCACACCCGTCATTCTTATTTTTCTTTCTTTTTTTAATGTTGTCATTGGCAGAAACGACTCTCCTTCTGAGGCAGGAGGACCTGCCTGAGAACAGGGCTTTCAACAAACGCCATTCTCTTCAAGGAGGCAGTTTCTAGTTCCTGGCACCGAGCACTCAGGTACAGATGATCAGCCAGGAGTACAGCACAAAATACCACCTAGGGCTCCCTATCTTCAGCCCCAAATTTTCCTGTGGGAAAGCAAAAGGCTCACGTGGGAACTTCAAGGTTTGAGGCTCCATTCTTGAAATCTCTGAAAGCAGTAACAGGAAGAGCCCCTGTGGAGTGTGACAGGGCAGGGAACGTTTAAGCCACAGCGGCTGCTTATCTTTCTAACCCTTCGGTCTCACCAAGGAACACTACAAATTTAAACACAACTCGAATCAAGGGGCTTTGAAACTGACTGATCTTCCATTGGTCCTTGGGAGGAGGCAGGGCAGAGGTTATATCAAATAATCCAGGACCAGCCTATGTTAACTGGCTAAGATTTGTTTGTTTATTTTGTTTTGTCTGAGACAGGGGCTCTTCATTATGGAGCACTGTCCATCCTGGAACTTGCTAGAGACCAGGCTGGCCTTGAACTCCTGCCTCTGCCTCCCAAGATTAAAGGGCATGGTCCACCACACCTAGCAAGTGGCTGTATTTTAACCTTGTGTGTGTGTGTTTGTATGTGTGTGAAAATACATTTCCTGTGTTATGTAAACAAGCTGGTGGCAGTCGTCACATTACTGGCGTTGATTTCCAGCTGGTTCACTTGTTCACCCAGCAGATCTGAGGGAAGGCTGTGGAGCAGGAGCCAGTGTCCAAAGCCGCCTGACTTTGTAGCACTTTCTTCATTTAGCAGCGAGGGAGAAAAGCGAGCAGCAGAAGTAAGGAAAAGTAAATCATGAGGGATGTTACTAGGTGATAAAAGCTGCGGTGAGTACCTGGGCAGACTGTACCCAGTATCTGCTGACTCCCCTGTCTTCAGAGAGCCAAAGACCTTTGCCATCTCTTACCCATTCCCCACCGGGCCCAACCCCTAAAGACTGTGGTAAGATGCTGACGTTCTTACCAAGTTCCCAACAGACCTTGATGGCAGTGGGGATTGTCGACACCAAAGTGTAAAGGACTCAAGTACACATAAATACTGTGCTTTCCCCCCAAAATTTCACTCTCAGGACAGCTGTCTAGGCCCTGAATTCACACAGGAAGACAGTCTTTGTTGGTGAATAATGTGATGACTTTTTAAAAAGAAAGACTCAAAAGAAACATGTGCATTTGTAAGTTTGATTAAAAAACCAAACAAACAGTGAGATGGCTTACTAGGTAAAGGTGACTGCTATCAAGCCTCCCATGAGAGCGCGCTCTCTCTCTCTCACATGCACACATACATTCACACAAAAAAATGTAATTTTAAAAAATTAAAAGAGAGACAATTGTGTTTTAAAAATTATTTCCCTTCAAATATTTAAAGTAACCAAAGAAGAAAGAGTGAGGAATGAAATGGGTATTATACTGTGTGCTGACCAGGGAAAAAAACTCTACAGTACTTTTGTCAAGTATAAGAAAGCTATCAAATGCTCTCTATAAAATGTTGAGCTTCTGAAGTTCATAGAGAATATGAGTGTGTGTGTATAAAAGTTTACCACACGCAAGCATGGAAATGGAGGGAAGTCATACATAGATGAATATGAACCCAGCCCACACCTTGACCATAATCAAACCTACCAGCACAGGAGGGTAGACATATATGCCTCTGATGTCTACACTCCGAAACAGACACATTGTTAGCACAACATGACAGCCCCAGACAAATAACCTGGGGGAGCACTGGATGAAGCAAACCGAGGAACACTGAATAAAATAAATGACTGGGTTTGTTTCTTTTTCTGAGATAGGGTTTCATGCTGTTGCCCAGGCTATAGTATATAGCCTATACTGTCCTTGAACTCGTAGCATTTCCACTGCTTCAACCTCCCTAGTACTAGGATTACAAATACAAGCCACCACATCTATCTCTGATTTGATTTCTTTAAAAAAATTATATATATATAATATATTATATAATATATAATACACATATTAAAATTATATATATATAATTTATATATATTTGATTTCTTTTAAAATTTATATATAACATATTATATAATATATAATATACATATTAAAATTATATATATATATATATAAAAATATATATATATATTAGCTGGGCATGGTGGTACACACCTGTAATCCCAGCACTCAGGGAGGCAGAGGCAGGCAGATCTCTGTGAGTTCAAGGCCAGCCTGGTCTATAAAGCCTGGTCCTTGGCTCTGAGCACTTACCCAGGATGCAGTATTCTGAGTGCTAACGTGAAGAAGGTCCAGGCAAGCCAGAACACACTGAGAACCCGGCCAGGGACACATAACAATTAAAAGACATGGCCCTGGTTTGGATTCTAGATGTCAGCATAAAAGACATTATCAGAATGGTTCACATAATTACAACGTGAACTTTTAATAAAGTGTGGCAAAACAGACATCGATACAATTGCCATCTTTAGCAATTTTTCCTGGGACAGTCCAGCAACAGTGAGCACATTCATTGCTCCATAAAGCCGTCATTACCATCCATTTCTAGAAATAGAAACTCGGCGTCTGTTGGACAATCAGTCCCTCTTGCCCTCTCCTCCCACCGCTTAGTTGTCGCCATTCTTTTCTTTCCTAGGAATTTGAGCATCTTAAGGACCTTCTGAGAGGGGACTCATACAGCATTGCGTTCGTTCTGCTGTGCCTCGCGTAATGTCTCCAAAATGCAGGTGCGCTGCAGCATATTTCAGAATTTCAAGGCTGGGTAATACTCTGTTGCCTTTATGCACCTCATTTTGTTTACATGCTCATCTTTTTAAGTGATACAGTGGGGGTTGAGCCCAGGGTCTTATACACACTAAGCAAGGATTCAGCCTCAGATCCACATTCCTAGTCTTTAATGTTTTTTATTTTTATTTTTATTATTTTCTTTAAGGCTTTGAGGGTTAATTCAGTGGTAAAGTCCTCACCTTGAGAGAGCAAGGCCCTGGGTTCTGTCTCCGGCATCGGGGGGAAAAAACAAAAAATGTCTTAAGAAAATTGAGACAGGGTTTTGTCAAGTGCAGGGCTAGCTGGAGCTCAGGCCTCCCTGCTAGCCCCCATGGGCTAGGACTCCAGGCGTGGATAGGATTAGAGGTATGCGCAAAGGTAGCAGTTTATGCTACATGCCTGGCTGCATTGGTTTCATGATGGGTATTTAGATTGTTCCTACATTTTGCCTCTCGTGAACAATGCTGCTGGGGCAATTGGCCTGTATTTGGACTTTTACCTTAGCGTAATCTTTCAGTGCAAAATAGCCTGAATCTGGTGTCTATAGTGACAAACAAGTGTAAGGACATGCATGTTACCATGTTAGGAGGCGGAGGGGTGTGTTATTTGCAGGCTACTCTTAAATGCATCTGAGAAAAAAGAAAGAAAAAGAGAAAAAGGAAAATACTAAAAATCGATGACTGAGTAGAGGGCATGAGTTCCCTGGCATAGTCTTGCAGTATTTGTATGTCAAAATAAAAAAAAAAAAAAATACACAAGAAAGCAAGGAAGACAGAAATTTCATTGACAATGATCAGGCCTCATGGGGAAGGGGGGATCAATGACAAGCCATCCCTCACAGGCCTCCATGTAATGGAAGGAATTGGGCGGGGCTTGGTATCCACCACAGCCTAATGGGGCAGCCCCAGTCACTGTGCTCTGCTGTTCGCGCTTCTCAGCCTCTCTCTGCTTCTACTTGAGGGGCTTCCGTTCCTACAATTAATTTATTCATGTCCTCTCTTCCCTGTTATCAGCTTGCTTATAGCTTTTTTTTTTTCATGGCTTCTCCCTCCCTCTTCTCTCTCTCTCTCTTTCTCTCTCTCTCTCTCTCTGTTTGTGAGTGAATGCATGCTCATGTGCTGGCTGTGTCTGCCATCTTCCTACAGTTTAGACAGTTCAGCCATATGGTACAGAACAGAATGAACTGGAATGGAAGGCACGGCAGCTTTGTAATTTAAGCGTATGTAATGGCTTTCCAGTACAGCTTTAAAGACCATGGTAATAGTAGGTGTCGTTCAGAGGTTTAATATGGAGGCTGTAATGTTAAGAAATAACAAACCACCGAATTTCACTAGGCATGAGAATCTCTACTTGATTCACTTGAAAGATGTGGGGGTAGGGGAAAGACACTATGTATGAAAGTTTAAAGAGAATCAGAAACAAATTTTGATACAGTCTTGGAGCAAATGAAGGTTGATCATCAGAAAACTGTTTCATTCTCCCCCTCCCCCCTTCTTTCTCTCCCTTCCTTATTTATTCTTTCTTTGGACAAAATTTATTATGTATAAGGCAACATGAGGAGCGCTGTGGAGACTATATATCGACTAAGATGTGACCCCTGGCACAGGAAGCTTTAAGCATGTCCAACTGCCTCCCACTGGCTGCAGGTGCCCCAGGAAAGCTATAAATATGGCCCAATACATTTGGTGATGACAATATCATGTTGCAAAGGTTGCAAAGTGTCAAAGGTTGCTCTGGACTGGTGCTTCTTCAGTGGCCATTGTCACAACCTATTTGGGATGACTTATTCTGTTGAGACTGAGACAGAATTGAGAAGCTAGGTGGGGTGCAAGCTGGGGCTCCTCTAGAACATTCAGGAACTGGGCACAGTTGGGCATCGCAGGCATAGGCATCTGCTCTCATTGGCCAGCAGGCAGGGTCCCAGTGGTCAATGGGTTTACCAGGCAGCTGTTGATGCAGTCAGGAAGGTTAGGGTCACAGGTGCTGCTGGTAGGCAGATCTGAAGCTCATTTTACTTCTTCAGTAGTTCAATGGCAGTTGTCAGTTCTCTGAACTAGGAGCTTGGGTCTAGGGAGAACAGGGCACCAGTTACAAGCCAGGTTGTCCAGGATCCCAGCACTGGAAATTGGAAAAGCATGCATACATTTGGAAGCTGAGTGAGAAATTGGGAATATAAGCTGGGCTACTTGAGAGCCCAGCATCAGGGATCATAAGACACATGGTGATGGATCCTACGTGACTTCAGGTCAACAACTGTTCAGCCTTCAAGCCACACTGTTGCTTTGTTTCTTGCTCTCTGCTTCTTTGTTCCTGTCCCAGCTCAGCTCACGCTACTGAAAGTAGGGAAGGAAAAAGCACTTGAAAGAAGGCTTCATTGGATTTCGCGTGCACAGGGGATGCAGTGCAGGAGAGTGGCTCCAGGTGACAACCCTAGTATCTCGAGCAGCTTGAGGGAGATGCTTGGACCAATCACAGCCATTCTTCTGGGGTCAATTAGTGGCCCTTGCTCCAGCCAAGTAGAGCCCGGCCTCTAAGCACCAATCACTGTAATTAAGGATTGTGTGGCAAACCAAGCTTCAGCCTTGCTTCTCATCACCAAGGAAAGTGCTCCCCGTCTCACAGTCTGATACAAACTGCTTCAGACAGCTCTCGCTGTCTTGCACCTTTGGGAGCTGGGGGCAATCAGCTGCACTGTTGGCACAGTCAGCTCAAAGTCTGTCACAGGTGGGCGTGTAAGAGTGGTCTGGCTAGTTCTTAGACAAACAGTCCTTTGGCTCAAGGCAGTTCAGGCCACAGGAGAGTTCGGTAGCTGATAATTAGGGAGTCAGATTGCCCCGCCCCCAAGTGATTTTGCTTATTTATGGGAAAATGAACCTTAGAAGGCATTCGTATAACGTAAGAACTTATCATTAACACGAATAGTGATTTTTAATAGGTTTTGAAAAATGCTTTAACAAAGTTTAATATCTGCCCAGTTTCTAGGGAGAGGTGACTCTGCTTAATCTGCTTATGCAGGGGGATTGTGGAGGATTTTGAGTTCAGTATCAGCAGGGTCCACAGCATAGAGAGCCTGTCTCAACGACAACAAAACATCATGATGACGACAACGATGATGACGATAAAATTAAGTCAGGCTTGTTGCCAACAGTTGCCATGGGAAGTTAGGGGTCTCCAGAGGAATAGAATTTAGATAATACGTATGTACGTATGTATGCATCTATGTATGTATGTGTATTGGATTTATTAGAGTGGCTCACAGGCTATGCTCCAGCTAGTCCAACAATGGCTGTCTACTAATGGAAAGTCCAAGAATCCAGTAGTTGTTCAGTCCACGAGGCTGGATGCCACAGCTCATGTTTAGTATACTCCAGAATCCCGAAGAAGTAGGCTCAA
This sequence comes from Meriones unguiculatus, assembly GCF_030254825.1. NCBI lineage: Eukaryota > Metazoa > Chordata > Mammalia > Rodentia > Muridae > Meriones > Meriones unguiculatus. The sequence continues at coordinate 78,288,222 of NC_083359.1, forward strand.
ACGCCAGTGAAGGGATGGACTCGCTAGCAAGAACCAACAGGCACAGAGAGCAAGCTTCCTTCCACCCTGTCCCTATGTCAGCAGAAGGCGTGGCCCAGGTTAAAGATGGATCTTTCCACTGACAAGGTCTGGATTAGAGGTGGGTTTTCCCATTTCAAATGATATCACTAAGGAAAAAGAATTCCTCACAGGTGTGCCCAGCCATTTGAGTTTTAGTTAACTCCACATGTAGTCAAGTTGACAACCAAATAGCCATCACAGGCAGTGATCAGATGCTTGTAGGAAGCGCCTACTCCTTGGATGTAATGATACAATAATGACTATGTTAAGTTTTTTTTCTTGCAAATACTGTTTTCAAGAGGTGTTTGAACTAAAGGACTTTGCCAGATGTGGTTTGTCTGGGTACGTTCCTGTCCTCCTCTCCATCATCCCTTCTCTTCCTGGTTTCTGCAACATGAGGATGAAGGAGCATTGCCATCTGCTGTGGGGAATAGCCAGGAATTCCCCTATCAACAGATCCTCGTGTTTTCAAAAACAGAAAAGACAATAAGATTGTGTTTATTTTAAACCCATTTTGTTGTATTGGTTTTTAGACCTGAGGGAGGTGGGTTGGACCCCTTTTTTGCTTACTTTGGGTGTAAACATGCCTGAACACACAGGGCCCGGCCTAGCGTGAGTCTGACAGTTCTGCTGCCTCCGCTTCCTGTGTGCTGCATCACGCGTACAGGACTCACCTACTTCAGGCAAAATGTGGGAAAGCAGGCCACACTCCACAATGTCACCCCATGAGTCTATCCCAGTTTCTCCTTACTCTGGGCATTGAGACTAGACTAGCAGAGATGACGAGGCCCTGAGTGCAGGAGGAAGAGGACCGTTTTCAGCGTGACTTGCCTATCCTTTTGCCTCCTGGTTTTGTTTTCTCAGCTGTAGCTTGAACGAAGTGAAATCTGGCGCGTGTGACCTCAGCTCCTGGAAGGTGGAAGCAGGAGGACTGAACGCTGGTTTGAAGTCAGCCCGGACTTAAAAAAATAAGACCCCGTCTCAAGCAACAAAACAAAGCAAATGAGCAAACGACACAAAACCACCCAGCAATGAAAATAAAGCCAGAGAGCCAGGCGGTGGTAGCATGCCTTTAATCCCAGCACTCTGGAGGCAGAGGCCAGCCTGGTCTACAGAGAGAGTTCCAGGATAGCCAGCCCGACACAGAGAAACCATGTCTTGGAAACAGAACAAAACAGAACCAACCAACCAAACCAAACAAGCCAGAGAAGGGATAGCAGTACAGAGTAACTTAATTGTACCAATGTCATAGAGCAATACTGTTGCAAAGGGCTTCACCTCTTAGTGACTAGGTGGAGTCATTATTGTGGGGGTTCTGGACCTCAGAATAGGAGACCAGAGAGTCAACATTTTCCTTATCTGAAAGAAACAGACCGTGAAGGACAAATGTCTTCTGGGTTTACTTTCTTCATATGTGATAGCGTGATACTTCCTTCACGGTGTGGTGTCTCCTTCAGATGGGAGGACTCACTCAGTGACAATATGAAAGGCACACAGCACAGGGCTGGGTACCAGTGACGCAAGCAATTCTCTCTCCAAATGGGGAGGGGCACCCTGGGGCCAGGAAGAGGGCAGCGAAAGAAAAGTGTTCCTACCTCCTGGTGGTGACGCCGTGGCGTGTGAGCTGGTAGGAGGCACGCTGGGAGGATGGTTTTGCCAGGCACGGAAAATGAGCCAGTTACAGTAAGGCTAGGGGCTGGAGCGATGCTTTTCTAACCTGTAGCTTTGGTGCAGCATGATGAGCTGCTGCTTGCATCCTGGAAGGGAGGTGGAAGTCAGGCAACTGTTAACAGGCTTCGCCATCCAATTACTCACTGATCTTAATAGAAAAAAAAAAATGAGAAGATCCTCTGGGTTTTGCTGTACATATCTAGGTCATTTCAGCATTTTCACTCAGTCAGTCAATTCTGCACCACAGACACAAACCCACAACATCTGCAAGAAATGGGATTTCTCAAAAGTCACATGCATCTTTAGAGCAAGGCTGCCAAGTACAGAAATCTTACTTCTTAAAGCAGGCATGGCTTTTGAGGCAGCCACACCAAAAACCATGGAGGTGATTAATTTGAGATTCTACTGTGATTATTTTTTGAGGATTAAAACCCCACATTCTCCCCAAAATATTTCTAATATGTACCCCATTCTCTTGTGTTCATAGGGGAAACAAACAAACAAACAAACAAACAACAACAAAACCTTAGGGCTTGCTGAATCTTGCAGCAATGAACAGCTCTTCCCTGACCACTGAGGGCAGGATGGGCCCATTGTCAGATTCTGTTGCAACCTCTTGTTTTTGAGAGATATTTCAAGGGCAATATGGCCTCTTCCTAGGATTTCTACTGAGGTCATGCGGAAGGCTAACAGTAGAACCCTTTATCTTTTCCTGAGGCTTTAGCCAAGTCTTCCAGTGGCTAGTGGCAAAACACTCCTTTATTCCCAGTTTCCATCACCCGTGGATTAGCATGAATCATTAACATCTTGACACCTACTGGTGTCACTCACACACACACACACACACACACACACAGAGAGAGAGAGAGAGAGAGAGAGAGAGAGAGAGAGAGAGAGAGACTACTCCAACAAATAACTCCTGTGATACACAGTATTTGCTTGGAACTGCTCCTTTCCTAGCTGTTTCCTTTTCATCGCCCATTTTGTTCTCTTCCAGATCAGTTTTTTTTTTCTTAAATCTGCTGTCACACACACCTTGTGATCTTGTTTATGCTTCCCCTTTGTTATTTCCTCAGCTGCTAAGCCCTCTCTCCTCCTCCTCCTTTTCCTTCTTCCTTTCTTTTCACCTATCTAATGGATCCTTCCAGCCATTCAGAGATAAGCCAGGTAGATTTTTTTTTAATGTAATATCCTAACACTAATTATTCTTCCAATTCGTTTACTCATCCTTCATTCATTCTTGCAGCCAGTGTTTATGAAAGACCCATTCTTCACAAATCCATTCAGTATGAGTCCACTCAGTACTATTCTAGAATTGGGATGCTGTGTTGAACAGATAGTCTTTAGACTCTTGTTTTTTTAGTGTACTGTGGAAGACAGACAAGTATAGCAACAAGTACCACAGCTTCGGCTGACAAATAAGCTACAGGGAAAACATTGCTAAATAACAAAATCTAGCCAATTAATCAAGTTGTTAAAAGGTAAGGTAAGGGCTGGAACATGCCATGGGAGCAGATCTTTTTCTCCTTGTAGCAGCAGGGAGGGTTTCTTTGAGAAATTCTTTGCTATTTGAACAAAAACAAATTATCAAAAGCAATTGCCCACCAACTAATACAAGAGAGGAATACTAGAAGTAAAAGGGATGCAGGGAGTTCCTGAGACATGAATGTTCTAGAGAGATAAGGGGGTGGGGGGAGTATAGTAGGAAATGTGGTGGAATGCAGAGGGGAGAGCTGGAAGGCATGAAGTGGGGAGCAGAACCAAGAGCTCCTCCTCAATGTTCAGTTTGGTACCCCAACAGACGTGGTGCCCTCTCCCAGGAGGAAACACTTGGGGAAGGTTTGTGTGGATAGATAGTGGGGCTCTTGGATCTGAAAACAAGAGTTCCTTTTCTGACACATTAAGTGTAAGAGCCCTTTAGACATCCACAGATAGATGCAGAGCAGACTATGGCATGCATAAGAGTCTGTGGTCCAACAAGAGATATAATAGAAACTTGGAACTCATCAAAAGCAAGGAGCCTGGATGACATAGCTTCAGAAAATAACGCAGACTGAGATGAGAACAGGTCAGAGCTCTGGGACCCCACAGCATTTGGAGGTCAGAAAGGAGGTATTAGAAGGTGGGATTGAACTCATGCTCTTGAGGTGTCCTACACATACAGTGTGCTAACAGCTTCATGTGCTAGACTTGCAGGAAGGACGGAGGCTGCAAAGCTCCTGTGACCACTCAGCACCACAGGAGCTGACAGATTTCACTGGTGCGCATGCTCTTCGTAGGGGCCTTCCTTGCCACATGCTTCTCCGTGTTCCAAACTCTCAGCGCAGAAAGACATTGCCAGGCTCCTGGGGAACTGGGACTACTTCCTTTCTTATTTATGTGTGTGTGTGTGTGTGTGTGTGTGTGTGTGTATGTGTGTGTGTGTGTTTGTGTGTATGTATGTATATTCTTCTCTCATTTACTACATCCTGACCAAAGCTGCCTGTTGTGGATTATTAATATTTATTATTGATTTATCTTTTAGTTAAGCAGCGGTTATTCCTAAACCAGCTGTATTAGAAATCACCACACAGAGACTAGGATGTATTTAGTTAACCTAGAACACAATGCTGGGCAATAATTACTCCATCCTAAACCTCCAAGCCCTCATAGCTTCCTACCATTCAGATTTTACCCATTATACTTGCTTTTAGTCATATCTTAGGTCTGGTTTGTCCCTCAATTTGGTTCCAAGTCGTGTTCTGCCAACCTCTGCTCCCCTCTTCTCCCTGTGGCTTCCTTCTCTTCTCCTCCGGAACAGGATGTCCCATCCCTATCTCTGTGAGTCCTGGTCGCTTAATCCTGTGAGCTGTGTTCTCATGGTGTCCCTGACCCCTGTGGTTCCTCTGATCCTTGAGGGCTGAATTCTCAGACAAGCTCAACTAGCAGTAAACAGAAGCAGAGAAAATTATGCACAGCCCAACTGCGTCATAAGCCAGCCCAAGGCCACAGTGTTCATTAAAGTGTGGGTTCATCTTACAGGAGAATCTTCTCCAGCCACTCCACTAGACCAGCAAATTTCTAACTGTGTTCTAAAACTTATCCTCATTCCCACAGATAAGTGTAGCTCCCATCCCACATCAAAGAAGCCTTTCTTTGCAGCAAGCAGAGGCCATTACAGAAAACCACAACTGGTCATGATGCACAGATCAACTGACTGTGGGAAGTCCACTTCCAATAGTAGATGTATATACAACACAACTCCTGCACCGAAGGCTCAGGGAACATTTTGGAAGAGGGGGTAGAAAGACTGTAAGAGGCAGAGGACCAGGAATTCAGCCGAGATCGTGTCTCCTAGAAATGAAGCTGCACCCACCATACTGAAGATAGTGATGATACCGACAGACATGCTAACAAAGGGAAATTTCATGGGTCCCATCCCTAGACAAAGAACTACAGATAAGGAGTAGCTGCAGAAATATGTAAATACACATGTATATGTGAAAAAGGTGCCATCCGTTTAAGAGGTAATTAGAGGGAGGAAAGGAAAAGGGGGGGAAGTGATATAATTCTATCTTAATCAAAAGAATGAAATAAAGCATCACCAGGGTCTTGGGTGCTTACAGTGCCTCTGCTATCACATGCCCATCCTCTGCTCAGTGCATTGCATGTGCTCACTCACCACCCACACTACACAGCGTGGGACAGGCACAGCCGTCCTCACACACAGACGAAGAAGCTGAGCCATGAGAGGGTAAGCTGGAGAGCCTGGTTCCTGAGCTGTTATTCTCACAAGCAATGCTGCCCAGCCCGTAGGAGCAGGGTCCTTGGAGATGGGGCACAGAGCAGCCTGCCTTTAGGACAATGAGTGGAACATTTTCATGTCCATGAAATTTTAAGAGCCAGGGGCTCATTGCATTTCAGGTTTGTTCTCTGTAGCTCAGAGGTACCTCATCCTTACCCTACTAAGTTCCTTGACATTTCTAAGCATCTAGGTTTAGTACATGCATTCATTTCACAGAAGATTCCTGGTTAAAAAAAAAAAAAATTAAACACAGACGACAGCTTACTGCATAGTGATCACTTCCAGAGACAGAAAGCATACACCTACGCACTGAGCCACCTTGCATCCATCTACATGCTGACAATGATTACTCAGCAAGTTAAAGCCTCGCCCCAGGGACACTGATGCAGCCCTTTCTTAACAAGCATGTGTCTTCTTGTCCTCTGTTATGATTTGCCTGCTGAAAGCCATAAGTAATAATGAAACAGGGGCTGGAGGGGGCTCAGTGGCAGAGCACTTGCCCAGCAAACACAAGCTTTGGCTTTAACCCCCAGAAACACACACGTGCACGCATGTGCGCACATACACACAGGCCAGGGTGAGAGCAGGGTGGGGGTGGAGAATTGACCATAAGGCAAGCACAATAATGCTTGTTTGCCTCAGAAGCTGAAAAGGGAGGGTCCCCTTGCAGGTCTCAGCTAGATGCTCCTCAGGCAGGAAGAGATAAAGCCTTTTGATGTATGGGGTGACCCAGAGTCCTCAGAGAAGACACCCCATGCATTAGCCTCTTGACTTCTGATGAGGTCAAGAACTTATGGGCTAAAATGAAATCATAGTAGTACTGAAATAAAAGAGTGAATCAATCTTTCTTTGGTCAAAAAAAAAAAAAAGTTGAATACACAGGCCCACATGCCTTCAGATCCCTGCAGATAACTTTCAGCACACTGCTTCCTGTTGACAAGAACTGTGTCTTAACTATCACAGATCTCCACCCATGTGACATTTGTATCATTTGCACAGCTGAACTGGTTACACCTGTTTGCAACTGTTGAACTATTAGTCATCAGTTCAGAGGTTGCTTAAGCAGCTTTCCTGTATTTAGCCTACATACATTTTTTTTTTAAATCCCATAATAGAAATCAACAAAGGCAATGCATTTATTTATACGTTGTCCTATGAAACTGAAATCTGAAAACAATTTGAAGAAGAGGTGAGACTATTCACTAGGCCGGGGGAGACTAGACATTCCCACCAGAGAGACCGCTCGTAAGGAATGGGCTGAGTACATTTTCTTAGAAGAGAGACAAAAGAGTCAGGGAGGGAGAGAGGGAAAGAAGCAAAGCGAAGGGAAAAGGAAGGAAGGTATGTGGAGAGATGGACAACGGGAGGCTGGTTGCAGACCAGGAGCAGGCAGGATGAGCCGCCAGTGTAAGTCTTGGGGGTTGACTGTCAGGGTTAGGAGAGGGAGGAAAGGAAAAGAGGCAGGGTAGGAAAGTGAGAGAAGGGGAAAGGAGGAAGAGTACAACAAAGAAAGAAAAAAGGAAAGAGGGAGACAGATTGGATGGGGGCTGTGTGGTGGCTTACTGGGTAAAGTGTTTGCCACACACATGTGAAGGCCTGTTTGAATCCTCAGAAACCACATAAACGAGGGAGAGCAGAAACATAAGCGACGGCGGGGGGAGACTGGAAGCTTTAGGCCAGCTAGGCTGAAAGGGACCCTCTCTCAATCAAGCTGCAAAGTGAAGGCCGATACTTGAGGTTGTCTTTTCACCTCTACACAAACACCGTGGAACACGTGTGCACCCCCCCCCCACATTCACGTTCACACATACGTACACAAAAGAAAGGATAGGAAGAAGGGCCTTAGTGGGAGAGAGAAACGGAAGAAGAAAAGATGACAGATGGGCTGAAGACAATACAAGGTGCCCAGGCATAACTTGAGGTGAGCAGCGTTTTCTTAGCATAAGCGTGTCTCATGCAAAGCCTGACAGGACGTATACTACGGAATCATTTGTCATTCCTTCAAGATTCTAATTTAAGCAAAGGTCAAGCATTCTATTTGGCAGCCCTACTTGAGCAGAGACTGTTAATTTCAGTTAGAAAAAGAACCCTTTTAGAAAACAGATGTCTTGAGGAAACTGGGCCATGGCTTCAGCAGCAAAGTACTTGCTAATTATTCTGTGCAGTGTGTCAGGGTTGTACACTTGAGCAATATTAATAAACTAGTTAGAGGAACTTGCTACGAGTTGGAATGAACTAAAATTGGACAGTGCTGATTCTGGGACTTGGGGACACAGAGGCATCTGTTGGTCATTCATCCCTCATCCTCAGCTTGCTCTCTCTCTATACAAAGGCTTGCTGGCACATATGCCTCACTACCATTTGTTTTAGTGATTAAAAAAAATGACAATATGTAAGCAGATTTCCTGAAACACCCAGTTTCTACCGGGTGATCATCTAGATTTAAAGAAATAACAGAGCCCGCCAAAGACAGAACAGACCCCAAAAGAAAAAGCAGGCTTAACACATCGCTTCACCATAACCTATCTGATTCCAATTTGTAATAGTCAAGTTAAACAACCAGGCTCGGGGACTGGAAACACAGCTCAGTGGGTAAGGGGCTTGCTGCCAGACAAGCTGACCTGAGTTCAATCATCAGAACCCACACAGTAGAAGGAGACAAATGTATTCTGACCTCCATCCTTCTGCCATGACATACACATGGCAAAATACAAACACACATTGAAAATATACACACAGATTGAAAAGAGGTAGCAATGGCATGAAGAAAAAAATAATGCAAAAAAAAAAAGTATACAAATAAAATGTCCCAAAGTGGAGGAAAGGGCTGTAAATGAAACTCAGTGGTGGGCACCACATACATGCATTCACATGCAGACACTCACACATGCACATATGTGCAGGCACACATACACAGCTGAACACATGTGCAAGCGCACACGCAAGCACATACATGTACACATGCTTGCACATGCATGCACACACATTCACATACATGCATCCACATACACATTCATATACCCACTCACACACACATGCATGTACACACACATGCTGGGAACAGAAAGACGAAGCTCTGACCTGTGGTAAAAGGAGGAGAGAAACAAAAAGATGAAGAGGATGTAGGCAGGAGGATGCTGAGTATGTGGACTGACCGATATTTTGAAGTGTGGTCAGATGAAAGTCCATCTCACTTAACTATCCTAGAGGAGGAAACCAAGGCCTGTCAATAGACAGAGCAGGAGAATAGACCGTGACATCATTTAGACAAGCGCTTTCTGAGAACGAGAGCTAACTGTAGGCAAGACGGGTCTTCCCATCTTCACTGGGAAGATGGAGGCTGGCTGGCCCGTGTTGAGGACTCATGTATCAGAGGATGATTGGCCTAGATGTAGTATCTTTTACTCCTGAAATAGCAGCTGAGAGCCTGTCACTTTTGTTAATGGTGATGTCTTCGGCGTTTGCTCCACCCAGCAAATCCACAGTCCATAGGACCAGCTTTGTAAAGGAGATGGCAGTGCTGACCTAGCATGCAAGAGGGCAGTTAGGGCAATGAAGAATACGTGGAAGTCATTAGCATATTGGTGATAAAGCAGGTGGAAAAGGGGCTTATTTCAAGTGAAAGACAAAGAGACAAAAGCTACTATTTAGGGCCTTTATTCCTTCCATCAGGTTTAACTCTGAGGCCATGTATTCTCATGCCCCACCCTGGACCTCATGAATCTAAGTGGTAGAGGCTAGGGAGACCTCAAGAAACTGCCCTAAGAATACCCAAGTGGGACCCTATTCTTAAAGTTTGTATCTGAGGGAAAAGAGGGGTTGTGCCAAGCAGATAGGACTGTGAAGCAGGAAACCATGTGTTGCCTTTGGCTGGAGTCTGCTATGGGTCAGAGCCAGCACCTGTATCCATCAACGTTCCCTGAAACACAGAACTCAAGAAGAGTGACCTTCTTGAAGCCAGTGTGGTTCCCAAACAACGAAAGTGAATGAACCACTCCGGTAGGATGAGTCACAGCCTTGGTTCTCGTCCCTGCACTGGGACTTTCATCTCTGACCTTGAGTCACCCCTCGGTCCGTGGATTGTAGCATATGAATACTTATGCCACTGTGGGTTCTTCTGAGATTTCTTGGTAGTGCATCTACTCTGATTAACTGCAGTAGGTAGGAGGTAGAAGATTGGAAGTCACAGCTGACTCAAAGTTGTGTGAGGTAAAAGAATACGACTCAGTTAACCGAGAATGGCAAATTGCTGATAGGCATTGCATGTCGGCCAGAAGCAGGAAATCTTGCTGCCTACTGCTGTTAGGGTAAGGATGTAGGCCAGAATCCAAATGCCCTGGGGGATAAGGGAGTGTCAGCAAGCTATGGGCCCCTTATCCTAACCTGGCCCATCCAAACATTGAACACAGAATCTTAAGGATGTGAGGACTGTCTAGAAAGTCTAGGGAAAAGCCTTAGGGGTGAGGCCAGCCTGGAGTTTCACTCAGAGAAACTGGGTCCCAACTAAAGGAAACCCCACCCCCACCCCAGTCCAAGAGGCACAACTGGCCTGACACAGACTCAGAAGCCAGGAGTCAAGTTGAACCAGTTGTAATGATTTCATTCACAATGCACCCAGATGTGCCTTTGTGATAAACCCTCGTGCACCGCTTTGAGTTTTTAATTCACGGCTACTTTGTGAGGGACTCCTCATAACAATTCTATCTTCCACTCCGGATGAATTTGAAAGCGACTCTCACAGACCCTGCTTCGGAAGAGTGAGTCACACATTGACTCGAATGAATGGTGCAATTTCTTGTCAGGGTTCAATGGCGTAGGAAAGGCACTGAGGGATGACCGTGAGGGCCACAGAGTTGCCATAATTGTCTTTCTTTGACATAGAGTCCCCCTGTAGGGTCCACTTGGCCTCACATTCACAGTGATCCTCCCCGCGTGGCCGTCAGAGTGCTGAGATTATAGGCACCAGCCGCCAGGCCCAGCTGTGCCGTACATGTCTATGGGGGTCATTTTGGAATAAGACTGTTTGTGACTTAGTCCAGCATCGAACAACCGGGGCTGAGAGCGACTGGGGCTGAGAACAACATATGTCACTGGAGTAGAAAGCGTGTATCCTTCCTCTTTCCCCCTCCCCAGGGAGCAAGTGTAAATTGTAACCAAGTAATGTGACTTCCATCTCCCTCTAAGGGGGAGGGGTAGGGCTGGGGGAGTGTCACCATTTGCATTTACAATAGCTATTTTATACTTGGTGGGTGTGCCTTCTGGGGGGGGGGAAGCATAGAGAGAGGGGCCATGAAGAAAGAGGGCTTACGCACAAAGGGTTATACATCTGTGGGACTCCTTGTAAGTGTTTCCAAGATCATAGACATGTAACGCTGTGCTCTCCAGACAGGCAGGCTAACAGCTTAAATGTCCTCGAAATTTTAGATACATGATCACACAGATGATCAAGAAGCTACTCTCCAGAAAACACAGTCCCTGGGGGAGGGGGTGGGGATGAGAGAAATGCTTGTAATGGGATATATTACCCGCCTTTGGAGACAAGATTTAAACAAGTTAAGACGAGCAGTAAAATGGGGTGCGTCTTTGGAAGTAGCTCGGCTTCACGTCTGTGCACACCCTGGGAGCCAAGAGATTTACCCAGCTCCCATGTGGGCGCATCTGTCCCTTCTTTAAATCCGATTTCTCACCATCTGTTCCTTTACTCCAGCCTTGGCTGTAAATAAAACCGATGCACAGCAATGCGCTGTGTTGCCAGGCAGCAATCTGTGCTCCTCCAAAAGTCAACTCTGAGATGAAAGTCTGGGGTCTTCACTGTTGTCTAGTTTCCCTGACAATAGAAATTGCGGGAGAGTTGAAAGTGATCTTAGAAACTGGATTTTCAACAGCCTTTGGGAAACATGGAGTGCCTAATTATCTGCTTTTTCAAATTCTGGAAGAAAACACTGAGACGAGTCGGGAGGATTTAGCACTCAGAAAAGGATTTCCCTTGCCCGGAAGAACAGTGAGGACATTGTGAGACTGGCAGTCCCCACTGCCACAGTGAACAAGTCGAGGGGAAACCGAGGAACAGCTGCAGGGCCCTGAGATCTTGAGGCTTCCAAGTTTGCAGTTTGGGGTGGGGGTGGGGCGAAGGACAGAAGAGACAGACATGACTTAAAGACGGGTATCTAGGAAATAGGCTTGTGGCCCTGAGAATGTGCCAGAAGAGCCAACCATCGGCAGCTGTGGGTAGGGGTCAGCTGACCTCTGGCCTCCAGGTGGGGCTTTAACAACTAGATAATATTTATAATGCACTCTCCCTGGGAGAAGGTTGGGGTACCACACCTCTTCCAGCGAGTCCTTTTCAGTCTCATGGGTAATCAGAGTAAAGAGGAGAAAAAAAATTAAATCATGTTCAAAGAGGTCACCGCCATGGCGAAACAGAAAATAACACTCACTCTGATAGGCAACAACAGGAAAAGAACCCCCCACCCCCCAGCTTCTCCATCAGTCCTCAGTCCAGACAGCAGCAGAAGCTGGCAGAATTCACTCCCAGGATGCTCTGTGATCACTTTGCAGCATTGTTCATTCACAGCCCGCCGCCCACTGTAGGGAGGGGCCTGTCTATTGGGGGGGGGGCCTGTGGCCAGTGAGTAAACTTTTGGCCATTACAGCTGAGGCCTGAGGTTGTGCAGGGATGATTGGTCAAATAAGTAAATGCCCTGAGGACTGTGAGGAGCAGCAGGCTTCTTGCTGTCTGGAGGAAAGTACACACAGAAAGGGGGAAGGCTACAGTAAACTCTGTTGTTAGGCTGTGTGGCCTAAGAGCCAGTGCGAACTCATAGTTTTGTGCAGACATATAAATTGAAATAGTGTAAAAGCGTAAGATGCTTATGTGTGTGCATATATATAGACACAAACATATTCATATATAGACATATACATATGATAGATAGATACCTACATAATAGGTATGTATACATATATACACATACATATATAGGTAGGTTTATACATTTATTTTTCGGGGAGATGCTCTGTCAGCAAAGTGCCTGCTTTGCAGACACAGAGATGTGAGTTCAATCCCCAGAATTCTGGGAAAAGAAAAAAGCTGGGCATGATGTTAGGTGCTTGTAATCACGCTGCCTGGGAGGCAGAGACGCTTGCATCCTTAGGGCAAACCAGCAAACGTGGCTAGTTCCAGGCCGGTCTTGGATCTCTGCTTCAAAACCAAAACCAAAACCAAAACCAAACAGACAAACAAAAACCACCCAAAAAGAACCCAGGTAGATGGCGCCTGAGGAACAATGTCTGGGTTGTCCCTTGGCCTCCACATACATGTACACACATGTGCATTTTCATACATACACAAAGTTAAATGAACAAATGGGGGGACCTCTGTCTTCCAATGGAAGCTTTAAGGTATCTCATGACCAAATACTTAGGAGTCACTCCGTGAAAGTCCTTGTGAAAGAAGGACTTCACCAAGTGGCACAAATTGGCATGCTTTGCCTCCTGACACAAGGCAGCGAGCAGAGCAAAAGCTTACCTCAGAGATTCTTGCTCCAAGTGCACAAATCACACGGCAAACCGCATGAGTAATTATGAAAGGATGGACGTGTGTGCATCAGAAACATGTCAAGGTTAGGAAAGAAGGAAAAACAGAGTTGTTCCAAAGTGAAGATTAAAAAGAAAGGCTAGCTATTTAAAGGGCTTGCACCTACACAAAGTATTCCTGGCACTACATGGGAAACACTGCTGAATTATAGGGTAAGTTAGGAAGGGTAGAGGCAGTCCGTGCTGTTCACGGGGACTGTTCATTGATGGCTCTGTTGTGTGTGCGAGAGAACGCTTTTGTTTCTAGGCAAAAAAAAAAAAAAAAAAAAAAAAAAAAAAAAAACCACTGCAGGATCAAGCAGCGACGGGTGTTCTGTCGGCAAAAGTTTTTCAAATGGCTCAGAAGGAAAAGCAGCTTCTGAGTATGTCTAGAGAATAAAGCATATGTGCAATAAGCGCTCTGGGCAGTTGCCAGTATGTGGGGTGTTGGGGGGCTGAAGTGGAAAGTACTTAGAGTTTCGAGTGCTATTTGTACAAATTTTCTATATATTTTAAATCTGTGGGTCTCTGCCCTGGAGTAGAATGACTCAAACTGAGCGGGTTGGTTTAAATCAAGTCCTGTGCTTGTGGAATGACGTGTCATCCTGTCATCGAAATGCCGCACATGCCTTATAGGGACCCAAGGCAGCAGGGAAGAAGAAGGCATGGGTGTGTCAAAGAGAAGGACACGCAGCACAGCCGGCTGAGGAATGAACTGAACCGGGAGGTTTTAGGAAGGAGTGTGTTTGGAGAGGCCCCTGGTCAGGCTCATCAGACTAGTGCACATGATCACAGGACTTGGGAGATTTCCGCCTTTGATTTCTTTTCAGCCACCATCCAGGCTGGCCTGTCTCTCACCTCCCTACGTTTGCTCCCTGGCAGCGGGGAGGTGGGGGAGTCTGGAGTTTTTCACTGGCTTCTAAAACTCCTGTCTGCTCTCTGACTTGATTGGCACACGCCCCGAAGACGGGAGAGCCCTTCCTGCCTTTGTGCCTCCAGGATGCTTACTACTGTGCTCTGCTGTTAGTGTGTGCATGTTGTGTGTGTAGCTCTGCCTGTGTGTGTGGCTCTGCGTGTGTGTGTGTGTGTGTGTGTGTGTGTGTGTGTGTGTGTGTGTGTGTGTAAAGTATGTACATTGTGTTCATGTAAGTGTGGAGACCAGAGGTCAGAGCTGGCTACCTTCTTCAATCTCTCTCACCTCGCTTCTTCAGACAGGCTCTCTGACTGGGTCTGGAGCTCCCTGATCTGGCTAGACTATCCTGCCAGCAAACTTTAGGAATCCTCCCACCCCCGCCTCTCTGACTGCGACTGAGGGTACAGGCTTGTGCGGCACCTAGCTTTCTTCATCTGTGGTTCCAAGGATCTGAACTCACGTCCTCATGATAATTCATCAAGTACTTTACCAACTGAGCTGTCTCCCCAGACCCACGTATGTGCCTCTTTAGGGAACTTTTCAGTCTTTCTGTAGAGTCTCCCGGTCTGCAGTCTTCTGGGGAGTGTTGTTTCTTATATCTCCAGTATCCGGCTTCAGTGGGGACTTAACCATCATTAAAAGAATCAAACGGAGTTCCCCAAATCATGTTTCTTCCTCTCTTTTTCATTTCTTTCTGAGGCTAACTGAAGGCTTTACCTCATGAAAATACTTTGGGGGCTTTTCTTTTTCAAACACAGCAATTCAAATTTGGGGGTGGGGGGGAGGCTTTCACCTCTACCTTGGAACCATCATTGCAGCTAGAGGGTGAAGTGGATGGTATGCCCAGCCTGTAAGAGGCAGGATCTGCCACTCCAGCAACCCGAGTTCCTGGCTGGTGAATGATTCAGTGACTAATGCACACAGAATCCTTCGAACTCCTCCTCCGGGTTATGTTTGATGAGGCTCTGTAATAGCCACCGCAGATTTTAACGGCCGAGCCGACCAGAATGACCCTAACCACCTATCAGGGGCTGGGAGTGTCGGACATCAAAGCAGGGTGTTCACCCAAGGCCCTCCACCTCAGTCCTATTACAACTATGACTATCAAGCAGCAGCGCTCCTATAAGCAACTTTTATCCAGGCACCACGAACACCCAGTGTATGTCACAAGCTGGGCAGACGGGCACCTCCTGGCCTGTCTGTGGCAGGAGACAGCCTCTGGGGCGTAGAAGGCAGCTGCTACTTCTGAGGCAGCCGTTCTTAGCCCTCAGCTGTGATGGAGGCTCCAGTTTCAGAGCTAAATGCCATTGAAAAGCCTTCTTCACAGTAATCTCATTTGGGGCTTAAAAAGCATCTTGTCTGGGCCCATTTATGCTTTACATGCACAGCATTGTGTTCCTTCAAGTAAGGGATCACGAATCCGCTGAAGTGTGCAGAGGAGCTTCCAAGGGGGAAGGTCTGTCTCTTCCTCCTGTGGTTAACAGCGCTCCTGAAAGCTCTTTTGTCTTCACCAGCCTTTACCACGCTCTGTACCAAGTGCTGTTTTGCCCCGAGGGAACGGCCTCCTCACCTCCTAGGCAAGGTCGCAGCTGTCTGAAGACTTTCCACACCAAGTTATTTTAAGGCATGTGAAAAGCAGGTGAAAACGAACTCTACTGAGAAGGTAATTTTTTAAATACTTAAAATAAATCCTACTTGTCACCCATCCGTGTGGAGCAGGTAGCCCCTTCCGAGGGGGGCTGAAAACATTGGCAAGTTTTGTCTCGGAAACTGTCATAGACCATCCTTACCCAGAACCAATAAGACTCCCCGAGTCTCACACTCTGTTCGGCAGAGTGGCATTCGGCCAACTGCAGGGCAGCAAAAGGACTGAGGTCCCAGGGATTTCACACCGAAATGACAGAAAAAGAAAAAGCTCATTGGCATATGTTATATCATTTCCAACCATGTCTTTAGTAGTAAATACCAGCTTGATTCCGTGGCCTGCTGAGATGGCCTTAAAGCAACACAGACACACACAGACACACACACACAGACACACACACACACACACACACAGCGCATATATTAGACTACTGTGTACCAGCACTGCTTCATGGAGTAAGCCAAAATAATTGGAGACACTGGCAGCTCTTGGGCTCTCTTTGCAGGGGCACATCACACCCTGCCTCTGTGTTGACCCTAGGAGGGTGGGGCTGTTACCCTCTACTCATAGACCAGGAAAGAAAGGCCCGGAAGGTGCAGGACAGCTGGTCTTAGAGTGTGGTTCTCATGCTCCTAAATTTAGCCCATCGAGTCATGACATCTCTTCTGGTTGGGGATTATGGTTTTAAAGATGATTGCTCATGCACTGAACCATTATGATAAACAATCTAAAAATTCACGTGGAAAGAGCTAGGAAGGCAAAGCCAGTGACGAGCAAATGGTAGCTTGAATTTTCACCAGCTGTATGCCTTGGCCCCCAGCCAAGATGCCATCTGACCTTTAAGTTAGCCAAGCTCATGGATGCTTCTTCTCAGGCCTCAGAATTGAAAAGCTGCTGTGACATTTTACAGCTACCGAATCTCATCAGAGAGGTCAAGGGTGAAGAACATAAACACGCTACCTGTTTAAAGATGGACGTGTTCCATCTTAGAGACCTGCACAGAGAGTTTGTGGAGAACAGCACTTAGTGGCTAAGCTCCCTTTCTTTTCTGCTCATATGTGGACAGTTCGGACTTACGGGACCGGTCACACAGCAGAAGTTGGCCCAAGAGGTCGAATCTGGCCTGATACCTGTTTTTGTACAGCTCAAGGGTCCTAAAGGCGAATGCTCTTTAAATGACTGGAGAAAGAAAACCAAAAGAAGAACAATATTTTGTAGCACATGACAATCATGTGAAATTCAGGTATCTTTTTATATGTGTGTGTATGTGAATGTGTCCAACATATGTGCAAATGTGCAGATATATACACAGGCTGGTGTATGTTCATGTAGAGGCCAGAAGGTAACTGAGGTAACAGAGTAAACTCAAGGGTCACCCAGATTGCTTTTGAGACAAGCTCTCTCACTGACTTGGCATTCATCAAGTTGGCCACTGGGCCCCTGGGATCCACCTGTCCATCTTCTAATAGCTGGGATTACAAACGTGTGCCACCATGACCAGCTTTATTCTGGGGATCAAACTCAGGTCCCCATGCTTGCACAGAAAGCACTCCACAGAAGAAGCTCTCTCCCCAGCCCCTCACCCCCATAAAAACCTCAATATCCCTAAGTAAGAGTTCACTGGAATGCAGCCATGCCCACTGATTTGAGTATTGCGATGGTCAGTCTTATGCAGCAGTGGGCAGCAGAGCTGAGTGGTTGTGACACAGACCATGCAGGCTCCATGTTTGCTGGACTTCTATGGGAAAAGTATGATGGCCTTTAACGGTGTTGATGTGGGAGGCTCAGAGCCAGCTGAGGAGCAAGAAATATTCTGAGAAGGAAGAGATTACTTTGGGTGGAAACGGAATTTGAGTGTGCCCAAGCAGAGCTTAATGGCTAACGTTGGACATCATGGTCCGTGGGCAAGATCAGCAGATTTGGTTATCAGCTGGGCTCCCTCGCTTCGAGCAATGAGTCCTTGTCAATTTCTCAGATTTCAGTTTTCTCAGCTGTTAAATGGAAACAAGCCCTACCTCCCAGGGCTCAGGGTAAGACGTAGCATGCAGTCAGTCACCCTGGAACACAGCTGTTACTTCACAGGTGTCAGCTGTTGGTAGCAATGACTGTTAGTCATTGTCACACTTGGACATCAAGAGACACAACCAAGTCAACATTTCATCCAAAACTTAAGTCTTTTAGAGGTTATAAGTAGAAAAGTTTAAAAGAGAAGCATTTGAGCAATTGTACTTTATGAAACTGTATTTTATGAAGTTCAAAACACATGGTAAAGAATAATTACAATAGAAAATATTCCAATGTGTTCTGTGAAAATAAAATAAAACTAAAAACTTGCCAGGTGAGCCAAGCATGGTGGTTGCTCGCCTGTAATCCCAGCACTCAGGAAGGCAGAGGCAGGTGAATCTCTATGAGTCTGAGGCCAGCCTGGTCTACAAAGAAAGTCCAGAATAGTCAAGGTTACATAAAGAAACTCTGTCTTGAAAAAAAACAAAGCAAAACAAACAACTAACCAAAACAAATTGCCAAGTTGTCATAGTTACTCATACGTATATTCCTAACATTCACGAGGCCGAGGTTGGATGATTGCCAAGAGTTGGTCATCAGCCTGGTCACATGGTAAGTTCCACACCAGTCCAGGCTATGGAGTGAGACCTAGTCTCAAAAATCCAAGAGCAAAATTAAATGGGTAAAGCCATTTTACTAATGTATTATAGAGTAAGAAAGGAAGAAAGACAGAAAGAAAAAGTGAAGGAAGGACAGGAGGAAGAAGAGAAGACCATAGTATGTTAGCATAGTATTTTATTGTAGCCACTCTGATTTTATAAGAACAGAAATTCTATTTTGTCAGTGCATTTGAAAGTCTTTATAAGAACCTTGTGAAAGCTATTGACCCTTTGATAAATGCACACACAAATACACACACACACACAAACACACACACACACTTTTGCATACACTCTTAGAGCTTAATGGATCCCTTTAAGTCCATCCATGGCTTGCAAGTTAAGGAAGCCTGCTCTAGTTGCTCACTCATACTTATAAAACCCATACGATAATGACACATGAACCAGAAGGCCAAATTACTAATTTATGAAGAAGAAATAACATCAAGTGGATTAAAACCCCTCACTTTGGCCGACCAGTTCATTATCTCACTGTATAAAAGCTTCACAGACAGTCGGAGCACAATTAAAAGCGAGTATGGAACCATAGCAAAGGGAATTTGAAATGGTCTTAATGGCTCTTGTCGCCAAGCTACGGTAGTCTGCTCCATCTGTTTCTGCTGGAAAAGCAACCCCTACAGGGATGCCAGAGAAGCCAGCCTAGACCTCTTTCTGTGGGCAGTTCTTGGCGCTTTCATGCTCTCCTTGCAGAAGCAGCAAAGGCTAGACTCCATCTGTTACTGCTCTTGCAAAGAAGGGGGCAATATGAGCAGCTAGAGCCCACATTTCAACAAGCTAATTGTCTTACTCCCTGTCTAGTGCCTTCTATCAGGAAAAATATTGCCTTTTTGGAGGACTTCTGTTCAGTTTGCATCACTGACATGGGGCAGCTCACAACTCCCAGTAGTTCCAGCCCCAGGAGATCCAAAACACCCTTTTGCCCTCCTCAGGACCTGTACTTGTGTACACATACCGTCACATAGACAAGATACATATATGCGTAATTAAAAGTGAAACACACACACACACACACACACACACACACACACACGGCCCAAAGCAGTGCCTCCTTGCTTCTAGCTTTGGTTATGGACTCTGCAATCCCAGGTGTGCTCGATAATTTTATGACAACCTGACATAAGCTAAAGTCATCTGAGAGAAGAGAACCTCAATTAAGAAAATGCTCCCTGAACTCTGTGGAATCTACGCGGGTGACAATAGCAAAGACTCCTAGTAATGGGGGACACCGAGCCTGAATCAGCCATCCTCTATAACCAGGCAAGGCCACGAGTGGAAGGCATGGGACACCACCCCAGCCACAAAACCCCCACCTACAGCTTATGTCTGCAGGATGTGCTGGCATTAGAGTCAGGCATAATTGTCATCACAGAGACAAGAGACACTTCATCCAGCCCCTGATGAGAGCAGAGGCAGAATCCTGCAGCCAGATATTACCTGGAGCCTGGGAAGCCCCGTGGAGGAGGGGAAAGGAGGATTGGAGGAGCCAGAGGGATCAAGGACACTACAAGAACACAGCCCAAAGAATCAACTGACAGGTACTCAAGTGGGCTTACAGAGATCGGGGAGGCTGTCTGGGTCTGACCTAAGTCCTCTGCATACACTTTGCGGCTGAGTAGCTTGGTGTTCTTGTGAGATTCCTAACAGTGGAACTGTATCTCACTCTTTTGCCTACTAGTGGGACCCTTTTCCTCCTACTGGGTTGCCTGGTCCAGACTTGATGTGAGACTACATGCCTGATCTTATTTTAGCTTGTTATGCCATGTTTGTTGATGTCCCTGAAAGGCCCGCTGTTTTCAGAGGAGATTTAAAGTGGAGGGTAGAACTGGGGGAGAAAGGGAAGGTAGGGAAAGAAATTGGGGGGAGGGGAGGGAGAGAAAACTGGGGTCTAATATATGAGAGAAGAATAAAGAAAAAAATGCTTCCATAAGATTGGGCTGCAGTCAAGCCTGTAGGGCATTTTCTTAATCAGTGATTGATGGAGGAGTTGAAAGCCATCCTTGGACTGGTGGTCCTGGGTTCTATAAGAAAGCAGGCTGAACAAGCCATGAGGAGCAAGCCAGTATGCAGCGCCCTTCCATGGCTTCTGCATAGCTCCTGCCTCCAGGGTCCTGCCCTGACTTCCGTAGATGATGAACAGTGGTGTGGAAGTGTGAGGCAAATAAACCCTTTCCTCCCCAAGTTGCTTTGGTCATGGCGTTTTATTACAGTAATAGAAACCCTGACTAGGATACCAGTGAAGAGCACTAAAGCTGGAAGACAAAGACAAAGTCAAGGTAGGCTTCATGGAGGAGGATGTGCTCGAGCCCAATATATCCCACAGTGGAAGCTTTTCTTACAGAACAGAAATGCACACTGCAATAAACAGAATGCTTCTAGAAATCCGCAATCAAACACTACAACCAGAGAACAGATTTGTTAGCTTGGGTTCATGAGCCATTCATTTCTTCTTTTAACCCCTTTATCTGGCAAGACTGTAAAGGTTTGCCAGGCTGTAATTTTAGTGGGAGACGCCTACTGCATTGGTCTAAAAGTCTCGTTGGGTAGAGAACAGTTGAAAGTACAGGTAATGTATCGGGGGACACGGGCCTGCGGTTTAAATCGCCTGCTCTACAGGCATTAGGAAATGGAGTTTGCATCTCCGGAAGTCATGTTGGGTGGGCAGCCCAGCTGCAATTCCAGCACTCTCGATGATGATGACAGGGAATCTCGGGAGCAAGCTTGCCGCTCAGACTAGCCTTATCATTAAATCTGGGCTCAACTCAGAGACCTTGCCTCAATGGATAAGATGGAGCATGATTGAAGAAGACTTCTAACATCAACCTTAGGCCTTTACATGCATGCACACACGTGTGCATATGCTCATGCATCCACACACGTATAAATGTACATGTATAAACACATACATATAGAAAAATAATATTAGTCTAGTTATCACAGAGATGAGAAAGATTTTCTTAATTCAATGGCTCAAAACTACTTAATGGTTCATACAGTTAGATTCAAGTGCAGTCGCTACTGCTGGGTGCTTGCTTGGTAAGGGTGGGGAATGGGACATTACAGCGAGCAGACTACAGAGTGAAATGCAGAGATGGGCATGGCGCCATCTTTCCCTTCTATGAAATGCTGGCTGAGGGCAGTGAGGCAGCCATCCACCACTCCTCTCCCTACCCCCAAGGCCAAGATGTCACACCTCATGGTTAAGGACTAGAATACTTGATCTGTGGAAGGATGTATGCATACGAATGTTCATGTCGCAAACATGAGAATTGTCTAATTGTGTGTGAGGCTCAGAGTGGGAAGGTCTAAGCTGTGCTGGGAAGGCTGAGAGCCAGGAGACCTCACATGCTTAAAAATATCTGTCACTGTCATTGGTCCAGGAGGAAACAAGGATGTCAGGAATGAAGTGGCAATTGCTAGCAACATTCTGGAAGAGCCACTGGAGACAGCTGGGAGGCATCTGGGCCAGAGCGTGAGCCGAAGGCTGAGGGTTCTCAGCTTTGTCCATGAGCCTCTTAAGAACACGGCAGACCCTGGGGAGTTTGCCGCCGCCTTCTTGCTCTGGCCAAAATTCCACCGAGACGGAACAATATGAAGTGTGACAAGGCCAAATATCTGAGATGGAGGGGAAGATGAGGGGGGGAAAAAGAATCCTAGAGGTTGCTATTTTGGAAGACTGGGAAGCTGGGAGCAGTTGGGGAGAGGGAGGCGAAACCATGCCTAGATATTCAGAATTTCCTTTCCTGATTATGATTTTTAATTACTGGGTCATCAAGATTTAACTTTCACTGAGTGTTGAGGGCCTAGCAGTGGGCTTGCAACTGAGGCTCTGTGGAGAAGGGACAGGCCTGTGAGAAAAGCACCCTGTTACCCCACATACGCAGTGACACAGAAGCTTAAAGTGTTTATTTGCACATTCTTAGACACTTTTGAATTTCAGACGACACGATTTATAAAAGGGACCCTCCAAGCATATGTTGGAGCTGGGCACAGTGGGATGTGTCTGCAGCCTCAGGTTGTAGAGGCGGGTCACTCGGGCTTAGAAGTTCAAGGCCAGCTTGGGCAACTTTGTGAGACCTAATTAAAATCAATCATCAATCATTTAGAAACTGATCCTGGAGGGCTGGGGACAATGAGAGGAAGCAAACCCTGCAGGTCATATAGACTTTTTTTTTTCTACAGAGACCTTCATGTCATATGAATTATCATATGAATATATAATCTTTCAATAAATATGAATGTAAAATGAAAAAGATTAGAAGTTGAAGGAAAGGAAATGCGAGAGGATAAAGTAGTAATTCTAGCTGGATGGTGGTGACATAGTCCCAGTACTCGGGAGACAGAGGCAAGTCGATGTCTGAGTGTGAGGCCAGCTTGGTCTACGAAGGGAGTTCCAGGACAATCAGGGCTACACAGAGAAACCCTGTCTCAAAAAAACCAAAGCGGGGGGGGGGGGGGGAAGAAAAGTAATGCTGGGAATCAGGTTGGTCTGAGGACAAGGGCATAAATGAGTGGGAAACCGCAGGGTGGGGCATAGCATTCACCCAGTATGCCAAGATGGAAGAGTACTCCTTCATATTTAGCTTTTAACGGCCAATCAGAAGCAAGCCACAGCTTAGACTCTGCACTAGTAAAGCATCGTTAGAAGGCACTAGGAAAGATTCACACCACTGGAGTAATCCAGGAAACGTCTGGCTCGTAGAGAGGACTCAGTAAACATTTTTAATAGAAAAGTGCAGGAATGGTTCTCTGGCCCGCTCTTCCGGGAAACACTGGCTCAGGCCTGTTAGTAAGAGCCCAGGGCAGATAAGGCACAGCATGGAACTTAATTATGCATTGCTTGGTTTCTTTTATGGTTCCCAAGCCAAGTGGGGTTATTAAACGATTTACGTTTAATCTGTATCTACTACCAGCAGAGAGGGAGTCCGACTGCCTGGGAGGAGAACCATGCTTCTGCAGTTCCAGCTGACCAGTCCTGAGCTGGTACCGGGCACACAATGAATGAATTGGGGGAAAGGGTGCCTTTTGGACCACAGGACATAAAGGTCAATGAAGACGGTAGTGTTCAAACCTGAGTGTGTATCAGGGACTTTGGAATATTCTCAGAGTTTCTGGTTCTGGTCTGGAATGGAACCTAAGAATTCACATCTCTTACTTCCTCCCATCTGGTGCTGCTTCAGGAGGATAATAATCTGAAGACCCCATAATTGGGACAACCTCCTCATCTTACAGAGGAAGAAATAGGCCCAAATGAGTATCTTGTCCTAGATCCTTCGGTTATTAGAGCTGGCACAAGAACCACATTCTCTCCCTCTGCTCTAAATACTTCACCAAGCATTTCCTAAAGGTGAAAATACCCTGTCAGGAACACAGTAAAATTACAGCATGAAGAAACTAACATTAAAACAATATGGACTTGGTTCGAATTCCATCAGCTCTCCCACTAACAGGATCTGGATTCAGACAGAGTTGATCTTACCAGTTTCCTTTAATCACGAGCAGCCACGACTCTGTTCTCCGTCCTTCAGAACCTTGATATATTTGAGGGGTACATGTCAGTTATTCTAAAGAACCACCTAAAATTTTTATACAACGGCGGCATAACCTCATTTTAAGGCATAATATCAAGAGGCACCTGAAGTTAACACATCCCATTTCTAGCAATGGGAATGTCGATCTCACGGGGTAGATGCTATCTGCTGGGGTTTTCCCACAATAAAGTTATCACTTTTGCAATTAATGCCATGTGAAGAGAGAGTTTGAGACCGTGTAGGTCTGTTCTTCCACACACTTCTTGCTCTAATTTCGCTAGCCACTGGTGCTTCGTCTGAATGTGGTGGTTACCAGGAAGTGACTTTAATTGTATCCTTTCTTCTCATTTGTCCACTGGAATGCCACACTAAAAAAACTTTCTCATCTCACTTGTCTTTTTCACTGATTCATGTCAGTGAAAACTCATGGGTTCTTTCTTTAATTCTAGAATTCATATCTCTTGGTTTCCAAGTTAAATCTCTTTCTACCATACTTACAATACTGCCACTTACAATACTATTAATTCAAAACGGCCATTGCCTTAGCACATTCATTCAAAAGCACAACTGCCATATGGTCACATGCAGCTTAACAGCAGACACACACTGCGAAACGTGCTGTTAGTTTCACAACTGTACGAACATCACAGAGTCCAGCTTACACAAACCTTGAAAGCGGAGGTCACTCACCCGCCACTACCTCTTGATGCAATCAAGGGAGGCGTAATCAGAAGGTATGAGGCTACCGTTGGCATAGCACTGCGCTTCACCTTAACTATTTTTTTTCCCCACAATAAACAGTACATGCTAAAACAACAATTAAAAGCAGACAGGCTGGAGAGATGACTCAGTTGTTAAGCATACTTGTGGAGGACCAGAGTTCAGATTCCAGCAACTACGAAAAAAGCCCAGCATTTTGAACATTCCGGTAGCTCCAGTTGCAAGAGATCTGATAGCCTCTTCTGGCCTACACATGCGCAGAGAAGCATGCACGCCCCTACACTCGGCTGCATGCACTCACACAGTTACATATACCCATGCAGACTCGTGTAAATAAATAGGGGCTTAAGAGATGGTCCAGCAGTGAAGAGCACGTGCTACTCTTCTCTTGCAGATGATCCAAATTTTGTCCCGAGCATCCATGTTGATAGACCCACAACTGCCTGTAACTCTAGCTCCAGGGAATCCAACTACCTCTTCTGGACCCCGCAGACACCTGCATTCATGTAAAGGTACCCATCCGCCCACATACATATAATTTAAAAATAATAAAAATTAATGTTTTTTAAAGTATAGTATAGTCACTATACAAACCAGTGAGAGAGTCGCTTATTATTATCATCAAGTATTATGCATCACACATAATTGCATGTACTGTACTTTTATGTGACTTATGGGTAACACAAGTAGGTTTATTTATACCAACATCAGTGTAAAACATGTGAGCAATGCACTCTGCCTCAGTCTGAGCATGACTACAATGCTACTAGATACTAGAATTTTTTTTTGCCTCAATTATAATCTTATGAGGCCATCATCCCACGCCAACATTGATCAAAACATTGTTATGCAGCCCCGCAGCAATGTTTCGAAACATCACGTCACAGTGGATATGGAAAACGTGTGTTTTAATTTTTCAACTAAAAATTAATTTTATGATTAAAAACACTGTAGCCAGTCTGCATAGCAGAAATATCATGCAAGTGGTAAATGAGAACCGCACATGGGCTTTGCATTTTTGGATAGTAAAAAAGACATTAAAGATATTTAAAAAGATATTAAAAGACATTAAAAGAAAGAGAGATAGAGTAAACACTACCAAACCAAACCAGAGCCCTTAAAAAAAATCTGCCCATAAATGTAATGGTTATCCTGTTTCTTAACCAGTGCAGGTTCCAAGCTGGAGCCATCTCCACAGGTGCTGGGGCTCTGGTAGATATTTTCCAATCACAGCAGCAATTTAAAAAGTTTTAAGTAGGGTATGGTGGCTAACATCTATAATCCCAACATCAGGAGACTGAGACAGGAGGATTTGAGAGTTTGAGACCATCCTTTACTAGAGTAAAAGACTATCTAAAAATCAACACTTTTTTTTTTTGCACTAAAATCAACATGTCCCCCCTCTCTGCCTACTGTAAGTGCCCTCAGTCCACATGGGTGAGAAATCTAGCCACGATTATACAACCAGCAATGACGTAAGAGAGAACGCCATCTCTCACCCCCGGGAGGAAAAGGATCAGGCAGAGTTTGGCATAGACAAACCAGAATTTTATGAAAGAAAAACCTGCCTTAGTCCGTTGGCAGGCCCCTTCTCTGCTCAGCCCACCACACTTCGCTCTTTTGAGGGTGCATGGCAGGGGGACCTTTTGGGAGCATGGGTGTCTGATGTTGGAGTTCAAAGGAGAATGCCAGCTCAGAGGTAAATATTTGCCATGTTGACTCCTAACCATGCTATCTGATTGAAAAGAAGTAAACATTTCCCACATCTTCCATTGCATCACCTTGCCGCTGTGTAAGCAGAACAAGGCAGAAGCAAGACAAGGCTTAAACTCTAAACACAGTTTATTTTAAAGGAACAAACATAGGTAACTCCGGATCAAAGAAAGGAAAATATTGTCTAATGTTCTGCACACGCCTGCCTTCAGAATTCATTCCGAGAGACGCTCCTGTCTGGGTTCAGGGATATGACAAGTGTCAGAGTTCACTGGGGATCAGACAGCAAATGAAACAAGCTGAGATGGACCATTTGGCAAAGGCTGATGATGTTTTAGAACTGTCACATGAGGAGGATAGAGGACAAACTGGCAGTTTGTGGACATGGCCAACGTGTTAGATGTCTTGCCATGCGTGGGTCGATCCATGGAGCATGGCCTGCCCTGTCCAGATAGACACTGACGTCAGGGAGGGAATCAGAAGACCTCCCTGGAGATTCAGGACTGGAGTGATTGTCACAACATGCTCTCTTGACGTGAAAAGTGTAAGGATGAGAGAAATGGGCTGTGGCCATTACCAGGTTTGGGGAGAGTTTGTCTGCACTTAGAGAAACTACTGCTGCTGAGTCAGAAGAGCAGGGAAGAGCAACAGGGGAGGACTTCTGCCATATTGTCAGGGTTTGGATTTACTGAGCCTAAGGCCTGTCCACAGTGCTGCTGTTGACTACTGGGGCACCCTGTTGCTTACAAAAGAGAGAGAGAGAGAGAGAGAGAGCTCTAACTTTGAAGAGAGTCATTTCTGCACTGCCATTCTTCTCCACCCTGAGTGGCAGAGAGAGAGCATATAAGGAGGCACTGAGCGGAAATATGAGGTCGCAAACTATAACGCATCCACTGATCTCTGGGTTTAAAGTTGGTCCACCCCTTGCAAGGGAAAGAGTGCTGTCAGCTTAAAAATTGAACCTCCCAGATTCCTCAGCAAGGTCAGGGGTGCGGCTGGTCTCATGAGCTCCATTGCTTGGGCTATGAATATGAATCAGAAGTCAAGTTAAGAAAATATCTGCCAGCTTGGGAGAGGGGGAAAAAAAAGGAAACAAAAACTAAAGCCTACAATCTTGGCATGCAGAGGAGAATGTCTCCCGAAATGGTAGCCTTGCTCTCATCACTAGCTCATCATCTGCTGGAGTAGGAGGCTGCTGAGGTCTGAGGAGAAGAGCTTAACCCCCGTTTATCTTGGGGTCTGAGTAGGAAGCTGAGGGCTGGCGGCGTGTTTCTGCGGGCTGCTGCTTAATCGTACGGCTCTAGCTTCTTTAACTGGACATGGAGATTAAGGACTCTGGTTCTGCAAGTCAGCAGATCATCTAACACAGTGGATCTCAGCCTTCCCAAAGCTGCGACCCTTGAATTCAGTTACAGTTCCTCATACTGTGGTGACCAACCATAAAATCTGTAATTTTGCTTACTGTTATGAATCGTAACATAAATACCTGAGTTTTCTGACGGTCTTAGGTGGCCCCTGTGAAAGGGTCACTTACACCCACAGGTTGAGAAGCGCTGATTGCTAGTATGACTAGTCCGTGTGGTGGGCAGGGCATCTGGACAAGGGCAGACCAGTAAAGGAAGAGCCATGCGGACACTGCCCTGGCTTGAGGGGGCCAGGCAAAAGCTGTTTCCTGGCACAGCTTCCATCCAAGTCTTGCTCTCCTTGGATTTCAAAGAGGATTCTGGGCTTCCTGGTATTGTTACCTTTCCCTTTTAGCACCGACACAGCCTTTGCACTTGCACTGCCGCGTTTCACTGAATCCTCTCCTCTCTACGGCATTTGCTGGAACCCTGCCATTTCTCTATCTCTGCATGGAGAACCAGCCTCAACACGGATTTGTTGTTTTGAACAAGGTCTCATACAGTGCATTGGCTTTGAATTTTTTATCGTAGCTGAGTGTGGCCTTGAACTCCTGCCCCTCCAACTCTTCCAGGCAGATCTTGCTTCCAGCCAGGAGTCTCAGCCATAGCATCTCACCAGTCCAGTTGTTCTGAGTTTTGAATCTTTTTTTTTAAATTTTTTTATTTTATTTTTCTTTATTAATTACACTTTACTCACTTTGTATCCCCCCCCGTGGTTCCCTCCCTCCTCCCATCCCAATCCCTCCCTTTCTCCACCCTCTGCATGCATGCCCCTCCCC
Source organism: Meriones unguiculatus (assembly GCF_030254825.1). Taxonomy (NCBI): domain Eukaryota; kingdom Metazoa; phylum Chordata; class Mammalia; order Rodentia; family Muridae; genus Meriones; species Meriones unguiculatus. The sequence continues at coordinate 78,316,697 of NC_083359.1, forward strand.
GAGTCCACTGATAGGGGAGGACTTCTTTTCCCTCCTTCTGAGGGAATTAGATCTAGTCTAATTCCTAGTCAATTAGATCTCATCAGGAGTAGCTGCCTGTCCTCTTCTGTGGCCTGGTAATGCTGCTTCCCCCTCAGGGGGAGGTAATTAAAGAGCAGGCCAATCAGTTCATGTCAGTGACAGTCCCTGTTCCTATCACAATGGAACCCACTTGGATACTGAACTGTCATGGGCTACATCTGTGCAGGAGTCTTAGGTTATCTCCATGCATAGTCCTTGGTTGGAATAGCAGTCTCAGGAAAGACCCCTGTGCTCAGATTTTTTGGTTCTGTTGCTCTCCTTATGGAATTCCTGTCCTCTCCAGATTTTCCCACTTCTTTCCTAAGATTCCCTGCACTCTGCCCAAAGGTTGCCCATAAGTCTCAGCATCTACATTGATAGTCTGCAGGGCAGAGCTTTTCAGAGGTCCTCTGTGTCAGGCTCCTGACTTGTTCCCTCTTTTCTCCTTCTTCTGATGTCTAGCCTCTTTGCCTTTCTGGGTAGGAATTGAGCATTTTAGCAAGAGTCCTCCCTCTTGATTAGTTTCTTTAGGTGTACAGATTTTAGTAGGTTTATCCTATATTATATGTCTATATGAGTGAGTATATACCGTGTGCATCCTTCTGCTGCTGGGATAGCTCACTCAGGATGATCTTTTCCAGATCCCACCATTTACCTGCAAATTTCATGATTTCCTTGTTTTTTATTGCTGAGTAATATTCCATTGTGTAGATGTACCACAATTTGTGCATTCATTCCTCAGTTGAGGGGTATCTGGGCTGTTTCCAGCTTCTGGCTATTACAAATAAGGCTGCTACAAACATGGTTGAGCAAATGTCCTTATTGTGTACTTGAGAATCTTTTGGATATATGCTAGGAGTGGTATAGCTGTATCTTGAGGAAGCGCTATTCCTAGTTGTCTGAGAAAGCCCCAGATTGATTTCCAGAGTGGTTGTACAAGTTTACATTCCCACCAGCAGTGGAGGAGGGTTCCCCTTTCTCCACAACCTCTCCAACATGTGTTGTCTCTTGAGTTTTTGATCTTAGCCATTCCGATGGATGTAAGGTGAAATCTTAGGGTTGTTTTGATTTGCATTTCCCTGATGGCTAATGAGGTTGAGCATTTCTTTAAGTATCTCTCTGCCATTCGATATTCCTCTGCAGAGAATTCTCTGTTTAGCTCTGTACCCCATTTTTTAATTGGATTACTTGATTTTTTGCTGTTTAACTTCTTTAGTTCTTTATATATACTGGATATTAGCCCTCTGTCAGATATAGGGTTGGTGAAGATCTTTTCCCAATCTGTAGACTGTCGTTTTGTTCTGAGGACAGTATCCTTTGCTTTACAGAAGCTTTTCAGTTTCATGAGGTCCCATTTATTAATTGTTGCTCTTAGAGCCTGTGCTGTTGGTGTTCTGTTCAGGAAGTTGTCTCCTGTGCCAATGAGTTCAAGGGTATTCCCCATTTTTTCTTCTAAGCAGTTTAGTGTGTCTAGTTTTATGTTGAGGTCTTTGATCCACTTGGATCAAAAATTGATGGAACCCTAACTAACAGGGACTAGCACTGGTAATTGGGCTCAAAGGATCTGGACTGGGAGCCAAGACATAGAGAAAAGTGGGATTTGCTCATTCCACAGGCAGAAGTTTAGTTTTGTGCAGGGCTTCACAATAGCCACAAAGGACATAAAGTACCTTGGTGTGAATCTAACCAAGCAAGTCAAAGACTTGTATGAAAAAAATTTCCAGCCTCTGAAGAAAGAATTAGAAGAAGATATCAGAAGATGGAAAGATCTCCCATGCTCATGGCTTGGCAGGATTAACATAGTAAAAATGGCCACCTTACCAAAAGCAATCTACAGATTCAATGCAATTCCCATCAAATTACCAACACAATTCTTTATAGACCTTGAAAGAAAAAATTCTCACCTTCATATGGAACAACAAGAAACCCAGAATTGCTAAAACAATTCTCTACAATAAGAGATCTTCAGGAGGTATCTCAGTCCCTGATCTCAAGCTGTACTATAGAGCAACAATACTAAAAACTGCATGGTATTGGCATAGAAACAGACTGGTGGATCAATGGAATCGAATAGAAGACCCTGACATAAATCCACACACTTATGGACACCTGATTTTTGACAAAGATGCCAAAACCATTCAATGGAAAAAAGACAGCATCTTCAACAAATGGTGCTGGTCTAACTGGAAGTCTACATGTAGAAAAATGCAAATAGATCCATACTTATCACCCTGCACAAAACTAAAGAGTTTTGAATCTTGCAATGCCTAACTGGCTCTGGATCGACAGGGAGGAAGTAGAACCTGACACGTGTAGCAATCGGTAAACACTGGTTTAATTTGAATTTAAACCAAACTGAATCCTAACCCATTTGTGTCTTAATTTCCACTGTCTCTGGGCCTTACTTTTTCCGTTTGTTGCAGGAGGCTAAAGGCCATCCTTATCTCCCAGGTCTCACGAAACCCTAAAATCTACGAGGAGCAATCTGCACTGCAGCGTCCCTAGCATCGTTCAGAGCCGCTTCTCACGGTTTGTATCTAACCCTTCAAAATAAGTTGCTCTCGTGACCCCTCTGCAGGCCTCTCCCCCATGCTACTGCAGCCTCCTCCCCGATCTCCCCTGGTCTAAGTCCCTTTGAGAAATCACTGACTGTCCTTGGCCTGGGGATCCATTCCTCCCACGCTTTCCAAGCACAGGAGCCTCGGCTGAAACGCTGTTTCTATATAAGCTGTCCTTGACTTCTTTCTTAGACTACATACCACAACCCTGAGCCAAATACTTCCCAAGACATCGTATTTATTTCTTTACATGCAAGATGCCTGATAGCATATAGCAACTTCGTGTTAGTTAGATGATGAGATCGAAGTTTAATTACCTATGGCAAAGTGTATCACTTTAACTCTTCACTTCCATGAACTCTTGTACCCAAGTCACCACTACCACTGTCAAGAGAGAGCAATTCCATTACCCTCCCCGGGAGCATCCCTTTTTCTTACTAAGACGTCTGTCCCTGACCTCAAGAATCATAGAATCATTTCATCTTAGTGCTAACTCATTCTGAAAGACTTACAAATTCATATTGAAAAGAAATAAGTATGTCAAAATCAATAAAGGTAGAAGGAAAAAGGAGCAAGAAAGACAAAAATCTAAACCAATAAGATTTAGTATATGTCCTAGTTAGGGTTTTTTTGTGGTTTCTTGTTTGTTTGTTTGTTTGTGTTTTTTATTTTATTTTTGTCAAATTGATACAAATCAGTCATTTGGGAAGAGGGAATCCCAATTGAGAAAATGCCCCCAAAAGACTGGTCTGTGGGTAAGCCTGTGGGGCATTTTACTGACCAATGGTTGATAGAGGAGGGCTCAGCCCACAGGGCTTGGTGTCTCTGCGAGAAAGGATGAATAAATGAGGAGGAGCCAGCCAATACTCGGCAACCCTCTGTGGTTTCTGCTTTAGTTATCATCTTCAAGTTGCTGCCTGGTTCCTAGCCTCACTTCCTTTGATGATGGACTGTGATGTGGAAGCATAAGCTGAAATAAACCCTTTTTTTCTCCAAGTTGGTTTGGTCATGGTGTTTTATCATAGCGATGGAACCCTAACTAACAGGGACTAGCACTGGTAATTGAGCTCAAAGGATCTGGACTGGGAGCCAAGACATAGAGAAAAGTGGGATTTGCTCATTCCACAGGCAGAAGTAAGTCACTTCCCCCAGAAAACAAAACTTCCTAGGACAAGATCCCAGGTCTTTCTCATGGAGGCCATCAGAGAGAAGGTTCTATCTAGAAGGTCATTAAAGAGTGTCCTCAATGACAGTTTCATATATACGTATCAGGAACATTCACTTGTCCCCTTTTCCTGAGCAACTTCCCAGAAACATTCCTACAGAAAATATTAACGTATCTTCCCTGATGAAGATGGTCTCGACTGGACTTCTCAGAGATGCAGGGAGAAAAATCGGTTCACACGTTTCTTCTCTGTTGAGGGTCTGAACTCTCAAACTAGATGGTTGCAGGCAGAAGCATTTGCTGTGAAACGCAGGTGAGCATGTATGTGGGAGGCGTACTGTTCCGTCAGGCAACTTGAAAGGGCCTACAAGAGGATCCCTACCCAGATCAAAGCCTTCCCGCCCCTGGAGCAGGACTGCTGCTGTGGGGGAGGGATTCTGAGGAAAAGCCAGGATTTCTTTTCCTCAGGAACTCCTTTTGGAGCTGGGTCAGCCCCCGCTGGGGCTTTCATCGACACATGAAATTTTCAGAGAGCAGGACATTAACATTCTAATATGAGACGCGCTGCGGTTGAAGGTTGACAGCTTCCTCTTAATCCATAGAAACACTTCGGGAAAGTCCTTGGCAGGCTGAGTTCTGTGCCACACCTCCCTTGCCTCCTAACGGGGTTAAGAGGCCCTGAAACAGATTTCTCTTTCCCTGAATCAACCGAATCAACTGAGAAATAAAAGGGCTGAACCAGAAGGAAGTAAAAACACAGCTGTGGCTTGTGGCCGTAGGCAAATGAGTTCCCTGGGTCTCAGCCCCAGAATTAGATAATCTTTCCCATACCATCGAGGAGAACATCTGGGCAGCACAGGCTTCTATAAGGGGCTAAAAGAGAAAGAGAACAAACGGCCTCTAATGAATCGTTACTTCCAAAGGAAAGGGGCGGGGGGTGGGGAGCCAGGGACTTCCTGTTCTGTGTTACCCTCCAAATTCACCAGTCAAGACAGGTACTCCTGCTGCCCTGGACGATCAAAACAACTTAGCTCCTGTGTGACTGACTGCTGGGGTAAATTAGCCAAAGAAGGACCACTGAAGCAATCGAAGGGCATGTTATAGATCCACTATTGATCATTTAAATATCAATGACCAGGCTTAACCATTTGTTTTTGAAAATGAATTAATTTAATTCACCCCCCTCCTTGCCCCCTCTTCCTTCCTTGTTTTTGGTACTGGGAATAGAACCTAGGGCTTTGTTTTCAAACATGACCTCACCAAGCTGCCCAGTTTCGCCTTGTACTTAGGAGCTTTGTACCTCAGTCTCTAAAGTAGCTGAGCTTGCAAGCCCACACCACCAGCTCTGGCACAAATGCTTTCTCCTTCCTTCCTCCCTTCCTCCCTCCTTCCCTCCCTCCTCCTTCCATTCTCTCTCTCTTCTTTCTTTTTTTCTTTCTCTTTCCTTCTTTCTTTCTTTTCCTTTCTTTCTTTCTTTCTTTCTTTCTTTCTTTCTTTCTTTCTTTCTTTCTTTCTTTCTTTCTTTCTTTCTTTCTCTTTCTTTCATAATAAGAGGGGCCAGAGAGATGGCTCAGCAGTTTAGAGAACTTGTTCCTCTTCCAGAGGGCCCAGGTTGGAGTTGCAGCACCCACATCATGGCTCATAACCATCTCTAACTAATTTCACGGGATCCAGTGCCCTATTCTGGTGTCTGTGGGCACCAGGAATGCACATGGTACCTAAACATATATGCAGGTAAAACATCCATACACATAAAACATTTTAAAAAATAAAGTAATAAGATTACTTTACTGTTATTAATTACGGCAAAAGTATTTCTCTGCATTGTTTAAAAAGTGGTATTAGCCAGTAAGAGTGGTATTCAAAGTAAGGAGGTACTTTACTCTTTCCTCACAGAGACAAATACCTGAGACAAACAGTTTAAATGAGGGAAGGTTTATTGTGGTTTGTGGTTTTAAAGATGTTCCCCCACCATGGGCTGGATCTGTTGCTTTGGGCCTAAGGTGAGGCAGAATACCATGGGGCTCTTGGGAAGGCTTCTTACCTTATGACAACAGGAGGTGAAGAGAACCAACAGGAAGAAGGGCCCAGGGCATTCCTGCCCTGAGGTGATGTCATTATTCCAACCTTCCACAGTTCAACCACCTCCCTATCCTCTATTCAGATTTTGAGTTCATCACCATATTAAACCATTCTCATTAGGCCAAGGTCTCTTTGCTTTCGTCTTGTCTGCAAATACCTTCTACGCATATGCAGAGAAACCTCCTCCTCCACGTGGTTTTCAGTCCAATCAAAATTAGCCACCCTGGGCCGAAGGAAGATGGCTTAGTCAGTAAAGTGCTTGCCGCAAAAGCGTGAGGACTTGAGTTTGGATTCCCAGCTTCCACACGAAAGGCCAGGTATGGCAGCATTTATCTGTAATCCCGGCACTGGGGAGTCGGAGATAGGCAGATCCCTCGAGTTTGCTGGCCCCAGATCTTGTCTCAAAAAATAAGGCTGACAGTTCTCTCAAGCCACTTGGCCTTCCCTGTTGTGATGGACTGTCACCAGGAATCATGAGCTAAAATAAACCATACCTCTCCTCCCCCCACACCCAAAAAAAAGTAAGGTTGAAAGAGATTGAGGAAGATGCCCATTGACTTCCACATGCATGTACACACACATGCTCGCATCCCCATACACATGTAAGGTAGACGGGGATATAGACATATGCATACAACCTCAACACACAAGCAAATAAAATATTATCTAGTATTAGCCACCGCAGGGAGGAAGGCTGAAGTGTACTCTCGTTTTATATGACTTAAACCTTGTCTGGTTCTTGAGCTCCTCCTGCCACTCTTTGGTGCATGGGGGGGGGGTATTATAAGTGAGATCTCACATAGACAAAGCAATCATCTTGATGGGGTCCTGCTGCTTTGTCTGCAGTGTGCTCTGGCTCATGGCATGTTGGTCAATCCATACAAAATTGGCTTTTTGAGCTGAGTATATGAGTACACACACCTACAGCACCAGGATTTAGGCGGTCAAGGCAGGAAGATTTCTGGGCAAAAGATATTCTGAGATCTTGCACCTCCCCAAAAGGCAATCCTGTTACTTGGGAGGAAGAGTCAGGATTAGGAGTTCAAAATCAGCCTCAAATGAAAAGCAAGTTCCAGGTTAATCCAGTTTATATGTCCTTAGAAACAATGGCACTTCTGAAACTGAGTCCTGATTTGCAATCTTTTTTGTTTTGTAGTTTTTCTGGGGCAAAAGTTCCCTGCATGGCTGATTTCTGGATCCCAGTAGGATGCTGCTACCTGCAGAGTTGAAGAGAAAGAGCATTATGTATTGGGAGTGTTGAGGCCAGAGGGACCACAGAGGATATGCTGTGCCTACCATTTGTGAGATGGTGAGGGCCCTGGGGAGGTGAGTAGACAGGGAAAAGATGGAGGACAAAAGACTCACTTCTGCTTCCCCTACGGTCAAAGCCTTGAGGCAAAGGTCAGTGATCTCCCCCATGTACACAGCCCCGTAAACCTTTCAGATGTGTTGAGAAGGAGCCCAGCCCCCAAACAGCACACAGTCAGTAAATGGAGGAATGACCGCAGGATGACACACTTGCATTCTTTCTTCTGTGAAAAGAGCAGCAAGATGATTTTTGCCTGTGACATGTCTGCGTCTGGTTGAGAATGGTGTCAACACACCTCTGAGAGTTTTGCCGCCTTGGACAAAAGTCTCTTCGATTCTCCCAGTCACTTCCCTCCTTTGGATGCATGATCTGCGTGTCAGAGTGAGCATCAAGCCGGACACCATACAGGAAGGCAGCCACAAATTCAAATATTACACAAACAGGTCTCCCTGTCAGTTTATATGTTCTTTCACTGCAGAGTGTGTGGGACGGCTGAACAAGAGACTCACTTTGCAGCTACTACTCTGGCGGTCTTTCTTGCGGCCTGTCGTTTCTCTGAGAGGTAGCCCTGCCACCGGCAGACTAGGAGCCCCGACCAGTTGCCCAACCTCTGCCCCACTGCCCTTTCACCCTTTTACCCTGCAGGCCTTCTTAAAAAGCTTTCTCTCTGCCCCGAGTTGAAAGCTAACCGACTTCTCTGCCTCCAGGGAGTTCTCCTTTCCTATCAGCAAGCATCTTCAGAGAGGTGACCTTCCCATCTGTCTTCACACCTTCACAGGTGCATGAGGGGTGAGAGCAAGGCCTCTATTTTCAGTTCTGTTTTCTCCCTGAGGCTTCTGAGCCACCAAACCCAAAGAAAATAATCAATCAAACAAACAAACAAAAAAAAGCAACAACAACAAAAATCATAAATCCTAAGTGTCGTTACGTGGTAAAGACCTTGAAAAGTGGCCCAGGGTTCTTCATCATCTGCTCAGTTTTCTGAGTCCAAGGTCATTTTGAGCCCAGAAGAACACTGTGCTGTTTGTTTAGCCTTTGGACAGCAAAAGAACGCAAGGGGCCTTTTCTAGTTTGCTTTTTACCACCATGGGGAAGGGAACGAAGGTCAACACATATATATTCTGATTTATTCACACTCTAGTTACTAAACAATTATCGGAAACCTTAGAAGGCTTCAGAGTTTAATTAAAAAAAAAAAAGTCTCTTGAAAGTTTTCTTTACCTCAATTCCAGCAGTTATATAAAGGCCTGCAGACTTCCCTGCCTCTGAAACATTTGCCAAAAATCTTTTTTTTATCAACTTCAGGGATTACAGCAACACATCTAATGTAATTGTACCTTAAAATTGTTGCCATTTGAAAAAAAAAAAAAACAACAACTTATACATGGTGTGTGTGTGCATGTGTGTATATGCATGTGTGACTCATAGGGTAAGTTCTAGAATCCTCTAACCGCTATATCCACGAACATTAATAAGATGTTTAGATGTGGCTGCTATTCTCTCATTTCTGTAAGGAAGCTGGGGTTCAGGCTTGATCATGCCCAAGACCAGAGCTGACAAACCACAAAGCCAAAATGTGATTAAGCTTTCTCTGCCCAGATCCTCTTAGTTAATTTTGTCCAGTTTCAGCAAATATTTATCGAGCGCCTCCATGTGCCAGGCACTGTCCCAAGCCTGGGAGAAATACAAGGAAAGACCTTGAGATGCAAGCGCAAGGCTTCTTGCTTTTAGCCTCCAGCGGGTGACAGGAGATGGCGGTGGGGGGCGGGGGAGGAATGTGTAGGCTTGCATCAATTAGGATCTGTCTGGTCCCAAGGGACAGGAAAGCCACGTCAAACTGCCTTGAGCAATAGGAAGAACACAGCATGGCTGTCACTAGTTGCTCCATCCCAACCCATTTCCCTCTTCTACTGGCAACAGACTCCCCATGTCAACCCAGGCATGGGGCCTTGGAAACGATCTCGTTTCTCAGTCGGAATTCGGCGTGGCTGCATATGAGTTCGGGTATAGAAGGGACAGAAGGGGAAGTGCTGTGTCTATCTTCTGGGGCGTGCCATTGCTCACACCCCATCCCCTTTCTTTACTAGATTCAGGTGTGAAGGTGGGACCTAGAGAAGGCACCCTAGACTAGAGGGACAAAGATGAGGTAGAAGATCTAGCCCTAGAATAAAGGCAGGGTCTCATGTAGCCCAGGCTAGCCTGGGATTCTATGCGTAACCGAGGATGACCTTGAGCTCTGATCCTAAGCCTAAACCTCCAACCTCCCTAATACTGATATTATCATGGCAGTGTTCTATCATGCCTGATTTAAAGGCTCTTGGGAATTGAATTTGTGGTCTCCTGCATGTAAGCAAGCACTCTACCCATTTCATAACATCTCCAGTCTTACCTCTGCACTGCATAAAAAAAAAAAAACCAACCTAGAAAAGAAATAAACCTTCAACTCGATGAAGCCACTGCTGTAAAATGAAATATGTATATATATATCTTACATGTAGGAAATTATTAAGGCAGCAATTATTCCTTAACTTCCTATTTTCCAAATAAAAGACACAGAAACTTGTTAGATTTATAATACGCTTTAAAACTCTGGAGCTGGACAGATATCAGCCCTCTAAGCTATCTTGTCTGCTTCCCATCCAAAACCCCCATAAACACTTGCACATGCTCCTCTTGGGCTGCTTCTGCTCCATCAGGCCAGTCCTCAGAGCAAGCTGCTCTTGGCCACATGCTCCTGGTTATGCCACCCCATGGCATCCTGCTCCTTTCTTCCTCCTTCCTCTCTCCTTCTCGTGGTCCTTCTGTGACTCCCAAGCCTGGCACCTTTGCTCCCCCTACCTCTCTTCTGCCCAGACTCAGCTGTAGGCAACTTTATTAGCCAATCAGGGATAATTTGAAAGGCAAGACTCACACAACATCATTTTGGATATGTGAGAATTTGCTTGTAGGACAGCAAGGATGGGGGGGGGGGGGGGCAAGCAATTAACGTTTGAATACATAGTAGCTCCAGATCAGCTCCACCACCACTGCTACTTTTTCCAGTTATGTGCAGTTGAATCCAATCCTACTCAATGTCCTTACAGTCTCTAGAGAAGCAGTTCTCAACCAGTGGGTCGTGACCCCTTTTGGGGGGGTTGAATGATACTTTCATGGGGGTCACATATCAGATATTTACATTGTGATTCATAACAGCAGCAAAATCACAGTTATGAAATAGCAACAAAATAATCTTATGGCTGGGTGTCACCAAGACATAGGAACTGTATCCAAGGGTCCCAGCACTAGGAAGGTTGAGGACCACTGCTTTGGAGATTGGCTGAGCTTCAGTGATAGTCTGTGTCTGCAGCTCTCCATGGAATCAATTTCATTCTGGAGTCTTGTTCTGTCTTTGGTGTCAGTTTGTCTTAACACTGACTCATTCTGTGGGGTAAGATGACCACCAGCAAAAAAAGAAAAAAAAAAAAAAAAGATGGCTGATGGGAAGAGTGATATCATGATGTCTAGATGATCTCTCATAAAAATGATGTCGTGCTTATCCCAGAGGCTTTCTGACATCTCCTTGCATGTCATTGCCTTGAGTGAAAACAAGTACAGCTAGGAGATGGCTGGTGGACTGGTTCAGTTCTGACAGAACCAGTCTCTCAGAACACAGGGCTTATATGGATGAGCTTGGCCCAGTAGACAGTCAGGTATCATGGAAAAGAAAAGTTCCCAATCCCAGCTAATCAGACAGGGCAGGGCTGGCTATCATAGTGGAGTGGTTCTTAGTTTCTGTCAGGGTAAGAGTGCAGATAGCGGGAACATCAAAGCCAAGCCTGCTACAGTGACCTAGTGATTTATCTCAGGGCTAGCCCTGAGCAATCTGTCCTGAGTAACAAAACTGCTCTCACTGGGTCCTGTGGCTGTGAATGGACAGCGTTTCTATTACTTCCCATCCTGGATTCTCCAGTGGTTGCGGGCATCTTTGGACCTTTATTCCTTACTCATCCATCTGGCCTGTGACATGCCCACATGGCTCAGGGCACGGCTTTGTTTGGATGACAGGTTCCGTTAGTCTCCCCAAAGTGAAAAGGAACAGCCAGAAGGAGGCTGTTCATATCAGAGAGAGAGTGAAGACAGAAACGGCCCAAAATAAGATCAGAGGAGCTAGAGCGTGGAAAGCAAAAGGCCTTTGCATTTCCGGCCAGCTCTAAAAGCAACCCTATGACTCCTCACCTTCTATAGGAAATTCATTTGGGGGCCACCTTGGGTACCACCTTCTAATGGGCCATCCGTTTATTAAAGCAATGACGTATGTTTAAATACTCAACCCAAAATGAACAGGACCTGGTTTATTCTTCGAAAGAACCGTTACAGGAGTTCTCAAATAGTTCATCTTCACACCAGTACTTCTCCAACGATTAGTCCAAGATTATTTATATTATGTCTGAATCACCCTGCAGGAGGGACGGTGGTGATGGGAGTGAGGAGGACTCAACAGTGCAGATATGTGGGCTCCTTCCTATGGATGCAGAGCCTACTAATGAGCGCCTAAGCTAGCAAGTCAGCCCGGCGTGGTGGATTACACTGTACTCCCGGCACCCAGGAGTCTGAGGCAGGGGGACTGAGACAATGGGATGCCAGTTTGGATGACACAGAGAGTCTTAGGCCCCTGGGGATATATGACAAGCCCCTATCTAAAAATAAACAAACAAATAAAACAAAACGAAACATCCCTAACGGTGCAAGCAGTTTTCTCACACTCTGAGGTTTTAGTGCGCTGAGTCTTAGTATGTGCCAATAACAGTACCTTAGGGATCACAGGCTCCATGTTAACAGAGACAGTGTGTCATAGCCAGCCTGAGCCTCACAACAGCTCCGGGAGGAATATCAGCCTAAGCAGCTTCAGATTCTGTTTAGGGGAGAGCGCAGAGCTGGACATCAAGCAACTTCATGAGGTTACACGCTATCGCTTGGCAGTTCAGCCCTTGCCACATTGAGCTTGGCTTTCCTGCCGTTTTCCTGAATAGTCATGCCATTCCAACTTACTAAATAAAGAGTCTAAATTTGGGCTGCTGCCTAAAGAACACGAACAGACGCAGTTAGAGACGCTGCGGGAAGGAACATCCTTTGTGGAAAGAGAAAACAAAACAGCAAAAACTTGGGGGAGGGCTGGCCACATTGACCCGCTGGGTAAGATACCCACCATGCAAACATGAGGACCTGAGTTCTCCACAGCAAGCCGGATGCAGTTGCAAGGGTCTGCAGTACAATGGGGAAACAGACAGTAGAGAAAACAGGATCTCCAGAAGCTCCCTGGCCAGCTAGCCTGGTGTATGTACCAGTGACATACAAGCCTGTCTCACACAAAGGGGGAGGGGAGATGAGGACTGACTCCTGAGGTTGTCTTCTGACCTCTACATGTAGTCTATTCACACACATCACACACATCACACACACACACACACACACACACACACCACACGCAAGCATGCACGCACAATTAATAGAAGTGAAATTTTGGAAGCTGTCAGCTGCCAGCATACTTGCCGTCACCAGTGGTCTAGCAAGGGTGTTGACTGCGTTCACACTTGTAGTACACGTCAGGCTTAGATCGGCTGCCTCAGGCCATTGGTCTGAACAGAAACGGTCAGTTTTCTTAGCGGTGAATTACGTCAGAAACCCAGCTAAGCGAACGCCACATCCACTTACTTCTGTTTGGTTGATTCAGAACAAACGCCAGTGTGTAGCTCAAGCTGACCTCAGACCCACGAGCCTCCTGCCTCGTCTTTGAGTCCTGGGATTATCAGTGTGAATCGTGGCATCTGGCTCATTTAGTCTCGGGTCTAATGATGTTGAGTGAGAATCTATGCGGCAAAACCCCAAGTCGAGGACATCCCCGGAAGCGATGTCTGCTTTCCTTGGGCCGGTAATTCATGATGTCTCAGTTTTAGTCAGAATTTTAAAATCTGACGGAACTGCAAATTATCACATTTCATTCTTCTATAGGCCAACATGAAATTTTTCCCAGGGTTTCCCTGCAACTTTTATGTTCTTTTTTCTGTTACTATTGTACTGATTATGTTCTGACTTCTGTTTCTCAGAACATTTCCACAAAAGCAGCTGGATCTGATTCTCAAATACTTACTTTATTCAGTTAGTGACTTTTTTTTCTCCCTGTTTTTTCTATCAGGACCACACAATTTTTAGAGAGAGACATGGTTGTTACATGTTTTCAAAATCTAACAAACCTATAAGACATTACCATGCAAAAGAAAGGAAGGAAAAAAGAAAGCAGAAAAAAGAAAAGAAAAAAAGCAATCATTTCTCATAAGAGACAGAGGAAAATATTATAACCCGGAGTTATACTTATTTAAGAGTTAAGTTTATCTAAGAGAATTACATTTTCTGATAGTTTCCGGAATGCTGAAACGTATTTTCTGTACTAGTCAATATGGAAAAAGTTTTTCTTTTCAAATTTACATTTAAATTAATGTTTTGATTAGCAAACAATAAAATGAGACATTTTCACATATATGTCATAATACCTGATTTTTAGAATTATGGGAACTTTTCAGAGGGTATATAAATTCGAGGGCCCTGAGAGGCAGGGTTGGTGGTTGGTGGTCGTTCAGGGGCTGATTGCAGTTTGTCAGTAGTCATGCTCAAAGAAGAAATAAGAAAGCAATTAGATTCAGGGATCTCTCCCTCTCCTCTCTCCTGTTTAGTGATAGGGGATGAAAGGGGTGTGTGTGTGTGATAAAGGGTGTGCAAAAGAAGAGCCCGCAAAGTAGCAAAGACCAGTTATATCCTCCTTTATATAAAACTGACAAAAAATTAAACATTTTATTCCTGGTTAGTGAAGCCAAAAAAATGGCAAATCTATCAAAATTGCAAAATTGCTAGGTACGTGTTACTTATGTATAATGTGTAGTAACAGTAAATTTAGAACACCCAAAGCCTGTGAACATATTAAGCATGTCTGAAATTGGATTGGCAAAGCAGGTGTTGATACTCAGTCAATGGGTTCCTCAGATAGCTGCCATTAGGAATGAGGTTAATTTATAGGTTCTGATGGAAGAAGCTTACCAAAGCATATTAACTGAAAAATAAGACTGAGAATAACACACACTTTGTGCCTGTATTCATGACTTAAAAACAATCATACTCCATCTACAGAGAAAAATCCTGGAAGAACACAGTTTGGCCATTTCTATCATAACAGTATATAACTTGTATAATCAAAACATGTATTGTCCTCAATATGTGCAATATACTAACAGCAATATAATTTTATGGAAGAACTTTGAAAAGACATAGGAAGGCATAATGATACAAATAAGAATTATTGAGATATAAGTAAGAATTACCTAACAGCAATTTGATGTTTTCCTTGTAATATATACACACACACACACATATATACTTTAAAAAGATTAGCACCACAATGCTCATATAGGTTTAAAGCATTGTTTTTATATTTGTACATGCATACGTGTGTGCATATATGTGTGTGTGTTCATATCTAGGTGCACGCCCACAAACTTTTGCATAATAACCCCACCTGTATGGAGGTCAGAGGACAACTTTCAGGAATTGGTTCTCTTCTTGCCTCATGTGAGTTCTGAGCATTGAACCCAGGTCACTGGCCTTGGTGACAAGCTCCCTCTCCCACAGAGCCATCTCTCTAGCTCCTCGTATAGTTTCAGTCAGTCTTCTCTGCCACTCAGTGTCATGGCCTAAGGAGTCTTCTGCATCAACAGTGTTTCCTTATGTGGTAATTGAAGGCAGCTCTCGTGTGTACTTTCCATTGTAGCCTGCTGCAATGGACCCAGAACAGGCTGCAGAGTCCCAAACTCCACAGCTCTCATGCACTTCTGGTTAGAGGTCCAGGCAAGTTACCCACTGAACTCAATGACATTTTCTTCCTCAGCTTTCAGGCGGTGTATGTGGAGGGGGATACCATGAGAGGGGACACAGCATCACCAACAAATGCTTTCTGAATGTGAAGAGGGGCCTCTGTCCAGTGTGCCTCAAACCATGACTGCCTCTCCTGGGTCTGCGGCCTCCACCTTCTGCCCAGGGACCGACATTCTTCAAGTGTGTGAGTTCACTTTTTAATCATCTACGGGGTGTAGCTCCCCGAACGTCACCTGTGTAAGTTACAAAGGTAGTGTAGGTGTGAGAGCAAAGGATGGTCCGAATGGATTGCCTCATACATGGGATGCTATTCGTCTGTCCGAGTGCCTAGAAGATGGCTTCTCGAGTTCTAAAATGAACAGAGCAGCTGCACCTGGTGGGTGGTGATGCTGTGGCTGGCTTGGCTGAGAACCAGCCTTCCAGCCTCAGGCTGTGTGTGTGTGCAGGTCATGGATCAAGCGGATTCTGTCTCTTTGAAGAATTTCCCCGGGAGCTGTGTGTCACACCAGTGCATCCAAAGAGGACAGAAATGCCTTCTGTCGCCAGGTGGAAGGAAAGCGAGAAGGGAATGCCGGGAGAAGCTTCATGAAGACCTGGTTTTCCAGAACGCGCTGGGTGGAAATGACAACCTTCCAGACAGCTGTGGAGTTCACAACCTGGAGGGAGGTTCAAGAACTGCGAACCTGCCATGGGTCTGTGTGATGCGCACAGACAAGAGCTGTGGAGATGTGCCCCTCCCCCGCCCCCGGGGTTAGACTCCATTACCAACCCAAGAGACATTGGGGCAGAGGTGTGTGTGTGAAGATGGAAGCACAGGAGAGATCGCTTCGGTGCATTCTCTTATAAGCATCCATGTAAAACGCCAACGCGGTACACTGGCCTGTAATCCCAGCGCCTGCAGGGGGGAGGGTCCTATTGCCATTTGGCCTAGTCTTCTTGGTGAAGTTCCAAGACAGCGAGAGGTTAGAGGAACCCGAGGACGGACATCCACGGTTGTCCTCGCTCTCTATGTACATGCATACGAACGTCCCAGCACATAGCCCTCTACCCATACATGAACCCACGGACATCCACACACGGTAGAGTGAGGGGCAGCTCTGTTGACACTCTGGTAGCCAGGGATAGCTCCTGTGGTTGAGCTAGCTCCTGAATCCTTAGACAGGACCTCAAAAGCTGAACGTTTTGCTCAGGCATACTGGCACACACCTGTAAGTCTAGCATTCGGGGGAGTGGAGTCAGGATACTCAGGACTAAATTTAAGGCCAGCCTCAGCTACACAGCAAGAGGCTAGATTAGGCTCCATGAGAACATTTCTTTTAAAAAAAAAATCAAAATAGACAAAAAGAAACAAAGGGAGAATGGAAGAAAAAGAACCCCAGTATTTACTGGACAGAAGCCGCATTGTAGGGGCTAGAGAGACGGCTGAGTACAGAGCATGCTTGCAAGCAAGAGGATATGGATTCGGAGTTCAGGCAAGTATACCAAAGCTCAGTGTAACGGTGCAGGCTGTAACCCCAGCACACCTGATGGGCTGAAGCAGACAGACCCCTGGAGCTTGCTGGCAGCCAGTCTAGCTAAAAGGTGAGCTCCAGGGCAGTGGAAAACCTGTCTCAAGATGAGGGTGGAGAGCATGAGAAGAACACACCCAACCTTGATCTCTGACCTCCACATGGACATGTGTGAGCGAGCACCACCAACCACACCCCCTCCCACACACATGCAAATAAAACAACAAGGTAAAAGCTATTTTACTTTTATTATTTATTTATTTTTACCCAAAAACAGACCACTGAAACCGGTTAAGAGGCCAAAGATGACATTGGGAAAAGGAGAATAAAAGATTCTTTGCATGATCCTCTTGCACTGGAGTCTCCCTTCTTTGAGCTCTCATCTACAGGGTATTATATATGCAAAGGAACAAAGGCAGAAGACTTTTTAATGGCAAGGCAGAAGACTTTTCACCACATAAGTGAAAAGTTAATCCTGGAAAGCTGTAGATCATAAATCTGGGAACATCCATTCCCTGTACTTATTTGGTGAGGGGACATACCACCACCACCCCGGATAATCCCAGAAGAAACTCACTAGCAAGATTAGAAGTTAATTTTGATGTAGTATTTACGATGTCTTTCTTTCAAACAAGGAGCCCCGTGCGCCTCACGGAGGAACCTGGAACTAGCTTCATCACTGCTGGTTGTAGCCGCTGTGTGGAGTAGCTGTGGCAGGGAGGCGGGAGAAATCAGAATGTGGCCAGTGTCTAGGGCACTTAGGAACTAAAACCTTCTTCCTGGGTCTCCAGACTAGGGAGGATTAAACACAGAGAGCTGGATCCTACGGTGAGCTTTTTGGGAAGGAGGCAGCTGAGGGCAGAGCATCCAAACAGAGCATTCAACTCTGCCTATTTCCTGTATTTGTCTAGCTGGAAAAGACCTCTGTAATCCTCCAGTGGCCAAGAGGCACACTGGCCCCATCCACCCCGTGTGTTATGTGTTTACATTTAATGCAACAGTCACAGTATTCTAGATATAGGCCCTGGATCCTGGAGCCAGGAAACTCCGCTGCTTCTGAGCATCTCCCTCTGCCTGGCTGTTGACCATGTCTGTTTCTTTGCTTTTGTCCTCATGGCCAGACATCAAGGTGATGTGTGTGTCCACGTGACCGCTTACGCTTGAAACTGCTCCTAGGCAGCCCGAGCCTACTGTGGGCAGGTCACAGGTGTATTGGAGGATGACATTCTGTGTGCACATGTATCTGAGAATTGTCAATGGAGGAAGTTTGTCAGAGGTCTCCATGGCCAGCCACGTGCTTGCTGTTTATCCATACAGACGCAAAGGCTAACACACATCACCCAGTAATCAAGTGAGTTCAAAAAGGGGCCGAGCAGAGCTTCCACGGGCATCTCCCACAAGGCTCCTCTTGACACACGGAGGCAGATGTGCTCACCTGGGGGGGGGGGATGCAGAGTGGCAGTCTCTCTTCTGTGTCACTTCACAGCTCAGTGCACAAGGCTGCCTGCGGTGATGAGCCCAGATGTTGGGATGATAAATCACTGCTGGGATGAATGAAGAGGCTGCAGTGAGGTCGATGATCTAGGTAGAGTCAAGGGTTCCATTTGCTCCTTTTCGCTTGAACATTTGGGGACCCCTAGGGCCTTTCTTTGTTTCTCCATAGATTTAAAGGCAATCAACATTTTTGAGCAATTCCTTGTTCCCCGATAAGCGCATTGTTGAGATCCGTGCTTAGAATTTAATCTGGGAAGCCATCCTGTATACTGGGTGTGTTTGACCCTGGTCCACAGATGAGGATTCTATTAATAGAGGTTAGTAACTTACCCAAGATCTGAATGCTAAGTGCTAATAAGTTATGCACCTGAGACATTCACCCCGCTGACAGAAAGTCCCCTGGATTTCTTTATGGGAAAGAACATGCTCTGTGTGTGTGTGTTGCTGAAGATTACCCCAGGGCCTCATACAAGCAAAGCAGATGTTCTAACATTCAGCTGCAACTCCTGACCTTGTGAAAGAACCAACTGACATTTAAAAAAAATAAGGTTTGAGATAATGAATGAAAAAAAAGTCTTTGATTGTTCTTAGTCACAGTATACCTAAGCCTTAGATTCCTGCGTGTGATAAAAAGAAAACTGATAGACATCAGTTGAAAAAAAAAAGATCTCACAAACGCATAGCGTATTGCTCAAGAACTCACAAAAAAGAAAGTAGAAATGGAAGAATGGCGCCAGCCGTCTTCTGTACGTAAGAGGGGAGGGAGGCCCACTTGGCCAGATCCCCCGGGAGAATGTGTATGTACACATTTGTAGTCTGGTTTTCCAAAGCGGTTCTCTCTGCCCTTCACCCCACGGTCTTCCTTTCGGTAGTCCAGTGCTCGGAGGTCCTTTCCTCGGCTGTGTCCAGGTTCCCAGTGAGCCCGCCATAGGCAATGTCTGTCTCTGCCTCCGTTTTCTTTTGGAATCTCCCTAGGATTTCTGCCTCTCTCCACATGCTAGTCTCATGCTAGTAGAGAGGCTTTTGCAGCCTCTCTACTCTGCTGTTGAGAGTCTTCAGTTTACCAACAATACCTATTTAAAATTCCCATTCTGATCATTCCAGTATCTCCCCATATCTGGTTCTGGGGATTGTTCTGTTTTTTTAAAACTTTTACAAAAGCTTTTTAGCGAGCCTTGTGATTTTGCCTTGATGGCGGGATGCGTACTGGGTAGAAGGAAATACTGGCGATGGGCCTTTCGTAGCAAGCAGGTAGGCAACCGGGAGGAAGGAGCTGCAGTTCCAGGGTTGGGTCCTTCAGTGCTGTTGCCTCAGCCCTGCGAACCCCACTAGCCTCTCAGCGCAGCCATCCCCACTGTCTGTCCTGGGAGAGAAGTTGTGGTTTTCTGTATCTACCTACCTAACCGGCTCTTCAATTTTAGGAACACTAGTTTCTCTGTGACCTTTGTCGGGGTCCCCTGAGTCGCTGCGGCAGTTTCCGTGAGATCCGTTAAACTCTGACACAGCCCTAGCTGCTTACTCTCTAGTTGGCTTCTCCTGAGGGAAGGCCTCGTTAACAGAATACACTGGCGTAGTTCAAAATGGTTTCTCTCCTCCTCCTCTGGAAGCCTGAGGGCTTTTTTCTCTGATGTGTAAAGTGGGAATCTCATTGAGATCCTTCCTTGAGGCTAATCCCCGCAGAAACAGTGGCCTCTGATGTCGGGAGTCTCCCCTTGAGCGGTTGACTCTCTGACTTGTTCATCAAACACTGTGCGGATCTCTCCTCCCTGGCACTGCGCCTCCTAAAGACAGTTCTACTGACGAGTGCCTGCTTGGTGTGTAAAATGAGATTCCCTGCATCTACTTGACATTCTCCAGTTTTAGGGACAGTAGCTTTCTTGGTGACCTCAAATCTCTTACAGTGTTAAGAATTGCATTTTCAGTTTGTTAGGGCTGAATATTAACTTGCAAGGCCTGAAGTTTCCTTGCTGATTTTACACACACACACACACACACCTCTTTGGTTTTTTGAGACAGGGTTTCTCAGTGTAGGCTTGGCTGTTCTGGAACTCATCTGTAGACCAGGCTGGCCTCAAACTCACAGAGATCTGCCTGCTTCTTCTGCTCAAGGGATTAAAGGTGTGTGCCCTTGCTGAGTCTAATGAAGCCTGTAGCTATATCATAAATCACCTTATGTGAAGACCCATATAGCAAAAAGCTGAGAGAGGCCTTCAACCAATGGCTTCTGGAAAACTAAGGCTCTTATTCCAACTGAGGACCTTATTGTAAAATTTGGAAAGGGAGTGTTATAGTTAGGGATTCAATTACTGTAATAAAAAAAAAACAAACAAACCATGACTACAAAGCAAGTTGGGGAGGGAAGGGTTTATTTGGCTTACTCTTCCACATCACTGTCCACCACTGAAGAAAGTCAGTACAGGGACTCAAACAGGATGGGAATCTGGCAGCAGGAGCAGATGTAGAGGCCATGGAGGGGTGCTGTTTACTGGCTTCCTCAGTCTCCTTTCTTTACAGAGCCTAAGACCACCAGCCCAGGGATGGCCCCACCCACAATGGACTGGGCCCTCCCGAATCAATCCCTAATTAAGAAAATGCTATGCAGGCTTGCCTTACAGCTGGATCTTATGGAGGCATCTACTCTAACTTGTGTCAAATTGTCATAAAATCAGCCAGGGCTAGTTGGTGAGACATGTTACAACTTAGGACGTGAGAACAACTAGGGCAGCTGAAGTGGTGACCGTGGCTCAGACCCGTGGGATCTGAGGCTACCTCCAGGTAGTGTCAGAATGGAATTGAGCCAGACGACATCCACCATCTGCTGGAAACTGGTTGGACTTGAGGGACTTCCCCATCTCGGGTCAGGAGTATTATGTTGAGCCGTGAGAATGGATCCGGGAACACACCAGAGTGTCTTTAGGTGCTCTGCTAGACAGTAGCCTAAGGGAAAGTTATTTGACCCAGATCAGTACTTCTTTAAATAAACACTCTACAGCCACTTAAAAATCAGGGTACTTAGCCCAGAATTCTGTCTTCACTGGCTACACTGTGGCTTATTCCCTATGTCACAAGTGACTGGCATGGAGGCAGGCAGCTCCTCCAGAGAATCCACAGTCCTCACTGCCACGACTGTACAGGAACCCCTCCCATTTTACTCACATATCTTCCTGGCCATGGTATAGTCTTCTGAGATTTTACCCCACCGAACTGAAGAAACTTTCACCTGGCCCAGATGAAAACACAATGTAATACAAAGACCCAAATTCTCACACCTAGAATGTTCTTTCTTAGGCCTGGGAAAGGACTTTTGTAATCTTCCTAATTACCTGTCTGCTCTATTTTGTTCTCTCTTTCACTGCATTTTCAAGAGTTCTTATAATCAAAATTGCCTGAAAAAGAGCAATAGCGCTTATGTAGTTAGCATAATACTACTGGTCAGGATAAGTTAGCGTCTCACAAATAGAGAAAGAACAGAGGGGGCCATCTCTCATTAATGGAAAGAGGTCAGGTGATGTAGATTGTATCCGGAAATGCTAGTTTGGTCAAAAGTAATTTGCTCTGATTAAAATAGAAGCGCAGTAGCTGAGTTGTAACAGCTGCTGAGCTGGCGGCTGCTCACAGGTGTAGGCCAGGGAGTGGGGAGGCTGGGCACGGCACCCAGGAGCCGCATCAAGAAGACAAGTAGAGAGCTCTTCTCGTCCCCAGCCAAGGCACTCAAAGTCAGAATGAATGACTGGTTAAGCTCAGAGGCTGCCTTGGAGTTCTGAATCTCCTCTGCGCCCCTTTTTAACGTGTCCCTACACAAGTGAGCACCTAATACATAGGCCATCTTGTGTCCAGCTGTTCCGTATGTTCTGACTGAACTTCCTTCGAAAGCTCACATGCAACCAGTAAATACTAATTTCTAGTTTGACTTAATTGCTGTTTTTCCAGTACAAGGTAAACAGGTGATTTCTATTCTCATTCTCCAAATCTCCCGCTCTGTGGGGATTGTGTAAAGGAGAGCATGGGAACTGTAAGGCCTTTTTTATTAGGGTGGAGGCAGAAGGGAGAGAGAGAGGCTCTGACAGTTAGCTGCCCGGAAGTCTTCTGCCTTCAGGGTACTCTTCTGAATGTTACAAAGGATCATGGGTTAGAGTCATATGAAAGAGCTGACTCTAAACAGCACGGATATTTCAAAAGTTGTAAGTGGCAGAGGCGAGAAGAAAGAACACAGGCCAACTCGGTGCTTCTAATTATACTGAGGCACCAGCTTTAGGAGGCATTAGCTGTGAGACTCTTAACTGGCTGTTCAGACAGGCTCTGGCAGTCTCTGTGGGTTGGTGGCTGCTTACATGGTGAGATTAAGGCAGAGCGCTGGTCCCTATGAAAAGGGGCCACTTCATTGCTTTGTTTAGTGCCCTGCATTAACTTAACAGGTTTAGTTAAGTTAACCTGTTAACTGCCTACTGCACTTGGGGGCCTTGTCTGACAAACACACCTCACTAAGCAGTGTCCCACTGTCAACTGGGTTTTCTTGTTTCATTTTGGTTTCTTTTAGAGACACACCAGGCTGGCCTCAAACTCACAGTCCTCCTGTCCCAGTCCTCCTAAGGGCTGAGATGAAAGGACTGGACACTGTGCCCCTCCCCCACTCTCAATGTGAAACTTCTGATACTCTCTCCTCCCCTCTTATCACTTGGACTGGAATCTCACTAAGCTGCATATGGGCATGGGATGAACAGTGTGAAAGTGAAACATACATGAAGGCCCCCCAGGACAGTGGCCCAGCTCACAGGGGCTTGCCGCGGAGTTGGTGAGCACCGATTTCCTTCCTGCCCTCCTCTCAACACCTGCTTTGTTTCTGACGTGACCTGAGGAACCCCACCTCCCTCTGCAGCCTCCTTCAGCTAGGAGAAAGATGCATCCTGGAATGTGAGAGGACATCAAAAAGTCCTCCTGTTTATCCCACAGTTCCTCTTCCCATTCTGAGCATGATCATTTACCCCCAGTGAGCCCAAGTTTGAATGCTCAGTTCCTGAATGGTTTTCTTTTAAATAATTCATACTTGGTGAGATGTGCAGTTTTGGGAGAAAAAAAAAAAAAAAAAAAGAAGGGAAGAACTCCAAGTAACGGAGGCGAGACATGTTTTACAGATTTCCTAGTGTGGGGCAGTTGTGCTGATGAGGGCGGGATGGAGCTGCCCAGGCAAGATTGATAAATTGGGGGTAGCGCCTGAACACCCAGTGGCCCTTGGGAGAAAAAGAAAGATTAGCGTGCATTGCCCCTTGGGAGGTGAATGCAGGAGCCCCAGTGTCAGCCAGCAAAAGGGTATTTCTTCTTCCTTCTGCAAACAACTGTTTCCTGACCAAGGACTCAGAGGGTGGAACATGTTTTCTCTTTGGTTAGAAAAACAAACACAAACTTCCCTTCCACGGAGCATCACAGACTCCTTTATCTGCTTCACCCGAGGGACTGCTAAACTGCCAACTCGCTCACGTCTGTCGCACATCCCTTCCTGGCTCAGTTTCTAGGATACCCAGCTGCCACCCGCTGGCCTTGGCAGGGAGCCCACCCCACCCTCTCTTTCACAGTATGGAATTTTCAATGTCGCCGAGTCCCCTCAGGACTTAGCTCTATCACTCTGGGGGAATTTGCTTTGAATGCAATCCAGTTCCTCACATTCCCACAGCCGGAGAAGCCGCTCTTTGCCTGATGGAACATTTTGTTGCTGCTTACTGGGAGTCAAGCCTTGTTTGTGCTTTTCTTTAGAGGATGTTGTCACCAGGGCTAGGAGTGGAAAGGGCTTAGTGATCAGAAGGACAGAGCTTCTCCCCCACCCCTCATGGTCTCTGCCAGGAGTTCTCTTGCGCCTCAGGCACGACATAAAGGGAAGAGATACTGAGTGAGAGCCACGCGGACGGAATATTGAGCTTTGGAAGAAAAAAAAAAAAGTCTACTGGCCGGGCTGCCTGAATATTCGCAATGTCATCTCCACATTTTGAAAATCTGGATGAGACTGGCTTTGTTTAGTTACTGCTAGCTGGGAAAACAGCGTGTGCTCTCAAGGGAGAGAGCTGGAGGAGAAAGAGGGTCAGGCTCTCTGTCACCGAGAACTAAGCCCAAGGTTACTGGATCCAGAGATAAGCAGCCAACTGAAATCCCCTCAGTAAGGTGCTGGTAACCAGGAGGGTTCCCAAAGCCGACCCACTCCCACCCCCCAACACAGAAGTAGTAAGAATTCAGTTCCCTCAGATTCCTAGGAGAAGTAAGAGAGAGCCACACCCTCCGTTACTGTATCAGGCACTAGCTTGGCGCTTTTATGTTATTCTCCTTAATCCTTGAAGCAGCTCAGACAGTTCGCTGCTCCGACCACCGTGTGCGCACAGATCTCTTTCTGTTTACGTTCACAGCAGCACCATTCGGTCTGGTTGCTGCCCTCAGATCTCCCCTGACCAGCCTTTCCAGAGGCCCCTGGCCATAACCAGAGGTTTGCCGCTCTCGCTCTCGGTGTTCATCACCTCTGCATCACTGCTGCAGCCTAGATGAATTCCTTACTCTAGTTTAACAGTCTCCTCCACTGTGCTTTGCTCAGAATCCGTCACTCAGAGGCTGCGTTTTGTTTTCTACGGTTTCATGCTCACCCGCGCTTCCATGGAACCACTAAGAGGCATTGTGTATCAGTGGCACACATTCATTTCCTTTTCCACTCGGGCATAAAAACACATTTATAAATCAAAACTCCCAGAAAGAGCTGTTTGCAAACACACCAATGACTGCTGACAGAGGGAGGATCCTCCCCTCCTGGAGATAATCCCTTATTAGGTTATCCAATGCAGAGCTGTCAGTCCTGAAGCCGTACACACATGAAAGACAAGAATGGACTCTGCAGGTTGTATTTGCATATTTGTGCACACCCATACATGTGAGAGAACGTTTCCAGCCTTCACTTTTGTTTTGCTCATGTTAAGCTTTAGCACACGTGTAGATCATGTACTGAACACACTCCCTTTTGTCCCCCCTCTTTTCTCACCCCACGCCCCTCTTCTTAGTCCTGGTTTCGTCCCCTTTGTTCTACTTTCATGTTTGAGTCCACGTGTCTGACAGCTTGGAAGTGGTGGCACACACCTTTAATTCCAACCAACCCCTTTGGGGGCAGAGGCAGGCAGATCTCTGAATTTGAGACCAGCCTGGTTTATAAAGTGAGTTCCAAGACAGCCAGGGCTACATAGAGAGACCCTGTCTCAAAACACCAAACCAAACAACAACAACAAAAATTTTCTGGGTCTATGTAAAATCTATGGACACAAATAAGAAGAAACAGGATACTTGTCTTTCTGAGACTGGTCTCCAGCTCCATTAATGCTTATGTGTGTTTTTGTGCCAGTGTCGCCCAATTTTTGTCAGTTTGGTTCCATGATATACTGAGAAATCAAGCATGGGGATAGCTAGTTGGTTTGGGTTTTTGTTTTGTTTTTCTAGGATTGTTCTGGCTATCCATGGTCTTTCATTTCCTTCTATTTGTTTTAAGGTTTTCCTCCTATTTATATAAAGAATGGCATTGGAACTTAATCGGTAGCATAGTTTTCAATCTGTAGATGACTTTTGATATGATAACGATTTTTTAATTAATTTATTTTTATATTAATTCAGTTTATTTAACTTTTATCCCAGCTGTATCCCCCTCCCTCATCCCCTCCCAATCCTTCCCTCCCTCTTCTCCTCCTATGCCCCTTCCCTAGTTCACTGATGGGGGAGGTCCTCCTCCCCTTCCCTCTGATCCTAATCTATCAGGTCTCATCAGGACTGGCTGCATTGTCTTCCTCTGTGGCCTGGTAAGGCTGCTCCTCACTCAGGTGGAGGTGATCAAAGAGCTAGACACTGAGACATGTCAGAGACAGTCCCTCTTCCCATTACTAGGGAACCCACTTGGACACTGAGCTACCATGGGCTACATCTGTGCAGGGGTTCTAGGTTATCTCCACAAGTGGTCTTTAGTTGGACTATCAGTCTCAGAAAAGACCCCTGGGCTCATTTTTTTCTCTCTCTCTCTCTCCTTGTGGAGCTCCTCTCCCCTCCAGGTCTTTCTGTCTCCCCCTTCTTTCATAAGATTCCCTGCACTCTGCCCAAAGTCTGGCTATAAGTCTCAGCCTCTGCTTTGATACCCTGCAGGGAAGATTCTTTCAGAAGGCCTCTGTGGTAGGCTCCTGTCCTGTTGCCTGTTTTCTCCCTCTTCTGATGTCCATCCTGTTTGCCTTTCTGAG
The DNA here is from genome assembly GCF_030254825.1 of Meriones unguiculatus. Classification (NCBI taxonomy): domain Eukaryota; kingdom Metazoa; phylum Chordata; class Mammalia; order Rodentia; family Muridae; genus Meriones; species Meriones unguiculatus. Next base: position 78,343,012 of record NC_083359.1, read on the forward strand.
TAAGGATTGAGCATCTTACCCAGGGACTTCCTTGATTAGCTTCGTTAGGTGCACAGATTTCAGTATGATTATCCTACATTATATGTCTAATATCCACTTATAAGTGCACTCTGTTGTCTCTACCAATCCTTGGGCATTGGGGATGTCTTTTCAACTTCTAGTATCTTCCTCAATTCTCCACTGTTTTAAAGTCTTCCTGCAGAGATCTTTCACTTCACTGGTTATGTTTATTTTAGGCTAGCGTGCTTCCTTTTTTAAAGAGTGTCATTTCTTCATTTATCTCACTGAGGGTTCTAAATGTAAGTATTTTCAAGTCTTTGAGCATTCTCTATAATATTCTTTCTTGAAACCCTCATAATTGGGTTATTGGCAGGGTCTCATTCTGCATCCCATACTGGCCTCAAACTCACTGCAGTCTAAGTGCTTCAGCCTCTCGGGAGCTGGGACTTCAGGTCTGTACTACCACATCTAACTTACCACTGGGTATCCTTATTGTTAAGATATCTTTGTGCCTTGCCTTGCAAGATCATTGTACACAGCTGTTGTTTCCTGAGGGACTCTGCTATTAAGGTCTGAGGCTGGCATTTCCAGATAGCTTCTGAGCTGGGTTCTAGATGACAGACTCCCTTTCTCAGCTGGGTTCTTTCTCTGCCTGGTCTGGGGAACCCCAGATCTCCTAAGGAGAGTCACATAGCCCTCAGGGAAGAGTACAGGCCTGACTCTTTCTTGATAAGAAACTTGTTCAGAAAGTACCTGAGGATTCCTGGAAATACCCCACCCTTTTGAGGCCTTAGCTTTCAGCAAATGACCTTTAAACACACCTTTAAGCATACCCCTGCACAGATGTAGCCCATGGCAGCTCAGTGTCCAAGTGGGTTCCTTAGTAATGAGAATGGGGACTGTCTCTGACATGTCTCAGAGGTCTCCCCTCACCCATAGAATAGTTAAGTTCTGCTTTCCTTCTCTTACGATAGGGCTGCGTCGTTACATGTAAATGAAGTATCCCTGGCACCTTAGCCCCAGCGAATCAAACACATTCACCCTTGAAAACCCTCCCACTGTCTAAAGTTTACAAATTTCTGATATATTTATAAGTTTAGAAGGTGCAATGTGTTCTGTGCTACCATTAGCTTTCCACTATGACTGCCTGAGACTTATTTATTCTGGGGAAGGAAGGATTTGCCAATGAACTTCCGGGGCTTGGCTGCTGGTCAGCCAGCCACATACTGGTGGCCTCCTCAAGCTTCCAATATTTACCATTGTGTCAGAACAAATCCCTGCCACCATCTTAAGATTCTAGCTTCGCTCCACCCACTGCTGTGCCCATTTGCCAGAGCAAGCAGCCAGTTGTTCCCAAAGCAGCCATTTTGTCCTCTGAGATAAAACCAGCCTCCCACCTCTGCCTCTCCGGGTTCCAGAGATCTGAGCAAGCCTCCGCTACAGGCTGCTCATGAAGCAGCCACTGACTGCCCAGGCTGGGCCTCGTTTGCCACCTGGCTTGGAGCCCTGAGCGCCTTTGACACCTGTGCTTCACCCTTTTCCACCCTGGAGTGTACACTTCCTGTTTCTTGCTCAACAAGAGAGTACTTGACAAGGAGTGATAGTTTCCATTGCCTTTCTTTCTCCCTGTGAGTTCATCTCCCTTTGGCACATATGGTGTGCCTCTATGGTATTAAATTCTGCTCTAAGCAGCGGTTGTCCTCTTTCCACTAGCCAGGGAAGCTCTGCCTTGGCCTCTGGATGCAGGCTCTGGATACATGCTCTGGCTCCACTGCTTTATGTGCAACTTTTTTGAAAAAGAGTTTATTTAAATTTAATTTTTAATTTTGTGCACTGTGTGTCTGTGTATGGGTTTGCAGAGGCCAGAAGAGAACATCCTACCCCTTTGTGCTTGGGAGCTGCCTGATGTAAGCGCTGGACACTGAACCCAAATCCCCTGGCAGAGCAGGAATCAGTCTTAACTGCTGAGCCGTCCCTCCCGCTCGCATGTGGAATTCTGTTCACTGTAGTTCGATTTTACCTGCAGAAGCCACACTTCCTCAGCTGCCCCACGTCAAAGTAAGCAAAACAAGGATAGGAATCGAATCTGTCTGCCATCTCTCTGCCATCATAGGTTAAGGAGAGGGTCACAGTAGCAAATGATATAAACCAAGTCACAACCACAAAATGCAAATGAAGGGATGTATTTAGGATGTCAGGTCTTTTTTCTGCATCGGGGAGAAAAAAAACAACCAACCTTAAATGATTTCCCTGTGTCCTGACTACAACAGACCTTTGGGAAATCCAAATATTTGCCATCTGGGAGCTGGGTGAAGATCAGGAGGCTGTTCCTAAAGAGCTATTGGGAAGCTGACACCAGCAGGTGAACACAGGGTTCCCAGATTGAAATAACAGCTGGAGAAAAGGCAGAGGCTTGTAAAAGTAGCTAGCTGGGACTAAGGGCGGGGAACCTGTGTCAGCTCTTTAGGTCTGAAAGCTGACAAGAGGAGGTCTAACTGGCTGACTGCTTTGGAGGCTGAAAGTCCACGATCAGGAAGGCAGATCTGTTTGTCTTTGGGAAGGACTCTCTCAGTTACCTCACACTGTGGTGGATGTAGCAGTGCACCCCAAAATAAGAGATTGCAGGGCCAGACAGGAAGCCAGAGACCACAGAGAATGCCCAGTCTGTGAGATATGTGTTAATGTCTTCTGAGTTCAACACCCCCAGCAACCCAAATATCCCCTGTCAGGCCTCACCTCTTAATGGTTCCAGTGCTGTCAGCCTCGCCACACTTGGAGACAAAGTTTCTAATACATGATCCATCGTAGGGAACCTTCAAACCATTTACAAGCCATCGTGGATATTTTAGGGATTATGGCGTCCATGAGGACATGCTGTGTGTCCTTGCCCCGTGGAAAATGGATGTGTCCAAGCAAGCCAATTCTCAGACTAAACACGAATGCCACTGAAGGCTAGGCCTAGAGGAACTTGGAAGCTCTGCTTCAGAAGTTGGTTATGTTTGGGCAGGTTACGAACCAATTGGCCTTAGATATATCTGGGAAAGATCCACAGAGCTGACCAGACGGCACCCCGTAATGTCAGTCCACAAACCCTTCATTCAAACTGACAAGTCCATGTTTTCTTCCCTCTCCTGTTAGTCCATTTCGTGTTGTTTTAATGAGATACCTGGGGCTGATTAACTCAGTAAGTAAACAAGCCTCCTGGGCTCATGACTCTGGTGGCTGGAGGGTCCAAATAGTGCTGGTGTCCTGGCGAGGGCCCCGGGCTGCAGCACAACTCAACAGAGAAGAGGAAAGGAAAGCCACTGTGGGCAAGGAAAATCCTGGGCAAGGAAAATCCACTGGAGTCAACAACGTGGCATAACCTCAGTGAACAGCATCCTGTTGCCACGAGAACCAGCCCACTCCTCGGACCAATGAATCCTGTCCTGGGGCACTCCTCCATGACCTAACTACCTTCTGCCTAGCTTGCCTCTTAAAGGCTCCAGTACCTCCGTGACGGTCAGTCTTCATCGTCAGCTCGACAGCCTTCGGAATCACCCACAAGCCAGACCTGCTGGTAGCAGCGGCAGACCCTGCAGAGATGTTCAGCCGAGGAGAGAGAACTACCCTGAGAGTGGACAGCACCACCTTGTAGGCTGCTGTCCCTGAATGAGGAAAGGAGGAAGCCAGCTGAATGTCGCATTTCTCCGCTTTCTGACAGCAGACACAATGTAGCCACCCGTAGCCTCATTCCCCAGCCACCATGCCTTTCTGCCAGGATGTATTTGTACGCTCAAACCATGAGGCAAAAGTAAGCTTTGCCTTCCTCAAGCTGTTTTTGTTCTATATTTTGTCACAGCAACAAAAGTAACCAATACAGCCTCCAAACACTGCTCCTTGGCGGGGTACACTTTGTAGAAATACTGTTGTAGTAAACAAACAAACAGTGTGTGTTGGGCTAGCCAATATTTGTTATTAGCCTTAAGATAACCACAGTGGTATTATCTAACTTGCTACCACAAGTAATAAGACACAGACACCTGTTCGATTTTATAATTGCCTTATTTACCTTGGGCCAGGCAGCTGTTTCACCTACGCCTGTCTCAATATCCTCACCATCCGTCTCCCAGGCCCCAACCAATGCCATTTAATCAACCAATCAGGTATGTCTTAGGCAGGTTTACAAAACAAGGATAGGTGTAACCAGATCTTGAGGGCCAGTAACAAGCATCAGACTAGCCTCCAACACACATACCTTTGGGGAACACACGAAAGAAGTTCTAAAGCAGGATGGGGTGGTCAGCATGCCCGGAGCTCCCTGGAAGTGACTGAGCCGTCAGGCTGGTGCTGCCACCCCTCTCTGCCTTGTATGCAGCCCAAGTGAGGCTGCCCGGGTTGTGGCTGAAGGCTAGAGCACTTACTGTGAAGGTCAGTGAGCTTTCAATTTATTTTAAACTTTCCAAGGTTTAAACAAAATCTTATATACATCGAAACTTCTCATACACAAAAAATACCTTACATGCATTGAAACTTCTCATATACAGAACAGGGAAAATCCTAGCTCCTCCGATGCAAGCTGGGCCCAGAGAAGCCAGCCTGCCCTTCCTCTCTGAAAATCTCCTGGTACGTACAAACTTAACGCCCCCCCCCCCCCCGGCATAGCTAGAAGAGCCCTATTCAATTATCTAAAGCTAGATCACCCAGGCTCTAACCCCAGCTCTGCCCCCTCAGAAAGAGGGAAGCTTTTGAGAAGTTCCCAACTGATGCTCTTTTCATCTGTGAAATGAAGATAATAATTCTTGTCTCGTAAATAAATCCTCGTGGGCCTGAGGGGCAGCCACGTGAGGGAAGGCAGCACTACAATGCCATGTAAGGAGCAAGTGTCCATTTCCTCAGCATTTGCATGTTTTCATAGCCACGTGACATCTTCTCATCCATGGGCCTGGGGACAAATCGTATGTTTTGGAACTCAAGCAGTTGATCTGCTTGCTTTAATGGTTTGCAAGAAGAAATAGTTCTTCCTCTCCTCCTCCTCCATTATGAGATGGGGGTCTTATAAAGAGCCCAGGCTGGCCTCACACTCACTCTGCAGCCTGGTGCCCTTCTGCTTCTCTCTACTGCTAAAATTAAAGGCATGTACCACCGTGATCAATTTTATGCAGCGCTGGGACTTAGAGCCATGGCTTTGTGCAAGCTAAGCTAGCAGTCCCCTAACTGAGCTACATCCCCAGCCTGGAAATGGTTGTTTCAAAAGTATATTTTCTTTTCCATTTCAACTTCTCCAAACACACTGTCCACAGTGGAACTCCCACTCTTCTTCTCTAGGTGGTGTCTGGGGAACTTATTTCTTGTGCTTGTTCTGCTGGTCAATACTTGGTGCTGTGCTTTACATACATGAAATCGTGACAACACATCTGCTCCAGTACCTTCCACTTAAAGGCCCCATCAGCAAAGCAATGAAAGCTTCCTAGCAAAGGCCATCAGTGTGGAAAGTCCCTTATGGGAAGGGTTTGACATAGAGCTTCGTGTCCATTTCTCCAGGTCACGGCTTGCTGGTGCTGTGCTGTTGATCTGGATAGTGGCATCCCAAGTTCTTGTGCCCTATGGGTTGTAGAACTGTCAAAAATGGCTTGAGCTGTATCTCCCAGATAAGTGCCTGCTGTATACAAAAGATATGGTGATGTATAGGGTATCAAATCAGAGGTATGATTTTCTAGGTAGGAACTCAACTGATGTTCATGATTTCTGTCAGAATTCCAGGAACATGGAATCAGCAGCTCCTCCTTAGGAGAAAGTTGCTCTCTTGAGAGGCCAAAGACTTGACTGATTCCTGTGGTAAGGCACTGGGCTTCGGGCAGGGGCAGTAGTTTCTGCCCAGCACTCGGGCTGATAAGGCTTAGCTCAGGCTCCTTGCCTTTCCATTTATTGTGGCACTCCCTTGTTCCCAGGCCACTTTTTAGTGGACCATTGGGATTCTAGACCTATGCAGCTCATGCTGATGAGCTTCGGTGTCTTATTCTGACTGGCAGTACAGTGAGGAGGAAGAACAAGGGAGGCGGAAAGGAGAGAGCAACAACTCTGGACCTGCTGTTCCTGGCAGCTAGGCCCACCTTTGTTGCCAGAGGGGCACTTGGGGCTTTACTGTTTGGCCTCTTCCCACGGCTCAGATCTGTTCCTTGATGTTCCTCTAAAGCGCAGTAATTCCTCTGGCCCACACATCAAGACCCTGGCGTTCTTCCAGGGAGTGATGTGGAAGATTGCTTCCTTGCCTCTCGTATGCTCTCCATGCCCGCAGCTCAACCCTTTATACCCTCCTGGTGCCAGGAAGATTCCCCACTCAGTCGGGTGCTCTCCTCCAGTGAACGAGCCCTGATACAGCATCCTGACTCCTGGCTCAAGTGCTTTCAAATTGGAGATCAAGAACTCTATAGCGGGCATAAGATATGTTTCGGGTCCCCATGCAGCGTTTAATTCTGGCCCCTGGCTGCACACCAACCAGAGGCCAGTGGGTGGGGTAACTGAAATCTCATGATGATTGGTTTTAACTTCCTTCCCTACCAGATCTTTTGCTAGAGGTATTTGCTTCCCCATTTTTCTCCTTGTTCAACCTCTGTTTGGAGAACTAATGAGCCATGACAAGAACAAAAGGCTAGCAGTCAGGAGTGGGGAGGGAGGATAAGGGACAAACTGGAATTCTAGTTCCTGACCTGACTCTATCCCACCCAACAGGGACCACAGAAAGCTTCCCAAAACTCTACCCTGCCCCAAACTGCAGCTCTTGTGGGGCCTCTCCTGGCAGTGGGGCCCACATACAGGGGGGAGACCGAAGAACAGCTTTGCCTGAGGGGTGGGAGGGTATGAGCTGGTTGCCAAGGGAACAAAGAGTTTCAGAGTCTGAGAGGTTTTCAGCCCCAGAACATGCCAGCAGTACAGACATTCAAATACCCACAGGTGCAGGGTGGAAAGAGGCCGCCATCATGGTTTTGCATATGCTCCTATGAAGCTAAAGTTAGCTTCTGGCTGAACCGGAAGTACAGAGGCCACGCTTCGCTGTCTCCTCCACAGAAGCAGGCAGAAACTTGCCTTGTGCTGGAGCATGGTGGGGATCTGGATTGCCTCTTGCTTAGGCTATCAGTTGAGCTCCAGAGTATGGCTACATGGCAAGGTTGGAGACTAGCCACAGCTATTTATTATCTCCTTCCAACCAAGTCTGAACATCATGGATTTTAAGCCTGTGGTGGCCCCGAGAGATTGCTGAGGCACACCTGCTCAATTTGTGTGTGTGGGGAAGGGCGAGAGGCAGCAGGGAGACTGTCTCATTCTGTAGCACAGATTGGCCTTAAATTCATGGCAATTGTCCTTCAGGGATTACAGGCACAAGCCACCACACATGGCTTGGTTCACCTAATGACCTTAATTTTAGGAAGTGATCTTCATTCTTCTACCCCAGGCCTAAAACATGCCCAGGACCCTATTAGTGCCAGTCCCGGCCTGGTGAATGCATTACCCAGTATCCTACTGGCTTTCCAGCAGCACTTAGGACCCTTCCTGCCCCTGGCCCACCTTCTCATGCCAGGCTTTCTTCCGTGCCACTCTCTTCCCCATCCCCACTTTGAGTTCTCCTTCCAGGGAGCTGCTCTAACCCAAACGCTTGCTACTAGGACTTCATGCAATCCCCCATTGCGCTAGACCGCAGACCCTGGAGAGGAAGCTGCCTCACGGACAGTGGATGTTGGGTGGGCATTACAACAAGCCTGAAGGGAGAGGAGATTGGCAGCTGGGTTCTGAGTGATGGACATCTCAGGTCTTTCTGCCCCAGCAGCCCCAACCTCTTCATGCAGGTGGACTCTCAGTAGCCCCCAAAGTCCAGACTAACGAACAGGGTTCCTATCTGCCACATGCTATGATATCTGTGTAGCTCTAAAGGCATAGGACTCTCCTCCTTCCTCCCTCTTTCCTCTTCCTCCTCTTTCCTTTTCCTCCTTTCCTTCCTCTTTCTTCCACACAGAATTCAGGACCTATGCTATGGAGAAAGCCTGGGCATGGTCTTAAAATGTCAAGGGCCAGTCACTGTCCTATCATCAGTGGCTGTCAGGATGAAATCTCATCCAGAGAAATCTCCATGACCCTCTATGGGGTAATGAGGGGTAGGGAGAGGTACACAGATTTCTGACACAGGGTGAAAGTGTACTTGTTGTGGTGGTTGTTCAGAAGATGGAGGGCTGTTCTGTTGCCAGGAAGAAGCCATGCTTCGAAGACAGAGGAAAGCTGCTAGATTCTGGCGAGCAAGAGGAAGAGCGAGTGAAACATAGAGAGTCTGTCTAGGAAGTCACTGTCCATAATGCTACCATTTTTACCTTCTTAGGCCGTTCACACTCATTAGCAGCCTAGGAATTCTACCTAAAGAGCAAGCCACTGTGTATGGGTCAGCTTGTTCATGACGAGGTGAGGACTGAGGCTATCTCAAGGACTTAATCAGAGGGAGATGCAGTTAGACCCCAGAACAGACCATAAAATCCTCAGGAGCAGATGTAGAATTGCACAGTAGCCCACAGACAAAGGTTACAAAGAGGCAACCAGAACCGCCCAGCAGCCTTCACAAGCTCATGGAAAAACACAACTATGTGGGCCTGGAGGTCAACTTTAGAGGTTGATAGAAACGCTTCGGCTCTTCCAAGCCATGTTCATGTGTTTGATACTCTTGCTGATACCCGTTTAAATGGTTTTGATGGTTTATTCTGGTGGTCATGGAGCACATCTATTGAGGTGACCAGCTGCAAACAGCAAGAGAGAAATCACTCTGTGTGTAGAGAAGACCCAGAAAGAGGCTCAGTTAAAAAGACAAAATACTAACCTGGGCTGGGTTGGTGGTGTTTGTCCAGCATGTATGAAGTCATGGATCCAACACGGTAACAGACTAAGCCAGGCAGGTGTAGATCTTCTTTCAGAGGCTGAAGCAGAGAGTCAGGAGTTCTCAGCCTGGGTGCCACAGTCCAGACACTTCTCAGCAGGAGAGGATGTCCTTAGCGTCCATTGTATCTGGCAGTAACCCCCAGCCTCTGCTGATTGGCCAGTCACTCGTTTTCCTTGTATCAACGGAAAGGCTCTGCCAGATGAGAGTCCCTGCTTCAGATGAGACGTTAGGAGTCCCAGAAGCCCTAGGATGCTCCTGCCACTGGCTTTGAAGAGGGTTCAACCTCCAGAATGGAAATATCATTACGGGATATCATTACGGGTCAGCAGGGGTCATGGAATTCAATGTGGTTCAGATTTGAGTGACATGTGGCATCTTGCCAAGTATTTCAGGGATTCCCAGGTTGGTGTAATTATTTTCCTAAGATCCTTAGTTGAATATGACACCCATAAAACCGGCAAACTTCCCACAGACTTGTGACTTTTCTACAGCTATAAACTCAAACTAAACCCAATCACGACAAATCAAACATAATAGCAATTCGACTCATACAACGATACGGTGAGATTTTTTGACGTTTCCCTTTACTGTATACGGGTACCAGCCTGACTATTTGCACTGGGATTGCCCCCGTCTCTCTTGTCCCAGACAGGGACACGTGATACTATTTCTCCAAAGCCCTGTGCACACTCTTCTGAGGTCTCCTGGAAGTCTTTTTGGACAATGTATGTTCTGCTCATTAAGGTCATCTGTGTTTTCTTATTGGCTTGGGGCAGCTGGAACAGCACATCCAGTTCCCAATTGGATCATAAATATTAAGTGGTTAGCTCTGGGGTGGACCTGTGTAACTCCCGAATCAGCTCATAAGAATTTAGATTCTTGACAAAAAAATTGAAGTAACTTTTTGTTTTTGACCAGAATCTCAGTATTCCAGGCTGTCCTTGGTCTCAGCATCTTTTCGAGGTTAGCACTGGACTTCTGATCCTCCTGCCTCTGCCTCCCGAAGTACTGTGGTTACAGCCATGTGCCACCTTGCTGCTTTGGGGGCTGCACCTCAGGACCTTGTGCATGCTACAAAAGCATTCTGTCAACGCAGCTACATTCCCCGGCCCTGAAGAGAATTTGTAATTTTCTTTTTAAGTGAAAGATGTTACAAAGGCTTCCTCAAAAGTAGGTTTTTGACAGAGCACAAATAGACCTGAGCTCTTTATGGGTGAGAGGTAAGGTCCAGAGAGCCTCTCAGGATGTGTGTGTGTGTGTGTGTGTGTGTGTGTGCCTGGGTCCCGAGCTGTGGGCTGTGATTAGCAGCATTGTCTTAAATGTCTGTTAAGCTGAGCTGCACGCCTCCAGGGTAAAAGGCAGGTACATTGAAGTAAGGGCCTTCTTTTTTTGGACTTTGTAGAGTTTAGTACTATGATAAGTACATAAATGAAATACAACACACACAAGTGGGTCCAGTTTAGTGCATAATTATAAAATGGGAACACACAAAGTCACAACTAGGCCAGGAAACAGAACGACCCCATTGTGCAGAAGGGCCCCTGTATATTCTTCCCAGCTGCTCCCTCTGTTCTCGCTCTTAAAGTCACCAGCATCCTGGCTTTCAGAGCAGTGACCGCCTGCCTTTCTTTTCTTCGCAGCTCTATGCACACGTCCAACAGAAGGGAGCCGCTTTGCCTATGAGCAGGGTGCATGAGCCTTACAGCCTTGCTCAGCACTGTGAGCGGTTCTGATCTGACCCTTTCCACACTGGCAGGCACATGGCTGCCTGTCTCCAGTCTGTGGCGTGTGTGGACAGTGCTCTGTGAGCCCTCCCTGCGCCTGCCTGGTCCCGGGAGACGGAGATCCACCTCCCTCCAGGGCACTTCCCTACAGCAGACACAGGAGGAGTCACACCTCACTTCGGACCCTGTAGTAGAGGTTCTCAGGTTGTGCTGACCCCCAACCATGAAATTATTTCTTTGCTACTTCATAACTGTACTTTTGCTGCTGTTATGAATTGTAATGTAAGTAATCTGTATTTTACGATGGGCGCAAAACTCTAAGCCTAAGAAACGTTGCCTTAGGAGACAGATGGGCAAGAGTTTACCAAAATTCTCCCTCCAATGTAAACATTCACCCACTGCACTCCCCTCCTTGGCTCTTGTTATTACCAAGCGCAGTGCGTCTCATGGTACGAGTTGCGCTCCTCTGCCTCCTGAGTGAAATCAGGCAGTGTCTACGGGTCACAGGCCACCCAGCTTTTTCCTCTTGCGGTACGGGTCTGCTGAGTGTTTTTGGCTGTTTAAAACTTTTTCTTTTGATGGAATTTCATCTTCATTAGAACTACACTGGACGTAAAACTGTGCCAGGCTTCCAAGCGGCATCTGCTCACCTAATTACTATGTGTGGCTGAAGGTAACTCTGTAAAGCGCAAGATGGTTTATTTTTGTGGTTTGGGTCTTTGAGAAGGTAACAATGGAAGCTCCCAGAAACATACCCGACCAGGTCATTTTTCTTATCTGCACTTTCCAACTCCCTCATTTCCCTATATTTTCTTAGAGAACAAACACACGCCTACACACCACCATCTTTTGTTAAAATCGTCAAGCATAGAGAAGGCAATTTATTATTCTACTGGGTGTTTTTCATGCTCTGTTTTATGCACAGCTATGAGCTGGCTCAGTGGGACTAAGGCATTGCCTGTCGTGGATATGCCCTCTGTGGCTGAGATAACATTAAATCAAAGATATACATATGGCTGCAATGGTGAATTCCTCTTAAGAAAAATAAATTGACAGCTCACAGAACCCCAGGATGTAGCTTTTACTCCCCTTATCTGCTTTAGACATTTGGGAATGAGCTCACTGGCAAGGAGCGAAGCCCATACAATCTATCATTACATAAATTATTCAGTCATCTGTGATATCCTTGTAACACGAGAGCCCCTATTAAAAAAATAAATAGCTGTAGTGCTTACAGAGGCACATGCCTGCTATTTATAGTCTGGATGGAAGCTGCTTTGAATAAACCCTACTAGAACTCCCAGGTGATGTTGAGGACGGATGCAGGGTTTTCTCACTAGGATGTTTGCTTCGCAAGTGGGCTTGCGCGTATGCGTGTTTGAGCGCACGAGGGTGGTATATGCAGCTGTGTGGGGCACGCATGTCACGTAGATGACCAGCAGAGAAAGCCCAAGCAGATGTAGCTTGTCTGTAGCTTTCTTACTTTCCTCATATATTCTGAAAATGAGACAAGGACAGACAGAGCTTGGGTCCCAGCAGATACCGCGGCATGTGTTCCTGACTGGCAATGGGGCCCCTACTTTTTAAAAAGAGGAACCTTAGCTGGGTATGGTGGTGCGTTCCTTTAATCCCAGTGCTCAGGAAGGTAGGAGAGTCGCTATGAGTTTGAGGCCAGCCTGATCTATAAATCGAGTCCAGGAAAAAAATAAATAAATAAAAGAGGAATCTTCTTTTTCTGTTAAGAATGTCAGCTGTCAGTCACAGTCAAATATGAGCCTGGGCCCCTGAGTCTCCTAGTCATCGCTCCTGAATGCAGGCTGCAGCCTGAATTACCCAGGGTCAAGGCCTCCTGCAGAGCGGAGCATGGCAGCTGCCTCACACAAGTTCTCATTGAGGTAAAGAAAAAAAAAATACCCACATGGCTTTAAAAAAAATAGTTTAATTAACTGATTTTTGTTTATTTATTGCAGTGCTGGACACCGGTCCTTAAACACATTGGTCGAGTAAGAGCCTGGCTCACTAAAGTGTACCCTCACAGCTTAGCTTTTTAAAACCTTTCTTTTTATTTTTAATTCTGCGTCTGTGTGTGGCTATGTGTACATGAGTTAAGGTACCCACGGAGGCCAAAAGTGAAGCCCTTGAGCAGTGGTTCTCAACCTTCCGAATGCCGTGACCTCATGTTCTGGTGACCTCCGACCATAGAATTATTTTGTTGCTACTTCATAACTGTAATTTTGCTTTTGTTATGAGTCACAATGTAAATATTTGGGTTTCCCAATGATCTTAGGCAACCCCTTTGAAAGGGTCATTTGACACCCCCCGCCAAGGGATCGTAACCACAAGGGATCTCAACCCACAAGTTGAGAATCACTGTCCTAGATCCAGGGCTTTGGGCAGTACCTGTTCTTACAAATGCTGAGCCATCCCTTCAATCTCAGTCTTCAATTAAAAATATCTTACGATGCGCCTGGGAGATGCTCAGTAGTTAAACTGCCTGTCACATTAGCCTGAGGACCAGAGTCCAGAATCCCTGAAGCCATGTAAATGCTAGGTGGGAGTGGCTGCCCACCCGGAAGGCAGGAGAAGGATTTGAGGATTCCCCAGAACTAGTTAGTTAGCTAGCATGGCTAACCAATATCAGTGAGCTCTGGGATTGACTAAGAGACCTGCTTCAGTGCAAAGGGTGGAAGAGCAATGGAAGATGATTATGGCCATCAGCCTTTGGCCTCCCTATGACCATACACACACGTGTGCATGTACTCCCACATACTTGCGTCACCACACAAATGAGTACACACACGCACATACATGTGAAAGTGGAATAAGAAAAAAAAAATCTTATGCCTCCTCAAAATTCCAGTGACATTCTGCACAAAACTAGCGGGGAGAATTTCTAAAATTAATCCAGAAACACAAAAGGCCCAAACAGCCAAACAGTCCTGAGTGAAATAAGAAAGACATCACATTTCCCATCATCAAACAAAACTACAGAGTCACACTGCCAAAAACAGGGTGATCCTGGCACAAAACGGGCACTTAGATAAATGGGACAGAAATTCTTAAAGAAGCCTAAGACGGCACAGCCTCAGAATAATCCTCAGCAATAAAAAATGGGAGAAATGTTGATATGTGCTAAAAGTCGGGTGGACTTCAGTGAAGACCAAGTAACTACGTATAGTCCCAAAAGGTTACATATTTTATTTTTTCGTGTATATGAATGACTTTTTAGGTTTTTGAGACATGGTCTCAAGGTGTTGCCCAGGGTAGCCTTAAACTTCTGGCTCATGTATTCCAATAAGCTGAGATTGTACCCATGTGCTACCATGCCCGGTTTATATGATACCCCTGAAATGACGACATTGAAGTGAGAGAGAACAGAGTAGCGATTGGAGATAGTTGGAGACAGAGGAAAGTAAGTGGGATTACTAAAATAGCGTAAGAGTAGCAAGAATTTTTGATGCACATAGTTAAACATGAATAAAATAATTATGATTAAGAACATGCATGCATACACAGACACATGACTATATAGGACACCATGACACCTGACTGAGCTCTATGTATTGTACCTGTGTCAATATTTTGTTCTGTTTTTTTGTTTGTTTGTTTTTGTTTTTTGTTTTGTTTTGCTTTTAGAGACAGGGCTTCTCTGTGTACCTTTGGCTGTCCTGGACTTGCTTTGTAGACCAGGCTGGCCTCGAACTCACAGAGATCCACCTGCTTCTGCCTCCCAAGTGCTGGGATCACAGGTGCACGCCAACATTGCCCCAACAGTGCCAATGTCTTGACTGTGATATATATCTCAAGATGTCATCATTGGGAAGAAACTGGGTAAAAGACAGTGGCTTCTTCTGTATCACCTCCTACAGCTGACTTGATGGTATCTCAGTCAGGCAGTGGAGGTGCCCGCCTTTAATCCCTGCACTCAGGAGGCAGAGGCAGGTGGATCTCTGTGAGTTCGAGGCCAGCCTGGTCTTCAGAGTGTGTTCTAGGACAGCCAGGACTACACAGAGAAATCCTGTCTTGAAAAAAACAAAACAAAAGAACAACAACAACAACAACAACAAAAAACTCATGTGGGTTCCCAGGTGCCACAGAAGAACCCGTCCTGCCCTGGTAATTTGTGAGATTAAAACTACTGATGTTTTAATGTTTGCAAGTTTCTGGTGGTTCTGTATAAGCCCTTGTCCAGATGTCATTTTGAAGACTGAGGCAATAGAATTTTATCTTTGTGCATAAAGGAGATACTTTGGTAAAAAAGTGATTGTTCAGATGGAGCAAATGGCTGGTACAACATTGATATCTGTGGAAACCTTTACACAGTTGTGGGAAGAGTCTCAAGAGGACCCTACCAGTGAGAAATCAAAATGGCAGCCCACTATGTGGATCTGAGAAAAGTAGATTAATACGGAGTACTGTGCTAACACACAAGCAACAAAAGGTTCTTTTAGCATGAACTCCTCAAAATGAGTAATTCCCACCCAACGCAAGTAGATTTGACCCTAAAGCCTTGTTCGATCTGTGAACTTTGGCATTTGGAGAAAAGAGATGACACATTAACACAGATGGCCGTTTCTACTCCTGAAATTTCTGGCCACTTGATCTAAATCATCTTATAGATGTTAATTTCAATAAAATCTAAAACTGTTTAATTAAAGAAATTTAACTTCATTTTTTTTCCTATCAAAGATCTGTTAATTTTGCTGGACAGAGAAAAATTCCAAGGGTAACAAAAAAAGATCTGTGGGAAAACCTAAAGACGTTCTAAGGTGAGGACAGGGGCATCTGGAGCATGCTCTCTCTCTCTCTCTCTCTCTCTCTCTCTCTGCACATGTGTTCATGCACATACTTGAGGATGTCAGGACATGGGTATGTGTATGGGGGTATTGGAAAAAGTCATTTGGGAGTACCAGAGTTGAGGAGCGAGCTCTCACCACTGCAGTGTAGGCAGACGGCATCTCCCTACAGGAGCCCTGAGGTCCAACTGCGAGTTTAGTGCCTTCAACATCCGCCATTAGATAGAGCTAAAATCATACCAGCTGCTGGAATCAAGTCTTGTTTTTTGTAATGAACTCAAAGTGCGCACAGAACAGTGGGTTCCCTCTGGGTGGCCGTGAATGCTGTATTAGTCACAGGCTTCAATTGGGCTTCTGTTTGATTAGCCAACTGCAATCCCATTGACACCCTCTCTTGAGTGTGTCCTCTGAGCTCCGTGAAAGGGAGCCCCAGATGAACCGCAAACTCATCTGGAATTTGTAATTACAATGTGCACCTACATGCTAAGTTCTCAGTGCTATCAGCTCTAGGGGTATCTAGGGTGAAGGACAGGAATTGACACAGAAAGGGGGAAATGGGTGAAGTGGGTGGGTGGGTGGGCTCATGGAACCTTAGACTTGAGCTTTACTGGAGCCTCATCCATCTTGAATCTCACGTGGGTCGGAGGCCCTGCTAAAAACCTGCTGACTCGCTGAAGGGGCCTCTGGTCCAGGAGCTGAGTAAGAAAGGGCACAAAAAGGACTGGGTTCTACCGGATGCTGTCTGAGTATCCTCAGGTCACTTATTAAACTTTTATATACCTCATTTTCTATACCTGTGAAATGGATGTAACATGTAATAATGCCTTTAAAAAAAAAAAGGCTGGCCTCAGGGCTTCCTAAACAAAGGGAGGAAGCAAAGGGCTAAAACAGAGTAATCAGTGCTGACGGCTGTTGATGGCATGCTCCAGTGTTCATACATGGCCAACAAGCCAGACCAGGACACCTACGGGTTCCAAGCGTTTAAGGAAAACTCTACCCTATTGTCAGCATGCCACCAAGCTAGCTAACTGGGCAGAGAACTCAGTGGGCACACATGACAAAGAAGTGGGTAGCAATAAGGGGCTGGGGACATAGAGCATTTGTCTAGCATGTTTGAGGTTCTGGGTTCATGTTTGAGGTTGAGGTTCTATGGGGTCTCAGAGAGAGTCAGAGACAGCAAGGGAAGGAGAGGGAAGGAGAGAAAATATCCTGCCTCAGAAGAGTGACTAAATAATTGCAAACACCAAGCAAACCCAAGGTGGGTGGAGTGTTAGATTACAGGACTTTCAGATTGTCACATTAAAATTACAATGTCCACTTTCAACCAAAGATGACTAAGCAAGCGGATAAAGAAAATGTGGTCTATTTACCACCATTATCTGTTATTCCTGTACAATTGATTCTTATTATTTGTGGGTTCTATATTTGTAGACTTATCTCCTTGTAAAGATTAATGTGTAATCTCAGAATCAATACTTATGACTCACGTTGCTTCTGTGATCTTTTGTGGGGAATGTAAAGCGGTGAACAATTTGAGCTGCAGACACACAGTTGTGTATGTAGCAAAGCAATATTTAGCCATCTTGTCTCAGCTCTCATGCGGTTAACAAGAGGCCATGAAGTACAGTTAGTGACAACACTCACTGTTGGTGCTTCTTGCTTATGAAGGCCCCGGTGTGGCTTTTGAGGAAATTCATGTAGGTAAGCTCTGACAGGGTGAGATTTCAGTGGGCTGAATCCACTGTGGGCCGAGGCAGCTGTGAGTCCAATGTTTATTAATCAGTAATTAATCAGTTTATTAGATAAGGTTGCCTTCGAGATGTGAAACAAGACTAGAGAGCTGATTAATTTATGGTGGTTTTGTGCCAGAGGCTTGTAGGAACACACTCCGTATTTCTCCGGAAGCCATGACTCATTATTATTTAATTCAGAGTCCATGGTGGTTTTGTAGAGCATGAGTAGCAGAAATTGGTTGTGTACATGCCTAATTTAATAGGTGAAAACATTTCTATGATACATATAACTACAACCAGGAAACCATTTCCCTAAACCTTGAACTTGGGTGGGATTTTCTACTAGTCTTGGCCAATAAAACATGGCAGTGTTGTACAAATGCTGGAGCCTGGACTCAAGAGATCCTACAGCTTTTGTCTTTGTCTTCTTGGAATACTGTCCTGGGACCTTTGTGTAAGGAGGTGACCTGAGCCTGCTAGAGGATGGGAAGCCACCAAGGTACCCAGGCGACTGTCAATAGGAACAAGTATGTTGCAGCCTTTCTGGGCCAACCAAACCACCCATCTTCCAGCCAAATGCAGCTGTGTAAGTGAGCCCAGGAAAAGCCAGCAAAAGAGCTGTTCAGCTGAGTCACAGAACCATGCCAAATTAGAAACTGTGTTGTCAAAAGTGTAAGTTTGATGGCAGACATACCTGTTCAGTGTGGCCGTGTGTGTGTGTGTGTGTGTGTGTGTGTGTGTGTGCTTGCTTTTGCACATTAATGATGGCACATGTCACTTCCAGGGACAAGCACTTAATTGTTCTTCTCCTGCTGTGGCATTCATGGAGGTGTGTGTCGATAGACAGCTATGAACGATGAGAGCACACAAAGAAAGTCGCTCTGAAGAGCTGCCTGAACCTACAGATGATCTCATGTGAAAGTGAATTAAACCTGTATTATATCCAGTCTAGGATTTGGAGATGTTTGTTACTGTGGCATATCTAACTCATTCTGTTTGCTGTGCATAACATTCCTCACTACAGAGAAAAAAGTGTCTAGAGATAGAATACTGAATTTAGGCTAATGGTTCAATGCAAAGTTGTCTGTCTGGAACTCATTACGAAGATCAACTTGCCTCTTTGAATCCATTCATTCCATATGCATCTGTTGGTTTCCTTGCTGATTAACTGCCGAGAAACATGGGCTGGATCCCTGGTGACAATCTGACGGTCCTTGTAAAAACAAAGAGTTGATCCTGAACCAGCCCGGTGGGTACGGCATGCAGAACACCGAACTCCAGTCAGCTGACCTCGACGTCTTTGCTAAGCTGTGTCCCATTATCGCAGGCAAGTTCAACTTACAGCTCAGCTGGCATGCAACAATTTTCTCAGATGTCAAGTGAAATGAGACGTAAAATGCACTCTGAAATCTAAATGGCAGCTGATAAAAAAGGGAAAGTTTCCTATTGATGTTTATGGGTAACGCTGGACGTGTTTCTGGCTGAGACACACGGTGGACAAAAAGACCTTTCCTGAGAAGACAGACACGGGCTAGGCCTCTGTCAAAGGTGGGAGTGTCCTTGGCACGGAGACAGGAGATGGGTTCCTACACGAGGCGGGAGGGGCTGAGGATATTAAATTGTGCTCAGCAACTTTGGACACTTGACAATGGATGGCGTCACTGGCATGTCTCTCGGGGCTAGTGGCTGCAGATGGGGCCAGTCAGCATCAGAAGCCACACCCCTGGAGAGGCTGGGTAGTTTTGACCTTGCTGACAAGCTCCTCTGTTTTGTCTCAGAGGAACTATTCTTCGCCTCTTCTGCAGGGCAATAGCTCCTTCCTCTGGCTGCAGTCCCAGCCTCTGCAGCCATGTAATTCATTTCCCCAGACTGCTTGGTCCACAGTTTCCCTGGACTCTGGTCATATTCTCCCCCCGCCCCATCCCTATCCCTCATGGAAGCTCTTTTTCTATAGTTCTAGGTTTTACGAGTTAAATTTTCTGATATTGACAAATGCACTCAACTTGAGTGCAATGAAGAAAATGGACTTGGTTTAGAATGAAAAGAAGAATGGTTTGGCACTGGGTACCAAGCACAGTGCACTGGATAGTTTTATATCAACCTGACATGAGCTAGAGTCATCTGAGGGACGGCAACTTCAGTTAAGAAAATGTCTCCATTAAGATTGGACTGTCGGCAAGCCTGCAAGGCATTTTCTTCATGAGTGATTGATGGGGGAGGACCCAGCCCATTCTTGATGATGCCACCTCTGGGATGGTGGTCTTGGGCTCTCTAAGAAAGCAGGCTGGACAAGCCATAAGGAGCCAGCAAGTAAGCAGCACCCCTCCATGGCCTCTGCATCAGCTCCTGCTTTCAGGTTCCTGCCCAGTGTGTGTTCCTGTCCAGACTCTCTTCCATGGTGGTCAGTGACGTGGAAGCTCAAGTCAAATAAACCCTTTCCTCCCCACGTTGCTTTGGTCATGATGTTTCATCAGAGCAACGGCAACCTTAACTAAGACACAGGGCTTCTTGAAAGACACATCTCCGTAGCTCAAGAGAGCCACGACTTGCTGACTTAGGGCCTCCTCTCAGCCTCTTGTCTATGGAGACCTTCACGGTGCACACTCTCTATAACTGAGCTCTGAGTGGTCCCTGCCATATCTTACTCAGTCACACATGACTGGTCCCTTTCCATTAGCTCCAAATCCACCATCATGCAGCACAAGCTGGACTGAGCTTTCGTAGGGGACAGGAACAAGAAGGGTCACACTGCCACGTTCTGTCTCAGTTTATCTCTGCTTCTCCTCTGAAATTCTGTCATGGGCCACTGCTTCCTCCACTCCCAGCCCTCAGTTTTCAAGCACACAACATCCTCAAGGGAACGACCTATACTCACAAAGATCACTGTGCCTCAGGGAATGGAGGTGTCCCCACCACAAAGAGAGCCTAGGACATGAGGTCAGATGAAGGGAAACTTTGGGCCTTCCTGCTCTGGAAGCAGGCCATAATTCACAGAGGACCCTCTGGCCAGTGAGGAAGATTGGTTTGGCCTCCACTTACCTCAAGGTAGAAAGTGGCTTCAACATTATGTGACTAAGTTTTTTGGTGAGCTGAGTAACCGGCTTAGCCAAGAGCGCAGGCATGTAAATTCCTGTGGAAGGCAAGAACAAAGGAATGGGAGCAGGCCAAAACAAAGGGCAGGAGTGCGACAGAAAAGAACTTGGAACCAGAAGACACAGTTCCTAGTTTTGGCTGGCCTCACATTGGCCATAACATTAGCCCAGAGCCTCTTGCTGGGCTTTTCTAACTTCTTCTTATGCTGTAAAAATGGAGATGCCATTCCTACTTCACAGAGGTCACTGTGAGGTGAGAGCGAGCCTGTGTGGGAGAGGGCGCCCAGGGGAGCCATGGAGGAGCTCACCTGTTTAATTGTTTTTTCATATGAACATGGCAGAATCTAAGAGACAGTTGGACCAGTTTTCCCCAGGCAAGCCCTTCTCCTTCCGGGCACGTTGGTACGTGCATAGACTTTACTCAGCACGCTGAGGGAATGGTTCTATTGCTGTGAGTGACTGTCCTGGCAAGTCACTGTAGTTAAGACTATTCCCCCTAACATGGCGCCAAGAGCAGGCTGCTCAGGGGATAGATGATTCCAGGGAGCAGAGGATGGCGGAATTGGGCTTGAATTTAGGAGCCAGAACTGAGGGAGCGTTACTGGAAGCAGAGCTGGAACCAAGCTTAGCAGGGTCAAGGAAAGGAGGCAGAGTGGAGAGGGCCAGCGGGTAGGCCTGCAGGAAGCACGGGGAGGAAGGGGAACAGCCTGCCTTGTTCAGTACCCTAGAGTGCAAAAGTGCTGTTGCCATGGTGATTTCACTGCCTTCTATGCTATATATAATACATTGGGACTCATGAAACTGCCACAGTTGTTCAGAGAGGTGAAGTGACCTTCCCAGGGTCACGGAATAAGTACCGAAGCATTGTAGAGACATGGGGTGTGGTCTTTTGCGAAGTGAGGACAATTAAGCCCCCTCCTCGCCTCCCCTCCAATCTCTCTAGGACTTTTCCATTTTACAGGGATAGGCTGCCAGAAGTGATGCCCATCTAGAGAACTGAGTGTGTTGAGGTCTGATGGAACCGTGAGGAAGGAATTGTGTTTTCCACCCCCAACTCCTAGTTTACTATGGAACCAAGCCCAGCAGCTAGGTCTCCAGCATTGGCCACTGTCCTCATCACTTCTACGTGACCACTGTTCCTATGGCTTGAGGGTGTCCCCAGAGTTCACGCGTTGGCAGTTTTGTCTCCAGTGCATTGGAGGTGAAAGGTGCCTAGCAAGAGGTGATTAAATTGCAAGGGCTCTGCAATTAAATTGCAATGAATGAATGAATGAATGAATGCTACCCAGTATAGTCCCCTCTTCTCCCATTCTTGCTGCCTCTTATTCCTCTGGCTTTCTGTCATGGTATGATGAACTCGTCACCAGTGGCCAGCTCCATGCCCTTGGATCTCTCAGTGCCCAGAAATGATAAATCACCCACTCTCAGGCAAACCAGCAGCAGAAACAAAGCAAGACAGCTTGGGACCTGCGTATTTCCACGTGCCCTGAAGTGTGTAGGAGGGAGTGTCTCACTGTACTAGCGACAGCTTGAGAGACCAGTCCATAACAGGCAGAGCTGTGTGGGAACCGATGCCCTGCAGAGAGAGCCAGGGCCAGGAGGGGCTAGCAGCTCATTCCTTTGCCTTCTTCCCCTACTCTCAGGAGCGGTAGCTCTCCCTGGCTGTCTTTCCCCTTCTCTCGGCCTTCTCTCTCCCCTGCACTGTCCTGTGACCACCCCAAGTCTGGGCAAACCAAGTGTTCAAATACCTGCTCTTCAGGACAGGCACTGGGACCACATCCCCATCTCTTGCTCCTTCTGTGCAAGGAGCCATTATTTCTGTGAGCGATGTGAACCAGAGACCTGGGTCCCCTCCCTTGGTCAGGCCAATCCACTGTATGATACATGCCAACCCCTAGCAGGTCACCCAGAGCAGGGCTCTGACCCAGGCACTTAGCTGAACCCAGCACAAGACACGTTCAACAGCACTTAAAGTTCTTGAAGTTAAATGATTTGCTATGGCTTAAGAGTCCACCTACAATGACATGGACTTCTTTAAGATAGAAGGACAACAAAAGAAAATTCATGTTCTTCACACTTAAAAACAAGGCAGAAAATGAGCCAGGCAGAGTGGCACACACCTGCAATTTCATTGCTTGGGAGGCTGAGGTTAAAAACAGAAACAGAAACTCAAGTTCCAGACCTGCCTAGGCTATCTCACAAGGTTGTCACAAAACAAAAGCCAAACATGACGGGAGTAGCTCTATCCTATAGCCCCAACCCGCTTTGCAAATCCCCATAAATAGTAGCAAAGTCTGAACTGCATGAAGCGAGGTAGGGTCTTTCAATTGGTCGGCGGAGCTGGCAGGTCCCAGACTTAAAAGAGGGGGATCAGCCATCATTTCCAGCCTCCTCCCTCCTCCAGGAATCTGTCACTGTTCACATTTGGTAACTTTATCAGGTAGGCCATGGAGAGGCTGCCTCTGAGGTCAGGGCAAAACTGAAACCTGAGCATTCCCGGGGAGTGGCCCTGGCTTGTCCCCCAAATGAGAGCTGCTAGGAGGAGTGGTGCCAGCTGGAGCCAGCAAGAGGGAGAGAAAAAGCAAAACCCAGGACCTGTGCCCGGCATGCCCGAGGAGGAGCTGCAAATCCCAGGGCTGCCCGCACGCCGCCTTCTTCCGTCCCTTCCCTGTCAGCTCGAGCAGCCTCCTGAACGCTGCCCACATCCATAGCCTCCTCTTTGTCTCTGTGGGGTCCCTGATCCTGCCTGGCCTTTCCCGTGTCTCTCCAGAGTGCACTTTTTATAATCAGACCCTCAGTTTAGATGGCAGGACTGTGATTCCCAGGGAAGGTCACCTACCATGGGTGCCCGCCTAGTCACCATTTCCAATACCACTGCCTCCCAGCTAGTATCTGCCTCCATTCCGGTATAGCCTGCTCCCTTCTGTTATGTTTTTACGGTGGCTTTGAAGAGATTGGAAGGCGACGATGCTTTACTCCCAGCCTAAACAGCTGCTGGATCTCCGGAGGGGGGGGGGCTGGAGAGATGGCTCAGCAGTTAAGAGTATGTGCTGCTCTCGCAGAGGAAGGATCCAGTTGGGTTCCCAGCACCATATAGAGCACAGCTCACAACCATCTGTGACTCCAGCCCCAGGGCATCTGACACCCACACACAGAAGACACATATATCATTAAAAACAGTAATTAAAAAATAAATCTCTAAAAAGCTCCTGGATCCCGACTTGCCTTCCAGCCTGTGGAGCTGGGTTCCTTAGCTGCTGTCCCAGCTTGGGGCTAGGACACACTTCAACGGGCAGCATAAACGCTGCATTAGCAAGGCCCTGTATCCTTGACATTGTAAGAAAAAAAAAGTTAGAAGCACTCTTCAATTGTTTCTGGACCTTATTATAGTTATTAGTTAGGACAAGTTACCATTTGAAAAGTCCTGTAAAAGGACACAACATATTTGCACAATCCCCGGGAATACTGTACATGAATAACACGGTTATTCAAGGAGAAAACAGGTCAGCACTTAGACGCTTAACCCGCTCTCTTTGGCTTGTATTTGCCTGTCTTCAATACTATAAATGCCGTGGACGCGCCCTTCCATAGCCTCACATTCCTAATTAAGTGAGCGCCTAAGCTACAGTCCTCAGATAGTGAAAGGAGTGTTTCCACATGAATTAGGAATGCCAACTGGCTAATCGCTCCCCCTGAGGGCTCGTTAACAAACCTGCCGCAGGTTTTGTCATTGTTCCGACATAATAAACACATTACAACTGGAAATAAGAATTGTCTTTGGACAACCGATTCCCAAGTGTAGCCCGGATATTCTACCACACAGCTTTTATCCTCTGGTCTTTGCATGATACAGGACGATAGTTAATTGGATAGAAAAATATTTCATGTCGTTTTATTTAAGTGCAACTCACCAAACGCAGATCATCTGGAAGAGGAAGCAGATCTGAACTCGTTAAAATTAGAGGATATATATATATATATATATATATGCTTGTATATATGTATATATACAGTAGGGCTAGGCAGACGGCTCAGTGGGCAGAGCACTTGCTGTGTAAGTGTGAGGACCTGAGTTTGCACTCTCCATCTCATTTAAAGAGCACACATATATCTGTTACCCCAGCGCTCTCGTGGGCCAGTGTGAGGTGGAGACAGGAGGCTCCCAGAAGCTCGTGGACCCGCTAGCCTGATCTTCACCCATGGCAAACAACCAAAGTCCCTGCCTTAAACAGAGTGGGACGTACATACTGGCACCTCAGGCTGTGCTCTGACTTCTCCACATGCAAACACGCGTATACACACATAGGAGGTTTACTTTCAGACTCGCTTTGTTGAGCCGGCGTCCTGCTGGGTGGTCCTGGCACAGCGCTTGGGGGCCTCACTTTGCTCAGCTGTCAAAGAGCCACCGTGCTCACACCTAATGCTTTGCTACCTGTTGGAACAAGGGCTGTGCGGGGAAGACACCTGACGAACGCTGCCTTCCCCCGAGGACGGGCAATCACTGCTTGGTTGTGACAGAATGTGAGCTGCTACCCACGGATTTCCAGGAAGAAATCCCGCTCAGCCTCCTTCAAAGAACCTGTGAGTCATGTCTAATTCGGTGCAGCATTCGCATGCCAGAAGTTATCCTGATAAGGTCAGGATTTAGAGTGGTTCCTTGGTTAAAACTAGCGTTCGCCTTGCCCAGGTTCATCCTCTGTATGAATCTTTTCTTTAGCGGCGTAGAAGCATACTTCCATTCAGACTAATCAGGCACATTTACCCACAGTTGTTTGGTTTTTGAGACCTCCACCTCCCAAGTGCTGGGATTAAAGGTGTGTGCCACCACAACCTGACCTACACCTTAAAGGGCGGGACCTAAGAGAATGAAACTACAGCAGCTTAAAACAAAAGAACCATAAGCTCCCGCAAAGAATGCACGAGTGGTTGGGCCTCCAGCTCTCCACCTCTCCCACTCCAAGCCAGCAATCTCAGCCTTTCGGGTATTCCTTGTACCTCTGCTCTCTGCTGACACGGCCTTTTCAGTATCACAGGGGAATGTGAGCCTGGACGGTCCTTTCCAATGGAGAGTCCATGGCTTCCGGGGGACACCACACTAGAATGTAGGTGACGGTCCTCGGTCCTCAGCTCACAGCCCATCTCAACACAGTGGTTGTAGGAGTCAGGATTTCAGTGCCCCTCCCTTCACAAACGGGATGAGAGCCCTCGCAAAAAGGATGGAGGGAGTGAGGCTGGACTCTTTTCGCTGTTCCATCCTCTCTGCTAGGTGAGGATACCACATCTGTGCTCACAACCCCCACCCCCCGGAGAACAACACAACCCAGCAACAAACGAGCTAGCATCCTGGCAATGAATAGCCTCATCAGACACCAAAGCTGCTCATCCCTCAAACCTGGACTTTCAGGCTTCAGAGACGTATGGCTAAATTTTTGATGTTGAAAAATGCCCGCCTTTGGTATTCTGTTAGAACAGCTCAAACCCACTAAAACCGTTGTTCCCTGGAGATAGGGGAGAACACACTGTAAATGTAGTCTATCCAAGGGAGAGCAGACCTGGGCAGGAAGCTATGAAGAACTGACTCCTGGAGTTCTACAAGGCAAGACTACGGACTTGGCTTTTGAGAGTGTTGCCCCAAGGCTAGGATTCTGCCTGCTGAAGTCCAAGCAATGCTTGCAGGTGGGTCAGTGGGTTTCTTTATTCTTCTCTATGAAGATGCAGCTCCTGACTCCTGAGCACTGGAGAGATGCGTCAAGTTGACCAATGGTCAAATCACTCAGTGAGTGATCTAAGAGTTTGGCATTTTTTCTACATTTAGGGGATCCAGAAGCAGGGAAGGGATCAGACATGAGCACTGCTGCAAAAGTCTCCCTGGGGAAGGGGGTCCTCAACCCAGTCTCCACGACCAGGAGCTATCCATTTGCTACATTGTGACGTCATAGCTCTGTCAGTCATGTCAGACATTTCCTTGACTATCTTTTCTCTTTGAGGTTTTACATGGGAAAGCTATTCTAGACAGAATTAAGTTGTCTTTGCATTTTTGTGACCCTCAAACTGAAAACAAGCTCCTAGAGACGGCCACTCCTGACCTTACCTCCATTGCATGTTGCTGGGAGCGTCCCCAGATGGGATGCTGGAACAACACGCATACATTTCTGCTCAGCCCAGAAAGGGGATCTGTGATTGCCCTGAAGTGTGGCCTAGGGATCTGATGAGGTTTTCTTAGGGCTAAAGGAAGGAGCAGGATGACTCAGAAGCAACTGCACCACAGAAGAGCCCACCCCAGCACCCAGCATGATTGACAGCTCACGGAAAGCGGTTACCCTGGCATACTGCACAACTCGCAGGCACCTCAGAGTGGGTCATCGGTTTCCTCATGGGTTGTTTGCTACTCTGAAGCTCGTGTGTGTGTGTGTGTGTGTGTGTGTGTGTGTGTGTGTGTGTGTGGTGTGTGTGTGTGGGGGGGCACTCTTAAATCTTGCAAACTTCAGCTTTCCCAGAGGTGAAGGTTTTCAGCTCCCAGGTTCAGGAGCCTCCCTCTCCCTTGCAGAGGGAATATTCACTTTCAGGGGAAATACTATGCAACCCGGGTGCCCGCAAAGCTCTCCAGGTTTTTCTGGGCCCTTGTTTGTTTAGAGACAGGGTCTCATGTATTCCAGGCTAGCCTCAAACTCACTGTGAAGTCCCAGAGAACCCTGAACCCACCCTCTCTCCTCCACCTGCCTTGTTCATACAGTCCTGGGGGAATGAAGCCTGCCAGGGTTTCCTCCATGCTGGGCAGGCACTCTACCAAAGGAACTGCATCCCCAATCTCCCAAGTTTGTTTTCAATGGTTTCTAAAATTTTCTTTAAAAAAAAAATATATATATATATATAAAATAAAAACTATATATAGTTTTTATAAAAACTATATATAGTTTTTATAAAAACTATATATAGTTTTTATTTTATGGGTATGAGTGTTTGCCTGCATGTAAGTACACCAGAAAAATGCCTGGTGGCCTGTGGAGGCCGGGAGAGAGAGTCAGACCCCCTAGGACTGGAATTACGGACAGTTCTGAAGCACCATGTGGGCCCAATGCAAATCTTCTGCGGGAGCAGGCAGTGCCCTTACCCACTCACGGGTCATCTTTCCAGCTGGAGTCTCTAAGATGTAGCACCTCTCCACCATGGTCAAGGACTATGGACGGTTTAGAACTTTCCAAAGCAAAACAGTGTCCAGGAAACAAGTTGCTTTGGATTTTTCTACACAATACAGGCTCTTCACTTCCTCTTCCAAACTCGGCCCAGAATAGTCCCCTTGCTCATCTGCCACTGTTATGACAAACTAGAGTGGACCTGTTTGAGTTTTCTGTCTCCGACTCCAAAATACCAACCTGAGACTCTCTCAGGGTAATTTAGGAAATAAATCCCCGGGCCCCATGTAGCTGCTCCTAGCTGCTTGTCTGTCCTGCCTTCCAGGCCACCAGACAGTCCCGCACTGTGTATGCTCATCGCTGTGGAGTTTATACTTTGGTGAAGGGTACGAATGATAAGTAGCTGACACAGCTTCAGAACGAAAGCAGACAGCGTGGGGGACACGGCGGCTCTTGGGTGTCCTGGCTTTTTTCCCCCTCCCCTCCTCAGTGCTGGGATTAAACTGGGGGTTTGGCTCATGTCAAACATACGCTCTGTCACTGAGCTACACGCCCAGCCCTGCCCCGGCGTTCCAACGTTGAAGGTTCTGATGGACTGGGGAGGGTGTGGAGCTTGAGTCACCACAGTTAGACAGGCGCTCCCAGGCTGCCTCTTCCACTGTTTACATACGTTTACGCACCACCGTCATGTTTGATGTTCCAGACACCCAGGTGAATGACACCGCACTGAGCAGGACTCCGAGGCCTGGAGCCAGCCTGGTAACCTTTGTCTGTAGTTTGGCTCTCAGTTGCTATGATAAAACACTGACCTAAGCTAACTTGTGGAGCAAAGTGCTTATTTGGCTTTTACATGTCCCTGTCACAGTCCATCTTGAAGGGAGGTCAGGGGAGAGCCTGGAGGCAAGAGCTTAAGTGGAAGCCAGGGAAGAATGCTGCCTGTTGCCTTGCCCCCTCGTGGCTTTCACGGCCTGCTTTATTACATAACCCAGGACCACCTGCTCAGGGCTGACACCACCTCCAGTGGGGCTGCCCTGTCCCGTATCAATCATTAATCCAGAAAATGCCCCCATAGAGCAATCTGACAGAGGCACCTTCTCGGTTGAGCTCCCTCTCCAGAGGACCCTAGCCTGTGTGGAGATGAAAGGTAAAAGCCTCCTTTGGCCTGGCCTTCATCTGCTCTGCAAAAACGGGGCCTGGGCATGAGGCTGGCATCTAGCAGTCCAAGGTCAGTGCAGGGAGGTGTGGTCCTGCAGCGGGGCACGGGGAGGCTCAGCATGGGAAGGAGCCACAGAGCACATTCTCTGAAGTTTCTGAAGCCTCAGCCAGCAGAGCACCCTTAAACCAGAGAGGGCCACGCATTCTCTCTCTCCTGGAGTCCCATTAAAAACTGGAGAACCATCACGGAATTTAAACTTCAGGACAGTTTTGGAGGATGGTTGAACTGTACCTCACCCTTGCAAGCAGAGGCTTCCAGATGCTGTGAGAGCTCAGTCATGACCCTCTCTCTCCTAGTTCTCGTTTTTTCTCAGAGAACACCGAGCATCACGGAGCTGCACGGACATCCGTCTCCCCAGTGCTATGAATAAGAGTTTTTGTTTGGATCTGACTCTGTGTGGCTGGGCAACCTGTGTCCGGGGAGGTGAAATCAGAGGAGCCAGGTCTCCCAGTCTCCGGGAGGGTGAAGAGACCAGTTTGCCTCTCACTTCTTCCCCGGAGCGTGAAAACAACAGGCCTGTCTGGCCTAGTTACCACACCGCGTCTCTCAAGTGTTTGCCGTCCACGCTGTTAACGCCTTCCAACGATTCCCTTCTGTGCTGTGCATCTAGTCCCCAGGGTGTGGGAGGACAGTCACCGGCAAGGGAGGAGCTCGCGGTGACTCATTCCCCCAAAGATCATTCCTTGTGCTCTCAGGGCCGAGATACGGCTCTGCTTTCAACGTGTAAAAATAAACCCCCCAAGACAGGCAGTCTAAGTCCTCAGCCAGCCTTCCATTTCTGGAAGGAAGCTCAGTCTTCGAGGGAAAGGGACTCCAGATAAGTGCGTGTGCGTGTTAACTTTGGCTGGTAGATAAAGACATTTAGTCATTTTTTAATTAAAAAAAAATCAAGTCTTGGGGCTTAGTGTAGCTTTCCTGGCATGTAGAAGGCCCGAGCTTCCATCACTAACACCCAAGGGGAGGGGGAAGCTCTTCTAATTCCACAAAGGGTGTGAGGATTAAAGACAGTGATTGACAGCCCCAAGATCTAGGATTTCCGAGGCTCAGGGAACTGGGGGAGACTCCGGCTCAGAGCAAAACTGAGCTTAAGAAAAGGTATCCAGGGTGCAGGTTCTCTGCAAATGGGAGGAAGGGGGAAACTTTCCTACGGCAGGATTTATCCAGTGTGGGAGCTTTCGGTGCTGATAAAGACACTCTCCCTGACAGGATCTCTCACAACCTTCCAGAGAGGCCAAGCAGGGGCGAGGTGGGAGGATAAGGGGTGGGGTGGGAGATGTGGGGAGAGGGCTGCTAGGGCTCAGGCAGGAGACAGAAATGCTGTAATCCGATCCTGAGGCTTCAGAACCCCCTGAGGGTAAGCCCTGGAAAGCCCACAGACCAGTGCTTCAAGACAAACTCCAGAGGCAGCCGCAGGCCATCAGGTATATTACCCATCGTCTAGGTCCTGTGTCCCCTACAGGCCCACCTCAACTGCGCGAGCACCAAAGCAAACCTTAACTTGTGCTTACGCCACAAGTTCGGGAGGGTGCTAGAAAATTTGACCCACTGCAGGGGACGCCCAGGGAGAGGAAAGACACAGATCCACCCGTGGCATCTCGCCCCACCACCCTCCCGAACCCGCTTCTGGTCCATCTGAGGCAAGCCCCATGGCCTCGGTGCCTGCCCTGTGAGACGAGGAGAAAAGCTGCTTCAAAGAAAAGGCAGGTCTTCTTCACCTGAGACCCTAAACGCCTGCTCTGGTGTTCATCTTACCCACTGGCGCAATCAGGTCAGGTCAGCATTGCCATCTGGGGACGAGGGTGGGTGTGGGAGACGCAGGAGGTGGGGTGTGGGCTGGGCTGCGCCACCCGGTGGCAGAAACAGGAACTGCACGCGCGCCCTGATTCCTGGGCACAAGGCAGAGCACACCTTTAGAACAGTCGCTCAGAAGCAGCTTCCTTCTAGGGCTGCTCCCATTCCTCTGGTTCTTAGGCCACGAACAGACTAAATTTATTTCTGAAACGCCTTCCCCTTCCCTCCAGGGAAAGGAAAACAGCCGTGGCAGCAATGCTAACAGTGCTGGTGCAGATGGTGACAGCTAACCACGTCGATGGAATTCAAATTCCGTCCTACCGCACACGCCCTAGGTCAGTGCTGGCAGCCCAGGGCAGAGGTGACCGTCTTCAGCACTATTACTATATGGGAGCTGGCTGCCTGGGTTAAACATTACAGAGAGGCCGCGGTTTGTTCCCCGGCGGTCCTTGCCCTTTAATCCTGGATGCCCATTGAGCGGAAGCGCTCCACCCACGGCTGCCTGGTGCCAGGATGGCCATGCCGAGCGCTCCTGGCCTTTCTCTTCCCGCCTTCAAGAAGAGAAGGGTTATTCTGCGTTGCTAACTTTGCCTACCTATGGGAGCAGAGAAAGGAAGGGAGTTCTCTCGTTGGAGGGTGCTGCCAGCTGGCACCAGAACACCTGAAGCCACCCACAGGTGCTTCCCGCAACACCCCAGTGTGCTGCAGCGCCACCTGGCTGCCAGAGCGGTGCTCGGCGAGGAGCGCTGGCCTGTATCTCCACCTTGCCTGGTAGCCCGAGGCTGTCCATCCTGCCCTACAGTGGGCGGGAGCCTGGGGTAGGTGGTCCCCTTCCCACTACTGCCGGCACCTAAATGTCTGAGACAGTGTCTACGCAGGAAAGAAACGTTCTGCTGACGATCCTCTCTGTTTCAGAGGATCGGGCCTTCAGGGGTGGCGCTGTGTTCGGGGGCCAACAGAAAGCAGCATGACATCTCATGGCTAAAGCTTCCCCCTTCATGACACTGTAAGGCCAAAAGCAAGATGAGGAGGTAGGCTGGGATTTAGAGTCTTCTTCAGGGACAGCCCTAGTGACACACACACATTATGAAAGCCGTTGGGTCAGATGGTGTGTGCGTATGAAGAATGGAGATTGCTGATGGATTTGGGTGTGGCATTACGAGAGGAAGAAGATCCAAGGATTCATTGGACAGATTGTCCTGAACATTTTGAGTAAGAGAAACACAAGCTGACATCCACTGCCAGGCAGATAAAATTTAAAACCCTTCGCATATTTTTAAAGTCTTTAAACTTCACAACACACCTGTGAGCCTTTAAGTATTATTGTCCCCAATCTACGGGAGAAGAAACTGGTGTGCAGAAAGTTTGCATGGAGGCACACAGCTAGAAGATGGAATCAGAGATTAGCTGCTATGTCAGGCTCCCTCTTTAAAAAGTTTTAAAACTACTATTATTTATTTATTTATTCATTCACTTATGTGTGAGGGCATGTATAGGTCAAAGTTGATCTCCTACCACCATGGGGGTCCTGGCGTTCAAACCTAAGTTTTGGGCTATACAGCAAACACCTTTACCCATTGACCATCCCACCCACCCCATCCTCCCTCTTGATAAAAGAGAAATGTTATTACCCGAGGCAGAACTGGCAGGATGGAAAATGAGTGGGTTTGGCTGCCAGGGGAGAGGAATGAGGACTTCCAGTTTGAGTGTGTTCTGAGAAGCCGCACAAATAGCCACATGGAGAGAGTCCCTTTAGAGGACTGTGTGGCTGGAGATGAGGACTAAGGGCTGCAGTGAGGGGTGCCAGGCCTAGGGTGAACGCTGGTGCAGAGGCAGATGGTTAGACGTTCTGCCAGGGAACTGGGAGAGGGAATGCTTAGGAGATGTTTTCCTCAGGGAACTCCAGGAAGGTGCTGCCTTTGTTCCAGAAACGTCTCACGGGTACTTGTGCCACTGTGCACATAACTCCAGAGTATTCGCGAGCTCCTGCAACCCCCATTCCTGAGACTGCACAGTGACCACCATTTTCTATACCCCATTGCGGGAAGCCTTCTTCACCTGCCATATAACACCACATTTCTAGACCTTTGAGGCAGTGTCTCCACAAGGAAGGACCTGTGCTCTTCTGGAGGGGTAAGACAGCAGCCACATGTGTGCAGAACACAGCCTCTCAGACACCCATCCCAAAAGTGTCACATTTGTAGCTTTGTGGTTGCTTCGGCCCCATGAGAAGCAGGAAGATGAACGCAGAGCCCTGCACATCTATTCTCACCTGTGAGGTGATGCCATCACTCTGGAAGTCTCCACTCAGGAGTGTGGAGAGCAGCACATCCCTGTTTCCATCACCCACGCTGCTTCCCCGGCACTCCCAGACACTTCTTGTGGCTGTGTGGCTTCCAGCTGCCTTTCTGCTTGGGAGACCTGGGAACAGAACCTGGGTCCTCTGTAAGAGCAGTGCTCGCTGTAACCACTGAGCCATCTCTCTAGCCCCTCTGTTTGGGAGAATCCTTGCAAGGGAGCCCTGAAGGTCAGCCCCGCCCCCCTTCTCCTCTTCCTTGCACAACTGCAGACTTTCTCTCCTGTAGAATCCAGGTTTGGAGATGTGACCAGGAGGGTGTGGGGACAGACTTGTTTCCAGCGAGAGCAGTGAGCCTGTGGCAGCATTCTGCATCCCCTCTTAATTAGCGCATCTCTGTGGCTGAACCTTACCTGCCTCTGTCATTGCCAGCCTGTCCTGGGGCCTAGGTACTCCCCAGTGAGGTGCCCAAACTCCCGAGTCCTGTATTAGAATATTCCTTCCCTGCTAAGTCAGCCTGTTAGCCTTAGATCCCACAGCAGGGCTGAGCTGAGCTCTCCCAACAGTCAAATTCACGCCTCTATGTCAGAACAGTGTTTGGAGTTTTCCTCTGTCTCCCCATGAATCACTGTGGCCTCTGCAAAGAGAAAGGCTTCTTTCTCACAAGGCCTTGGAGCCTCCTGGCAGTGGGCTGTGCAGAGGGCAGGTCTAATTACAAAGGTTAGAGCAACAGCCATCGTGTCCCAGGGACAAGCCTGTGTTTTCTCTGGCTCTAAATGCAGCTTTACAAGTCTGGATTCATACTCATGTCATCCCTGGAATTCCTCCTAGCTGCACAACAAGACCTGCAGAGACAGATTCACAAAGGAGACAGTCTCAGAGCCAGAGGCCACTGTGGAGGCTCTGAGCTGCTCCTGGATGGTGCCTGAAATGCTTGCTGGTGGAAGAGGCTTGTGGGGCCCAATAGAGAGACACCCCGGCCATTTCATAGGTTGGGGTACCGGGGGCCTCTGCTCTGCCATGGGACACAGGCAGGAAGACAGGCAGACAGACAGGAGCTCACAAGCGTGCTGCAGAGGAAGGTGCAGCTTGTCCCTTTGACTCCTGCACTCACACATCAAAGCTGGGATGTGAGGCTGGGTCAGTGCCCAGTCACAGGCACAGACACCCCACTGGTGCCCGCTACTTACCATCCTATAGTTAAAGAGCCACGTTCATACCACTCAATAAATGGTTGCTGCCCTGAGCCTCAGGCTCCAACCAGCTACACACACACACACACACACACACACACACACAGATTAGTGTCTATGTGGTATCGAGCCCTGCCTTGTCCCTACCCAGCAGCAATGATGCCAGGCCACATCTTATGGGATGGCAGATCCAAGGGACCCCAGTGTGTCTATGTGGTATCAAGCCCTGCCTTGTCCCTATCCAGCAGCAATGATGCCAGGCCACACCTTATGGGATGGCAGATCCAAGGGACCCCAGTGCCGGGGAGCCACCAGCATCACCGAGCTGGTGGGTGGGCGGCAGGTCAGCCTACCGGGTTGAGGCAGCGGTGGGGTGGTACTGAAGCGGAAGGAGGGCCGCGTGGGAGGCGTGCTTAGGCACAAAGCCCACAGGTAGGGCCGACTGGCAGTGTCTTAGCGTTGGCAAATGACGGGCTTCTGCTGGCCAGGCACGGAGACACTTGCAGGAGAGACTTTGCCCAGTGCCAGAGCAAATAACCAAGTGAACCCATTTCCCATAACATGCCACGGCTAATATGCGCAGCCTTTCAGCTCAGCCCCCAAGGCTGGACATCACTCCTGACAGTCAGCTTCATCTCTCCGTCCCATCCCTCACCGGCTGAAAGTCCTACCGAGACGCCGCATTCCGTGCCAGACTCTGATCCTGCAGAGGGGTTTCGTTGCATGGGTTAGACTCTGTGCTGCCGGGTCAGTGCTGGGTGGCACTCAATCACAGCCCAGTGGGCGTCACTTGGGGTTGGCTCCCAGCCCAGCGCGCAGCAGCAAGTCATTCCTCGCAGAGCCACAACCTCCCCCTCCCCGGCTTTACTCACACCAGCTGTGTACCCCGTGCTTGCTATGTGCTCGCCAGAACCTGCAACCAAAGGTGCCCACAGCTCAGCCCGGAGAAGCCAAAAGTTTGGCCCCGCTGGGATCTCAGCCACACCCCAGAGAGAAATGCCTCAGACTGGATGCGAGTGTCTCCCAGTGTGTGACTCAGGGCAAGCAGCACAAAGGTGGCTCTCAGGGTCTCTGGCAGCTCTATTCTCCACTTACCCAGGAGGGGTTTCAGCAGAACTCGAGCTGCTCAGTTACCCGCTGTGTTTAAGCCCCTCTGGCCTCCCGTTTACACCTGTTTTCCTCCGGCCGCACCCTCGAGTCAGCTGGGGAGCATTTAGAACCACTGCTGCCCCGGGTCCCCAGAGGAGAGCTTGATTCAATGGCTGTGGCGTGGGCCTTTGTGTTCACGGCCCCCAGAATTCCCCCGGAGGGTTCTAGCGAGCAGGCAAGGCAGAAGGACACATCGCTGATCCCTGAGTGTGCCGTGGCGATGTTAACAGTTGTTGGCTCGACATTCGCATTTGACCTAGTCACCAACGCACCTGCAGCTGGCTCATGCCTCCCACTGGTGGCCTCAGCTCTGTGCCTTTCTGATCCACAACCTTTCATAGATTTTTTTTTTTCTCTAACTCTTCTGAGATCTTAGTAGCTTTTAAGTTGTAGTTTTGTGAGTTGAGAGTCGGCCCATGAAACACCGATGAAAGCAAGCTAACGCATTCCAAAAACATGGGTGTGGAAAAACAGATTGAAAAAAGGAAAAAAAAAATTTATTGTTTCTTTTGAAAGATTATTTTCATTTCTTAACTATGTGTGTGGCCGGGCACAGATTTGCGTGCAGTGCCCTAGGGGACAAGAAAAGGCCATCTAAGCCCCACTGGGGCTGGAGTTACCGGCAGTTGGGAACCACTTGGTATGGCTGCTGGGAACTGAGCTCAAGTCTTCTGTCAGGGCAATGCAAGCTCTCAAACACTGAGCCCTGCTGTGGAAATGAACGTGTGAACGTGTTTTCATTCTGGTCCCAGGTGTGGGATGTGGGACTGATTCAGATGTCCACAGCAGCAGACCATTTGCTTCGTGCGGCCTCTGAGAGGAGCTCTTTGCCAGCTGCAGAGAGTTTGAATGTGAGGACTCTGGAGGGAGAATAAATGACAGAGCCCAGAGAGTGGAGAAAGGAGAAACAGGCTGCTCCTGGTTGCTGGTGTGAAACAAGCTGGAGATCTGCCGAAACCAGGCCTGGACTGGCTCCAAGGAACTGCATGACTCTAACCAGCAGGAAGCAGCTAAGAAACGACCGCGCCCCCATCTCCCACTAACCCTCTCTCTCTCCTACCTGGTATTGGGGTGTTGGAGGGGATTGGGGTGGAGTAGGGAGAAAAAGATATACGAAAGGTAAATAAAAGAGTTTTTAAAAAGTACGACAGCAGAGCCATTTTATCGTTCTTTCACAATTAAAAGATCCTTAAATACTTTTTTGTTTTATCTTTGCTTCCCTTAAGTCAATAGTTCATAATGTATCACACAGTTTTATACATATGATCTTTGTTTTCGCTTCATTTGCTTTGAACTTTTGAGCACCCACAAAGATAACCAGCACAGTGTCCTAAGCCAGTGCGTCCCTACCCACTCCCAGCCCCAGCCCATCTGTTTAGCCTATTCAAGTATTTTGAAGCACACCTTAGGTTTCATATTTTTTTCATCCGTAAATGTGTTAGTAAATCACTCAGAACGAACCTGCTTTGTGTTGTGACCACAATTCCCTGCACAGACATTTCCTGTGTTCACTCTCCCTAATTGCCTCAGCACCACCCACATGCATAGTGTTAGAGTTTGGATCCGAGACTCTGGGCACAGCAGCTCGGATGCTGACACTGGCAGCAGCCGTTTTAGCTTGTATTCATCTCCAGGTTATCTTCCCGGCCTGGGTTTTCTTTCCAGTGTACTAGAGGAAGCACCGGGGTGTGTCTCCTGCACGCTGTGCTGGTGCCCTTACCGTGGTGTCGGTTACCTGCCTGCTGTCCCCACTTTTCTATAGACTGTAGCTAGCTCTGCGAGTCCTCCAAAGCAAGTGTTGACCATAGTGTGGGATGGTCCCCAAGCGGGAGGTCCACGGTGGATGACTGTCTCTTTCTGTCAAGTTAGACTGGGCAACCTGAATGCTTTTTCTGAAGGACCCAAGCATGTGTGCCAAGTCCCCCCCAAACTGCCGCCGAGATAAGAACAAGGTTTACCCATCACGGTAAGCCCCAGTGCCAGTGTCCACCAATGCAGAAGCTCCCCCTGAGTGAAGTAGCTTCCTCAGCATCTTCCAAGGGCTGTTTCTGAAGCAGCAGGGAATAGGTCAGCAGCGAGGCCTGTGGCAGGAGGAAGGGGCTGCCTACCCTCCTTCTTAAGCTTGCCACTGAGGTAAGGCACCCAGTCCAGGATCAGCCACCAGTCCGTGGCCCACACCAGCCCCAGGGCACCCACACCAGCCCCACGGCACCCACAGTGCCCCACATGCTGGCCGTGTGGATCTAATTCCTGGCCAGTTCCCAGTAGCGTGGGCTTAGAGACCACAGGGTCTCAACGCCCAGCGTCACCCTGTTCTGCTGCCCTGGAGCGCTGCCAAGTTTTTTTTTTTTTTATGACTGATTTATTTACACATACGAGTGTTCTATTTGCATGTGTGCCTGTATGCCAGAAGAGGACAGCAGATCCCATTATAGATGGTCATGAGCTACCATGTGGTTGCTGGGAATTGAACTCAGGGCCTCTGGAAGAGCAGCCAGTGCTCGCTTTTAACTGCTGAGCCATCTCTCCAGCCCCTCGTGAGTATTTTAGTTAGGGTTTCTATTGCTGTGATGAAACACCATGACCAAAAAGCAAGCTGGGTAGAGAAGAGTTCAGTTTACACTTTCACATCACAGTTCATCATCAAAGGAAGTCAGGACAGGAACGCAAACAAGGCAGGATCCTGGAGGCAGGAGCTGATGCAGAGGGCACGGAGGAGTGCTGCTTACTGGCTTGCTCCTCCCTGGCTTGCTCAGCCTGCTTTGTTAAAGAACCACCAGCCCAGGGATCTACCACCCACAATGCACAAGGCTCTCCGCCTTCAATCACTAATTAAGAAAATGTCCTATAGCTGCATCTTACAGAGGCATTTTCTCAACTGGCGTTCCCTCTTTCAGACAACTCCAGCTTGTGTCAAGTTGTCATAAAACTATCCAGCACACTAAGCATTAAAAAAAACCCCTTTGGTGTATTATAACATTTCACATGAAGAAGAAATGAGACTCAAATGTCACTCTTTACTATTTAACATCTGACATAATTGTTCAATTTACCTCCCTTTATTTGTTTCCAGAAGAATGAATTTATTTTCTAACATCCTCCCATGGTGAAGGATTAGAGTTTTGTTGTGTTTGGGGGAACTAGTAGGAATGAATAGATTTTTGGTGGAGAGGGGGGTTGAGACTGGGTTTCTTTGTGTAGCCTTGGCTGTCCTGAGCTTGCTTTGTAGACCAGGCTTGCCTCGAAGTCACAGAGATCTGCCTGCCTCTGCCTCCCTGAGTGCTGGGATTATAGGTGTATGCTACTGTGCCCAGCTGAATGTATGGATTTTTAGCATACTTTATAGGGTTTTTTTTGTTTTGATTTTTTAACAAAATTTGACTTTATTAAGGGGGAGAAAGAGAGAGAGAAAACTTTATGAGGATGGAGAGATGTAAAGATCTTGGGCTGCTTTCCCAAAGGATCCAAGCATGATTCCCAGCACTCTTGTTAGGCAACTCACAACTGCCTCTAATTTTAGCTCCAGGAGATCTGATGCCCTCTTCTGGCCTCTGCAGACACTGCACTTATGTGCATGTGTACATGAGGGGGGGGGCAGGAGAGAGAGAATTTTTAAGCACGGAGGAGGGAAGAGAGAGAGAAAGGGAGAGGGATTAAGACTGACTTTTAGGAAAAAGATAGTTGTACGGAGCCAAGAAGGGTGGGTGTGGGGTTAAGTTTCAGTTCATAACTATCGATGCGCTGTTGGCCCTGTTTTGATTAGGGTGTTTCTTGTAGTTGACTCTGTCTCAAAGAATGCAAAACCAATCATATAGTCTGTACAAGCCTCATCTTATACATTTCCCACACAGCTCTAGTCACGTGTTGTTCTAGAGATATGGAGACCCTGCCAGGCAGTGTGGGGGGGTGTCCCCTTACTCTTTAATTTAGCCAAAATGCCCTCCTATGTCAGCCCCTCTCCTGCTGTTAAAGTCAGAGTAGGGCTGGCTTTAGTTCCGAGACCACCAAGGGTGCTCACAGCCCTGGCGTGTGTGAACAGGGAGTCAGCGGCGATTTGAACACACGAGGTAGACAGGGGGAGTCCTGGGCGCTTCAAGTGTCTTCTGCAGCAGCAGGTGGGTAGGCTCCAGCGCGCTGTTTCACCAGCTTAAGGTGGACCTGGCTCACCCGGGAATCTTGCTAGAGTGCAGACCTGGCTCACAGACCTGGGCGTTGAGATGCTGCCCACCATAACAAGCTCTGTAGGCGGTCGGGCTCTGCACGCTCACGAAGCGTGTGTTGACATCAAATTGCTAAAGTTCATCGTGGTGGTGATGGAGGGCCTCCTGGAGGAGGTGGTACTTCAGCTGGGACATGCTTTTGTTTTGTGGTATTATTTTGTAAAAAGAACTCATAGCCACAGAGCTGCGGACAGAGCCTTCACTTAAACTTAAAACAAGTTAAGAGTTAATACACACAGAAAAAAAAAGGGGCACAAATCGTAAGTATGCCATTGATGAATTTTCTGAAACATAATCCGCACACTAAATTATACAATAGGTGTTCGGCATATTCAGTTAGATAACATCACCACCAGCAAATCCCAGAACATTTCTTCACGTGCACCCTAAGAAATTCCATATCAATTACCAGCCATTCCAGCTCCTCCACGGCAGCCCTCAGTGGTCACCTTTTATCGCTGTAGAGTTTGAAGATTATATTCTCTCTCTCTCTCTCTCTCTCTCTCTCTCTGAAACGGGGTTTTTTTGTGTAGCCTTGGCTGAAACTCGCTCTGTAGACGAGGCTGGCCTCGAACCCCTATCTGCCTGCCTCTGCCTCATAAGTGCTGGCATTAAAGGAGCACACCCTTTGTGTTTTTCAGTCAGTGGAGTATCTTCAAAGTCCATGGACATTGCAGCATCTTCTAGCACTTTCTTTGTATGGTTGAATACCATTTCCTTCCGTTTTGCTGTCCTCTTACCAGCCGGCACATTCCAATTGTCTCCATCTTTTGTGAGGGCCCTGTTGGTCCCGTTGTCTTACCAAGACCTGGTGAGGGAACAGGTTCCCTACTCCCTAGGTGGCCAGCACAGCTGTGAGAAGAAGTGGCAAGCAGGCGGGCTTTGAAGCCGGGACCCTCCGTGAATCTGTGTCATCAGGGGTCCTGGGAACCCAAAGTTCCAAAGGTGAAGCCGAGATGGGGGTCAGGGTCTAGACTTGCAGTTTTGTCCAGTCCCTCTTGCGTCCTGGCAGTTTTCGCTTCTGGGGAGGTCAGTGGGCAGAGACTGGTGGGACCCTGGCGCCCTCTGCTGGTGTGTGGTCATGATTGATTTTTTTTTTTCTCTCCCCGCTTCCTGCGGGGTTTTTTAATGGGTTTAGCAAAAATTTCTGGTCTCACTCTAAGTCTTCCTCTGTGAATGTCAAGTGTGAAGGTGGTTTCTGTTAATAAAACCGAGTGTCAGAGGGAGTGTCTAGGTGCCAATAACCAAAATGAAAGTAGAGTCGACAGCTATTTTGGTCTGGGAACCAAAGAGAGTGTCAAATAGAAAGGATTTCTACTCCAGGCTCAGAGCTGTCCCTCTGATGTTCTACGGTCTTTCCAAATCATTGGAGAGGCTTCTCGGTTGTCCCTTAAGGGAACCAGGAGATTCTCCCCCCACCCGTCCTCGTCCCCCCCCCCCCAAGGAGAAAGAACCCTACCCACCAAGAGATGGTTCCTGCAGAGAGGCAGGGCTGTGCTTCCTGACTAATGCCACATTCCAGTTCTCCCCAGGGGCCTGCTGAAAGCCAAAGGATTCTCTGTCTGTGCTTGACCCTCCCCAGGAGCCGGTATCCGATTGCTCCAGGACAGAGGGCTCCAAGTACAGTTGCTCAGCAGGAGGCTCTATCCACACCGCAGACTCCTGCTTTGGAACCACCAGGACAGGCTTGCTAGAGTGCAGGGCCGGGCAGGTTCCCACTCAGTAGGTCTGAGACAGAGTCAGCCATGTGCCCTGCTGGCAAGTGCTCAGACAGAGCTGTTGCTATCAGTCCTGGTCTTCTCAGTGAGGAGGAGGTGTGAAGAGGAAATCGGAAGCCAGAACATGCCCAGTGCAAATCGCAGCTCAGCCCCCTGCGCCATGACCTTAGAGGAAATTACTTTCATCTCTCTCTCGGCTTGCTTTGTTCTGTGTAGGATGGCACAGTCCTTTGGATGACTTCACCGAGTAAGTCTGTAAGGTTTTAAAAAACAATAGTACTGCCACTTGTTATGGGGTACTCCGTCCTGTCTGTTTGCCACACTGCTGAGGCACTGTCCTCCTATTCCTCCACCTCCAGCCCCCACCCAGCCACCTGTCACTGTCACCCAAGTATAGAGGTGACAGGAACAACTTTGCTTTCAAGGACCTTGCCTTCTAGAGAAGACAGGCCCGAAACACGAAGGAGGTTGTCTGAATTGACGTCAGGTGAGGGAGCTGTGCAGGCAGCCGAGAAACAGGGAAGGGCCTTGCAGCAAGAGAGTACATGGTGCATCTGAAGAAAGAGTCCACTGTGGCTGAAGGGGGCATGAAACCAAAGCCGGGCTGGGAGTGGTGAAGATGAGGACAGATGAGCCCAGACTCAGGAAGCAGAGGCAGGCGGAGCTCTGAGTTCGAGGCCAGTGTCAGTTCCGGGACAGCCAGGGCTTCACAGAGAAACCCTGTCTCAATAAACCACCACCAACAACAAAATAAAACAAAACAAGAAACCCCAAACCAAACTAAACCAAAACACCCCTGGGAAGTCCTGAGCTTAAGAGTCGTCCCGTCTAACAAGCCGGGGAAGGGCAACTCCAGCTGGTTGTGATTAGAGACCCACCCCACCCCCACCCCAGGGAGAAAGGAAAAGTGCTAGGAAGATGCCGCTGTGAACAGCATCCTCCGTGGCTCCAAACACTAAGCTGATCTGCTTCCTGCCGCCCCTTACACCTATGCGAAGTTTTCGCCCTTTTTCTAGATGGAGGTGGACAGACCACACTCATGGGGCCACTTCCGGTTAATGAAAGGGTCTGAGGTACTTTCCCTCAGAAAACACTTTAGAAGCTTTCCACAGATATGGTTTCCATTATTAAGAGCCTCCTTCTGGCCATATTTCTCTTCCTTCAAAAACAGCGAGACCACTATGTTTCCTAATGCCGCTACTGTGTTTGCTATTAAAGCAGTAGATACTACGAGAGTGAGCAGCAGAAAAGTTCATGATTTGATGTCTAGGGGAAAGTGCCTAGTTTTTACAGATGGTGGTGTGTTTTTTCATCTCACGCCTCTGTGCTCATGCTAACATGGAATTTGACTCCACAGGGCCATATTTTTAACATATACTTTTTATCTTAGGTATATGAGTGTTTTGTCTGTTTGTGTGTATGTGTACCAGGTGTGTGTCTGGTACCTGAGGGGGTCAGAAGAGGGCATCAGATCCCTGCCACTGGAGCTATAGGTGGTCAGCCTTTCTGTGGGAGCTGGGAACTAAGCCTCAGGCCTCTGCACAAACAAGTGCTCCTAACTGCTGAGCTCCTGCTCCTGGGGCCATATTCTAATAGCTTAATATTATATCACGAATACCTCTTGATGGCATTAAGCAGTCATTCATATATATATATATATATATATATATTTGTCCAGCTCCTGGACATATATATTGAGAAGAATCTCACTATGTAGCCCTGGCTGTAGGGGATTCACTATGTAGATCAGGCCGGCCCTAAAGTCACACAAGGATCTGTGTGCCTCTCCCTCCTGCCTCCTGAGCATTGGGATCAAAGAAGTATGCCACCACACCTGCCTCATTAAACATATTTTAACAATACATAACTTTTAATATCAGAACAATGTTCCAGTCTATGAATATGCCATAATCTAGCAAATGGGTTGTCCACTTACATTGCTTCCAACTTTTTTGCTTGTTTGTTTCTCTGTGTAGCCTTGGCTGTCCTGGACTTTGTAGACCAGGCTGGCCTTAAACTCACAGAGATCTGCCTCTGCCTCCCTGAGTGCTGGGATTAAAGGCGAGTACTACCATGCCTGACTTTGTTTCCAGCTTTTAAATATAGATCATAAACAACTTCAATGAACCTTCTGGTGAAATCTTGACACACATTTTTTTTTTCATGTCTTTCAAGGCATGTGATACTCTAAAATTCCCCCAGAATGACTGTGTTAGATGAGGGTGATTGCTCATCTGTGCTCAGTCACTGCCCTCACCAAGCAGCACTTTGTGTTCACCGCTCCTAAGAGCTGATAGCAGCAGAAACAATTTTCTATTTGGATGTCTTTTTTTTTCTTGCCCAATTGCTTTGTCTACAATCTCCAACACTACGGTGAGAATAAGGATCTTTCGTTTGCTCCTCCCCTCAAAGGAGAGGCTTTAATGTTTCCCTCTTTGGTATGATATTGGCTGTGGAGTCATATGTTGTCTATAATTATAATAATTATAGCACCTCTTCTTTTACATAAAAGTTATTGACTTTTCCTACATCTATTCAGATGAGCATCTAAGTTTTGTCTCATGTTATATAGTGGTTGAATATTTATTGACTTGTTTACTAGATCATCTCTGCATCCCAAGAGTAAATCACAACTGATTATGGGGAATTCTCCATTGCCAGCATTTTGGTGAGGGCTTTCGCAACTGTGTTCATTAGGAATATCGGGCTGTGATTTTTTTTTCTTGTCTTTTTCTGACTTTGCCATTGAGGCAAGGCTGGCCTTGTAAAATGAGTTTGGAATCATTCTTTCTGTTTCAGTATTCTTGGAAGAGTTTGAGAAGCGTTAGTAAAGGTTCTTTGACTGTTTGATAAAGTCAGCTGTGAGGCTATCAATACCAAAATGCCAAGTGGGCCAGGTGTAGTGGTGCATGCTTTTAATCCCAGCATCTGGGAGGCAGAGGCAGGCAGATCTCTGTGAGTTCAGGGCTAGCCTGGTCTACATAATAAGTTCCAGGACAGCCAGAGCTACATAGTGAGACTCTGTCTCAAAAAGCCAATAAATGAATGAATGAATGAATGAATGACCACTCCACTCATCCTCTCTTGAGGCACACTGCACTCTCTGGTTCCTCTATAAGTGAGGAGGCAGCTTCTTGCATCCATTCTTTAATCCCAATTCTGGTGATCAAATTTAATTTTGTTGTATTGTTTTAATATAGAAACATCCCAAAGTTACCCTGGTCACAGACATAGAAAGGCATACGGTCTTTGAAATACTGCGGTGGGCTGCTGAGGCCAGTTGGGGGAAATGATTCAGATGGATAGTTGGGGTCCTGCTCTTCATAGAAATGGAGGTTCAGTCAGACCTGTTCGGACCCAGAGGGGCTGGTCTAGGCTAAGAATGTGGTGGTGGGCGAGCCCATCCTTTCTCACCTCGGGCAGAAGCGGGGCTCATCAGGGCATTGTGCCAGGTCTGCGCAGTGATGGGAAATGGATGACACTGTTTGGCCTCTCCCCACCCCCAACCCTCCCCTCCCTGGCTGCTCCCAAATGACTCACCCTTAAGT
Source organism: Meriones unguiculatus (assembly GCF_030254825.1). NCBI lineage: Eukaryota > Metazoa > Chordata > Mammalia > Rodentia > Muridae > Meriones > Meriones unguiculatus. The sequence continues at coordinate 78,387,517 of NC_083359.1, forward strand.
GTCTCTGGTGATGCCTGAGTCAGGGCCTGCGGCTGCAGCACCTGTCACTGTGGGTGGGCTGGGTGAGCCAGTGGCTCCTTACTCTGTTGACGTTGTCACTAAGGTTCCAGGCTGTCGCAAGGGACTCCTCCACATCTTCTACCCTAGCCAGTGGCCGTCTCCCACAGTATGGCTGTGTTTTCACGTTGCTTAGCACACATAGCCTTCTTGTTTCCCCAAACAGTCGTAGATCATTTGTTTATCCTTCTAAATTAAAGTAGACCAGAGTTTATTTTGCTGTAGTCCTGGCGTGGCTGTGATTAGCCACAGTGTTTGGAAGGAGAGACTGTGAACTGAAGTCCTGTGAGTCAAGGAAAGGCGGTGCTGGCCCACTCTTCATTGTTATCACAGCAGCCTCCGCTTGCTTTGTTTTCAATTAAGCTCCCCGTTCTCCCTTCTGCAGGCCACCTGAGTCAACTGTACCTCACTCCAAATTCCCAGGGAAAGAAAACCAACTGGACAGCCGGGCTCCACATCCGCCCCACCATCTTCTGGGTCCTAGGCGTGTTCAGGAGAGCAAGGTTTTGGAGCACATAGGAGCAGGAAGTGGGATGGAGAGCTGTCCCCCAAGACCCTGTCTGCACAGAACAGCAGTAGTGCTGGGCTGGGGAGAAAAGAGAAGTTGAGCATCACTTGGCTCCATACACAGTGACATGGAGGCCTGCGGAAGAGCACACCAGCACCAAAGGCAGCCTAGGCACGACCTCACCAGGAACAGCCACTGTGACTGACTGGCTGGTCTTTCCATAAGGCAGCTATTGGATAGCCAAAAAGATGTACAGACACTCGACTCACTGCCCTGGCTTGGCTGTGGGGCCCTCACTGCTGTGGGGTGTGGCTGTGAAAGCTTGGGCAAAGCGAAGGGATCTGGAGACCCCTCCCCGCTAACCATCCTCAGACCTGGAGAAGGACTGCACAGCAGACACACAGGAGACGGTGCCTCGGCTGCTCCAGGCCGCTCTTCCCACAACACCCTAGTTCTTTGTTCCTCTAAACTGGTTGAGAAGGGACCTGAAGCTGTTGTAGTGCAGAATCTAGAGCTTGGATTAAGGTGTGTATAGGAATATGGGACCTGGGAAAGGAGGGCTCTGGCAATAGGCATACAAAATACTAAAAGATTCATGGAGTCAGGAATGGTGGTGCATGCCTGTAAAATCCCAGTATCTGAGAAAGAGGTGGCTTGAAGGAGGATCAGGTTGGTTCAAGACCAACCTCAGTTGCACAGCAACTCCCTGGCTAGCTTGAGTCACATGAGGCCCTGTCTCAAAACCAAAACACAGGCAGGGGGAGTCCCACGGAACATGGTGGCTTGTTTGCTATGAGAGAGAGAGAGAAGGCGTAAATGACTTGGCGGTACCAATATGCTTTGCAAACGCATGTATTCATCCACAACCACCACCAAGCTGGAGAGCATCAGTGAGCTCTGCATCGTTCCTGTCTTCTCTCACTTTCTGCTCTTCTGGAAGAGGTCTTCAGAGCTTTCAGAGAGAGAGAGAGAGAGAGAGAGAGAGAGAGAGAGAGAGAGATCACCAGGCTTCGCACTGCAGCTCGATGGAAGAGCGCTTTCTTATCTGGGAAAGCCTAGGTTTGTTTCTCGGCAAAGATGTGTGAGTGTGTGAAGGAATCAGTCAGTTTATGGAGGTGACAAAGGGATCAATGGAGTGTTACTGAGGAAAGATGGCTCCTTTATTAGCTCACTTTGGGCTTTGTACTTTAGTCACCTTCTCAGGAATCCTCAAAATAACCCAAAGAGTTCCAGGTAGGAGTGCTGGACCCAGCTGCCCAGGGCCTAAGCCCTGAGGAACACTCTCCTGATGTCTCACCCGGGGCACTAAGTGGACAGGCAGACAGATGGGTTAATGGAAATCCTGCTGGGACCACGCTCCAGTGTGGGGCTAGAGGTTCACCTGCTCTCTGGCTGTCAGGAAACTGAGCCAGGACAAGGACCCCTGTTGGGACTTTGGGCCAAAAGAGATTTGGGAGCACAGGTGGGGGAATTTATCCCTGACTGTGTGGAGTGTGACAGGACAGGGAGGCCTTGGAGAGACAAGGTGGACAGAGCCTGGGGGACAGGTCAGAGCTGAAATCCCGAGGCTTACAGCTACCTGCCAAAGACTGTGATTTGAGATCATGGTTGGTTCAAGTTCATTCTTCTTTCCAGTAAAGTTAACATTGGCTCCTCTCAAACAAATCTGTATTCTCATCTCAGCCATCCTAGGAATAATGAAGTAGCAGATGAATGCTAATAAGCAGAGGGCTGGGGGAAACATTCTCTAATTAATTATGATTATAGACACTTGATTCAGAGGGAGAGAGGTTTTATTTATTTATTTACTTACTTAATAAAGAACAGGACTGGGTGGGTTGTGTTTTGAGGTCACAGGGGCTTTCTCTTTCCAGGCCAGTTTTTCTTTCTGCCATTAATTAATGAATATAGATTTTTGATTAGAACCATCCCGATTTCTTTCAGTGTTAATTTGAATTTCAATTTCTGACCCTTGAAGGCTGATGCTGATCAAATACTACGTATTTGTTAATTCTGGGGCCCCAGGATTGAGAAAAACAGCCTGCAATTTGCCGAGATGAAAGAGAAGTGGCTCCCTAGAAAACAGTAAAGGGCCGTGGGAAAGCGCCTGTAGGTTGTCCACAGTGCAGAAGGCGGGTGCTGTGCTTTAGATGTTTATCTGTATCTCTGAGATAAACCTGCATTATTTCTGCCTTGTTCTATTCATTAGGTACGCAATGGGAACCTCCTGCGTTACCAAGGTGGGCTCAATGTGATCGCAAAGGTCTTTAAGAAAAAACCGGAAGGTGAGACTTGTGTGATACAACTTGGACAGACCCCACCGGCTGAGGCCGTTTTTGAGGATGGGAGGCAGCCGTTAAGGCCGGGAAAGGCAAGGGCAGATTCTGAGTGCAAAGCCCCCAGCAGTAACTAAGTCCTGCTGACACTCTGTTCTTAGCAGACTGAGATGCATTTCTTGTTGCTCTCAGCCATTCCATAAATCCATTTGTGGTCATCTGTTGGGCCAGGGCTAGCCCCATCTGCCTCCTGTTGGCCTCATGTTCGGTTGCTGTCCTTTAGTATGGATGCTCTACGATATACAATGTGCTGTGTGTTTACCATATCTCCTTTAAAACTATAAACCGCTTGGAATGACAAAGACCAAGCGGTGTTTTAGTAAGTGTACTTGAAGCACCAGGTGCATTTGCATGACTCTGTTGTCATTACAAACCCGACTGATTAGTGAACTGTCTGCAAGCAGAAGCATCCAACAAAATGAAAGAATGAAGGAGCTGGTGTGCAGTGAACCCAGAGGCCCATCGAACCAAAGCCAAAGCGTTAGACCCGTGGTGGGAGAGCCACTTAAACACTGTCTTCTCTGCATTCCTTCCCTCTCATGTGAAGCTAGCAACCCATTTTACCTTCCCTCGCTTGGGGCTTGAGGTGGGCATAGAGTAGAAAAGGAGAGACTGACGGTCACAGGATCATCTCTAATTCATGTTTGGTTGTTCGAGACAGGGACTCGCTGTGTAGCTCTGGCTGGCCTAGAACGAGCTTTGTAAACCAGACTGGCCTTGAACTCATAAAATCTGACTGCTTCTGCCTCCCTAGTACTGGGATCAAAGGCCAGCACCAGCATCCCACTTAGGGAAGACACTGCTCCTTTGGAGTAGAGGGAGGGAGGGGAGGAAGGGAGGGAGAGAGGGAGGGAGGGGAGGGAGGGAGGGAAAGAGGGAGAAGAAACCCTCAGGGGGGGAAAGAAGGTGACCCTCACCAGAGCCCAAGGAGGACACCAAACTGTTGTGTGATAAGACCCCAGAGGAGCATTGCAGTCCTGCCGCACTGAGGGACAGAGATTGCTTGTGTTACCCGTGACATCCGGGGCACTTTGCAGGAGCCAAGAATGTGGGGGAGCAGCAGGCAGGAGGGTGTCTTAACTCTATCCAGGCTGGTTCGCATACCTTTGGGGGTGTCTCGAGGCTCTGACCTGGGGAGTTTTAGGGCCCACTGGAGTGGAGAGAGGCAAGTGCAGGAGCCCTCAGAGAGAATGTCCCCCTAGCCGGCAGGAAGAGGAGCTGGAGTCTGAAATATGACGACTTAGTACAAAAAGAGTAATGTTCCGGTCCCCCAAATGTTAGGCCGGTACTCAAAATGGTGACAATCTTTTTGACTTTTAAGTGAAAGCCTTTAATCTCCAGTGAAAGCCCGGTTGTGGGGGTGGGAGGTTGTTTAAGGGGGGCAGAAAACCCTGCTGTGCAGCTCTCGGACAGGGGAGAGGATGGAGTGGAGCTGTCGATGGGCTCCACGGCCCTGCTAGGTGGGAAGCACGAAGTCCATCTCGTCGGGGTTGAAGTACAGGTAAATCATAAAGCAGCCCCAGAGGACAACGGTGAGCATGGCGCCGAGGTGTGGTGCGAAGGTCTCCTGCCAGGTGGGAGAGATGTGGGGGACCTGGGGCCAGATTGGGGCGACAGCAGAGAGCACGCCCTCCCGCCTCACTCCACGTCCTTTACGCCCGGGTGGGGACGCTGGGTGGCAGAGTCCACTCACGGCGGCCCCTGTTCCCTGTACCACCACGGGGGGGCCTGGCTGCAAAAGGAAGCGGCAGCGTCCTCCCTTTGGGAGGACGAGACACCCAGCTGAGAAGGCGCTTCTCGCGTGGGTCTACCTACCCCCGACTCCTGTTGGTCTTTAGGGCACACAACACACATTTCTCCTGTGGAGGACAGAAACGGCACAAGAAAGACTGTTGGAGGGCACCTCACCAGGCTTTGCTAGAGGAAAGGGCAGAGTGACTGAGCGGAACCCGGGAGCAGGCACAGCCAAGGGCAGACACACCACAGCCTGGGAGGGGAGACAGCTAAGGTTTCTAGACCAAGGGATGCCTGGGGCGGGGGGCGGGGGGGATAGGCCAGCCCTTTAAAGCAGGAGCTCTGGGGAAGTCGGGGCAGGAGCAGCTCAGGGCTCGGAGGGTGGGCAGGAAGTCACTTACGCAGCAAGTCGAACACGGGTGGAGGGGGTCCAGCGCAATGTTCTTTGTTTTCTGGGCCACCATCACCTTGTCACTAGCCAGGGATGCTCCGCCGCAGTCTTCCGTTTTCTTGAGTCTGAGCGAGGAGTCCTTCTTTCCTATCTGTCCCAGTTCCTGCTGCTTCTTTGGTTGTTTCTGAAGGGGCCTGGTGGGTCAGGAGGGGGCAGAGATTTGGGGAGTCTGTCTCTACCGGTACACAGGTGCCTGGAAGACCTTGACGTCCAGCCATTGTAATGGCAGAGCCAAGACAATTCCTCGAGGCATACATTCGCTCAGCAGCCTGTGCACCCAGCAACGTGAAGGGAGGGGTCCTCAGGGGCGAGGGTGACACTTACTGCTTGCTGGTATTCTGTATGTTTATTAAAACCTCCATCTTGTCATCCATATCCTTCTGCATCTCCTTCAAGAGAGAACCCGAGACTACAATCACCCCCTTCTGAAGAGCACCAAGGTCCTTCCTCCCTCCTCTCTCTGTAGACCACTGCTGCCTCCTACTTCAAGGATCCTCACTAGAACTGGCCTAGGTGATGAACGGGGCACGTCCCTCACAGCCACCTTCCACCCTCGTTTCATGATGGAGACCAGAACGCAGGCAGAGGTACAACAGACTGACCACACACCCACACACGCACATTTAAAATGATAAAAATAAACCATAAGCATGAAAGAGAAGACAGTAGTTAAAATACAGCTCATTTTTTATCCACTGTGAGTTAAGAGAGTAAAGATAGCCTATAGAATTTGATGTGGGAAATGCTGGATAGAAAAAAAAACAAAAAAAACAAACATGGCCATGAAGTAACCCTGAGGGTGCAGAAGCTGTACTTGACAGTCTTCGTTATGGAGAGAACTGAGTGTGGACTGGGTTGTCGTAAAACACCAATAAAAGCGATTTACTCCAGTGAAAGTGACTCTAGTATGAAGACTCCAGATGTAAGTTAATCTGATGCAGAGCCGACAAGGCCATTGGGTCCCCCCACCATTGGCGGGAGGGGGGTTTCTGAGGACAGCTCTGTGAGTCTTTATAAACAGTATTGGGAATAGCATCAAAATCCAAGGTCAAACATGCCCCTCGGGCCTAGCACAGACAGTCAGTGTCCTATACTCTGACCCAGCCACTCCTCCTCCACAGTCAGCCCCGCCTCCCCACTCTACGGCCATCTTCCCCACTGCCTTCGCCCCTCCAGACTCTGCTGTCACCACGGGCACCTTGTCTCCTTCAGCTCCTCCCCTGTGTCCCACAGCCTCCTCCAGCCCCCTCCATCCCAGCTGGGGGCAGTGTCGGACCTTCCCCGCCGGCTCGCACCTCCCAGGCCACCTTGCCAGCGGCTGCTGCCTGTGCGTTCTTCAAGACTCTGCCAGACAGGTCCCGGCCTGTCAGCTGTTTGTGAGAAGCCGTCACTGTTCACTGTGTGCCTGTGCGGCTTTATTTCTCAGTTTCCCCCAGACGACCCCGCTCCACGGCTGCTCTCCCCACTGACTGGGAAACACAGCCGTCTCCTGCTGTGCCCAAGCTGTTTCCTGCCCGAAATAGCTTTCTTTGTGCTTTTTCATCCCCAGAGTGGCCACTAATAAAATGCTTACGCTGTTTGCATGTTAATACGGAAACAGCACATGCCCTTTGCAAAAATTTGGATAAAGCAGAAGAATATTAATCTTCCCCTCTCCCAAGGCTACTATTTGCTTTATTCAGTACACTTCTTCCCAGTCTTTTTCCTATGTATCTACTTATATTTTTACCTAGTTGAGATCAGCCTATGTAGAGTACTCATATTTCATGTTAAGCATTCTTCGTAAGAATGCCTTTAATAGACCCTAAGAGTAACGTATGGATAAACCACAATTTAGCTATTCCTCTACTGCTGGAAATTCTGGTTGTTCCCACACATTTACTCTTATCAATAATCCTGAAATGGAAATCATTTGTACATACTTATTCTGACAGTTTTTAGTATTCTTATAAAAATATTCCAGTTTTGTGTAAATTAGTACTCTTATCAGTAGTTTATTTTCATAAATCCACACTTTGCTTATTCGAGTGTAAGTTACATTACTTAAAGTTTTGGTTTTTTTTTTTTTAAGATGCTGTGTGTGTGTGTGTAAGTGCGTGTGGGGGTTACGTACACACGAGTCCAGGTGCCGCCCAAGGACAGAGGTATCAGATCCCCCTGGAGCTGGAGCTGTGAGCAGTTGTGACACAGCAGGGGTGGGTGCTGGGAACCAAACTGAGGTCTGCTGCAGGGGCAGGACGTGCTCTGAGCCACTCAGCCACCTCTCCCGCCCCATCCATGTTCTCTAGCGGCATGTGTGTGGAAGTACAGCTTTCTCTGCCCTCTGTCTCTGTGTTCTGGCCTCTCTGGCTTGTCTGTGCATCCTCTTACCCATTTGCTCATCTATTTCCTGTTGTTTTGTGTGAGATCTGTATTTTGTAGACTAAAAACCATTCATCTCTTACCACCCTGATAGAAAACTATTATTATTGTTTTAACATTCTATAATTGGTGTCTTTTCATCATAATTCTTTAAAAAATGTTTATATGACAAATATATCGATCTTTGTCTATTGTAGCTTTTCCTTTCTCGTTTTTATTTTGTAAATTCACTTTATAAACCATTTCAGCTTACATTGCTAGTGAACTATTTTTTCCTCACAGAGTCAAGCAGTGTTCCCGTATCATTATATAATCCTCTTCTTCTCATTGACATTTAAAAATCACCTTTTATCACAGAGCTGAATCCAGCTCAGTGGTTGAATGACAGCCTAGCAATGTGAGACCCCAGGATCTTGTACCACCAAAAAAAAATATCATCTTTTATCATATTTAAAACTTTATGGAAATACTGTTTCCAGCCTAGAGTCCCATGGGGGAGATTGAATACATAGGTGCTGGGACCTCACCCTCAAAGATTCTGATTTCATCGTTATAAGGATAACCTGCGTTTGGGGGGGGCAGTTAGACTCTCCCGTCTCATTCTAATAGGCAGCTGAGGTTGATGGGTGTGTTCAGGTGTTGGGGAGCTGGTGTGCCCCTGCAGGCACATATCTAGATAGCTTGTGAAGAAACCAAGTGTGGGAGGGGAGGTGTGGCTGCAGTTCTAGCACTCGGGGTGAGGTGGGAGTAATCAAAAATCAGAGGCCAGTGTGTGCTACAAGGACTGCCTTCATATGTGTGTGTGTGTGTACATATACACTGTGTAAGTATATAGATACGCACACACACAGCTACACACATACATACATTTTAAAATCATTTATGACACTTAACTCCACCTTGAAGACATTTCTGTAACGTATGGAGTCTGGGTGTGTGGGTGTTTTTAATATGCTCCTGGGGGATTCTCAGGATTTCCAGCCCTAGCAGAGAAACCATCCCAGGGTTATGGATGTACATTCCTTCGTTTCTCTGCTTATCATTAACCACCCTGATTTGATGACTGTGGGTTTATCACGAATCTTAATTATCCATTGCCCTTTGCCTGCTTGTGCATCTACATCACTGATTCTCCAGCCCTATGGGGAAACGTAGGCCCTATCTGAAATGTGAACCTGAGGCTCTTGTCTCAAGTCACTCTAAAACAGACTAACCTTGGCAAACTGTTGCTCTATGGTCTGAATTCTCCTTCCTGTTTTCTGAGCCAAAGAGGAACCACTGGGCCTTAGTTACATTCACACTAAGCTTCCAGCACGATCATGAGGCCTCCCGGCTCCCACTCTCTCTAAGGACTTCTAACTCCCACTCTCATTACTCCTACCTCTAAACCCCTAATTAACAGGCAGCCTGTGCCTTCCCTTCTAGTCTGTCTAGTGGGTTACAGACACCTCCAGGGCAGGGGCCTGGTATCTCTGCCATCATTTCCCATGTGACCCACAGAAGGCATACAGTGAAGGCTTACCTTCATAATTTCCACAAATTCATGAAGCTTATCGAAATCTTTGTCCATGATATCCTTTATCTAATGAGGAAGAAAAGCACCATTTAACAAGGCACAAAGTGTGCTACCGAAGCCAGTCACAGAATCTTCTGGGCATTTTAAGTAAAGGACAGCAGCTGACTCTTGGGAACAGATGAATAATGTGCTACATGAGCCAAGGACAGCAGCTGGATCTTGGGGACAGATGAATAATATTCTACAAAACCCACTTTCCTCCTGAGAAGCCTCTGAAGGGTCTAGGGTACAGGGACTGCCAGTCATCTCTATCGGCAGCCTTCCTCTGAGCACAGCTTGAATTACAGCTTGGTCCTCTGTTCCCCAAGTAAGCTATAGGTGATTGCATCATAGAAACAAAGGAGCTACTTCCATGCAGCTTGCTCCAGGGAGATGCAGAAGGAGGATAAAATTGATCTGTCATTGTCTCCAAATTCCTTCTCAGCCCCTCTTTACTGTTTTTGCTGAGGGAGTCCTTAGCCAACTGAAAAGGGCTTAGGCATGGAAGAAGTAAGAGATTAAGGCTCTACTCTGCCCAGGGCTGAAACACTTTGGGGGACCAGGTAAGGGTTAGGGTGTTGCTTTTCCATGCAAGTCCTCATTTCCTTTTCTATCCAGAGTGAGCAAGTCCATTTTGCACAAAGCTCTGCTTCTCTTCTCTGGCTGAAGCCTTATCATGTCACCTTTTTTATCTCTTCCATTTTTTCCTTGAGTTCTTCTCTCACCTCCCTGAGTTCATTCTGGGGAAATGAATGTGAGAGAGACACGATGAAGACAAGGGCAGGTCCTTGGGGCACTACCAAACAGAGGCAAGGAAAGGAAAGGACTGTGTTCAGACAGTGGGTCCATGAAGAGACATGCTGAAAAGAGCATAGCTTTGGAAGGCTTCCCCAAATAAAACACCCAGACTAAGTCTAGAAACGGCAGACAAGTGGAATGTGAGGGTCTGCCAGTAAAATACTAAGCACTGAAAGGGTGAGACACACCAAGAGACAGGATGGGGCTGGAGATGTCATGGCAGTAAAGGAAGCTGCTGCTCTTCTGGAGAACCTGTGATCCGTTCCAGCACTGATACCTGGAGGCTCATAACTCCAACTCCACACTGGCAAAACACGCCCCGTGCACACATGCACGCACACACATATACACCAGAGAGAGAGGAGAGAGAGGAGAGGAAGGCAGAGGGGAAAAAAGAGGAGAGGAAAGGAAAGGAAAGGGAAAGGGAAGGGGAAAGAGAGGAGGAGAGAGAGGAGAGAGAGAGAGAGAGAGAGAGAGAGAGACACTAGCAGTAGCACATGACAGGGATTAGGACCCAGGCCAGCTGATTTTGTTAAAGTAATAAGACAGCTGGTGACATCAAAATGAAGGCTTTGTTAAATGACTTGATTTTGACAGTCACACACACACAAAATACATAAGTGAACATGCTTGACTTTAGGAAATACTTAAGATTTGGGTAAACTTAACTCTCAAATGGTTTAGAAAACGTATGCTGTTATTAATTCTGGGAACCTGTGGAGGGTTGGTTTCAGGACCCTCCACAGGGTCCTGATGAAGTGATGAAGACTAAGGGAAGAGCCCGGGAAAGGGAGCCACAGCCAGGATGTCCACCTACTATCCAGACACGGTAGACTAGGAAAGAAAATACCCATAGCCGTTCCTCAGTGTCTGAGAAGAACCAGCTTCAGGAACCCTGCAGATATCCAAATTTGCCAATGCTGACATCCCCTCCATTCTGTGCACATATACTTTAAACTATCTCTGGATCACTTAAATACACAATGCAACGAGAAGGCTATGCAAACCTTTGTACTGTCTAGCTACTGTCTAGATGGAAAGATATCTGTAATGTTTTACCGAATAGTTTTATTTTATTTTATTTTTTACCAAATATTTTAAACCACAGATTGGTTGAATTAAAGGCATGGAGCCTATAGATATGAAGGGCAGTATGTGTGTGTGTGTGTGTGTGTGTGTGTGTGTGTGTGTACTTGCGTGTTCATGTGTACACAGGGGTATGTGTAGAGAGGGAGACAGACAGAAATGGAATCAATTGGCTGAAAAATTGCCAGCATTTAGGGGATCTGGGTGAAATGTCTACTAGAAGTCATTATACTGTTCTTTGTAACTTCTGGGTAATCCAAAGAGTTTCAAAGCAACAGGTTAAGAAAAGACCAAGAGTAGAGTCCCCCATCTGCAGCTGCCAGCAGGCACCAGCACCGGTTAGTGGGCCGGCCACCCCCTCACCACGCTGACCTGTCAAGCCGCCTGGGCCCACACACTGACCTTCAGCTCCTGTGTCATCCCTCTTTTGATGAATAGCCCTTCTTGCCTAATTCCTTTGTAATCACACATCTGCAGATTGAAACAGATACACAGAAGTACTGGAAATGGTGGATGCGGGTGGGAGCAGCTCAGACCTCTTTCCTTCCCACCCCAAGGCCAGGCATGTTTCACACCCCATTCCAGGCGAGAGCCTGCTTTATGCCCTGAACAAAGAAAGAAAAGTTGGAAGGCTCACGGGATCATTTCCAATATCCTCTGTGTCCTGCCTCCATTCGGCAGGAGCCCACAGAGGTCCCACAGTGCCCAGCACTTTTCTTCCTTTACCAGGTTAATTTTCTTCGGTTCTTCCCTCTTGGCCGACATGATGGAAGAAGAGCCAGGGTGTTCTTCACCTTCCCAACCTCCCCACAACAGAACCCTGGGACCAAGCAACCGTCCTGTGTAGCTTACCGGCTTAGGCAAGGGTAGGGTGACTACCTCTTTGTTTGCGGAACAGCTGAGGTCACAATGCCAGACCTCAGATGCTGGCCTGGAGTGTGACCAGCTTTGGGTCTGTCTGCTGTTGCCCCTGAGATGAATGGCTCTTACGAGGTCCCAAAGCCATAAGGCCTTGAGCCTGGGGCTGCTGAGGACACAGCCAGCCATTTGGGAGGCGCACGCTGGGAGAAGCCAAGCCTTGACTCCTCATGCAGGCGGCCTTACCTACTGACCAGGAGAAGCGGCTTCTCCTTGGCACCCACTTCTTCATGCATATAACTTCCATATCCACCTTGGTCCCATCTTTTTTCTTGGCTCTTCTTTAATGCCAGAAGAGGGTTAGAGCAAGAAGAAATATTGAATAGTGCTTAAGACAAGAAGATTTTTCGTGTGTGTGTGTGTGTGTATGTGTGTGTGTGTGATACAGAAGGTAGTTTTGAGGGTAACTGTGATGTGCATTTAACATGGAGAAAGGAGGTACATCTCTTGGGGTCTAACATGACTCAGAATCTGGGTTAGGGAACCTGACCTTTCCTCATTGGGCATTCCATTTCCTCCTCCTCTCTTGTTTCAAGGGCTACTAGTAGGCACAGCTTGAGCATTTTGAGGGCTGGTGGGCCAGTAGTACAGGAAGTAATCCAGGATATGCGTGAATTACGCAACACACCAGGTACCCCTTACCTCATTCCGTGTTCTGCTTTCATGCCACCGCTGTGTCCTTCCAGGGTCAGCTTTGTCAAGAGCTGCCTGCAGCCATTTTAGATACGTCTCCCAGCTGGTGGTTGCCAATGAAGCCTCTTTCCTACTGACATCCTTGGAGCTTGCCTACTTCCTGCCGAAGAACATGATGCTTCATGCTGGTCCAGCCAAGGGGAGGGAGTGTGGGGCAAAGCTGTCTGGGCTTGATTTCCCCACATGTAAATGAAGGAACCATGTCACCAGCCTAACAGTTTCCAGGCCTGTAATAGTGGCCGTCTCTTTTCCATTGACTTGAGAACCTCAGTGAGCTGTAACTCACGCTCTCTTTGCTCAGTAGGGCGGATGTTGCATGGGCATTGTCTTCTAGCCAAGCACACATGCACATATGGGCATACTGGACTATTTGCCAACAAGGAGACAGAAAACAATCATTCTGGCTTTATAGAGGGCCCCCCTCCTACACACCACACACACACACATATCACACACACACATATCACACACACCACATACCACACACCACACATACACACACACACCACATATATCACATACACACACCACACATACACAATCACACTCACCACACACACATATTACACACACACATCACACACACACATACACACCACACACACATACACACACTGCTGTTCTTTTTCTTTTCTTTTCTTTTTTACTTTCTCATGGTTCCGCTAAACATATCATCGTTGTTGCTGGTATGTCTTTGAAGACCTGGGGAATTAATTTGTGAACCTAAATAAATGTTTCCAAAGCGGAGTGGGGACTCCGCTTTCTCCTCTTCCTCATTTTTATTATTTTTAAGAGTCTCATTTTGTAGCCCAGGTTGACCTGGGATTCACCGTTGTTACTTTTCTGTCTCTGTGATAAAATACTACCACCAAAAGCAACTTCTGGAAGAGTTCATTTGGGCTTATGGTTCCAGAGCCAGACTCCACCATGGCGGGAAGGCACGGCAGCTGAAGCAGGAAGCTGAGCACACACATCTTCAAATGCAAGCATGAGGCAGAGAAGTGGGTGAAATGAAATTGGGGCCATTTCTCATTCCAACCACCACAACTACGTAGTCCAGGCTGGCCTTGAACTCATGGAAGTTCTCACATATCAGGCTCTCAAGCTTTGGGATATGGGCATGAGCCACCACACCTGGATATATTAAGATTTTGCAGCTGCCTGAGGAGGAAGGCAGGGGAGTGTTGCATATCACTGCTGGATATCACCACTGTGAACTGGGTCTCCCCATAGGCTGTCCTGACCTGAGGAATACCAGACGGTCTTTCCCAGCTCCCTTCAGAGCACAGTCTCCCTGCACCAGGAAAGGATCATAAGCCCCTGCCACCCACCCATGCTCCATCAGGATTAGGGGACAGCACACTGTTCAGAACAGAGAGGAAGAACACCAGTGTCTTTTCGGCAAATTGATGAAATTTTGATGCTCTTTACAAAGGTCCCAGTCTGCTTTTGTTCCATGGAGATGATGATGTGGGCGAGGCGGAAGGGAAACATTTAAAAATGGCTGTAAGACTCTGATGTGTCTTATGATTTCAGGAGTGTCACTTCTAGTGTCCGGTCTACAGTGAAGCTGTCTTCAGCACCACGTCCTCAGAGCCCCAGAGGATGAGAGACAATGTCCCATGTGCCCAGGGGTCTGTTTGACAACAAGTCGTCTAAAGTCAATGAGGGTGGACTGTTTCAGAAACATTCCCAGAATCCTGACTGTGGTCTCCATTCAGCCTTGAAGTGACCTGCTTTAGCATTCTGGCAGTCCCACTTCTCGATGCCTTGCAGTACCTGGTAGCTCCCCTTGGCCAGGAGACCCCGTGGTTCCCATCCTGGGGGCCTACTAATGTACCTTTGGTAGATATTGCAAGTGGTGATTGCTGTGTTGTCCTCCTCTGACTCAGAGGTGCTCTAGAAAGCTTTATCCTGTGCAGCGTGAAGATGTCTTTTATCATCGATACTTTGATTACTAGGCAACTTCTGATCTTATAACTAGTATATCAGGCAAGCTATAGTTATGGTCTGCTTACATTGTTTCTGCAGAAAAAAAAAGACCATATCTGCTGATGTTATCCCAACTGGTCCTTCTGTTTCAGGAATAAGCCTGGTGTGCACAGATCATTGTAAATCCCCAGCTAGTTCTGCACAGTTGAGGAGGAGGAAAAACTCGTAGCAGAGGTATCCTGTGAGGATTGCTGTCTATTCATATTTGTGTATTCACCAGGCCAAGGATGTTTTCCAGGCCTTCCTGGTCCCAGGAGAACCATTATTGTTCCACAGCCAATGACAGCAGCCTGAGATGCAGGATAACACAAGAACCACCGGCGACCAGAGCTCTCATTGCTAAATGTGACTCCTGGGGCCTCCTGACTTAATGTTCTGTCTTTGGATGGGATCCAGGTAGAATGTGGCATTTCTTTCTGTCCTAGCTCCTTCAGGCCTCTTTCCTGGAAGGCTCACAGTTGCTCACAATTGTCCCTATCCAGGTTTCCTCTTAAGCCACTTCCAAATTCCCATTTGTCACTGAAATAACACAAGTGAGTGGTACCATAGAAGCTTTGGACAGGGCTTTAAGGTACTGTGTTTCATGTAGTGTTCACTGACAATCCTAGGTGGGAGGCTTCATGTGGTACCCAGACCTGCACACAGGCAAAACACCCATTAAAAAAAAAAAGACTAAGCAAGTGAATGAACTTTATAAGGCTGAGGAAGCCTAAGGATACAAGACTATTAATACCCCTCCCTTGAGGTTATATAAATAATGCTGAGGAAAAGACTCCTGGAGAACTGTCAGCTAGCTTAGCAAAGATCTCCATGGATACAGTTTTCGTGTCACCCCTCATGGACTTTTCAGTTTGCAGCTGCTGTTAAGTCATGTGTATACTTATCAATACTCTCTCACCCATGCTGGTCTGAGTACTCCTCCAGTGGACTCACTCTTTCACCGAGCTAGACTCAGGTAGAAGTGTTTTTGATTTGTCATCAGTGCCCTGAGGTGAGAATATGTTTGTCCATGTCTCCTCTGGATAAACCACGTAAGACAACTGGTACCTAAACAGAGTAAACAGAGCCAAACATAAGCCTGGAGTGATTGCATGGTCTCTGCTGTTGTGTGACAAGACGTGCAATGGGAACTGATTCCTGTGAGGGGCCAGTGTTCACCAGGGCGATCCTAATGTGGCTGCCTTTCCCCATGTGGTATGGTATGGTGTGCTTCCTTGCTGAAGTGACGGTTCCATGTACCCCGCCATAGGGTGATAAGATATATAAACAAGGCTTGCTGTTTATGAGTGCCCCTGGGAGAGTCCTAGCCTGGCCCGTCTTCCTCTGTATGAGGTAGACTGCCTCTGTGGTGGCTGGGTCTGCCATCTGAGTATAGCGATCGTCCTAAAGTAGCTGGGTTGAAGGATGTACCCGAATGCTCGAAAGTGGCATGGACAGGATGGGGTTGTAAGCAGGCTGAGGCAGGAGTTGTGTGCTGTTTGCTGTGGGTGATAACCTGTACAAGCAAGACCCTTAGTCTCCCCAGAAATAACCTGGAATGCAAGAGAGAAAGTATAATGAAAGAAGTGCATATTCTGTCCTTCATTCAAGTCTCTGATTTTGCAGGAGGTGTGGGAGGGAAAAGAGAGTCTGAGCCACTTATAGCTGGTGGAGTATGAAGGAAAGAGAACACAAATTAGATCTGTTCTGGAAAGTCCTTCCTAGAAATACTCGCCACTGGCTGGCTTCCTATCCATCAGTTTGGACACTGACTTTTACATCTGGATTGTCCTGTTCTCTAGAGCATTCTACCACTAAGGTCCTTAGCACCTCAAGGCCAAATGGATGAGAAGAGTAGTCTAGAAGGTGTGAATCTTCTTCCCTTGGCAGGACTTCTAGGGCCTGAGCCGGGTTGGAGAACACTTCTCTTAAAGTCATGGCAGTGATAATGGGGAGGAGCTTGTAGAGACCAGATTCACAAGAGCTGAGTTAATGTCTACATGTGACTCAAGATAGAGAAGTCAATGGCAATTTCTGAGTGTCACTGTAGAGAGGGCCAAAGGAGGAGGTGGAGGAGGAGGAGGAGGAGGAGGAGGAGGAGGAGGAGAGAGATCAGCATTCCAGCATAGGTACTGTAAGGTGACTGAGCTGTGAATGGGAGAATGTGAGTCCAAATAATTAGGTGTTCGCGACCAAGCTTGCTCCTTCTTATAGACTGAGCTCTGTGCAGAGGGTGGAGATTTTCCTTGTCCTGGCAGGAAACACTGGTAGACTGTTCGCAAAGAGGCTGTCTGGTTTTCTGGAGCTTGAATTCAATAGATTCCAAATTTCATTTGTACTTAGTGCCAAAATATGTTGCTGCTCTGATGTAGTTCAGACTTAATGGAGCCAAAAATCATACACCCAAATCCACTTTGATGAGCTGAGAATGAATTTGGCATCTGTGAGGCTCTCAGTCCTACCATGAAGACACTTCCTTGATGCAGGGGGGCGCGTGGAGAGCAGGTGTCAGCTCTCGGCATCAGCGGCATCTGAGTCAGCACCTCTCTAACGGAGCGCTGAGCATTGCTGCAAGCCCTGCCTCTTTGGCTGCCCTTTGAGCAGTCAAACCAGCTGAGTGTGGGCACTTGCATGCACCTGCTACCTGTAGATCTTTGGTGGGTCCTGTATGTGCAGGACCCACAAGGACACTTCCTGTGGAAATGGTGTAGACTTCCTGTGGAAATGTTGGTGACTGTCTTGGTTTCATTTTGGTTCCTACAATAAAAAAAAAAAAATCCCAACCCAAAGAGTGGTGGTTTGAATGAGAATGGTTGCCATATGTTTGAATGCTCAGGACTGGGTTGATGGAACTGTTTGGGAAGGATTAGGAGATGTGGACTTGTTGGAGGAAGTGTGTCATTGGAGGTGGGCTTAAGGCCTTTAAAAGCCCAAAGCTCCTCTCCCTCTCTTTCTCTCTCTCTCTCCTTCCCTCACTCTCCCTTCTTGTGTTGCTGCCTCAAAATGTATGCTCTCAGCTACTGCTCTAGCAGCTTGCTTGCCTCCTGCCATGCTTCCTGCCATGATGGTCAGCGACTCTAATTATTTGAACTCATAAGACTCCAAATTAAATGCTTTCTTTTCCTTGGTCATGGTACTTTATCATAGCAGCAGGAAAGTAATTAAGACAAGAGTCAACATAGGGGAGGAGGAAAGGGTTTGTTAGGCTTATAATTCCAGGTAGCAGGTCATCACTGAGGGAACTCAAGGCAGGAACCTGAAAGTGGTCCTGACTGCTCTTGCACAAAGCATTACCTCCACAAGGGACCTCACCTCACAGCCAAAGAAGTGCCAAAGGAGCTATGGAGGATGATGTTGGCTGGCCAGCAGCTGGGTTTATGTTACGTTGTCATGTCAGGACCACCTGTCTAAGGGACGGTGCTACTCAGAGTGGGCTGTACTCCGTTGCATCAATGAACACCCGACCCAAGCCCTGATAGGCATGCCTACAGGCTGATTTGATGTAGCTAATTCTTTTAGCTTCTTAAAGCTAACTAGGAGAGTGACAACTTACAGATTTTCAGGTTTGTGTGTGTGTGTGTGGGGGGGGGGGTCTGGTGCCTTTCTGTTTAAGTCTTTACTTTGCTTGTTGCCAAACACTGACCAGGTCATTTTTTTCTGATATGAAGGCTGATAGGACAGCCTCTCCCACACCTTGTGTGTTTGCCCCAGAGTCCTTTTGCCAGCAGCCCCGTTCTAAACACTGAGCCTACCCTAGTATCTTTCCACAACCCCCTCCCACTCCTCCCTCATGTAGGGATGTCATGTAGCTGACATCCTCCTGGACCATATGATAGATGAGAAAACCCTCTGGAGCTCTGAGCTGAGAACACGGTGGTATGAGTGATGCCACGCATCTAGGTGGCAAAACTGCTCCCCAATGAAAGACAACTTGGATTGAATCAAACACCAGAAGAGGCCACACTCAGCTGCCAAACCTCCTCAAGATAAATGTTAGTTATTTTTACCTAAAGGCTGGTGAAGTGCAAAGGATGTTCTTATAACCCTTGTTTCTAAAAGCCATGGCATCTTCCTACCTTTCCGGAGAGCCACTGAACCTGGGGACCCTGCTGGTTCTCAGAGCCACACCTCGCTGGAAGGCCCAGGCTCTTAGCCAGGCTGCTAAGGAGCCTAGTTAAAACGTGACTCAGCCTTAATCCCTCCTACTCTTTAGCACACATGTACCAAGCATCCTCTACGTGCCACTGAGGTGCCAGAGCACAGCTCCTCTTGATTCCAGTCCTGACCTATACATTTCCTGGAACCTAGTTACTCTGTGCCCCGGCTCTTTAAGTCTGGTATAGGAGTGAGATGTGGCCATGCCCTATGTCAAGTGCCAGATTTCTCCTTTGCCAACAGCACCCGCCCAGGCCTGTGAAGGTTGCTCACTTCCTTCGCTAACCTAGGAGAGCTATGGGGTGGGAAGTATTTACCTGCCTCCTGTGTGTCACTGCGGCCTTCTTTCCAGCACTCATAGTGCCTGGCTTGTCCCAGCAGATGCGATGCATCCCAGATCTGTCTCCTCCATCTCTCCCTGACCTTGTCACTGTAACATCAGTTAGGACTGGACTTAATCTATGTATCCTCTGAGCAGTATGTATGCCACACTGACTTCGCTCTGGTGGAGTCGCTGTAGGCAGCACACCCCATTCTCAAAGGTCCTGCGGGTTCCTGATGCAGAAGCCATGGGATATTCAGAAACAGTACAATCCTGGGCTTTGTCCATGTGCTTCCCTCAGATACCAGTACTGAGGGAACTGGAAAGATGGAAGGTGCCTATGAAGGAGACTTAGCAGTGCGCCTGGTATCAGAGAGACACTCCTCTTGAGCTCTGTCTTAGTGACTGCCCCTTCTGTGCCTTCCTGCTCTCTGCTGGACCTCCCTGCACTGTCTGTCCTCCCCGCCTTGGCCTGTGTCTCCTGCCTTCTGGAGCATCGCTAGTCTCTTCCTCAGCCTCGTCATTCCTGGCCTTGCCACTTGTGGCCTGACATCGGGTCAGTTTCAGGATCTTTCTCTCATTTGACTGTTTCCAGAAGAACCCCATGAGCAGGTCCTGGCCCCTGGCTGTTCCTCCTCATGACTAATATCAAAGAAAACTTCCCAGCAAACTGTTTCTCTTTGTGGGCACAGTTTTCTGAGCCAGCTAATGCTGGGGGGGGTTTCCTCTCATGGTACTTTCTCCCTGGTCCATCTAATGTGAGGGCCTTGAGTCCTTTTGCTGTGTAGCCATTTCCTCTACAAATATCTCCTACAGGAGGGAGACAAGACACTTATATAACATGGCAGGCTCAGGAAGCCTGGAAAGTGACAAGACACATGAGGCCCCTAGAGTTATATAAGCAGTGATAATAGCTGGGGAAGAAGCTTCTGCAGGTTTTGAAGGAGCGCCAGGGGGATGGTTTTTGTAAGTTGCCACCCATGCTGGGGTGAACTTTTCAGTGATGCAGCTGCCTTTGAGTCACCCAGGAAGAAGTAGGTAACCCCAAATAGACTCACCATCTCCCTAAGCTAGACTCGGGTGGAACCATTCTTCAGTCTGTAATTGGTGTCCCATCCCGGGTAAACGTCTGTTCATAGCTCTCTAGAAAAAAGTCATGCGACATTCATTCTTTAAGAGGGCAATTCTGTTTTCCAGATTCTCCTGATGAGGCCTCAGGCACAGCTACACCCTGTCACCCTCCTTTTGAGCTCTTCCTCACACATGCTCTCAAGATTGTGAATGTTAGCACTGAGCCTCAGCCCCTTTCAGCTGCGGCCCTAGGTCAGCCTCCCGGTGTCTGTTCCTCAACAGATTGCCCCAGCTTGGCTAATGTAGATTTCAGGCCAGCTAGTGGCTCAGACACAGACAGTCACCCTGGCTGTCACTGTTAAAGAGTGACTTTCACCTGCCCCTAAGGAGAGGGTGAAGCTTGGATCTTTGGATTAAGTGCTTCCTTGGTTGGCCCCACAAGTCTTTTTTTGCAAATGGAGTCTGGAATCCAGGCCTGAACAGTAGGGTGAGTGCTCTGTAAATTGGGCACAGTCCCTATTCTCAAGGAGCGTGGGTCTAAAGGAAAGAGAAGGCATGTTACATTGTCACCTGGAGTGCTACTTGCTGGCCCCAGGACACACTGTGGAGGCCCTTACACCCCCACTTCACTTCTCTCTGGGTGGGAGAAGCCTGGTACTTAGCTGTGTTTTTCACTGAAGACACTTCAGACCAGAAGCCTTTGCAAATGGCACAATTAAAAGCTGAGTGGTAGGGCAAGTGTTTTCCAGACCAAGGTGGTTAAGTTCTCCTGTCATTAGAGAATGGTCCAAACGCACCTTGACATGAACTGTTTCTACCACTGGGATGAAATCACCTGGCCATCATTGATGGCACACACCGAGGGGAGGGAAGACAGGATCGCTGAAGTTTTGACATCTGTATTGCATTTTCTTTTTTTGCCCATTTGGCTGGTCTGTCTATGCTTCTTCTATATATACCCCCCAGGGGGCTGGGCAGAAAGGAGTCCTCCAGGTGTTTAGAAAACCTTGCCCTTGGTGGGTCAGAGAGAAATCTTGGAGGTAATGAGGGTAGAATGGGACAGAAAGAACACAAGAACAAAGGCTTTGGTTCTCCAGAGCCAGGCCCTCTCTTTGCAGGCTGTGCTGGATTGGGATCCAGATCCCAGACTTGATTCTGCTTTCAGGCTTTTCAGTGACCTAAGCTTGAAATGTTGCCCTGTTACTTCCTATAATGTTTTGATCAAGCCGTATCAGGGGCACATCGGTCTTTCTTATCCAAAGGGGACAGAGGAGATGACGGAATCTCTGCTCTGATTGTTGTGAGGTGGGCTGTAGAATTCGGAGTCTAGCTCTTCATTTTGTCCCCTCTTTCCGTCTTCTACTATGTCACTAGTTCCCCCCAGACCCTAAGATCTCAAGGGTCTACTAACCTGGCAGTCTGTTGCTTTACTTTTCCCCTCTAATGACAGCCAACTCCAAGGACAGTTTCCTCCTCGCCCCTTTGCTTATCAGTTGCAGGATCCACGGTGCTTTTGCAATGTTTAGGGCAAGGATGTTTCTCGCTTTATTCAGGCTGTAGCCTGGTAAACAGCAGGCACTCAGTATTTGCTTAGTAAAATTCGTCAATTTGGGTAGGAAAGAGGAGAGAGCGAGAAAGAAGTGAGCACGGTGGGCACGGCCTTTACAGAAGGCTGCTCACTCCAGAAGCTTCTACCGGGCCACCGTCATGCTGTCCGCATGGCTGCCGCTCTCCCTCTGCACAATCGGTAAGTTGCCACCAGGGCCTGGAGCCGGGTGTTCTGCTCCTCACCCCCCCACCCCCCAGAGGCCCTCAGACTTCTAGGATGGTTAGGAGAGAGTGGAAAGAGATGTGATTTTCAACCATCATTCCAAGGTTGGGGAGTGAGGTGCCCTTCTCCACCCCCACAGGCTTCCACTGCACAGAACGGTGGCTGAAACAGCATGTCCAGAAGGCCAGTCCTGGGGAGAGGTGCCTTGAGGGTCTTCCGGGTGGAGGAGGTTGCTCTGAGGAAGGAAGGTGTGGGTTGGGTGGGAGGGAACGGCGCAGGGGAAAGTTGACTGGGTCCCTGGCAAATCAGCTCTAGGACTGCCTGCTAGTGGGGCCAGGGCCAAGCATGGGGGTAGTATATGATTCTCCTAGAAGGCTCCCTCACTGAGCATGGGACTGGAACCATGGCAGTGGCAGGGTGGTCCCCATCTAAAAATCCTCCTCTCGATGAGCACAAAATGTGGAGCACCCAGGTGGAAGCTGGGTGACCCATTAGACCTGAGGAAGATGACAACCTGGGCCCAAGTGACAGAGGACACCGTGGGAGGTGGAGAGCTCCAGAAAGCTTGCTAAAATTGATAAAATTTGATAAAATTTAGTTGATAAAATTTGCTGTGAGATTAGATTCCAGGGACTAGAACAGGATGGCCCAGCTGTGACCCCGGGGTCCGTCCCAGGTTTGTTGTGGGTCCAAGGGGCTGGTGGTTCCCACCCCCCACCAAACTGTTGGGTGTGATCCATTAGCTCCTAAAACCAATTTAGCACGGCCACTGCAAGAGAGCTTTAAAAATTAAATTAAGTAGCATGTTAAGAAAAATCAAAGTGAATCATATATACTGTCAAAATGAACAGAAAAAAAATGTTTTCCCCCTTCTTTCTTGGACACAGGGAGCCTCCAGCTGTCCCCCGTGACAGGCAGCTTCATCCGCTCTGGTGGGTACTACAGCTTCACTCCTGGCGAATGCCTGCCAGTCCTTTCTTCTCCTCTGCTCCGTCTTGCATGCTTAGGTCTCTTTCTCCAGTCTGGTATCCAGGCCCAAGGCTGATTTTCTTATTCTAGGGACGCTAAGACCTCAACAGCAAGCCCTTCATTCCCCTCTACTCTGCAGGGTCGGCAGCATGGATAAGTCCTCCCCTGCTAGACCCTGGAAAGTGGCTGGAGCCAGGGAGGGAAGGAAGGGGTGAACATTGGGATTTTAGGGCACAGGTGAGGTTCCTGGCAGTTTTCTGCCTCTCACCTGCTATCTCTATCTCCACACTCTTCTTCAATGGATGGAGTACTTTTGGTACACCTAGTTGGGGACTAGAGATGTAATGGTAATTATATGGGATTAGAGATATAAAATGTTTGCTCTTGTCTCCCAAGTTGCCTGGTGGAGACAACACAAGCAAAATAAGCACTTTTCCCCAGAAGCATCTGAAGAAGTCAGTGCTGGCCCCAGCAAGCACATCCCTGCCCTATGCCAGCATATATATGAAACACCGTCTGGTGCCTCCTTCCCCAGTTAGAGTTCCTGGTAGAGAACTGTGCTCCGCTGTGGCTAGGGATCTGGACCTGGGAACCACACAGTTGTTCTGGATTGGCTCTCTTTCCCACTTAGTGGCCTTAGTCATCTACTCAACTCTGTCATTTGGAGCAGATATAATGAACTCCTAAGTGCTCAGAAAAGGTCAATGAGCTAAATGGCACATCACACGTGTGTGTGTGTGTGTGTGCAGTAAACACTGATGGTTGCTGTTACTCACCGAGCGAAGGAAAGGAGAAAGTAAAAGAATGAAAAAATAGGGAAGTAGCATGGCCGATCCTTCTACGCCAAGGTCCAGAGGCAGAGCTGGGTGTGAGTGGAGGTCAGAGGGGAGGGCTGCACTGGAAAAGGGGACACCTACTGTGGTACGGCTGAGATCTCTTGGGGGACAAGGGTGAAGGGGGTAGGCAGTCACGTAGCTTCTCCTGCCCCAGCCCTCCAACTGGTGAGCAGCAGTAAGACCTTCTCTCGGGTGGAGGAGCCGCGGACCTGGAAGGAGGCCCTGCGGTACTGCCGGGAGTATTGCACAGACCTCGCAGACCTGGAGAGCATCAACAGCCTTACGGACATCATGGAGGTGTACTCCTACACCAGCGGTACCCAGGCATGGATCGGGCTCTTCTACGATGTGCGCCTCTCTGCCCTGAGCTGGTCTAGTGGCTCCACCTTTACCATCCCAACATGGAGTGGGCTGCCTATCTTCCAGGATGGCATCTGTGCTACTCTGTACTCGCGGGCGATGTTCCCCGTCCTTGGGGCTGCCTCCTGCACAGATCAGAAGCCCTTCATTTGCTATTATGGTGTGTTCAGATTAATATTCTGGGCCTGTTCTTGAGGACTCTTGTGGGACTCTAGTCTCTTGAGGACAGTTGTGGGGGAGGGGGAGAGGAAGAGAGTAGTGTGTGTTTTAGGGAGGCATCTATGATAGTCACAGATGCTCCCTCACTTTTTTCATATTTCCTCTCTGTGACCTTAGTTCATAGTCTTCCTATAATCTATTCCCAAGATACTACCAAAGACCTGGGTATAAATAAGGATGGAGGAAATAAAATCTGGAATGTTCCACTCTATCTTTTCTATCTGCCAGTGAAAGATCTGATCAAGGAAGGAGATGGGAAAGATAGGTTGGAGGGGCCTTTATCTATGCAGAAAGGAGAGAAGAACTCAGCCTTGCCTCATGAAGCCCTGGGTACAGTCTATTGATTTAGTGGGGATGGCAGAGTAGAACATTCAGTTCATGAGACCTTTTGCTACTTGCTAAGGCGTGGGTAGGACCAACTCCAGACTGTGTTACTGGAGGTCTGCCATCAGCTGGCTCTGGAGGACACCTCAGCTTTGTGTTCCACCTATGCCTTCTGTCTCCTGGAGCCCGTGCTACCACTATCGCTGTCCTCTTATTGGTGCTTGGAGGTCACATAGAGGTGTGGTTGTGGACAGAACTGCATTTCCCTGGCAAAAGTGACAACTTCTGCCTCTCTCGGCAAGCCAGGGCTGAGCACAATTCTATTGCCACCATTACTGCCCAGATAATCGCATGGAGGTCAACCTGCCATTTCCTATGCCATAGCCAACACCACGCTTGCCACGAAGCCCTGCAACAGAAGCCCATGGTGGCCTTGGTTTTAACTCTAGATTCCAAGGGAATTTAACGATTTCCAGGGGTGGCCAGTGGTTCTGATAGGAATCCCTGACAAACCCGGAGCTGTGTATGATGGACTTCCTCCTGATTCCTCCACTGTCTTAGACCTCGACTATAAAACACTCTGACATTACTCAGTTCTCTCCAGTCCTACGGGCCCATTGTGAGTGCATGGGCCAAATCACTGCTCAGTTCTGAGGCTGCCCTGTGGCTCCTGCCATGTGTTGTCTGAATAGAGTTTTAACACACTGGGTAACCTCCTTACAATACACTCAGCGGACCTTCAAAGCACTTGGGATACCATTCTTTTCACAGACAACCATGCCTGTGTGGTCTCTTTGGACTCATCCCTTTTTCTAGCTGTGGTGTATTGACTTATTTCTGTCCCCCAGTCCACACAGCTCCTTTCTGCAGTTGGCTGTTGTGCTCACCCTCTTGGGACTAGGTGGTTCACATTCTCCTCAAAAGCAAAGACTCTCCTTGTGCTATTTCTACCATTTTCCTAGGGAATGGTACCAGGCACACAATAGGTGCTTAATCTATACGTACTGAATGACTATAGAACAACTAAGCCCACCCTTGAGCTTCTTTTGGCTCTGGGGCAGTTCTCACTCTCTACCCCATAATTTGAAGTCTGCTTCTGTTTCACAGACCCTGCTGTAGGGCACCGCGACCCCGCTGTAGGGCGCCGCAGCTCCTCGGAGTCCTCTCTCAAGGACCTGACCACTCTTCCAGAGGAAGGTAACTCACCTGGCTCCGCCTCCCCTTTCCTGGAATCTTGGCTTATTCTGCTCTGGGCTCATCTCCCTGGACCAGCACACAGGGTGTGGGTCACCGTGGTCCCCTCCACTCCCACCTTTCCTACCTGACCTGAGGTTTGGCTTTAAGGTGCCCAGGCTGAAACCCAGGGCCTGATGGGGGCAATTCCTGAAAAGCACAGAAGGGAAGGCGACTAGCCGCAGGTCTCATAATAGTGTGTAACCAGCTGCAATCCTGCCACCTGGGTCTTCCTCTGCGAATCGGGAGTTGGGGGATGAGTGGGCAGGACCTCTTCACAATTCGGGTCCTTGCTCTATGCCTAGAGAGGGCTACTTCTCTCAGGATTCCTGCCCCTTGGACAACACTGCCCTGGTGTTTAAAAGGAAGGTTTCTTTTTATCTGAAAAAACAAAAAACAAACAAAACAACAACAACAAAAAACTAAAAAAAAACAAAAAACAAAAAACACAAAAAAACCCCCACAAAACTATGTTAAAAGAAATGGTCACTGCATCTACGTTCAAGGCTTGTTCTCCGAGTGTCATAGAATGTGGAGTGAAGCAGCAAAGGCTTCCAGGGCAGGCAGACCTGTGCTTTAATACCATCTTGAGATTGACTTTGGGGTCAACTATCACCTCTTCTACCTATGCTATGAAATAAGATTAATAATAGCTACTTCTCAGGGTGACAGTGAAAACCAAGGAGTGACACAGGCCAAGGGCGGCACATACTAGGGGCATAATATAGAATAATTTAAAAAGATTAGTTTTGGGGTTGGTGAGATGGCTCAGTCCTGGGTAAAGGTGCTCACTGCCAAGTCTGAGGAGTTCAGTCCCTGGGACACACATAGTGGAGAGAGGGAACTGATTTCTGTAAGTTATCTTCTGACCTTCATGTGTGTGCTATGTCCTGCACAAGTGCACAATTAAATGTGTGGGGTGGGGATCCATTTAGATAGGGAAACAGCCAAGCCTTAGGGGGCTGAGGTGAGCAGATGCATGCCAGGGAGTAGGGAAGGGTTCTCGTTTGAATGGGAGGATATGACTCCAGATTCTGTAAACAGTGCTTTCTTTATCCAAATCTCCAGAACCATCCCAGGTGGAGCTGCGGTGGCTCACACCTTTTCCAAAACTTCCGTTGCTAGGAGGCAGAGAGGCGTGGCTTGAAGGGGCCTCTCAGGGAGGGGAGCCTGCCTCTGGGACCTGAAGCAACCCAGCCTGTGAAGGGAGGTAGTGTGGGGGAGGCTATCATCTTATCTGCCTGACCTCACGAGGAGCAGAGCTGCTGGGAATAGCCTGCTCTGCTTCCAGCCCACCAGATTTGAGCTAATGCGGTTGCCTCTTAGGGATTCTCTCTCTCTCTCAACCAAGACTGTCTAATTCCCATCATAGGAATGACCTATTACTATCTCCCGAATAGTGCCTACTATTTTATTAAGCGCTAATGTGTGGTTTTATGTAATCCTGGCCTTAGGCAGGATTATTTCTATTGGACAGATGGAACACCTGAAACCTAAATTTAACTTGTAAAAACCACACAGCTGTAATAGAGCCCTTTCCTTAATGACTCCCCACACCAGCTACTGCTATGGTATCTCACTCATTCTTCCAACTTGGTAGTATCCTTATAAAATGGTGGTCTTGATCAAATCTAACCCCTGAGGATCCAGGTCAAACCAGCTCTTTCCTTAGGCAACGGCGACTGGGATGTCTGAGAACCTGGAACTTAGGCTTACGGTCTCTGTATTCTTTGACTCCAGCCGAGGTCAAGATTGGTGGACAGACCTTCATTCGGATTGTTAAACAAACTATGTCATGGCTCCCGGCTCTGAACTACTGTCGCAACCACTACACAGACCTAGCCGATCTGCAGAGAGTGACTGATGAGGACAGAGAAGCCCTCCAGTCCATCACAAGTGATGTCGATGCCTGGATTGGCCTCTACTTCAATACCAAGATCAATCTGACCTGGTCCAGTGACTTGGGTTCCAGCGTCCCTGAGTGGCTACAGCCAATACCCATATTTGGCCAAGGACTGTGTGCAGGACTCCGTACATTTGCAAATCACCCGCAGATTTATGCACTGACTTGCCACACGCTGATGCCTTTCATCTGCTTCTATGGTACGTGAGGGTCCACTTGGCTGAGGTTAAAATTGGAGGGTACTCAGGATAGATCTAAGCACGCACTTAAAGGCTTTGAGGATAAAAGAATTCTATCACAGGCTTTTGATTTGAGAGTCTTTGTTTGTCTGTTTTTAAACCTTATAAGGGGGTTATAGTTCTTAAATGCTGGGGCTCTTCATAGGATGGAGTGGACCCCACCCAGCCTTATTACATCAGCAATCAGCAACAAGTTAGTCATCGTATAAATAACCATGGGCCTGCACTTTAGAATCAGGCAGGCTTTACCACTTTTTAGAAGACAGGCAGAATCTGAATTCACCTTTCCTCATCTGGACAACATACAAATTGGGATTGAGGACATTCACCCCACAGGATGGCTGAAGGCTGAATGACTGTGGAGATCTTGACACAGAGCAACCGCATTACTAATAGCAGCTATGGCCACTGAATTCCAGAGCAGCAGGGGTACTCTGCATCCTGTATAGAACATGCCTCCTCAGTGATGGGCCTCCCATCTTGCCCTTTGCTTTCAGCCTCCCTCCTTGTGTTGTACCTTTGTTGAGAGAGAGAATCCACATACCTTAAGACAACCATTTTTAAAATTTAATTTTATTTATATATTTATCACAATTTATTCACTTTGTATCCCTGCTGCAGCCCCCTCCCTCATTTCCTCCCAGTCCCCCCCAACCTCCCTCTTCTCCCCCTATGCCCTTTCCCTAGTCCCCTGAGAGAGAAGGACCTCCTCCCCTTCCATCTGATCCTAATCTATCAGGTCTCATCAGGACTGGCTGCATCATCTTCCTCTGTGGCCTGGCAAGGCTGCACCCCCCAGGGGGAGGTGATCAAAGAGCTGGCCACTGAGTTCAGATCAAGAGACAGCCCCTTAAGACAATCTTTTAAAGTGTACAATTCAGTGGTTTTTACTGTTTGCATTCTTGTTCAGCCATCACCACTGTCCACCTTAATGACATTTTCATCACCCTCAAAAGTCCTTGTTGACTCACAGTCATGTCCTACCTTCCCCTTGGCAACCAAAACAGCCGTTATGTCTCTGTGGATTTGCCTATTTGTGGCTGTTTCTTTTTATTTTGGATTTGAAGACAATCTTGTCCTCTGTCTATAAAATGAGTATTTCTCGATGAGCTGTTATGAAGATTTATGGTGAAAGGACCTATGCAGTGATTTGCAGAAAATATGCAGTGGCTGGGTCCCCTGACAGTGTTGCTATGGTGGAAGCTGGCTTGTGGTGTCTGCTGGGACTTTCTATGGGGTTGGTGTGACAGGGCCTGCCCTTCCACTCATTGTTTTCTCATAGACCCCTCAATTGGACATCGGAAGTCTGCAGAGATGCCTTCACTCATTGATACTTCCTCCCATGAAGGGACTCACCCCTCAAAAGTTACTACCAGGACAACCTCTAGGCCAAACGCAGGTACTCTGAGTCTTCTGGGCCTAGGAAACTGGAGAAAATGCTTGGTCCACACACACACAGCAGCGCAAGGTGGAGCCCATGTGACTGGCTGTTCTTGAAGTGCTAATGAGAGATGAGTGCAAGAGAGATGAAGTATGCCAATTGTTGACAACCAATTACTACTTACACCAATGAGGCTTTCTGCTCCTCTTCCTCAGACTGCTTGGCTAACTAAGGGTAGGAAAATGAGGAACTGGTTTGCCACAAACAGTCTTCTTTGTGGGCTTCTGAAGATGAAGCTCTAGGGCAAGGATGCTCAAGAGAGGCCATGTAGTCTCTTAGGTGCAGAAATAAAGGCCTGGGACAGATGGGGACAGATGCCCGAGTGCTTCCTGGAGAACAGTCAGAGAGGCCTTGGAGGGAAGCACAATAAAGGAGCTCCATCCAGTTTCTTCTCCGAGTGTGCTCCTCTGCTGGGGAAGAGGCATGAGCTGTTGGGGTTTTGTGACGTGGTTATAAGTTAGGGTGGTTGACCAAGACCCAATAATAGGGGACAAATACAACCAAAAAGAGCCCACAACAAAAGCAGGACTCATTCTGATGAAGCTCCCAGCCAACCAGGCAAAAGCTGGTGTTTAGTATAGTTAGAGGCATGACAGAGACATGGAGAACAGGAGTCAACCAGCCACTGTAATAGCAGAGGGGTTTTAGGAGTGATTTTAGAAGGATGAAAAGGTTAGCGGGTGGGTGGGTGGGTATACCTCCTCTTTCCTGCTGGCAGGCTTGTGTGCTGCTCTCACTGGGAGATAGAGGAGGCATGGCTCCTTTGGTTTGAAAAGCTGGGTTGAGGCCTTCTGCTTCCTTTGAAGTCTAACCCAGCGTCCATCGCGTTGTCTCAGGCCCATGCTTACCTGATGACCTAAATAGGTTTAGAAGGCCTTGTCTTCTCAGTCTGCCTTCAGCAGGTGAATAACCCAGGTGTGGCAGAAACCAGGGCCTGAAGCTATGATCTTTTCTCGGATCTGCCCCATTGGGGATACTAGGAGTTCCTGACCTGTGGCTAGGGCCTTGAAAAAGGTCCTGTGCCCAGTACATCCCACATAAATCTTGTCTCTTGCCATAGGGACTGGCACTGGCCCCGCAGGCGCCTCCCAAACACTGGTTTCAGCAACCGGGATCCCGCAGCGAGTGAGTCATGGAGCAATGGCGGTCAGCTCTGGTACCTGTGGCTTCAGCACCTGTGATACCACATCCACCGCCACCACCACTGTGGGCCTCACCTCCCTCCAGCCTCAGGGGAAAGTTTCAAGAAGTCCTCTGGCGACCCCTGCACCCTCAGGAGGTACCTTTGTTTGAGAAGGGCTCACAAGCCCACTGGTCACTGCTCATAGCT
Source organism: Meriones unguiculatus (assembly GCF_030254825.1). Lineage (NCBI taxonomy): Eukaryota > Metazoa > Chordata > Mammalia > Rodentia > Muridae > Meriones > Meriones unguiculatus. Next base: position 78,418,158 of record NC_083359.1, read on the forward strand.
TGTCTTCACATTCTGAGCACCCACGAAGCAGTCTGGTTCTGGGAGAAGGGCCTAGCACCCTACTGCTAACTTCTCAGAGCTTGTCCTTAGACCTTGGGCCCCTGGGAAGTAACTTTGTTTTGGAAGAAAAGTCCATGACACCCCTGGTTGATCACTTGCCAGAACCATATCCTTGGACCTTTTATCCCCAGACAGCTTTTAAGTCCTCAGGGAAAGGCCCATGGCCATTGCTCAGAGCTTATCTGTGGGTCTTGCATCCTTGAAACTAGCCCACACTGGTTGTGTGTCTCAAGAAAGTGGATCGGTTCACCAGGAAGTAGCCTGGGACCCCAGATTACCAATGCCAATTGTACTGCAGATTCTATGTACCAGGGGTCCCTGTAATTCAGAGTTCACGGCTACAATGGAGGTAGCCACAAGCCTCTGCCTCAGCTGCACCCATAATGCGTTGGCCATTTTCATGTTGGCAATGTTCTCTGAGTCCTCCTCATTCAGCTAGTCCCATAGCTCAGAGGCTCTGTTTTGCTTGGTAGAGATGAAAGAGCGAGCTACGGAGGCATCTGTCTCAAGGAGCCCAGCAGAGACTCAAAGAAATGGGCCCTATCATTCTACAGACTGGAGACTGGATGCCAGCATCAAGCCTGCCGGGAGCCTGCCAAGAACTACTACAGGTGCTCAAGTGCTTCACTGGGTGGTCGGGCACCCCTGCCCACAAGTTCCTCTGGGACACCGGCAGCCAGATACCAAATTGCAAAGTGCGGGCCAAGCGCAGGACTCGAATGGCTAGGTGGGGCAGCACTGCAGGCCTCTCTATAAGGAATCTTGTCTGGCCGCACCAGCTCGTGAGTCCATTCCCTCGATCAACTAGGATAGAGATGGGGAAAGACAGGAAGATTTAGAAGACTCCACCTTTAAGAGCTGAAGTCTGACAGTCAAAACTGGAATAGTGGCTCTGTAATGTACTGTGCACAGCCTTAGAAAACCAATTTTTCTCTCCCTCCTCTCCTCTTTTTTCCCCTTTATTCTCTTTTGAGGTAAAGTCTCACTCCATGGCTTCAAACTCGCTGCAATCCTTCTGTCTCAGCTTCCTAACTAGGATTACAGAAACAAACCACTACATCCATCTCTGTAACTTTCTTAACCTCTCTGAATCTCATTTCTCTCACGTCTAAAACAAAGAAAGTATCAGTGTGATCTAGTACCTCTCAATGCTTGGTTCCGGCAGACAGGAAATGCAGTTATTACCATCTCAATATCAATTCACTAATCACATTTAATGTCCTTCCTTAGTAGGTATGCAAGGCTCACTCTCATGTCATCACACATGCTGATCAGCTATGCACTTGAGTATTGCAGTCTCTCCTGGGCCAGGGCTGTTTGTACCTCCCTTTTTCCATTCTTTGAGCTTTGTTTTATGCAAGAGCTCTCTCCTGAACACCTGCCTTCAACTGTGGATACTGTGTGTGTCAACCAGGGTGAGTAAGTACTTGCCTCCTGCTTTTAGACAAAGACAATCTGACAGGAAGAGATACAGGCAACTGGGACAGCTTATGAGCACACGAAGTGTAAACCAAAGCAGAAAGCGACTCATTCTTTGGACAAAGGTATGAGTATCAGGCAGTAAAATCTGCAAGTTCTTCCGTACTGAAAGAACAGTATGGGCCAAGATAGACAGGTTGAAGCGTCAGGTTAGTCTGGATTGCAAAGCAGGCTAAGGCGGTTACCATACAGGTGACGTTTAGGAGGAAGGAGTAAGTAGCAGGGATGAGGTAAAAGAGGACTGTGGCCAAATTCTGAAGGACTTGAACCTGCAGTCAACAATGCTACCAGAAGGTTTCAGAAAATGAGCAAAAGCTCAGATCTGTATCTACTGGTGGTCGGTGACACGAGGCCATGCTTGCATTAGGGTGCTAGAAGAAAACAGCAGGGCTCAGCATGTATGTAACACAGCATTCACAGGGAGAGGAAGCACCAAGCAAAGGCTACAAATAAAAAAAGATCAGGAGGACATCTGTGAAATTGTGCTTATGAGTGCCTCGCCTCTGTATTTCTCAATCTAACCAACTTGTTCACGTATGAAAGAGATGTGTAAGTCTTCCGATAAGGCAAGGTGGGCTGTGGAGAGAAGGGCCAAAGTAGAGAACAGCCTGGGTGAGGAGGCTGAAGCAGTGGTGAGGAGGGACACGACACTTAGATCTGTATTAGTCACAAGTGATACTGCTCAACAAAGACCAACACAAATACATTTAGAGAACTCCTGGTTTTGTTCATGAAGTCATTGAAGTCCAACTTTTAAAGTTGGCTCAAGTTTTATTTTAAAATGTATTTCTTCATCTAACAACAGTATGACAAAGATTTAAAGGCAGCAATAGTGAGAACGCGGGAAGGACATCCATGACAATACTGTGGGCTGTCAGCTGGTGCTGCCAGCCTGGCAAGGTGTTTCTGTTTTAAAATAGGCATCTTTGCCTACAGTCTACATGTAGAAACTGATAAAGAGAATAAGACTGCAAAGTAAACACACACCAGCACTGTTCATTGCACTGAAAATTAGAAGTGATCTAATGTCAACCGAGAGAAGACTGCTTAAGTCATATCACACTTAAAATACTACAGTCTTTTAAAGAGTAATGTAGACTTTTCATTTTAAATAAAAAAATTCAACCTGTGAAAGGTATTTTCTAGCAAACAATGTTGGCTTTTCCTAGGGCTGGGGCATTTTTCTTAAATAATTTATAGTAGTTGATCTCTAAATGTGAATACATCCATATTTAGAGGTGGGTAATTGCAGAAAAAGGAGAAAAACAGGATTTGGTGACTGAAGGGGACAGTAACAGAGGACTCCTGGTCTCTGGTGGGAGTGCCTAGTGTATGCCCGGAAGAGGTTAAGCTTGGTTTGGGGAAATGCAGTGGGGGAGATGTCAAAGCCACTCCGGCTACCACTGGTGGAGGCTGTGCAGTTCACCTGGTAATGTGGAGCACTGGGCTCCCTGGCCTAAGCGCCACTGAAAGAAAATAAGCTGGACCTGATGTCAAACCTCATGCTATTGCTTAAGCCCCAAGAGCCTGATGCTGGAACACTTTCTGGATGATGGAATACCAGCTCCAGAGAAGTGAGGAATAAAGCTGGGGGCAAGCGAAGGACTGGCGGGTGTAAGCAACTGTGCACAGCAGGGCTGCCTTTGCCTGTCTCCTGGCTCACAGTCACCAGTTCAGACCCCTTGATCCCTGGCTCCATTTACAATGAATTCCTTTATTCTTTCTTGTAGCTGTGACCAGCACAGAGGGTGGCACACATATAGGAGCTATAACTACTACCACTCAGACCCAACATATGAGCTTACCTAAGTACCCAGAGTATGAAGAGAAACCACCAGCAGCAGAATCAGGTAACTAACTGCCTCTGATTGCCAACCTCACCGTCTAACAGCCTAGGACTGAAAAATGGACAGTTATTCCTAGCCCAGGATACTTGGGAGGCTTCCTAGGAGACATAACGTGAAATCTTACGTAGGCAACAGGGACAGGAAGGAAGCTGTGTGACTTCTGCAAGTGTAGTGAGGGAGGCAAGCACCCCAGGTTCTGTGGTCTTTCTTATCTTCAAAAGGTGCTCAGTAGAAGCTACCCTGTATCGTACGGTTGCTGTGAACACACAAGGTACTTAGGCAAAGGAGCACTGTAAGCTATCAAAAGCTATGCAAATGAATGTCCTACTATGAGACTGTAGTTTCTGTCAATAAATTATGGTGGACATGTAGCAAAGACTGAACTTAACTGTTAGTTCAGAGAACTTCTTTGGAGTTTTTTGGAGTAGGGAACCCAAGGGAAGGTGAAATTCCAGCAAGAACAGATGACCAAGAACATCTGTATAATAGATTTATGAAAAGTGAGCAGAAGATCACAGAAGAGCTAGGTGCCCACGCTGTGGGAAGAGAGCTGATACTGCTCTAAAACAGAATTTTCTTTTTTGGGGGTAGGAGAGCATTAGTTAGTGGGGTTAATTGTGGACAAGCATTGTCCTGCTCAGCCATTTCCCTCTTTCTGCCTTTGAAATCTTCTGTTACCATGTAGCACCTGTAGTATCCAATGGGTACCCCTAACTTCCAAGAACTGGGAAGTCCAAGTGGCAATGGGTACCATTCTTCTAAACCACGGAACATTTTCTTTTCCAGAGCACTCCTTTGGAATCTTGAAAGCAGATTTTACCATCCCAACCCTGAGGGATCCAGAAGAGATGAAAGACCAACTTTTGAGTGAGGTGAGATGTCTAGCTTTTTGAATTTTGATCATTCAGGTGACAGTCACGCGAAGCAGTATTGTCAAAACCAATCTATTAAGAAAGTCGGGGCTGAGGAGGTGTGACAGCTGGTAAAGTGCTTGCTATGCATGAGGAGCCGAGTTTGATCATGTGAAAAAGCCAGATGTGGAGGTGCACGCCTGTACTCTCCGTGCTCAGGCCTCTGGGTCCCGGCACCCGCCTAATCTAGTTGAATGGGGGCGCTCTAGGCCAGCAAGATCGTTCCATAGGTTGAGTGCCTTTGAGGAAGACAGTCAACGGGACTCCCGGCTTCCAAACGGACAGCCACACATCAGCATACACATCCTTCCCCACGCCCTCCAGACACAAAGACAAAGCTTTGGAAACTGAGCTCACTGGGTTCTGCTCCAAGTGGGAAGCTGGCTGGCATTGTTTTGGAGCCCCCCCCTTTTTTTAAAGCCTAAAAATTTTCCTGAGCTCTTCATTTAGTCAAGACAGCATGGTCAGAAGGACCTAAGCTTAAGTCTTGTCTTCCCACTCTTTTTCTTTTTTTTTTTGGTGTGTGTGTAACCTGGGCAAGATACTCAAGTCTTTCTGAACCCCAGTTTCATCAAGAAATTCATGTGGTTGGTATCACAACTACATGATGCATTCTATATAAAATCTTAAACTGTCTTGTACACAGTTATTGTTATTATTATCTATTATTAGCATCATCACTATAATAATTAAACTGATAACTAAACATAATTTGAGCTCAAGGATGAAAGTTCCCTACAGGTCATCTTATCACTAGACATGTATCTATCACGAATCATAACTGCATAGATAGGAAGATACACATAGATAGGAAGAAAGAGCACATACGTAATCCTTTCTGGAATTTCACAAAATCAAGTTTCTAGAAAGACTAGTAGTGTTGGGTGCCTGTGCAAGTTCATGTACATGCTGGCTAACTGTAGGGAGGAGACCTGGGAGACTCTGATACATTTGCTACTAAAAGAACAAAAGCAAATGATACAATTCAGCACCTGATGAGTTTCCCAGCAACATTTCAAGTAATAAAACCACAATGCTACAAAGTACAGGGGGAAACAATTTTGAGTTTTCTGTTTTTGATTACGGCTTAAGGTCAGAGGTATTTTCTCTGGTCCTGGGCCTTTCTGTGCTTTCTGGAGGGGTAGTGATTGAAACTTCAGATGCTAAACTAGAAGTATCTATCTTATGTTTTAAACTGGAGCCAAATGAGGAAACTGGGTTTAAATTCTTAAATCCCACCTCTTGCTTAACTTTGTCAGAAAATTATTTGTTCCATAAGTGGGATGGCCCTGAGACCTTGGGTTTGGTCCTTAGCACTATGAAAAAGAAAACTAAAACAAGACCAAAGTAACGAAACTTTATGGGAAGGGTATGCCACAGACTTCCTATTTCACTGGTACAAAGGGAATGGAGCTGAGAGCAACAAGGTCTGTGTGGGGTTTTAACAGCATTTAAATTCCAAATATAAAGTAAGAAAACACCTGTAGCTAATGTATCTAAAGTTCAGGAATGGTCATAAAAGACACTGCTACAGACACCCCACATAGTGCTCAGAGGTCAGTATGGAGTAATGCAGCTCAGGAGGCAGTCATCCGTCGGGGTGTGTGTGTGTTTAAATTTATCCAGCAAGTCTGATTTTCAGTAAGACTGAGATCCACTGAGTAATTTCGTGCTATTGCCAAGATACAGACAGGCGAAAGGAGGCTAAGCCAAGAATGGTCTGGACGCACATCACGGTATAGAGGTGCAAGAAGGGGTCTACATTATTTATTTAACGCTAAGTGAGTTGCACGACCAGAAAGTAGCAACCGCAGCATCTCTTTTTCCTTTTATGGTGCTATGTTAGGGATTAATCCATGGAACTGTCCCCAACCCTACTTCTCCCTTTTTAATATTTCAGATCCAAGAAGCCTTAAAGCTTATACTAGGTCATGAGGAATTCACACTGAAATGGGTCGGCTTCGAAGTGAACAAAAAATAGCAAACATCCACTAATTTTCACTTTCCTTTTAAAGCAGTCTTTCAGGTTGTCTTTAGTTTTAGTGTTTTTTTTTTTTTTTTTCAATTCCTAGAAGCACAATTAGAATTAACTTGAAATATCCTAGGATGCATAGACATACACGTAGCACAAAAGAAAATGACATATGAAACCTGCATTTTTAATTTTGGCCGAATGAGACAGATTAAGCTGAGAATAGCACACCTTGAGAATGCTAACAAGGAAAACTCCCCAACGAACACAAGAGAAATCCTAAGAACAAACCATGTGGGGATATGGGAGTCCCACAGCGGCTCTGGCCAGCTGGAGTAAGCTTTCTTTCTCCTGCGTCAACATAATACAGCAGATGCTAGTGCCAGTTATTTGTCCTGTACCTAAGTATTTTACCTTTAAGTCGTAAATTCTAAGGCACGATATTCCTACTGCTAAAATGTGTCTGCAGAACAATATTCCAGCATTCCAGTGTCCTAAGCACCCAGACATACGCAGAAGATAGTAGCAACTTTAGTCTGAAATGTTTAAAGTTAAAGTTTATTTGAATTTTTGTAGGAATATCAATAAAAGACCTCAAACGTATCTATATCTGTACATGTACAAGAACTGTCAAAAATTATTCACAGAACAAAAATAAATCTTTTTTAGAACCCAGGTAATGAAATGCAGATATGGATCACATATGGAACAATCTAAGTGCTACAAAGCACAAAAATATGGCTTTAAAAATAAAATCAAATCTTGGGTTTTGTTCTTCTAAGGTGAATTTCTCTTTCTTGAAATAAAAAATAAATTATTTTGAACTATCTGTAAAATAGTCATGTGTATTAACACACTCTTATTAAGGCCCTGGAGATGAAAAATAAAATCAAATTTGGAAGATAAATTCCTCCCAGTTGTGACCCAGGTAAGTATGCTGCTGTTTGTTCGAGTTGATCTAATACAGCTAAGAAATATCCAAGCACCAGTCACACCCAACGTTTGCTACTTGTTTTAGCTTCTCTGCAGGATAGTGGTCATTGAGTTAACTAGCATTTAACCTTTTAGTAAACTGGAAAATGGCAATTTTCCCTTGAGGGTTTGGAAATGACATATCCATGTTATTTATATTTAAATACTTGCACCACACACGGAGGATGGCGACCCCTAAAACACAGCTGTGGAAATGTCACTGCACCAACAGTTCAGTCTGGTTTTCATTTCCAAGACTTTTTAGGGAACAATGAGGGCATCTGATAAAAGATAACAGAGTAGAAAAGTAAAATCTGTGCTGAAACACGGGGTCAAAGGTCCCCTGTCCTCTCCTTGGGTGGTTTGCTGCATTCACCACAGCCAGCTGGGCTGCTGCTCAAGCATCTGAGCGTTAACTGCCAAGTTAACTATGTTCTGTAATATGTTCTTAGATGGTGACCATCACCAGCAGCTCTATATGCTCTGCACTACTGACGATGCCAGTTCTCAAGCCTGTGCCAAACCGAGTTCAAGTCACTTTAACTTATATATACATATAACACATATAGTACATTTCAAAGAGAATAGAATGTTATAAAATCTAAAGCTAACAAAACAAAACACCTCACGAATTTGGTGAGGAATTCGTGTATAAATTGGATGAACATTGTTTTTTTAGAGGGCTGCCTTAAGAGCTGTGTTTCTGTAAGCACCCACGGTGTTGTCTTAGGAGCTCCTTTCCATATATATATATATATATATATATATATATATATATATATATATATATATCTTAAGAGGAGCCAGGGGATGCAACTCTACTGGTTTGTTTGAACTTCTGAGCAACCAAGATCACTGGATCATGTAGCTTCCTCAGGATCTTTCGAAAGAAATTTATTCTTTCTTATGCAAATTTTTATCACCCTGGTCTTTTCAAAGTTCAAGAGCTTTTCTAGAGGGGTCAGTGACAAGAGAATGCCCTAGAACAATAACAACTATTAAAATATAAAATGAGCTTGTACTTAAGAACTTGAAACTTCCAGGTGGCTCTCTGTGAATCTGAGGCCAGCCTGGTCTACAAAGTGAATCTGGACAGCCAAGGCTACTCAGAGAAACCCTGTCTCAAAAAACAAAAACAACAACAAAAAGAACTTAAAAATTCAACATTATTTGCTTTTAAGAAACAAACATGGAACGGGTAAGGTGGCACATGCCTGTAATCCCAGCTCTCAGGGAGGCAGACAGGTGGATCTCTGTGAGTTTGAGGCTAGCCTGGTCTACAAAGTAAGTTCAGGACAGCCGGGGCTACAGAGAAACCCCATCTCGAAAAACCAAAGTAAACCAAAAAAGTGTAAGTCCTGCAAAACAGTAATAATAATAACAACAATAATAATAATAACAACAACAATAATAATAATAATGCAGAAAGGTATCCCAGGTGTGGGGTGGAAAGGTTAACTTTTTAACTGACTTGAAAAAGCCAAGGAATACAGAGCAGAATGTCCCTTGAATCTGCTCAATCTGTAGCAGAAGGTGGCCCCCAAAGTGGCTAAAAATGAAGTAAAGCTGAGGCCTGGGCTCTGGAGTTACTGAGTTTGCAGTGCCATGGCTAGCTGATGGTCCAGCCCGGGGCTTAGTCAGTCTCCTGAATGAGGAGACAGCATAATCCTGAGGAGGGCTGCTTCCCCCAGCTCAGTCCCTTAATAGGCCTTCTCGGGAACTGTACCTGGAGGAATCTGGGTGGAATCCGAGCAAACGCTAACACACACCCACTCGATGGCAGGTGTCCTCTGGGACTTAAAATTACAACAACAACAACAACAACAACAACAACAACAAAAACAAACTCCCCTGCTGCCTCAGGGCTGTACCTGAGGACACACACTAGGGCTCTGGAGAGCTGCCAACCCAGACAAAAGCCACAGGTGCAGTAGGAAAGGACAAACCGCTTCTGAAATCATGCTCAGCCCCAGTGTGTACACTTACTGTTTACTCAGTCTTAGAAATGCTCACATTTTCTTTGCTGTTCAACACCAGAGGATGGAAGCAGACCAGTGAGAACACTGATACTAGGTGAAAAAGCAAGAAAAACTAGAGCAGCACAACCACCTCACTTTCCACGCTAAGCAGGAGTGCCCAGGCCAAACAGCACATAGGGAACAGATGCTGAAGAGATGTGATTCTCATGGGAATGTGACCTTTTGCTGTTCTGGTTTTATTGCTCCAGTAATGCTGGAGGGAAATAGGAAGCCCCTTTCCTGGTCCTATGAAGTTACCCTTGGTAATGGTCAGGTCCCCCTCACCTGGACAAAAGCTTTGCAAGCACTTCACCTGAACACCAAATTTCCCCAACCCTGGGCTAGTCTCACCCTAGAATGTGCTGACAAAAACAGGGACCACAAGAGGCAGCTATTTTAACCCATCAGCTTTTTAAAAATCACACATTTCCTCGCAGCAAAACAAAACGACTTTTGTTCAGGGTAAAGAAATCTATTTGAGGTAAAGAAACACCATTGAAAATACCTGTTGTTGTTCTCTTCTATACTAAAAAAAAAAAAAAAAAAAAAAAAAAAAAAAAAAAATTAAAAATAAATGTCATAGGATTGCAACATTCTCTAAAAATATTCAAAAAATATTTTGTTACCATTTTGAGACAGGGTCTCAAGTAGCTCGGGCCAGGAAACGTCTGAGGCAGAGGATGACCTGGAGCTCCTGATCTTCCTACTCCCATCCCTGGAGTGCTGGGATTGCAGGCCTCTGTGCCACCGTCCTAGTTTATGCTGTGCCGGGGATTTGAACCCAGGGCCTCTTGTATGCTAGGCTAGCATTCTGTCAACTGGGCTACACCCCAGCTCAGAATAATATTTCTGATAGGCTAAAAAGATGAGTAGGCTCAAAGGATAATCTAAGATTTAATATCTGGCAACAATGCTGAACTTTCAATCTCTTAATTCTCTTACTATTGTTATAATATTACTTTTATCTTTTCAATTATGATAACACACACGATTCATAATATGTCCAAATGTTTTGGATATTCAATCTTGCAACGCAGACAGGCTCTCTAAGAAGGTCCCACAATGTTAAATTATACTTTATTCATCAATACACTTATTTGACCAGCTCTCTGTAATCTGCAACCAGCACTTGAAGACCTTCTCAACCTTAAAGCAAGACATTACCCACATTACATACTGCAGGCCACTGAGACTAATAATTAGACTAGGTTTTCTGTGGTGCTATTGAAGGTTTTTGAAGAATGATGGAAACATTGCTAAGCTATAGACATTTAAAGATCTATGTTTACATTCCCCCCTCACTCAATACAGGGTATTGCTGCAGAAATCAATAACCTTCTCTCTTAGTAAGTAATTGTGACCTTGACTTGGAGGGAAGAGATAAGACTGTAGAATAGCTGCTAGGGGTCAGAACACTCAAATGGGTATGAAGCTTGCAGTTCTAAGCACAGTGGGATGCTCCTGTTCTCAGGGGCTATTATGAAGAAACCCTTTCATTGGTTGTAGGTCGAGGGTGTAGGTGAGGTGGCTGAAAAGCAAGGTCTGAACCAAAAGTCAACTGCGGAGCAAGTGAGACTTGGAGTGCATGCCTGGGACTTGGTGGGAAGGAGGGCTTGGTGCCTATGCCTGGGCTTTAAACAAACAGGGCACTATATATGTTCTCTTGTTTCCTTATAATTATTCCGTTATGCAGAAACACATACACCATGCATATGGCTCCGTTATGTCTCCCCCTGCATCCTTAACTTAACATTTTTTTAAAGTTTATAACTTAAAAGACAAAACAAAACATTAACTTATTTGAGAAAATTTTTTTCAACGTAAAACGGTGTAAATTTTGCTTAAAGAGATTTAAGACCCTTTTTAACATTTATCTCTGTATATCTGACAGCATAGAAGGTAAGAACATTTTTGATGTGCACATTATATGTACATATGTGTGAATATATGTATATATTTATATATATATATAATGTTTGTTTAACCTGCAGCTAACTTTCCATACCTCTGGCAATCAAGCCTGCATTGCAGATGATATGTCACACTCTGGAGAAAAACATGAACTTTCTTAAAGCCAGTAATGATCAGCCGGGTCACTCCTGCAGAGTCTACCATGAACGTGGAATAACAACTGGAATGCGCCATCCTCACACTCTGGTTCTCTCTATCAAGACTAATCATGATTTTTAAAGGGAGATTATTCAGTTTTAGACAGCTTCCCAAATTTTATGGAGAGGATAAATAGAAAGAGAAGCAACCACCCTGCCCACAGATTTGCTAGTATAGTGGATAAAATCTTTCTCCCAAGGAAAAATACAACTGACAAATAGGAAGAAAAATTTTAGTGGGAAATAGTGAGAGATTCCTGCTTTGTTGTAGTTAGCCCTTTTCTGTGAGGAAGAAAGGGTGTTTATTCAGATGGCTTATGAGTGGCATACTTGAATGAGCTCTCCAGCGGAGAGGAAGCCCTGATGGTACTGACCACTCCCAGGATGGGGAGAAAAGGGCAGTGGACATGTGAAAGTGGAGATGGTAGACAGAGACACAAATATTTATAGTTCTGTCAATTCTAAAGAGAAAAAAAGAGTAGGAGTAAAAATCAAAAAGTCTGATATCTAAAAGAGAAAATTCCCACTGCTGCAGATGGAGTAAATAAACATGCTGATAAGAGTTAAAAGAAATCATTTCTAGTCTAGTTTTGGTATAATCTACCACTTTTATCTGTGTCCTCTGAAACAGCAAGTCTCCGAATCACATTACTGTCTGACAGAACCATCTTGGTTGATTAGTGGCATCAGTATGGATCTAGGGTGGGGCTTTTAAACTGGCAGATGAATCCCCGAAAAAAAAAAAAACAATTCTGACAAGGTCCTATTGCACTCCATGTACTCCTATTCAATACGTAGAGTCTCTACCTACTGAACCAACAGGCTCATTTCTCACTCACACTTTGCTCCTACTTTTTCTCCACTAACAACTGCAGTGCTTTCAACAAGAGAAAAACAATAATAAAATAGTAATAATTAAAAAGGTAATCTACATTATTGACTTCCTTTTGGTATATTACAGTGATATTTCTGTACATGGCCCAGAACTAAGTTCCCTATGTACATAGAGACACTGGGGAAAGCATTGACCTTGGAAGTCTTTGCTTTATGCCCTGAAAGACAAGGTTCCTTTCTTCATTTAAGAGTTTCTCACCACATTGCCATTTGAAGCAACATTCTGTAAACCTGGAGGGGTAAACGGATGAGGATAGGAGAGCTGGGCAACTTCCTTCTGTTTCCTCGCACAGCCTGCATTCACCAAGGCCCTCAGCAGCTGCTGTTCTTGAATTCACCATTCTCTGTGATGGAAAGCTTGGTGGGGTTGGTGGGAGAGATGCCATTGCGGACCTGCGTGCTGTACCGTTCCTTCACCTGCGTCAGCGCACTCATCAGTCTAGTGTTGGCTGAATCCAGAGACACGATCCGCTTTTCCTACAACACACCAATCACAGCTTCATTCAGGGTGCATGGAGGAAGCCACTTTCTTTATTGAACAGTCCAGTATTTTCTTGCATAGCACAGTACACATGGTGCTCCCCAAACAAATGGAACGTCTCTGCCTCTTTCTGCACATTGGTTAGGCTCAGCTCCCCCTCCCCTTAATCTCTCCTTTTTTCATTTCTGCATAACAGGACTTATTATCAACAGTATATTGAGGCATTACCAGGCTGTTTTATGAAAATGACACCATGAGTCAAGCTGCCTTTATGTAGTAAGTGCTTTTGTCAAAACTGAAACATGAAAATTAGGTGGCAAAGAAAGAAGCACCAGAGGTTTCATTTCACAGAAGTGCACGTGATCCATGGGATTCACCTCAAAGAAGGTGTAACAGTCATATCCAGAAAGAATTCACATTGGGCTCAAAATTAAAACAATACGTGGTGGTGACAGTTTAGAGTCACCAACAAGGTGAGGATGCAAGAGCAAGAGGAGATAAGAGCAGCCAGAAGCTCAGACCAAGGAGTTGTTTGAATATGGGGAGGGAGATGTGGCTGAAAGGGATGCTAGAAACGTAACACATGAGAACAGACAGAGAACACAGGCTCCTAGACCCATTCCAGCTCAGTTACTCCAGGAAAGCTGCCCAACATGGGGACTGCTTTCATTTTACTCTTGAATTTTAAAATGAAATGAAATAAAACAATGCTTTAGAGGCAATATTTTGGAACTAGGGGTTGTCGAATATTCCCATATAGCAGAGACAGGGAAGGAGGGACAAAAATGTTTTACAGCAGGACAAAATATTACCAGTCTCATAAAAATAGGAGAGACTTTCCTCTCTAAATCCTTCTAGGACTTCCCCCAACAAACACAAAGTACCCTGTTTTTTTTTTGTTTGTTTGTTTTGTTTTTTTTTTTTTTTTTTTTTTTTACAGAAAATAATGACAGAGAAAGACAATCTTGACTTATACTCATGAACTGAAAAGAAAATAGCCCACAAAGATCAACCCTAACACCAAACGAAGCTCTCTTTCCTGGGAGTCTGAGTTTACCCAGGGAGACAAGGTCTAGTCATGATAAGGTTCAGAGAGCGGCAAGAGAGCTGAAGCTTGCTGCTGCTCCTGCTAAGAAAGCAGAAGCTACACAGGGCTGGGGACCTAGCACTGCCCTGCTGGAACACAGGCTGCCAGGAGCAAGCCTAGTGATGGTGTTGGGGGAAGTCTGGGTAAAGCCATGGCTGACTATAGCCATCAAGTAATGCTTGCCTTTATCTATCTCTCACTTTGCTGGAAACAGAAAGGTGTCTCTATGGCAGTAGGGGTTGGTGGCCTCAGTTTCAATGTATGAAAAAACAAAAACAACCCATCTCTTGCTATTATTATTCCTTAAAATAATACTTATTCTTTCGTGTAAAACTCAGGTGGTAACATATACAGAATCAGTATTATTAACTATACACTTACTATATAAGATTTTTTTTAAAGGTGATTTATGGTTATGTAGTAGTGATGGTGGTACATGCCTTTAATCCTAGGAAGCAGAGGCTGGCGGATCTCTGTGAGTTCGAGGCCAGCCTGGTCTATACAGCATGAGCTCCAGGATGGACAGGGCTACACAAAGAAACCTAATCTTGAAAAACCAAAAAAAAAGGTGACTGTTTTAAGAACAGAAAAAACTCAAAGAAAGATTTGCAATGCTTTAAAAAAAAAGTAATTACTTAAAAATTATAGTTAATGAAATTTAGTAGAAAACAAGTACAGGTCTTTTCAAAGTAAGGACAGACTAAAAAAAAAACAAGAGGCAGATTCCCAATATAATGCCGTTCCTCCTAGTAAAGAAAAACCTCTAAGCAGAATAAATGGTATTTTAACTTTTTAATAAATATTTCATTTTTTTTGTCAGTATCAAATTTCTTGTGTATTATATAAGTGAAAAGTTGTACCATAACTGCTTATTTCTTAGACTAGGCAAAGAAAGATACTTCAGTATTGGGACAAATGATAAGGCCCATTTGTACTAAGGAAAATAAGCATTCACTGGGTTCATAAAAAATCAAGCATTCACAAAAACAAGACAATCCCCCCAGCCTTCCCCCCAAAATCAAACTGAATCTTAAAGGGTCAAAAAAGAGCTGGAGAAGGACTCTAATTACACATTAACCTGAAAATAATAACTGCTATTGAACAACCTCCCCCACTAGACATCTAAAAGTTTCTAAGTAGAGGAACTCCCTTTGTAATTTCCCCCACTGCCAAGTCTCAAAATAAAGCAGAAATTAAAGGAAAAACAAAATAAAACACCCTCCCCCCAAATTAAAAACAACCTCAAACAGGAAACTGGATCTTTTGAAAGTAAAGTTCAGTTAATCAGTTACTATAACATTTGATTCTGCATGGAGTAGAATGCAAAGTAATCTAGCATGCCTGACAGGAAGGACTCAACATGGGAGTGCCAGGAGCTGGAATGTGTAGGAGGCCAGTGTACTGGCCAGGGCTGGGAACTGCTCAGCTAGAGAACGGACAGGGTTTACTTGCCTGTTTGAATAATCTCATTTCCATTTATGACCTGTAATTTAACACAGTGGAGATATCACTTGCAATAGTAACTAGGCGGCTGCTTTGTTTTTCATAGGAAGAAACCCCTCTCTGTTCTCCATCTAGTCACATAGAGAGATCCAGGAGTTGCAAGACCTCATGGTTGGGGGTGAAAGGTGCCACACTTCACAATATGTGTATGTGTGTGTGTGTCTGTCTGTCTGTATGTATGTATGTACGTATGTAAAGATTCCTTGGTGCCATCATTGTGACCCTAGGTCTGAGCTGTGAGGTTCAGGACTGGTGATTCTGTCATCCTTCCGCAGTTCTGCTAGAAGGGACTGATGTGGGCTTGTGCTTTGTAGCATGAACTGATTCAAGGAAAGGGAGAAGCTGAGGCCCCAACAAGGAGCAGGAGGCTGCTGAAAGAGATTAAAATCATTCCTGGGGTACCTGAGAGTTAATGTTCTGGCAAGTGCTAGAATTCTCCTAGCACAAAGAAAGTAACTACTTCCATATTGGCACTAAGACATATGCCAGGGATATAAACTTATGGGTTACCCCCTAGGGAGACTATTTTTTTCCCAAAGTCTTCATTTAAGAAATGAAGCTAAGAGGGCTATTCTGCTCCAACAATCACTTAAGAAGTAAGATTTTGTTCTTACAGAAAATAATGTGATAAACGCTATTCATTACAAAGAATGTATAGCCTTTGGCTAGTCCATGATTCTCTGTACCAGTAAGCCAAAAGGTTGGATTGAGAATGCTCCCTTTTACATCACTATTATAGTATGACTGTTTTTGGTATTTACGATATGTGATGTGCCTAGTGGAATGGTTTTCAAAAGTGGCCCAGTGGATTGTCTGAGTATTTAGGAACCGTATCAGCGTTCTAATACAATAAAGTTCATGCTTTAGTGGCAGACATGTCACATTAACCACTCCACTATGTTCTGACCCATTAGTTGAGAATGGTCTTCATGGTTGCGTGACCAGTGGGAACACTGGTTTGTGGAAGGCACGTTGGTTCCTTTGAAATAGTCCAGAGAACCAAGCTATTGGAAAACCAACCTGCCATCGGCCATACTGTAAATGTGACTGACTGAGCTCTGAAGATACCATTTCTTCCACCTCTGAGAGCTTCTAACCCCTGGTCAATCAAACTCCCTTCCTGGATTTCACCTTTCGTGACTACAACTTCTGCTTTATGCTCAGATCAAAACGGGGGACAGAGGTAGCAGAAACTCCCTGGAAGTTAGTGGTGTCCTGTCAGCATATACGCAGCCAGGCTGTGCTGCTGCCAAGTTCCCTCCGTGTAAGATGACTGCGAGACATTGGCTGAGACCTGCTCTGTCTCAGCACTGAGACCTCTCTGTGTGGTTACTAATAAGGCTCGCCTTACTTCATGTTATACTGAGAACCCAAAGGGGGAATGTTTCACCATTAATTTTCTTGATGAAATCTCTTTCTCTACACTGTTTCCCTTAAGCTTATGGAATGATTTTTTTATATGATAATAAAGCAAGATGGCCTTGGTTCTACTATTTTTTCCTCACTCATCTTGAGGATACCTAGAAAGAATGAAAAAATAAAAAGAGCAAGTAGAGTAATTATAGCATGTATTTCTTTGGCTCAAAAGAGGTCAAAGTATCCAGAATTTGAGTTAGAAACATTTTGAGAGCTGCACTGAGAAAGCATCACAACTCAACAACTAACTTCTAAAGACTAGTTAGATGCAAGATGGATGAAGCCTGTGAAGCAGTCTTCCCATGGCTACACTCCAATATGAACAATAAAGCCCTTCTCACACTGACGTCATGAGGAAACTTGATTGTTGAAGTGCATGTGTGAGAATACTGGGGGCTCCAGTATATACTGACTAGGAAGTAGAATGTTCCATTATTATTTCATAGCATAAAGATGAGAAATGCAAACTTGGCTAGTTGTCCCAGAGGTTAGATGGACCACTATCAGAACCGTAATTGCCTTTTGTAATTTATTTCCATAAGAAATCAATCTTATTCTATAGTGACAGAGCAACAAGGAACCGGAAAAGTTTCCTAAATCTACTGGTATGTCCTTGTGAAGGGGTCTTGGAGGCCATCATCCTATTAGGTATAAATTAGCACGAACAGCAGCCTACACTCTAATTTTACCAATGTTTTTTAAAATAAAGTTTTATCCAAAGAGGCTCTCTCACCATAGCACCAACAAAGAAGGGCAACCAAGCACATTCCAAGCAGCAATGCCAAACCCTGAACCAAAAGAATGACAAGGAAACCTGTCTTCTACAACCCTATCTTTCCTCTACAGTTCCTTTACTGGGACTAGGTATTGATGACGGTGGATATGACTGACAAGACCGTGAAGAACACAGCCAAGCAATGGTCAGTGGAGGGCACAAGCCAAATACATGCAGTGTACTTTCTAGTTACCCTCTTAGAGAACGCCCTCCTTTCCACAGGGAAGGACGCCAACTTCATCATATACTAGGCTAAGGTCTATCAAACAGCTACATGGTACACAATTCTTTGCACACTAATATAATGTTATGTCATCAATAAGGAGGTCATATGGAAACTCATAATATTCAAAAGATAATGTCAATTAACTTTCACTGTCTCATTTTCTACTGATTTGTCATTTGTAAGGACGGGAAGACACAAAATATCAGCTATTAGAAACAAGTGCTTTCTACTAAGTTTAGGGCCTGCTTACCTGTGCATCAATTATTTTCTGCTTTGCATCAATAACTGCTTGCATCTCAGCATGATCCTTCTTTAATTCCTCTTCCACAGCCATTAGCCTAGAATGTGGTTAGGAAGGAGGTATCAGTGTTTTCAAAGAACAGGGCTAAGCAATACAGAGAATGAGAAACTTAAAACCTGGGGTTCCCAACAGAAGACCTCTTTTATTGCAAAAACCTTTTCTTTCTTCTCCTCCTCTGTCTTCCCTTGAAAGACATTCTAAGTTGAATCTTTTTACCTTGGCTGGGTTCTGTAGCACTACATTTTGAGAACACTACCCTAGTGATCATCTTCTTCCTATTAGCAAACGAATAAAAGCAGCACACAAAAAAGGCTATCTAATTTTTAAATTATTTGTTATTGACAGAGTATTTCATATAGCCCAGGCTAGCCTTAAGCTTGCTATGTAGCTGGCTGATGCTGGCTCAACTCCTGGTACTATTACCCTTAACTCCTGAATGTTGGAATTATTATGGGCCAGCACTACCATTCCAGGCTGCAAACCACCTACTCTTACTCTCAAGTTACACCGTAGCTACCATCCTATCTTCCTCTTTCCTTGCAAAGCTATGTTTCCTTCAGAGCATTCTAGTAGATCTTGTTTCTCATTCACTCCCCACAACTCAATCCATTTATGCATATCTCCTCTGTTCTACTCCCATGGGTCTCAGTATGAGGTCAGTTATTTCCAAGCTACTAAAACAGCAATGCTTTTTCTGTTCTTCTCTTACTTGTCCACAGCATATATCAATACTGTAGCTAAGTGGCTAGGAGTCTGGAGTCTGATGGCTGGCTTAAACACTGGGTCTCCACTGCCTATGGTACCCTGGACGCGCAACTCTTGCCATTTTCTCTATCTGTAAATAAGTGATTTACAAAGTGCTTAGAAAAGTGCTTGGCCCATAGTGAGTTCTCTGCAAATACAGTCAAATGGATCTCTTTTTTTACTCTTCTTTTTTGGCATCTATGGCACTTTTTTGGTTCTCTGGAGCTAATGACATCCACTGAGGCTTCCCTCTTTGTTTTTGGACTTGCCTAGGAAAACTGAGTTAACCCTCAGATATTATAGATATTGAAAACCCAATTTTCATCTAAAACTTCAGAGTAAATTTTAAATCCAGTTTTCCCCTCTTTTTTTTCTTCTTCTATTGTACCTTCATGGTAAGTCTACCAGATCTCATCTGGTTTAATACCTGAGAGACACAGTCATTACATTTGTACTGATTACTACAAAATAAACATACACACATGAATTAAAAAAATGTTGTAGCTATTCTTTTGAGAGTATTTGGATAATTTTCCCACTTCTTTGTACCTACTAGAGCCAATCAGCTACCAGGTGGTCTTCTAACCTGCTGATGATGCTTTTCATCTGGCTGTCCTTCTCCTCCTGCTGTCTGCGCAGCCGCTCCTCACTGTCCTCCAGCCGGGCCTTGTACTCCAGCAGCAGCTTCTGCATCTGCTGCTCCTGCACCAGCAGCCGGCGCTCGTACTCCTCCAGCCTCCGGCTGGACACTCGCAGGCGCTCCTTCAGTTTGCTAATTTCTTGTTCATACTGGCAAAGGGGAAGAGGCATCAATACCGGCTTTGGAAGTTACTGATATACTTACTTGCTGGTCGGAGAACCCCAGGTGAGATGGTAGGTGCTGTCTGATCTGCCATGCCCTTGCTGCTACCCAGGTTATTTAAAAGTATCAGCTGGCCCACATGTTAAGGAGAAACACTGTCATGTGTCTAAAATGACATTTTGAATCTTAACTTGGCATTATGAATTCTACAGCTTTATGTACTTTTCTTCACATTAAACTACAAGTTTGTGGCAAGCCACATCTAATCTTTAATGGTATCGAAGAGGGAGAAAGAAAAAGAAAGTGACTAAAGAATTAGAAGCCTGACAAATGACTTAAGCTAAAAAAGCTAGCTGTCTTCAAGAGAAAGACATATGTTTTCACCCACACTGCAAGATTCCTGACACTGGGGCTCATTAAACTGGAACACTCATTAAATTAGAACACTCAGAGTAAAGCAACATTTCTGTTAAGCCACTAAATCAGTGAATACAACTTCAGGACAATAGGCCATTATTGCTTTCCCTTTAATCCTAAGAGCACAGAGTATTGAGGTCATAAGCAGTGGCAAGGGGCTACACCATCGCTAGGACTAATATTGTCCCTGCCCTATTTTCAAGATGTGGCCTCATCTGCCTGACCTGGTACTGCCTGCTAGAGTCTGTGTTCTCGCTGGCCTTCCGTAAATTCTGATCTCAGCTGGCCACTGGGCCCTTTTGTGTACTGAAGTTCCTGTGGACAGGGTTGTTAGTGCAACTGAAAGTTAAACATCCCGGTAAGGTGAGGAACATGAGCTTTCTTATGGATGGGCTACTTACATTTATCCATAAACTAATGGTAAATATGTAGGGTGTTCTGTAAAATACAACTTATATAATAATATCTCATTTAATTGGTGAAAGACTACTAGCTACTGCTTATCCACGTCTCTGCTCTAAATTACGCTGGTTAATGTAGAAAGCTGAAGCTGAAAGCCTTAGGACAGCTCTGAAAAGGCGGGGCTGCATTATCATTATTTATGATTTTCTAACAAAAACAGTTAATTTCTGATGCTCAATTAAACATGATGTTAAGGTTATTGCTTAATTTTCCAGGTCTGTTTTTCTTTAAAACAATACCCTTAAGCTCCAGAGGTGGAGGTCAGAAGACCTGAATTTAAGGCCAGTATGTGAGAGATCCTGTCTCAGAAAAACTCAAACAAACAAACAAACAAACAAACAAACCCACGTACACTCCAAAATACTATATGAAACCCCTCAAACAACAGACATCTTTTAATTAATTATCTGTACCGCTAGGCAGTCTTTATTTACAAAAGGCAAAACCCCCAACAGAACAATGAAAATATAAACAGACTGTTCCAATATATAGACAGTCTAGTCCTAAAGTAACTGTGAACTTCAAGACCAGAGTTTATAGAAATATCCGACATTCACCTACAATGATTAGAAACAAGCATCACAGCGCCTTCTAAATTAAAGCAGTCTGCACTAAAAACTGTCACCCCTCTCCTCCTTAGCACTCCTTTATACACTGTCCTTATAGGCTCAATGAGAGTCTGGCCTATAATACACAGATGTGGTCAACATGAGAAGTAGAGCCAAAAGCCTGGGATATACAGTGAGTCCCAGGCCAGAGTTTTGTTTTGTTTTAAATCACCTATCACTTGTCAACAAAGACAAATTAGGTTCTACCTTCTCAGCATGCTTGGCTTCATCTTGATTCTGTTCAGATTCTTCCACATCCTCTTCATACTGTCCATTGTTCAGAACCCAGGCTGCTGTCCTTTCTACTGGGGACATTGTGGCAGAGTCCACAGGTGACTGAACCTATGTCAGAGATTTTTATTACCATTCCCTAGAACACAAGTTATGCTTCATAAAGACAATTACATAACTGTGATGATTCTTAAGAAATGCTTTCAGTTTTAGGTAATAGCCTACTAATGCCAGGGCCAGAGAATATGCATTTGTGTAAGGACAAACTATTCTGAATTCATAAACATAACTTCCAAGAACTATTCTTTTGTCAGCTATGAAGTTAACCCACTGAAATTAAGATGCCAGAACAAAAGAAAGGACAAGTTGAGTGTTCAGATGATGGGATGCCTGTTGAGCCAGATAATCATGGACTAAAGAACTAACTGATGCTATGCAAGTTCACAGATGTACACATCAGAATGCCAGTACTGAGCTTTCATATTAACTATTTAGAGAAAGAAAAGCGGTGAGAGTTCTTACTTTTCTATAACACTGACTTCCTAGTATGTTAGGACCATTCAAGAGTCTATGTTTCAGGCAAGAAACTTTCTTAGTTTTTTGTTAGTTTACTTAGCTGTGTTAAATATGGAATCCAGAGCTTTGTATATGCTCTAGGCAAGTGTTCTCCTACTAAACTACGTCCTCAGCACTACAAAAGAAAGTTTGCTTGAACCTAAGAGCAAACTCTTAATTCCTCTAGTAGTCTAAGCCTCTAAAGCATGTCTCTGTCTAGTTAGATAGCAAGATAAATGGTCCTTTCTCATATAGATATGCAGTGTTAAAAAATTCCAGTTTTGAGAAACAACTCTGCCACTAAGTACTTAAAACACATAATCTCTTAAATTCCGTTTTCCTCATCTATTGAATAACAATGTGACCATTCTCATTACCTACCTGATCATCTCACAGGGAGTTCTGAGGATTGGTAAAATGGTGTTTGTGAAAGTTCTTTGGTAACTTAAGAGTGTTAATTTCTAGGCTGCCATAGACAGGAAGAAAATATATACATGTTATATATGTGTGTATGAGGATGATGGAAAATGGAGAGGAAGGTATGTATGTGTATATATGTCTGTACGTATGAGCTGCAACAGTGTAAAAATTATATGTTTATGCTAAAATGGATTTATATTTTGAGGAACAACTCTAAATTTCATAATCAAAGAGAATTTTTTCATTCCTAGCTTTCTATTTTAAGAATCTTTATAACACTCCAGACTAGAACTCAGTTAAACTCTAAATAAAAGGGGATTTTGGTGACTGTGAGGGTTAGATGGTGAGATGAAGAACCTGTCTGCACAGACAGGTTGTTAAGAGACTTTATAAATACACACAGGACTAATATAGGCTGTCTTAAAGGTCTGAAGGAGAACTTGGCTCAACAAGAATGGCTTTATGCCTAGGGAAGGATGAAGTTTATATAAGCAAGCATGTGCACACGCACACACACACAAACACACAGAGCTGTGAACAAACATGTAGGAATTTCCTCTCTAAAGTCACTTTTTACATTTACATGTATTTTAGTCTTAAATTTCAGGATCCTTTGTACCTTTGTACTTATAATTCTATTTCTACTTCTACAGTTATAGATTTTTTTTTTTTTTTTTTTTTTTGAGACAGTGTTCTCTGTGTAGCCTTGGCTATCCTGGACTTGCTTTGTAGACCAGGCTGGCCTCAAACTCACACAGATCTGCCTGCCTCTGCTGGCAGGTGCTGGGATTACAGGCGTGCACCTGGCTATAAATGTTTCTTATACTTTATTTATTTGTATGTCACTTTTTGCTATATCTACCTTATCACTAACATCTATTTATCTCCTTTAAACACAACCTTTTACAGTTTGCTAAGTCCTTATGCTAAACAATATCAGTAGAGCCCATGAGTTTGATACACTACATAATTATGCGCTTCTATATTCAGATTTTAATGGTTATATTTTCCAAACATGTATCATTTATATGACTAAGTAAATACCCATGTATACTTAAATCATTTTTAAACACCATACTTTGGAAACTCTGGCCTATAAGATACAGTGTCATCTACAAAAGAAAAGAACTAGTCATATCAAAAGTTCCGATAGCTTGGCATGGTGGCATGGCTCTAATCCCAGCCCTGGGGAGACAGAGCCAGGCACCTCCATGAGTTCGAGGGCAGCCTGGTCTACAAAGCAAGTTCCAGGACAACCAGGACTATATAAAGAGACCATGTCTCAAAAAACCAAGTTATGAGAAAAATAAGAAAGTGAAAACACTTTATAAATTGAAGTACTTTATACACAAATACATGTGTAGTTCTCCACCTGCTGGATGTGAAAAGCAAAGTGCAAGGAGCTGTTTCTGTACCAATTAAGATAAATAGAAACATTGGGCTTAATTTTCTGATATAAAACAAAAAAATTTAGCACTGAATCTAAAAGATTAATAGAACGTTTAAATAGAGTATTTAGAGGAGACAATGGCCTTTTACTTTTACAGTCATTATTTTAGCAAAATTAGGGTACACAGAAGTGCTTTACTAGGATTTTCTATTTAACAGCAATTTGAGATAAAGTAGCTTTTTGAACTAGTAACTCACTATTAAGAAGTTACTACTTAAAGCAGCTACCCAATAGCTTCCTGCTTTCAATGCTTAATAAGATATTACTTGAATAAACATTTCCTTTCATTTGTTATGGATAACTTCATTATCTATAAATCTCCTTAGTTCTAAACTAACAGTATGCCTAAGAACATACAAAGGAAAAAGACCTCAGCTTGAAAAGCATATTAAAGACAAGATTGCAAAAATAAAATAGGTGATCCAGGCTTGAAATGTTAACTGAGATTTTAAAGCAAGGGTTGGCTCACATCACTGATGGTGGTACTATCGTATTTTTAGGAGGTCTACTATAACACCCAGTGAGTTGTGACAGATTGTGCAATGGAACTGGATATTTCAACTCTCTTCCTGTTTTATTGGTCGATTCTTACTCTGAGATAAATTGTAAAAAAATAAGATAAATAAAATTGACAAGATGGGTCAGATCAACTTTATTCCTTCTGTTTATGTCATATCCTTTAATAAGCATGAGTAAGCCAGGTGTGGTGGTACACTCCTCCAATTCCAGCACTCCAGGAAGCAAAGGCAGGCAGATCTCTGTAAGTTTGAGGCCAGCCTAGTCTGCACAGAAAAGTCCTGTCTTGAAAAAGCAAACAGACAAACAAAAATCATGAGTAGAAAATATTGAAGGAACTCTAAGTAGTGACTGTAAAATAAAATAAAATCTGGGTCAAAACTATTAGAATATGTGTATTATAT
Organism: Meriones unguiculatus; assembly: GCF_030254825.1. Taxonomy (NCBI): domain Eukaryota; kingdom Metazoa; phylum Chordata; class Mammalia; order Rodentia; family Muridae; genus Meriones; species Meriones unguiculatus. Next base: position 78,442,817 of record NC_083359.1, read on the forward strand.
GAAAAATCTATAAACTGTCTTTTATAGTTTTTCTTTTTAAAAATATTTATTTATTTAATGTGTATGCATGTTTGCAACTTTCTAAATTTGTGTGCAACACATGCATGTCAAGGAGCTCTCAGGAGGCCTCCCTCTCAGGAGGGAGCTGAGTCCCCAGGAACTGGAGGTACAGGCTATTGTGAGCTGCACACAGGTGCTGAGTCCAACCTGGGTCCTCTGGCAAGATCAGCAGTAAGTGTTCCTAACTACTTATTTTCCAGTCCTGTTACTTATTTAGTTTTGTGGTCTCACATGTGCTGGTCTTCTCAACTGTATCATCAAACTAGCAGCAAGCACCTCATCATGCAATTCTTCTGAACAACAGTGACTAATTCAGTATACAAGAAATGCTCAACAACATTTTATATACCAACACTGAGCTATTCAGAATTCACTGATAAAAAATGCACTCTTAAGAGGACACTGTTCTTCCCTTACTTTTCTGGAAGGGAATCAAAGGCTTTTTCATTAACAATCTAGTAAGTGGTTCAGGTTTCATCTTACTTAGCTACAGCCTGAGGAAAAAAATTTTATTTACTTGACTTTTAAGAAGTCATGAGCGAAAATGAGGGGTGAAAACAAGGAAAAGGAGGATATTCTATAATCTCCTTTGAGTTGATGCTGTGTACGTTTTGCCTGGGAAAAATAATGCTCTGGGCAAAAGGGCCTGACACAACAGTTTCACTGATACTACAGAATACTACAGTTAGTCATAGCCTGGCTGTGCTGGACCAGCTGGGAATGGGCCAGCTCTCCTGCGCCTTGCTGGTATTTATTAGACAGAAGCAACACTTGCTGGTTTCAGTTTCCTCACAGTCTGCATTAAGTTCTTATAAATGAGTAACCAGTATGGTACCAACAGCAAAGTAGGTGAACTCTGAGAGTTCTTGAAGAGTTTGGATAGAACACTCAACAAATCCAAATGTGAAACATGCAGGATGATACTGGAGGGCTTATCACATGCCTATTTAAAAGGCCTCTTCCAATTCAAATTTCGACCTACTAAGTCAAAACAACCCACATACTTAAAATAAATAATATCTATTATTTGTACAAGATACATGATATGTAAAAAAAAAAAAAACATAAAATAAAAGAGAAGAAATGAAAAAAAAAAGAGACTCAAAGGGGTCAAAATATTCAGAATTTCCTGAAAAACATTTGTTTCATAGTAAAGTATTTCACTAGGATTTTATTTCTTTCCTACTCACTATTTGAGAAGAATGAAGCAAGTCATACTGCCAACAAAGGCCTCTTCTTTGTGTGAAGACACAAACGGAATTTGCAGGGACAAAGCCACTGATAATTATAACTGCCTACAAAGCAATCTCCACAAAGAAATCCTCTAGGTTGGGGAAAGAAGAAAAAAATCCCTACCATAATTTGCAATTAAAATATGTAGAAGAAATTGCCTTAAAAATGTGCTGATTATACAGAAGTTCAGAGGACTCATGAGATGAAAAACATAAGAAGTGGAAAGATAAGAAAAGGATTCACAAGTTTAAAACAATAAACCATAGAAAAAGGCACTGTGGAAAATTTATGAACTTGAGCAATCAAAACACTAGGTTTCAACTTCTATGATAGTGGCTGTTATCAGCAGGGTATAAATGAAGATGGATATTTTAAATCTGTGCTAGGACACTGCACTGTTGCTGTGCCTTAGTTTATGCCAGTATAGCCATTTCCTAATTCATTAGTGGCGTGATAGAAAACTTCAAATTAGTTTTGGGAGATGATACACACCTCCTAAGATCTAAGCAGTCTTAAATCCACTTGTGGAAGTATATGTTTTGTTCTTGTGTGGTAAGTGCTCTATTTTTCTATAGAAAAAATGTTGCAAAAAGCAATTGGTCTTGGACAAATGTACAAGAGTTATAAGCACAAATGCTATATGACAGGACTCCATGATAGAGAAAAGGAAAATGGTAAGGCAGAAGTAAAGAGAGAAACACTTAGTGCAGATGGGTGGATTATAAGCAAGAGTACTGGCTGCCCAAAGAAGAAAATTCTAATTTTTCTTTTCTTTTAGGGGAGGAATCTGATCAGTTTCCTTATCAGTGATAATTTTTCTACTTCTATGTCATCCTCACTGCCTTCTGGCTGCCCTACGCTTTCCAGGAAATGTTTGCTATCAAATAAAAGGGCCAGTGAAATGTTGGTCAGTAGGATCCGATAGGTCCCAGCAAAATATTAGAGGCTATTGACAAGGTTCTTGGTTTCCCTCCAGAACTTGAAAGATAATTTATTGCTGAAGACACCACACACTTGAGTCATAAGACAAGCTGATACTGACCTGGAAGCTTCATCCCTATTGCCTAGCTTTTGTAGCACTGGAAGGTTCTACGCATGCTACTAGGGGAGAGAAACAATCAAAGGTTTTCCTGGCTGTGAACCTTGTGAGCTACAACTCAGTAGGCAAGATGTATCTAAGGGGACTGCAAACCCCTTCTGATTGAGCATAAAGCCTGCTCCTCAGGCAGAACTCATGCTTGGTACTATTAAGTGGGCCAACATCCTACCATTGGTTAGGTGACAGGTCTTAGGGGAGAACCTTATATTATTCCGTTAAATAAATAACAGTATGTAACTGACCCCTGAGTTCTTATCTTTATACCAATAGATTAGTGCATCTCAACTCTAATGAGAAGCTTCTTCTTGTAATAGATGATTAATACAGAGACCTGCAACTGAACTGGTCAGTAGGTAGAGAATAAAGACTCTGGAGCACTCAGCCCTAGATGGGACATCAATAGCACACACCTCCTCCCTTCATGGAGGCAGAAAGAACGTAGTTAATACAGCTGATTTTGTGAAACTTATGTCCATTATTTTGCTCACTATGACAGAACCACCACACCCATTAACTCACAAAAGCTGTGACTGTATATACAAGATCAAGATGGCCAAAATCCTGACACAGACTGGGGAAGGGATCATGAAGTCCTACAATTAGCTGGCACCTGATTGCTGCTGGGCAAGCTGGAGAGTAAGACTTTAGTTTTTTTTTTTTTTTACTGAAAAACTACTCATGCTCCAGTAGGTAGCTCTATACCTACGCACATATATAGATAGCCTAAGTGGACTTGTTTTTCTTAAAGAGTGAGTTCATGAAAATGAGGTAGAAAAGTGATGGTGAAGAATAGGGGAAGAGCTGGAGTGGAGGGAATATGACTGGTTTTGAGCAAAGCACATTATATTCAAATTATCAAAGAATACAAATATTCAAGACAGGTATAGTGGTGCAAGGCTATAATTTCAGCACTAGGGGAGCAGACACAGGCTAATTTCTGTGAGTTCAAGGCCAGACAGGGTTATTCACCCTGTCTCCAAAACAAACAAACAAACAAACAAACAAACAAACAAACAAGTTACCTTAAAAATTCCACAAATACAAAATGTTTTAGGAAAAAACTTTTAGATGAAACAAACACACATACATATGGGGAAAGGGTAGAAGAAAGAGAGACCTCTAAATAGTTATTAGTTTATATCTAAGGTAAACTATGTATAAATGGTTCAAACTATCATACACAAAGGAATGATCAAATTTTGGGCAAATAAACAAAATTTCAAAATGTTGTATCAGGATTGGAGTGACACTGGTTGGACCTGTCCATTTATGCAGTAATATAAGAGATGTGCAAATATTTCAACTATTTGTCAACCATCTGTGTTTTTCTCCTTCCTTCCCTTGCCTCTCTCAGTGTTCAGTTGTTTATTTTTCTAGCCATTTCCAGGAAAAGGCACACGGGACTTGACATTTCCACAGGGAGTTGGGGGATGAAGTGGAGAAGAGTTATATTACATTGTAAGTTCAGAATGTAAAACTTTACTCTGGGAGCTTAATGAAAATAAGAAGGATTACTTTCCAGATTCCCTAAATACAGTTGACTTTGACTACAGATGTCCTGTTTACTGTGTAATTATTCACCCAGTGCCTCAGCTGTGCTCTAAGCATACCTCAAAGAAGCAGCTCTCTTCCTCATGGAAAGGAAAAGTCCAAGTGTTTGTTAGCATGTTCTAAGCCTTTCTGTTCTCACCTAGCCAGAAGCTTTCCCAAAGTTTCCCTTTCTTTCTTCTGTGTAAAGGTGTAAAGGTTAAAGGTTACAGAAACATTCTTTTTTTTTTTTTTAGCTATAGAATCTTTTTAAAAATTTTATTATTAGTTACATTTTATTAACTCTGTATCCCAGCTGTATCTGCTCCTTCATTCCCTCCCAAACCCTCCCTCCCTCCCTCCCTCCCTCCCTCCCTCCCTCCCTCCCTCCCTCCCTCCCTCATCTCCTCCCTGTCCCTTTCCAAGTCCACTGATTGGGAGGACTTCCTCCCCTTTCATACAGAAACATTCTTAAGTAGAAACCTTGTTATCATTTTGGTTTCTGGACAGTTTATACATAAACCCAGGTGTCCATCCAAGCAGAGGCCAAAGCCTTCAGCATATTGCACCTACCTGTTGTGTTTGCTGTCTCTGGATGGCTCTCACTTTGGGAACAGGGCTTTCTCTGGAGGAGGAGGACTGCTGCCTGGATCTGCTCCCATTCTGCACAGGTTCAGCCATCAGGGCCGCAGATGCCACCGACATGCTCCCTGTGCTCCGTAAGGAAGCACTGTGTGGCAGGGATGGGGGTGCTTTGGCTCGGGCACCTAACCCAGCCTGGTCCATTTTTCGGATTTGGGACTGCCCAGTACTATTTTGTCGTGGCAGAGCCAGAGGTATGTGTCTGTCTGGTACAGTGTGCCGCCTGGAAAAGTCTTCACTGTGCGAGCTTCTTTTGGTGAAATCTTCCATGCTGCTATTGCTGGGTCCACTGAGTTTGAAGTCTTCACTATTGCTTTGGCTTCTAGAACTGGCAGTGCTTAGGTTCTCCAAACTGGAATCTACAGAGGCCTTTGGCATTGCTGGAACTGGGTTATTGAGGTGATAGACAGGGTTCTGGAATGACAAGGGCTGGAGATTTCCTGGCTGGGTCAAGGCTGGATGCAGGGGTCTTCTCACTTGAGGTGCACTCTGGGGAGTGCTCTGGGTTTCCCGAAGTTGTTTGATGCTAGCCACCTGGGTTATAGAAAGCTGGCTCCCTGTGAGGCGCATAGGCACATCAAGCATGACAGATGCATGCTCCACTTGAGAAGCGTGAGTGTCCTGAAGGTCCATGAGGGAGATGCTCCGGCCGTTAGGAAGGCTGCTTTCCTTTTCATCCTTTTCAGAGTAAGTCATGCTCTGGGAGGAGGCTTGCTGAACCAACAATAATGTTTTCCCTCTGAAATAGCTGTCTGTGTTATCCTGGCTTGGAGATTTTAGTTTGTGCAAATCACTGTGGGAAAAAAAATGGTCCCTTAATTACTCTTGAAGCAAATTCAATATAATTAATAGTTCTTCAGTTTGGTCATATGAACTTTTTTGAAGCTTCACAGGACTAATATAGAAGTTATAATTCTATGGAAACTGAGATTTCATCACTACAGTTCTTAGAATAAAATCTAGCATCACCAATTTTCTCCCAAAGGTAGAAAATAATATAGTACCCATCACTGTCTTCAGTTTTTACTAAGTTAAAACACTCTCCCAAATGTTCTAATTCATACTTAATTCTGTCTAAATTTTCAAATGTTGTCAATTCAGAGCACAAAGTCTAAGGCTCAACATCTTATCCATCCGTCAAAGCAGACATAGATGGTTTCAACTGAGGATCGGTTCTCAACCTCTGGGCTGCAATCCCTTTGGGAGTGGCACAGCAGATATTTACATTATAATTTCTTTCTTTTTCTTTTTTCTTAAAGATTTATTTATTATTTATTATGTACACAGTGTTCTGCCTGTATGCCAGAAGAGGGCACAAGATCTCATTATAGATGATTGTGAGCCACCATGTGGTTGCTGGGAATTGAGCCCAGGACCTCTGGAAGAACAACCAGTGCTCTTAACCTCTGAGCCATCTCTCCAGCCCACATTACGATTTCTAATAGTAGCAAAATTATTTTATGAAGTGGAAATGAAGTAATTTTATGGTATGAGATCACTACAACATGAATAACTGGATTAAAGGGTCACAGCATTAGGATGGTTGGGAACCACTGGAGGGTATATAAAAGAGAGTAGTTATATAAAAATAGGAATTTTATAAAAGACTTTGTCTGCTATGAAACATGACAGATTTCTGTGTATATTTACAGTATAAAACTCTACAGTATCATCCTAGAAAATATAAAATACTGGCTATTGTGCATTGTGGCAAACAACTGGGTTTATCTTATGATTCATTCAGTTGCTCATAACTTGTAAGTTACAAACTTAAAAAAAATAGATTAAGTAGGTTTCTGTCAAATCTAAACATTATTCCTCTCTTTCATACCTGTCAGTGGGGTCTTCAAAAATTTTCTGCAGCCCAGAGGAGAGGCTTCCACTGACATTTGGACTGGAGCTGTGTTCAGCGAAGCGTCTCAGTTGCTGCTGTATTGGCGTAGGGTTAGTCAGAGACTTGGTAATATCAGCAAGAACACGAGGGAGAGGCCCCAATTTTGCCACAGTTGCCTGTAGGAAGGAATTTTCACCCTAATTGGACAATAAGCATTGTGACATCCACAACATATTGTTTTGGGGACAATGATGCCCATTGATGGAAGGATGGTAGGTTGGAGGGAGGGTAGGTATTGCATATGGGAGCGGCAAGTTCATAATGCATTGTTATGGAGCAGCAGAACCATGGCGTCGAGATGAATGGAGGAGGCGAAACAAGGTGCAGTAGACATCGAGGAAAGAAAGGAAATAGAAATTAGGATTATGCAAATAAAATTAAAAGACATGCTCCAAACAAACAAACTACTGCCATTCCGACTAAAATATGCATGCAAAGCACACTAAGTCCTTGAGTGAGTACCAGACCAAGATGGGGAGGGAAAGGGAAGAACAAACACCTTCTAACCAAAAGGAACTTCAGGATAAGATGACTGGCTGCTGTGATGAAACTTCCAAAGAAAAATGATGATGTGAAGAAAGCAACGCATGCCAACATACAGGAAGGTGCTGCTCAGGGACCCAGAACTGCAGGGCATGCAGTTAGTTTACATTACAATCCACTATCCCAGTTAATCTTGGGAAACTTGACTCACTGTCAACTGACTCTTTTGTTAAAAAACAAACCAAAGCAAAACAGTACAACCAGGTGCTCTTTCATTCTTCTCAGATATGCCTAAATAACCTTCTGGTTCCCATGACTAAAGACTAAAAATGAAGACGTGTTTTCACACATAAAAATTTGTTAACAAAGACTTTGGTCATGAATAAACTAGACCTATTTCATAAAATAATTATATGTGTATCTTACTGATGTGGCTATCTAACAACAACTTTTAAAATAATTGCTTTATCAATCTCACTCATTTTTTTTCTTGCAGCATTCTTTTTTTCTTTTTTGAGACAGGGTTTCTCTATGTAGCTTTGGCTATTCTGGAACTCTCTTTACAGACCAGGCTGGCCTTGAACTCAGGTAGATCCACCTGCCTCTGCCTCTGAAGCACTGTGATGAAAGAGCTGTGACAGCAGACCCTGCACTCTTTATAGCGTTCTTATCTTCATGGACTCCCTCAACCATTATGCAGTTTAGGTTAAAAGTCACGGTTGCCTTTAGGTAGACTTTATCATCTCAAAGATCAGTAGGTGTGTGTGTGGCCTTATTCATGCCGGGCAGGTCTTCTTATCACGGAATTATAGTCTGTACATTTGCTGATGTCATTTAAACCTAAGGTCTACGCATGCTGGGCAGGTGCTCTAACACTTAGCTACACACTCCAACCAATTAGTAGACTCCTGTACTCTCCTTAAGTAGGCGTGAATACCATTTGAAAACTACCTTGACTTGCTCAACAATGTTAAGCTAAGATTCACATAAGAATTTATTTTCCATATAACTTCAACTTAGTATCTATATAGCATTTCTCAAAGAGTAGTAGTAGTTCTTGAGAATAAGGAATGGATTACAGTTTTATGAACATTTTAAGTTCCAGTGGTCATACTGTTGTTTATATTTTTTCTAGAAAGGAAATTTACTGTTTATTCCTATACATTCTTTACTAGATATAACATACTATAGGTAAGTGGAAAATTAAAAACAAAACAAAACAAATGAATCCTTATCAGAGAATAGTAACACTGATTATTGAACTATTTTTTACTATACAATCAATTCCTCTTTGTAAAATCCCAGAATGAAGAAAATGATTGGTATGCTTTACACTTAATTATTAAAATGGCATAAATGTTTATTTATATTAGCAAATAGGTGATTTTTTTTTGTATTCTTAATTCATATTGGTAGACAGAGGAAACACCTGTATTTTCAGATCCCATGTGACTCTTGGTGCTAAAAATTATATCCAACTCTGACATACACAGTGGGAAAAAAAACTTCTCTATGGTGAAGTTAACCTAAATATGATGAACAATCTTTTATAAACCTGTTCCTTTAAAAAAGATCTCATCTTTAGAAGTTAGCAGACAAGGTTTCTCTTATACATAGATAAAGATGCATACTCTAGTATTTGGTAATTGTTTTTAGGCAAGTTTTAAGGCATGTATATATGCATAAATATACATATATCCTGGCAGGGTATATATGTATATATGTTTCAAATATATATACACATATCTAAAAACTTTTCCTATAAATTTCCATAAATATCTCACTATATAAATTTTTAGGAACATTTCATTAGCTCAGATAATTATTTAAACATATATTAATGACTTCGTGGCTCTCCAGGAACTTTTGTTGTACATCATTTACTTGATACCATTTACTTTTAGGCATCTAAAGTAAATAATGTTGCTTTAACAAGCAGAAAGACTGTATGTTATCATCACAATGATCTCTAGAATATGGACACTAAGGTCCTGCATCTCCCATTTCCCACTACCCTCCCTTCTACTTTACCTTATCAAGTTGGGAAACTACTTCCCATAGTAAGGAATGCAAAACTGACAGCTCTCTGCCCAGATCAATGTAACCATCAAAGCCCGGGGTGTTTGAGATGGTGTCTGGATTAGAGATCTCCAAAAGGAACCGCTTCATTCCACCCCATTCATGTTCTAAAAAATCATTCATGAATGCCATGTATTCCTCTTTGTTACCAAACCTGAGTTAGGTGAGAAAATAAGAAAAAACAAAACAAAACAAAACAACAACAAAAAAAACAACAACATAGATCAAAAAGACATTATTAACATTTTTAGTTGATTTGCAAAGAGGCATTACTTCTTTTTATTTTGTAATGATAAGGATTTTGTTTCTTCAAGTGGTAACTGCTATATATTTTTTAAAATACTACCTTAATTCATGTTGAAAAACTCAAGAGCAGAAACAAAATTCCTCTTTTTTTGTTCTTCAAAATTCTCATATAATACAGCCCCTAGTTGTCTGTCAAATGCTCATCAAGATATCTATCAACATCACTATTTTTTTTTTTTCAGTTTTCAAATAGATTCTATAGCAGTCTCTTCTTTACCCATGGTTCATACTGAAGACTTTCAATAGATGCCTGAAATTAGAGATCATGGAACTCTCTATGTTTTGGCCTCTACATGCACTCTTTAAACAAACAACCCTTAAATGGACTTCATAGATTCTCTTTATCACACTCAAATTGCCAGCATACTATTTCTGCTTTTGGGAAACTATTATTAAGTAATACAAGGTTCTATAAGTATTATGACACTTCATTAGCTAATCTCAAAACCTAGAGCCTATTAACAGATAAGTGGAATATACTGCATGGATACATAGAACAAATGGATAACTGGATAGTCTGGTGGGACTGAGCTAAACTTCATGAGATGTTTGCAACTCAGAAAGGTTTGTTTGTGAAACTTTCCATTTAATATTTCTGTATACAGTTGATCATGGGTAACTAAAGCCATGGACTGCACTCCTTATAAAAGGGGAGTTTGCATGGGAAGGAGCTTTTTCTAAGTCTCTGCTCATCCTCTTTATTTCATCAGAGAAGAAATAACTGTTCATGTAGATTTCAGCTATCCTACTTTAAGTCTATAAAACCTGTTCCAATATAATCTACAAATAATTTAATCAGAAATAACTCAAATATGGGCAAATCTATCTGTGCTGGCTTAGCTATGAGGTCCATAAAATTCAAATAGCAAATTAAAAACTAATCTATAGAGGACTGGAGAGATGGTTCAGAAATAAAGAGCACTAGCTGCTCTTCCAGAGGACATAGGTTATATTCCCAGCACATTCATGGTAGCTCACAACAGTTTCTAATTCCAGTCCTAGAGAATCCAAAGCCCTCTTCTGGACCCTGCAAGCACCAGGCATGCATGTGGTACACAAACATACACACAAGGAAAACACCCATACACAAATAATTTTTTTTTAAATCAAAATAATATGATATTCTTTCTTCGTTGATATTCTTTCTTATACACTGCTGTTAGAAGCTTGTGTGTCTGAATATTAAATATACCTGTGATCAATTCTGCGAAGTGTGAATTCTTTCCTGGTCCTTCCTTCCTTTTCTTTCTTTCATCCTTCCTTCCTTTCTTTTTTGAGATAGTTTCACTGGCTGGCTGACTAAATTTGTTATGTAATGTAGGCTGGCCATGGACTCAAAGAGATCCACCTGATTCTATCTCCTGAGTGCAGGGATTGAAGGTGTAGAGTCACTGTTCTTGACTTCCTAACTTCTTTTGAAAGTAAACTGAAGCCTACAGAGAAGTTGAAGGAATATAAAACAAACATCCATATTCTTTTCATTTATATCAAGTTAATTTTTTTTTTGCAGTGGGGGCTTTGCTTTCATTCTCTACAGAAATATGTATTTTTATTATCTAGAGCCATTTTAAACTAATTATAAATACTACCTCTAACTTAAGACACTAATAATTTCACGTTATTTCTTTTGATCGTCTACAGTCTACAGTACCCTGCTATCTTCTGCACATTGTTTCTAGTACCTGTTAGAAAGTAGCCAGCCTACTTGAAATAGATGATGTGACCACAGTATTTGCCTGTCTTCATACTTCTTCAATTTTTTTTTTTTTAATGAATGCTCAGGATTGAACCCAGGGCCTGTGCATACGATGTAAGCATACTACAAGCCTTTCCCTAATACTTCCCTACCTGTATTGTTTTTTCATATTGTTAAGATAATAGCATCTGTATTACTTGGCATCCTATCTTTTCCTTAGTATTCTAACCTAGTTGCTACCATTTTCATATTATTAGATATCTTCTGTAAACATTATTTTAAATTGTTATAAATACTTCACTAACTGTACCAGAGTTTAATATTTGTTTCCATTTTAAAATTACTGATGATGAAATAAAAATCTAGTAAGAGTAGGAATGTGGCTCCTCAGCCTCATCCCAATGCTCATGCATTTTAAAGCCAGGTGTTTTAAAAAGGGTTAGGGTAGTTTCACCTACTTGGCAAAGTTGGCCAGGTTCTGAATGACCTTGGCAATAAGAGTTAGCGTCCGAGATGTACGGTCATCAGGATACTCCTGCATCAGGTTGAAAAGACTGGGAGACATAATGGCTGGGCAAAGAAAACGGAGAAACAATGAGGCACTAATGAGCCGCTCACTGATGTCTTGCTTGCCTCGGTTCAGGCACTGCTGCTTCCATGATGCAAACACTTCTTTCAACTCACGAGGGAAGACACTACAGAAGGGGGAAAAATATACACACACAAAAAACCCCAAAACCTCTAAATATAAAAGTATCATAACCCATGAAAGTATAAGTGACCCCACTCTGACCCAGGATGCCTCTGTTCTAGATCTGAGCTAGGAGGAGGGGCTATTAGACACCCAGGGATGGAATCAGCCTGATTCATAGTTGACAGGAGGTGGAAAACTCACAGGAGGCCAGATAGAGATTAGAAACTGCAAGTTACAAAATTCTGGATTAGTACAAACTTGCTTTAGCTAAGTGGGAAAATGGCATGAGGTTTCTTACTGAACTATTTGATTTAACATAACATACTGTAATATCCCTAAAGGCTGTTCATGAAGAAATCTTCCCAAACTAACCATTTATTTGTGGTAGACAAAAGATCAAAATTTATGAACACATCTGACCTACATACTAACTAATATTTTAAAAAGTAAAAAAACAAACCCAAACCAAAAAACCCACCTCACACCTCTAGTAGCAACTTTTGGGTTAGAAAGTATAGCTCTAACAGCTAGATGGAAAGGGTTATTTAGAGAGGCAGCTCAGAAGTCTTGCTCATAAGGAAGAGTTAGATTTTAGACAGGACTCAGAGAGGGGAAGCTTGCAATTTCCTTCAAGTCCTTTCTTTGTGGTGACTTTCATGTGGAAAAAGTATGTTCTTTGGCTAGGACACAGGCTCACCAGTAAGAATTGATGATCTTGCAGAAAGCCAACTCACAGCACATTTTCAGGTTGCTCTGATGATCCATTAGCTCACTAGAGGAACACTTGCTGGGGTCCACTTCACAGTTCTCATCTGATTCATACAATGCTTTGATGAATTCCCCTGATCAAAGGGAGATGACAAGTACTGTAACCATACTATGCTTTCCTAACTACAGTAGGAAACAGTTGCGCATGCTTTAGAGTTTCTTTCCTCAGATCTGGCATGGAAGAACCATGAAGCGTCACTGCTTTACAGCCCAATAGTGACCTCCTCTCATGCACTATGCAGAATAGAACCAATCGCCAGCATCATAATTATTTATAAAGATAGCAACAATTTACTTAAAAATATAGTATCTTTTACCGGAAACACAAAATATATTTATTTATTTTATCATGAACGTGTATCAGAGCTCCACCTGGGTAGCATAAGTAATACCATTGTTCCAGGAACAAAACAAAACAACCCAAGCTTGATGAACAGATAATCCAACTAAGGTTTCAGGAGTAATGTTGGTGTCGAACAAAGATGCAAGCAAGGTTCTATAGGTCTGCAGCTAGCATTGGGGACAGTAATTAAACCCTCCACACAAAACTGCAGCTCTTCTCTTTATATATATCACAAGCTACATATGCTTTCCATAGACATTGGTTTACAAGCATTGGCCAGATAGCCTATCTATAAAGACATGCTTAGTATTATCTGACATCACCTTATCTGTTTAACTCCGCTATGAATGTCTTCCATGTTTTATACTCTTTTGTGCATATTTATTCACATATACGTTTCACTTGCAGGAACCAGGTTTTAATCGTGTTCAAATTCCTACCCCTTTGACTAACTCCCAAAAGCAGTATAGGAGTATACTGTTTTATAAGAGATGAAGTACACAGTCTTGTTTTCTTATAGGTGTCTCTTCATTAAAGAGGAGTGGACCTTTTGAAGATCCTTCTTGAGGCTCAAAAAGGTTACTTCTTGAGTTCAATCAGGGTCCTGACTTGAGATTTAGATTAGTCATAACAGGGGTTCAAAGCAGAACAATAATTTCTACAAAATAAAGTAGCAAAAGTAAAATGAAACATATTTTCTGTCAAAATGATTATTACTGAGGTAAAGGAAAGCTTTTAAAAAGTGGCACATGGGTGGGGGGAGAATATGAATACTCACTGTAGTATTGAGAGAAATATGGTCCAAACCTGGATCCCCGACTTAACTGACTAAGGAGCCTTGAACTGTCACTTAACTCATCTGAGCTTTATTAGCATCAAACCTGTCTTGGAGAACTGTGGTAAGGATGAAAACCCCCCAAAGTAGTATCATTCTGGGCGCTTACTTGGGCTCCATATAGAAAGCATTACTATGTACAAAATATGCTACTTTAAAATAGTTTTTAATAAAGTAAAATCACCAAACTGGTAAAGTTTTAAAAATGCTAACAATTCCTAAAGATTTGCCTGATAGCTTAAAAATTCTATTAAAATTTTGAAAATTGTTTTTATTTTTGGAATCATAACCCATGTCTAATAATGTGTTGTATGCTAAAACAAAGATGAGGCTTTTACAGGTTCGCGCCTAAAAAGGTACTTACTTTAAAATTGTGTTTGCTTCTTTGCATTTGGAAAGAATCAGAGTTAAAGGGGGCAATCACTGAGTGTAAATACTTGTATTCAGAATGTTCTATCATGGTTTCTCCTCTGAATTGTAAAACTACTTTACTTATTTATGTATGTCTTCATAAATATAAGCACATAGGTGTGCATGCCTTTGCACATGGAGGCCAGAAGAGAGGGTTAGGTTCCTGGGAGCTGGAATTACAGGAGTTTGCGGATATGTTATGTGGGTGTTGTTATCTGAACTGTGATCCACATTATTATGCAGCAAGCAAGCTCTCTTAACTGCTTAACTATCCCTCCAGCACCTTCTTTGAAAACATCTTTGAAATGAAAACAATTTAGATTTATTTTATGTGTATATGTCTGTCTATGCACCACCTGAGTGCCCAGTGTCAATGGAGATCAGAGGGTGGCATTAACTTCACTGCAACTGGATTTATGAATGTTTGTGAGCCACCATGTGGGTACCAGGAACTTAACCTGGGTTCTCTGCAAGAGCAATTAGTGCTCTGAACCACTGAGCCATTGCTCTACCCACACCCTTTTAAGGAAAGGTACAGCAGACTGACTACAAACTCACTAAAATAGTCCAGCCTTTACCTTGAAAGTGATAGAAATACAAGCATGTACCTACCACCATGCTCAGTTCTGTTATGTGTTTTCTATGTAAATCACTAAATCATTAGTACCAATATTTCATGTGTAGGCGTAAGTCAACAGGTGCTTGCATATTACTGCTGAAAGACATTTGCCTCCAACACCAGCATGGAAATTACACCTTCTGAGAGACTTATGTTTCACAGGTGGCATTTCTTCTGTGTCATAAGACACCAACAAGAAAAGATTTTAGTCAGACAGGTAAAGGGAGCTAGCAGGTGGAAGACTTAAGCCTAAACAAAGCAGAGTTTTTTCAGTAGAGAGTAATACTTTCATTAAGATCAAGACAGGCTAAGAAGCTGGCAGATACTATACATTTTGACTGACAACTTTCTTCGAGGATGGGTATTTATTGAACTCATTGTCCTATGTATGCCAGGAAAGTGTTCTACCAATGAACTACATCCCAGGCCCAACTGGCAGCTTCTAAAATCAGAGTTCACTCAATAAAGTTTGGAAATATCACCTCTTTTTTTTCTTTTTGCTTAAAGTGTATGGCACACAACAAAACTATATGGAAAGAAGACAATCCAATCTCAAGACTGAGAATCTTATGAGCTGTTTTAATGCTCTTGGAAGCTGCAACCATTTTCTTTACTCTAGCCCATACTCTTAGGTTATAGAAATCTTAACAGAGATTTCTGGGAAGTTATCTGAATTGCTTTCCATGCCAAATGAATTAATTTTCATGCCTCATTGAGTTCATCAGATATTTAACTACTCACTACTGTCTCAAAGGACTTGGTATCCACTTATAATTTCAGAGGTTTAATTCTTAGATATGAATATTCTCACCTCCATGTTTGCAAAATGAAGAATACGTGTAGAGATGTTTCACTGTTGCCTTTTATAAGACAACATAAATTAAAGAAAACCATGACATATAATTTATGACTATAGTAAGTACCTGTGTAAATGAGTTTAATAGCATCTTTTCTAGTATCAATGAAAATCAACTGTTTTTCCCAGAATTCCTATTAGATTTTACACTAAAGCAACTGTGCAGATTTGAAGTAACAGAAGTGAAAAATGAAACGAAACCCACTCTTGATGAGAGTAGAAATTAATTGTTACAAGAGCAGGTGTGCTTTATGTAAACACAGCCCTATTTCCTGACCAGTCAGCCATTACTTTTTACCCCTTATGATTTTTCTTCTTTTTCTTTTCAAGACAGGGTTTCTCTGTGTAGCTCAGGCTGTCCTAGAACTTGCTCTGTAGGCTAGGCTGGCCTCGAACTCACAGACAGCTAATATTTAAATTGTGAAATAATTTGACAACTATTTTTTCTTCCCATTTGAAGTTTTTGGTAAAAGGTGGTCTTGGGCTAGCAGACTGGTTCAGTGGGCAAAGGCGCTTGATAAAATGCCTGATGCACTTGAGTTGGGTCCCTGGTACCCACATGGCGGAAGGAGAGAACCAGCTGCAAGTTGTGTTTTCTCTCTCTCACACACACGTGTAAATAAGTAAAAATCCAAGTAGTGATGCTTCAGACTGATGAATCAACAGGAAAGGAGCCAGCTGGTGGTGGTGCATGCCTCAGTCTCAGCAGTTGGGCGGCAGAGTAAGGTTGGCTGTCTTGGGGACTGAATCTAGGGCCTCATGGATGCTTAAAAATGTGCTACCACTAAGTTCTATCTTCAGCTTTTCTGACTGTCCCTGATCCCAACATCTGACCATTTATTTGTGACTTTTAAAGACTATTTTTGACTGGACTCAGAAGTAGAAGCTTTCAGCAAGGACAGCCTACATCTCTTGGCAATCTGTTCCTGGAGTTTTTCTTTGGCTTCTTTCATTCTTTTAGCACATTCTGCAGCCTCGTTGTTTTTCTTAGTGTGTGTTTCTTCAGAACACTTGTGTTGCAGGACACGTGAAGTAACAAAATGCTGAATCTTGGGGGCTTTGGTCCTGGGCATCTTACCTTCTTTAATTAAACGGCTTTCAGACAGCATATTGGTGGATAACATCTTTAGAGAGGTTAAAAAGTTTGCAAATTCTGCTAGTTCTACTAGACACCAATCAATGAGGCACAGTAGTGTCTGTCAGTCCAGAAACATTCTTCTCTCCTTTTCTTTTTTTTTAAACAACAACCACATTGAGAACACTCCACTTTGCATCCATAATATATCCGTGAACAGGCATGTTCTTCCTCTCTCCAGTTATCCTTGGTCTATCACAAGAATGCCCCTTACTCACCAGCAGGTGCACTCTGATGTTTGTCAAGATACTCTGCTTCACGGGAAACTCTTGTTCATCATTCCCACCATCGATCTGGACCACATAACCCTTCTACTCTTCACCCAGTGCATCAGCCTGTGTCCATGCGCTTCTCATAAAAGTATGGTGTTTGCGACCATCGTCCACTTAAGTGAGTTTTTGACATATTCAACTTCATCCCAATGCAGCTGACCACCTAGAAGGCACCGCTCTTTCGCTCCCTTCTCTACTGGTATCCAGGGTTTCATTTCCTTTCTTTATTGCATTTTCTCTCTGATCATTTTTCTTTATTCCTCATCTTTCTTTTACACTCTAAAACAGTGTTTTTTAGTTCCATTCTCTTTTCATTTAGCTTCATTTAACTCCTCTGTATGAGTTAGTCCCAGAGTTCTCACCGCTCTCTAGACATATGTTCTGATTTGCTTTCCCACTTAAACCTCCCAAAAATTCCTAGCAGAACTTCAGGTGAAAATATATAAGATAAACATATAACTTCCCCCTTTCAAGCTTATACGTCTTGATTTCTGTTTATGTCTAATTTAGGGGCTGGAGAGATGGTTAAGTGGTTTAAGAGCATGTACTGCTCTTGGAGAGGACCTGAGTTTGGTTCCCGACAATCACATCGGGTAGACTATAACTACCTGTTATCAAGCTGTATGGGTTCCTGCGCTCATGTGACATACCCATACACAGACATACATAATTTAAGATAAATCATAAAACAGTGCATCATCCTTATTCATTTAGAAAGTCTACAAATTCTTTATAATACTTATTCTTTCTTTCCTACAAACTGAAAGAGTTGCTAAGTCAGTTCAACTTCAATGTTTTTCTTATCATTCTTTTTCACTAGTTTACTCCCAAAGACTGTCTCATTATTTCTTGCTCTCCATAATACAATGGCTTCTTTTTTGTTTCCAAGATTTATTATTCATTTACTTTTTTAAAAAAAGCTGTATGAGCGTTTTTTTTTGTTGTTGTTGTTGTTTTGTTTTTTTCCGTACTGTACTGTGTACTACAAGTATGTAGTTCACACAGCAGCCAGGAGATGGTATCGGATCCCCTGAAACTCGAGTTACAGAAGGTTTTTAGCCACCATGTGAGTGCTTGGAACTGAACCCAGGTCCTCTGTAAGAGCATCAAGTGCTCTTAACTAATAAGTCATCTCTTTGGCTCCTACAATGACTTTTTAATTGATCTCTAGTGCTTTTTCTTTTAAAAAAGTTCACTCTCTTAATTCCATTAAAATTATCCTACTAAAATTTTTTTGGTGGCTTTCCAATGATTAGTATAAATTGTAAATCCAGAACCATGCTCTCAAATTTTGGTTTCTAATTATTGCTAAATTTTTTGTTGTTATTCACTTATCCCTTTCATGTTCTTTTAAAACTATTTTCCTTTCTTTCCTTCTTCCTTCCTTCCTTTCTGTGTGTATGAGCTATGGTACGTATGTGGAAATCAGAGAACAACTTGTGGGAGCTGGTTTCACCATATGGATCCTGGGCACTAAATCTAGGTCACACGGTTACTGGCAAGTGCCTTTACCCACTGAGCACTCTCGCTAGTTTACTTTCATGCCATTTTTCCACCAAAAGGCATATTGCATAATCACCTGATTTTTTTTTTCCTCACGTCTATGACTCATGTCTTTCTAATTGTCTTTACAAATCCTCTGCAAAAACACAGAATTTCTCTTTTGGTTAAACAAACAGTCTCATGTCATTTCCTTGTGAACAAAACCCTCTATTCAGCATACCCATTCTTGATGGTTACATATGATTGGTAAGCACTACAAATATACTTAGAACAAAGAAAAATGGGGGATAAATGTTAAAATATACACCAAATTTCAGAGTATATAAGTACCTCATTAATATTCCACATTGATTAGTTGTTAATATTTGATATATTGTGTTAAATAAAATTTGTCATTAATTTCATTAGTTTCTTTATTGTTTTTTTATACTATGACTATTTAAAAGTTTGAGGTTACTTAATAAACACATATGTGGCTTCCACTATGTTTGTACAGTACAGTGATGTATTACGTTCTGTGTGAAGAGCTAGGTGTAAGGAGATACAAGAAATAGCTGGTCATGGTGGCTCATGTCTATAATCCTAGCACTGGGAGGCTGAGGCAGGAGGAATACTATGACAACAATGCTAGCTTAGGCCACCATAGCAAACAGTCCCCCCCCAAACCACTATTTTCTTCAAGGAACTTATACTCACTTTATTATCCTATCGCTTTATTGTGCTATGTGTTTAACATATTACCTCACTCTAGCACCTAATGACTTAATTTCATAACCAATTCTAGATCTTTCAGTGAGTGGCCTAGTTAGTCAACAACTACTAATGACTGAACAAAAACTAGTTAACAGTTAAAGACCCTTAAAGTAGAAGTGTAGAACTTAGGAACTAGCAAGCATTTCTTCATTTCTGATGAGAACTTTGTATGCATAATAATAAATGGTAGGTTAATCCTTTTAAGACTGAGGCAATACAGTCATATCACGCTATGACTAATTCCCAATACTTAGGAGAAACAGAACACCTTAGTTCTGGTGGTGAAATCTGTCAATTGTATTATATACCCTGGGATGAGAAATGCAGAGGTTAGGATGGCTATAGACACTGACGGGTTTTCTATTTTATACATGTTATAATGAACATGTGCGGTTACTCCATTGTAAGTACTACACAGAGAGTTTACAGCTGAAATCTAAATCACTCAAGTCACGTGAACTTAATGTACGCAGATTTTCAATTCAATTTGTTTGTCCTACGAGGTAAAAAAAAAAAAAAAAAAGTTAAAACTGAGAGGGAGAGAAGATATCTTCCTCTTCCATACCCAGCGCATCATGAAGGTACTGCTGTCCCACCAACTTGAGGTATTCCTCAATGGATTTAGTGGCAATGGTGTTTTCTCTGAAGATCAAGACATCATGCTCTCCACAACGATCCACCTCTGACATCACCAAGTCAGTCAAAAAATCCTGGCGGGATAATATTCAGTCAGAAAGAAAGCAGCTGAGCAGTAATAAACATCAGAAGAGACTGTGGAAGTAGCAGATACCCTGGAAACACTGCTTTAACACTAAGCCACCAAATTCCTTGGAAAGAGAAAAGGCAGTCAGGATAAAGAGCTTACGTATTGCCAGTTCCAAATTTAATTTCCGAGTTTCTTCAGAGATTTTTCTAATGCACTTTTTAGAAGATCATAATTCTGAATGTATCTCCAAGTCTCTCTTTTCAACCTCACCTAGTACTATTCTCTGCTACAGTCCCTGCATGGTGCTCTAGTTTCTTTTCATATCATTTAGTTCACATGTACTTTCTACATAGTGTTTTCTATTCACCACAAAAATCTTTTAGCTGTTCTCAGTTCTGTTCTACTTCTACCCTCACCTCCACTCCCACTATCATAAAACTAATTTCTGGAAACCTTTAGTTCTCGGTTCACAAACTGCTTCCTCCATGAAGTCCTCCTGGACCAAGGTTACCCTTTTCCACACCTTAATATTATACACCTTTTTACTCTCTGTACTTCTCGCTATAATCAGAGATTTATTTTTTAGTTACTTAATATGGTTTCTCCAGAAAACTGAAAGCTCCATGAGGCCAAGGATAGTGTTTATCTTTGTTCAACACATACAGTGAAGACACTTTCAGCATCCAACAGCTACTGCCATGTTAGATGTCATTTTATCTTCCAGTTTTCATTTCCATTTAGATGAAAGATTGCCATAAAATAGCTGCCAACTAACTGTACAACACCCATTGGTGTTTTCACTTCAGATCCACATTTGAATTCCGTGAAGACTTGTACTTAGCACATTTCTTGACTATCTCCTCCTGTACCATGGGGTTACAGTTAGCAGTTAAAGTAGGAGAAAGAGCTGGGTGCAGTGGTGCACGCCTATAATCCCAGCACTTGGTGAGGCAGAGGCAGGTGGATCTCTTTGAGTTTGAGGACAGCCTGGTCTACAAAGTGAGTCCAAGACAGCCAAGGCTACAGACAGAAACCCTGTCTTGAAAAACCAAAAACCAAACCAAACCAAACCAAACCACCAAACAACCAAAAAACAAAACAAAAAAATACCACCACCCCCCAAATCTCACAAAAAACAAAAAACCCACAAACAAAAAACAAAAACTGAAAGAAAGCCATCATTTAACATAACACTTCAGAAAAACCTTAGCTAAGCACGATGTTGCATACCTGTATCATGTCTTTAATTCTGGGATTTGGGAGGCTGAGGTTTGGGGCTATAATGAGTAACATGGTGAGACCATGCTTCAAAAAGATGACAATAACAAAAACTACAATAACAATAAAGTTTGAACATGTTGTGGGGTAATAGTAACTGCATCTATGGTATCTAACTCATGGAAATAAACTAGGAATAAGCATTTGCTAGTTCCCCCATTTCACTTTAGTTTAAAAAAACCTCTATCTCTTATAGACCTGCTAATAGGCTTTCCTAACTCAGTCTTAATTTCCCTTTCTTTTTCGGAAGGCTTTTAATGCTGGATTTTCACAGTATCTACCAGTACCCACAGCCCCATTTCCTTGTACACAATAAGGAAGGACTTTAAGGTAACACCCTTTTCGACTTACCTTGGCTCTGCCAGTACTTTGAAGAATGTGTACTAAGGCACAAGCCAATTCCTCTTTATTCCTCACACTAATTACTGGCTCAAGGACAGAACACAGCATGGTGTAGTTGCTGGTGATGAATTCTGCAAATTCTTTGTATTGTTCCATAGGCAGAATGGTGATAGTTTGGAAACGTGACTTAATCCGGATAGAAGGTCCTCCTGTCTTTCCCTTGTTGGGTGTGGGTGTACTCACGGGGTACCACTTTTCTACAAACTGGCGACCAGTCACACTGGCAGTGGGGATGTTGACTAGCCCTACATAATTATTCTTGTCCTTTTTTTTCTTTTTTTCCACATCCTTATAAATGTGAACTGTGATACTATGAAGAGGTGGAAGGCTATAGAATTCAAAATGTTCACCCCAGAAAATATTGTCTGCTTTGGTCTTGCTGGTTGTACGAGCAAAGAGGGTATCATCAAGGCACAGTTCGCAGAAATATTTTTTTTTAGGGGCAAGGTCCTTGGCTTCAATGATCCATAAACGGAGAACATTTTCAGCTCGTCTACAATTGTCCTAAAAAGAGACAACAAAGTTGAATTTGAAGCTGACATACCAGAAAGAGGATGTTTTCTTCTTAAAGTAAGGCTAATTATTAACATTCCTCTAATAGAGCAGTCAACATACAGTAATAAGAATCACTATCTCATTTAGGTTCACAGAACTCTGAAAAAGAATCTTGCATGGGTAAGACTGTTCAGTGGGTAGCTGGCTGCACCTGCTGCCAAACCTCCATTTGATCCCCAGGACACACATAGTGGAAGGAAAACAATCAACTCCTGCAAATTGTCCTCTGAAATCCATGTGGTCTGTCTGTTTGTCTCCACCCTCACCACACAAATAAATACATGTAATTAAAAACATTTTAAAAGAATCTTACAGAACCACAAATACTGTTTTACTTGTTGACAAAAAAGAATATCATGTAACTAAGTTTTCTATAGCCAGCTTTATGAGGCTGGACTAATTTCTAGGAATAAAAAAAGAGAAGTTGCTAACTAACATGCCTCCTAGTACCACTTTTATCATATATTAACTTCTGGTGGGACATGTCATCCGCTTTTTTGAGTCTATATTCACACCGGTAAAATGATCTTATTGGAGATAAGATCTAATGTCATAGTGCAAAATGTCATAACATGTATATTGTTTTTAAAACTGCCAAGCTTTAAGCCAGATGTGGTAGCAGTAGCCTATAACCCAGGTACTTGTGAGGTTGCAAAAGGACTGCAAGTTTAAGACCAGCCTTGGTTACATAGTGAGACCTTGTCTCAAGAACCAAAAAAATTAAGATCTAGAAAATTAAGATATTAATATCTTTGTTTTCTATCAACTTGATGCTTATAAGCTGATAAATGAAAAAACTTTTATTCAATTTGTTCCGACAGTTTCATACATGCATAAGGTACATTCTTTAATTTCCCTCCTACCCTCACTACACCCCTCCTTACAAGTTCCTTTCCTACACATTCGTATCCCCTCCCACTTTCTGAGACCCACTATATTTAATCATTTGGTGACCACAGGTTTAGAACCATCCACTAGAACCGATAGGTTCCTCTGGTGATGAAACTCAATGAAAACTGAAAACTGTAACTGTTCCTCCCCCCAAATCTACAAGCAGCTAATAGTTCAGCAGAGAGGGGCAGGGCCCCTTGAGCCCTTTCCAATCCATGACTGACTGCTGGCAGACCAGGTTTTGTGTGGGTCTGCTGCCAGAGCAGCTATGAGGTGATGAGAACATTGGCTGTGTATTTCTTAGCCCTTCCTTCCATTTTCCTGCGTTTACATTCTTTCTGCTTTGTCTTCTAAGATGATCCACGAGCCTTAGAGGGAGTGATATAAATGTCCTGTTTGAGACATTTTTGTCCTGTTTCGACACTCAAAGCTACCATTACCTTATTTGGCTGAACTGTTCTTCGAAGGTTTTCCATCCACTTATCTCTCTCTGAGGCAGAGTTACAGCTAAAGCATTTACTTCCACTTAAGTAGGTGACCTTCAACACAAAGATTAGAGATGAGGATATGAGACTGGGGATTTATCTTCTAATTTCTATATTTTAAGAATTAGGGACATATTATGAAACCCAGATCTTCTTACTATATGAAGCTAAAACTATTGTTTTAGTTCTGTTGTATCTTTACTTAAAATTTAACCTTCTAAGTAGCATCCATACTTCTGAGCTATGAGAACAAAGCTCATTTACAATTTAGCTGGCCTTTGGTTCAGAGAAATAAGACATAAAGGCAACATCTAAAATTACTTGTAAATGAATATGCTGATTTGAGCTAATAAAAATAACTAAAAAGGGAAAATGTCTGTAAAATAATTTGATTTCTTAAGATTGCTTCATTAGAAGGATACTAAATGAAGTTGAATTACTCTTTGGAATCCATTTCTTCTCCAGGAGGCAACCAACCCACTGAGTTCTAATCATTTATAACACTGGACATAGTATAGTATGTCCATAGTACAAGCCCAATGAACTGAGCTCCAGAAATAAAAGTTCAGTGATTTTCAACAACATTACTATTATTATTAATTACAAAACACATATAAATGACTTGATCAAACTGCTGCAGTCTGTTCATTTACTCTCAGTTCATAATACAATGAATCAAATATGACAGACTGTATACTGTGTCTGAAATGGCAGCTCCTAGATTCAGATGGTTAGTGGGGACCTGAAATGTGACTGTTGATTGAGGAACATGCAGGAGATTACAAAAACAAGCAAGGTATGGTCCTAAGTCAAGAATCACTCATGTTATAGATAAAAACGTGGTTTTGGTTGATTTTCTGAAAATTTCTTTAAAATTAGGGTTTAAATAACAGTATATGATATCTTTATCAATTTAAAAATTAACATATTGCTTTGAGATGCTATTGTTAATCTTGTAACCTATGCTGAGAATGTACAAAAGTGCTCAAGTTTTTTAAAAAGTAGACAGAGGCAAAGACATGAGCATCATTAATAACTTGATTACAAATATAATTCTATTAGCAGATTTTTTCAACTTTTCCCTTATAAGTAGAAAAATTTCTGGAACTGAAAACCAGTTAAGATAAATAAGAAACACTATAGTGAAATTGTCAAATTATTATCAACTATTCTACAGAAGTGTCTACAGTTCTTATTCCTTTTCACCTCAAAGCAGAAGTCTTGTCCAAGGATGCTACTATGGAGTGGTTTCACTGCCACTGGCTCCCCTCTACCAAGGTCTAGACATTCCACTGCACTGCACGGGCTCAGCAGGGACTCGTGTGAACGAGACTCTTTCAGTTTAGGCAGACCACGAGACCTAAAAGTAGAAGATACTTAGGGCAGTGTTACATGAGGTCTAATGAAAGGAGACTAATGAAAATGTACAAAAGTGGAAGGGGTTAAAAATAAAAGGAAGAACAAACAGATATCCTATGTAGTAACAATATCAAGCGCATTCATATAGTGCACATAAACTATGTGTGAACACATCTTTTCAACAAAGCATAGACATAATTTTACAAGCTTCAAAGGACTTCTATGCTCCTGTACAGATGTTATATTATCACTTCTATATTGGAAAATGAATACATACTATTCAGAATTACTTAACCACTTTTTATGCAAAAGCACTATTGGAAGACATTCTTATTTTGTTTGAGGGTACACATTTATTTTCTTGTATCACCAACAATGGCTGAATCCTCAGCTTGCTTCTTTGTGTGTTACTAGATTCCACTCCCACCCCAACCTGACCAGTATGCAAGAGAAAGAAAGCAAGCAGGAGGAGTGAGAGTGACAGCAAGAAAGACAAACTTTTCTGCACAAGAATCAAACAGCCTGGTTTCCATCTCAATAAGGAATTCTCTTCTGGCAAACTTTGACTTCTATACATCCTCTACAGTATAAATATGAGTAAAGAATAGAAATGCCTTGAGGAAGCGCCCACCATAGTTAAAACAAGACTCCCCAGAGAACAGCTGACACTGCCAGGCAAGCATCTTGGCTCACTCTGTTTTCTTGGTCATGGGTAGGTAGCCTAGTTCCTGTCACCAAAGGAGATAAATAATTCCCTGCCTTCCTATTGTAAACTGTAAAAATTAATGAGCTCAACATGATGGAAAATAATTTTCCTGAATTCGGCAATGTATGGTCATGCAGCTTTGGTCAATAATTATACTTAGTGACTGAAACACCCATCTGCTTCAAGTAGGTCTTAGTTATATGTCTAAAAAGAAATGTCTATGTAAAGACATTTGTTTTGGTAGAATATTTTAAATAAGCAGCTTTATTTACTAGTAACAAGGTTAATACTGAAAGGAGTTTCAGTTCTTGCTGTCAGAAGAGTCTAAACTGTAAAGCTACAGGATATTGGAAACATCACTACGTCTCCACTCTACTTAGACTCTGTAAACAAGAAACAACTTAAAGATAATTCAGTCTGTTGGTTCAACAAAAACAGCAAATAATAACGTCCATCTAAAATTTAGGCTAAAAAAACAAACAAAACAAAACAAAACAAACCTGTGTTCTGATAGCAATTCTTTAAGTAAAAAAAGCAGTGTAGTAGTTCCCATTAATAATGCAAGGTATGCACAAAAAAGGACAAAAGCCACTAAATATATATAGTGAGCATAAAATTCTACAAAGCAACAGTTGGATTCATTTCCCTTTATTCTAGATAAGAAAACATGTTTGATGTTATGTGGTGCAAATACAGTACAATTATAACTAATTTTTTTTAATCTTAGTCAATTTATCGTAATGCAGCCTTTCTCAATAAGCCAGAAGCCAGATTGAAGAAACAGGACACCATAATCTTTGTAAAACAAACAGAAAATGAGATCTCGCTGTCCTCA
This sequence comes from Meriones unguiculatus, assembly GCF_030254825.1. NCBI lineage: Eukaryota > Metazoa > Chordata > Mammalia > Rodentia > Muridae > Meriones > Meriones unguiculatus. Next base: position 78,469,242 of record NC_083359.1, read on the forward strand.
GGAACTGCTGGAAGAAAAGCTGCTCCAGCTCTGGGATGATCAGCTCACCAGGAAAGGCCACAATATATTTAAAGGAGAAGGTGTTACAATAAAGTTTCTCTTGTTATAATCTCCAAAACAGTTAAAATATGAATTCATTTTATTTAAAACAAAGTAAATGTCTACCTACATGAAGCAAGTGTACAGCCACCTGGCAGTGCAGCCCCAAACCATAGCGGTGCCACATGTCCCCGTGTAGCAAGTCACTTCCTGGACTACATCTCAGAAAACAACTCTCGGTTTAGAAGGCAGGAACCAACTGGGAATCATTTCCCTGCTGCCTGCAGTCATAGATGCCGAATAAATGCCTTTCAGGTGTTATTCAAGTCTTCAATAGAAGCCAGGACAGAAACACAAGCAATCGAACAAGTCCTCTCTATCCACAGCCTGCAGTGAAGGTGATATCCCTTAATTCCTCTAGGCTGCATCTAAGTCCTTAGGTAACACAAACAAGGTTCCAGGGCTCTAGGCTGGGCCTGTTGCCATGGTGCTACACCTTTAAGGAGATTAGAGCTGGAAAGCAGCAGGAAGAAGCTGCAGCTGGCAGGACTCAGGGAGCATGCTCTGAAAACATGGCAAAGGTGACTGCTTAAAAAAAAGAAGGGAAAGAGTAGTGAGGGCCCATTCCCATGAAATTCTCAGCTCTGGGGATGGGGAATGGTGTCTTAATAAAAATTACTTTGGGACAGATCCAGAAGGGTTGTTTCCTGTGACTGCCAGCTACCACTAGCTACTCCTACTATATCTTCTCACAATACAATCTCTCACACCGCATTTCCTTTGCTGTGCCCCCTCTAGGCAAAAGTCTCTTTTTGCATAATTTATCTGGTTTAAAGTTATTTTCTAACTTTAGAATAAGTGAAATAAAATATTTTTTTTCAATGCTTGTCCAGCATAGTTCAACTTTCAACAGCTGCCATAAAAACTCATCTTATTCAAGCCATCTGGAATTATAACTTAAAAGGTACTTACTGAAATTTCAGTAATTACTACATAGTTCAGAGTGTGGATACATACACACATGAATCAACAGCCAACATTAATACTGAAGAAATAAGCAAGCTCTTCTTCTACTCGGAAGACAGTGTCTCTGAGAAGTAATTCCCACAGAAGCATGATTACAGTAAACACAAGATCAAACAGCCTGGGGATGGCTCAGGGCAAGAAGGGAGAAGGAGCCATTATTTCAATTTTCAATATGGCATTAGAAACCCCGTGTCACCTCTAAACATGTTTACCTCCTTCTGTACCTCCACAGGCATTGATTTTCTGTAGATCCAAGTACTGAATTTTAGCGCTGGTGCCACAGTTTATTCCTCTAATGGAACAGAATGGGGATTTATTGGGAGAATAATGAGTTTAAAACAACTTTTCCAAGGTAAGCTGACAAGGGCCTTTATTAAGAAACCTTACTTGGCCTTAAAAGCAGATAATGTGCATTTCTGGACTACTGGCAGGTCCTTCCCCGACTACACTCCTTTGTCCCACACCATTAGCATAAACATCACACAGGAATAATCTGGGGGTTAATTTAACTGGAAAACTGCTTCCTACAGTTTGATTTTACATTAAATTAAGGAGTACCACATTCTACACTTCATCAACTTATGGACTGTGAGGGTATGGGCTGGCATGGGTTAAAAATCTAATTGCTGATGAAGATTACTCGCTGGTTCTGACTTATTTAAGATATAAACTACAAGGCAAGAGAGGCTTTCTGTTACCATATTAAATGCTTGTTACATTGCTGCAGCCGTCATCACTACTTAAAATCAGTCATAAAAAGAGAAAAGTGAATACTGGGGTTGGGCACCATCACACACACTGGTGGACGCACTGGTGCAAAAGGAAAAGCGTAAAAGAACTCTAATTAGTGCAGTTTGAAGTAAACACAGCTGGATTCGCTCAGCTTACCCATCTGATTTCTTAAAAAGTCACATTTCCCCCAACACTCCAATAGTGCTTGGGTTGGCTAGCTCACTCGGCCACATGTTTACAGATTCAGTTCCAAATTTAGAAATTGGGAAACTTTTAATTAAAAATGCTTATTGCCACACAAAATCCTGCACTCGGTGCAGGTGAGTTTCTGCTTAGTTGGCAGTTATGGTTCTGAACTACGTCACTGGATTCTGGGAGAGACGCTGAGCCTGTTGCTGGGTGCTGCACCACACTTGTGTTTTAACCAGCATGCATCTTATAGCACTTGTTCTGAAAATGTCCCACGTAGTCATTAATAAACCTGGGTATCTCAACACTCAATATATTTTAAAGCTGAGATCTCAAAAGACAAGATTATTTTTTCCCTGTTCCCTGGATTTTACTGTTTTCTAATCAGACATTTTGTGAACATTTCCAAGTGATTCTATTTGTTGAACATATAACTCTCCTGTATTGTAATTTTAGCACCCCTTCTCAGGCTTTGTATCTCACTCACTAGTGTTCTGTTGTGTACTCAAAACCCTCAGAGAATCTTGATAGCTCCAGCTGCACTGGCCTGTTTGCTGTAGGTGAAACCAGTCCCCACTGCTTCTGCTACTGATTTTTATGTTAGCCACATAGAGCTACTTTTGGAACAGTACATAATGCAGATTTTCCTTCTGCTTGAAGGACTGCTCTCAAGTCTCAAGAGTCTTAATGAGCCCAGATGCTGAGCCCAGATAAAAGCAGTGTATCTGTATGTAGCCTGAGTTATCATTTGAAATAAAAACCTCCTGGCTTACCATCCCACAAAAATGTGAAACATACAGCAACTTCAACATGTATACATGTACACATTCAATGAAAGGAACATAGAGACTATAAATATTAAAAGTACATTTGAGAAGTAGAAAATTCCACTGTCTTTAATAGAAGTTGTTTTATAATATATTTTTCTTGGTCTTTAAATTGCAAATGTATTAAAACCTATTAGTACAATCAAACAAATAGAAACAGATACACTGAATTAAGCAAAGACATTAAAATAAACTAAATTACACCTAGAATCCAACTCAACTAAAAGACCACTTAAAGGTGGTCTTTCTCCCATCTTTTCCTCTCTTCTGAAGCTCCCATGCTCCCCCCCACTCTCAAGTTGATATCCTTTTTTTCTTTGATTGTAGATCTATACACAAATATATATAAAAGAACTCTTTTCTTTCTTCTCCTCCCCCCCCCTTTTTTGGCAGGGGGTATTTAAGACAGGGCTTTTCTGTGTAACAGTGGTGGTTGTAATAGAACTTTCTTTGTAGACCAGGCTGGCCTTGAACTCACAGAGATCTGCCTGCCTTTGCTGGCTTGTACTTCTTAATCTAGAGGGAAAATTTGATATTGCTGTTGTTTCTGTCTTGTTTCTTCCTGGGGTCCTGTCCACCTCTTCCACTATGTTCTTGATGCAAGAGTGGTGACATAGATCTCTCTGTTTGGGCTGGCTCCCCACAATTCATTGAGCTCTGCAATGTGTCCTGTTGTGGTTTTCTGTGATGTTGCCTCTCAGAGGGTAAGGGTGCCCTACACTGCTGAAGACATCACACACTTAGGACACATGACCCAGATGACTCAAGCTAGCTCTGACCTGAAAGTCTCTTCCCTGTGGTCTAGCTTTCATAATCTCAGAAAATACTATGCAAACCACCAAGAGAAAGAAGCAAATTAGACAGTCCTAGCCAGCTGCAACACCAATGAACCACAATTATCATCATGCAAGAAGCACAACAAACAGAAATACACACATACCTAATACAGTGCAGTTCGTTCTATAATAAGTCATTTACAGTTAGCCATAGGTGGTCAGTGGTCAGGTAGAGTAAGGACTTAGTCTAGAAAATATGGAAAGAATACAAGAGATAGGGAGCATATAATTTCGGACTTGGGTATTCCTGCATGAGCATGCACTAAAATTAAGACAGACTCAGGACAGAGGATAGGAACAGGAGATGTTATCTGAGAAGAGAGAACAAAATCACAAGCAGAGCAATAATAGAAAATACCAGGGGAAGTGCTGTAAACGAAAGACTTCAGGGGGTTGACAGAGATAATGGGAGTTAGGAAGGGACCAGGCCATGTTGTATTTTGCATAGTACACTAATATTATAATAAAAGTATTATACACATGCAGTAAGATATTACAATTGAAATTTCATTTGTGATACTGAGATAAAGAGAGGTGCTATTCCAAAGTGAGGTACTAGACAAGATATAGTGTTTATAAAAGAAATGTTCTGGGACTAATTCCACTATTTTGAACCCTCAGTTAGATCAAGACCATAGAGAGTGACCAGAAAGAGGAAAAGTCAAAAGACTTGGGAGGGTGAATTCTGAGTAAATTGTGTGGCTCATCCCCTTTTCTCTACAATACATATGATTAGTGGAAATGGGGTGAGGTTTGATTCTTTCTGGATAGCTAGATGATCAGAAATGACTAAGTGTTGGCAGTGACTAAGTTTTGGAGTGGTCTGTACTCCTAGTTCCTAATGGTTGTCAGTGCAAAGAATTTATGACTGTTCTTTGTAGTTGTGAAGATACCAGAACAACAAAAGTTCATTCTTGGAATGGGCTGGGAGATGGCTCAGTGTGTAAAGAGCTTGCTGGAGAACTGAATTCTGTAACCCAGTACCCATGAATGAACTAGGCATAGAATATGGCTATGGTCTCAGTGACAAGAGACCGGGGAACTGCAGTAGGCCAAGTGGTGAGCTCCACGTTCAAGAGGAAACACTGTCTTAAAAAATATGGTGGACACTGATAGAGAAAGACACCTGATATGACTTCTGGCCTTCATGCCCTTGCTTGAGTGTATACACTTTCTCCACAGAGCTCCTTGAATGAAACTATAGGTGAGAGCGTCCTTAGAGATGAAAAATCCCTCATGGACTCCTCAAAGAAGCAAGATACAAACATCTGTCAGGTTCACAGACCATAATGGAAAACTAAGATGGTACTAGAATAGAATGTCTGATCTCCTTTCTACTCCTGTGTCTATTAAAAAAAAAAAAAATCCAAAAGTTAGGGCTGGCAACAAGTACTTGAAATCTGGCAATGTGTAGATTCAGGGTTTTTCATCATTCCATAGTCTTAAGTGCTTGTGAACAAAAGGCAAAATAATCAGATTTTTCATGGTCTTATGCCCTCTCACGTGGCACAGATTGAATGTCCAAACACAACTAATATGGATCCTAGAAAATGATTTTGCTGAGTTTTAACTGATTAGATGACTTTTAAACAATGACTCTGTGATATTCTATTGTTTTTTTCTCTAAAGTGTTCCTCATATCCTGTCTTTTGACTTTGCATTTCTACTGCCAATAGCCTCCTTAGAGCCTTCATTATATGTCACAATGGCTTTACAATAACTGCTCCCCCAAATTTGGTCTTTGCAAAGCAAGTGATCTAAAATGTCATACTCCATAGTACAGGCTTTCTCCATTTACAGCGTGGCTCTATGTCATCTGCCGAGAACTGTTTACCGGCTCTTTGCTGCTTGTAGTCTACAGTCTAAGCTCCTTAGTTTGACATTTAAGGACGTAAAAGAACCGAGCTGAAAAATATTTCTTCTCATAAAAGACATATTCCCTCAGACTTCTAGTTTCAGCAATTTTACCAAAAATTCCAATGTCACTTCATTACCATGTTCCCCATTCCTAGTTCTTTGCATATAACCTACTGTTTTCTTTCTAGAAGCTTTGAAAGGATAGAAAACAAAATAAAACAAAGCAAAACCCCAACACTTTAATGATCTGATATCTTGCGATGTTACTAGCAGATGTTTCTGTTCAGGGGTCTTTACCACTAACTGTCCTGAAAATTAGGTGGCCTCTCCAGTCTGGACATTTTTCTTGTCTGGGGACATTTTCTTGAATTATTCCTTTGACAAGGTCTTCCCTACAGTCTCTGTTCCTTTTTCTATAATCTTGTGCACTGACTCTTTCATTCTTTCTGTTATTGATTTATTTTGTGTGTGGGTGTGAAGTCAGAAGACAACTTGTGGGAGTGTGTTCTGTCCTTCTACTGTGGATGTCCCAGGGATGAACCCAGGTCATCAGGGTTGGTGGTAAGTGCCCTCACCTGCTTCTGCCATCTTGCCAGCCTGATCCTTTAATCTTCTGTTACACTTCTGCAACACTGACTATTTTATCTTTCATATTAACTTTCAAGGGCTTCTTGTTTTTTCCCTTTCTACTACGTAGTTATTATTTTATAGGCGTACGATTTTACTTGTGAAATCATTTGTTTGCTGTGAACTTGCTCTCTCTTTAGTAGAATATTTTGATCTCTGTTCTTCATTTTTGGGTATTTCTTTGGAATCTTTAAGACACGTGGTTATATGTTTGAGAGCACGGCACTAAGTGAAAGCTCAGTGGAAACTGTTCCTGGAACGAGCTCACAGACTAATGAGCTCCATTGTAGAGTGCTTCCTGGCCAGCTGTTTTTCTTTTCTTTAAACATCTTTCTTGAGATATCACCCACACAACAACATCCATCCACTTAAAGTGTACACAGTTATCAGTACATTCAGAATTGTGCAGTCCTCACTGCAACCCATGCCCCAGATATTTTCACCACTGGGAACAGAAGCTCACTACTCCTTTGCATTTATTCTTCTTTGATTGGATTTTTCTATATCACATTTTCAGTTTTTGACAACTACTAATCTCCATGCATATTCTTATTCTTGACACTTCCATATTCTACAAATGGAAACACAATATTTAGAATTAGTAGTCAAGATAACACTTATCCCATAGATTGGGAAAACTAAAGTGATTAGCTTTTTTCTTAAATGTCTGTGTGTGTGAAATGTATGCTAGGCAGTGTTGTATCCCTGTGCTGTGCCCACAGTCCCTGGCAAATGTCTTTCAATTATCATTCTTTCAAGGATAAACTCAGTCATACACATTGTATCATGTTTCAGTATTCCCTTCTTTTTATGGATGACTAATATTATGTGGATATATTATGTTCATGTAGTCATCTGTTGATGGTCATTTGGGTCATGATCACTTTGGTAATCATGATTACTATGAATAATGCTGCTGTGAACATTTTATGTTCATGCATTTGTATGGATGTTTTTATCTGGCATGTACTCACCAGTTGGGATTTTAACAGAGAAAGACAAACACGACCACTATAAATCTTTCTGGGGGAACTTTAGTTTCTCCAGTCTATGGGATAAGTTTTATCTTGAATACTAGCTTTCTATAGTAGGGCAGGATCTGAACTCTTCCAGAATTCTGGAAGTATGTGTGCTAAACTAATCCTCAATGGCAAATGCTAGCTAGCTGACCATTTCTCAATATCTACCCTTTTCTCTGAATATAAGACTAGGCCCTTGCATTATCAAGAGGCACAGTATACCCAATTATAAAAATTTACAAAATAAAAGTTAGCAATGACTAACCAGGGATCACTGGACTGTTTCATGGAAATTCCTTTAAAGAGAGAGAAGTCGGTAGTAGGTAATACCCTTAAAAGGGTTCCTCTTTTCTGATGCCTAAAAAATGGATATCATATGCAAAGCTAAAACAATTACCACGTATTCATAAAGAGCTCCTTGAAGATCCTGAGAATGGCAGATTTGCACTTTTATGTGAGGGGACAATGTATTGTTTTAGTGATTACTGCTTTGAGTATCTGATAACAGCTCATTTATATCTTAAGTGATAAGACTTCAGAAATCCTTTTTGTATAGCAACTGTATCTGATTAATATGTAATCTAAAATTGAGATTTTAATAGTTTTATTAGCATAGAAATAAAGAAAAAGAAAAAGTCAAAATAAACCCTTTCTTTCTGCAAGCTAGTTTAGTAATTTTTTTCCTCCTCTTTCTCCTCCTCCTCAGGACAGGACACCATGACAAAAATAAACAGAAAACACTGAGCTAAATAATAGCATGTCAAATGGGACTAATAGACATCTGCAGAATATTTCATCCCAACACTGAAGAATATTCTCAGTAGCCCCCAGGACTTTCTCCAAAACAAATCATACAATACACAAATAGAATAACAGCATTGAAAAAAAAAAGAATAACAGCATTGAATATAGAAATAACTTTGTATTCTACGTCATCATAATGAAATTAAAACTAGAAAGCAACAAGAACTACAGAACATATATAAATCCATGAGGGTTAAATAATAAACTTTTGAATTTAATGAGTTACTGAAGAAATCGAGAAGTAAAAAATACTTTTAGAATTGAAAAAAACTTAAAACACAACATACTAGAATCTATGGGACTCTATGAAAGCAGATCTAAGAGGAAATTTTACAGCTAAAAGTACCTACGTAAAAATAATTAAAGTGGGGCTGGAGAGATGGCTCAGCGGTTAAGAGCACTGGCTGCTCTTCCAGAGGTCCCAAGTTCAATTCCCTGCAATTACATGGTGGCTTACAACCATCTAGAAGGTCTACATACAGACAGAACATTGTATACATAATAAATATTTAAAAAAATTAAAGTGTTCACAAATAAATAGCAGTCTACCTTAGGGCCTGGGAAAACAAGAACAAGCTAAACTCCATTTCTTTCAGTAGACAGAAAGAAATAAGATCTGTGTAGAAAGTAATGAGATGCAAACATGAGAGAGAGAGAGAGAGAGAGAGCATATCAATGAAAGGAAGAGTTGGTTCCTTGAAAAGATGAAAAAGATCAATAAGTTATTAACTAAACTAACCAAACAAAGAGAAGCGCCCATTTAATAGAATTAAAAAGCTGGAGCGCAGGCTCAGCAGTTAACAGCAATGACTGCTCTTGCAGAGAACGTGGGTTTGATTTCCAGTACCCACACATGGTTAACAACTACCGGCAATGCCAGGACCAAGGGTAGCAAGAGCATTAAGAGAAGAGGGCACTCTTCTGACCTCTGTGGGTATTTCACAAATGTGATACACAGTCATACATGCAGGTAAAACACTCAAAAACATAAAAATAAATAAATCTAAAACATTAAAAAGATCAAAAGGGATTAGAAAAAATTCAGAAAATCATAAGAACATATCTTAAAAACTTGTATTCAACTAAGGTGGAAAATGTAAAATGCATAGATAAATTTTTAGAAGCATATGATCAACCCAAATTAAACCAAGATGAGAAAAACAGCTTGAACACATTTATAACGAGCAATGGGATTTGAAACAGTAATGAAACATTTCCTAGCTAAAAGCAGTCCAGCTCCAGATGGATGCGAAGTTTACCTATAGACCTTTACAGAAGAACTAACATTCATGCTTCTCAAAGTAGTCAATAAAATAGAAAATAAGGACGGATATGCATTGAACTCGTTCTACAAACCAAGTTCCCTAATACCAAAATCAGATAAAGATACAACAAATGTAGCAATTCACACAAATGGACTCAGATATTATACAATCATCTCAACAGATCCAAAGGCATTTAATAAAATCAAGAGACTAGAGCAGATGGAACATATAACAACATAAAAAGGCGATATATGACATTATACTAAATGAGAAAAACTTGAAAGTATTTTTGCTAAAACAAAAGATGATGAGAGTTTCCACTCTCCATTCTTGTTCAATAGTGTTGGAAGTCTTAGCTGGAACAACAACAAACAGCAGCAACAGCAACAACAATAACAAAAAGATAGAAAAGGGATACACATAGGAAAATAAGTCAAAGCATCTCACTTGTAGATAATATAGTATTTTACAAAAGAGACCATGAGTCCACCAGAAAACACTTGAATCTGCTAAACACTTTTAGCAAAATGGAAGGACCCGAAATTAACTTGCAGAAACCCAGCACCTTCTTATATACTAATGATAAATACACTGAAAAAGAATAAGAGAAACAATTCCATTCACAACTGTTTCAAACCAGATTAAACAAAACCATATCACAAATTTTGAATAAACCAAACTAAAGAACAGCAATGGAAATTTTATCTATAATGGAAAATTTAAAATACTGGAGAAAGGAACTAAAGAAGATACTAGAAGAGAGAAAACCTCTATACTCAAAGGTTGGCAGAATATTGTGAAAATGGCTACATGGTGAGTTCTAGATCCAACTATTTTTTTCTTCTCTTTTTTAAAAAAATATTTCTTTTATTTTTGAGATTATAATAGAATCATATCCTTCCCCCCTTCCTTCCTTTTCCTCCCTTCTCACCCTCTCACATAATCTTCCCTGCTTTCTTTCAAATTCATAGCCTCATTTTTCATTAATTGTTGTACATATATGCACATATATTCATAAATATAACCTGCCTGGTCTGTATAATGTAACTTGTATGCATGTTTTCAGGACTGACCATTTGGCATTGGATGACCAATTGGTTGGTGTACTCTTCACTGGGTAAGACTATTTCTCCTGCTCTTGGCATTCCTTAGCTGCCTTCAGTTCTTTGTGTAGGGTGGAGGTCTTGTGTTGTTTTCCTTGTTCAGCTTATGTATGGACAGTCATGTGAATGAGACGTTTTAGGTATAGCTAAAGACAGTCTCACTGAAAACTCCCTGATCCTTTGGCTCTTAACTATCTCTGACGACTCTTAGGGTGCAGTAGTGGCATGCATACCTTAGCAGTAACGAACAGCTCTCTAACTGGACTCAAGGCCCACTCAACAAGAGGGAAACTGGTACTGATAACCTAGCCAACTACCTAGAGCTAATAAAGCAGCTTTACTTCTCCACTTTACTAAACCACTATAATCCCTAATTATGTTCTATTTGTCCTTAAATTCACAGATAAGTGTAGTCCTCACTTCCCCCCATCAATACAAAACAAAACAAAACAAACAAAACAACTCTGCAACAGACAGATCATTACAGAAAACCACAAACAATCAAATACAGAGTTGTGGAGTCCAGTCCCAATGAGTACATCTAGACAGACTTTTAAATTTCACAATTTTCTATGCGGTCCACAATAAGGAGATCTCATAAAATTCAGTATGGAGACAACTCTAAAATAAAACTGAAAATTCTCTACCTCAGAAATGTATCTCCTTAATTTATTTGTGAGGAAGGTAACAGAAAAGTGTCACTGACTAGAAAAAAAAAAGATTAACTCCAAATCTCCAAGTATACATAAGAGTATCTATCAAACATGAAAGGCAGACTCAAGTTTAAATCTAGGTCTACTACTTGTTTAACTCTGGATAAGTTTCTCAGTCTCTTTACCTCTAGTTCCTTAACTGTAAAGTGAGGATAAGAACAGCATCCGCAGCTGTACGTACAGAAAGTGGAAAATGCTGGGTGCACAGTGAGCACTCAGTAAGCACTGGCAATACTAATCATGTGCTGACACAGCAGCACTATTTCTAAAACCGTGAATGCTGTGAGATATTAAGATGTGACTACGCATATACTCAATGATTTCAAAAGGATGGTATCTTTAATTAATCTTTAATAATGTTAACATGAATTAAACATGCGAAGTTTACAAAGTTAGTAGTTCTATCTATTGAAATCCCTACTTTCTTTCTATTATGTGTCTTCTGCAAGTGACTATAAACCCAAGACTAATTTTAAATGCACCATACAGAAATAGTAGCAAAGAGCACAGATGCCAGAACCAAAATGCCCATGTGAAAGTACCATTTTTGTTATTTACAAACTGCATGATTTTGGAAAAGATTATTTAATATCTCTGTGCACCCAATTCTTCATGTATAAAATCAGCATAAGAACCTACTTATTACATAAGGTTATTATGGAGACTAAATAAGATAACCATACATATCCAGCACTCAACAATTTTTAGTTATCTCTGTTATCCCTTAGAGTTGACTGAAGAAAAAGAAATTTACTATAACCAGTAGAACTTGATTTACAGAAACAGTATATCTGATTCTTAAAAACTTATATATACCCAAACTCTAGTATTTATATGCTTTTTTATACACTGGTCAACTGCTGAGCCAACATTTTGGACCTTGTCTCAATATGAGTAAGACAAAAAGAAAATCAAATTTTGTATTGGATTATTCTGTCACTGATACAAAGGTATAAAAAGTTCAAAAGCCTTATCAAAATCCACCCGAAGCTAGGCATGGGGATTCACATCTTTAATCCTAGAACTTGGGAAACAGAAGTAGTTGGATTTCTGTAATTCAAGGCCAACTTGGTTTGTATAGTGAACTCCAGGCCAATTAGAGCTACATACTGTCTCAAAATGAGTAAGTAAATAATACATTCTAGCATTGGCTTGTCTTTGTTTTAAATAAACCATGTCCTACCTGTCATCTGCATTTCGAAGGGATGGAAGTCGAAAGCTTGTGTTTCTGTCAAGCTTCGACTGACTTTTGGTCCTCTTGATGGAACCTTTCAGGCGCTTGCTGAAGAACCCCTAGAATGAAAAGGCAGAATGGTGGGAGAAAGAACAACTTGGGAACCTTGCTTTCTATAGGGAACTTGCAAAAGGAGTTTAAAGTGAAAAGGAAAGACTGGGCCAGAATCTAGCTTTCTTTTTTCTTTTTTTAATTTTATAAACACTAGCTATTTGAAACTTCTTGGTAATGAGATGAGTTTTTTGTTTTTTTGTTTTTTCTAATGTGAAAAACAGATAATTAAACTTGTTGGTAGCATCAATCTTAATTTTAACACTAGTTGTGGCAGATAAAAACCAAGTTTACAAATGGACTTTTAAGACAGCAATAAAACAGACAAACATACTGTGTTCTAAGAAATATTATCAGTAATTTCAATAGAAATAACACCCAATGATTTCCTAATCTAAGAAAAATAGTTAACTAGAACAACATGTGCAAAGTCCCTGAAGTGGGAAGGTAACTGGTGTACAAGAGAAACTCAAGACACTGATGGAGGAGGGTGGGGGAGAGTTAACTAGGTAGTATAAGAATTGTATTGTTAGTCTCCAAAGTGTTATTATAATTTGGTCACATCACTTTGAATGGTGTTATTTACAAAATTAATTCAAATGCAGATAAACTATTTTAACTGAAATATAGGTCATCTATGCAATCATTAAAGTACTGAAAAGTTAAAGAAAACAGTGTTTACATGAAGTCACAACCTGTGACCTCAACCACCAGATCAAACTAGCTCAAATTCCGGCATGGACTGAGGAGGAGCTCTGAGGTCCCACCTCTAGCCAGACAATACACTCAATACAATACACTCAACTGAAGGCTGCTGACTGAAGGGGAGTCGGTTTTCTTCAGGGATATGAGCTCTGATAGGGTGCCCATGCTCCAGGGGATGACCTTATACTGTGCACAGACTGGCAGCATTAAGTGGAGTCATTGAAAAAAAAAGAGAAAAGAAAAGAAAAAGAAAAAAGAGTACATCAAATTGGGAAGGGAACATGATGCTGCAGTTTTGGGAATAGTTGGAGGGAAGGAAGTAGGGGTGGGTTTGATTGACTAAAACACATTGTTATTTATGATGAAATCTCAGACAATGCATTAAAAATGAACAAAGCACTCTATTCTGGCGACCTCTTGCCACTGCACCAAACTACAGAGAACTCATCATCTCGCAAATAATGATCATACAATAAAAATAAATGTTGCATAAATTCAAGAATGAAGATGATCACTATTTACAAGACATCATTCTGGAATTGTCAGGCATGTCACTATACCTTGTTTTCAATCATTCCTCTCCCTTACCCTCTTCTCTCCTTGCCAAGCACTGGCTAGCTCTCTTCCTTCTCCCATACAGCCCCCTTTGATTTCTTTTCAGATTAGTTCCTTACGCCCTTCTTTATCTCTTTGAACTTCAGTTTGAAGTTTTACTTTATCAGATAACAAAAGAGCTATTCTAACTTGGTTCTGGCTGCTGCTCACTTGGCAGGTTGTTTCCCATCTTCTGGCTTTCAATCTTTACCAGGAAAGCATGTTTCTTGAAGACAAACAGAGTTGATCTAGTTTCTTTTTTTTTTTCCTTTTTTCTTTTAATTTTTCATCAATTACACTTTATTCATTCTGCATCCCCCCCATAAGCCCCTCCCTCCTCCCCTCCCAATCCCACCCTCCCTCCTCCCTCTGCATGCATGCCACTCCCCAAGTCCACTGATAGGGGAGGTTCTCCTCTCCTTTCTGATCTTAGGCCATCAGTTCACATCAAAAGTGGCTGCATTGTCCTCTACTGTGGCCTGGTAAGGCTGCTCCTCCCCAGGGGGAGGTGATCAAAGAGCAGGCCAGTTAGATTATGTCAGAGGCAGTCCCTCTTCACATTACTACGTAACCCACTTGGACACTGAACTGCCATGGGCTACATCTGTGTAGGGGTTCTAGGTTATCTCCATGAATAGTCCTTGGTTGGAGTATGAGTCTCTGGGAAGTTCCCTGTGTTCAAATTTTCTTGTTCTGTTGCTCTCTTTGTGGAGACCCTGTCCTCTCCAGCTCTTACTATTTCCCAGTTTTTACATAAAATTCCATTCACTCTGCCCAACAGTTGCCCATCAGGCTCAGCATCTGCTTTGATAGTCTGTAGGGCAGAGGCTTTCAGAGGCCCTCTGTGGTAGGTCCTGGGTTGTTTCCTGTTTTCTTCTTCTGATGTCCATCCTCTTTGCCTTTCCGGATGGGGATTGACCATTTTAGGTAGGGTCCTCTCTCTTGCTTAGTTTCTTTAGATGCACAGATTTTAGTGGGTTTGTCCTATGTTGTATGTCTATATGAGTGAGTATATACCGTGTGTGTCTTTTTGCTTCTGGGACAACTCACTCAGGATTTGATCTAGTTTCTTAACCCAGCCTGTACCCCTTTATTGGTGACTGAGACTATTTACCTTTAAGGTTATTACTGAGAGAAATTCACTAATTCCTGTAGTTTTGTTTGTTGATTTCTGGTCGGAAGGGTTAATGCTTGCTTTTATTTCTTCCCTTTTAGTAACTGGTTTGCTCTGTTTTGATCATCCCTTAAATGAAACTGCTTCCATGCTCTTGTGATTAAGCCTCCACTCTTAGCTCTTGTATACATAATATTCCTTTTTCTTTGCAGTTATGGCTTGCTGATCATGAGATCACTTAGTTTCTGCTTTGTTCTTGAAATATTTATTTCTCTTTAATTAAAAAAAATAGCTTCCTGGGCACAACAATCTTAATCAACAGATACTACTTTTCAGAGCCTAAAATGTATGACCCCATACTTGTTGGCATCTGGATTTACTGAAGACAGATCTGATATTGTTTCTACCTTTGTAGGTGAGTTGGTGTTTCCTCTTACATAAGGTGAATATTTTTATAACATTATGGCTTTATTCACTCATGAGAGAAAGATGAAAAGGTCCTGGGCTCAGTCTCCAGCATGAGAAATAACTAACTACACAAATTTAAAAAGAAAAATGAAAGAATGTATAAAACCCAGAAAAATAGCATAGAGATGCAATTATCTAATCTATATTTTAAATTCCAGCTTATTATAAGTAGATTTGAAGAAAGAGAAAGAAGTATCTTTAAAAACTATTTCTTTAAACAGTTACTGCCTGATCTGTTATAGAGAGTTGCCATTAGTTCTCAAGATAAATGTTTTATTTACTATGTCTCACCAGAATGGTCTCCTCACCAGTGGTTCTCAATCATCCTAATCCTGTAACCCTGTAGTACAGTTCCTCATGTTGTAGTAAGTCAACCATACACTTATTTCGTTGCTACTTCATAACTGTGATTTGCTATACTGTTATAAATCATAATGCAAATATCTGATATGCAGGATATCTGATGCCCTTTGGGGTTGCTACCCACAGATTGAGAACCACTGTTTCGTGTGCTCAGAAATCTATTCAGCAAGAAAGACTTAATGACAGAATTTTAGATGTACTGTTAGGGTCGAATGAGATTCAGGCCAAGGACTTGACCAAATATTAATTTATTTCAAATAAAAATACAGATAAACACTTGACTGATACTGTCCTAATAGATGTTCATTTATATAGCCCTTGAATTTTACCTTTTATTGATGCTTATTTCACCACACTCCATTACTGTAATATTTATTAAATAAGATTTATTTTATGCTTATTTTTTTGTATAGAATTTTATCAGGAGTTGTAAGAAAAATAAAAATAAAACAAATGCAAATTCTGCCATAGAGGAGTTTGTAATTTAACACAAGATTCAGACACTATATATAAATATAAACATAACCTTACTAGAAGACCTGAAATGGCTGAGGGAAGAATCTCTGAGCACAGATATTATTATTATAAACCTCTAAATTGAAACATCAAGTAGAACAAAGATTGACAAAATCAAAATAGAATAGTCAATGACTGTGAAATGAGTACACGAGAAGTAGCATGCATATAATGGCATACTGACAGAAAATAAAACAAACAACCCCCCCCAGAAAAACAGAAAAAAAATCTATGAAATAATGCCTGAAAATTTCTCAAATTAAAATCAGACACCAGAGCAAGAAAGATCCACAGAGAACACCAAGCAGCAGAAATGTTCCTAACAAACTAAAGACATCAAAATTCCGTATATGCATATTTTTTAAAGGTTTATTTTATTTGTATAAGTGTTTTGTCTGAATGTATGTATGTGTACCACATGCATGCCACCGTAGTTCAGAAAAGGGTGTTGGAGCCCACAGAACTGAAGGTATTCATGGTTGTAAGTTATGGGGTTTTCTGCAATGACAATGAGTGATCTTAACCACTGAACCATTCCTCAGCCCCAAATTATGCATATTTTAAGCCAAAGAAAATCAAAGTTAAAGAATAAATACTAAAAAAATCCGGGAGTTGAAGAAGAAAATTCACTTCATGCACAGAAATAAGAATGACTTCATGCTTAAAGCATATCTGAACTTGCATGAAATTGGTCTTATGCAGCCCAGTACAGCAAAAAAATTTAAAAATCTAAAAAAAAAAAAAAAAACAAACAAAAAAGAATTACATCTTTTCAGAAACCATGGAAACAAGACACATGGCAAAAAACTAAACAGGTGAGAGGGGGAAAATACAATACAAAACAAAACAAACAAACAAAAACGCTACTACTTCAGAATTCTGAACCTAAAATTATTCTTCTAAAGTGATGGAAGAAGTAGTCATGATTTTCTCAGACAAAAAAAAAAAATGTGTTTCTTATTAAAAGACTTGCTGAATATCAAATACCAAAAAGAAGTTTGGTAGAGAAGACGATAATCATTACAGAAGTAAAGTGAGTCTAACTGACACACTAGAGAAGAGAAAAAAAAAGACAGAAAAAGAGACAAAAATAATACAGAACAAGAACAATAAACAAAATAGTAACAAACACGTTAGCTGGTAACCCATCAATAATCACTTTAATATTAAAAGTATAAATGTTATCAGTTACAATGCAACAGGATTAAACCATGCACTGTTTAGAGAAGGTCATTTAAAATACAGAGAGATGGAAGGCAAATGAACTGTGAAGATGTAACTTGCCAACACCAGAAAAACTACATTCATCTCAGACAGAGCAGATGCCAGAAAGAAGGTACTAAGATCAGCAAAGTAACAATAATAACAACGTAAATGTCCCCAAAGACAACAAATTCAGTGTATGTAAACCTAACGAGACCATCAAAGAACACAGGGCAAAACTGATAAACTGCCAGAAGACGGCTCTGCTATGGTGTTATCAGAAACGGACAGATCACACAGGCAAAAAGTCAGAAACCATAGTAAAACGATCAACTGAACATAACTGACATCTATGGAGTATTTCGTTTTATAAAAGCAGAATAAATTCTTCTGAAGGTCTTAAGGAATTTCCATGGATAGAAAGATTCTACGCCATGAAACCTACTGTAACAAATTTAAAAGAACAGAAATCATGTAATGATTGTTTTCAGACAACTATGGAATTAAACTATAAATGAGTAAAAGAAAGATGACTGACAAATGTTTAGATTACATAATATACATTTTTTTTAACTGAAAAAGAAAAGGCTTATTGACTTATGTGTGTGTGGTTTATGTACAGGTCAGAGGAAAATTGTGGGAGTCAATTGCGCTCCTGCGGACTGAGCTTAGACCCTCATCCTTGGCAGCAAGCATCTTTATATACTGAGCCATCTTGCCAGCCCAATAATATACTTCTAAATAGCATATGAATCAAGAAGGAATTATGTAATTAAAAGAACACTTTAACTAAATGAAAATGAGATCACATCTAAATTTGTGGAATGTAGTAAAAACAGTAGAGGTGAATTTACAGTATTAAATATATACTATATTAAGAAAGAAGATCTAAAATCAATAACATAATGTTTACTGTAGGAAACTAAAAAAACACTAGCAAATTAAAAACTAAGTAAACACAAGACTAACAACATGGGTTTAAGTCAATAAAACTGAAAGCATAAAATCAAGAGAAAAATCACTGACCCTAATTCATATTTGTTTCCTTGAAATGATAAATAAAATGAATAACCCTATATTCAGGGTAAGAAAAAAGACAGTATACAAATTGCTAGTATCAGAAATGAAAGAGAGTATATTGCTATAGAGCTCATCAATTTTAAGATGATAATAAAGTACAACTGTGCATCTAAAATTGACAGCCTAGATGAAATTCCTTCAAAGTCACAATCTGCCACACTCAAATAGCAAATAGCCATCAGCCTGTCATGTAGTAAAGAAGCTGGGCTTTCTAGTGTGTGCCTGTAGTCGTACTTTTAGCACTGAAGGAGGAGTAAAACTGCTTGAGCCCAGGAGTAGCCTGCGCAACTTGGAAAGACTTGATCTCGAAAAGAAAAACAAATTGACTCAACAATTAATCCTTGAACATAAATTATCAGGTGAATATGTTCCAATTAGTGAGTTCTACCAAACATTTAAGGAGGAAATTATACCAATTACTTATCATCTCTTTGAGGAGATGTAAGTACAGAGAATACTTTGTTTTAGGTTTATAAAAAAACAAAAAACAAAAAAAAAACCAAACAAACAAAACAAAAAAAACAAACTCAGTGGTTGGTACAGAATTGCCATATAATCACTCCCTCTATACACACACAGCTGTTCTCATTATCATCACTTCATGTTCACGGGGACATCTATTAAAAATGATGCATCTACTTTGAGATCATTACTGTCCAAATGCTATAGTTTTCATTAGAGTCCATTGCCGGTGCTGTTTTAGACATGTAGATATGTATGCTTTAGACATGTGTATATATGTATGCACATCACGGTACCATTCAGAGTATTTTCATTACCCTAAAAATCTTCTGAGTACCACCACCTAATCATCCATTAACCATCTGTAGCCCTCAGTGCTTTTGCTGACTTTTTACTGATTCTGTGATTTTGCTTTTTCCAGAGTGTCATATAGCTGGAATCATGTGATATGCGGATGTTTTTAGTTGACTTCTTTCTTTAAACAACAGGCATTTACCTGTGTTCCGCTCTGGTCTGGTCTTTGTTTTCTAGTCTTTCCTCCGGCTCATGTTGACAAGTCTCTAAGCTTAGAGATTCTTTGCTCAGCTATGCTCTACCAGCTGTCTTTGCTACAGTTTTTAATTTCTAACATTTCTTTCTAGTTCCTTTTCAATTCCTTCTTCTTTGCTTACACTGTCTATCTGTTCTGTTCCAGCTGTCCACTCTAGCCACAAAAGTCCTTAGCATATTGATCATAACTTTTAAATTTCCAAATTTGTGATTCCATCTGAATCTGGTTCTGATATTTTCTGTCTCTTTAAACTATATTTTCTACTTTTTCATATGTTTTATGTCGATGCAAAAAATTACACCTCTGTTCTTAAAGGGAATAAGAGATAGTTTATTCTGGAGTCATTCTGAGTGGCGATGGTCCTGGAGCACAGATTTCGGTTAACCCAAATTTCATGTTCCAATATGGAAGCAGTCTCATGAAGTTTTTACTGTTTGATGGAACAGAGAAAGTTATAAATCAAGGCAAATTTAAAATACATTTTTGGGTACATCAGAGAGGCAGGTACAACAAGATGGGAAAACTTTCCTATAGGTTCAAAATACTATCTGATGGCATTCTTCTCTTTTGGATTGGTAGAAGCTAGGTGTCTGTTAAACCAGTAGAACTAATTTCAGACACAGAGAACAAGGAATGGCTATTTCAGGGGATTAGAACTTAGCCCAACTATGACAGTATCCAAAGAACAATACAAGCAGTTCTCAGCCTTTGGGTTGAGACCTTGTCGGGTCAAAAGACCCTTTCACAGGGGTTGCCTAAGACCACAGGAAAACACAGATCATCATTATGATGCATAACAGTAGAAAAATCACAGTTATGAAGTAGCAACAAATAATTGTATAGTTGGAGGTCACCACAATACGAAGAATTGTATTACAGGGTCAAAGCATTAGGAAGGTTGAAAACCACAGAACTAGACCCACTGAGCCATCTCCTTATCACTGTATCTCCCTTTTATTAGATTAAGGAGGCAACATAGGCTTTCAAGATGAGTTGTTTTGAATTGAGTCATTAAACACAAAAAAAAAAACAAACAAAAAAAAAAAAAAACAAAAAACCCTGGCAGTTTGTAAAAGTACATTTTAAGAGGCTCAGAAAAATGAGATTCCTGGTTACTTAGGGGGAGAGACCTACTTAAATCCATTAAAAATATACTTGATTTTAAATATTATTTTACATGAAACAAAGTTTACTTTAAATTTGTTTTGATTTATTTATTGCAGGTTTGAGTTTGACAACATATATATCTCAATTATTTTGGTTATCTTGCTTTACAAATTAAGCTTTTGAACAACCAATCTTTTTTTTAAATAGAATGATTTTAAGAAATATGTTGTTGGATGTGGTAACCTAGAGAGCTGCCCACAGACAAAAGGAATAAAGAGATGACTTTTTCCTTCTTTGTTAATGCAGTTTGTATTACACAAAAAATAATTGTTACAGATTTGACTGACTATTTTCATTGTTCAAATCTGTTGGTTGAGTATACTGAATAAAAATGTTGAGATTTTTAAGAGATTCTATTAACTGGTTAATTTTAGAAAACTTTTTAAATTGAATCACTTATTCTTGACAAGGTAGACTGTCTCTGAGTATATACTTTTTAAATTTTATTTTATTAATTACACTTTATTCACAAAGTGATTACATACTTTTTAAAGTGGAGACTGAAAACCATTTCTTTTGGGGAAATGCAACTTAGAATTAACTGTCTCTTGGAATATGTGCACTACAATGTGATGTTTACAAAATATGTATTAAGTCATATTTTCAAATACTAATTATGGACATTTAAGGTAGTTCAAGTTTTAAACATTTATACCATAACAAATTTTTCTAACCAAAAATTTTGTTTTACTTAAGACACTCTGTTTTTATTCATTAAATAATAGCTAGAATTGTTACTACTTAAAACAAATATACCAAGTTATTCATATGTAAAAGCATGGAATATCACTTAGACACTTTCTGTTCACACTCTTTCCGTGGATGCTAACTTTAACTGACTTCTTTTACAAGGCTTCCCGGTGCTCATTCCTTGTGCAGGAGTCTGATGTAAACAAAGAGCTAATTACAGTTACCTTGCCCTTCTACAGAACTCCAGTGCATGGCCTAGTTATAAAATGGCATTTAACTCATGTTAATCTTGATATAAAAATCTTCCTCATGTAACTTTGTCTTTTAGTGTTCCTCCCAAGTTGTACAGTAATTACCTCCTGACCTATGTTCTGGATCTTTGCCAACCATTACATTTTATCATGGCCCCTTGGATGGACCCTTCTCTGAGGCACTGCTCCCCTCATTGCCCTTTGTCAGCCAAGAAGCAGTTACAGGAGAGATCTGGACCTGACCCCCTAAAAGCAGTTTAGATGATCTCTAAAAGGGGTCTAATCTGCCATGGGCCATCCAATTCATTACTCTTTTTGCCACTCTGGACATTGTTTTGAGGACTGAAAACTAAAACAGGTGGACTTGAAGCCTCCTCTGTATCAGTTAACCTCTCTGTCTCATCAGCTCAGATAATGACATCCTTTAGAATCAGCCGCACTCCCTGACTGCTGCTGTACTCTTGAGTTAAAAAGGGCTAGATCTGATTACTGGTAAGGATGGGATTCTGTCTTTCCTTTTTAATATGCTGCTTCCAGACCAACAAATCCTAACTGGTTTGAAATGAGATCTAGAGACAAGGACCAGAAAAAAACAAAACAAAAACAAACAAACAAACAAACAAACAAACAAACAAAAAAACTAAGCATAAGCCCCCTCTTATATATGGGCTTATATATGGGCTTCCCACTCTAGTCCCTCCCCTGGCTCATTCGTTTTTCTTCCTGTTTATATTCATACTTACGTTTTAACTCTGTCTTTTAAATAGTTAACTTACGGAATTTCACCCTATACTCAAACAAAATGTTCCATGCAAGCTCTCCCAATAGCTTTCACCCTACAACAGCTTCGTTTGTTTCTAATACATCTGCAAAAAAACTTGTGATGCTATGGAGAAACTATGGCTACATGGAACCTTCATCCCTGTCACCCTGGGCCAGATACAATTCTTAACATTAGTCCTATTTTTTCCAGTTCCCTTCCTTTGCTGGTCTGTAGCTCATTGTGGTGCAATAGTCCAGCAATGGGAACATCACTGTTGTTCCAAATTAACTGTATGCCCACTTTCTTGCACTGGCCTGCTCTGTCTCTCTTGCCTCCTTCCCTCTCCTTCCCCTCCCCCAACATTCCACAGAAAATCTCAGTTCTACTCTAGAACCAGACCACCTGCTTCTAGCCCTCTAATAATTATTTTGCAAATCTCTTTAGGAATACAGAATGGCAATTGCTTATCCATTGCAGCTCATCAAGTTAAGATTCTCCCCCTGCTACAAGATCAAAGGACCCCTTCTTCAATGGACTTGGAACTATCCCCTCTAACACAGACCCTTCTGAGCAGAAAACACCAATAACTAATCTGTCCTGTATTTTTATATATTCTGTAGCTTAGGAATGATAGTTTCCTGCTGAAAGGCTACACTTCTCTGCTTCCCATTCAGACTTCGTAAGTCATTTCTACCCATTTTGGGAGTGGGGGCATGAAAGACCACATTCCACTCTCCTTAGTAGGCACTTCGGCCTTCTACACATATAGGTGTCAAAGATGCCCCCCACCATAAATAAATGGTTCTGCTTAAGGTCAGAGCAAGACTCTCTCTTTCTGCCTTCTCTCCTCCTAAAGCTGCTTTCTAAACTAAGTTTTTAACTTGAGAATATGGTAGATCATCTCCTATACCTGACATCGCCTATATCTGATAATCAGTGGTACACAGAAAGTAGAAAGGATGGGGCCTTTCCCCTTCTTATCATGACTGTATCACAGTACTCCATAAAATTATGGCTTAGAGTAAAAGTATATTTGAGGTTTATACCATCTTGATTCAGCATCCCTTATCTCTGTTTTTCCAATACATATAATACTAATACTGAATATGAATCCAGGGTGAAAGCCTGTTGATTAGGAACATAGATGAAAACTATTAACCCAGAGGAAAGAAAGGCAATAAAAACAGGTTCTGGAATCTCAGATTTGTGTCTAGTTCATTAAGAGATGTGTCCCTGGTATTCACAATGATGCTTTGTATGTTGCCGGTGCTCACTAAATATTAGTCAACTTAATGAATTTATTGAAAGCTTTGTGCATATCATACCTGGAAGAGTAGATGTTTTCCAATGTTTACTTTATTAAACCATTTAATCCATGCAGCAACTCCATGGAATAAGTATACACTAACTTGCTTCAGTTTAAACAGCTAGTAGATACTGAGTGAAGATTTAAACCTAGCATACTGCAAATATTTAAATGTTTTATTTATTAGTGTTTTTACTGAGCGTTTATTACTTGTCATATACTTGAGTCATTTGACATTATCAGTGGAAAAAAAACCCTCGCCTTCTTTAAACTTAATGTGCTAGTAGACAAAGAATAAATAAGAACATAATAAATAAAAGGGCAAGTGCTACAGTAAACTAGAGTCATGCATAGGGCCTTGTTGATGTTAAGTGGTCAGGGTAGGTCCCATAGGGAAGGACCACATTTGAGTACAACTTAAGAAGGCCCCATAGCCTGAATCAGAGGGAAAAGTACTTCAGGCAGCAGAAGCAGGCTAGGTAAAGGCTTCAAGGCAGAAACCTGTCTACTATGTTCAAGGAAGCGCCAGGAAGTAAAAAAAGTCAGTGTGTATCTGTATCTGTATCTGTGTGTGTGTGTGTGTGTGTGTGTGTGTGTGTGTAAAACGATAGGAAAAAAGCAGGACATGAAGTCACAGGGGAGTCAAGTGCTGTTGCTCCCTGAAAGGGGAGGACAGGTAGAAATGTGTGGATCTTGTAGACCCCTATAAAAACTTCATTTTTACTCTTAGAAAGGAAGCCATAACAAATCAATAAGGATGGGTGAATTTTTCTGACAAAAATATCCTTCCTCATTAAAACTGATAGGTGTAGTGACTTAATATGGCTGAAGCAAAACATGTGCAATTGATAGTAAATTTCTTTTATTAACAGCAGGCTATCTCATATAAAGAAGATAAGTAACCCTCTTAAGGTCACAAGTCGATAAGTGGCAGATTTTGAGATTAAGCAGCCTGACTTCTGAACTCTTGTTGCTTAATTACTATGTGATACTAATTCTCCATATTCTAATTCCTCTTCAGTGTTCTAAGCACTGTAACTTATTTTCCCCATATGTATTGTACTGACATATATATTAAAAATTATACGACAAAAAAAGCATTATATGAAGAAAGTAGAAAATAGCAGCAAAATTTCCAGTGTAAATTTGACTTGGTGCAAATCCTATCTATACAATCAAACTGAAGTGAACCCTGACAAAATTACTTTTATATGTACCTAATCCTGAAGTTACTGAGTATATTAAAAAGACAGAACTTTTATATCACTTAAAAACAAATGAATACCAATATGAAAATGTTTCCCGCTTACAGTTACAGTATCTGTGTCCTACAGAGTATAGAAGATGTTTCTGTAAATTTACAACAAAAATCCATCAGTGAAAATGGAAACAAAAAAGGCTATGCATATCAAGCTTCCTCCTGACACCAATCTTATCTAAACATATTCTAATTAAATACTCACAAGCAAACCAACAAAACAACTCAAAAACTTCTACCATACTCAATTCAATTGTAATGTGGGTAGAATTACAGCAAAGTTTTGCTTTAAGAATTACAGTATATAATTTAAAAATATAGTACAAAAGCCCATCATTTGAAGAAGCCCATAGTAAGTGATAGCACCAAAATGACTTACTTTAATTAGTTGGGGATTACTATTTTCCTTCAAACAGAGGCTGAAAACCAGCAATTGCTGGCATAAAAACAAATGCTGGCTTTCTCTTGATCTTGGTAGATAAAACAAAGATAAGAACAAAAGTTGTCTACCACCTATACATTAGAGTAACCCCGAAAGACTGAACTTGGTTATCTGGCTATGACTGGTGGTGGAAATAAAACTGCTGCTATGCAACCGCTCTCTGAAGCCTCAGTGGAGGGACCAGGAGGCGCTGACATGCAGTATCCTGGCACTGCTGCTGCTCCCTTAAGACAGGGAGAAGTGGAGCTAGAGACATGTCATCACCTTTCCCAGGAAAACATGGGGCTGTGCAACAAACCTCTGCTTGAATTTTTCTCACAGCAGAGACCATCCTCCAATTCAAGCAATGAGGAAATTTTAACAGCATTTCCTTAAAATGCAGTATGACTCACTAAGAAAATGTCACCTTGCCCTCTTGGAGAGACTAAGGTGAGAAATGACTTCATTTTTTACTTTTCAAGTTATAATTTAATTAGTAAGTTAATCTGTATATTTTATCATCAATTGTAATTTGTCTAATTAGAAAGACTAAATTCTATCTACATTATTCCCTTTTATTCTCTCTTAGTTTTCTTAGGAACATGTTAGATGTTTAATTAATGTTGACTAAAAGATAACTATAAAAAATTAGTAAGGAAGCTGTGTGTGGTGGCACACACCTTTAATCCCCAGCACTTGGAAGGCAAAAGCAGGTGGATCTCTGTGAGTTTGAGGTCAGACTTGTCTACAAAGCAAGTCCAGGAAAGCAGGATAGCCAGTGCTGTTGCACAGAGAAACCCTATCTCAAAATAAATAAATAAATAAAAATTATTAAGGGAAAGGAAAAGAACAACTGAAAATACTAAACTTTACCTTTCAGTCATTACATATAGTTAATCTCTATAACTGGAGTCCAGATCAGATGGGAAACTTAAGGTACTGTTAATAACAGCAAACAGTTACAAAGTGTTGTATAGTTAACAAATAGTTTCAATATTAAGCAGGGTGGTGGTGGCAAATGCCTTTAATCCCAGCACTTGGAAAGGAGAGGCAGAGGATCTCTTGAGTTCGAAGCCAGCCTGATCTCCGGAGGGAGGTTGGGATGGGGATGAGGAGAGGGTGTTGAGAGATAGAGACTCAGGACGGCCAGGGCCACAGAGAAACTCTGACCGAAAAACAAAAGAAAAAAATAATAAAAACTATCACAAAACTGGCTTTAGAGTCACTGTATCATAACTGTTACCAGGTACCGAGCCCACAGTGTGGCATTCGCTGTGTGTACACTAGCTCATTCATTGTTCCCTAAAGCCCGACAAGGCAAACACTAATTAACAAGCAGTTTCTACATTGGTATCACTCTCCCCCAGTTTAGTTATCAGAGAGGGGAAAAAAAGAGTTTATCAAATATCAAACTAAAATCGTTTTCCTAAGCCTAGCACTGAATAGTGGGGCCTAGGGTAGAAAATTCTGTAATTTTTGCTCATTTGTTTATGTTATATTTGCTTGGTTTGGGATCAAACCTAGGGCCTCTGCATTTTACAGAAGAGTTCTACCACTGAGCTGCACTCTCAGCCAAGAGATCCACATCATACACAAGATTCAGTGATTATTCTTTTATGAGCAAAGTAAATCCTTTATCATGAAATTTTAAATAGAAAGCCCAGGAATTAATAAGCATACGTCTATTAACCATGCTGAACCAACGCTAACATGTTGGTATTGTCTATACACTAAGTGTAAACACAGGCTCTTGAGATAACTCTGTGGGTAAAGGTGCCTCTTATAAATCTGAGATCTGAGTTGGATCTGTGCAACCCACACAGTGAAGGTAGAAAACAAGACTCCTGTAGGTTGTCTTCTGAACACCTATGCACACAAAATAAAATTTTAACCTCATTTTTTTAAAATTAAAAATATGTGTTGCTATAACTGCTATATGTAATTTTGATATGTTACAACTCTATAGAGACAGAAATGGGATATGTAACACACTTTTATGATATTCTGTACTTTAGAAATTAATTTCTATTTGATAATCAAAAGAAATCATCTCAACTGTTATGTACTATATTTTAAAATATGTTAAAATAACTTTTCTTTTACAATATCCTTCTTAAAGTATAATGGATAACAGTGGCAATTAGTTTTTTTAATTTAAAATTTTTTAAAATTTATTTACTTTACATCCCAATTATAGCCCCCTCCCTCATTTCCTACCTGTTCTACCCTTCCTTTTTCTTCCCCCCTTATCCCTCTCCCCTAGTCCTCAGAAATGGGGAGTCCCCCTCCCCTGCCAACTAACCCCAGCCTATCAAATCTCATTAGGACTATGGCACTTAGTTTTCATGTGGCTAGCCTGATAGGCATTGACCAGCATCTATCTAACCAAGACCTTTTCCATCAGCAACATTTCCTTTCATGTTCCTCTGCATGACAGTCTGATTGGCGCTGATAGCTTTATCTTCTTCTACAATGTCATGTAAAGGGGATCATACAGTAAGTACTCCTGAATTTTAGCATAACATTTCTGAGCTCGACCCACATTGCTACATACATCAGATTTGTGCTTTTTCATTTCACTGTATTGTGGTGCCAAAATTTACTTATCCATCTGCCATCTGGCTAGTGTATTAAGGCTGTTTCCGTATGGGGCTATTAAGAATGCAGCTTCCATGAACACTTGCTAAGAAGTCTTCATGTACCACATTGAGTTCTGTTTTAATAACGGAGTATTTTTTTTCTCCCTTAGATTTAATAGATATTTAGATTTTCAGAAAAATGGGAAAAACAGTACAGAGAAATTTTCTTTAGCCAACTTCCCTTAAGCTTAGGTAAGCATAATATAATGAAAACTAAGAAACTAAAGAGGTACCATATGAACCTAGCTACAAACTGAAATTTAACCAGTTTCTTTACTATGATAATTTTCTATAATATTGCCATAAATGTGTGACTATGAAAACTATAATTTTAAGACTGAAGACATTTTAACCTAAATTATAAATTGGAATTTCACCAGCTTTTCAACTGCATTAATTTTTTACTTTAACATTTTACCACAAAGATGGTGTTGGCTTAAACAATACAAACTCATTCTACAGTTTGTAGGCTGGATGTGTAATATAGAGCTCTCTTGGCTGAAATCAAGGTGTCTGGAAGCCTTAAGGAAGAATCAATCACTTTCGTGCTTTTTCCACTTTGTAAAGGACATCCATATATTTTTTAGCCCTTTCCTCCATCTTCCTAAACCAGCAACGTTAATAATAACCCTGTGAAAGGTTCTTGGTGTTTTATTTTTTTTCTCTGTGAGTATGTGTGGTTTATGCTTGTATGTCAGTATGTGTGTGTGCATGTATGTACATTGTATGCAACTGTGTGTGTGTGTGGGGGTAAATGTATCTTTGACTGTGCAGTGGCCCGAGAAATGTGTTAGGTATTTTCTTCTATCACTCCTTGTTCTGTTTTTTTAAGGTGGTCCCCTCCTTAACCTGGAGCTCACAGTTTCTTGGCCCAGCCGACAATCTATTCCCCTCCTCCTCAGTGCTGGACCATGTCTAGCTTTTATGAGGGTGCCAGGATTTAGACATGCTTGGGCAGCAACCACTGAGCCAGCTCTGCAGTCCCACTGTAGAATGTATTATTACTGAGATCAAATGACCCAAACTCCCTGAGTGGATCTGGCTGAGAGTAAAGCACTGTTAGATATTGCTACAGCAGTTCTTTATGGTAAGCATTCTTTCATGATTACTAATATTTCCTGTGAATGAGCAAAGCTGCTAATAAGTGGCAGCTAACACTCTTCCCTTTTACCTAGTTGCCTTGACCAGGGAGCTGTCAATCTAGAAGCCCCTTTCTTGCAGCTAGCTATATTGTCATTATGGCAACCCAACTGCTCTGAACATTTCCATGATGTGTGGCTTATACTGTGGCTATAAAGAGAACTGTACTCTCAGATGTTGGCTGAGACCACAATATTTGCTTCAGGTGGTCTTATTCCAATCAGAATAGTTCCAGCCCAAAACAGTGGGAGAAAACTTCACTTCAGACATGAAAGACCTTTGTGACCCTCCAGATAACCTACAATAGAGAGGCATGCCCCTGGCTGTTCTGGACCTTGTATTAGTAGTCCTCAGTAAAAACATCGTGAGTCACAGAAATGAGGTTGTGTTTGTGAAGGCTGTGAGTGGCCATTTATATAAGGCTTACTTCTGATTGGTGGGGCTAGAAGACAGGCTGTGATTGGTGGATTTACAATCTGAGCACAGGCATTCCTTCTCAGCTATGTAAGCAGGGTGTGCGCACGCGCGTGTGTGTAGGGGATAGTCTGGGAGGTTTCATTCCTATGAATAAATAACTCCTCCTCATGTTGCAACATTAGACTACAATAAAGGTTTCTTCTAAATGGTCTTTTACCTACTTGTAACCTTTATAACTGGTAAAGCAGGTTCAGTTGGTTGCACAAAAAAACAAATGACCCAGGGTTTCTAGGCTAGGCAGTAATAGTGAGGAGGTTGAGAATTCCACAGTTACTGAGAGGTAAGAGCACACTTCAGCGAACACTCAGGACTTTACCACTAACAGGAGCTGAGTGCTCAACCCTGGGATCTGAAGCCTGAACTGTAACAGCAGGAGGTGGCTGAAGAGTTCTCTGAGTACCCTAATGGAAGTAGTAAGACAAAAGATGGCAGAGACACTGAGACTGTAGAAGTCACACAGGGCAAAAGGGAATCCAAGTTCAGTTGCTATTAGAGTTCCGGAGCTACAATCGTTAAGAACTGCAAGCCCTCAAACTAACTGCCAAGGAGCTGTAACTCTGGCTGCTGCCTGTCGGGGAGTAAATGTGGGGAAATAAACTCCTGCTTTGAGCACCTCCAGCAATTAAATCTGCAGCTTCAAAATTTTGGTGCCAAATGACTGTTTCTCTTTAGAAGAAGTTGATCTTATGAGCTTGTGGAAACCTGCACCATTAGTTCTAAGGGAGCTGCTTCTTGTCTGAATAAAAGAACACTTAGCCAACTTTGTGATGCTGTGACAATTTTGAGGGTGGGGTACATTGTTCTACTTTCTCTACATATAGCAGTTTGTTCTTTTTTAAGTACTTATGTCTTTCCCATGTTTTAAAATTATAAACGTTGCTGCAATGAATAACTTTGTGCCTATGCATTTTCATGTTGGCGGCTTATCTTCAAGGAGGGGACTGCCAGATTCTGAATAAAAATGTATTTAGAGAATATGTTGTTTGTCACATTTTCAGAACAGTTGTTCCAGCTTGCCTTTCCATCAACAATGTGGGACAGTGTCTGCTTCCCACATGTTCACTGCTGAAGTTGCTGACTTGTTTCTGTCAGCCTGAAAGGTAGACAGTATTTCTATGTTTACATTTCTCTGAATGTGAATACCAACAATTTTCAGAATAATTTTTAGGTTTCCCCTTTTCCTTCCCTCTTTCCCTTAAGGAAAGACTTGTACAAGAGGTGGAGGCCCAGCTCAGTAGCCTTGTGGAAACCTGCATCAGTTCTCAACTAACTACCTCTAACTGCAGTCTGGCAGAGATCTAATGTGCCCTCTGGCCTCCACAGGCATGTTTACTCATAAGCACATACTTTGTCAAAGACAGACAGACACACTTTTCAAAAAATCACTTGTTTATTCCTTTCCTCAGATCCCCCAATTTTTAAATGTCTTGTGCTCTGAGAATTTGTTTTCAGACTGTCAATAGTTGTAAAATATGTAAAGTAGTTTTCAAATAAACCATTTTTCAGTTTATTAGCTGTCTTTTTCTTTGTTGTGGCAGTTTATACTATGTAGTTAAAGATATTTTATAAAATTATTTGTTCATATTTACCATTTTTGCTTTGGGTATGTGCGTGCCCCTTGGTGGTCAGGAACAGCTTGTGGAACTGGGTCTACTCCTCCATTTTCACACAGGTTCAGGAAATCAAACTCAGGTGATTGGACTTTATTGGCAAGCTGAGGCATCTTACCAGCTTTTAATAACATTGTTTTTTGGTTATATTGATTGATTCTTTTTAACTGTTTCTGGATTTTTGGTATCTACCATGGAAAACCTGCCCTGTGTTAAGGTTAAAGAATGCTTTTTGTTTGTTTGTTTTTTTAGTAGTTACTTGATCTGTTTTTATTGTCTATCTACATATAGTTCTCCAGTCCTCTTGGAGCCACTGTGAAGTATGATATGCATAGTTAATTTAATTTTTCCAAATGGTTCCATAGCTGTCCCTATACCACTTAGATAAATACCAACCATTTTTAAAAGAAAATCATTGTTGATTTTTGTAATGCCAGATCTCTACTGATTATGCAAGAACTTTTGTTTATATTGCTGTTTTCCTCTGTCTTGACCTACAATTAGTTCTATTTTATAACCTCTAGTGAATCACAATACTAGAAGGCAAATAAAATCAAGCAAATTAAAGTCAACTTTATATTTGTGTAATTTTTAAGGAAAAGTAGATTACTTCATAGTTGTAGAGTAAAATGCTAATAATAACTAGTCTGCATTATTAAGAGAAATTCAAATCATTAAAACAATGCCAAAACTTCTGTTTAAGAGGGAAGGTTCAGTACTTGGACTACTCATTTGGAAATTAGCTCAGTTTCTCACTCATGCAGGCAAGTGCTTTCTTATGGCTGAACAGGGACTAAGAGCTGATCTCAAGTTCTGAGTATGAATATGAAATAAGATAGCTTTAAGGCCTGAAATATTGAGAAATGATGGATCAAACTAAAAGAGAGAACACTGTCCTAAAGTGAGGTCTATTTAGCCTATTAGTCCATCGGACAGTCTCCCAGCTGTTATCATGGAAGTCCCCAAAAGCATTAGGTAACACATGTCAAAGGTATTTCTCATTGTCAAGGGAGATAGACTAGATGAATTTAATTGAAAATGTCTGTCTCTCATTTCTTAGAAATGAGAGGACTCTAAGAATTACAATATCACAGATGGAGGGAGACTGAAGACTATTAGTTATTTAAAAAAAATAAAATTCTTGCTGCCTTGAGTGAAATGGAATGAACCTAAAATCACTCTTCTGGATAGTGGTAAGCCACAGGGAACTCTTTACTAATGTCTGTTGGGTTATCCTCTTTTTTTTTTGTACAGAATAAATGAGGGAAAAAAAAGAGAAATGGAAAGACATATTGTAGAAAGGATCTTATTAGGCATATTATTTCTATAGGGTATTTACTGATTGTATTGTTTCTAATGTTATAAACATCTCTCTATTATGAGTTAAGTTACAAATTGATTCTGAGACTCCTTTTTATTTACAAACCTCCACATATCTTACAATACGGATACATGTTATTATTATAAGAAATATATAACAGTGTCTGTTTCCCATAGCATCACTGATGAAACTGTTGCCTTTCTTGGCCTTTTGTGGCAAACACACTCAGATGACCTTTTGTCTGCTCCTAATACCATTCCTTATAAAGCTGGATTTATTGGTTCTTTTAACTGAAAAACTTGTCCTATGCTAAGGTTTAAAAAAAAAAAAGCAGCTGTTTTCTTTAGCAATTACATAGCCTGATTCTATCGTCTTCCTATATTTATATATTTAGGTCTCCAGTCCACTTGGAGATCACTCTTTTGAGATTGTTTTATTCAGCAGCAAGGTGTATAGTGTCTCCAGGTTACATTTCGCGTTCAGTTAAGACAGACAGACAGACAGACAGACAGACACACACACACACACTTCAGTACAACTTGTTTAGGCAATGGAAAGATGGCTGACGCAGGGGAACTGCCACAAGATTGAGGCTTGCTGAGGCTACACTATAAGTTCTAGGCTAGTCTTGACTACAATGTGAGAGCCTGTCTCAACAAACAAAAAACAATAAAAGATTTGAGATGAGGTCAATCAATGTGTTCTTAGTCAAACAAGTATTGTACTGTAAGCGAATACAGTAAATCATACAGTTCTTTCTTTCTTCCTTTCCTTTCTTCTCTCCTTTTCTTCTCCCAACTTTTTTGTTTTATTTTATTTGGGGGGGGGAGAACAGGGTTTCTCTGTGTAGCCTTGGCTGTCCTGGACTTGATTTGTAGATCAGACTGGCTTTGAATTTATAGAGATCCACTTGCCTCTATCTCCCCAAGTGCTGGGATTACAGGTGTGTGCCACTGTGCTGGGCCTCCCCCCACTATCTCTTTAGATAAGGTGTATCTACATAAGCCCTAGAGCTGCCTAGAATTCACTATAAAGCCCAGGCTGTCCAAAACTCACTGAGATCCACCTGCCTCTCCCTCTAAAGTGCTGGGATTAAAGGTGTCAACACACCTAGCATACAGTTCTTTCTTTACTAAAAATTTCTACATCCATCCGTCCATCCATCCATGTTTGTGTGTATACCAAAGAACACATATGGAAATCACAGGACAACTTATGGGAATCAAATTGAGGTCTCTAGGCTTAGTAGTGGCAAGTGCCTCCACTCACTGATCATATTGCTGGCCCAAAATACAGTTATAATTTTTTTTTTTGCCTATTTTAGAAACAAATCCTTAAATGCCAATAAAGTTTAATCCATGTATTAATAGCCTGACAGAAGTAGGCAGGATGATACAAGCCTCTTAGATCATATGTTGAGAAA
Organism: Meriones unguiculatus; assembly: GCF_030254825.1. NCBI lineage: Eukaryota > Metazoa > Chordata > Mammalia > Rodentia > Muridae > Meriones > Meriones unguiculatus. Next base: position 78,503,085 of record NC_083359.1, read on the forward strand.
AGTTCAGATTTTTTTTTTCCCCAACTACAACCACCTAATTTTCAAAGAAAAGTACTTCTGAATAAGAGTGATCTCACTGTATAAAATATAGGTAAATAGGACAGATCATCAGGTTTTGATCTTCATTTCTGTTGGTTACTATTGTCTTTTTCTTGTTCAGTTTTTAAAGGGCAGACAGGAACTACATTTCTACATAGCCAGCTATACTGTGAATGAAGGGCAAACGCATAGGAAAAATAATCTTCACAAGTCATTATGTTCCACAGAAAGAACATTTTTTTCCTATTTACTATATTCAACTTTTTTAATTGTTTCATTTAGTAGATCAACTGAAGAATCTTGAAAAACAAAAGGTATGCAAAGCTGATTAGCAAAACTACCAGCATAGAAGAGTAACAATGCCCTTGCAATTTTCATCGCTTGGATAATAATGCATACACATACCACCCACCGATTTAAGCGAGCTTTCAGAAGCATTCTAGGAAAAAGGGCAGTCTGATATTGAGGCTATAAAGTGAATAAGAAGGATTCTGGGACTTCTAGAAAAGTGGCTCCTAAATTGTGGTTCTATATAAAATGAATACAGTTGAGGGTGTATTTTAGTGTTTACTTAATAAACAATATTCAAGATGTATATCTGGGGAACATAAATAGCAAAAATTGAAAGAGTAAGATGAAGACTTAAACACTCATGATTTTATCTCTGCCCCCCAGAGTAATCCGTGCAAGCCAACTAAAACGAAGGTTTGGTCATGTACTACTAGAGCTACTTGAAGACTTTCTTACTTGAAGCAAAAGTCAAGAATTTCAAGATTATAGGGCTGAGGAGATGGGTAGCTCTGTTGGTAAAGTGCTTGTCACAAAAGCTGCAAGTCTTGAGTTTGATTCCTAGCATTGATATAAAAAGACCACAGGTGTCCATCACCCCAGCATCAGAAAGGTGTAGACAGGAGGAGACCTGAGTCTTGCCGGCCAGCAACCATGGCTGAATCAGCAAGCTCCAGGTTCAGTGAGAGAACATGTCTCAAAAGATAAGGTATGGCCTGGTGAGATAGCTCAGTGGGTGAAGGTGTTTGCTGCCAAGTCTGATGATGAGTAGTAACAACAGAGTTTAAATTTTGTAAAGAAAGCACTCTGGCAACAATGTGAAGGATAAATTGTGTGAGGAGGAACTGGAGGCTAGAGGTGAGTGAATTAATAATCTCCGTCATGACACAGGACTGGCAGTACAACTAGATGGTATCATTTTAAAAGGAAGGGGCAACAGTTCAAAATGAAGAAAAAGAATGCCATTGCACAAAACATGAGGTTGATGCCTGGGTTGACACAGAGAGAAATGATTTCCAAAAGCTGTTTTCTGACCTCCACATGTGTCTTAACAAGTGCATGCAGATGCATGTGAATAAACATACACACACTTTAAAAATGTAATAAAAATAAGGATTTAGGTGGGGCTGGGGAGATAGCTTAATGGCTAAAACATTTGCCATGCACACAAGAGGACGGGAGTTCAGGTCCCTAGAGCTCACATAAATGCTGGGTGGACATGATACCCCTCCTATAGTTCTAGCCTCAGAAGATGGAGACGGAATTCCCTGGATCTGTCTACCAGAACTACCTCTACCAGCCAGCTCTGGGTTTGATGGAGAGACCCCATTTCAAAGAATAAAGTAAAAGAGTGATCTAGAAAGATTCCCAATATCAATCTTGGGCTTCCAGATGCATGATCACACACATGTGCACCTGCACACACATGTGCCTACACAATGGCATACACCACACTTGTGAAAGGACAGAAAAAAAAGGTAAAATGGAGAGCCGCTGAGAAAGAAACCTGATGTTCTCTGACCTTTGCATGCAAATGGACCTATCTACGTATGTGTCACACCTTACATTTTCATATACAAGAACACAGTACACACAAAACAAAAAAGGGGATGGGAGCTTCAATATTGCAACCACAAAGCATTCAACTCCATGCATGGGACTTTCTGAGTGTTGTGCTTAGATACTGCACTGATTTCCTCTTCATGAAGCTGGCGTTAGTACAGTTCAAGAACTGAGTAAGTAACACTGATAGCTGAAAGCAGTTAATGGCAGTCAGGCTGACAAGGGAAGTTTGAAGGATGTAAAAAAAATGCAGAAGATCTAGGACTTAGTTATAAGATATAAATAATTATTAAAATATAAAATTTGATAATAGGTAAAACTTGAAAAAATCTATAACATTTCCATAATCCTCTATTTATCTGTTTATTTTAATGTGTGTGAGACTGCATGACTACATATGTACCATGTATGCGCAGGAGCCTGTAAGGCCAGAAGGCAGCAGTGGCTCCCACGAAACTGGAGTTACAGGCAGTTGTGAGCCACCACGTTGGTGCTAAGAACTGAACTTGAGCAGTAAGTATTCTTAACTGCTAAGCCATCTCTATATTCTTGCTTTATTTTGTTTTAAAGTAATGTTATGCTTGCTATTCCCACATCCTGGAATAAAAACAAACAAACAAACAAACATGGTATTATTTTACCTATAGAAGGCAAAATTAAGATAGTTTGCAAAAATGCAATGAGTCAAAGTATCAGTAATGACTATTTAAGAACTTTGTAAACAATAAACAACTTATAACAATGTACTTCAGTGTATCTTCTTTGCCTTTCCCTCGTATATACTTTAGTATATTAAAACTACTATTACTTCAACTATAACCACACTAAAAAAGTATTAACAAGACTTTATATATTTTGCCCTGACTTACAGGCCTGTATTTTTAATTTGCAACATCTTTATTAGTATATAATTCATGTGCTATAAAATTACTCTTTTAAAAGTGTACAAGTCAATTTGTAGGATTTTAAAATCAAAATGCTGAGCTGGGTATAACAGTAGCTCATGTCTGTAATCCTAGCACTTGAGAGGTCTCAAAAAATAAAAAAAGAACATTTTACAGTTATCAACACAGCTTACTTCTAGGATTCTTGTGTTTCAATGGTTCTGGACATTTCATATACACAGCCCAAAACATGGATTTCTGTTTCTGGCTTCTCTAAAAAATATTAATTAATTTACTGGCTCACCAAAGTGGTAGCATATACCTTTATTTGATTTCTTCTTATGGGTAATAATGTGCTATTTAATGGATTGGTCAAACTTTTTACACCTGTTCCTCAGCTGATATTTAGGTTGTGGCTACTTAGTAGCTACTATAAATAATGGTGATATAAATATTTATGTGCATTTGTAAAGTCATATTTTCCACTTGGTTACATCTGTAGAAGTAGAATTGTGAGGTCTACTGGAAACTCAACATTTACCTTTTGAGAAACTGTCAAACTATTTTTTTTTTAAATGGCTGCATTACTTGAGAGTTTCAGTTTCTCCATATCTTCAATGATACCTATTGTCCCCCTGTTTTGATTATGGCTGTCCTACAAATAGCATCATTTAATGTGAGCTTCCCTAAGAGTTGATATGGAGCATAAGCACCACTGTTTATACCTTCTCTGGAGAACCCTCATTTAGGAAGTTTTCTTTTCTTTTCTTTTCTTTTTTGTAAAGTTAGCTATCCAACAGTCTGATGAAAACTACAATGGCATTTTAATATCTTAGAATGAAATTCCTTTAAAATGAAATTAGTAGCTACTTAATATAAAATATACAAAACATTAAAATAATCCAGGAGAATGGCAGTGGCACTGGTTATAGAATTAAAGAGCTCAATGCTGGAAGACACCTCAGGGATAATCTTTAGGAGCAGTACTAGTACCTTGCAAAGTTTTAGAGAAAGCAACAAAAACACCCTTTGCACAGTTAACCCTTGCAAAACCATGACATTGGCAACATTTTCTTTCCACATCACTATCTTCTGAACTCCGATACAGGAGGGAAACAGCTGGTGTCAGTGGTCCACAGCAAGCATGCTTAGTGCCTCTCTCTCCCACTGGCGGCAAGGGAAAATATTTTTTTCTTGGGACGAGAGGGACAGTTATCTAAAGAATGTGCTATATATAGGTGACTGAATTGTCTTCTTGAATAGGCCTTTTCTCCTGGGTGGGATAAACTGGACTCTTTAGTACTTAGTCTGCTGCAAGTCTATTTCTAAGGATTACCATAGATTGAGGAGCGTTTCTTTTACACCAGTCTTTGATTCTTTCAAGTTAGTCTCTTAACAAGAATTTCTGCCAAGCCTTTTTTCCCTTCTCCAGGTATCTACCAACCTCTATTTTTAGATTTTCTTCTTCAGAGTTGTACCTAACCATATTCTTTTTTCTTGCACTACAAGATGCTACGTTTTGAACTTTCTAGGCTACCTATCATTAAATTTTATCTATTCTGATTTCAAGCTGACTTAAAGGTGTAGTTGGTATTTGTAATGTCATAACCACAAATTTCCTTTCTGATACCTCTGTTTAGTATGTTATTATTACCTCTGGTAGAAACATTTATTTATGCCTTTATTACATATTCATGCACATAGAAACACAAATATACTCTTTATTAAAAGAGTTATCATTATAGAGTGAGTCTATTACAGACTTTAGCTCTGTATGGATGGCCAGTGACAAGGAAGAGAAAAGATGATATAAAGCCTGTAAGTACCAGGAGAAATGGCTGTAATTGTCATCCTAGAATAAAAGAGTAATGAGGATATAAAAACTGAAATTGTTTTTCAGCTTGGATGCAATAAATTCAGCTTCATTATTTTATTCCTAAGACAGACTCTTTTGCTAGCCATTGTGTCATAGTAAACAATTGCAAATTCAGACTGGCAGTCTAAATCCACCATGGCAAACACATAGACAATCAATGCACCATAGAGCAGTTTACACATGAGCAGCAACAGGGCAATCCTCAATTTGAAGGTGCAAAGCAGAAATATTTGGGAATCTTAAAAAACAAAAACAAAAGCACAAAACAGAGCTGACCAGGCTTATCATTAAGCATCATGTATTTTATGAAAGGTAAGTTCTATGGCTTGTTAGATTTGAAAGACACTGTTGGACAGTGAACACTCTCTAGTCTTTCTTAAGTGTGCCTGAAACCATCTGTTTAATTTGGAAAAGTACTTATGTAGTGCATATAGAATACACCACATACAAAAAAAGCCAATACCAACTGATCCTGACAGCGTGATATTTAAGAAAGGAGATATGGACATTTTGGTGTTTAAAAAACTCATTTTATTTTACTTTATGTGTATGAATGTTTTTGCCTGTATATATGTTTGGTCCAACACACATGTGCACAGGTCAGAAGATGGCATCAAATTTCCTTGAACTGGAGGTACAGATAGTTGGCTGTGAGCACCAATACTGGTGCTGTGAACTGAGTCTGGGTCCTCTGGAAGAATAGCCAGTGCTCTTAACTGCTAGGCCATCTCTCCAGCCCCAATATCTTGTTACACATGACTTTAATATAATCTTCACTTTAATTTCCAGAGTTTTTAAAAAGGTACACACAGGTTTAATCATTTGCCAATGTCTTGTATTTACATATTTGTTTAATTAGTTCCAGGCAAGTATCACAGTACCAAGAGAGTAAAGAAATTTATGCAGCAATATCTGGCTACTGCCTTAGTTCAACTATGCTTTTGGGTATCTTGGCATATTTTTTTAGTGTCTGAATTCTTTCAGAGCTAAGCTCAAAGCCAATACAAATAGAGCAGCTGCGACTGCATTGTGTTATAGACAAGGCCAACTCAGATCATTGTGTTATGGAAATGAGAACACTAAGCTGAACACCTGGCCCGGAAAACAAGCAGCTCTCTCTTAGTCAATGCCAAGTGGATGGTATCATCTAAGTAGAAGTTATACAAAAATCCTAAATATCAGTAGTCACTTTATAATAAGAATATAAAGAAGCCTGTCCAAACCCTCCAAAACTACATATGAAACAACTAACTATATACACACACAATTGTTTTCTTTTCTGAATTAAATTTCAGTAGAGATTATTTTACTCAGTTGTTCTTCAATTCCCCATAAAATCACTTAAATGTCAGGAGCAATGCATAAAATACACAAAGGACGTTTTATACAGAGGAAAGCACAAATATACCAAGGCAAAACCTCTAGCAAAATGTAAAAGAACACACACACACACACACATTCCTTTTAAGAGGCAAAAGCTATTCAAATGATTATAATTGTTTGAAGAATCTAAGGCAAAACTCACAACTACTAAAAACACTGTAAGCTTGTATAAAAGCATGGTATCCAAAGGACTCAAAGACATTATTAGATAAAAATTCTAACTAGTTTCAATCTCCAAATGTAAATATACAGAGAATGTACTCTAGACATAAATCCCACCTGTTAATTTATAATTCCCTTTATTGAGGAAAAATAAAACTAGTTTGCACAGGCACACTCATTTCAAACAATCTCTTATGAAATGTTTACTAAAAAGTAAATGTTTATTATTTCAAATGACTAGAGGCTTCAGTTATACTAAAAGACTAAATGTGAGATAAACTCATCCTATTTGAATCCTTATATAAACATGTATATTTTATCCACTCAACTATTGATTGGATTTTGACATGTGCATATTGTACAAAGAGAGAGGTGGTTATAAAGATGGTAAGAATAGACATTCACTGTTAAATGAGCAACAGAGACTACAAGCAAACTAAAAGAGGCAAACAAGGAATGAATATGATCAAAATATATTATATACATGCATGAAATTGCCAATAAATAAAAAGGTTATTTATATAGCATGAAACAGACCTTTCTGGACAGTAAGTTTTATAAAGATCACCTATCGTCAAGATTTAAAGCATTCTCAAATGATATACCCAGTTATACTTTAAAATAATAAAACAAATATAATTTCATTTTTTCTTAGTGATTCGGGATTACTGTTACCAGTAATATAATATTATATAATATTTTATATACTGTATAATATAATACGCTGAAAGAAAATGGCATGTTCCTGGGCTACTAAAACATGTTCGCTATTTGTCTTTTTTTTTCTTTTTTGAAGGGGAAGCTGATAAAAAATTGGGTTCTGTTCCGACAGTTAATTCTAGAGAATTGTCTAGGTGAGGGCTTCTTAGTGGTCGACTCCCCTAGAAATACACGGCTTGGAGACCATACCTTTGCTCATCAGGAGTCCTGTCTTACCGTCTTTATGATTATCAAATGGGTACATGGTCTGTAAGCAGTGCTTGGGATTAAGTATTCTCCTTTCATTGCCTTGAAACATATACTTACAAATGGTTAGTTTTATTAAGATAACAAATTAGTTGCCAATTTGTTATTTAAATAAGTGAAAATTGCAGTTCTTAATAAATTAAAACTTTAAAAAAAGCCTGACCATAAAACTTGACACACAATTTAGGACACTCTTCATTGTTACCACAGTGCAGACAGTATTCTCATTTGTAAACTTTAAGAAAAATGTAAAAAAAAAAAAAAAAAAAAATCACCATTTGGTTTCTGCTAGGCAAGTGTAAACATGCTGAATTGGAACTCAATCTAGTAAACTATATCACTGAACTCTGTCCACAGGGAGTTTTAAATATGGTTAACTGCTATAAAATATACCTAGTTACACACTGAAAAAAATAGCAAAACAAAAAAAATTCATTATTTTTAAAAATTTGGGATCACTATTATTACTGTGACCTGCTCACTGATGTATGATGTACCATACTCACTGATGTATGATGCTATCCTTCACAGTACCTGTCAGAGTGAGGGTGTTCACTGCTGTGAGAAAACACCATGACCAAAAGCAACTTGGGGAGGAAAGGGTTCATTTCAGCTTAAAGTTCGACATCACAGTTCATCACAGGGGGAAATAAGGACAGGACCTGGAAGGACAGGAACCTGGAGGTTATAGAGCGGTGTTGTTTACTGGCTTGCTCAATCTGCTTTCTCGTGCACTGCAGAACTACCAACCCAGGAGAACACAACCCATGATGGGTTGGGCACCAAATCAATCACTAATCAAGGCATTACACCACAAACTTGCCTAAGGTCCAGTTTTATAAAGACATTTTCTAAAGTAAGATTCTTTCTCAGGTATGTCAAGTTGACAGGAAACCAACCAGCACAATTACTAATACATCTTAAGCTATAATGACTTCTTCTTTGTTTAAAAAAAAAGAAGAGGTGAAAGAAATGTTTTTTTTTTCCATTCATAAAAAATAAAGCACATGTAGCTGTGTCTATGGAACTAAGAAATTTACTAAGACATTAAACCTGATGCTCTTCAATAGCTGCTACATTCTGATTACAGTATTAATCTAGCATTCACTTGCAGTCTACAGAAACCTGTAAAACTCTGAAAGATTCTCACAAAAACCTAGATATCCAAACTCCACCCACTCTTAATGTAGAAGAGGTTAAGAATATTATTCTTCAGAGTTAACAGATACAAAACCTCTATTTGTGTTAACTAACATTCATCATACATCCAAAAAAAAAAAAATTCTACTTAAAAGGACATCTCAACTTAAAAGTATTGGAATAAGAACCTTGAAACAATTCTCTTCAAATATGCCTTTCATAACACTACAAATTTTAATATGTTTACAAAATAGGTACATTTCTTACCCAATACTCAAAGAACAAAGATGGCTTAATGAGTTACTTGAGGCTGGCAAGATGGCTCAGCAGGTTTAAGCCACACAAGACCTGAGTTCAATCCCTGGAATCCAGAAGTAGAAGAGGGGACCTCCACATGTACATCATAGCAAATGCATGCCCGCGCGCGTACACACACACACACACACACACTTTTGCAGTGAGATAGAAATGCTGCACCCGGTGGCCAGCTACCCTGCTCTATTATGAGTTTTCCCATTTCAGTATGCTTTTGGCAACTTTTGTACTTGGTATTAATATATTTTTAGCTAATACCTGGATTAAAGGATATCTACAAAGATTTGCACTCTATAGTTCAGAAAAATTCAAATTTAAGGTACCTACTTATTTTTTTAAAAATAGTTCACAAGCAAAACCAATATTCCCTAACATCTAATAGACTTCATACTGGACATGATTTATAGTTGAGCAATAGAAGTTTATAGCTCTGGTGTTTATCCTCAGTATTATAGTGAAATTCCTGAGGAACAAAATGTTTGGATTACTTTAGTCTCAGAAGTAAAAGGGTTTTTTCGTTTGTTTGTTTTTGATTTTTTTTTAGGGGAAAACAACACTTACCGGGACTTTGAAAGGGGAGGTGTTCGCAGTGTCCATGGAGTTGGGTTTCTCTGATGTGCTGGTCCCTGATATACTCCGTCTGCGGGGGGACCTTTCTGCTGGCACCTCTGGAAAAGTAGAGGAAGCAGAAACATCATGAAGAATCCAAATTTCAGACTTTTCCTAAACTATAAAATTGTTTTATCACACACATAACTGTTCTCTTTAAAGGTCCACTCCATTTTTATCTTAACATGCTTTAGAGGTATCTTTGTGATGTTTGACCTATGGAGAAAAAGAAACCGGTCAGGGTTAAGAGTCTATTCTAAGAGACAACTTGTGTCTTCATCTGTGCATATATAAGAAGCAATTCTTCTGAGCTGTCATATGTTTAAGGTTTTCAGGCTCATTTAATAGTTAAATCTTGTACTGTACAGCTCTATTTCTCTATTAGCCATTTAGAAGTTAAGTGAATCAGAAATTCTAATATTCTTGTGAACCATGATTTGACACTGCCTGCACAAAGGTCAAAGTTCGGTTCTATACAGATGATTCACCAGACTGTAATAAAAGCTATGAGAAGACTGAAAGGTGATGCAGGATAAAAGAATATACATGCCTATGCAGATATAAAAATAGACCAGCTTCTCCTTGTTCCGGCTATGTGACCTTACCCACATCTTACTCTGAAATCATAAATCTGTTCAAATGATCCAACAAGGTTAGGATTCTGCAAATGATGTGATCTCAAATTTAACAGCTATAAACCACACTTACGCTACATTTTGAAGATTTTTTTCATACATATACACATATATACATGCACATACAGATATTTATACATATTATACCTTTATCACAACTGCTTCCCATCTCCACTTCAACTGACAGACAGATAGGAATCCAGCTTCTCAGATAACATTAGATAATCTCAACATGAACAAGAAAAAAAAAAAAAACACATCCTAAAAAAAGTATTCTGTGTTATCTTCCAGATCTTAAAAAATAAAGAGTAAACCATGACTCCGGAGACTGACATTTTGATTCCTGCTGTTCTGCCTTTAAAAGATAGATGCAGTTTAAACTTCCATTTCTGGCCTCCTGGCCCCTGGGATCCGTGCTACTTCCACTTAAGAGAAAGCATTTTTTCTCATGCTCCCTCCCTGCCTTGCTCTTCCCCCTCCCTCTCTACAGCTTGCAGAGAGCGAGCGAGAAAGAAACACACAGGACTGCAGCTATTCATTCAATCAATCGTCCGACTGCACATCCTCATTAGTTACTTTTAGGCTATTAACAGGCATCCATTGCCTCCCCTCACTTACAGAAAATCTCTCTGTATTACACTAATCTGTAACAGAAAAAAAAAAGCACTGAAATTTAAATTTGGCTAGTGTTAAAAGGACACCATTTTACACAGACCCAGTAATGCACGCAAATCAATGCTGCCGAAGAAGAGCCAACTGGAAGTGCTTACCCTATTACTGTTTGCATGCTGGATACAGGTCTTCTTTTCATCTCCTTGTGACATCTTGACCATTAAGACATTAGCCAAATTACAATATTCCTAATGACTGAGAAGTTGATACCGCAGCTTATATGCCTGCAGTAGAAGACAGTTCCGTGATATTGCTGTATTTTAAATTTATGACTAGTAACTGTGTCGGCTTCTCTCTAACCATCAGTGGATAAATGAGTCTTAATGCACGAAGTCATTTTCAGAATTAGGCACACGTGACTTCTAACATACATCTCTGAAAGATGGCAGTATAATTAACTCAGATTCATGGCGATGGCACAAAGGAATTTAAGCAAATCAGCTTGTTGGAGTACACTACACAGCAAGACCTTCAGACTTCAAGACATGACTTTAAGGGTGATATATTCAATCCTAGTCAAGTGATTCTAAAGTTGGGGGACATGACAGGCAGATATGCTAAGGCAGGAGAACATCTCATATTTTCTCTTATAATTATCTATAAAGGTTCTGTAACTTCATATTAAGATGCAGATATTTTAATCTCTGAATAAATGACAGAGAAACCAAACTGGGAGAAAAATAAGTTTAATTAGCTATGATAAAATGATAGAATGAAACAGTTTCCTTAATATGCAATGTTCTGGTTAATGAAAAAAATTGAAACTCATTTCCTCACTTTCTTCCAAACATCTAATTTTAGTTTTGGGCTTATGAACTCATTAGGCAAATATATTTCAATGCTTTCACTGTTTGAAATTGTATTGGCTAAAGTGAGCAACTACATTTCAAAACCCAGTAACTATGGTTACTTATTATACTTTTTATCTCCACATGATAAAAATAAACAACTCCTGTAGTTCAGAGGTTATTATATCCAAAGAGAATAAATTAAATTATTCTTGAAGAGGTACAGTAACTCAACCCGTGAAAAGAGTAAGTACTTTATATTACTAATTTCCCACCCTCTACAAATAGTTTATCTCTAGATACAGAATAATCCCTTGAATGACCATGAGTTTCATTTTCACAAGGTCTGTTCCCTTAAAGACCAATGCAACTTAAAAAGAAGAGAGCGGTCTCAACAGGAGACTAACTGGAAGCTTGCTGGATTGGTCAGTCACTGGTAGGCCCTGCTGTGTGTACACAGTGTGCGCCTGTGTAACGCAGATGATAGAGGTCAGGCTTGTGAAGTCCACAGGAAAGCAAAGACTCAGAGCTGTTTGTGTGATATTCTGTGCTAAGAATTTGAGGTTTCTGGTCAGCTGGGATTGAAAAGTTGGCTGTGATTATCAAAAAAGAACAACCCCACTAAAGTGAAATCTTTGCTATACTGTGAAAATTGATGCTAGTTAGATGGGGCTGAAAGATCAGCTGTACTTAATAAGAGATGAGCACGACTGAGGTGCAATCTGCTAGGAAGTTTTTCCCCTCCCCAGGTCAGCACACAGAGCTGTGCTTCAGAGGAAGCCAAGGCTGCATCTCAAGCTGACAGCTGAACTTAGTACTGTGTAAAAGTCCTCAGCATGGTTTTTGTGGCATTAGACCTGCAGAGAGCATTGGTGAAGGTCAAGTTTCAGTTGCAGGTGAGACAAGAGCATATTGGAGATGCCAGGACCGTGGTGATCTCTAAGAAAAACTGCAGGTGTGCAGTGGAGCTGGTCTGTGCCTACCAGACAAGCTATGTGTGATGTGGACGGCAATGCTGGAGAAAAGGAGCTGCCCAACTACTTGGGAGCCCAAATGTTACACAATGAAATATTTACATTGTTGGATAGTTTTGTCTTGGTTGTATTTGTCTGGTTCTTCCCTCTTGGAATAAGAAATATATAACTTTTTTATTGTACAGGAGCCCACAGTGGAGAGACTTTGGACTTTTAAAGAGTCACTGGATTTTCAGAGAGCCTAAGCCTTTATCTTAAGTTTCTAATACAAAAGGTATCTCTGGTTCTTAGTGGTAACAGCCAGGCCTTTTGACTGAAGTAAAAATACTTTAAGACCAAGCCATCATTTATTATGCTTTATTTCAGAGAAATGTTTTAAATGACTTCCATCTGTAATCCAGACAGTAATACTTTAGATCTGGAATTATCCTCCCCATTTTACAGACACTGAAACAAGATGTTCTAGTACTCTACCCATGTCTGCCCAGCAGGCAAGAGGCAAAATGAGGATTAGAACCCACGCAGTCTGCATTTAGAGCCTGTGCTTTTAACCACCAGGCATGCTACCTTGCTCTCTGTGTTTTACATAATTGGCTATAATGGAGGGAAACCGTAACTACAGAGACACTAGCTTTCTCACTGTTCCTAAAAACAACTCAAGAAATTCTAACAGTATATTCACAATTCTTTGTATTTTAAAGACGAGTAAGGCATACATACTAAGTGTTTACTCCAAACATGGCCTATCAAGGAAGACTTAACCCTGGAATCCTGATGCTGGTAAGACGCTCCAAGACAAAAATACACAGAACTGAGGCACTGAGACAAAGGGGGAAGGCATATAACTTAATAACACAGTGTAACAGTGAAGAAAAAAAAAAAAAAAAAAAAAAAGAATACCTGAAACTATTTATGTTAAAACATAGGTGGTGGGAGTAGGAAACATTATAGAAAATAATATGCCCTTCAACACTTTTATAGTAATCTTCAACATATGAGACAACTACCTCCACAAATTCTAGGAGACAGACTAAATTAATTAAGGTCTTAGGCTTTGCAAAGAATAACCTCTAAATAACTAACAGTACTGTTTGGCCTAAAATGACCATTTCGAGCATTTCAATCTATTTATAAGATTTTTCTGGCCTCACAGTTTTGGTAGGTTACATTTGTTGTCAACTCTGGAAGATATTATCTCTTCAGATTTCTACAGATAGCCCTTAAGACTTTTTCTGTATTACCCCCACTTTGTTGTTGCTATTTTTCTTTTTCTTTTTTCCAGAGACAAGGTCAAACCCCCCTCAATCTCATGATTCTTTACCAGCCTCTGAGTGCCGGGATTATAGGTGTGTGCCCTTGCATATGTCCTGTCTTGGGCTTTTCTGATGCTGAGTTAATAATATGTTTTGCTTTTTAACAAGCATCACTTATTAAAGCATAAAGTAATGTGCATCACTTTATTTACAGATATGCTCTACAGTTTTTAACACTGTGTCTATAACTGACTCAGTAATGTAACTGGAAGTACATGCTTAGGTTTACTGAAACAATAATTTCAGTATTCAGTGATTATTTTAAAAAGATTTAGACTGATTATGCCAAGGCATTTTAAAAAATTTAGTTCCTCACTCATACATAACTTTTATTAATAAAATGAATGTACTGAAAAGAGAAAAACCCAGATTTTAGGGAGGCTGAGGCAGAAAAGATAACCTCAGCCCAGGAGTCTGAGGTCACCCTAAGCAGTATCAAGAGAACCCGATCCCACAAACCAGGTAAAAAAATGGGCATGGAGGAAATGATGGAGAAGGAAAGAATAGACAGGAGAGAGAATATGAATACAAATGTATAGACCTGTAATATAAATAGGAAACAAGCATTTACTGAGAATAAAATGTGCATATGGCATAGCATAAAACCAAATACTGAGCATCAGTAACTAGACAAGGTAACAGAAATGGGGAAAACCATACTGCTGGTTTATTCCCCTTTAGCACTAAGTCAGTATCGAGTCTATCTCTGAAATGCCTATCAGCTTCATTTTAGCCAACCATTAACATCTTAATGTAGAGGCTTTTTATTTTAGGCAAATTATGACAGGGATCTCCTAGTTATTAATTTTCCATCTAGTTAATGTTATCTTGTGCACAATTATAAGATTGATTCCCCCCAAATGTTGCATTTTTGATGAATTACTTTACACAATCAAGCATTTAGGGAAAAAAAAAAATCAAACACATTCTTGACACATTCCTTTTCTTTGCCAAAAATTTGCCTTAGTTTGACGATCTGTGAAAGCTGGTCACACTCCTTCTCTGGGGCCTGTCCTTAGCAGTATTTTACCCTCTTATCAAATTGCAGGTGACCCGCAGTTCAGCCACTACTATAAAGCGCACTCTGAGGCTCACTCTGCTAGATTATATGTTCTCTAGTCTTCCCCGCTGAACTAAACACATTATCAGCTACACTAGTGTCCTGAAGCAGAGGTCTCACACTCCCAGTTTCAATAATGTCAAACAAATGTTTACATGTCAAACAAAATGAGTAATCATCTCAATATTTGCTTTTATTAGAATACGACAAAAGATGATAAGTACCTTTTTGTTTGTTTTTTCAAGACAGTGTTTCTTTGTGTAGCCTTGGCTATCCTCGACTGGCTTTGTAGACCAGGTTCACCTCAAACTCATAGATATGCCTGCCTCTGCCTCCTGGAATGCTGGGATTACGGGAGTGTGCCACTGTGCCTGTAACAGTCTATCTCTGAAATGAGAACTATTTATATTGAGGTTTCTGGTCAGCTGGGATTGAAAAGCTGGCTGTGATTATCAAAAAAGAACAACCACACTAAAGGAACTTTTAACTAAAAATAGTTAAGTACCCTAAATGTGGATAACCCTTAACCTCTTTAATACACGCATATACTTATAATAATGATTTTATTCAGTTGAATTATATAGGACTGCCATCTTATTATAGGGATAAAAGGTAAATTTTCAGCTTCTCATATGGAATTAACTTCATATTTAATACAGTTTTTATTGTTCTCATTCCAAAATTGAATTGATCCTACCATCCGGACAAGTTTAACAATCAGTCTTTACATTCATTAACTTGAATGATTAGCTATAATTGAGACTTCGATAAATAAGCTCCATGGAAGGTTAGGTATAAAAGCTTTGAGGGTTTTGCCATCTATACACCACTCATATAAAATACAGGTGTGCGGTGGTACACACCTGTAATCCCAGCACTCTGGAAGGCAGGTGCAGGTGGACATCTGTGAGTTCAAGGCCATCCTGGTCTACAAAGTGAGTTCAGGAGAGCCAAGGCTACACAGCGAAACCCTGTCTCAGAAAAAAAAAAGATCACAAAATAGCAAATTTTACTAGGTATACATAAATATAAATTAATAGTGTTTAATTGCAGATATCTTCTTATTCAAGTTTCATTTTATTTACTTTTTTAGTTTTATAACTGCTCATCCTCTCAACTTTTTTGAAAAAACATCTTCTGTTCCCCCTGCCCCACTTTCTCAAATTCCTAAACAAAGGAAGAAAAATAAATCCAAGGGAGTCCGGAAAATACCTGACAAAAGCGAGTCATATGAAAGGGGAGGAGGTCCTCCCCTATTAGTGGACTTGGAAAGGGGCAGGGAGGAGATGAGGGAGGGAGGGTGGGATTGGGGAGGGAATGAGGGATACAGCTGGGATACAGAATTAACAAAATGTAACTAATGAGAAAAATAAAATTATGGAAAGAAAAAAAATAAATCCAAGGGAACCAACAACCCATAAGGTATAATATGATTCAATCGCCATACTTCGGTTTTAGCATAGTTCATAGGTGTTCTGGGTTGTTTATATACTGTGTACATTGTCAAATATATTTCTGTAAGGTTTTTTTTTATGATAGTCTCCCAGTTTTGATTTTAATTACGTGAATGTGTCTGTGTATTGAGCATGTGTACCTGAGTGTGGGTGCTCAGTGATGTCAGATTCCCTGGAGCTGAAATTACAAGTGACTGTTGAGTCACCAGATAAATGCTGGTACTGTAAACTGGACTCGGATGCTCTACAAGAGCTGAATATAACTCTAAGGCCTTTAACAATAGTGCACAATTATTTTTGCTCTTAGAGCCATTTTTTTAGCCCATAGTCTCCACATTTCAGTCTTTAATTTTCTGTAATATTTCCTTCTTCAGTTTTAAGTGTTATATTTTTCTATTTTGATCAAATCTTGTCATTTGATTGTTTTCATTAGATTTTTTTTTTTTTTAGCTCCCTCCCTCATTCCCTCTCAATCCCTCCCTACCTCCTTCATCTCCTCCCATGCCCTTTTCAAGTCCACTGATAGGGGAGGTCCTCCTCCCTTCTATCTGACCCTAGCCTATTTGGTCACATCAGGACTGACTGAATTGTCTTCCTCTGTGGCCTGGTTTTCTTTAGATTTTTAAGACAATAATTCTTGGCTTTATTAATTCTATCATATTTATATTTTCTAGTTCATTATTATCTGTCTCATCTTTATTAGATCTTTTAAAATACTTTCTTTGGGGTTCTTTATCCTTTTTCTAAACTGGTAAATTAAACACTTATCTCATTAATTTTTTTACTCCTTTCTTCCAGTATAACAAGCTATATTTCAACTAGCTACAACATTATAGGCTGAATTTACAACTCCAGCAAAATCCCACAGGGTTCGTTTTGTTTGGGTTGATGGTCTGCTTATTGTTTTTATTATTATTTGAGACAGTCTCAATATGTAGTCCAGCCTGGCTTAAAATTTGTCATCTTCCTGCCTCGACCTCCAGAGTGCTGAGATTATAGGACTATAAAACATCAGAAAAGAAAGAGACGGGAAAATGGAGTATCTATCTGACAAGAGCAATTTCAATAATTTTAGACAATATTGGTTCAGTCAAAACATTTTATAAAACGTATCTTCAGTGCGGTCCTGAGACAGTGCTGTACTTCAGTGCTGTACTAAGAGAAGACCCCCATCTTGTTGGAAGCAGAAGAATATTAGATACTACATAAATACACACAGACACACAATTAACTGCAATGCATGACTGGGTGTGATAAACACCTCAAACTTAGAACCTGTCATCTCCTAATTTTTCTCATTTTCTGTTGTTGAATGTCTGTATACATTGTTGGTTTCTGGTTTCTTACACCAAAATATTAACCCTTGCTTTAATTACATCCTCAATCATAAATCCACAAATGTCCTCTTACTCTCCTCTACTGAAAAGCCAATGACTTCTACCCAAAATTTTGTATGAGCTCCACATTTTAAAAGTGTTTCCTTTCTTTTTAAGAAAAATATTTTTATTTAACGTGTGTGACTGTTTTGCCTGTGTATATGTATGTGCATCTCATGTATGCAGAGGCTGGAGGAATGCATTAGAACACCTTTGAACTAGAGTTACAGATGGCTGTAAGCTGCCATGTGGGTGCTGGGAACCAAACCTGAGTCCTCTAAAAGAATAGCAAGTGCCTTTAACCACTAAGCCATCTCTTCAGCCTCATGTTTCCTTTCTATTCCTTTCTATCTTAGATATCTTTAGGCAAGAATCTTAACTTGTGGCTTTTACTGTCTTAACAAAAGACAGAATTTGTCCCGACTTTAAGTTGTCAAGTCCAGTGGTCTTCCCTAATGTCTCTGTGGTATTCACCACCACTGTCACTACCGGCCACACTGCTGCCATTTCTTCCCTTAGCACAGTGGCACCACACCATCCCAGCTTTCCTCCTCCATTTATGGTTATCTACTCTGTATCCCCTCTTCTCTGCATATCAAAACACCAGTGTTCCTCAAGGTTGACTACCATCCCTGATGTTTTCTGTTTGTCTCTTCCTGTCAGTCTGACAACAGTAAGTATCACTGCAGAGGTTTTGAATGCCAATCATCTTCCTTCTGTAGGCAAATGGCTCTTAAATCTTGATTTCTACCTGTGACACAATTTCCAATGATCAGAAGCTTGTCCATATGTATACTATCCACTTCAAACTCAACACAGAATTCAACATCTTCTCTTAATAATAGCTCCCTTTCTCAACTTGATTTCTGTTAACAGTATCATCATTCTTCCAAATTCAAAATATGTTTTGACTCATTTTATTCTAATTTTCCCATCAGTTTTGCTTACAAAGTCTTTGTAGTGTCTCCCCGCCTTTTATTCTCTTCAAGCTATGCAAACATTTACCTGCACTTAAGTTTTCAAGTTGGTGGGAAGATAGGTGATTGAGTCTTCTTTTTAGAGGCATTTACAGGCAGGGGAGATGGCTGAACAACTAAGAGCACTCACTGTGTAAACCTTATGACCTGAGCTCGACTACTAGAGAAACCGTGAGAAAAAAAAAAAAGAAAGAAAGAAAGTTAAAAAACCAGATGGAATGGTATGCATCTTTAATCTCAGCGTTCCAATGGAATGAATCAACCTGACACTTCCCCTGCCCTTATAGTGTACGTGCATGTGTGTATAAGCATATACACTAATACATTTAAAAAAAAAACCCTATTAGGGTCTTTTGTAGTTCACTTTCTTAAAAAGTTTTAAATTTTATTTTATGTGTGAATGTTTTGGCTGCATGTATGTCTGTGCACTATGTGTGTGTACCTGGTGCTCATGGAGAGAATCAGATCCCTTGAGACTGGAGTTATAGATGGTTGTGAACCACCACATAGGTGCTGGAAATCAAACCCAGGTCTTCTGCGAGAGCAACAAGTGCTCTTAACTGTTGACTCATCACTTCAGCTCTCCATAATCTATTTTTAATGATAAATAATCAAAACAATAATTATAATAGAGAGGGATGAATATTAGAACAGAAACCATTACTGCATAGAACACACTGGCTTAACTGCTTTTAATCTTTCCCTTCTTAGCCCTAATTTTAGATCTATGTCCTCTTAAAAGTTCGTTTTGAAGTGGGCATGGTAGTATACACATCCAATTCCAGACCTGGGAAGTAGTGGAAGGAAGATCAAGCGTGTAAGGCCAACACAGGCTACATGAGATCCTATCTAAACAAACAAACAAACAAACAAACAAACACAAATTTTGAATGCACAATTCTCTTGATTAAATATTTTTAATTCTTTCCAACAGCTTGTAAGATAAAACTGTTAGTCATTCATTAGCCTGTCACACCAAGTTTTACAGTAAGTTCTAAATACTCTTCGTTATCTTTCATTACTTTCTACACAAACCCCATTCCTTTCAAGTCAGTTTACTACTGGGTCAGAAAATAATTTAATATTCTGCATGACCCCATTTTCATACAAGGAAAACCTACTGTCTTAATAAATATATATTTGATTCTTTTGAGATTCATATTAACTCCTCTCCATTCAGCATTCATAATTAGAAATGAATTCTCCCCTCTTCAAAGGCCCAAAGCAATTTTCACCTGAATAAATAATTTCACAATTAGGTACTGCCTTTTTTTGGCCAGGGTTGTCTTGGCTTATCATTGAATTGTTCTCATTTAACTTGTTCACAGTTTATTGTTAGTTCCTAGCCATATTCTGTGTTCTTGAGCAGTTTGATCTTACACTTTTTTTTGTGTCCACATGCAGTATCTAACAGTGTCTTGAACACTATTTCTTTAAGTGCTGCTGAGAAAAGAAGCAAGGCATGTACAATGGTAGGAAAAGCCTCTGGCCAAGACTTGGAAAGTTGGTGGGTTTAGTAGGTGCAAGGATTTTGAGATCCTATGAACAGTGGAACATGAGGGGAAAATGGCAATGTTTTAAGTTGGGATCTTAACTTTGTTTGACAGGTTATATGAGTAAAATAACAAACAGGTATAGTTTTATTACTTTAGCGGTGTGTCAAATTAACAAGCACATCTGAATACTGCTGTCTAAATGTGATATCCTTAAGTCTAACTAGCACAAAGAACTTCTCTTGAATCTTTTCTAGACAGGAATTTTATTTGAAACCCCCAGGAAAGAAATCAGAGCTTGACAGGCTCTCTGATATGAAGTCTTGATTTTTTTCTTTCATCCTATATTATCATAAAGCAGATACAATTATTTATTTTTCCTTGGCATCATTGGGCATAATATGTTTTCATGAATGGCAATTATGTTAGCAAATGACAAAGGTTTTATTTAATCCTCTACTCAGTATGAGCTGTATCCAAAGATTTTGTTCCTAGTTCTTCTAGAAGAGTTTAATAAATTCTTCATTATTTATAGATGAAGATGCTTAACGTCTACAGTCAGGAATGGGCTTTAATACTGAAGATAAGATTTGCTGGTTGCATGTGGTGACTCACACCTATAGTCTATCTGGGAGGCCGAAGGAGGATTCTGTAAATTAGAGGTCAGCCTGAGCTACACAGTAAGTCCCAAGCCAGCCTGCGCTACAAAGTGAGTCCCTATCTCAAAACACCAAACCAACTCCCACCCCAAGATTTCCATACATCCAGGGCTCAGTGCTGCAGACCTAAGCATGGGATTCATGGTTGTCTACTCATTCACAGTTAAACTGTTTTATGGCACTCAAGCAAAATGTATTTCTTATACATGCTAAACTTTCCTTTCATTAAACAGGCAGGCAACTGAATATTGTCTATGCCTTAATCAGTGTAATGATATATACAGATTTGCGTTTCTATCCTAAGTAAGTTGTAGTATACCTGTCCTTATCACCTCTACTTGTGGGCAAACATGAATTACAAAAACCATAACTCCCTTAAGTCAGAGGGCAGGTGCAAGGGTGGGCAAGGGTACCAATGTAGTATTGTTTTAAATTTATTTACATATTTTTATTTAACCAAATTCTTTTCAGGTACAGTAAGATAAAGACAAAGAAAAAGGGGGAGAAGAGAGAGGGAAGGAGTGGAAGAGAGGGAAAAGGAGAGGGAGGGAATGACTGAGACTCTAGGCTTGATAATTGGAACTTATAAATGTATTAAACAGCAAGGAAACAATCTTTAAAAACGACTCTGCCTTCTTTTCCCATGATGCAGTAGGATCCACCTTGTTGGTTTACTGAAGGGTATCTGTATTTACTTTCTTGAACTTAGGTTTTCCTGTATGTATGTGTATGTACTGGGTCAAAGGAATAGGAAACAAGTAGAATGAGACCAGACTTGAAAGACACCAAAACTTAAAAGATATACACAGTTTTTTTTATAGTTATACAAATGTATAATTATGTTATAATTTCATTATGTTATGAAACCATGATAAACAAAGAGTAGGGTTAACATCTAAACATGTCAATATGATGATAGAACTGGAAAAGACTAGATTAGGATGATCGATGATCCCTTTATATCTCAGCTACAGAGGGCTAAGGTTGAACAACAAATTGAATTAAATAAAACAAAAGAAACTTATGTTAACTACAAAGCAATGTAAATTAACTATAAAATATATATAAATAGTAGTAGAAGTATATTTGGAACTGACCGAAGACTACTCATAGATCTTAAAATAATATTCATAAAAAATTAACTAGAAGATCACAAGGATTTCATTCATTTATAATAAAGGTATACTAATATGTACACAAACATAAGTGATTAGAATGAATAAAATGATACATTTAAAAACAATCATTAATAAACAGAGGTACTCACACAGGCATATGAAGGTTTCCTATTACAATAAAAATAGGGTTGCATTTATAACCTAACTTTCCTAGCTATCTATCATACCTACAACTCCAAGATCAATAATTGCCACTTAGAAATTTATTAAAAAGCATCTGTAAGTACAAAGTTAAAGTAATTTTTGGTCCATTTGTCCAATTTTATAAGCTCAGGAAAAATCCTTTATGATTCCTGCAAATGCACTTTGCACAAAAGCTACTTCTTGGTGTTTTGTGCACACAAAGCATCTCCCTCCCTCCCTCTCACATGGCAAGCCTCCCTTGTCACTATACTGACAGTAATGTAAATTAATAGTACATTTTGGCTACTAGAAGTTATCTATACATGAACAGCTGGCCAGATGACATGGTGAGCTTTGTATGGAGCTAGCACTCTTTGTTAAAGCAAAGCAAATCATCCCTTATTGCTCATACCCAGTGAAGGCAGCGCTATGTCTACAGACAACAACAACAACAAAAACACCTTGAAACACACACAACTCAAACACATTTTTCTTAGTTCTTTCTTTTTTACAATTACAAAGCTAGATTTAGAAAATTTGGGGTGTTATTACCCAAAGTACAAAAAGTTTGGACAACAAAGGGTTACAAGAACAAGAAAGCCCTACCTTACCCAGAAATGACAGAAGACTCTTCTCCTCTTCGGTGCTACTATCCAACCACTCCGCCACATCACCAGGGGAAAGGAGACTCATTCTCCAGCCAGAAAACTTTTCCATACAGAGTACAATTACTGAATGATGAAGCGGCAAGAAAGAGATACAAAGACTAGATTCTTGGGAAGGTCTAATACTAAAATCGTGGGGCTAGGCTGCAATGATAAAAAAGAAAATGTGATCCTCTCTCCACTCTGAAAGAATTCTCTGTGACATCAATCTAACACAACAGTGGGGGTAGAAAAATGAGGGAATAGAGAGGGTTAAAAGAGGGTGGTAGGATAGAAGAAAGAGATTTGTTCTCTGTCTCTTTTTTGTTAAGCTTTACACTGAAAGAGAAAGCCAGAATAAAATTGAATAATGATCTGTTTTTAATGACAAGAGAAAGCATGGAGAAATACAGAATAAAGACACTCAAAAACTAGAAATAAATAAAAGGCGAGGGGGTCCTACACGGAAACAGCCTTGAGAACCGGACAGCACAACAGCTAATCAGCTAGGTAAAGCACATCAAACAAAAACAAAGATCCGAGAACAAACTCAGCATTTTGTTTTGTTCTGAGCAGAGAGGGTTTTCAAATTTCCTTTCAGTCAGAACTGCAGCTCCCTCCCTATCCCTTTCCTGCCTTAGCTGTTTCAGCAGCATCCCAGCCCCCTCCAGGAGGATTTCCTGTAGCAAAGGCAGGTTGATAAATCCGTGAATAGGAAGCTCTCATCTCTCCTTTTCTTCTCCTCCTCCATTCCTCCCCCCACCTCGCATGGCGACTGCATTGATCGACAATAATGGAATCTGTAACAGACTGCCAACAGCAACATTAAGGATATTACAAGTCCACTTCATAAGAATTCGAGCTGGTGGTCGGAACTTGGGGGCAATTCTGGGCTTCTAGTCAATAGCTGTCTTTCTTTGGAAGAAAGGGTGCATGCGTGGCTGTGTGTGTGTGTGTGTGTGTGTGTGACAAAATCAAACCCACCCTCTGAAAGTCAGCTGAAATCATCACCTCTCAGATTTTCCCTGACACCTAATAGGAGGAGCTACTAGGACTCGCATCATATTTTCATTGTCAGTGCTCCTATTAGGGAACACTACTTGTTTACATAGTGGTTCCCCCATTATACCTCATGCCTTTAGAAAGCAAAGCCTATTCTACTAATTAAAACATTAATATCTAGCATATGGATGTCATGAATATCTACTGAAAGACATATTACTGAAGGTGAGATTTTAATTTTTTGTGCAAAAGAAAACAATATTAAATAATCTCATATATTCCTAATTGAAAGTTCCTTGATGTTAGTTTTCACATTAACAATCAAAATAAAACCTTCTTAAATTGCATCTTATTTATTAGAGCAAAGAAAAAAAGCAGAGTACACTATCAGCAAAACCATTCAGCTCTATAAACCTTTTCTGTAGACTAAATGAGGAAGGGACCAAAGTGAAGTCCTCTGTTGAGACTATGTCACTATGTAAAGCATCACACCGGATTTCCTAACAGGTATAACTTAACATGAATTCATCCTCGTTATATAAACTATCCTTAAAAATAAGGCAATAAAACTTACCGAAAGATACTGTTCCCTCATTTACTTGATATTCCTGATTTTCATCACAGCTGCCCGTACTTACAAGCTTAGAGTCAGTCTACATAAGTGCTAATATATGCCAAGCACTATTTTAAGCCCTGAGATAGAGACAGCTGCAAACAAGACAGTCAAAATCTCTGGCCTTAAGAGGCTCAGTGTATGGGAAAGTAGTAAATAACAGACAAGATTAAAAGTAATGTTATGTTTCACAGTAATAGCACAAAAAAAGAAAACAAAGAAGGTGAGATGTACAATTTTAAAGCAGGTAGTCAGTCAACACATCAAGAGATGTCTACAGCATGAAAGTAGTGGGTCTCAGGAAGAAGGAAGGACCAGTTAAGCTTAGAAGCAGGAACAGCTAAAAGGCAGCACAGCTAGACTGGAAAGATGAAAACAAAAAACCAAAAAACCAAAAGGTGATTAGCCCTGTGAAGTAACTGGATCCTTCATCACGTGGAATTTCAAGGTCTTTGGCACTTTGCCTTAGTTAAAGGGAAGATTTGGAGGCGTTGAGGGCATGCATAAGGCTGTTTTGTAGTGAGATCGACTATGAAATACAATCCACACACCATCACAATTATTCCTCTCAAGTTAATTTGTTCGTTTATTTTGGTGCTATGCATTGAACCCAGTGCCTAAGACTAAACACACATATAGCACTAACTCCCTCAGCCTTAAAGAGTGTTTTAGAACAATCATAAAGTTATGCAACTCTCACTATTACATAATTTCAGAGCATTTCGCTGCCTCCAAATGAACCTCAGTAACCTATGTCATCACCAGTGTATTCCTTTGACTCCTAAGCTCCTAGTGTCACTAAGTTTTGTCTCTCTGACTTCATACAGGCAGGCGAAGCACCTACACACATAAAATAAAATCCAACTATCCTAAAAATCATTAAAAACTGAATTCAAGTATAAGTTAAAAGTAATCATACACATGTCAAAATAATGGCTCAAATTTTGAGGGACTTTAGAATATACCGGCATTTGTAAACTGTTGTGACAGACAGCTACGAGAGTAACTGGCTCCAAGACAACTAACAGTTTGAAGAGCTTTTTTGAAGTTTATTTGTTTTTCTATGTGTACATTTGCATGCACATGAGTGTGAAGGTTAAAGGACAAATTGTGGGAGTCAGTTCCCTCCACTCACCCACCCCAGCTTTCAAGCCATTTGATAAAAATCATTTATCAGTGAGGGTCTCTCACATTGTTTTTACTGGGTTGCTCCATTACCTTTATGTTTTTAGACTTGAGAAATTAAAGGAGCTAAGATGAACTTTCACTTACTTGGATTCAGAAAGCAAAGACACAGAGGAACGGGATATTAGTAATAGGAGATGTAGCCTTGCCATGTGAGTACCGAACACATACACAGAAGATGCTTTGATATCCGTCAGTGATACAACTTTAAATATAAGGCAACAAAATAGGTAAGAAAGTAACACAATTACTAAAAACCTCTGCTCAAATACTAAAGGCTGACTTGATTTCAAGAAGTTGAAGGCCATCTAGGACTGAAGATAATCAGATTCTTTAAATATTAAAGCCACACTTGTAAGAAGAAAAGTTAAATGACAACTGTAGTTAACTAACAGACAACTCTTTTCCAAAATGTCCTAAAAAGTGGCCAATATGCAAATATTTTAACTTTCCCTAAAATAAAATTAAAATATATAATCAGTTACTCAAACTGTATACAATTCTTAATATGCGCGATTTAGCATACAATATCAAATGAACAGCAGTGACTTAATATTTCTTGAGTGGATAAATCGGTAAACAGCAGCATCTACAATTTTATGACTAGTAAAAAGTTGAAATAAGGATAATATCTCTTCTAATTATATCTATGCCCAACAGTATTTTGAATAATTGTGTCACCGAAATTAAATAGGTCAGATGTTCATTTACATGTTTAACTTCATTACTCCTTAGGGTAATGCATGAGGCTGATTGAACCTTTCTTCATTTATAAACAGGAAAGCCAAGCGTTAATATGATGAAATCATACTGCCTGTGAAGAAGAATCCGTAGATGTTCTAGTCCAGAGATAATAGTCTAGATACTTTCTATAGTAGACCTTTTTTTCCTATAGTATTTTTAGCTATTTAGGATGACGTATAAATAGTAAAAGTGAATAATCATTATTTGTGAATTAAAGTATTTTACTTACTCAATGATTTGAGAGACTAAAGTTGAGGTCTGATGTAAAAAAAAGAAAAACAGGCAGCTAGAAAACCTAGTTTCTAGTGTAAAATGACAAATGTCAACTTGAATTTAAAGTCTCATTGTTTTCATGTTTTTTTAACGACAGAATTTTACTGATCATTAGTATTACATATAGACACACATATAGCTATTTCATGAATAAATGAACAAATGTATTTTCCATGTCTAGCAAGAATGTTTGACCCTAAAAGCATTTAAGGAGGCTGTTTGTTGCTGTGTTGATAAATTTTCCATTACCAATTACAAGATGAAACCCATGTCTATTTTTACTATTGTTTTAAGTGGCATCTTTAAAGTACAAGAAAAGAACATATTTAGAGAAGTAAATCTAGTGTGTAGTTTAAGGGGAAAACATCCAATTTGCACATGTGATGTCCAGTGAAAGTTCATGGGTATAGGCAAAGGAACACTTAAAAATAAAAAGACAGTCTATAGATTGTGAGAAAATACTTGCCAACTAAATATCTGAAAAGGGGCTAGTATTTAAAAAAAAAAAATCACAAAACTCAACAGCAGAAACTGGAATAAACTGATACAAAAATTGGCAAAAAGCCTGAATGAACATTTCTCAAAAGACATAAAAATGGCTAATACTAGGACTGAGGAGGTGGCTTGACTGGTAACACGCCTGCTGTGCAAGCATGAGGACCTGAGTTCAGATCCCAGCATTCGTGTGAAAAGCTGGGCATGACAGCCCACCTTGTCATCTCAGGGCTATAAAGAGAGACAGGCAGTCCTCAGGACTTGCTCACCAGATAGTCCAGCTGGATAGGTGAGCTCCAGGTTCAGGAAGAGATCCCTGGCACAAACAAGGTGGCTAAGAGCAGACAAAGACCCTGATGTTCAACTCTGGTCTCCACATAGCCATGCACACCAGCGGACATATGCATAACCCACACAGAAACTGAAGGCAACATAGGACGACACAGGAAAATACTTAATGTTAACTTCTGGCTTCTACTTACGCACTCAGGGTTATGTGTATCTCTGCACACAGAGGGGTACACATGGGCTAACACACAAGAGAATGGAGGAAAGGTCAGAGGTATTCAAAACAATGCCTAGCAACATTAGTATCAAAATCACAATGACTCATTATATGGTAAAGGCAGTGGTATAGTTACTTCCAGATTACAGATGTTAGGTAGTCTAGTCCATGACAATACAATACAGTAAGGTTTTGTTTTTGTTTTTGATAGTTTTAAAGAAGTAAGTTGCCAGGCTGGGAGGCAGGTATGAGAACAAAACCCAAAGGTGGTCTTCAGGAGCCAATAATATTAACTCTTTCCCAAAAGCCAGCAAAAATGACCATGGATCTCAGTCCTATACATTCAACAGGGGGTACTGAGGAGGATTGAGCATCTAGCTGAGATGAAACACAACCTGGTCTACTTATTTGGCCTTGTGATCTCAGCAGGGAATAAGCTAGACTCTACCTGGACTTCCGGTACAGGAAATAATAAACAGGTATTGTAATTTGCTAAGATGGTAGTGTATGATTATATGGCAATACCAAATTACTATAGGGGCCAAAGAGATGGCTCAGGGGGTAAAGATAACAGCTGCAGGCCTAAGTACCCAAATTCAACCCCTAAACGTCAGATAAAAAGCCACACATGGCAGAACACAAAACCCTACAGTGAGATGGCAGGCAGAGGCAAGAGTCACCGAGAAGCTTGGAGGCTAGCTAGCCAGGAAAAAGCAGAACACTGGGAAAGTAAGACAGACTCTGCCCAACAAGGCGGTAGGTAAGAACTAAGTCCCAAAGGTCATCCTCTGAGTCTTTAAACAACAGACCCTCCCCCATTTTTTTTATGTGTGTGTGTGTGTGTGTGTTGTAAAAAGTATAGACTGTTCATTTTCATTGTTGAATAGAACCTTACTATGCAAGCAAATCAGAACTTATTCACTCTGCTACTGATGGATATTTGGGTAGTTTCTGATTTTTAGCTATCAAAAGAAGTGCAGTTATAACATCTTTGTACAGGTTTCTAAGTGGCCAATTCTGAACCATACTTCTGCTTGGAATTTTTGGGTCATAGAGCATTGTTCAACTCTGAACCTGTTAAATGGTCTCCAAAGTAAACACTCCTGTTCATACTCTCAGCAGTCTTGTGTACGGGTTCTTTCTTTGGTCTAGATTCTGGTTTTGTCATTTTCAGCATTTTGATGGGGAATGATCCTATTTTGGGAGGGTCTCTCCAGAGACTGCATGGCCTCCTGTGAAATGCACACTCTGGTTTTGCCTTTTTTTTACAGATGTGTCCTGAGTGTTAGAATTTTCAAATGTCTTTTTTAGCTATCCTAGAAAATATAAGTATCAGTAAGAATGAGGCTCAAACCTCAAATCCTTTCCTTTCTTTTATACAGCTTTATCATATATGAAGCAAAAAAAGGCCTACATTTAAATGTTAAAATATTACACCTTCTGGCAAACATACTAGAAGGCTGTCCTAAATCACAGAACATTAGAGTAACAAGAGAGATGTTCCAGGCCCAATACTAATGAAAATTTCACTGCTAAGTAAAATTCGCAGTGACTACCAGTCAGATGTGCTTCTGGGGCAGGGAGGGGGGCTATTGATATGATCTGTTAGATTTTTCTCCTAAGAACTGTATGGAAACCTGGTTTCTGCTTTTAAATGTACTAGCATTTGACAAAGAGAGTAAAATAAAGCAGTGTCTTCAAGGCCTGCCCCAAGCAGTTCCACTGAGGCACGGTGGGTTTGCATGGTCTCGCAAATGCTGCAGCAAGGAACATTAGATTTATTTCTTTTAATGACAGTAACAACTCCAGAGAATTCTTCTTCTGGAGATGCTATGAGAATGGCACAGACTCCAAATTGAGGGTAAGGTTGCCCTTTGTGCAAATTTACCTACAAAAGTTGATCATCAATCATTTACTGAATGTTGTTTTCATAAAGGAAGAGAAGAAATAAAATTAGAATGCTAAAGGCATATTTCAAAAATGTTTAACAGTTATAGCCAGGTAAATGTCACAAGTAAAACAACACGGCACTTACCATTTCAAGGAAGTACAGTAACATTTCAATGATTTTTCAAGTTGTGTATAAAAGGCCCCTAAAGAAACTTAAGATGTTTGTGTGTTTGTGTGTAAACATTTAATGATAAAATATTGTAATTTGTTAAGAATCTCAAACTTCAGTTCTGGTGTAGATTTACTACACAAACAGAGCAACTGTGATGCATTCCCTGTCATGTTGGCTCTCTATACTCTGAGACAACACTGATGAGAAGTGTTTGCTAGGAACTCTTAGAAAGCAGGGCTTGTGCGGGACTGCTTTATTGCTCCATTGCTCCAGAGGCAGCATACCTTTTCCTGTCCTGGATTAAATGCTGCTAACTCACACCTATTTTCACACAGGTAATGGTTCTTTGTGGCTCTTCCCATACTCATTGCAGCACACCACTCCTCTTTATAAATTCCATTTCATTTATTTACTTGACATTTAATATTCTAGGTATTCTTGAAAAGAACTATTTAAGTAGAGATCCAAACAGCTCATCTTTCCTATTTGACTCAAGACACTAAATATCAAATCAGTTTTAGACAAACTCATTTGAAGTATTTTAGAAAAAACAAAAACAGTTCTCCTAGTCTTTATTTAGCTAAAGTTGTAAGCAGGAACAGCAAACTACATAGCAGCCATTACAAGTACTCCAGAGTCTTTCAAACCGGCTTCAAGACATCACAGCCATTTGTCCAACAGGTTGTCCCTTCCATTCCCTAACCCTGGCAAAGACCTCTAAACTGAATGACAACTGCCTGCTCCTGGCAGCTCAAATTGCTTTCTTTCTAAGACTGGACCTCAGAAAGAGCAAGCAGAAACAGGTAGTTTTTCTTCTTCAAAGAATAAGGCTGCAAAAATCTAATTTCTCAAGGCATGCTGTAACAACTCATTACCTGTAAAACACTTTGAACTGAGAATAGAAAACTGTGCCATCCAGAGTCAAGGCCCTGGCAGATCTCCTCTTCACCTCCAAGTTCACAATGCTTCTGATACAACTCAATACCAGGGTCTGCACAGGGTAAAGAAAGTACCAGAGAAGACAAAGACCTTCCTGTGAATTTTGATTCAGTTAACTTTCTCTTGTCAAGTGTTTAAGACTCTAAGTGGCATTGCTGAAGGCTTCTGAACACAGCTGACCACCATCACTGGTAAACGGGAGGCTCAGTACACCATCAGCACTTGAAAATCTCAGGTAATAGAGCCATGACTGGAAGAGCAGAGCAAAAAGACACAACTCCTCCTCCATTTCTCGGAGTGTGAAATGGGTTGGTATTAGTCCATGTGTGTTACTTTTCACCAAAACTGAAACCCAGAAAAAAAGGAAACAAGAACAACCATGAACAACCACTAGAGAGCGGCAAAGGACAGAAGAGAAATAAACAAGGCTGTGACAAGCAGCACTCCTGTTCAGATGGCTGAAGGGGCAGATGGGAATGCCTTCTGAGGAGGTGATCCCGGAACTGTGTAGATGACCACATATCTCTCACGAGTAAATAACTGTCCTCACAAACCAGGGTGTTACATATGCTCAACCTCATGTCTGCGTCTTCTGCCTTCATTTTATTAGAAGAGACAATCCTTAGAGATTTTATCAGAACACACAAGAGAATGGTATTCTAAAGTAAAAAGAGATCCTTTGAGTGATTCAAAGTTTACATAATCTGCATTTACGGAAATACATGTAGTTAGAAGAAATTTACAAAACTGATAATATCAGGGGATGGGGGGAATCTTGGGTAGTAGAAATGGTCCCTCTAGGAAATACTGATCCAGCTGCCTCCTGTACACAAGAGACATTCTTCCTTTCTGCTCCACTGCCTTGCCTCATTCCATTCCCATTTAAAATTGAGACCTACTTGACTTTTTCTAACCTACAAAGCATAAGCCTTTAGGGTCTCAATTCACATGCAGAAAAGGACACTTGCTTCCTTTTCTGGCACAGCAATATAGTTCATAATAATTAGGTTGATTAGTTTTGTGGTTAGGTTGGTTAATGATGGTTTATTTCAACTTATGTCAGTAAAATAATACCAATGGAATAGGCTTCTGATTGGCCCTGGCATAAGGAAGCAACACCCAGGTCAAAGGTCCTACTCTTTCTATCCTGTAATGTACACATGAATCACGATATTCATACATATACTACAGCAGTTCTTTTACATATTTAAGAAGGATGAAATTGAAGATAAAAACCCAAGCCTTACATAGTTAAACCTAAATACTATTAAGTTGGATGGACAATTCTGCCATTATTTTCACAGTCTTCAGACCTTTTATAAACTGTACTTCAGTAATGGGTTCTTCAGTAAAACTAACAGTGAACAGTCTATTGTTTCCTATCGGATGGAGAATTCACTTTGCAATGGTTTCGGAGATAGCCCATAGCAATAATGAAGCTATTCCTTAAAACTTACTGTCCATCTCCCACATACTTGTTAATCAGCACTGAACTGACACAGATCCAGCCCCATACTGGAATGAGCATGACAGGAATCAACACAAAAGAGTAACGTGTCTTCACTGCTTATAGCTAAATCAGACTAACTTGTTCCCAGGAGTTTTAAAAAGCCATGAAAATTTCTTTTGAAAGTGACTACCATTATTATTTAGCTCACTAGAAGTGTGGCTTTTATCACAATGGTCTCCAGAAAAATGGAAGGGCAACAACTTTTTAAAGAAACTATATGACAACATATGAAGACAGATGTTCAGTGCCCTGACTTTCCAGATCCTCTAACACATAACGCATGAGGTAAAAACAGAGACCTCCCATGAATAGAGGGAAACAGAACTGGACCCTGAGTAACAACTGGTTCAAATGTCTGAACGCTAAATACTCTATCTTATTCTCTTTAAGTTAAATTAATGTAGAAAAGAAGTGAATATAGGAAGATTTTATTTTTGCGTGTAGTAAAAGACAAAAAGAATAAACATTGATATTTCTGTACAGAAAATTTACCTCTACAGAAAATTTCTAATACTTAAAGTCTTTAAAAGAAATTATAACCAATTTTAAGTTTTAACTTTACATACAGACAGAAAATGCTACTTAGGTATTGTGTAACTTATTAAAAATAGCATATAAATTAGGCATTTTCCTTAATTATAAGCCATTTTCACCTTCTAACATGTACTTAATTTATTATTGGTTAACAGATAACTCAAGAATGTGTATTAGTAATAATTTGATAATAATCCTCAATATTTTCTCTCCATCAGATTTTAATGTGGGTTCATAATACAACTATTGGTCTATTTAGGCAATAACTCATCATTTATGAGACTAGCAACTATGTACAGATAAAATGTAAGGTCTAAATATAAATGGTATCATACAAAAACCAAACAAATAAACCAAAAGACACTGAATGAGAATTAAGAAATCTAGGTTTTCACTTGAGCAGGTACCAAAGTTCTTGGGTTTCAGTGTTCTCACTGAAAATGAAAAGAATGGGCTACAGACAGTCGTTAAAGTCAGAGATCTAACTTTCACTGAGTCAACCAGTTAAAATCTCTGAATTGTATCTACTGGTAGAGAATATTAAAAGGCAACCTTTTATAATCAGAACAAGCACACTTTCCATATGAATATTCTTAACTGTCTATGGATCTAACCTGTTGAACTTTTTGAATGACATTTTACATTCTACAGAGATTTAAACAGCACCTTTAATATCTTGCTGAATGTTAAGTAATTCTGTCTCTCCCAGAAACAAGTTCTATTAGTTCCCAGGTAACTTATATTTCATGAAGAATTTTCAGGCAGACTGAAATAAATATCAGTTTCATATTGTATTATTAAAACAAGAAGCAAATTTTGTTGTTTTAATACTCTGCTATGTTCACTATTCTTTTAATTCCAGTCAGATGTTTTTGTTTTGTATCTTGTGCTGGTATACTGACAGTCTCTACAAATATTTCTGTAAACACACAGACACACACACACAGAGCTTATTTTTTTAAATCAACGCTCATGACAGCGAATACTACATTTGCATAATAAAACACAGTCTCTTAACTATGTACGACTTTTAATTCCTGGCAGTTCTTACCTTGAGTCTGCATTCTTTGAAGTTTCTGGGTGTTGCTAACATGATCTTTCCAGCATGCCAGTCAGAAACTCCACACACTTTGTGTACAGTACTCGCCTGTGTTTGCTCTCCTGTTCTCTCTCCCTTTTGCTCTCACTCTGTGCCTCAGACAGTTAGGAATGCAGAAAAGCCAGAGCCAATGCCAGTCAAACTCAGTCCACCCCCTTCCTTTCTTTTGCTAGAGAGCACTAAACAATAGCCACTCTTCCTTGCTCACTCACCCCTGCGTCCCTTAGCACTGAGCACTGAAAAATGTCAGGAGAAGCGATGTGATTTACCCAGGGAGATGGCTCGGTTTTTTTTCCCCCTATCCCAACGGTGGGAAGATGTTATAAACAGTAATTTTTAAAAATCTTCTTCAAAATCTGTCCTATTTTAAGGCTAGAAAAATAAAGCTAATTTCAGATCTTATTTTGAAATGTTACTGTGCTAAATCAACACAAACTTTTTAAAGCACAAAAATGGGGTAAATCCTACACAGATATAACTTTACCTTTTAAATTATTTTATTATTCAAACTAATTTAACTTTTCATGATGGAAATATCTTCTATTTAGAAAACTTTTTATTTCTGTAAGGCCCTTTGTTCAGATCTTAAACTGGAATTTCATTTTAAAACAAAGAATAGTAACTGAAGAATGATTTTATACACTGAGAGATTCTACTAAACTAGTTTCCTACTAGGCCTGATGAAATTATAGATAATATCACTGCACTCAGTCATTCTTTGAGTCTGTTCTAAATTAAGACACACTCCCAGGGCATTTTTCTACACTCCAAACGAAAAAATGGAAGGCAGGTTAACAATGTGATCTTCATTACTGGTATGACCTAACCCATTATATTGCTGCTCGGTATATAAGGCTGGCATGTCAAGTTATCACAGTAGACTCCGTGTGCCACTTCAGGGAGTAGCACAGAAATAAAAGGAAGCCAATCTGTGAGCTTTACCAGTGAGGGATTTACACTGCACTGTCTGCTCTTCACACGTGTGTTAAATGTAATATATAAGCTTCACGTTAGCTATTCATATATGCACAGCCACATATCTGTGTGTGTGTGTGTGTGTGTGTGTGTGTATTAGGGAAAGTATACCTGTCGTTTGTCATTCCTTTACCTTTCTCCCTAAGTCTCAGTAATTTAAACACTTTTTATTTAAGAAAAAATATTTACAGTGGATAAAAAATATAATGGGTCTCTTTATGATATTTAATTATATCACACTGTATACTGTACAAAGTACATTAAATTTTGCTCACATGTATACCTTCTGGAGTCTCCCTTGATAAAACTTCTCTTTTAATTCTATCACAATTTAGTTTTCTTTATCTAGTCTTTTGCTACATTTTGTCTGCCTTTACTTTCAGTTTTCTGTTTCCACTTCATATAAACTACCTACTCCTTTAACCCCTATTGCTACTCGAATATGCAAGGGGAAGAAAAACATAACCAAATATTAGACAGAAACATGCAAACTGATAGACTTGCACTTCTCAGATTTCTACCCTAACCTATACAAGATAAAACAAAACAAAACATCAACCTTTATACAATAAAAAGTTACCTCATTATAAACTGCTGCTAACAGCTGATCTTACAGCACACAAAGCACAATGAAATCAATTATTCGTAGCAATGAGTCAAATAAATAGATAATAATTTCCACAATTCTACGTAAGAGAATTGAGAACACTGAGTCTAAGTCACATGAAGAGCTGATTTCAGCTCACAATAACAATAAAATGGCAATCAGAGTTGCTGAGTTACAGACAGGCTTTCTGAAAGGCCTGCCTGCTGTGAGAGCGAGCTCCAAATTCTTCTCAAGACTGTCCATGTGACAGGATCGCTAGAACTGGAAGGTTCTCAAACTGTTACTAAAACTAAGCAACATCAGCATTATGTTATTTACAAGAAAGTACAACACTCTTTTCCCAAATGCCAAAAATAGCTCATGCATATAATTTCAACTGTGAGATTTTCTTCTGAAGTATGTTTTCTAAAACATTACATTCCACCATTACATATTACTCTTACAAAAGCTTTGAAGACCTGTTAGTTCAGGTCAGTAGAGGCATTGTCAGATATCCAAAGGAAAATAAAACTACTTTATTGTGTTCTGAAAAGAAATTTACTTTCTGTAGTTCTAAAAAAAATCTTGAAGAATTCTGAAATCCCTGTTGAGAAATTTTTTTTTCTTAAATGTAAACATGTTATTACATTGTTCAATAATTTTCAAAGCAGATGCCACATCATGCTAAAATATCTGCCACAAAGCCCCAGCCTTGGAGCTCTTGCTGCTTTGCCAGTACTGTCTGCTTTCTTATTTATCCTTCAAAATCCAGATTGACAATTATTTTCTCAGTATGACATATCTTATCTTCTATAGATAGAGATGATCATATCCTCTTGCATCGTTTCTTCTCCTGACCTCGCTCTTTTCTCATCACAGTCCTCACTACTTGACTTTATCTATATCATGTAGATTCTGATGTCTAATGTTTCTTTTCCCCACCACAATATGAGGAATTTTCCAGGAACTGGAGAATGGTAGAAGCTTTCATCTTGATTTCCACTCATCTCCAGACCTTAGAAAAATACACATGGCAGCAGTAGGAGCTTAAAAATAGAGAAACAGGCAGAGGGATAAATATATTTCATTTATCAGAACTTTAAGACTTAGTATACTTTAGAATAACTTTAAAACATTCATTTTTTTATGTCACAGTTTAACGGAAATAGCCAAATGAAGGGAGTAAAATTAAGTATCAAGAAAAGCTAGTTACCCAGCTAGGAACTATTCATAATGGGCAAAATCCTGGCCAGCATAAGCTGTTGCCAGGAGTACTGTCACCTAATTTCACTGTTGAGAAGCCCACAGTTAGCTGCTATGCTGCCATGGCTAGGGAATCATAGCTTCATGTTTAATCCTCTGCTACAGCACTAGAGAGCTCTCAAAACTGTTGGGAAGCATTGGCAAATGTTTCACTATGGCATCATTAATAAGCTACAAAGCATGTAACGGCCACGGCCATGCAGAAAATCCCTCTCTGGTTATGAACAGCCCATAGAGAGTTTGGTGAAGTTTTTGACAATCCAGAACACTCCATTTGGCACCAACCATGTTCACTTTGGATAGACAAGGACATTTAAGACATTTTATTTAGGTTATGATTATTAGGTTTCACATACTGCCCTTAAGTAATTGAGTAGGATATTCTCGATTAATACATTTTTCACAGTTCAGCCCCCCCCGCCCAATATACTTATCGTATGTTTGTATTAAACTGCACAAAAATAGACTTTCCTAACTAAAAATATGTCAAATGATGTCTGCCACTAATACCTCAGTGATAGAGTACGTCCTAGGTATATGCTAGGCATGGGTCCCCACCTCCTAGTACAGTCAAAACAAACAAAAACTATAAAAATATCATCAAGAAATATTATTAATTAAGCACTGAATGAATGGCTAAACTAGATGACTATAAAAGTATCTTTCTGGCTTGATTCTGTAACTTTATATTTCAAACAAAAGAAATATCATTAAGTCAGTTTCAATGTTCTCCTATTATAGACTAACATAATACCCTCTTATCGAACATCTTGAAAATTTGTTCGTTTTTTCAAGACAGGGTTTCGGTTTCTCTGTGTAGCCTTGGGTGTTCTGCACTTGCATTGTAGACTGGGCTGTCCTTGAACACTCACAAGTGACCTGCCTGCTTCTGCCTTCCAAGTACTGGGATCAAAGTTGCGTGCCACATCTCCCAGCTGAACATCTTGATACTTAATACAGTTATAATTTGTTCATACTGAACCTCAACTGTTCCTCACTGTAATGCAGGTAAGCTCCATGGGGGTAAGGGGTGCACACATGCCTTTTCCTTGCTGTAACCACAGTGTCAGGTCTGCAGAATAAGCAAACAGTTTGGCACAGGCAAAAGTTGACTACTAGAGGTTTTAATCTAGGCATGATTCCAAGGACAGTATCAATAAACTATCTTTGTTAATAAAAAGCCAAGATGATATTTTTTAGTTATAAATCAATGAAATAATCCATTTTGTAAAATTTTGAAGACTGTGGATAATATATTTCCCTTCATGCCTAACAAAAGTACAATTTTGGAACTCTGATCCAGGTATAGAATTCAATGTGCTAGCCACTAAAACTCTGAACTACAAATACATTGTTTTAAAAAAAACCAAAAGGAACACAATTTAGTTAGCTACACATAATTAAAAACTTACACATCAAATTTACTCATTTTCAAACAAACCAATAAGCAAATAATTCCTTAACACTTATCCTCTACTTTCCAAACAGAAACACATCTCAGTAATAATCAAGCTGAAATGTACAGCAAACTGCAAGCTCTGGCTCTTGCACTTATGTAAAAGCAGATGGGTCATAAACACAGCTTTCATAACCACAAACACAGCTTCTTTTAATGTCGTCCCACAGGAAAAGGCATTTTGATAATGTAGTCTTCCTACTGGATTCTTGTAAGAGTTCATATTAGAAAAAGAAATCATTGTGTAGAACTGTTATGACAAACACCAAGTCACCCACTTATTCAGAAATGCCACTAAATTTTAGTTATTAATTCCATTTGCATATAATAGGACTAGAAGACCAGAATTTCCATTACATCATATGAATAGCAATGTATCCACACATTTGTAGGAAGGGTACTTGACAAACACTGAATAATTAGGATAGTCACAGGTTTCCTCAGTGGCTTAAAAAACAAATACAAAATTGCCAGTTAAGTTTGTTGACCTTCTATTGAGCTATTCTGCTATCATAACTCAAACATTATTGTAGTCTTCTCATAAAACACAGAAAGAAGGTTACTTTGAGTACAAATGTGAGCTATGTGGTCTCTGTGTCTATACAATCTAGTCTTTGGCTATAGTAAGTCTTTGGCTTTACGTTTCTACATATACATGTAATAAAACATATACACATATTATTTAGTTCAAAATACTTCATCAATGAGTTTATTCAATTTCTTTTATTACCTTACAAGTAACTGAAGCAAACCAAAGTTCAATAAAAATAAAAAATAAGTCATAAAACATTTTTAGTTGTGAGTCTAGCCTTAATGGGTGAGCCATCTCTAGACCTATAAAGCATTTTTTAAAAGGGAAACAGCCTAAAAGAAAATCCCAAAGCTATTTTCTATGAAATCTGAATTCTAAAACAAACAACCTCAGAAACAAGTATTAGTCATCTACCCATTTTACAGATAAAGGAGGTGAAGACAGTCAAGCTCAGTGCGTGACATGCCCAACCTCAGTGTGGTAGCATTAGAATTGTATACTTTTATTGGCTCTGAGTGCTTTTCTGGAGCCACTGTGGTACACTACTGAATCTCTCCACATTTCCTATTTGGATGGCATCTGGGGTAGCACTGCGCCTCAGGGCCTCTGGAGACTTGGTTCCTGTGTTGATGGGACCCTTTGTCATGACTGATAGTGGCTCCGTGAGGTTCTACCCCATGGTTGCTTCCCTCTCCTCCATCTGAGATGCCAGAAGCTCTGAAGAAGCAGCTTGGGTAACTCAGCAATACATCAAGGCAATGTGGACTAAATCTGCTTGTTCATCAGTTTGGTATACATTTGACTTTTTACTGTATTTTTAAAATATCTCTCGCTTTTTTATGGAAAGTTTCCTCACCAAACATGTGGCATCTTGAATATTTTCATAACCCATTAAACTATATATAATATAGTATACAAAAGAAATCTAAAACTTCAGTGCCCTGCTTACAATTTAGATAGACTTTTTTAAGTATCTATACCTGGACTGTTTGGACTCTATGTTGTCGGTTGTTTTTGTTTGTTTGTTTGTTTGTTTTGTGTGTTTTGAAACACTGTGAAGTAGAAGTGACAAAGGGAAAGAAAAGTACAATTTAATATTCACCTGCTACATACATAACAGCATCTGCTAGAAAATTTGCATTTAATATCTTTCAAAATTCTGTGAAGTAGGAACTGTTAAGATGATTTTATACATCCAAAAGAGTTTCTTCCTTAAACTGCACATTTCTTTTCCCAGATACATGTACAATGTGGAAATACAACCACAGTTATTTAAAAATCAGATAGACTTTTGAGCTGGAAAGACAGATCAATGAATAAGCACTTGCTGTTTACACCTGACCATCTGATTTGAATTCCAGAACTCACGTGAAGATGGAAGGAGAGAGATGAATCCACAGGAACACTCATCTTAACTCTACACGCATGTCACTGTATATGTGCACCCACAGACACACATCATACACACACAAATAAATACATAAATAAACTCTAAAATTTTTATGAAGGGTCATGAGAGGGATCAGCAGGTAAATACGCTTGCATTTTGAGGGTAAAATATTGTTATATTCACTGAAAGATGAGAGTACTCGCATTTCTTTTAAAAACTTACTAATTTTATTCTATAATAATGAGTAAAAGGGAAGGATATTTGTTAGTGAAACTTTGAATTAATTTTCATTCGCTGATGGAAAATGATACAACATGTTTTTATCTGAGCTCTGGTTCTTCATTCCAATCATGGAAAGCATAAATCAGCCTCTTCAAAACAGTGCATGTGAGTCAGAAAAGCTAGTATTTCTTTAAATTGTTACATCAACTAAGAGTCAGAGGAATACTAGACTTAAAGGTGTTATTCTGACCTAAATGTAATGGCTCAGATTCACTGCTAAACCCAAGAAAGTACAAGAAAATATAATTTATTAACCAGGGTAAATAAAACTTACCTTTGACTTTCAGCTCTATGCTGTCTGTCAGTGATGTCAAATAACTACCAGAACAGGCCATATTCTCCTATTGTGCAAACACCCTTCCACCCCAGCCATATCTACCATTGTGGAGTTCTGTAGCTGTTAAGCACCTATTCCATTCAACTGTTAAATGTGCTCTTAATCATAAGGGCTTGGAAGTGTATCTTTCTCACTTCCTATTTTCAATGACACCAAGGTGCTATTTTGTTAGCTCTATTCCTACTTCTGGTTCCTAACAGACACATCTGAATCTCTCCATAATTCCTACTTTAAAGAACTGATTACAAAGGACTTGTGCAAATATGCAATGCCCTACTTAAAATTTAGATAGACTTTTTTAAGTACCTATACCTGGACTGCTTGCACTCTATGTTGTTGGTTGTTTTTGTTTGTTTGTTTGTTTGTTTTGTGTGTGTTTTCTAAAACACACTCCTTGATGCCAACACTGGAAAACTGAGGAAGAAAAATGTATATAATGCTCTTTCCTCTATTTCCAGCTGTCATTTTAGAATCTTTATTCCTTTCCTTCTAGTGAATTTATGTTCTTTTCATTCTTCTCTGTTATTTTCTACTCTCTAAAGTTAGAGTGCCAAAGCAAAAATTAAAAAAAAAAAATGAAGGATATTGTAAGCAGAAAGAAAAGATGAAATAATAGAAATATCTTTTGTTGCTCTATTGAATATCAGCTAAACTGGGGGAAAAAAAAACATGAACATGTAAGTTACCAGGAAGCAAAAGGAGAAAGACAGCATGCACACATGACAGAAAGACAGAGGGGGAAAGCAACCCCAACAATCCAGCAAAAGGGATTTCTGAGAAAAGTGGGAGCTCTCTGCTTACTATTGTTACTACAGCGATCACTTAGCAGGTGGATACCAAGGGGGTCACAACAGCAGCAATATAAACAACAACAGCAGTGGCAGCAACAACAAAACAGCCCACTTCACCCCTGGAGGGAGCGCCAGTCTGCTTTGTGCACCATTAAACTAAATTATCTGCCAATCTGACTTACAAAGTAAAAAGACTCCGATGAACAACTTAGGCAACCTTGGACTATGGGGTATGGTGGGAGGCACTCAGGGGAGTGGGCACCAGCCTGCACTCTACTTAGATAGTTTGGCTTAATTTATCTGAATCATGTAGTTTCCTTTTCCTTTCAGGAGAGATTCTGAGTCCTTATGTATCTAGGTCAAGTCTCTATAATAACTCTCAAAGTGCATTATAAACAGCTCCACCCCTTCTTTCTGCCTCCATCGCACAACAGACTGTTGAGCTATTCCTGTACTTTAGAAAAGGAGAATTTGTCCAACTATGCAAATAAAAACGGAAAGGACAATCTCGTGAGAGACAGAAATAGAGTGCTTTCTCAGAGCTCAAATATAGGTTTAGTGTATTTCTTTAATGCACAGTCACCTGCTTAACCTAAGCTACCTCAGAACAACCTGGTGGCTACTGTGGTGATACCTGAATGCATAAATCAGAGGCTTGTCATCTATGAGGTTCTCATCCAGTTGCCAAGATACACACCAACAACTTACTGAAAACACAAGGGCACACATCCAAATATTAATACAGTTAGCGTGGGTAAATTCTCATGCTGGAGAATGCTGATTGGCAAAATGCAGGGAAAGACTGCTGAGAGATGATAGCTAATCCAGGTCTTAGGACAGAGCACATCTCCATACAAAGGAGGCAAAGGTGGAAGACAGGGAAAGGCATTGCAGCTTGCTGGCTAATGTGGGCAGATGCCATTGTGTCCAACACTGCCTGGAAAACCTGAAGCAACCCAGTTAGGCAAGAATCCCAGCGATCCCTTCAAGGAAGGAAATGCAGCATTATAAAGCTAAGTCGAGGCTTAAACACCTTCAGTGCCTTTGAAAATCTTAACCTTATTGTACAGAAAATGGAGATATTAATAAAGGTGCTTAAACAAAGAAACTAGTAGGATTCAATTGGTCCTCCACGGAAATGAAAAACTTTGAAAATTTTAAAAGTAGAAGAAATTAAGGTAGAAACACACACAGTGGCCATGTTAACAGAAACAGTTATCACATGAGAACTGGTTACCGAGACGGGAAGGAAAGAGGAGGGAAGCTACACAGAGATAATGGATTTTTTTTTTTACTATGCTGGTAGAAATGTTCAAGTGACCAACTGTGATCACAGGTCTGAATTAAGAGGAAAAGCAGAAGCCAGAAATAGAGACTAAAAAGCTACCCACACAGAGATAATTGTTTTGAGACAGAGGAGCTAAAAAACTCAGGAAATTATCCTGACAGGCTTTTTTATAATAGTCAGTAGGGTTCACACTACGAAAATAGTTTTAAAAACTAGCTGTTTCTCTTCTCCAGACATTCATTTATACAGTTTTATTTACAGTAAGAAAAGAAACTATATCTTCCTCAATAAGGCTAAAAACTTCTTGACATGTTTGGATTATTATAATTTAATAGATTGGGAAAAATACTTTGTTCACGCTTCAGGAATGCTGTAAAGGATATTTTCTTCTCTTTGCCCCTTTGTTAAATAAAACTTAGCTGCACTAATGCTGCAGGGCAAGTCTTCTGTGAATCATAAATGCTGTGCTGTGACTTAACCAATCATTCGATTGTTCACATTTCTTACAATGAATTCAAACATCAAAAGCTACAGGTGGTCTACGAACTCACAGCAAGCTTTTGTCACGAGGAGACCTGAGAACACCTTTCTCATTCTCTGATAGGAATTGACACAACATGTCTTTATCTGAGCTATGGTTCTTCATTCCTATTATGGAAACCACAAACCAGCCTCTTCCTCCCATCCCCCAAGATAAGGTTTCTCTGTGTAGCCTTGGCTGTCCTGAATTTACTTTGTAGGCTGGCCTGGAATTTACAGAAATCCTCCTGCCTCTGCCGCCCTGAGTGCTGGGATTAAAGGTGTGAGCCACCAGGCTAAACTGTAAACCAGCCTCTTTAAAAATAGTGCATGTGAGGAATTATTGGTGAGGAATCGTTTTATTATGTTTGTTGTAGTGTAGGGTGGAATAATTTTATTATGTTTCTTGTAGTGCAGGGTAATCAAAATTGAGAAAAATGTTAGAAAAAATAGCTTTTATCATTTTATCAGTTTTCCAAGTATTAATAGCCATGAGCCAGGAGTAATATTAGACTACCAAAACAACTGTTTTGAATTTAAATTTCCACTTTAAAGATTTATTACTTTTATGAGTACATGGATGAGCTTGCATGTACACTGCTTGCCTATCTTCTGAAATGATTTACCATTAATGGGCATTAATGGGCTTTCATGTTTGTCTCCTCCTTTCCTCCTAGCAAATATATCTTATGTTCGATAATCTCTTATGTAAAAATTAGTAGCTCACTATTGTTCTAAATTGCTTTTATTTGTGTATATGGACTAAGTAGAATTTATTCTTTTCTATGAGCAGTATATAAACTTAGTAAACTTACGTGAAATTTGTTAATATATGCATGTAGTTTAGAGATTGCTAACTACACAGCTTGCTAAAACAACAATCTACAGCCCTATGTTTAAACAACTTAAAAATGGCTTTGAACTGTATTTTAGTTTGTGAATGCATGTGTGTGTTCAGAGGACAAATTGTGGGAATCAGTTCTTTCCTTTTCCCATTGGGTCCCAGGAATCAACTTAGTCAGGCTTGTTAGCAGGCATTAGATGAGCAATTTCACCAGCTCTCTAACGAAATTTTCTTCCTTGAAGAAACTACTTGTTCTGGCTATTACGAATAAAGCTGCTATGAATATGGTTGAACAAATGGAAAACAACCCAGATGTCCCTCAATGGAGGAATGGATACAGAAATTGTGGTACATTTACACAATGGAATGCTACTCAGCAATTAAAAATAAGGAAATCATGAAATTTGCAGGCAAATGGTGGGAACTAGAAAAGATCATTATGAGTGAGGTATCCCAGAAGCAGAAAGACACACATGGTATATATTCACTTAGAAGTGGATACTAGATCCATAAGATAGAATAAACATATTTAAATCTGTACATCTAAAGAAGCTAAACAAGGAGGAGGACCCAGGGTAAGATGATCAATCCTCACTTAGAAAGACAAATGGAATGGACATTGGAAGTACAAGAAAACTAGAAACAGGACAGGGGCCTACCATAGAGGGCCTCTGAAAGACTCTACCTAA
This sequence comes from Meriones unguiculatus, assembly GCF_030254825.1. Classification (NCBI taxonomy): domain Eukaryota; kingdom Metazoa; phylum Chordata; class Mammalia; order Rodentia; family Muridae; genus Meriones; species Meriones unguiculatus. Next base: position 78,547,569 of record NC_083359.1, read on the forward strand.
CAGTGTATCAAAACAGATGCTGAGACTCATAACCAAACCTTGGACAGAGTGTAAGGAATCATATGAAAGAAGGGGGAGTTAGTATAACATGGAGAGGACAGGAGCTCCACAAGAACCAAATATACCTGGGAACAGGGGTCTTTTCTGAGACTGATGCTCCAACCAAGGACCATTCATGGATATAACCTAGAACTCCTGCTCAGACGTTGCCCATGGCAGCTCAGTATCCAAGTGGGTTCCCTAATAAGGAGAACAGGAACTGTCTCTGACATGAACTCAGGGGCTGGCTCTATGACTTCCTTCCATCCCCGAGGGAGAAGCTGCCTTGCTAGGCCATAGAGGAGGACACTGCAGCCAGTCCTGATGAGACATGATAAGCTAGGGTCAGATGGAAGGGGAGGAGGACTATCCTAAGTCTCCTATCAGTGGACTTAGAGAGGGGCAGGGAGGAGATGAGGGAGGGAGGGATTGTGGGAGGGAACTACAGCTGGGATACAAAGTAAATAAACTGTAATTAATATAAAAAATAAAAATTTAATTAAAAAATAAACTACTTGTTTCCCTTTTAGCTATGTTTTGATAGTTAGCCTCATATAATAAATATATGGCTATACCAATATTTTAAATTTTCCCTTTTTGACATTTTAAACCTTCTATGAAAAAAATTCCACTTTCTGCTTCTCCCGTACCATTTCACTTACTACACTCACACCTCATTCACCTTGTTCTATGGTTACATAGTAAATATGGCAAGAACAAACAATACTACAACTATATGTATTTCTGAGACTTTAGCCACATATTAAGTCCTATGTACAACGTAACTAAGTGGTTAAGAGAATAAACCCCAAAGGTAAAGCTCCTGGATTCACAACCTATCTATGCCACTTCTACTTTAAAAAAAAGATGACAGCGATCTGCTCACTACTAAGTGGCAGCGCAGGCAGCCAGGTGCCACTGCTTTGGGCACCGTGAAGAGGTGGAATTGGAGATACGAGGGAGGTGAGGAACAGCCTGATGTGAGTAGCCTGTGCTCCCTCCTGAGACCATGGTGACATCCCAGGCTGTGCTGCCACTGAAGGCCATGCGTTGATCTGTGGCCCTGCAGCAGCAGGAGTCTGCATCGATGTCTCTGGTCCATGTTATACCAAAAGCCATGCAGATATCCCTGGCTTGGACTGAGGCTAGGGACCATGTAGATATCAGAGGTCTGCACAGTGCTGGCCCAGCCCCTTGCTGGCTGTGGCACTCAGCGAAACTCAGGAGAGCTGGCCCTACAACTCGCCTGAGCAAAGCAGGAGAGCTGGCTCTGGTGGCATGGGTGCAGGAGAGCAGGCAGGCCTTCCAAATCAGCTACCTCCCAGGCTTAGATCCAGGGCTCTGAGCTGGCCCAGCTCAACATCTACCCCATCCCCGTCTATGAACTGCAGGAGCATGTGAAGGGGCCAGGGCTACAGAACCAAAGCTGTAGGGTCTCCAGGACACAGGGCAACAACGATATCCGCGGGGATCCCAGTGAGGAGACAGCACTGATAAGTGTGGCAGAAGCCAGAGGCCTTGAACCAGACCAAAGGCTCATTGTAATGAACACTTGCAGGTAGAGCTGTTTGGACAGAAGGGTGTACTGTGTGACACGCTGCAGCTTCCATGGCGAGATAATCCTTTCAAAATATTTGCTTGTTTTCTTTTGGGAGGGGGAGGTTACAAGGGCAGATGGTGGGTATGGAGGGACAAGGAGATGAATTGAATTGAGGTGCATGATGTGAAACACACAAAGAATTAATAAAAAAAGTTTTTAAAAATTAATGAAAAAATAATGAGATACTGATGTTAGCCTAGGATGGCCATGAACAGTTCTATCTCCGCTTCTTCAGTGCTAGAACTACAAGAATTAACAGCATGCATAGCAAAATCTTTACTATTTTTTATTTCTTTTTTTTTTTTTAATATATAAAGTTATGTAGTCGAGGCTGTCTTAGAAGTCATATAGCCAAGGATGACCTTGAACTGTTGATCCTCCTTCTCCTACCTCTTGAGTGCTGGGATGACAGTCATGTGTTCTGGACCCAGTTTATGGGGTGCTAGGGACTGAACTCACAGCTTTGTGCACGGTAGGTAAGCATTCTACCAACTGAGCTCCAACCCCCAGTTTAGTTTACGTTTGGTTGCCACATTTGTATATATTTATGAGGTACACAGTTATGTTTAGTGCACATATCACCAAATAGTGATCACTTCAGGATAATCAATACCTATCAACCTAATGTTTTATCATTTCTTTATGGTGAAAATATTCAAAATTGTCTTTTGACTATTTAGAGATAAACAATTTAACTCTGTTTACCCTACTGTGTTAATCTAGTAGCTTATTCTTCCCTCTAATAAACTGTCCTCACATCTCTTCCAACCTTCAACTCCACCCCTACTCTAAGCTAACCATTACTCTACTCATAACTTTTTATGCAATTAGCTTTTTAAGATTCTAATTCTGGGTGAAACTGTGCAGGGGTTGTTAATCTTTCTGTATTTGAAGTATTTACCTAATGCCAAATAGAGATATTCATGTTGATTTGTTGACACAATTTATCTTTTTATGGCTGAACACTATTCAGGTTTATTTTTATCTAATTCTCTAATATACTTAATCTCACATATCGAACCTAAAAGAGCTGATCTCAATGAAGTTCAGAGTAAATCTGTGTTTACATAGGCTAGAGATGAGAAGGGGTAAGTAAGGGAATAGGTGGCTAACAGGTCCTAAGTCACTGTCAGAGATGAGCAAGATGTTTGTGCTTGTACACAGTGTGGTGACTGCAGAGAACAACAGTTCACTCTCGACTTCAAAAAGCTAGACAAAAGGGTTTTTAAAAGTTTACATCATTAAAAAACATTAAGTGTTTGAAGACACAAATATGTTTAGCCTGCTTTTAAATACTATGTAATAAATATACGTATGAAAGCCAATCCCTATTAATATGTTGTGTTTACATTTTGTGCACCAGTTAAACATACACAAAAAACTCAAGTGTTTTGTGCGGCATTCAGTTCCTGTTTTACACATATAATAGGTTATCTTTCTGAGAACAGAAAAAAATATTTTTAAATTTCCAGTTGACTTTCTACTTTTTGTTTTGTTTTGACTTTTGTTTTTCTGTTTGCTTGTTTTAGTCTGTGTCTTTTGCCTAGGTGAAGTTAGTAGCATTAAGTGTTTCCTTTTTTGTTATTAAAATACCAGAAGACTATTTTCAAACATTGGTTTGAGGGTTAACAACAGTGGGGAGAGTTGGAAGAAAAAGCCATTCTCCAACATTTGTTTATTTATCCTGTATTTGGTAAAGTACCTTGCTTTTAATTTTTTGGGTATCTCAAAAATCCAGGTACTTTGGGGATTTTGGATTTGTTTTTCCTCCCTGAAAATACAAGTAGATGTAGGAAGAGAACTTGACCCAGGAATTAACCATCAGACGATACCATCTATTTGCTTCCAAATTGTAAGATTCAGCAGAAAAAAATAAGATTGGTGAGTGGTTTCTTTGTTGGCACATCAAGATCTGACTCTTTCAAGTGCTCTTTAGTTTTACTACAACCTAACAACTATTAGCTTTTGGTGTGTGGGGCGGGGTGGCATGTGTGCATGTGTCTGCCTTTCTTGTTTTCCATATGCTAGAAGGATAGGTCTTTAAAGAAAAATCCTTTACTAGAGGTTTATTTGGTTTGTGGAAGGAGTACAATAGAAGCTTAAGTTCAGTGTGCTATTTCTATCTCTAGAAATCCAGGATGAATCTAAAACCTATTTCTGATTGTTTATCCACTGTTCTCCCTTCCTATCTGACCCTCCAAACACAAGTGTTTCTTTAATATTAACATGCTAATGTGTACTAATATTACCAATTAGCATACACAAAAATTATAATATATTAACAGTGCTTTAGGGCTGATTAAGAGAAGCTCTAGCCGGGGGTCACATTTTAGAGGGCTCTAGTACCTTGGTCTTAGGCACCGGTCACTGTATTTTGAATGTGCAAACTGGGAACAATAACCTTATGACAGTCCATCTACACAAAGGACTTGAATGAAATAGTTCTTTGAGACATTTTACTGCCATCTGCTGGAAAACTATGAAATAACTACAAACTTCACAGAAACGAACAATCTACGGTGCCAGGATGGAGAGAATAAGAGAGCAAATTAGAAAGGCCTCTTCTTGTCAAGTGGCACACCTGGAAGGACAGCTGGTAAAAGTAGCGATGCTATGATGCTGGCTCAGAGGAAGTCAGTGTTCCATCACAACTGACAAGCTTTTGGGAGTAAGTGCATATGTCATGTTGCTTGTGAATAACTTGATCTATATATGATAAACACCACAAAGTACTACTATATGGCAATAGCAAGAAATGCACAGCTTATAAAAATACCCTTTGCTAAGCCTCTACCTCTCTTTATTTCCAGAGTTCTTGCAAGATTGTGATATTTCCTTTAAAAGGTTGATTTTAGAAGTTACAGTTACATTAAAAATGAACATTTACTGTTCATTACTATTTGTAGACAAGGAACAGTGTTACCTGAAGAAGCCATTTGCTTTCTGAAAACTCTGAACAGTTTGAGTATAATCTTTTCAATTAAAACAAATTGAAGTGTATGTATGTTTTGCCTGCATGTATGTCTGTATATCATGTAAAGGCCTGGTGCACATGGAGGCCAGAAGAGGACGTCAAAACCCCTGTAAACTGGAGTTGTGCTCTGACTTATGGGTGCTGGGAAACAAACCTGGATCCTATTGGAAGAGCAGCCAGTGCTCTTAACTACTGAGCCATCTTTCTAGTAAAAAAATATAGATAATCTTTTGATTAATACACTAAAACCTGGAAATTGGCAGAGAGTAGTTTCTCTAGATTTTCAAAATTTTGCAATGAGTGCTTCAGAAAACACATTTTCACAAAAAATTTATTTGATGAAACAAAATCATTGTTGGAATCTGCTGAATGTAAGCATATGAGAATGATGCCAAGGAAAAGTAAATACTTAAGTGGCTATCATTTCTTTCCTAATTGACTGTAATAGTATCCTAACTTGTCTCTGAATTCCCATTCCTTTACCTTTGCTCTTAAAACATTATAAAGAGTAAGAATCAAAGCCTCCACGAGGGCTTACAAACCTCTCATCTGGCTGGCTGCCCGAGAGCATGGTATCATCCCTACTCCCCCTCCTTATTTATTCCCGTCTAGTCTCATGGGCTCATTTGCTATTCACTAAGCTGCTCTCTAAATTGGGTTTCCCCACTCTTAAGTTTCTGTAAGTGTGGCATCCATACTAATGTCAGGTTATTACAAACACCACTCAGGCCTTTCTTAGTAAGCTATGCTACAATGGTCACCGCAGACACTTTGGCTTCTCTAGTCCTGCTCCCAGCTTTATTTTCTGCTTTGTTCTTGTCAGTATCAGGCAATATAAAACTACTTTTTACTTGGGTTTATTGTCTATGACTCCTTAGTACAGAGCAAGTTCACAAAATGAGAGTTTTTATGTATTTTTTTCAATGCTAACGCCTAGCGACTACAATGGCTTCTAATACTTATCTAGTAGTTACTGAAATCATCATCTAAAAACAAACAAACAACCTAAAAAATAGTATTCCAAACAGGCAACAGAATTTTTAAGTACAAACTTTTCCTCTTCCACTTTATTTCTGCTGTTAATTACCTTCGGGGGACTCTCAGTAGAATGGCCTCATTGAACAAACAGAGCGGAAATTTACCTTTCAGGAATACTGGGGAAAATAGATTTTTGAAACTTTCATCCAATAGACCTTCTCTTCTAACCCTGGAGATTAATGGAATTTTGGTTACTACTAAATTGTAACAAAACACACAAAGGAAACAACTTGAAATAGCATCTTTTCAAAAATAATGCAAATCTTTTCTTCCTTTTTTAATTTCAATTTTATTTTTATTAATTACAGTTTACTTACTTTGTATCCCAGCTATACCCATCCCCTTCCTCATCCCCTCCTAATCCTACCTCCCTCCCTCTTCTTCTCTATGCCCCTTCCCCAGTCCAATGATAGGGGAGGACCTCCTCCACCTTCCATCTGACCCTAGACTATCAGGTCTCATCAGGAGTGGCTTCATTGTCTTCCTCTGTGGCCTGGCAAGGCTGCTCCCCACTCAGAAGGAGGTGATCAAAGAGCTGGCCACTGAGTTCATGTCAGAGACAGTCCCTGTTCCTATTACAAATCTTAATAAGAGCACTTCATGGTGGCTCATCAAATTGAGAACCATCAGTTCAGGGGACCAGTCCATGAACTGCTTAAAGTTTTAAGAAAGACAAAATGGCATTATCATTAATACCACTACACTAATGCTGTCACCATGATTGATTAACAAGCATACACTGTCCTTTATCTTTCCTCATCTTTGTTCCTCATTAATTTCCCCCTCTCATTCAGTCACTCAATATTTATGGATTATCTTTCTATCAACCTGCTATCCCTTTGGCAGGTAATATCTAAAGTGAGTTGTCCCTCCTTGCTGTTCAACTTCCTCTCTGAACATACTATCTTCTCAAACCATTTCAGGATGGCTTATGCTACTACTAAAATTGCTTTTTTAGACTAAATTCACTTAAGAACCCTAATGTCACTAAATTCCATGATGATCTTGTTTTTAGTCCTTATCTTAGCTTCCCCTCAGTAGCACATAACAAAATTGATAGTACTTCTTAACCATACTCTCTGACCAATTATTTAGTCCATTTATTTGACAATATGATCTTTGGTTCCCCCTTTTTCCCTTATTTGTTAACACTCATGCAGAAGAGAGCTCAAATGAATAATGTCCAGCTTAATGAATCATTCCAGAGTGGACATGAGCTGTGTGGCCATTGCCTAAGTCAACAAAAAAAAGACACTGAAAACACTCCAGAAGCTTCCTGTCTCTTCCCTAAAACTAAGCACATGTTTTTGCTACTTGGAGCTTCATCTAAATGGATGAGAAAACAAGCACCCGTGGGCGTATTCTTCAATAAATACTGTGCTAAGCCTCTAGCTCGTTTTCTGCTAGGAAACCTGTTCATGTATCAGGTCAACCCTTTCCCGTCATAGGTTTTAAGAATACACTGTCCTGCTCCACAATTTGCCTTTTCACTTTCTTAATGCTATTTTGATAGTTTCTATTTTTTATCAATTGAATCAACCAGTTATTTCCCTAATAAGTATTATTTATCTTCTGTTGAAGACATTGTCCTTTGTCCAAGATCATTAGCACAATACCATTCTGCAAGCCTACAGTGTTATTTCTCTCTTTTAAGCCTACAACACATTTGGAAATGGTTTTGTGTATGATTTAGGGAAGACGTAAAGACCCACACCCTTGCTCTTCACAAATATTAGCTGACTGACCCAACATCAATGGCTGAAGACTGACTCCCTCAATGTTTTGTTAGGACATTAAAGTACAATGATTTCAGAATTCTGAATTCTATTCAGTTGGAGCTATTTAAACAAATGTTGATATCAAGAGGCTAAGTATTCTTGTTTTGTTTTCTTCTACCCTGGAACTTGCTATGTAGACCAGGCTGACCTTAAACTTAAGAGATTCATCTGCCTCTGCCTCCAGAGTGCTGAGATTAAAAGTATGTGCCACCACTCCCTGATATCCTGGCTATTCTTGGCCTATGTCATTTCTAGGTGAAATTAAGAATCTATATGATAACTTAGAAAAAGCATACAGGCATATCACTTTGTAATTCTGATCCTGAGAAATGAAATAATATTACTTTCTAATATACAATACCCCCCTCTGGCCTGGTACACACCATATTAAATTTCTTTTTCCTAGACAGTTACTGTCTTGTGATGTTCTACTAAGTATATTAATTTTTTTCAATTCCTACTTGCTGGAATGTAGAAATACCAGTAAAAATAATTATTTTTTAAATATATATATTTTTTTGTTTCTGCATGTATTTGCTCTATCTTGTTAAGTTAAAAAAAAAACAAAACACTAAAGTGCAACTACATTCTTTTTTATTCTTCAGACTAGCACTGAATGTTACAAACATAAGTATTCAACGCAACATTCAACAAAACGTAACCTTGTCTAAAAAAAACTCACCAGGAAATAAGAATAACACAGGTTAACGATCTAAGATTCAACTGACATGAAAGAGATGAATATATCCAGATATAAGCTTCATCTTCTCATTTTAATAAGGGAAATTTCAGTGCTAATTTTAGGAAAACCACTTTGAAAATTAGCACTAAGTCTTATCAGTCAGAACAACTGCCAGACCTGTCCAGAATAAAAGCCAGAAAATGGCTCAACAGCAGGCACCTGTGCTACCTGTCATCTTACTTTGTCATTAGGAACAATCATGGAACACAATATTTAACAGTTTATTATAAAGTCATTAGGTATCTCTTCTAGAAGTCTGTAATAATTCTTCAGGCTGTAATTATACTTCCTTAAAACCTAAATGCTTTTCAATATGGCAGAAACAATTAAAAGGGGGGGGATGAAAGATGGTAGCTCTTGGCTAGTTTGTATATATGGAGTATCAGTGAATGTGAAATAAAATGGGCTATAAAATATTTACAGTCCAATAAGTTTTCAATAGTATGTGGGCCTGAACTGGCTTCAACACATGCTAAAGTGGCTCAAACTAAACATGATGACTAGAATATGATTCTCCAAGTAAACTTTAGAGAGAATTATTTTCTAGCCTAATATTTTTAAAAGGCAGGAATTTTATAAGACAGCAAGAGAAATGGTTGTAAAAAAGATCTATATTCTGACCTACATTTAGACAACAAAACACAAACCTTATTTTAGAAAACACAACTCATACCACAGAATTATATACTGACCACCACCACAGAAACAACTGATTTTATTTACCTACCATGTATCCATAAGTAAGATGTTTACGGTTCATTAAAAACATAATAATGTAATATAAAAATGCCAGAGCAGGGGGCTGGAGAGATGGCCCAGCGGTTAAGTGCACCGCCTGCTCTTCCAGAGGTTCTTAGTTCAACTCGCAGCAACCACATGGTGGCTCACAGGCATCTATAATGTGATCTAAAGCCCTTTTCTGGTGTGCAGGTATACTATCCAGATAGAGTACTCACACAGTATAAATAAATAAATAAATAAATAAATAAATAAATAAATAAATAGATTAATTTGAAAAATGCCAGAGCAGGTCCTATTTTTCAAATTCTTTATTATTTTAAATTGTGTATGCCTTTAAATAATCATGCCAGGTTAATTAATTAAATATTGCAAAACAATAACAAAACACCAAATGAGATACAGTATATAAAATGAGGGATGGACTAGCTACTTTCACACTGAAGAATTCTTTTGAAATATAACAACTGAACTGTGATTTTGTTTGGGGTGTTTTGGGTTTGGGAACAGTGGAAATGCTAAACAGGTATTCTGTCACTGAGCCATCCCCAACCTGAAATGGAAGGGTTCACATTCCTCCCTCTGTCATCGACTTGAACCACAGGTCTTAATATAATTTATGTAGAATATGCAAAGTTAAATTAGCCCACTCTGACTTCCACAATAACATCAGCAGCTATAAAAGGGAGTGTCTAAGCCACTCACACAGTGACTAAAACAATACTACCAATGCTCTGCAAACACAGAGCTGAGCAATAGGACAGAAATATACCATCCAACTTGCCAATACCAAACAGAAATTTTACTGCATAGCACAGGATAAATTTTATTAACATACAATAACTGCTGTTGCTTGGTTATAACTCTGATCAACTTTGAATCTGTATAAACAGGTTATTGATTTGAACAAAATGGTTTAACAAGAAACATACAATGCTTTGTTTTATTCTCACAGTGACAAATCTCTAAGTCATCCAATAAAATGTAAAGATTTCGTGCCTTTCTTTAGCTTACCTAGTTTAGTGGTGCCCTCTGGTGGGTACTCCGGAAACTGACCCTCTGAAGGGACACTGACAGTTCTTCTCAGGCATCGCCCTTTGGTGGAATCCGTCTGCTGCTCCTGTCCTTCCACAGGTATCTATTTTGTAAAGAGAAAAAGAGAAAACAAAATAATGAACTTGTCTAAGTACCTTCTGACTGATTAATGCTTTTAATTAATGAAGACAGTAGTGTAGAATGAGATTTGAAAGTAGGAGGAATGTAAAAATGAAATAGAAATGATGTTATGGGATTACCAAGCCCTATCCTGGAAACTGCTTTGTAGAAAGAAAACTGAAAAATCAGGAAAGACAAGTATGTAAATTAGCTTACCTGGAGTCTGTACACGTCCTCTCTAGGTGTGAACCTGCTCTGGAAGCTCAGAGAACAAAATAAAACACCCACACAAAGAAAAGCTTCCTCTGTATCAGAAACTGGCGTACAAGCTTTAATTTTGTCCAATATTCAAAAAGGCAATTTTTGAAATGAAATTAAGCTTCTAAATTCTCTGAAAAGGGAGTTGGTTTTGTTAAAGATTTTAAGTAAAATCACCAACTTTTATTCAGTATTAGAATCAAATACTTTAGTTCATAAAATGTATCTAGATATTTGCACAGGTACAAAGATAAAACAGCATATTTTATCCCAAACGGATCATTGTTTCTATAAGAACAAAAAAATATTTTTCTGCTATGGTTTCAGAAGCATACTGAATGATTATTTGCATAAGTGAACAAGAACAATGAATGTGTGTGGGTATGTTTTAAATCCCATTCAATAGGTTATTATTATAGAATAATTGTTGGCATGAAGTGTCTTCAAGAGTGAGACCTGATCATTTCCTCACATCTGAGAGATGCAGTTCAAAGTCCCAGTGAACCAACTGCTGTCTGAAAGCAGCCAGTACAGAACCCTGTATATACTATGTTTTCCCTGTACATATCTATGATAAATTTTATTTTGTAACTTACATATAGTAAGAGATTAACAACAATAACTAATAAAGAGAACAACATATAAAGTTACTGAAATGTCTTTTCTCTTTTTTTTTTCCTCCATTAGCATGCCATTTTTCAGGACACTTCATCATATTTTAATCTTTTCATTATAAAATGGAGGCACTTCACAGTTTCTATTTGGAATAGAAGACTGACAGCATCTTTGGTTATTCTGAAGTAAAATAAAGGATACTTAAAAGACAAGCACCATCAGAATAATATCATTTAAAGATACTGTGCAAAACACAACAATTTAAAAATTAGAATTATTCATTTGTTTTTTTCAGAAAATATTTCTTAGTTATGTTTGATCACGGATAAGCAAAACTATAAAAAAATAAACCTGTAGACTATTACAATAAATTTTTATTACTTACAATTTATTCACTTTGTATCCCAGCTGTAGACCCCTCCCTCCTCCCCTCCCAATCCCACCTTCCCTCCCTCATCTCCTCCCATGCCCCTTGCCCAGTCCACTGATAGGGGAGGTCCTCCTCTCCTTCCATTTGATCCTAGCCTATCAGGTCTCATCATGACTGGCTGCATTGTTTTCCTCTGTCACCTGGTAAGGCTGTTCCCCCTCAGCGGGAGGTGATCACAGAGCCAGCCACTAAGTTCAGTGTTATGTACCCTTACTAGGGTACCCACTTGGACACTGAGCTGTCATGGGCTACATCTATGCAGGATTCTAATTTACCTCCATGGATGGTCCTTAGTTAGAGTATCAGTCTCAGAAAAGACTCCTGGACCCAGATTTTTTTTTGGCTCTGTTGCTTTTCTTGTGGAGCTCCTGTCCTTTCATCTCCTCCTTCTTTCATAAGATTCCCTGCACTCTGCTCAAAATTTGGCTGAGTCTCAGCATCTGCTTTTATACCCTGGCTGGGTAGAGTCTTTCAGGGGCCCTGTTATTTGAAGTGATGGGCAAAGATTTTTAACAAATGATAATTTTCGAACTTTTATCACAAATTTTATTAGTTTGGTAATGTATGTCAGTTATAAATTTCTTATGCTTCTTAAATTGTTTAAAGAAATCTCAGTGAACAGTGACTAACATTTAATTCTTACTAAGGACATATATAGGATACATATTGCTACAAAGGGAGCCCAAAAGAGGTGGCAGTGGGCAACAGGGTGGGGTGGGGATTGGTGGTAAGGGGGGTATTGGTGCTAAGTCAATCAGATAATCTTTAAGAGGGGTAAGGGTGTGGTAATTGATTTATTCCTTATACCACATACAAAATCTGTTCCAAAAAGTGCTGTATATCTTACAAGAGAAAAGTAACAGAATAAGGCTTGCAGAATGGATTATGGTGATCCTGGATAAAGGAAAATGTCTTTAACAGTAGATAAAACTAATCATTAGGGGGAAAACTGATAATCCTGCATTATGAAGAGGCAGTAAAACTATCCTGTCAAACCTGAAGAATGATTTCTATTTCCAAGGACTACACTCAGCCTGCACTACATCAGATGAGCCAGCAAAGCAGAAGCAGGTATACTTGCACATGACTTCTGTAATGCTCCGTAATCCAATCCCTGCAACTAGGGTCAAGGACATTATGGTTTTCTGTCTGTTATGAAACATTGAAAAGAATAGGTAGCACTTTCTCAGTACTGAAAGTTTACACATTACTAAAAGGACTATTACTGTTCTCTTCATTAATTAACTATGCCTACTCTTTGTACATTAAGAAACCAAAGGGCAAAATTATGAAAGATAAATTATAAAAGCAGACATCATATAATCAATAAAAATAAAACTTTCTAAAATACTAAATAATACAAAACTCCATGAACAGTACCCCAAGTCATTCAGCCCTTTTCAGAAGTAAACTATATTGTCTCTACTTAAATAATTAAAGCATGGCACTGAAAGGTCAAGCGACTTTCATTTTAAAAGGCAAAAGTAACTTTTACTTGCCTCAAAAGTAGAAACAAAAGGCAGTAAATTTAGAAAAGAAAAATCCGGGTCACTTAGCAAATAAAAATAACTGTAATGTATTTCAACTATTATCTGAATAAATATCTAAGCTCTGCTGAAACAGTAATTGCCTAAAGTTTTTCATGAGAAGATAATTTTGCCCTGTGAAAATTTATAAAGACCATATACATGATAAAGACTTTTCTACTAACATGCTTGGTTTCCACTATAATAAATAAGAAAGAAAATACATCAGATGTTATTTGGGCCTAAAATTGTCAATTATTTTCTCCATGTCTTAAAGTAAATGCTGCACTTCTAGCGCTTAAAGTTACATTTTATGCAAAGGATGTACTCTGAAAAGTTAGGTGCTTTATTCTTGATTCAAAGAAAAGAATATAATGAGTTTTTATTATAAATTTACACCTTTAAAATGTGTTTATGTATTTACTTATTCAGTGTGTGTGTGCATGCACTTCTGTGTAATTTGCATGCACAACAGGACAACAGGAGAGGGCTCGGACACATCCCCTGCAGCTAGAGTTCAAAGCAGCTGTAAGGTAAGCACTCACGTGAGTGCTGAAGACTGACCTCTGGTCCTCTGTAAAAGGAGCAAGTATTCCTAACCACTGAAGCATTTTCTAGTCCCCATAACTTTCTTAGGACTACGTTAATATTCTAAATTTCAAGATTGCTCCTTAGATACAGTATTTTAAAGACACTAATTTATTGGCAATTTCAATCCTTTCAAAAGAATTAATTGGAGTACAAAAAAATCTTAGCATTCTGTAAAGATGAGGACAGTTTGAGATATCAAGTTGCTCTGTTCTGATTGTACTAAATTTACTCTACCACTTCATACTCTTGTTTTAAGAACTTACAAATCTCCAAGTTTTCTATGACATGAGAATACTTTTTAACAATCACTCTGGATTCAATAAAAAAGGAAAAGAACCAAGCACCTTCATTCTCGACCTCTGCAGAGGAGGCAAGCAGAAAACTGTGAAATATAAGTGGCTTTAGTAGTTTCTAAGGTGTGTTCACAACAAAATAAAACGTAAATTCTGGTTTTGTTTTGGTTTTTTTTTTGGTTAATTGCAAAGTATCCATGACATCTGCAGGACATGGTGGTGTACGTAATATTTATATTCAGATGTAAACATATGTGTCCTATAAAAATTTTCACCTTGCTTAGAATCATGAAAATTAATTTTAATTTATTCTGAGCTCAACAGATTTTTATAATTCATATTCTCAGGCCCCGCCCACACCAGCTAAACCAGAAATGTGGTGATAGAGCTCAACACTGTTTTAACAAGATTCAGATGCTCATTCAAGGCTGACAGTCACTGCCTTAAGGTGTAGTTTTCTCTCCTTCCTACTATGGATAAGTATCTCAAAGTGTCATTTATAATAGAGGCTCTCAACCTTCACTGCAAATTATAATCACTCAGGAGAGATTTGAAACATTACCAGTAATAAGACATTCCAGACAAACAAATTTGGGGACTGCTAAGTCTATTCTCGGTGTCTCTATTCTCTTCTGAAGCCCTGGTTCTAAGTACTAAGTAAACCGAGAAACACAAACCACTTAGCTTTACTAAGTTGCTCTTTTTCTGTGCTTTTTCATATATGGTCTTCCATAGATCCCAGAAATGTCGAGATTTTAAAGAAATTTCTTCACTGGCAAATTCAGGCCTCTCTGTTCAGCCTTACAGTGAGTATACCGTTGTTCTCAATCCTTAGTTAATTCTCTGAAAAACCTTCCCCGATAAAACATGGCAGAACACTTGGCCAAAGTTTCCTGGATATCCTGTTCAGTAGATTTGCACTTCTCCAGATGTTCTCTGCCTCCTCAACCTGAAATCTGAATTGTTTTGCCACAAATGGGAAATGGTACATAGCAGAGAGCTGCAGCAAAGTAACCACTGCAATGCTAGACTGCCTACTAGCCAATGACTGAATAAATCTGTAAACTGGAGAAAGGGCTGCTTTTGTTGTTTACAGAATAAGGATTGGTCTTCTATCAGTTATTGTATCATAACCAGTGCCAGGTACTAGTTACTTCATTAGTATCTGCTCCTTAAGTCTATCTTTTACATACATGCAAATATAATCATGTCATTCTGGGGCTTAACAGCCTTTAGTGGGCCTTCGCTCTAGCAGTGATTTTTCAAAGAAGTGTTATGCTTGCAGGGGAAGGAGGAGAACCTTTCTACTTGAACTAAAACACAATTCTGTTTGTCTGCCTTTAGGAACTGGATGTGAGCTTCTCCACAATGACAGGGTCATAGACTGCACGCTCCACAACACAGGCCCCACGATCCGGCCACTCTGTGTCTAAGAACACCGAGCTGCCCTACTACAGCCCCTTTTTACAATTCAGTGACCCTGTTTTATTTATTCTCTCAACTTCAAATGCCATTGTTCATTTCTTTTCTAGTCTGTACCTGTCAGGTAAACTTCTATTCACCCTAAGGTTCATGACAGAGACACTGACACTTCCAGGACTCTTCCCTCTGCAATAATGCCCTAATTGGCCATTAAAATGTAATTGTCTTGGCTTCCTCCCATAACAATCTTTTTTCACTCTGGTTATTATACTAATTTATAACTTTTCAACTAATCTCATGTAAATTAACAGTTTCTACTTCATTAGCCACTCCCTGAATCTTAAAATAGCCACAACACACAAAGGAATGAATAAATCTTTTATGGGTAGGATGAGGATCATTTTAGGCAAAAGAAAAAGCATAATATCAGGGAGGAGAAGTTAGTTAGCATGCAAGCATTTTTTAAAAATGTATTTTGGAAAAGGAATAGGCCAAGTGGCTAGAGCTTCTTAAGAGATACAAGCAACAATACAGAGAAGATTAGCATGGCCCGTGTGCAAGGATGACACGCAAATTTGTGAAGCGTTCCATATTTTTGATAAATCTGACCATGTGGTTTTCATGAATTTGATTGCCGGAAGCAGAGCTTTTTTTTGGAACCTGGAAGACAAGAATGCTGAGAGGGTATGGTCAAAACTCATTGTACAAAATTCCCAAGTTTTAATAATAAACAAAGATAATGCTGAGAAAAACATTGACAGTTAAAGCCCAGGTCATGGGTTTTAGAGAGGAACAAAGATTCTGCCAGGAATATGACTAGCAGCTACCCATGCTATAATTTGCCTGCAAATCTGTGTGTGTTGATCAGGTTGATCTGGAGCTGAATTACAGCTATGTTTGCTAAAGAGATCAGCACCACTGGTGTGAATTCTCCTATGGTCCATTGGGAAAATAGGACAGTATTTCCTCAGAACCATCACACAAAGAAGCAGGGTAAGGCTATATCTTGAGTCAGCAAGCAAGCAAGCAAGCATGAATTCCTACACTTCTCCCTGCTCTTGACTTTGGATATGACAAAACCAACTACCTCAATCTCCTGTGCTCTGACTTCCCTACAGTGATGGACTATAGCCAGGAAGTGTGAACAAAAATAAACCCTTTCCTCCCCCCCCCAAAAAAAAAAAAAGAGATACAAACAGAGAACACCAAAGTAGATCATGTCCACACTTAACACCAAAGCCCATATGCAATTCAAGTGGCATTGGGAAGCTACCCACAGCTTTAGATATGTGAAATAGTAAGCTCCTTTCTACCCTTTCTTCTTATTATTGCTTCTTTCTAAATGTTATTTTTTGAGACAGAATCTCCAATTTGGCTGTCCTGGACTCGCTTTGTAGACCACACTGGCCTTGAACTCACAGAGATCCTCCTGCCTCTGCCTCCCTGAGCGCTGGGATTATAGCCATGTGCCACCATGCCAGCTATTGCTTCTTCTTTCAATATATACTACAGATTAATATTCAGAGTTCTTGTTTTTAAAAATCAAAACCGTTTTTATTATAGCCTTCTTTCATAATTTCCCACTGCTAGTATACTCTCAATCATATATTTAGTGAAATATTTAGGATTCTTTAGTAAATGAATACTTTTTAATTTCCAGGTAAAACTATATTATTCATCAAATAGCACTTTTAAAAATATTTAATTATTTTATTTTATGTGTATGTGTGCAGGCCAAACATCTACATGTATACCTTGTGCATACAGGTATGCACACAGGGCAGGAGAAGGGGTTAGATTCCCTGAAACAGGAGTTACTGATGGCTATCCAATATGCTGGGAACTGTACCTGGATACTTTGCACAAGCACCAAGTGCCTTTAGCCACTGAATTATGTCTCCAGCCTCACTTTTTGTCTTATTTCCATCACCAAGTTAATTACAGAAAAAGAGACTGTGTTTTATTCTCATAATTCCTAACACAGAAATGTACAAACAGGAAAACATTACTTCTGTCAAATAACTAGAAAATTATTCTGAATGAAATAGGCTCTGGGTACCTAACCCCAGGATAAATAGCAGTTAATTTTCAGCTATTTTGCACAAAGTCCAACTGCTACTTATGTAAGTATATCTAAGAATAAATATATCTTCAAACAAATTACGTTGAAATGTTTTAAAATTACATGTCTGCCTTGCTGCCTACAAAATTAGAATCTAGCCTTTAAAATCCCAAATAATGAGGAGAAGAGAGACAGTTCAGTGTTAAAGAGCCCTGGATACTTCTCCAGAGGGTCTAGGTTCAATTCCCAGCACATTCATGGCAGCTTACAACCATCTGTAACTGTAGTCCCATGGGATCCGATGCCCTCTTCTGATGTGCAGACACACATGCATACTAAACAGATGTACACATAAAATAAATTAATCAACAAATATTTTTTTAAAAATCCAAAGCACAGAAAGCAGTGTTAGCTTTAATACAAAACAAAACAAAAACAACAACAAAAAGCAGTTAGGTTTCTCCTGATAGGTCACTGCTGCCAAAATGCTGATTAGGCCTGAGAGGGGTATGTTTTTAATCTCTAACATTTTCCTTCTACTTGGTCTTATCTCTTAAAGGGAAAACAGAATTCAAAAGTCCATCAAAGGCCTCACATGACCTCTCAGAATTGGGTTTAGATCAAAGCACTTGGGTTTCTCCTTGGATCTGTGCAAGAAAATAAATTTCATAACACACAAACAACGTCTATTTGGCAAAATTCGCATGCAACCAACTCACTAAATCAATGAGTTATTTTTCAAGGTAACATTTTTGGCAAACTTCTCTTTCAGCATTCTGCCCAGACTTACCCTTCTGCTACATTTGCTATAGTTAACATTTTCCATGTATAACCCTCAATTTGACAAGAATCACACAGTGATAAAAAAAAGGGGGGGGCATTAATACACATACACACACACACACAGAAGAGACTTAATTAATATTTGAGTGATATTAAAACATTCTACCCTTCGCAGTGCCTGGTTAAGGATTCAACTTAAATCTTTACAGGGTCCTTTTGATTGATGTATTAAACATAGAAATAAACACTTCCAGGAAAAGCTGATTAAGTTTAAAACAGCCTTTTAAGATAATTTTAGCACGAAAGTCAATAAACTCTTCAAGAAACTGTCAATTATTCAATAGTTCCAAGTTATCCTCATTATAATTCTTCTGTTTGAATAAAAGGTAAAGTATTATATCACAATCCTTTTATTAAAATGGTTTTTCAATCATTTCCTCTAATAAAATTAACAGAGTATAAAATTTTTTTTTAAATAAGAGGTACTCCAGTGGTTTCATATATTTCTTTTAAAAAAAGAATTAACTATTTCTGACTTAATAATGGCAAAACAACACTACCTGTTCTGAGATCATAAACTTCTATCTTAAACAAACACATCATCCTTTCATCATTCCTTACTTGCCTCAATGAAATATTCTTCTTTCTAGTTCAACTATTTGTTTCTACTCTTTTACTCATTGCTCCATACGGCCAATAGACTTCTTTGTTTAAGAGGTAAATTTGACATTATCATTAACCCAATAAATACTTTCCATGATATAGATCATTTAAAAAAGTAAAGACAGAAATCTCTATCATGGCCTGAAGAGCTCTTGATTAGTTGACTGTTGCTGGCTCTTACTTTTCATTTTGCAAACTTTTCCAAAGCTCTGAACATTCTACTGTTTTCCAGATGTCTCTGGTGCACTTATCAATACAAAGGATTGCTCTTCCTTTGTTCCCACTGGTAAGCTGTTATTTATCCCTTAAACATAAGTAAGACAATTAATATTTCTGGAATTCCATTTTTTTATATTTTCTACTATAAACCTAAATCACCACAGGCAAGAATTAAATTTTCCTTGTAGTTGCAATAATAATTTTAAAAATATAATGCAGTAAAATTCGTGTAAATTTCAGATTTGAAGGTGAATAGTTTCAATGGCATTTGGTATATCCAGAACATAGTTTGGAATAGTTATGATTTTATATTTACCTTAAATACTGCATTGGTACTGCACCTTTATGACTACATCACTGCATGTTAGATGTTCAATAATACAGGATTGTGTCTATACTATGGTACACAATTCGGGTTTAGAAAAATGCTTTCATGTTTTGAGCAGTCTTATACTCTAGTATGGTTCTTAAGTGCACATAATATCAGGAAATAGTGGAAACTTTCAGAAGTGGGGCTCATTAGGTCTTTGGGATTAGTGGAGGAATGCCTAAAAAGAAAGTGGTGGCAAGGACCACTGATTCCTTCATCATCTTCTATTGCATCTCAGCCAAGAGATAATCAGTTCTGCTTTTTGCAGTTTTTTAAAATGAACATATATTAGGAATTACTGTCTGGTGTGGTGGCACATGCCTGTGATCTTGACATTTAAGAGGCTCAATAAGGAGGATCCTGAGCTGGAGGTTATTTTGAATTTATCAAGCAAGTTTGAGGCCATGCCTATATACAAAACAAAAACAAAACCCCAAAGCAACTTCTTTCTTTCTCTCTCTTTGTTTCCTTTTTGTCACAAAATTATAAACACTGGGGGGGAGCATATAACTACAAACAAAAAAACCCTACTGCAAAGCTTACAGTAAAGTAGAAAAAGTGGTAACATAATAAATTATTTAACATTTTAAAAGGTGACAAATGTTATATATAAAACTAAAGCCAGGTAATTAGATCAGAAGTTGTAGATAAAGGTACTAAATATATAGCCAAAGAAAAGTAAACTACTATAACTGTTTTCTGCACTCACGTAGTTAGTACAACACTATCCACAATGGCTAAGATAGAGAATTAAACTGTTAAGAAGCACTGAAGACCCAATTAAGGTAAAGCTGTTGCCTGATGGTCAAAAGAATGTAATCTACCTCTAGATTAAAGAGTTAATCCAGTTTGGCCAGCCAATCACCTGTACAAGGGACCATCCATCCCAAAGGCAGGTTCACCTTAAGGCATGCTAATAAAAGGAATATTTATTCCTTTATTGAGATAATGTACTTTTCAGAATTCTTACCCCCTGGCCCAGTCCCTACAATCCACTATGAGGTCCTGCTGGGTCTCCCCACCTTTCTGAAAAGCCTAAGTTTTCCTTTTTTCCTCCTTTTCTTTTTCCTCTTCCACCTCCTTTTCTGTCTCTTTCAGATGCTGACCAGCACCTAAGTTTGCTTTTTCTGGTACTCTGGACTTCCGTACTCTTTCTCTAAAGCTCTCCTCCCCAACATGCGGCTACCTGTCTGCTATGTAGCTGACCTCCATGTTGGCTTAATTCAAATAGAATGGCTTTTTCTTCCTCCTCCAAGTGGCTGCCAAGATTTATAGCTTGTCTGTTCTAGGATTTTTCTTTTAAGCTATAATAAAATTGTCTTCAATCTTCATTCCGAGTGTGTTCTTAAAATACTCTATCAAGAAGACTACAAAGCACGCAAAGGGACCCAGATTTCTCTGGGAGCCCAGATGGGACTGCCCAAAATTTCCAGTATCAAAACCAGGTATCTATCAAAAGCTAAATGGATTTTTTTTTCAAATGTGGTACATATGCACAACAGTGTATTATTCAACCATGAACAAGAAAGAAATTGTCATTTTTTTTAAAAGAATACAAATGGAACTGGGACATTAAATGCAAAAAGACAAGCACTGAATATTCTCACTTATATATGGAAGTTGATCCCACTTAAGTAGAGAACAGAATGGCGGTTATTTGAAGCTAAGAAGGATGAAGGTTGGGGAGAGAGAAGAGAAGGAGAAAAAGAAGCTAGTTATACAAGGTGTGGCTGGTAGTAAAGATGACTTTAAGTTTCTATACCATAGTAGGATAATTATTACTGACAACAATAACTTGTCTATTTAAAAAAACTATTAGAAGGAGTTTTAAATGAAAAGATATATATTTGAGATGACAGACTGGCTAATTTCTCTAATCTGATCAGTGTACATTGTACTATAAACTGTTAGTTGACTATAAGTATGCACAACAGAATATTTAAATTTAAAAATTAAAATTAAAAATCTAGGTGGAAAAAGGGGAGAGATTATGACTGAAAATATATTGTTGATAGCTGGCCTTACCGAGCAATGAATGTAAGTTACAGGTTGCTGAACGTTAATCCTTGAAGTAGAGCAAAAGAACAAAGTCTCGGGTCTTGAGGCAAGAGCACATTTTCCTGTTGTGGTGACCCGACCATAAAACCATATGTTTTCTTATTACTCCATAACTGTCATTTCCTACTGTTATGAATTATAATGTAAATGTCTGTGTCTTAGGCAATTGCTGTGAAAGGGTCACTCGCCCCACCAAGGGGCTCGAGAGGTTCAAGACTGAACTGTGTGGTGCTCACACATGGAGAAAATAAATTTATAAAGAAGACTCAAAAGAAACGACATGGGGTAAGAAGAAAGAAAAAAAAATTTAAATTAAGCCAAGTAAAGAAAATAACTTTAGGAGAAAAACGTCATTAAAAGAGAGGAAAGGCTCAGGGCTGGCAGCACACATCTGTATTCTCAGCACTTGCAAGGCTGATAACAACACTGAGTTGGAGGCAGCTTAAATTGCGGCAAATTCAGCCAATCTAGATTACAAGGCAAAGCATTGTCTTGAAAGAAGGAAATAAGTTGGGAAAAGGAAAAGAATGAAAAATGGAGGAAAATGAAGAAAAAAAAGGAGAGAGAGAGAGAGAATGAGTTTAAAAGTTCCCTTTTAGCCTATCATAGATGGCCTCTGAAAGACTCTACCCAGCAGGGTATCAAAACATATGCTGAGATGCATAGCCAAACTTTGGGCAGAGTGCAGGGAATCTAATAAAAGAAGGGGGAGATAGAAAGACCTGGAGGGAACAGGAGCTCCACAAAGGGAACAACAGAACCAAAAAATCTAGTCACAGGGGTCTTTTCTGAGACTGATACTCCAAACAAGGACTATGTATGGAGATAACTTAGAACCCCTGCACAGATGTAGTCCAAAGCAGCTCAGAATCCAAGAGGGTTCCCCAATAATAGGACCAGGGACCGTCTCTGACATGAACTCATGGGTTTGCTCTTGCTCCACCTGAGGGAGGAGCAGCTTTACTTGTCCACAGAGGAAGACAAAGAAGCCAGTCCTGATGAGACCTGATAGACTATGGTCAGATGGAAGGAGAGGAGAACCTCCCCTATCATTGGACTGGGTGAGGGGCATAGGAGAAAAAGAGGGAGAAAGAACAGGATTGGGAAGGGATGGGGGAAGGGGCTACAGCTGGGATACAAAGTGAGTTAAACTGTAATTAATAAAAACTTTACATTAAAAATAAATAAAGAAAATTGGGTTTTAAAAAGTTCCCCTTTTTTCCTAAAAAGATTAGAAGAAAGGGGGTAAAAATGAAAGGCTAATAAAATTTGACTTGTTTTAATTGTTTTTACTGTTTGAAGTTTTAGTAGAAATCATGATGGGAAAGATCAGGTAAGGAAGAAAACGTAAAGTTACTTTTCACGTTCCTTGACCAAATACCTGACAAGATGAAACTTAAAGGAGGAGTGTTTGCTTGGCTTGTAAAGGAACAACACAGCAGAGAGGTGGCTGCTAGGTTTCTGCCATGGTCAGGAAGGAGAGAAAGACGAATGCTGATGCTCTGCCCACTCTGTCCTGAGCTCAGCCCACAGGAAGGCAGCCTACATTCAGGGTTGCGTCCATATCCCCCAATCATCCCGTCGCCCTCCCCACCCCCATTAACCTTCATCCCCATCCCAACTGCAGTTTTACTTTTTTGGAAAGATCTATATCCACCCGTAGGTAGATGTAAGTGTGGGCACAGGAGTAGGTGTAGATACAGGGGGTGGGGTGAGGGGTGGGACAGAGGGAAAGGGAAAAAAAGAAGAGGAAGAGAGAGGGAGAGAGAGGGAAAGAGATTTCTTCATTACACTGCAACCCCTAGTCTGGCTCAAGACCCTGAAGTTTGCCCTGGTTCTGACCTGAGCTTCCTTTCTGAGTAACGCTCCTTATATCTCTGTTAACATGGACAGGAGCTACTCTCACTGTCATAAAACTGACTGTGAAAATAAATATACTTCCTTCTTTAAGCTGTTCCTGTCAGGTATTTTTGTTAGACAGATGAGAAGAGTAACTAATATAGAAAAGTGGTACCAGGAAGTGGGTTGTTGTTGTGATAAACTTGGCCATATGGCTCACAGGTTTCTGGAACTGATTTGTAAGAGGAAGGAATGTGGAAGAGTTTAGAGTTGTGGGCTAGAGATGAACAAGAACACTAAGTAGAGATTAATGGGGTTCTGATGGAAGTATGGAAGATCAGATGCCAAGAGAAATGTGAGAAATACATTGCTCGCATGGTTTCAGGAATATGGATTCCAGCAGGAACTGGACAAGAGACCACTCATGTCATATTTTGGCAAAGAACCTGCTCCATTCTGTTTATGTCCTGAAAACTTGAGTGAGGCTGAATACTAAAATCATAGGCTAGTGTATTTTGGTCATTAAGGCTAGAGCATGGTTACTGGTTATTGACTTTCATACAGGCTTACAGTGAGAATTTTGAGCATGCATGCATACATACATACATAAATGGAACAAAAAGGTTTGAAAGATGTTCAATTTTACAAGCAAAGAAATATGGACACAGTTGAAGGTCTGGACAGAATGGACAGAGCAGCTTCAGAGAAAGCCTGGGTTTGTTAGACCATTGAGAAGAGTTAAAGTGGAGCCTCCAGCAGCCCTTGTTGGAGTAAGGAGACTTAGGAAGGGGTCTTCCCTAATTTAGACACCCATATGTTTACAGACTACTACAACTATGGTAAAACAGAGTTAGGATGTATCTCAAGCTGGCCAAAAAAAAAAAAAAAAAAAAAAAAAGGAGAGAGAGAGAGAGAAAGAAAAGGAAAGCGGGCAGCAAGACATAAAGTTGTTGTGCACTTAGTGCTTATAGTAAAGGCTTTCACCAATGTCTAGAAAGCCTGAGGTCAGGAATGGGTGGTGAGGCTAGATTCAGTCCAAGAAGGTCCTTTACAAGCTATTGTAAATCTTTGCAGATAAATTCTTAGAAGTAAAAGGGATTTAGGAATTAGGTATACTAGGAACATGGGACATAAAATGAGGAAAGCTGTAAGCACTGACTGAATCAGGCAAGGAGAGTACATGTATGCTGTCAGTAAAAGTGCTGTACGGTGGAGCTGTTCAACTCAGTGGAGTTCATATGATGCGCCTCCTAAGCCCTAGATGCTACACGGAGCTACGGGGTTTGCTATTTGCTCTGCTGTGTTTGGTCTTTCTTTGATCTGATCTTTTCTTGTTCTATTCCCATTCCTTCCTTTGGAGTGGGAATGTTTTCTCTGCCACTGCACTGTATGCTGGAATTTTGATGTTACAGGGGGCTCACAAGCAACAAACTGACTTGAAGAAGATGTTGAGACAAAGATAATGACCCAGAGTATTAAAATCAACAAAACAGGAATGACAAGATGGGAAGATGACTACTACAACAGAAGTTCATGATGACTTTAGATAAAATGGAGGAGAATAGCAAGAAACAGTCATAAAAATCGAAGACAGCTATTCTTGGCCATGTGGTATGATAAAGGCTGTGGAAGAAAAAGAAGCACCTTGTAGCAGAATTTCTGAAGATAGAGAAGACAGTATCTTCAGAAAAGAGTCAGCTTTTCCTGGAAGCAAGAAGGTAAGAGACCCCTACAGAGAAAAGGTAGAAGAAACAGCCATTTTATCGTCAGTTGTAGCAGAAAACTAATTGTTTTAAGAGGTAGGGAAATATGAGTGGAAGATAAGGTCAGAAAGTAGGAATATACAGACCCAAAGCAAGAGTTAAGTATAGGGAATGACCTCTCGAAGAGCAGCCAGTGCTCTAAACCTCTGAGCCATCTTTCCAGCCCCTTATCTTATTTTTATCAAACTTAGAATGATGGGTAAAAAAAGATGACAGAGATAAAAATATGGAAGGTAAACAAGAGAAAAGAAAAATGAAGTAGGAAAATATTAATGAGAATAAAGAAATGCTTCCTGTTCCATCTCTCTGAACAAACACTTTTGGAAGAACACCGTACTGAATGGGTATTCTACCCACCATCTAGTCCTTCATGTAGAAATGACTGTAATTAGTGATTCACTGATTCAAATATTTCTTCTCTTTATCTGTCATCATGTGTCTTCTTTAGCAAGTCCACAGTAATTTTTTAATGTGATAGAAGTAGATTTGGATATAGAAGGATTTATATAATAAAATAGTTTGAAGAACTAGTAAAGAGTATGTGAAAAGTTTGAAAAAATCTTCTCTCTGTGTCTCTGTCTCTCTTGCAGTGGTTCTCAACCTGTGGTCATGACCTCTTTTGGGGGTTGAAGGACCCTTTCACAGGGGGTTACCTAAGACTATCAGAAATATCAAATATTTATATTATGATTCATAACAATTTTGAAATTACAGTTATGAAGTAGCACGGAAAATAAATTTATGAGTTGGAGGGATACCACAACATGAGAAAACTTATAAAGGGTCACAGCACTAGGAAGGTTGAAAACCACTGCTGTAGAGGAATAGAAAGTGTTCCTAGAACATGATATCCATGTGAGTTACATTCTATGTGTCTCAGTATACACTCTCAGATTATTGCTCCATTGTGGGTTTCAAGAAGCTGGCCATTACAGCACACATCAAAACAATCTTCTGCCTTCAAATAAGATTTGGCTAATAGAGACATTGATCTCAATTAAAAAAAAAAAGTAGGGTATTTAATCTCTCTTATTTTTTTTCTGGATGCCTGCAAGTGTTTGGAACAGCTGTGTTTTTTTGCCTTTCATGAAATTATGATTCACTGACCTATAGAAATGATGGATTTATCCACTGTCAAAAGGACTACAGTTATAGCTGCTTCTTGCTGTACTTCACTATACTTTAATGAGGACCTTATTCTTCCCACACTTCTTAAAATTGTCAACTTATCAAAACTTTTCCGTTCATTGGGTTTTGTCTTACTTAGGGTTTCTACTACTATGACAAACACAGTCACCAAAAGTGAACAGGGAGAAAAAGGTTTATTTCAGCTTACAGTTTCAAATCATCGTCCATCACTGAGGGAAGTCAAGGTAGGAACTCAAACATGGCAGGAACCTGGAAGCTGATGCAGAGGCCAGAAGACTGCTGCTGCTTATTGTCTTGCTCCTCATGACTTGTTCAGCCTGCTTTCTTATACTATTCAGGACCTCTAGTCCAGGGATGCACCACCCACAGGAGATAAGCCCTCTAACATCCATCAAGAAAATGCACCACAGGCTTGTTCACGAGCCAGTCGGTGAAGGCATTTTCTCTATTGAGGATCTTTCTGCCAAAATGACTCTATCTTGTGTCAAGTTGACATAAAACTAGTCAGCATAGGAATAAACTAATATAATTTAGCCTCTCTAGACCATCTGCAGGGTCAGGTTACCACAACCTAATGCCTTCCCATTCCTAATTTATCCATATAATTTTTATTGTTTTCCTATCCAAAACCCAGCCCTCTCTGTGGAACTTGCTATTTTATTGCAGCAATGTATCATTATAACAACAGCACCCATTGAGAAAGCAATTTATAGTTGCTCGAGTCTCTATTTGTGTAATACAACCTTATCAAAATACAAATAAAAGTATGTAATTTTAGAAATGCACTTAAGAGTGAGTGAGCTTTGCTTCTTACCTCCTTCTCCTTGTTGAGCAGCACTAACTGACTGTCTGTAAGGATGCAGTACTTCCTCTCCCATGATGTTGTCTCAGTGTATGGTGACTGGCCACAAGATAGACGATGGGTGGGTGGTCCTTTTACGTCTGTAGAGCAAAAAGAAAAACAAATGAACAAACCATGCTCATGCCTAGTATACCAGTATTTGAAAAATAAGATTCGCTAATACAAGTGATTCAAAAGATGACTCTCACTAAAATTACTCTTAAAAACTACTTCAATGGAGTAAGGTACAATGTGTAGAGAAACTCAAACATTCCAAGAAGAAAACTTACCACAAACTTGATACAGTCATCAACAAAGTATTTGCACTAAAACAATGGAGGCTGTTTCAGAACTGAACCAATATTACTCAAAATGAAGGAGTGAGGATAACAGAGAAGAAAGGACAAAGATTTCTCATCTTCGGACAAAGAGGATTTGAGAATACAGTTAATCAAGAATTGAGAGAGCAAAGGTAAGAGCTTACTGACTACATCTACAAAATGGACTAAAACTGTAGCATCACATTACCACTAGAGGCCAGTAAGATCTTAAAACATAAAACCAGTTTCAAGGAAAGATCTGAAGATGCATTACTGCCATATACCGTGGAGATGAGGGCACTAACGCTAAAGCAAAATGTGCTAACAATTCCCAAGTCCCAACAGATCACTACTACCCTTTGCTCTTTTAAAATGGTTTAATATGAACTGCTAACTCATTTGTATTGTGAAATGAGGAACACACCTTAATAATAAGTACACATCAGATAATTAAATAAAACTTTTATGATAGTTCCTTACATATAATAAAAGTTGTTTAGCCTCAAAGGACTAATTCCTTTCATAAATATATAAAAGCAATTACTTCAAATACCGTATTTGTTAAAATGAAGACATGCTACAGGAACAATACAAATGAGAGCAGAAAACAAATAACCCCAAGGACCAGGCAGTTGTAAATCCTAAGTAGCAGATATAACTGGCTTTAACTTCAATAAATGCACATGTTTTCTCTGTCTCGGGCTGTAATTATCCAAATATGAAAAATTACAAGCAAATGTGTAGAAAGCTACACCTCAGTGATCAAAACACTTAAGTTTACACTCTCCTCTCAAATCTCCTATGTGTTCAATATTACCTTCATCTTTTTTTTTTTTTCCTGGCTTAAATTCCTAGCCTCTATAAACATATTTAAATAAGTCTTATTTTAGGAAACTCACCAGTTCCCTCCAAATATAATTCAAAATCTAAGAAGTAATAACACCAAAGAGTATGGCTAAACACAGTACTGATTCATAGGAATTTATTGCCTCAGCCTCACGTTTCTTTTTCTGTTTCTCTCTGTTCTGTTAATATATAGCTACATATAGTATTTACAGAATCTTCACTTCATACCTGTAGCTTTCCCTTTGTAGCCTAAGCACCTTTATTTAATGTTAGAACTGCACCTTAAATTATCCTAAAGTTTTTCAAAATTATTATGAAAACCTTAAAATTCTTTTTTTTTCTTCTCCCCCACGTCTCCTCTATTCAACTCTGGCTGTCCTCCAACTCACAGAGATCCACCTGTCTCTGCCTCCTGAATGCTGAAATTAAAGGTATGTGCTACTACTGTCAGACTAATAAATAAATTCTTATGCTTTGGACATGTATATAATGTAAAAAAAGCATATATATGTATATATTTAAGAATATACACTGTATGTGATATATATATATAAGAATATACATTATATATTGTATCTGTAGCTAAAAGTTATGTCAGAACTGCTTACAGTCATATGATTTACACAAATGAGTTATATTTTATCACAATGTAGGCTTAATTCCAGAGTCAAATATTGCAACAACTTAAATAGAGATAGGTCTAGGTTAAGCAGAAACACAGTGACCTACACAAGTTTTATTCAAGTGACTGGCTTTATTGCATGAGTTAACCATGTATAACCCAAACTGGCCATTCTACTTTATGAGTGATATTAAAACTAGATGGTATTCATATACCCTAACCCTTTAAAAATTAGAATTTGAGACACTTTTTTTTTTTTACAAAGTCCATGTTTCCTGCCAAAATATAAATCTTTATCGGCATTAAGAAAATTTAAATTGTGTCATCCTGAGTAATTTTTTTTTAATCTTCCAACATTTTCCCCTTGTGAAGCCTGGACAACAGTATTGTGAAATAAGACAACAGTATATTGGTCCCTAGAATCCTCTAAATTCATGGCTAAATGTAGTATGAGACCGGATGTATTTTTTAAATTTTTTCTAAAATAAGAGATTGATGAGCCATCCCAGAGGCCAGTATTGCTTACTTTTTAGCTATTTCTACCAGTTTTGATAGCTTTATGAATTATATGGAAGACAGAGAAATAAGTGATTGTTTTGTTCTGTTTAGTATTTCTGGAGTAAGATGAAAGAAATGTTTTAACAAAAACAACAAAAATCCCCAATGTTTTTTTAAAAGTCTTAGATTTTTAGTCTTCTCTCATGTCCCCATTCCTTTGGCTACCTGAAAGAGTGACAGCAAGACCTGTATATGGAGAACTACGAGAACCTGCTCAGGTTTCCGCCCACTTCACCTTAGTTCTACCATTCTTCATTTTTGACTCTAGTGACTTACTTCTCATTCTGACTTCCAGTTATTTTTAGCAACTTAAAATTCACTAAAGAAAAGCATAACTTACAAAGAAGACTCTTAATAGCAAGATTAGAAACAATTTTAGATTTGTTCTATCTCATTTCTATGAGAATACTAAGGACATTACATGCTGGCCTCATTACAAAAATTAAATGATTTTAGAAACACCAGAAAGAATCCAAAGCAAATGTCTATGAAAAGCACTTTAAAAGTGTGTTTTACCTTATAGCCTTAAAATTTTTCTTTTTTTTTTTTATATCAAGATCCCGTGAGGCTGAAAACTACTGAGAATATATTTATATGGGTTATGTCAACATGTATTATATTATAAATTAAAAATCTCCCACATGTTGATATTAAAATACATTTTAAATGAAACAATTATTTTCAATAAAAATCTAAAAGAATGCCACTGTTTTTACATTTTTTCAAAAGTTCTCAAAGACTGGCTGCATAAAGACAGCCCAATTTGTTTCTATAGCCAATTAGTTATAGTTGCTTTAGTTATTTTGGTTGGTATATGACGTACTTATACATGAAGGTTGAAATAGCAGTAGTATTTTAATAGTATTTTCAAATAATGAACATAATTTTTCAACATAATACCAAAAGCTGATAAGAATTTTCAGAAGAATAAGCAGAAGGAATAAGTACAACATAGAATCCGAAATCACACCAATGAACTTTTCATACAGAAACATTAAAAAAAAAAAAAAATCACTGTTCTAGGGCCTAGAGAGAGTTGGCTCAGCAGTTAAGAAAGAAGCATGCATGAGCTTATAAACATGTGTTGATCACATAGAAAACACTGATTATCTGGGATTTTCAATCTTCTAAATGATGACATTTATATACTTAAAAAATCACGTATATTGGAGGCTGGAGAGATGGCTCAGAGCACTGTCTGCTCTTCCAGAGGACCCGGTTTCAATTCCCAGCAACCACATGGTGGCTCACAAACATCTATAGTGAGATCTGGTGCCCTCTTCTGGTGTGCAGGCATACATGCAGGTAGAACACTATAAATAATAAATAAATCTTTTTTTAAGAAATCACGTATATTCATCAGTCTTTACAATTGTCTTGCTTTGGTCAGAACAGTCTTTGAATTCAAGGAAGCTATCAAACTCAAGGTAGCAGCAGATGGAAATTATCTAAAACTATAGTTGAATTTTTATCAAAAAATCCTGTTGGGGTCCCTCCCCCCTGAAATATAGGATTATGCCTTTCTTTTTTTCAGAAAATGTCTGGCGTACAGCATATATGGAATGACATAACCTGTTGTAGAATGCTATCCTCTGAGCATAACAGCCACGCTCTTAATCAGAATCGTTGTGATCAGTTTCGAGAGACCCCTTAGATAGGGCTTGTTGACTAATGATGTTACCTCACAGGAGGAGGGGCCGGAGACGGTCACTGAAACATCACCTGAGATTCTGGCAGCTCCCCTATGTCTCCTGCCTATCTGTATGAAATTCTGTCCTAATTGCATATAGTCTTCTAGTTGCATCTAGCCTTCTGGTCGTGGGAACTATTAAGAGTATAGAAAAGAGAAAGAGTTAACAGAAAATTCCTTTTATGTAACTACCAATGCAGCTGCTTTGGGGTCCTAATGCTTCTGCAGGTAGTCCCTTATCCATGTTCTATTAGTAACCCCTAAAACTCAGTATTTCCCTAGGCTGAGCTCTGATGCAACTATTCTTTGGTTTGTTGTTTGGTAGGTGTTATTGACATTTATCCAGGGAAGGAATTTGTAAAACTATCTTTCAGTCTTTTAAAAAGAACATAAACTAAGAAAGGGAGTCCTGGGACTACAGGGCTCCACAGATCGTATGTTAGAAACAACCACCCATATGACATAGGAAGGCAATGAAGAATTTTAAGGAAACCAAGTCATATGTTTTAAAATCAGGTGAGTAAAAGACAGAGGTTTTTGACAAATGGGAGATTAATATAATGGGTTAGATTAGAGATGATAAGAATCCACAATAGATTGGTCAAAGTGGAAAAAGAAAGTATCATATACGTGAAGCTTATGTGATCCATATTTTGAAACAGGAATCAGGATTGGTAATTCTCTAGTAGTCTGTGGTGGAGGAATAGCATAAAAGAGATGAAAAGTAGAGGAACAATGAATAAAAACACAAACTGACAGATGCTACAAACTGACAGATGCTCGTAAGGTAAAGTATGTAATTATGACTCTGCTTTAAATTTAAAGAGGAAGTCCAACGCAGTTTTCAAAAAGGGAATAAAAACCTAAAAGGGAAGTTCATTTGAAAAGATTCAATGTGTTCCATTATTTTCAATTAATTTCAACACAGCATTTAAAAGAGTGGCTCATTTGGTCTACTAGTAAATCTAAACCTCAAACTTGGGGTTCCTGCAAATGCTTAACTACCTGACAAGAAATTAGTTCTATCTTGTGTTAGCCCTTCCTTCTAATGAGACAAAAGAGTACCATGGCATCTCACATAATGAAGACGAAGCTGTAAGTTTTATTAGGCACAGATAATGCCTACTAAAATGTAACTTTTCCCCCCTCATACTTAAGGAAGCTTAAAAAAAAAATCACAAAGGAGAGTTAGTAAAAAGATATGCTTGAAAGCGAAAACAGAGGAGTGGGAAGTGGAAAGAACAAGCCCATCCAGTAATGAGGATGTAACTGACAAGATCCATGTAAACTACTGCCTTCCGGAGTAAGCTTTAGAGAAATTTTACAGAGAATCTTCCGGGTGATAAAAGCCCTAACATTTCCATCAATCTCAATACCTTTTCATCTGCTCTTAGTGCACAAAAAATAAACAAATAATCAAACAACCCCCCCCCAAAAAAAAAGCAATTTGGGGGAATTTATCTCTTTAGGTTGAGACTTTTAATATGTTATTAAAAAATACAATTCAAACAAATAATTGTCATAAACTATTGAGACAATGCAGATCTACATTTTCATTTATGTGTATTTTTATTTTTATGTGAGAGCTCACCTGGCTTAGAAAATGGTATATTCTTATAAACTCTGAAATTCAATGACCACGCTTTGAGTTCTAACTCAAAACACAAGAAATACTTTATGAAGGATCAGAATTAAGGTGATCTCTTAATATAGAAGTATAATAAAACAGCTTTAAAACAGAACAATGCTACTTAAATTACCTTAACACCCACTGCTTTAAATATACAAAGAAGTTTATTTCTTTTAACACAAAATTTCAAAATACTTTTAATCAACATTCATAATATTACATTTAGCAGGCCAATTTACAAGATACATTTTTAGAAGCAATTTTCTCCCTAATAGATATTAAAGTCTTGTCACACAGCTTTAAAAATATGTTCTACTTTTGGTAGTATTATATAGGCAATTTTCCTTCATGCTACTGTGGCCTAAACTTAGAGCTTTTAGCATGTTAGACAAGTACTTCATCACTAAGCTACATTCTCAGTCCCTAGAGATGATTCTTTGCAATGGCAATAATTACAGCATGCTGCTCAGGAGCACTTTACAAGACACTGAAGACAAATGACCTAATCATTTTAAATTACTGTATTAATGGTATCTGCTTACAACCTACTATAGGTACCATCAATTCAGTCTTTTATTATACTTAGGTTAAAGTATGTATGGCCTCATTAATGTACACATATATGCAGGTGTACTTGTGTGCATGTGTGTAGAGGCCAAAGGTTGTCTACCTCTATCATTCCCCACTTCATCTTTTTTTTTTCAAAGATTTGATTTATTTTATTTTATTTTATTTTATTTTATTTATACAGTATCCTGCCTGCATGTGTGCCTGCAGGCCAGAAGAGGGCACCAGATCGCATTATAGATGGTTCTGAGCCACCGTGTGGTTGCTGGGGACTGAACTCAGGACCTCTGGAAGAATAGCCAGTGCTCTTAACCTCTGAACCATCTCCCCAGCACCCCCACTTTATTTTTTAGATTACATTTTTCTCTGTGTGCTTATGTACAAACATATACACAAGTGCACACATGCCATAACACACACATGGAGGTCAAAGAACTTGTGGCAGTTGGACTTCAACCTCTACCATGTGGGTCCCAAGGATTGGACTCAGGCTACCAGGCTTGGCAGCAGCCACCTTTACCCACTGAGCCATCTCACTGGCACTCTACTGTACTTTTGAGACAAGGTGTATTATTAAAGCTAGAACTCACTGACTTCCGATGCCAGATAGCCATTGAGCTCCAGTGGTCTCATGTCCCCAAGTACTGGAATTACCGATACATGCAGCCCTGGATGACTTTTATGTATGTGCTTGGAATT
Organism: Meriones unguiculatus; assembly: GCF_030254825.1. Taxonomy (NCBI): domain Eukaryota; kingdom Metazoa; phylum Chordata; class Mammalia; order Rodentia; family Muridae; genus Meriones; species Meriones unguiculatus. The sequence continues at coordinate 78,581,447 of NC_083359.1, forward strand.
CAAACTCAGATCTGCATGCTTGTACTTTACTGACTGAACTATCTTCCCCCAGCCTTTACTATGTTTTATTCTTTTTTTTTTCCTTAAGATTTTATTTCTTTATTCTAAATTATGTCTTTGGGGAGGGTGTTGAGAAGGGCAGGAGGTATGTACCTGGGTGCAGTGCCCTTTGAGACCATAAGAGACTTTCAGATTCTCCAATCAACCTGGGTGTTGGAAACCTAACTCTTGTTCTTGGGAAGAACCATGTATTCTCTTAACTGCTGGGCCATCTCCACAGCCCCCCTCCTTTACTCTTAAAGCACAAAAAGAAAAGTCAAGTCCATTTAGGTCTTTAATTTTTCTCTTCATTACCATCTACTCTCTATTCTATTGAAATGTCAGGAAGTACCCTGTTACTAGAAATCCTGTCACATATGGCCTATGAACTTTGCTTTGTCCTGAGGTGGAAAAAAATGAAAATTTGGGATAGCATATTACATGAGAATTTATACATATCAGTGGAACCATTGCATTTAAAAACAAAGCTCCAGGTTCCCTAGTTAGGGGAACAAGGACTATTTCTGACATGAACTCAATGGCTGGTTCTTTGACCTCCTCCTTCCCCCGCCAGAGGGAGAAGAGCCTTGCCAGGCCACAGAGGAGGACATGGTAGCCAGTCCTGAAGAGACCGGATTAGCTAGGATCTGATGGAAGGGGAGGAGGACATCCCCCATCAGTGGACTTAAGAGAGGGGCAGGGAGGAGACGAGGGAGGGAGGGACGGTGGGATTGCAAGGGAATGAGGAAGGGGGCTACAGCTGGAATAAAAAGTAAATAAACTGTGATTAATACAAAAAATAATAAAAATTTAATTAAAAAAAAACAAAGCTCCATGCAACTTAAGAAAGACATTAATGACAAGCCACTATGCTTAAGATATAAATGCACCAAGTCATATTTGTCTCTGCATTATTAAAAACTCACTATGAGATCATACTATTTGTTAAAGCAAATTTATATTGCATCTTTGAGCCTTACAAAACCATTTTAATTTACTTCTCAACCACATAGCCTAAATTTCCACATTGCTTGAATATTGGTACCTACTCAGTAAGTTCCTATAGTCACCATTACCCTTCATAACAGAAGCAGGGTAATGGTGGGAGAGAGGAGAGAAATGGGAGAGATAGAAAAGATGAGAGAAAGGGAAGAGAGGAGATGGGAGAAAGCAGAAAGAGAAGAGATGGGGAAGAGGGAAGTTAGGGCATAATACACTTTTCCTTTAGTCTATCATTTGAAGAGTCTCTTTGTTGCTCCACTTTCAGTCTCAGCAGTATGATAACTCAGCACAGATGTTCTGACTCTAACCAAAAGGAGAAATGAGTTCTCTAACAACAAGTATTAAGTTCTATGAACTTATTTTTGGTAGATAGGTAGGTAGATAGATAGGCAGGCAGGCAGATAAATAGATAAATCTCATGTGTGATTTATCTATTTCCCTGCAGCAGAGCTCACTTGAATTTCTTATTCTCTAAGTATGTTAAGATAGCTGGGCTTTGAGGCAATTCCTAGAATGGCCCTACCTTGCTTCTTCCCCATCTCCGCTTTAGTTGTGCACTGTCCTTAATCACACATGCTGTCAACAGCAGGCAGAGAAAAGCTCATGTTTGTCTTTCACTTCTCAGACATGCATTAGAAAGATTAAGTCCCATAACTCCACACTGGGTCAAGTACTGCTTAAGCAACTATATGACCTTGAAAACTAAATTGAGTTTATGAATGATGTCAATGTCAAGATGATAAATGGCAGTCTATTGTCTATATTGTAATTGCAATAGATCGAATACACCTATTGTTCCCATTAAATCTCTTAAACAGAAAATCACAAAATGCACACAGCAATCCATTTATATTTTAACTCTAAAACGGAAAAATCAATCCATATGTAATTTTTTTCTTACAGTATGATATTATGCTAAGTTAAGTATAAGAAAATACTTATCTGTCGTTTAAAACATGACCATGGTGTTCTAGCATTATTAAATGACTGAAATTCTACACCCATTTTTGATCAACCCATTTGTTACAGGCAGAAAAATGAACTATATTAAGCATCTTGAAGGCACGTCACATGTATTCATTTTCTAACAGTGTCTCTTCTTATATACTAATATATCCCACACTTGTCTCTATTTGAGTTGAATCTCATCACTCTTTTGTAGGGGCAGATGCTGTGGGGAAGGTTAGAGCTTTGCAAAGAAATGTGATTCTTAGTGGGGAGATGGAGAAAGAGTAAGTAGTTGATCACTATTGAGCTTTTAAAAACAGGCCACACAGCCTGCACTGTGACATTATTTCTACCTAAGAAAGCAGACAAGTTGTACAACATTAAAAATCTTTTAATGGCTCTACCCCTCTCTAAAGCACAGTACCAACAGAAACACAGTTTGTATGTATCTTTCATGAACTGTAACCTGTTTAAATAACAAATAACTGCACGTACCATAAAAATGATGTCTTCTTTAAAGAATCCAGTCACCCATTTTAAAGGAGCAACCCAATGAGCCTTGCTCTAATGCATGCTGATCTGACTTAGAAGTGAAAAATTATTTTTATAAAACAAAACAAAAACTTCAAGTAAGAGAAAGGGAACAAACACCTTCATCAGAAGACTACAAAGTAGTAAAAAGCATCATTCAGCTTTTTCTTTGTGATATACAAAATAAGCATATAAAACAGACATTCTTCTTAAATAAACCTAAGCCAGTTCTGAAAATTTGACAGAAAGCAAATCCTGATACAACAGAAGGAAGCAGCCTATGAATTTAAATAAGAAAATAAAGTTTAACAAGTTCATATAAAATTGTTAATTTCCCCCAAAATATTGAGTATCACTAATGTTTTATATAACTCATAAAGGTTTCATATTAAAATGTCAGCACAAATTCACTGATGTTTAATAAATGTGTTGGTAGGTACAGTTCTACTATCAGCTATAAGTTCCCCTTCTATACTGCAAACATACTATAAGATTAATCAACAGTGACAAGTTATTGAAGACAGATGATGAATGTTAGCAAACATTAAAAATTAACTAACTCTCTAAAACTATCTCCATGACTGGAGTTGTCTTTACTTTTTCTCACCAACACAAAATGCATATGCACAGGACATTAGGACTCCTGCATGGCCAAGGTTGTATCAATTGTTTTTCTGCCTTTGGTACCTCATTAGCTTTTTATCATTTCTTCTCAGGAGGAGCTTTTCCATTCCCCTTAGGCTTATGTTCTTTTCCATTATTTAAGAAAATGGTAAGACTGCAGCCAACTACGGTGGCTCACATAATCACACCTCTTAGAAGACTGAGGCCAGCTTGAGTTACACAGTAGACTGAATAACCTACAGAGTGAAATCCTATTTTGGATGGATGGATAAACAGGCAGAAGTTTATGACAAATTCTTTAAACAACAAAAGCATAAAAATGAAAAAGAGCTGGTCTAGAAAGTGCACTTACTACCCATGCCTTTACCTAGACTCATGAACAATCTGTGGTTGAAGGCCCAAACATACATGTAACACTTGATCTTTACTAGTTACTTTAGCCAAACAATTCCAGTAGTACAGTATTTATGTAATGAAGTTTCAGTATGAAGATACACATTCACACTACAGAGAATAAGAAAATAGTGAATATAAAGATGGTCACAAAGGAGAAAAGGTAAGAATAAAGCTGTTGTGGTTTGAATGAGAATGGCCCCTATAGGCTCCTATATTTAAAAACCACCTGGTGAAACTGAGAACCTTCTAGACCTTGTCTTAGAAACCTCTACATCTTGCTGCTCATTTATATCTTTTATAATACCCCAACTAGCACTGTTTCCTTGACTTCAGTAAACTATTATAACAAATTAGTAAATCTGAAAAAGGGTACCCGAGAGAGCCTTTGACTTTTGAGGTCAAAGAAATGTAAGTACCAGAGGCTAGTAAGTATTGGAGGCAGTATTATAGAGCTGACTCTTAATCTGTAGAATCCATGCCAGCAATAGATAGTGGTATGCAGAGACTGGGAAAAGTCCTCGGTAGACTTCCTTCTCCCCTTTCTCTCTCCCTTAGAAATGTGATAAACAGAAACCATTCTTTCTTTAGCAATTGATAAAGCCTTTCCAAGACTATTTTCTCAATTTCCTTCTTTTATAAGTGGCATCATGGTTGTACATTGAAGGTTAGAATTTTAAAAGCTGATTCAAAGTTTAAAAAAAAAAGGTTTTACCAAAAGAGGCTTTTAAAAATATGTACAAGCATAATGGCATACACTTTTAATCCCAGCACTCAAAAGCAAGGCAAGAAGATTACTGTAAAACCTAGGCTAGCCTAGTCTACACAGGCAGCTCCAGGATAGCCAGAACAACACCGAGAGACCCTGTTTCAAAAAATAAATAAATAGGGCTGAAGAGATGGCTCAGAGGTTAGGAGCACTGGCTGTTCTTCCAAAGGTCCTGAGTTCAATTCCTAGCAACCATATGGCAGCTCATAACCATCTATAATGAGAGCTGGTATCCTCTTGCCTGTAGGCACAAGTGCAGGCAGAATACTGTATAAATAATAAATAAAACTTTTTAAAAATAAATAGATAATTAAATTAAAAAGATGTGAAACTCTAAGCCTATAATTATACATGTACTCATGTACACGTGTGAATATGTGATTTACTTTAAAAATACAAAGGCAAAAAAAAAAAATAAAACTTCTGAAACCTCAAAGCCTGCCCCCAGTGACACACTTCCTCCAACAAGGCCATACCTCCTAATCCTTCTAGTTCTTACAAGTAGCACTACTCCCTGGTGACTAAGCATTCAAATACATGAGCCTATGGAGGCCGTTCTTATTCAAACTGCCACAAAAGGGAAAGTTGATTACAAGGCTTTTAATTTTCTTTATAAACAGCTAAGTAGCACAGGAGACATCAGGTTGAAACTTAAATTCACATGTAACTCTACAAGGTTTATGTTTCTTCTGTAAAATAAATAATAGTGCTTTTTACTGTGCCCAGAAGGTGATACTAACTGAAAGACAGGTGGCATGTCCCTGGATTCTTAAGAGAGAGATGTAACACAATTCAATACATCACTGATTTTCAGCACATAACAATGCCTGAAGAGACCTTAGAATAGCTTACTAAAACATAGAACTTTGGCAGTATGAGGCTCAAGGTTAAATGCAAACCCTGGCAAAACCTATGTCCCCATCTTAGACTATGTGAATGAAAACACTTCACACATGATAAAGAAGAGTAATTTCTGGAACATAAAGAAGTGGTCAATAAATGTTACGAGTCATGTTATCATTTGTCAGAGCACCGAGGTCAAGAGCTTAAGGAAAGATTGTGCAGGAAGCCCTACTGCCTAAAGAGAAATCTCGGTTGTGTCACTTTTCAACCATGACTCATAGTCAAGATCCTTTGGACCCTCAGTTTTCTCAACTTTAAAATGAGAACCACTTAGTTTAAATAACTCAGAGATACATAAAAATTGATGACAAACATCAATCATTACATATAGTGCCTAGTGAGCAGCTACTCTTTTTACTTTATACATCTAATAAAATGAATTTATTTGCTATTCCTATGCAAAAAATATTAATATAAACAGAGCAGTAAGTGTATGTATGAAGAACATAGTTGTAAGCCAAGTAATCATCAGGATTAATAATCAACATAAGTATAGTTATTTTTGTTTTTTAGATATTCTTGGGAAACATACTGCACAGGTTTGCTTTACCAAAAGAAAACTTTTCTGATTTCATCAAACAGATCTTGGTACACTACTGCACCAAAAATCTGTGCATCATTCTGAATGCAAATTTTGCAAGGGAAGAACAGGCATCTTAATAACCTATCAATAACTCTCAAATTAGAAGAAGAAGAAGGGAAGATGAGGGGAAAAAAAGAAACCAATCTTTTTAATGGTGCTGTTTTAATCTCACCAATGACTTCCAAATTTCCCAGCTATCGAAGCCTCTAAGCACTGCACAGATGACAGCTATACTTGGAAAGAGTAACTAATCCTAAACAAATTTCAGTACAAAAAAAAAAAGTGTCTATGTTTCTCAAACACAATCACAAGAACATAAACACTGAATAATCTGGGGACAATATTATTTAAGTTGAATCCAAACTCACCAGACTGAAGATATTCACTCCCTAAAATGAAAGCCCCAAAGATACAGACAAACAAGTGAACATGCACACATGTCTACATGCTTGAAATGTTAAAAATTATCTGAATTCTTCTATATATCCAAATACAAGATGTTTATTGTGTGAATCTATATGTTGTACAAAAGCACTGAAACAGAAGCACCATTGGTATGAAAAGCAGTTTGTTTCCAAGGATACCAAGATCATGAAATGCCCTATAGCTGTACAATATTCAAGAGCAGATCTTACAGTCAACACAAGAAGCCTGTCCACTCTCGTAGGCAATTTCTATCAAAGAAAGAACAGGAATTCCGCAACCAATAGTTCATCCAAATAATACAATAATATCCTTCAAGCATTCCATTATTCACTTTTATATTTTCAGCATGACAAGAAAAAAAAGAAAGATTAAGAACTGCATGAAACATCAGAATATGTTTTAATGCAATGCACACAAACAGAGCAAATTAATCCTTACATCTATAGTCCTCTGTTGTGTAGAAACACAAAGAGTAATTTTCTAGCCGTGCACCATTCCTTGAAAATGTTTTTCACTGCCTAGTGTGAGACTTGAATTCATGTATGACTTGAATTCATGTATGAACTTAATGTTTATTAGCTAGAGTAACTATGGAAACAGAAATATAGGCTGAGCGTCAGGTTATTAAGTACACGACTGTTAAAATATAACAAGTCTTCAAGTTCTTAAAGGTCTCTTTTAAGAGGTATGCTGGAAGACCTTAGAGATGGCTCGGAGTCCCTCTTGAAATGGACATAGGTTCAGTCACAGCACCCAGATGGTAGATCACGGTCATCGCTAACTCTAGTTCCACAGGGTTAGATGCCCTCTTCTGACCTTCACGGGCACAGAGCATGCTTGTTGTACATACACATACAATGCATCCAAAACATTGATACACATGAAATAAGTATTTTAAAATGCTGACAGAGAGAGAGAGAGAGACAGACAGACACAGAGAGAGTTGCTAGAGCACACCTGTAATTCTAGTACTCAAGAAAGGGACTGTCAGTTCCAAAAACTAAAAGAAACTAAAGAGAAGAAAATGGGAACAGGGTGGGAAAAAAACGGGGAGAGGGAGGGAAAAATGGTTATGTACAGCAATGTAGGCTATAAGCCAAGCTCTTTTGTAACCAAATATATCCACATCAAATCTGTTTCTGTTTTCCATTTAATTATGTGTCACTGAAATTCTGGATACCCCCATTTTAGGAGGTAAATATTTTAAGTGCATATTTCTCAAAAACACAATTGGAAAGTTAAAAGAGTCCATGGATACTGAAAACAAAGATCCCATGCAATAATTTCCAAAAGGCTGTTGGATAGTGGCTCATCAGTGAAATCTAAGTTCTGTGAATTGAATGTTCAACATTTTCTGGTTTGTTTCCTTATAATGCTTCAGTTTCATACAGTTAAAATGCCAAGCCTTTAGGACAACGAAAGGGAGCAGCTTTAAACCACAACAACAAACATTTTAAATAAGCAGTAATGAGGAGAACTGGTCTGTATATATAAAGACTATTATAAGAACTAAAAAAATAAAAATAAATAAATAAAGATCTTGAAAGGGAAAGAAAAAAAGATTTTTTTTAATTGAACCTTAGAAAACCTAGTGATTTTACGTAGGTTCTTTAGAGTCTCCATAACTAAGAATATATCTCTCAGCACCGACTCCCACGCACCAGTTAAATTTAATCATATAAATAAGAAATAGTTCTTCAATACAAGGAAATTTTAAAATATAATTGCCAGCATCACTCACCATGATAAAAACAAGATCGTGGGTTCTGTGATTTCTAACTCATTATCAACCTGAATTCTGCCAGCAATGAACCTTTACCAATCCCAAATTTATTTGCAAATATATTTCCACATTCTACAGACCACAGCCTGTTAAACTATCAGTTGCTACTCCACACAAGGGTCACAAAAAGAAAAGGTTTCTAAATGTGCAAAGACCAAAACCTAATTCAAAAATAAAATGTGTAATCAGCACATTCTGGCACCATTTACAAGTGCCATAACCATGACTTCACCACAGCCGTGGTTCTAAACACAGTATGTATATTTTACACTGAGTGTGTAGTCTATGCCATAGAATGCCAAGGAACAAAATACCGTCTGAAACACCTCATATCATACATAAACAAAATACACGTCTATCTTATTAGAAACAGATTTGCTTTCATTTTACAAACAGTAAAACTATACATATACCAAAGAAACTTTAATAAATGTATGATTTATTATTAAATGCTCTGTTTGCAAATCTACTTTCATAAGTCTATATGTTCAGGGCTGCGTAAATTTTCTTGATGAAAAAAAAAACAGATTAAAAGTGGAAAACTTTAAAAATACTGTATGACCACAAGCATGAGAAATGCTTAGATACTTTATGATAATGCAAACTTAATTTTATCAAGGTCTGCACTGAGTAAAAGTAATTCAAGTGGAAATTCTTAACTTTCTGAACACTGTATCATTTCATAAGTTTTCAAAGTTTCACTACTAACAATGCTTTCAAAAGCTCAGTTTGAAGCAGCAAATAAGCTCCTCAAAAGCTCCATGGTTTCAGTTCTACTCTACCTGAGGAACCAAAAGGAAGATGGATCAAAACATTCATAAGTTTCATGTTGGAGGGCAAAAGACAAAGGCAATGGGACACAAAGCCTAGAGGCTAAAAATGTTCTTTAGTACTATAGACCTACAGGACATGTTGGAGGGATAGCTCAGTGAAAGGAACTTCAATATGTGTAAGGCCTTGGGGTAAAGTCTACCACCATATACACAACAACCACATGTGTGTACTTGCATGACACATGCACAGATGCATGCACATGCACACACATACACGTACACACACACGCATACTCATGCTCATACACACATATACACACTCATTCACAATCATCTGTAACTCCACTTTTAAAAGATCAGATAGACTTGTGTGGCCTTTGTCAGTACCAGACACATATTTACTATGCAAAAACATTCAGGCAAAATACCCATACACATAAATAGTAAAACTAACAAACAAAACCCAGCTGGGTGGTGGTGGTGAACCTTTAGTTCTAGAACTCAAGAGGCGGAGGCAGGTGGATCTCTATGAGTTCAAAGCCATCTTGGTCATAGCTCGAGTTCCAGGACAGCCAAGAATACACAGAGAAGCCTTGTCTCAAACAAAACAAAAACCACACTAAAAGCAAAAATATTTGATTACTGTTTATCAAAGGTTTATAAACGTAGAGTCATATAATATATACCAAACATTCTCTCAGAAAAGTATATACTCAAATTTAAATTTCCTGGTGCAAAAGAAGAAGTTACCCATAGGTGACAATTTGTAAGGAACAAAGAATTTGTTTAATCTACATAATATGAAAGACTATTTCAAGTGTGCCCTTAAAATGTGTTGAGTGCTAGTCTAAGCATACTGATGTGCTAAATATTAGAGCCCACTGTTATTGATATGTAATCAAATAATAGCAATACATTACATACATAAAAAAGAACAAGGAAAAAGGTAAACAAGAGAGAAGAATGGATATTCTTAATAGCCACAGGTGTTGAGAGGTGATAAAAAGGTAGTACCCATTATTGGTAAAAAAAAAAAAAAAAAAAAAAAAAAAAGTCAAGACAAACCCTCGACTAGACACTTCTTGTTTCTAGTGACACATTAGGAAATAAGATCCAAACTACAATAGATGCCTTTTTATATGATGGCTGAAGTACTACAAATGTTATTTGTAATGTCATACTTTTATATTGTAAAAAATGTTATAAAATGTCATACTTTTATATTGTAAAAAATGAATTTTAATATTATGATACAAGCTCATTTACCAATATTTTTTATAGAAAGCCAAGTCTGCAAAATATAAATCTGGAGTCTACATTGGATCTCTGCATAAATCATAAATAATCCATGCCCACTTAATTTTATCTAATAAAAACATTATCTGATTACATTTGAGTACAAGGGTCCTTCTAGGTATATGCCCCACCTGGTGTGAGTCATTCTCTCTGCCTCTGAGACTTTTATAATAATGGATGAAAACAATTATTTAGAAGCAATCTCATAACTGAGCTTTTCTTGGATTTTAAAATTTAGCTATATGCAAACAAGTTTTTTATCCTAATATCAACGATTTATAAACATTACAAATTAAGGCAATTTCAGTAACAAAAACAGATTACCAGGTTGGGGAATTAGCATCACTGACTTTTGCTGGGCTTTCAACACTGACATATAATCACCACAAGCATCAGTGAAAAGGACTCACCACGGGACCAGAGAAATCTGGGGAATCAATCACTTCTGTGAATCCAGAAAGTTTGTGTTTTTTTTTTTTTTTAAACAGAATACTCCAGATAGTTTATGAAGTTAATTATTTAGGATATATGGAAACAACACAAAATCACTTTTCTTGTAGGTTAACTTCAATATTTTTCTTTGAAAGACTAAAAAAAAAAAAAAAAGGTATTGGGTATTTAAGAATAGAAGGGAAAGAGGGGTGAGTATGTTCAAGATACACTATATTCCTGTGAATATAATCAAGATATACTATATGCATACTAAAACTGTCTAAAAATAAACATTCTTTTAAAAAGTATAATTATATGAATCCGTCATCTGATTTTAAATGTCTATAGCAAAGTTCATATTGTTTACTCTAACATGACTAAAATTCAATATGCTGAGATATTACTCTAATCACCTTAATTACACAAAGTTGAGAAAAAGGGTCCTAAAAGTTGTAAAAGCCAGCACTATGCTGCTTCTTCACTAAAATCTAAAAAGTAACTTCTCTTATGAATCCACTTTGTAAAGAATAATATAAATCTTTGTCTCATAATTTCATTGTTCACTATTATTATTAAATTTCTAATTGGTGACTAGTCTTATTTTTGTTAGTCTAACACAATTTCATTTATACTGAGTTAGACTCATAATCAATCTCAATTATTAACCCAAGTAAAGACTAGAGAGAAAAATAAACCTGAAATCTAGGTGTGTGTAGAATATATGTGTGTGCACTTGTGCCTTCCCCTAGAGCTCCCCACCTTAGCTTCTGAGACAGAATCTCACTAATCCTAGAACCTGCCATTTGGGCTAGATGGCTGGCCACTGAGCCTAGGAGATTTGACTGTCTCCACCTCTCCAGCTAGGGCTACAGGTGACCACTGTATGCTCAGCTTTTATGTTGGTGCTGGGGATCAGAACTTAGGTAGGTTTTTGTTGTTTCAAGACAAGGTTTCTCTGTGCAGCCTCTATGACCACTCTGTAGACTAGGCTGGTCTCAAACTCAAGAGATCTGTCTCTGACTTCTGAGTGCTGGGATTACAGGTGTACACCACCGCACCTGGCTGAACTTAGGTCTTAATGTTTGCACATCAAACATTTTTATACACTGAGCCATCTTTAATATACCCCATTTTTTCTTAAAAACAAGAGTTCATGTAACCGCTTGCCCATGTTTTTTCTGTCTATATTTTCAGTTATTTACAGTCAACAATAGTACAAAAATATGAGATAGAAAGCTTAAGTGTGCATTGGGTGAGTAATATGATGAAATCTCAGTCAAGGTAGGGATGGGAGGGAGTCTTCCTTTGTCCAAGAGACAAACACAACATGCTAACCACACATGTTACTTAGTAGCCATGTCTGGTTGTCACAACATCACAGTGGTTGTTCACACAACTTTATTTTATCTAATAACAGTTCTAAACTGCCGGAGTAATAATGCTGACAGTTTAGGCAAGTCAAAGACAAGTTAGTAAAAAAGTAAAAGTTTTGACAATAATGAAAAAAATCATATGCTAAGACTGGTAAATCCTTTGATGAGAACATATCTTGTATCCAAGCAGTATAGACAAGGAAAAAAATTATGTCCAAACTGAAAACATTACAGCCATAGAATAGGATGCATGCTTTGTTAAATCAGAAAAGATGTTGATTTAATGTATGTATATACTCATTTTTGTATAATGTATAAACAGCTGACTGAGTAGAGAAGCAGCCTTCAGAATGGAAGAAAATGTTTGCCAGGAATGCATCTGTTAGCTGTATTAATACCTGGAATATATAACTTCAAAACACTAAAGAAAATAAAGCTCAACCAAGAAATGGGCTGAGGAGCTGAACAAAACTCTCAAGAGGAAACACAAATGTCCAATAAATAATTTTTAAGGTGGAAAATTACTACTCTGAGATTCCATTTCCCCCTTGTCAGAATGGCTATCATCAAGAAAACAATGGCAGCAATGCTGGAGAAGTGTAGAAGAAGAACAGGTAGTCACTCTGGGAAGTATAAACTAGTGTGGCCATTGTGGATGTCAGTGTGGTGGCTTCTCAAAAAGAAATTCCACAGGACTACACTGTAATTCACAGTAATAGGATCCCTAACTTAAGACAGGGTCCTTCACAATATAACTACACAAATTCAGCACAAGGACATCCACCCAGTCTTTGTTTATGTATAAAAAAAAAAAAAGCTTTGGTATTCTCTACAGTTGTGAATTTTTATAAAAACAACAATTTAGCATCTGGATGTAACATTGCATGTCTGAAACCTCAACACTTGAGAGGCAGAGGCAAGAGGAGCACTACACATTCTAGGCCAGCATGACCAACTCAGTGAGTAAGGCCTGCCTGGGCTACTTAACAAGACTCTGCCTACCAAAACAAATAAAAAAAAAAAAAAAAAAAAGAAAAGATAAAAACTTATCAAAGCTAAACTGTTCACAAATATGTAGATTCTGAGGAGAATCAATCCCTAATGAAGAGCATCCATCCTTGACTCTTCCTGACCTTTATTATTATACTGTATGAGAACAAAAATGAAGCTGAACTTGCTAAAGTTAATGAAAGTCATATTGGAGAAGTATTCTGATACCATGTACAGCATTAAGTAAGAACACAGAAGAGTTTTATCATTTAAAAACTACAGGCTAGTTGTGTGTGGTGGCTCACATGTTTAATCCAAGTACTCAGAAAGCAAAGACAGGCAAGCTCTGTGAATTTGAAGTCATCCTGTTCTATATACCAATTTGCAGGCTAGCCAAGGACCTATCTTTAAAGCAAACAATAACAAAAACTATAGATAACTGACACAGATAACAACTATGGTTTTACAATAATATAAATAATGGTTTAAGACAAGCCATTAGTTAAACAAGATGGTATAGACCTATTTCCTTCTACTGTAGCCTACTAAATAGAACTACGTAAAACTTAAAAAATATAAAAGTGGAAAGACAAGCTGGGCATGGTGGCGCATGCCTGTAGTCCCAGCACTTTGGGAGGCAGAAGCAGGTAGACTGTGTGAGTTTGAGGCCAGCCTGGTCTACAAAGTGAGTCCAGGACAGTCAAGGCTACATAGAGAGAAACCTGTGTCAAAAAAACAAAAAAAAGTAGCAAGTGGAAAGAAAAACAAACAAACAAAAACAAAACAAAACAAAAAAAAAAGTAGCAAGTGGAAAGACAGATGATTTGCTGAGAATAAAATAAGTGGCAGGATACTAGACAATACCCATAGTTCTACAGAGGAAGACAATCCAGGTTCATCTGAAACATGGCAAGAAAAAGATGATGATGTACATGTATTCCTACTGACATTAGCAAGCAAGCCTAACTGTCACTGGAGAGTGGAGATGCCTAGGAGACAGTAACAGCCAAAGAACACATTTTCTTTCCCTTCAGATCTGAGAAGGCAACCCTGCCCCTAGACCTAACAAGTAACAATAGGTAACCAAGTTGGTTTGGATGGCCTACGTTTTCACTTTTCTTTCTTTGCTTTTCGTCCCTCCCTCCCTCCCTCCCTCCCTCCCTCCCTCCCTCCCTCCCTCCCTCCCTCCCTCCCTCCCTTCCTTCCTCTCCCTCTCCCTGAAATAGAGTTCTCAGTGTAACATCTCTGCTGGTCCTGGACTCAACTGTAGACCAGGCTGACATCGAACTCACAGAGCTCCATCTGCCTCTGACTCCCAAGTGTTGAAATTAAAGACATGTGCCACCATGCCTGGCTTGAAAGTGTTCTCTATTGGCAGGTTGATCCCCAAAAAAAAACAAAAAACAAAAAACAAAAAACAAAAACAAACAAACTTGCCCAATAAGGCTTTTCCCCCCATTGGACAAATACCAGCTTGTCTTCCAGAGGCACCACATGCTAGCCCCAAAGAAACTGATTCCCGCTTTCAACAGCTCCAGAAAGCGCTAGTTAAACCAAGTTAAACAAATCAAAATAGTACAGCAAAAGCTAGAAAACTGACTATCATTAAAATAATAGCACGTGTCAGTAAGTTTGAAGCTATTTGTATATGAAACTGAAATATAGTGACTATCTGTTAACATAAAAGAATAATAAGACCCGTGGTTTCCTACAATCTTGTACACCTACAATCTTGTAGCTTTGTGAGAACAAGGTAAGAAAAATTACTACTTATCATTAACTGAGAAGAATCATGTGTTGAAATGTATCTAAGATGACATTTTGGGGCATAGAACTCAAGCCTAAACAACCCCTCTCCCCCAAAAAAGCATTATAAAATACTTTGCTATCAATTAGAAATTCTCTTGAAATAAATTAGGAAAATAAAGAGCCGAGGACATGACTCAGTTGGTGTTTGTCTAGCATGTATAAAGCCCTGGGTTTGATCTCCAGCACCTAATAAAACTGGGTGTGATGGTGCATATCTGGAATACCAGCCATTCAAATTTAAGAGGAGGGTAAGAAGTTCAATCTTTGGCTATACAATAAAATTTAGATTCACCTGGACTCCATGAGACCCTGCCAAGAAAAGAAAAAGGGTGGGACTTTGGCCAAAAAAACATGCTATCAAAAAAGATGTGAAAATAAAAAAAGAAAGCTAAAATACACAGTAAGAATAATGTACCACTCACTGGAATTCTGTCAGAACAGAAATAAACAGAAGTCAATGTCAATAATCTTGAATTCAAATCAACAGAATTTATAAAATACAAATAAAAGAAAAACAGACTGGGGAAAAATCAGTGAAGAGAAAAAAGATTCAAAACATGTTAGAATGACAAAAAATTCAAAATCCATATCATCAGAACTCTAGAAAGAAAGTAAAGCTAAAGAAGCACTCAAAGAATAGAGAAAACTTACTATTCAGGAAAACGATAAACCTATGACCAATTTTCATTAGATTTAAAGTAAAAGAGTAGAATTAACAGATCAATGGAGGATTCGAGTTTGACTCTTATTATATTTCCAAAATCCCTGCTACCTTCAAAGCAGAAAGTCTATTTATCAGTACAACATAAAATATGTCACTTCACGCATAATATGACTTTATTACTTCCTTTATACTACGTGTATTGGGCGATGTATTATAAGCCTGCAGCAAATGGGTTTCAAAACTACAAAATCAAAAATACATAATATTTTAAGTCCATATTTTACAACACAGTTGAGAGACCATTCAACATCTGTACACACAAAAAAATACTTCATTGTTTAATAGTCATCACTTGCTACAATTTTAGCCCAAATACAAATAAAATCAGTAATACTCATTTAGCAAAAATAAGTTCTAATTATATAGCCTTTAGAAGGAAGCACAATTATCACAGTCTGAATAATCAGGTATTTTAAAAATGTATTCTATTATTTCATTTTATTTATAAACCAATTACCCCAAAATTCCACTTCATATTTTAGTGTTCTCTAAATAGATTTAAGTTTAGGATATATGACAAAAAGACCCACCTCATAAGAGCTCATTTTCCTGAGTAAACTATACATAGATAGAAACAAGTATAGGCAAAAGATTTCAACACCTTAGAAATGAATAAAATATTATAATGATTTCACTAAAAAGGAAAAAAAAAAAAGCCCTGCAATAAAGTCATTTCTCAGAGAGAAAAAAACCACCAATTTACAATCACAAAAATTTGGTCAGAATGGTAATCCATGCAAAAGTTGACTTTTATTTCTGTTTAATAAATACTATATAATTGCAATGATACTTAAGTTTTAAAGACTACAAGATTTAGTTTCTTTTTTTCTCATTTATTTTATTCACTTTACATCCTTCAAGCCTCTTTCTCCCCTCCCAACCCCCCTCTGCCTCCCCTACCCCAAGATTTATTTTCATATGTATTTTATTTTCATATTATCATCTCAAGCAACACACAATACATACTATTTACTCTGAAAATAGTTATTGTTTCTTATGTTGTTATAAATTATTTTTATATATAGTCTTTTTACACTACAATTGGCTGCTGAATAAAAGTTCTCTTTAATAACCTAACATGTGAAATAAAATCCAATGCTGAAAAAAGAAAACAGGCTAAAACTAAGAAAAATCAACTTATTAATGTGTTTAAATGAACAGTTTTGACAAATAAAATAAGTGCTAACTACAGAAGAAATGAGATCTACATGAAAATATTAAGTTGCTTTAGGCAAATAAAATGCATCTAAAATTCTATAAAGGGAACAAAAAAGCATATAAAGGATATGCTCTCACTCAAGTGACCCAATAGCAACAACTAAGGAACAATTATTAGGCAAATACAATGCAACAGGATAAAGATACTAATAAGCCAACAACACTATAATTTCCACTACCAAGTGAATCGTCTTTACAGTGGACAACAAGTGTTTGTAAAATAATGTATTCAGAAAGAAATGTCCTAAAGTAAAGTCGGGACAAAAAGCAACTACAAAATACTGACATTAAATAGAAACTGAATCAAATTCAGCCATGGAGACATACATTTGTAATCTTGGCACTTGAAAAGTAGAGGGAAACAAGAGTTCAAGATCATCTGTGAGATTAGTTTAGACGCAGCCTGGGCTACCTGAGACCTTATATCACTCACACTCATATACATATTTGAGTGCACACGCACACCCACACCCACACCCACACCCACCCGCGCACACACACCCACACCCACACCCACCCGCGCGCGCACACAACTGTTTGGGTTAAGAAAAAAATTTTAGTGTTAGATTAAGGGATAGCAAAGTATCATATATTAAGAAATGTTTATTTAAAATGTTGAATTGAAAGGCATGACATTCTTTTTTTTAATTAATTATACTTTATTCACTTTGTATCCCCCCCCTGAAGCTCCCTCCCTCCTCCCCTCTCAACCCCCCCCCTCCTCTCCTCCCAACCCCACCTTTCCTTCCCCTTCTCCACACATGACCCTCCCCAAGTCCACTGATAGGGAGGTCTTCTTTTTTTTTTTTCATTATTAATTACACTTTATTCACTTTGTATCCCCCCCGTGGTTCTCTCCCTCCTCCCGTCCCAATCCCTCTCTTCCTCCACCCTCTTCATGTATGCCCCTCCCTAAGTCCACTGACAGGAGAGGTCTTCTTTTCCTTCCTTCTGAACCTAGTCTATTAGGTCTCATCAGGAGTGGCTGCAGTATCTTCTTCTGTGGCCTGGTAATGCTGCTTTCCCCTCAGGGGGAGGTAATTAAAGAGCAGGCCAATCAGTTCATGTCAGAGACAGTCCCTGTTCCTATTACAATAGAACCCACTTGGATACTGAACTGCCATGGGCTACATCTGTGCAGGGGTCTTAGGTTATCTCTATGCATGGTCCTTGGTTAGAATAGCAGCCTCAGGAATGACCCCTGTGCTCAGATTTTTTGGTTCTGTTGCTCTCCTTGTAGAGCTCCTGTCCTCTCCAGATCTTACTGTTTCCCATTTCTTTCCTAAGATTCCCTGCACTTTGCCCAAAGGTTGGCCATAAGTCTCAGCATCTGCTTTGATAGTCTGCAGGGCAGAGCCTTTCAGAGGCCCTCTGTAGCACGCTCCTAACTGTGCCCTATTTTCTTCTTCTTCCGATGTCCATCCTCTTTGCCTTTCGGGATGGGGATTGAGCATTTTAGCCAGAGTCCTCCCTCTTGACTAGTTTCTTTAGGTGTACAGATTTTAGTAGGTTTGTCCTATATTATATGTCTGTATGAGGGAGTATATACCATGTGTGTCTTTCTGCTTCTGGGATAACTCACTCAGAATGCAGAGGGCTAATATCCAGTATATATAAAGAACTAAAGAAGTTAAAAAGGCAACAAATTGAGTAATCCAATTAAAAAAAGGGGAACAGAGCTAAACAGGGAATTCTTGACAGAGGAATAGCAAATGGCACAGAAACACGTAAAGAAATGCTCAACGTCATTAGTCATCAGGAAAATGCAAATCAAAATGACCCTGATTCCACCTTACACCCATCAGAATGACCAAGATCAAAATCTCAAGTGACAACACATGCTGGAGAGGTTGTGGAGAAAGGGGAACCCTCCTCCACTGCTGGTGGGAATGTAAACTTGTACAACCACTCTGGAAATCATTCTGGCACTTTCTCAGACAACTAGAAATAGCGCTTCCTCAAGATCCAGCTATACCACTCCTAGGCATATATCCAAAATAGTGTCAAGTACACAGTAAGGACATTCGCTCAACTATGTTTGTAGCAGCTTTATTTGTAATAGCCAGAAGCTGGAAACAATCCAGATGCCCCTCAACTGAGGAATGGATGCAGAAATTGTGGTACATCTACACAATGGAATATTACTCAGCAATAAAAAAATAAGCAAATCTTGCAGGTAAATGGTGGGAATTGAAAAAAAAATCATCTTTTTTTTTTAAAAAGAAAAACATTTATTGAAGATCTGAACAACAATTCCTACAAGAGTGACTTTTCCATAAAACTGTAGCTACATAATGCATTGTATCCATCATGTTAAAGGCTGCATTAGACACAAATACAAAAACCATGAAAAAAGCTGCTATTCATCAACAATTGAGCAAAGATAAAATGCCTAAGGAACAACAAGGATGACTTGCAAAGGATGGGCTCTTTCAGCAACTTTAAGAAAAGAAAAAAAAAAAAGAGCACAGACGGATGAGTGTTGAGCTAAGCACTGTGACGTGAACCTTTGGAATTAGGACTCAGAGCAGTAACGCATCATAGAAGTGTGCAGTGTCAAAGGAACAGAACAGCAGCAGACAAAAGCAGCTTTGTCAATTAGGCAATAAAACACTGTAGAGCATGTCTTTCTGATGTCCATCACTGAATACACTGGTAGAGACTTTGAAATGATAAAAGAAATTTTAAAAAAGTAGTACCTCCTTTATTCTTTGTTTAAATCAAACAGAAAACAAGCATCAATTCTGTTATACACTAAAGGTCTTCAGAGCACATCATTTGTACAAGAGAAAGCCTCAGAACCAGCCTTTTACAGAGATCCAAGAATGAGAGAAAATACCCCTCTCACATGGCTTTCTGATGTGATACTCAATAGGAGGCACTTCCTAATTATGGGCACTGAACAAAACTGCAGAATTCTTTGTCAGGTACTTGAGGAAATGAAATCCTGAGGACAGCTCAGTAATAAAACAAGACTTTACTCATCTAGGTGTGTAGGCTAACATTGTTCTAATATGCACAAATAATATCAGGAAATGTGGCATCCATATGCCTGAGATTTGGATGCATAAGAACTTTAGCATATTGCAGTCTCAAATTTGTGGGATAGCTGAGCGTCCAGCATTGCATTGAAATACGTCTTATCCCTGCCACAAGCTCAGTAACAGCATGTTCTTTTATTATGTGTTTCCTACAGATCTCTTAAAGTTTGCATAATCCTTCAAAACGGAATCCACATTCTTCTTGGAAGGAAGATTTAACAGCTGCTTCAGGAATCTTTCCTTAACTCTACTCATGAATGTTTCTTCATGCGCTACTGTAGGATTTTCTTCTTAGAAGGCTGAGGTGTCTCACTGGTTGACAACATCTCCATCTCAGGGTGTTTTCTGCTTGTTCCTTTTTGTTTCATGTCAACATTTTCCTGTTGCAAACCAGTTGCCTTCTTTCCTGGAGCATATTGTTCCTGATCAGCCTTTTGACATTCTCGTTGTTTCTGCAAGTTGGTATTTTAGTATTCTACTTTCTAGAACCCTGAATTTTTATTCCTATCACTACTATGGATAAAATATTTCACTTGTTTGTTCTTAATGGCAACCTATATACACTCTGCCTTACAATGAAGAGGTCCATGAAAGCACAGCACTCATTCACCCTACACAGAAGTTAGGCTTTGGGTCCTACTTGGGTGTCATTTATAACACCAACTTTCCCTTCTCCTACTGCCCCTACTTTCTGCCACAACCCCAACAAGTCACTGTTTTATCTTTGTTAGTTTATTAATAACATCTTTTCAAAAGACAGCTTTAGAAACTAGAATCACTACCACTGATAGCTATCACAAAATGTATTTTGAGTGGTTTGTTATGTGTTATTCTGTCAATAGTATAAAGTCTTCACTAACATTTAGCAAATCTATAGCACTTAAAGCATTGCACTATAATGGAGCGGGACCAGACCATGCCTTTCTTCTTAAAAAAGCCTGGATCTGGGAATAAAACCCACAAATGCTGACAGCAACTCCTATGTTCTAACCACCAGATACCATTTTTCTCCAGAACAACAAACCACATACATGGCATTCAAAACACTCTTTATTTTTACCAACATTATAATTATATTTCATAGTAAGTTATAATTGAATTGGTGTCCTTTAAGTTTCAAATTATTTTTGATACTCTGGTGACAAACACCTAAAAACACAAATAAAACATGGGATTTCTACTTTATAAAACTGCTTTTTAGGATATCTCAATGTGAGTTTCACATGAGAATGATAGAAAAAATGCTTGTAGTTTACTGACTAAAGCTCAGCCACTAAGAGCCTGTATACTTGTATGGATATGGTTTTCTAATCACACATTATTCATTCTCCTCTTTGCTTCTTCACAAAAACAAACTGGTGTGAACATGAGAAACCAACTAAAAATTGCCTCAGGGGAAAAAATGTGACTATCATCTTAGAAATGCAGACAAATCTCCTTATTCTTTATACTCAAACTATAGAAGATAATACACAATAAACAAAATATCTATTTTTAGTACAAGTATAGGAAACTGCTAATTAATAAAAAAAATTTGATTAACACTAAATACATTCTTTTTTTTTTTTTTTTTTTCTAAATACATTCTTTAAGAAGGCAAACTGTGGGGCTGGAGAGATGGCTCTGCTAAAACCACTGTTCCTCTTCCAGAGGACCTGGGTTCATTTCCCAACACCCACATGGTAAGTTCCAACTATCCATAACTCCAGTTCCAGGGGATCCAACACCCTCTTCTGGCCTCCATAGGCACCAGTCATTTATGTGGTGCACACACACACGTGTGTATGTGTGTGTGTATATATATATGTATATGTGTATATATGTGTATACACTCAAATATGTACACTGAAAACCTTATATATACACACAAACATATATACACACACATATATGCATGTATGTGTATATATATGTATATATGTGTATATATATGTATATGTGTATATATGTACACATAACACAGGCAAAACACTCAAATATGTATACTGAAAACCTTAAGAACTTTAAAAAGATTAATTTTATAGTGTGTGAATTATATCTCAATAAGGCTATTAGAAAAAAATAAATGAGATCCATGCATGTATAAATACTTATTGAACATAAAACAGGAATAAAAAAATAGCAAAACTATATGATTAGATAGTACGTAGAAAATCAAATTGGCTTAAGGTCTCAAAACACCAAATCATTACTTATGAAACAAATGTACTTATATGTAAAATATGAGAATAAATCCTCAAGAGAAATGAAAACTTATGTACAAATAAAAATTAGTTTGTGAATGTCTCCTAACAGCATAACTCCTAATAGTAACAAAGTAGAAACAAACCAAATACCTATCAAATGCTGAATGTTAACATACCCTATAAGTCTATAGGATAAAATATTATTTCATCATAAAAAATGAAATAGCAGCAAATTCTACAACATGATTAGCCATAAAAGCATCATATTACATGACAGAGAAAGAACATATTAACCTCATTTATATGAACTCTATAGCCAAGTCTATAGAGTCCACAGAGTCTATAAAAGTGTTTATTATTGTTTAGAAGCTAGAAATTTTATGAGAAAAACAAGGAGTAACTGCTAACAAATCCAGTTTCATTTTATGTTATGAAAATATTCTAAAAATGGTGCAATTACAGAAACCTGTGAACTAACATGTACAAAATGATAAGTATTATTCTATACAATTCCACTTATATGAAGTACCTATAGCTCAGATTCTGGAGACAGAAAGTAGGATGACAGTCACTAGGGCAAGGAGAGAGGACAATGGAGATGGAGTGCTTAATAGATACGGTTTTAGTTTAGGATGATGGTGATGGTTGTTCAAAGTAAATGCCATTGAAATATTTGCTTAAAATGGTTAAGATAGCCCAATTCTTGTATGTACAAATTGCCACAATTTAAAAAACAAACAAAACCCCTCTATTATTTAAAAAGGTGAATTGTACAACAATCCCCGGCTCCCATTTAGCCATCCTCTCTTCTTCACTGGTACTGTGTGGACTGAAAGTTAGAAGCAGGCAGTACTAACAAAATGTAGTGCTTCAACTGCTGGGGTCTAAGGTCTCAACTTTTACCACCTACTAACACCTATTAGCTTAGTCCACTTCACAGCAACACTGACCTGGATGCCACTGTCCCCATTCTAACCACTGCAGACAAATGGAGGAACAGGGCAGATAAGGGGCTGTCCCAGGCCCCACAACCTAAAGGGCAGAGAAAGGGTCCTGCACTTTACCATTCAAGCCCAAGACTAAGTTTGTAAAGCAGTTTTAGGCTCACAGCAAAACTGAGGGGAAGGCACAGAGATTTCCTATATGCCCTTCTGTCAATGAGGCTACTTAATAAAAATAAGTAATATTTAATGTATGAGGAGACATGTTTATAAAATTTAGGCTAGTATAAGTGTCACTTCAGTGAGTAAATTCCAAGTCTGTAATCATAAAGGCTCTGAGGCTCTGCTATAGACTCTAGGTGGCATAGAATGAGTCACCAGATGTGCCAGGCCAGGACACTAGTCTTGACCTGTTCACTACCCTTCCACAACATTCCAGCCTGAGGCCTTTCCTCTCTTCCTGTGACTTTCATGCCCATGAGCTGATGACTCCAAATGTGTACCCACAAATGAAAAGCAACAACTGCTCCCTTTATTTATGAATACCATCTGCTGGTGTAATGTTCTTGTGAAATGTATACAATTTACCCTCGTTCATTCAAATGCTGATTTCTCTACCCACATCTGGTTTCAATCCGGACACTGCATGGTGATGCTTATTCTAACCATCACCTGTCTCAAGTTTGTAAAACATGCCATCATTTGTTCTCTACATTGTCAATTAAACATCCAGCCAATGCTGAGCAATGGAGAGAATAGAGTGGGACATCTTGGTCCAGAGTGGAGAAGGAAGTAAATAGGAGGAGTCAGAGAGGAGAGATCAGCAAGTGAGGATCTGAACGATGAGGAGAGATGAACCGGACCTAAGATACAACTAAAAGCTAATATAATGTGGGAAATCTGACTAGGAGGAAACTATGCAGGCTTGGAGATTTAGGAAGAAGTAACTATTGCCCAGCATTGTGCTCTAGGTTAATTAAATAAATCCTAGTCTCTATGTGATGATTTAGGTATACAGCTGGTTTAGGAATAACCACTGTTTAACTAAAAGATAAATCAATAATAAATATTAATAACCCACAACATCCATTAGATATATGCTCTAAGGTAAAAGATCGCTAACAAGCGCGCACACAAGAGTCAGTGAAACCTGGGAGATGCTACTTGCTAACAGTCTAGTATCAAACAGTGAATCAAACTTTGAGGTTTTACTTCCTTGATTTTAAAATGAGTCTAACATTGATTACCACACAGAAGTACTCACCAGATTAAGCCAGGAAAGCACATATAGGGTAGCCATACAAACATTTCTCACTTCATGCTCACTCCCTTCCTGGATGAACTTCCTCTTTAGTTTGACCTTCAAGGCATCTATATATTTTCCTACTCTATATAAATTCACTATTCTTATTTTGCTTCCTATACTGCTCCTCAAATTCTGCCAACCTACCTCAGCAATACCTTTTCACTTGCATCTCTGACCTCATTTATCACAGGCACTGTTTCAAATTTAGGCTTTTATCAAATCTTGCTTAAACCTCAGTACAACTTAATTTTCTCTATTTAACAATAGTCTGCCATTTATACTAACATAAAACTATGTTCTCAAAAACAAACAAAACCAGGATGCCTCTTAACCTTTAATAAAATCCTTATTATCATGGAATCCAAAAAGCTTTGGCTTGGTATTATCATAGGACCTTTAAACACTAACTCTCCACGTCCTTTCCAGCTACATCTACATATATCCACCCACCTTTTGCTTTTTCACTCTATGAACTAACTTCTCCAGATGGACTTCAATCTTTCACATTGTTCTCTATGCTGGAATACCTCTACTCCTTTTTTTTTTAACCTGGAAGCCTCTTATTACTTCAACTTAAAGCCAAATTTTTTTCTTTTTTTATTAATATTTTTATTAATTACAATTTATGCACTTTGTATTCCAGCTGTAGCCCCCTCCCTTGTCCCCTCCCAATCCCATTCTCCCTCCTCCTTCTTCTCCCTTGCCCCTCCCCCAGTCCACTGATAGGGGCCGTCCTCCTCCCCTTCCATCTGACCATAGCCTATCAGGTCTCATCAGGACTGGCTGCATTATCTTCCTCTGTGGCTTGGTAAGGCTGTTCCCCTTAAAGCCAAATCTTACTAAGGATTGTTACTTGCTTATTAGTTCTATTTCTTTACTGTTATAAACTCCTAGAAGAGTGTGGTTTTCAACCTTCCTAATGCTACGACCCTTTAATACAGTTCCTCATGTTGTGATGACCCAACTATAAAATTTTTATTTTCATTGCCACTTCATAACTGTAATTTTATTACTGTTATGAATTGTAATGTAAATATCTGTGTTTTCTGATGGTCTTAGGTGACTCAAGGGGGGTGTGGCCCATAAGATGAGAAACACTACCCTAGAATGTACCTAACTGGTTATATTAGTATGTGTCATCCTCAGTACTTAGTGAGAAAGCAAAAAAGGAGGGATCCAATGAGAATGAAGAGAACCAGATACATCTAAAATTAGTGGCTAACCTAAATTTCTGCTAGTCAAGGTTTAGTGTTTCGTATAAGACACATCTCAAATTTTAACCAGTAAAAATTATACTACCAATCATAGCATTTAAAATGAAAACCTTTCTCTTATTGTTTTAATTTTTCAGTGTCACTGAAAAGCCATAAGCTATGAAACCCAAGAAATTATAATTATTCTTCTTTATAGGGTTGAGAAGCAAAGGAATGATTTAAGTTCCAGCTTCCACTAACAAACCACTTCATAGCTGGAGTGTAGGTCACTGGTATGCTCCTGCCAAGCATGTGTGAAAATAAAATATGATATTTAACATCTCATAAAAAAAGAATGGGGATTGGGACAGAAGTTGGTTGATGAGTAATTTAGAGAAGTTACTGGAAATGCCACTGGTTTTCAGTGAAGAGTCTAGAACTAGAAGAAAATAGAATCTGATTTTGGCAGCTGAGTACAAGAAAGTTCTAAAGTTGAGAGGCAGGTATAAATTTGTTTTCATACACTGAACAACAACTAAGAAGAAATAAATTCTATTCAAAACTAGACAGTAAGGCAATATTATTACGCAGCCTAAAAAAGCTATGGTGTCCAACCAGTGGCCTTAAGGAATAGTTTCAAATATAGCCTGACACCCCCCCCAAAAAAAAATCAATTTAATTATCAGATCTTCTACAATGTTTTCAACAACTGAGTAGTTTTAGAATGGGAGCTTTAGGATGATGTGTCACATGTCAAAAGGTTGAACATGCCTGATACAATAACTTCTGCTTACCTGAGGGTTTGACAAGCAATCTCCAACTCAAATTTCCAGAAAATGAACAAGAGAAAAGTATTGTCTATTTGGAAGGGGAGATAAACTTGATGAACTGGGGTGGTCAGAAAGGGGGCCTCCCCTTTTCTGAGGAATAGGGGAGGAGAGAAGGGAAAGGGAAAGAAGGTGGGACTAGAGGGGAGGTGGGATGGGGCTACAGCCAGGATGTAGTGTAATAAAAAATAAATTAAAACAAAAATAAATAATTCTTGATATTTTAAATAAAGGAATAACATTGCTAGAACACAGTATGTATGTGTGTGCGCTGTGTGTATGTCTCAAGATTTATGCCACTTCGGATGGATAACAATGCTCTCCACAAGAACCACAGTTTCTAGCAAAACCCTAGTGCCTATTCATGAGAAACCTCTCAAGAGGTTGGTCAGAGTTGTCCAAATGACTCCAAGAACAGTACAGGCTACTGCTGTTACCCTTGCTTGCCATCTCAAGAGGTTGAAAGTAAATCCCAAGATAGTGCACACTTAGGACACAGAATTTAAATTATTCAAATCAGATCTAACCTCAAAGCCTCTTTCCTGTAATTTTGTTTCTATCATACCAGAAAGTATTATGTAAACTGCCAAAAGAGGAAGCAATTAATAATCCTACTTAGCTGTGTGTGATACTTCTGAACTACAACAACCAGCTACCACAGCAAAGTAAAGGTGCAAAAGTGACACTCACATGTTGGTGGTAACCAACAGCTGCCTAAGGTCTACACAGGGAAAATCATGTCTGGTACTAGAAACCTACCCAACTACCTATGGATCTCAGAAAAGAATCTACTACTTCCATTTTGCTAGACCAGCAATAACTCGTTAATTATATTCTAAATTGTATCCTTATACCCATAGATAAATATAGCTATCACCCCTCATGAAAAATTTTTCTCTTTACAGCAAATGGAGATAATTACAGAAAACTGCAACTGGAGACAAGAGATGAATAGACTGTGGAGTACCTAGCCCCAATATATACACCTGCAGCACAACTCTGGCATGTAAGGCTTAGGAACATTTGGAAGTAGAAAGATTTTAAGAGACAAAATACCAGGAAGTCTGTAGTGTGACTGCCTGTCTTAGCAAGAACAATATAAACAATAAACAAGACCTTAATGATGTCAGTATCAGTAGACATGCCAACAGGGGAGGGGTAAAAATGCATAGGGTATTCCCACTAGGACAAAGAACTATAAGCAACTAATGACTGCTGTGAGATGGAGAATTAGCCTCCCCCATGGATGCGCCCCATGACTGGTTTTCGAATACAAAGCTGTCAGTGCTGAAATCATATACTAACAAACAAAAATGGACTCCATTGGTTCTAGTTACATATTTATCCATATACAAATATAGATTATAATAATAATAGTAATAATAATAAATGAAAAAGAAACTGTTAATGTGAGGGTGGGACAAAGGATGAGACACAGGAGGGGCTGGAGGAAGAAAGGAAAGAGGGAAAGTAATATAATTATATTTTAATGAAAATGGAAAAATAAAGAAAGAATATATGCTTTGAAATTTTCCTTAAGAGCATTTAATAAATCCAATTAAGGAAATAAACAAAAATATTTAAGTAATTTTATATTAATTATATCTAATAATTAGTTTGGAACTGTTATCTAACTTACACTTATATGTGAAGTAAAGTTTTTTTAAAAACAAAGTTATTTTTATATATAACATATGAACATGTTTTAATATAACATATGAAGAATGAAAATTCAGGTAAACATGTATAAACAAACAAAAATACAATGCCAAAATGAAATAAGAAGCAGAAAAGAGATAAATTCAAGCTTTAAAATCATCTGTTAAAAAAAAAAAAAAATCACTGAAACAAAGTCACCTGCTCAAACATTAGTTAAAAACATGGATATCTGAGAGAAATATAAACGATTTAAGCAATTAACTAATATCAATGAAAATAAATATTTCAAAGCCTAAATAAAAACACCTTTAAGAATTCTACTTAAAAACAGTACAAAGGCTGGGATGTGATCGTGCAGGCCACTTGAATGCATGCACTCAGAGGCAGAGGCAGGTTTATCTCTCTGAGTTCAAGGCTAGCCTGGTCTACACAGTGAGACTCTGGCTCTAACAACAACAACAAACTGCCATTTAATGTAAAATGTCTGATTTTACTAATGAAATTTAAATGTAATATTATAGAAAAATAGTAAGAATTTTGTTCAAATTTATATTTTATAATAATAATCTATACCCATTTAATACTCCAAAGAGCTTTTAATAATTAAGAATTAAGAATTAAATTGTTAGGCAACTAATCTCATTTACTATTCACAACAATCATAAAAGACAGTAGTGAGGCTGGGGATATGGCTCAATGTACAAAGCTTTCCCACATTCAAATTCACAGAACACAGACAAAGTAGAACACAGGACTAAATGCACCTATAATCCAAAGGCTCCCACCGGGAGATGACAGTCAGAGATAAAAGAATCCCTGGGTGCTCAACAAGCCAGCCAGGAGCCTGGCATACATGGGAGTGGTGTAGACAAGGGCAAGATGGGACAAAAGAGATCCTATGTTAAGCATGATAGAAGATGAAGACTCACGCCAAAGGTTGCCTCTGACCTTCACATACCACACGGGAATGCATGTATGCATGCACAGAGAGAGGAAAATGATAGCGTTTTATTATCATCTCGTATTTTACTCACGAAGAAACAGAAGCTCAGAAAAGTTAAAAGAAGATGTGTCATATCACTAGACAAGAACATGGGTAAAATCTGAAATCATTTGCATAATTCCAAAGTATTTTTCCTTTCTGTCACACTATGCTTTGGGGAAAACAAAACAATTTAAAATAATGGTTAAGTCTAAACATGGTAAAGTCATCAGGGACAGTTGTGCTATTGGTAGCACAAATATACAAATTTCTTAAAAAACATAATTTATATTCCATGAAAATATCTGTAATACATCTAAAATAAGGAAAGCAACAATAATCAAAATTTTCATTAATGAAAATTTTAGTGGAGAAAAAAATGTAAAGAACTTTAGTATATAGTAGAACATTCAATATTTTAACATAATTGAGTGCCAAAGCATCAAAAACACAAATAAAAATGTATACTAAGCCACAAAAAAAAATGTGGGCAGCACATATTCTATGTTCACTGCAACTATAAGTCTACCCATAAGGAAAAATAAATTCAAAGTAATATTTTCTGTTGCTTAATTTTATAACAATTATTTTGAATATTTGAGCAGTGGTATGGCTATCACATAGCATTTGTCATTATGTAAATATTCTTTCTCATTTTTGTTAACATACTTCATAAATTGATCTCGAAATTCTTGAAACCCTAGTTTCCCCAAATACGGATTGATTCATACTCTTATATTAAAGTACTAATACTACCAAAACCAGAAGACAAAGCATTTTAGAAAGCAATTATGGTTTTAAAATCAAGTAACAAGGGTGGAACTCTTAACAGAACCACTGCCTATACAAGGACAAGGAGAGAGAAAGAAGGTACCTACACACAAAGAAAAGTACAAAAAATTAGAAGCTTCAAAAGACATCAACCTTATAACAACAAATTTTTCAATCTCCAGAACTGTAAGAAAATAATTCTAGATTAGTTCATGTATCTTTGGTATTTCGTTATAGCAGCACTAACAGACTAATACACTTATTTAAAATGCAATAAATGCATTGATATGTTGAATAACTAAAGAATTAGAAATAAATAATGAAGTATTTAAGTTCACTGCCTATATCACATTAAACTAACTTCAGTGTTGCTTAACTTGATAACACAAGTATTACAAGTCACAAAATACTGGATCAATTGTAAGACTGTTTAGATACTAAATAGCCAACAAACTGTTAGCAAGACAGACATTAGGACTGCAGAAATACAGCAATTCTTTAAATAAATGACAATAAAGTAACATATTTCTCTGTATGTTCTAGGAGTCTCCCTTTAAAATTACTACATAAAACAAAGAGAATGCTCTATTAGAAAAAAGATCTGGGGCACTATGTAAGTCCTTGTTATTACTAAACTCTACTGCTTATATTATACATGTAATGCTTGTGAACTTCTATTATTTCACTTTTTTCTTGATTTAGTTATTGATTCCCTAGAAATACCAAAAATTCACTAGCTACCAAATTTTAAAATATGCTATATTTTCAACACCTAGCACAATATGTCTCACAAACTTGATGGCAATATGAAATCTTCCTTCCAAGAAGATTTATATTACAAAAAAAAAAACTTGTTAAAATTTAATATGATGGACTGGAGATTGTTCAGTGGGTAAAGGAACTGTGTTTGCAGAGGGCCTGCATTTGATGCTCAGCATCCACCTGGCAGCTTACAACCATCTATAATTCCAGTTCTAGACGATCCATCACCCGCTTCTGGCCTCCACTGGTACAGACATAGGTGCAAGCAAAACACCCATACAAATAAAATAAATACTCCTTTAAAACAACTAATAAATTATTAGAACTACCTAAAAAAAAGCTTTAAATCTTCTAAAAGTCAACTTGGGGAGTCTTTAAAAAAACAAAACTAGGAACAGTGGTTTTCCTTATTATGACATCACAAAGAAAAAGTATAAGTCACAGCCAGAAATGAGAATTAGATAGGCCACTTTTTCCTTCGTTTCATATATATGCAAACAAATTCATATATATACATACACATATATTTTAAAGCTTTAATTCTACTCCTTAACTAATGACAAAGGAAGGAAAATAACTAACAAAGGAAATAACTCCCAAAACCCTACTTTTCAAACTGTGGAAAAGATACAGAGGGTTAATAATGCATTTTTACTTATTTATACAGCTGTACGAGGCAACTCTGTAGATTATATAAAATTATGTAAATTTAATAGGCCATAATCTGCTTACAGTTTTCATGTGATTCAACTGTTTCCGCTAGTACAAAGATGTTTACTCCATGCTCAGATATGGACCTACGCATCTGCAATTATTTTAACTTTAAGAAGTTTTATTATTTTACATCATCACTGGCCCACTGAATGTTGAATGTGAAATCATTTAGTTTCATCTTTTTATTTAGGGGTCTTGAGAATAATTTATTTCATGGCTATAGTCATGAGAGTGCATTAAGCAATAACACAAGAAATTGTTCCTTGCTTATGCCCAGAACATACACGTATCCAAAATAAGTATCAATTCATATATATTACGATTTATTTTCAGAAAATACAAGAAATTCAGCAAAAGGTTTTCTAATTTTTTTTTCTGGTTTTTTGAGGCAGGGTTTCTTTGCATATCCTTGGCTATCCTAGACTCACTCTGTAGACCAGGATGGCCTTGAACTCAGAGAGAGCCTGTCTTAGTTACTTTTCTATTGCTGTGATAAAACAGCATGAAGAAAGTAACTTATAAAAAAGGAAGCATTTAGTTGGGCTTGCTGTTTCAGGGTTAACTCCATGATTGTGGAATTAAGGTGACAGAAACAGCTGAACACTAACATATGAAATCCTAAAGCCTGCCTCCAGTGACACACCTTCTTCAACAAGACCACACTTCCTGATCCTTCCCAAACAGTTCCACCAACTAAGGACCAATTATTCAAACATATAAGCCTATGGGGCCATTCTCATTAAACCACAATAAAATCTTTATAAATAAAAATAATTTTAATATATACTGGATGACTGCTATGAGCCAAACAGTATTTTAATGTTTTATGACATATTAAATTATTTAATGTTGCTTACATCTAACAGTTCATATTAAAGGAATGTTACAAACACTACTGGGCTTCAGATTCAGAAAAAAAAAACTTTTAAGTTTCTTAATGAATTCCTAAAAATATCTGTACTAATAATTCTATACAAATAAGATAATGTAATAACAACTCTATTAGACTGTACTTTAATTATTGGAATTGAAACTTTTAAATAGCAACTTAAATTTGAACAATTTATGTTCCTACATACACTGTTTTTTTTTTTAAGAATGGCTAAAAAAATAGTAAGTCAGAACACTGTTTCCATTAGATCATTAATGTATTTGAAGTAGGAACATAATTTCATAGCATACATTGTAATTAATCGAAACATGCTTGGTATATTTGTTGAAAGCTTAAACTGAAAAGGTCCAAATGGATGTGTGCGTGAGTGTGTGTGTGTCTCTGTCTTAATTATAGCTCCTTCATCGAATGTATACATTAAAGGTTAAGAAGTACCGGTTTTCTAAGTTTATTTTAAATTACTCTCCTTTGACATTCCAGTATTTCGGTCATCTGTGGTCACCTGGCAACTACACAGATATACTACGATCTAAGCAAATTAAACAACCAAATCCTTCAAAATTGTAATGAAATGTGTATAGAAGCATCGACAAAGATTTCCCTGTTGGTAATTATCTATTTGCCAAGGGTAAGAAGAAAACACTCGATATCTCATCAAAACTTGCCAATCAAGAGAGTATTTAAGGAAGACAAAATTTAGAACATTAAAATTGGAGTACTCAAGTATTAGAAGAGTACATTTTCAGATATGTAACCTCTTTGAATTCTTTAATTTTATTTTAAAAGAAATTAAATCAAGTTTGAATAACAAAATTTTCAACAATGTTAGAAATGTTACAATGTTAAACCTTTGTTGAAATGGTCAATCAAGTAATAAATAATTAGCTAAAACTGTCTTAATGGTAAGAGCTTATCAGAGAAGAAATTTCATGTTCTAAGACTGACATTCTCAGACATAAATGGGAGTGGCTCATAAGGGACAGTCAACCAGAAGATTTGCAACTTCTAATTTTTTAAATTAGAATTTTATAATACAGGTAAATCAAAATTCCAATGGACCAAGAACACTCCAAGTAAAACTTTGTCCAAATAAAACTCAAATTAGTTTCAAAATAAATTTAGGAAACAATAATAGAAATAAGTTTTTAATTTCCAGCTGTTCTGAGAAAGTTATTTGACTCTAAATTGTGTTTAACATGAAAAAGTAGGCAGTGGAAATAATAGAATATTTCTTATATATGTCCCAAAATGGTTTAAAGAAAAACTAATATCACAAAAAAATTCTTAACCAAAGCCATCCATTTCCACTCTATTTATTATCATTCACTGAAATGCGGTTTTGGAAGTTGTGATTATCGCTTATTAAATACATTATTTAAATAAATTTCTCTTATAAAAATAAAAATAGTTTAGCTTCTTCTCAAAATTAAATTTCAATAGAAATCAAGTATGTGCCATCCTTCCCACTACTGTTATTCACCATAATATACCTTCTCCTATTGGCTCATTGGTTGATTCTCCTTTTGGATTCAGCATCCTGGAGAAGCCACTGGAAAGAGTAGAGAAAATGCCATGGATGAAATGTCCCTGCTGCTCAGACTCCACTGACCCCAGAGAATTCGGCCATGGTCTCATAAACCTGATACTACAACGGGCTTCTGGCTCTGAAATAGACCTGATGAATGGAGCCCGAAGTGACTGGGTGTTGACGAGGTCCAGCTTCTCTGTTGATGTCCCAAGGATCTCATTAGCAGAAGAGGCATTATTACCAACCGTCTCTGGCAGGACCTTCTCCTGGGGTTCATCCAGGTCTCCATTACTATTCTGCAGTCTCTTCATTTTGCTCCCTTTCTTTCTAAAGCCAGGCCGTTTCTGCCACCTATAAGCTTCCAGTGGCTTTTCCAGATTAAAAACAGAATATTCATTTTTCTTCCTCTTGCTTTTGACTGAGCCACACCACGGATAAATCTTTAAAGTTGTTCCTATCTCTAAATTTGCATAAGCAGGTTCTGACAGAGATCTTCTATAGCTTGGAGGACAAGGTGAGGTTTGTTTCTTAAAGATGTTTATCTTCCAGGACTCCATTTTTTCTCAGCTTTTCTGAACTAAGTTTCTTCTACTCTGTAGTCTTTAGCATTGAACCACACTTGTCCGTGCAGTCCAAAACATTTGACTGTTTAAGCAGCTTTTGTGTGGCTTTGAACCACAGCAGATGTTGCTGCTTAAGAGCTGGTGTCATGTTATTGCCCCGTTTTCCCAGATCTCCAAAATTCCAGCAGCACCTAAAAATCTCTTGCCTGAAAGGTTTTCTTCAGAGTAGAAACAAAAGTTTTCCAAAGAATCTTTGTTCTTCTAGGTTAAATGTCTATTTCAGAAAATGATTTTTTTTTTTTTTAAGTAAAAAAGTTGAAAAGAAGTGCCCAAACCACCTCCTGCCTCCCCTTCCTCCCAAAAAACACAAAACTGCAAGTACCTTTATGGACCAATGGCAATTAGTACACTAGGCAAATGACAATGAATTAAAAGTAGATTGTGAAATCCTTATATTGACACTATCAGGATCAAGAAAGAAAAAGAGAAAAAAAATTGCTAAAGTCTGTGTTTGGAGTGGCTGCTCCTTATAAGAGTTTTAAAATCTGTATTTCAGAAAATTAACTTAAAGCAAACTGAGGCTCTTTATGCTTCTATCTCTTGCAATACATACTGTTAATACATACTGTCTTGTACCTAACAGGTCAAACCATAGATTATTCTTTTCAAGTTGACAATGCAAAAGGTGTGTGTGTGTGTGTGTGTGTGTGTGTGTGTGTGTGTGTGTGTGTCAGAATTTCAGGCCATTTTAAATGTAAATCTATTACAGAAGATTAAAAAGGCATAAATGGGAGGAGGGGCATTTTTTGCTGTAAAGCATGTAAAGAAAAAGGAAAACTGAACCCAGTTGTTAGTCAAGTAACCTACAGTTGGTACAGTCCTAGTCCCTAAAAAAAAACTCCTGAGGCAAGTTCTGTGGCAACTGGAAACATAGGAATTGACATACTTAAACAATTTGTAGAAGGGAAAAGTTTACTGTGCAAATCTAATTGGAATAAGTAAACTGGAAAAACACTATCATTTAACCAAAGTTCTTCCTTTCTTCCTCTTTCTGCTTCTTACAACTTTCTAAAAAGAGCTGACTATTTAACATTGTGTTAAAGCAAGTACCTTAGACTGAACCAAGATCATTACTGCCAAAATGTTAGCTAGTTGTACTCTTTTCAACAGTCTGCCCATAAACCCCTGAAAAGAAGGGTTTCAAATGGAAAGGCTGACAGACTTCAGACCACCAATAAAAAAATATAGCAGAGCTATCAAAGTCACTTTGTAAACTGCATGAAAAATGATTTCACACGGCAAATTTTAAAACTACCCATTTATTTATAAAATATATACAAAAAATAGTTCTAATACTAAGTATTTCTCCTATTATGCTGGAACTGTAAAGAAATTTTACATATTTCATTTCAGCATATTAAATTCTGTCCTATTCCATTATCGCAAAGACATAAACTCATTTTCCTTTGTTTACAAAGTCTCCAAATTTAGTCAATTGTGTAATAAAGAAATATTGAGATGCTTAGGTTTCTTAAATACACAAAAATAACGAATTAGAGGGTCTCCAAATTATATTAATTTACCTGCATTTAAACATAAGAAATTTAAATTTATACAATGAAACAACAGATTATATCCTAACCTCTCTTATGACACAGCACATTGTCTAGAACATTAACAATGTGATAGGAATTATACTTATATATAAAATTCATCACTGGAAAGCTGTAAAAGTATGAGAAGATATTTTTACGTCCTGGAAGAAGGCAAAGAGGTTTTAAGATAGAAAGCAAGGTATAGGAAATTATGGGTTGATATATTTAAAAACTTCTGTTCAGGGGGTGGAGATGGTTCAGAGGTTAAGATCATTGCTTACTCTTCCAGAGGTCCTGAGTTCAATTCCCAGCAACCACATGGTGGCGCACAACCATCTACAGTGAAATCTGGTGCCCTCTTCTGGCATTTAGGTGTACATGCAGGCAGAACATTGTATACAAAATAAAATAAATAAATCTTTTAAAAAAAATTTCTATTCAATAGGAAGTCCCATTAGTAAAACTGATAAGCAAGATCAAAATGACAGAAAACATTCACAATATAAACATCCCAAACTGTTTTATTCTTCTACAAACGTAGTAAAGAAAAACTTTTTTCCTCTTTATTTTTTATTACAATGTATTCACTTTGTATCTCAGCTGTAGCCCCTTCCCTCCTCCCCGCCCAATTCTGCCCTCCCTCCCTCTTCTCCTCCCATGCTCTCCCCCAGTCCACTGATATGGGAGGTCCTCCTCCCATTCCATCTGACCCTACCATATCAGGTCTCATCAGGACTGACTGCTTTGTCTTCCTCTGTGGCCTGGCAAGGCTGCACCGCCCCCCCCTCCCCCCCCAGGGGGAGGTGATCAGAGAGCCAGCCACTGGGTTCATACAAAAGAAAGCCCCTGTTCCCCTTACTAGGGAATCCACTTGGAGACTGAGTCTATGGGCTACATCTGAGCAGGGGTTTTAGGTCCTCTCCACACATTGTCCTTGGTTGGGGTATCAGTCTCTGCAGAGCTCCCAGGGTTCAGTATTTTTGTTTGTTTGTTTTTGTTTGGGTTTTTTGTTTGTTGTTTGTTTGTTTTTTGGCTCTGTTGGTCTTCTTTTGGAGCTCCTGTCCCCTCCAGGTTTTTCTATCTCCCCTTCTTTCATAAAATTCCTTGCTCTCTGCCCAAAGTTCGGCTCTGAGTCTCAGCCTCTGCTTCGCTACCTCGATCAGTAGAGTCTTTCAGAGGCTGTCTGTGGTAGGCTCCTGTCCTGTTCCCTGTCTTCTACTGCTTCCAAAGTCTATCGCATTTGTCCTTCTGAATGAGGACTGAGCATCTTCCCTGGGGTCTTCCTTGTTGTTTAGCTTCTTCAGAAGTATAGATTTTAGTATGAAAAACTAACTTTTTAAGTAAATAAAAACCCCCTCATGAAGAAAACTTAGCTAAGCAGGGTGGCACATTCCTGAAATGCCAGCACTTGGGAAACCAAAAGAGAAATATATGAGTTCCAGAATACCTCAAGCTAAATAGTAAACTTGTGTCTCAATTTGTTAATTAAATAATGAGCAATAAATGCATGAAAAAATACTTAACCTCATTAGTAGTTAAAGAAATGCAAATCAATGCCATAATAAGACATTACCCACTCTAGAAGACAGTGCTAAGGTTTAGCAAGTAGAACTGTCAAAATTAGTATCAGGAGCATAGGCAATTCAATTAAGTTCTACATACATTTACAGTAGAATTAAGCAATTCTGCTCTAGGTATTTTTAAACAAGAACCTTTAAAATACATTTGCTTATACCTGAATGTTCATAATCATAGCAGATTTATTTATAATAGCTATAAAATGGAAATAATACAAATGTGTACATCGGTAACATGGATAAATTGTGGTATTTTCATACAACGGAATGCTGCTCAGCTTGAAAAAAAAGACTGGCAACTAATTCATAAAATGTGGATGAATCTTACAAATACTATTCCAACAAAAGAAATGTAACACACAAAAAGTACATAACTAAAAAAAATTTCATTTAGATGTAATTATAAACTTGATAAAAAACACAATGTAGAAAGAAAAGACAGAGGGAAGAAGGCAGAAACAAAGGCAAGGAGGGAAAAAATGGGCTTTTAGGGTAATGAAAACTTCTACGTAAGTCTAGATACGGACATAATTATGTTGGTGTATGTTCTCACCAAGACTCATATAATTATTCCTCTAAGGTTTAAATATTATATATATATATATATTTAAAGCAATACTAAACTCTAGTTAGTGGGCTTGCTTATCCAGTATTGGAGATTAGCAATTCCAAAACCACTTTCTGTGTATCTAAGAATTGAGAGACACTGGAATTACACTGAAGAAAATAGGTGAATAAATGAACAAATGAAAGAATATACAACTGAATCTCACTAATGAAACTGACATTATGTGCCTCCTGAGATAATTAATGGTGAAGCATATAATATGACCTTACATTAATCATACAAAATATAAAACAAACTACATTGACAACACCAAATGGAAAAACATTCCGGGCGGGCTAGGAGTTTACTCTGTAATAGAATGCTTGCCTACCATATACAAGGCCAAGGGTTTGATTCCTTATAGCCTTCCTAAAAAAGAAAAAAGTGGGAGAAAGTAATAAATGCATTTTCAAAAACAAAACAAAACAAAAAAAACAACTCCTTGCTTCAAAAACTCAAGATAAGAATTATGAAAACTATGAAACTGGCTACTCACTAAAGCAGAATGAAAATAGATGATTAAAAGTAATGCATGATCTGTATTTCATCCTAGATGTAGAAAAATAGCTATGAAAACATTATTAAAAATAGATAAAATTTAATACACATTATTGATCAGTTAATAAAGTTACTATCAATGTTAAAAAACTTTTCATTTTAGGGCTAATGAGATGGCTTAATGGTTAAGTGTCCCGGCTGCTCTTCCAAAAGACATTCAATTCCCAGCACCAACATGGTAGCTTACAACTATAACTCTAGTTTCAGCGGATCCAACTGGCCTCTAAGGAACCAGTCATAACATGCAAGCAAAACACCTACTTACATGAAAAAAAATTTTAAGTGGAGCATGGTCCACTTTTGTTAAAGACATTTAACAGCATGCTAATATGCTGGAATGCTATGTATCAAAAGAAAAAATTGTGATTTAGGGTGGATTTTCTATTTAAATTTCTATATGAAATTTTATAATAAACATGTTTTTGTGGTTTTTAAAGTATAAAACTTCAATAAACACATATTTAAAATCTTTTCACAGAAAGCCTGGCAGTGGTCTTTAATCCTAGCACTCAGGAGGCAGAGGCAAGTAGATATCTAAGTTCAAGGCCAGCCTGGTCTACAAAGCAAGTTCCAGGACAGCCTGGGCTATACAGAGAAACCCTGTCTCAAAAAACAAAAATGAAAATCTGTTCAAAGAAAAAGTAAAAACTTTAACCTACAGAATCAGAATTAGAAGGTGGAGACATGGACAAGGTCAATCATTACAGGCCAATCTTTACCAAGTTTTTCAACAATTCAACAAGGCCAGAATGAAGGGAAATGCTGTCTATGGTAAATTAAAAACAAAATTGCAAAACATATCCTATTTTTAGTTTTAGGATTTTAGAATATGAATAATTAGCTTTTTTAAAATTAATCTACAGGTACTGTTAAGAAATTCTGACTTAAAAAACATATCTATGAAGTTTAAATCTTAGCTATTCTAGCATTGTTTAGTTTAGGTTCTACAATTTTTTATAGTTTAAAACAGAATATGAATGTCTCATAATATCTTTATAGATTTATTTCAACTAAGGAAAACAGAGATGAAAATGCAGAATGTAAGCGACTCTGTTTACAAACAGTCTGCCACTACTTCCTATCTGAGAACATACTTTTGTGAAAGAAATTCTATTTTACTTAGGGACAAGCTCTGCTGCGTTGAAGCATATAAACTATGCTAAAAAAACAATATAATTCTGTTACTACAACATAAGAAAGTATTCTTTTTATATTAATTCACAAAAAGCCTTAAAAACAAGATTTATTTTCTACTAACCTAAAGACATCTTTCAAAAATACAAAGTCCTTGTTTATAGGAAGCAAAGCAATTAATAACAAAACATCCCCTTCCCATCCCCTATCACTGGGGCACATCTGCTTCCCGGTGGAGCATTTCCTGTGGCAAAAACTACCTCCTTTCTAAGAATCAGAAATAAGAGGCAACACCTTACACGTACACATCTGCCTCTCCCTTAAGAAACACAAATATAGAGAAGGGCCAAACATTTATTTTTTTTTTTTAACAGAAATTTGGAATCCATGGCTTCTTAAAACAAAGTGTGCGTATGTTTCACATAAAAACAAAACTGGAGAACTCCTAATCCACAACTACCTTCTTTCATCAAACACTTTCTACCCAAAAACTTCTGCTTCCACAGCCTCCAATCTCAAATTCTCTTTCTTCTAGTTTAAATGATTAGAGTTTTTCTAAGCTGGGTCCTTGGCACTATGTGTCTGTATTCATGTCTTGAACACTGCCAATCACCATTAGTACATCTATTTATTCTGCCAGTTTAAACTTCGTATCAAAATTTATTCAAATTAATATTTTCTGACATCTCTGATTCAAATGCATAAAATCTAACCTGCATTCTTTCTTTTAAAATCTCATGAACTGATTACCCTGCTCTTTGATTACCTCCTCCTGAGGGGGGAGCAGCCTTACTAGGCCACAGAGGAAGACAATGCAGCCACTCCTGATGAGACCTGATAGACTAGGATCAGAGGGAAAGGGAGGAGGATCTCCCTTATTAGTGGACTGGGGGAGGAACACAGGCGGGGAAGAGGGAGAGTGGGATTGGGAGAAGAGAAGGGAGGGAGGTACAGGGGGATACAAAGTGAATAAATTGTAATTAATAAAAATAAAAATAATTTAAAAAAATAAAACAAAATCTGGTTTATCTTCATACTACTTCCAGCCAGTTGTATACCCACAACTGTTAGTGATTCTCTTCTTTTGCCTTTCAGTATATATACAACATGAGTCTTACTGACTCCCCTCACAGGTTTTACTTAATCTATCTCACCATTTCCTCAAAATCAATGCAAAATAATCTCTCACCTGGATTACAGCACATGTCTAAATTAGCTACAAGTAAAGCATTTTTTTACTTTAGTGAGACTATCTCCCAGTGATGGTGGTGAGTGTACATGTGTGCAAACATACCTATGTCTACTTAGGAAGCTGATATGGGAGGGCTATTTGAGCTCCTGAGTTTGAGAGGAACCCCCCCACACACACACACACAATGGATGTACAGATGGATTTGTGAAAAGGTAGACAGACAGAAAATTACTTTTAAAAGCATTAAAAATTCAATTTACCTTGTTTAAAACCTTTCAGAGGCCTCCCACTACCGTGGTGAGGTAAAATTCTTTAGTGTACAGCCCATTCTTTTTATTCCACCACCTCAAGCTCCTTCTTAGACACACCAGTCCACTCGTCCTACTTAGTTAGCACTTTCCTTCCGAGGACAGGCATCTTGCTCGTCCTGTACCCAGATAGCACAGGATCCTCGGTTCCTTATAATCTAGCTTCTGATTGCAGCAGAAGCATTACTTTCTGCAGCAAGTCTAACCAGGTCAGAATCAAGCATGATTGCTTTCTGCTGTAATTATTCCATGCCGCTCACAGACCAGGCTTGGGCCAAACAGGATTTCTACTGGAAGTCAGTCAATTTGGCTTTATTTCTCTGCAGATTCCTGACAGTGCTGATACCAACTGTTCTGCCATAGATCCAGATCTCTAGAACAGTCTATAATGTCTTCGTGGGGACAGAAAATGCCCAGAGGGCAGCTTCTCTACAGCTGTTCAGCTTCTATTTCCTACAAAAGTCGGTGTTCACTGGTTTTTCTCTAATTGCCAGTGAGTAATGTTCTGCCTAAACACAGTCTTAATGAACAAACTAGCAATTACTCATGCTGGTAATTATCCAAGCAAGCTAAAATTTATGTCCACACAAAAATCTCCACATCGATGTTTAAAACCTCTTCATTCATAATTGCTAAAACTTGGAAGCAACCACAATGTCCTTAATTAGTTGAATGCTAAGTTAACTGGATACATCTGTATAATGGAGTAGTATTCAGTTCTGAAAAGAAATGAACTATCTATCCATGGAAAAACTTAAAATGTATGTTATTAAGCATTTCAAAAGCTCCATGTTTTATGATTTCAACAACATAACAAAGATCAGTACAAAGATCAGTGTTTGCCAGGATCTGTGAGTGGAGTTGTGGAGTGAATACGCAGAGCACAAATAATTTTTAGGGCAGTGACAATACTCTGCACTGACACTGGAATCACAGATACAATTCAGTTAAGTATTTGCATAAATCCATAAGATACACTGTACAAAGAGTGTACCTTATGTTGATGATGAACTTTTAGTGATGTTGACGTATTATACATGTATTTAAGACGTATTAATACATGTATATTAAGCATATTTAAGACATAATATGCTGGTGTTTGAGGCAAACTGGGGTTAATAAAGGCACATAAGAATCTCTTATATTTTCGGTTCAAGCTGTCTTTTCACAAATTAATGTCCTAAACACTAAAAGATGCCCTTTTTAACATTACTGCAGATTGAACAAGGGCATTATACATTCAAGGCAAGCACTCTAAAACTGAGCTACAGTCCTAGCCTTTAACATATACTTTTTTTTAAACTGAGAATAGCATTTCTTATTTGCTATTTCACATTTCCATAGAACAGTTCAATATTTGCTACAACCTCAATATTTGCTTTCACTGTTTGAATAGTATCTCCCTTGAATTCTTATTTCAAAAGAATGGTTTAAAACCAAACGACAAAAATATATCAATTGTCTAGATCAGATATTCTGAATTTGGCAACCAAGAAAATATACATGAATCACTGCAGGGCTGAGTAGATAAGCTACATTATTTTCACTGTAACTGTTTGAACTACACATTCTTTTTAGATCAAAAATCATATTCTTAATTTAATTTTAAAATGTTACTTTTATTGTTACAGCAATCTATATATCTACAAATGCCTTCTTCAATCATAAATTTTTGGTTTGGAAAGTAAATGCAGACTAACAGGAATAGAATATAAAGGCAAAAAAATTCTCTGGTTTTCAGTATCATTAACATATTGCATATCAATGAGTTTTTGAGCCATTTTTAAAACATAAATAGTAGATTTCAACATCTGATTTCTAGCCCTTCATATAGATGACAAAAATAAAAAACACAAAGTAGGCTTGGTTTAGAGACAGTATTGAGAGTACAGAATTCTGTAATTAAAATAAGACCATATCTTTCTATTTCTTAAGTGCTTAACAAAAAAAAGATTCAAAAGCATTTTAATTCTCATCTAAATAATTATTTATGGTTCTGTGCTAAAGGGCAGAAAAATACACACATTTAATTGCTCTGTTAGACATCACTCTGTAAGACAAATATTTATTCTTTTGAGTCCTTGTCACATCAATAATTCATATTTTGAATTAATGCTAAAAGTATGTTGGAGAGCTCTTCTGGTCTAATTCATACCTGCCAATTTTGTGATAATTCTGTGATAATTCTGTGCTGTTAGCTAGTTTAGGAGGCAAGGTGAACTTATTCCTAAATTGTCAGACCTGGCAAATTTAAAAGGAAGCATTCATAGTGCCCCCATCCCTCTATTCAGGAGTTCAGTACTGGGAAAAGAAACTGTTTTTATGATCTACTGAGACTTTCTACTCCTCCTATATAGTAGAAAAGTCCCTGTATCCAGGGACACCGATACAAGTTTCATAGACAGTCCTGGCATATTAGCAAGGTAAGAAACACAACCTGCTGTAACAGCGAACAGTGACAGCACAAAACAGGAGCTATGTACATCACAGTCCCATGATGTAATGTCTGATGCAGTACTCAGACTCCTACTCCTCCACTGCATCTTCACCATTACACACACACAGGAAAAAGAAAGGAAGAAAATCACCTATAGGACTCTATAGTGGCAGCTTACAAGTGACATACGTCACTTCCAGCTCTGCTCTCTTAGAACTCAAGATACATAGCTACAGCTTTTAGCCAAAGAGGCTAAGTGAAGCAGTAACTTCAGTTACTTTGATAAAATAAATATACATACAAAATATACTAAAAAACAAATAGAAGCCATAGTGTATCTATAGAAAATGAAGAGCTGGGAGAGCAGACAAATGAAGCTCTAAAGAAAAACAAAACAAAACAAAATTTTCCCCAGGTCTAATAGCTATGAAAGGCTTTCAAATTGCCAAGAGTTCGAAAACAGGCATAACAACTCTGAGCTGAGAATACTCTAGAAAAAGATAAAGGAGTAAAGCAGTATGATGTATTTCAGAGACTGATAATCTGGGTAGAGTGTACGTATAGATAGCACAGCACTGTGGTAGATCAACAGAATTGTGAGTCTTTCTACTTAAAGACTTTGAAAATCTTTTAATAAAATAGGAAGTACAAAAAAGTTTATGCAGACCAGAAATGTGATGATGTTGGTGTTTTTAAAGAAAGCTCTTTATGCTACTAGTTAGGAAATTAGATTGGCAAGAAAAAAAGATCAATGTAGGAATAACAGATAGGATATCATCAAAAGTGAAATGCTGAGAACCTGAAATCAGAGCAATGCCAGTGATTCCACTACTGGAATCAGATACAGAAAAGACTG
This sequence comes from Meriones unguiculatus, assembly GCF_030254825.1. Lineage (NCBI taxonomy): Eukaryota > Metazoa > Chordata > Mammalia > Rodentia > Muridae > Meriones > Meriones unguiculatus. The sequence continues at coordinate 78,625,692 of NC_083359.1, forward strand.
AATGTATCAAACAACTAACCTGAAGATGAACTGCTTTGCTGAGACGACAATCTAAACAACTCACCCTGGCACTGGATGCCCATCTTTGTTGGGGGATTTTACTATGCAGAAGAGGTCCCCAGAAACTGAATCATGCCTTTGATAGGAATAAAAGCCTAAAGTAATAAAAATCGGAAACTAACACATTGTGGAGTTAAAAACCAAGTTTATCCCTTTCCCTTTAATCCATCTTGAACTGGTACTCCTATAACTACATCCTAGGTACACAAGTAATACTTCAAGTCAGTAATTTGACAAATATCTCCAACCTGAAGAATGGATGTTATCCTATATTACTAGAGTTCCCTGTCATTTGACTGAAACAAACAATCTTATTAAGAGAAATATATTATCCCAAGACAAAGTTATTTTCAAAAATAAAAAATCAAAATTAACTTTTAATTTTTTATTTTAATTAATTTTGTGCACACAGATAAGCATGTATCTTCCAAGTGTTATGGTGTGATGCAGGGGTCAGAGAACAACTTGTATAAGATGATCATCAGCTTGGTAGCAAGGCTTTCCTCACTCAGTCATCTTGCTGGCCCTATTCACTGGTCTCTATACAAGCCAGATGTGTCCAACCTGCAATGAACTGGTTGCGTTCATCACATGATATCTATAAATGCTGCCCAACATATCTGTGGGTGGCAATATCATAACACAGTGCCAATTGACTGGACTCTTGACTTAAACCTTCAGGCCAAATATGTTTCAGAATTCACAAGATTTCATATTTCTGAACAAGAATCTAATACATATACTATACAACAATATAATAGGTCAACATCCACTATCAATCTAAACAAAATGTAATAATATTCATACTAAGTGAAACAGGACTATATTGTTTCTGTGTGCCACTTCATTGCAGGCTGGTTCAACAAACGAACCATGAAAAAACTTTGTTGTTTAAACTTGCTCAATTTTGAAACTGTAAATAAAAGACTAATTCTGTATAATGTTCAGCACACAAAGATAATTAAATGCATGAGGAGACAAGAAATCATGAGCACTATAAGTAAAATCAACAGACTATACAACACATAAAATATTGGCAGACACCATATAGTTGAATCATAAAATTAAGTTTACATAAACTTAATTTTATTGAATTACAACATATGAGGCAATAAAATCCAAACAAAAATTATCAGAAAACTTCAAGTGACAAAAAATATTGATATTCTATAAATTATTTTATGCAAGCATAATACTAAATTTATATACAGCAAGTTAAAAGGAAAAATAATACGCTTCATGATCAAATATAAGCCTAAAATTATCTACAGGGAGGGAGTAAAGATGTCAGTGGTGTTGTATTGTTAATAAGGTAAGTGATGCTGATAATAAAAGTAGCATGACTTATGATTGCTTTTGATATTTAATTAAATAGAACACCCTGTAAAGGAAGGCACTTCAAAAAATTCTCTAAGATCTGTTATGGTCAGCTAACTCACATAAACATCTACTTTATTATAACCATGGATTAGTTCTTCATTAGTACATTAATGACAAGAATATACTACATAACTGGATTTTATTAAATGCTTAACTGTAAATATTAATATTAATTGTTTAATCAGTCAATATTTTCAATTGAAAAATCTCTTTTCCCTTTTTGTGATGACCACATTACAGGTCTAGGTTATGTGTAGGCACTTTATATTACTTTGATTATGAAATATCATTATATTTCTTTTTTTCTAGAGAAAGCACATGCTAAATTATAGCTAAAAGTAAAGTGACAAATGCTTAATCTTAATTTTATACACATTTTAGAGATTTATTGAAAAACTCATGAAATAATTTTATAAATTGCTTTCATTCTTTCTGTACCGATCACAGGATCAATTTATTCAAGGCTAAAACCAAAATACTCAAAATTCAAGATTAAGTTTTTTAATTCAAGCAAATTTCCAGTAACTGGCTTATAGACCATCTTTTATTTTCAATCCTTTAATTCTATCATCAGCATAAGCAAATACTTGGTTTTAAGAAACATTAAATCCTCCAGTTTAAAATCCTGCAGACTGAATCACCACCTATGAAGTGTATGGCCCTACTGTGTGTCCTTAAGCAACAGAGTCAAATCATTGGAGAAACAGAGAGGAGACAGCATTAGAAGTATCAGTGCAGTGTCCTGGCTCCTGTTCTTGAGGCTCCTCCTGGTGGTTTGCTCTATAACTTTGCCTCCAAACAATTACAAAAGGGAATTTACTATAGAACATGTTTTTTCAACATTTTGCAGTTTGGTTTTTAATTTCTTTATGCTACAGTTACTTTTTAAAATGTTTTTAAAAGTTTTTTTAAAGAATGTTTATTTATTATTTATAGAGTATTCTGCCCAGATGAAGGCATCAGATTTCATTATAGATGGTTATGAGCCACCACGTGATCGCTGGGAATTGAACTCAGGACATTTGGAAGGACAGCCAGTGCTCTTAACCTCTGAGTCACCTCTCTAGCCCCCTTTTAATATGCTTTTAATGAGTCTGTATGACCCCAAATATCCCATGAAGACTTTTTTCTAATATAATTTTTATTATCATTTATAATAATTTATTCAAATTGTATCCTGGCTGTGGTCCCCTCTCTTCTCTCCTCCCAATCCCACCCTCCTTCCCTCTTCTCCCTTTAATACACTTCCCCTAGTCCACTGATAGGGGAGGGTCCTCCTCCCCTTCCCTCTGACCCTAACCTATCAGGTCTCATCAATCAGGACAGGTTGCACTGTCTTCCTCTATGGCCTGGCAAGGCTGCACCCCATAGGAGGAGGTGAGCAGAGAACCTGCCACTGAGTTCATGCCAGAGAAAGCCCCTGTTCCCCAACTAGGGACCCCACTTGGAGACTGAGTCTATGGGCTACAAAAGGAGACAAACAGAGCCATAAAAACTGAGCCCTGGGGGCCCTGAAGAGAATGATACCCCAACCAAGGACAATGCATGGAGAGGACCTAAAACCCTGTCTCAGATGTAGCCCTTAAACATTATTTTTTAATAAATGAAAAGTACAAAGTATAAAGAAAATGAGAGATTATTATTCCCTTATTTCTTAAATTAAATGACTATGGCTGGGCGGTGGTGGAGCATGCCTTTAGTGAGTTCCTGGACAGCCTGTGCTACACAAAGAACCGATAACCTGTCCTGAAAAACAAAAAACAAAAAATGTCTATAATATTCTATATAATCTTTATTCATTTATTTTGTTTTGATATGACTACACTGATCTCAAATATTTATGAAATCTAAAATTTTCTTGTCTGTGGGTTGGGTGAGTGGATTTCTATCTCTAAATGATAAGGAACAGTGTGAACTGCATCTGCGCTATATATACGAAGAGCATGGATAAATGAAAACCTGTCAATAACACACGATTATGATCATATAGCAACCTTAGGATAATGGCTTCACTGTATTTACTTCAGAGACTATCATAACTGATTTCCTTGTACCACACCATCCCCAGACAAACGTCACGTTTCATGAAATATTGAATACAATGTATAGTCTGATAACTAATTGTTAGTACTGATATAAAAAGTGATTTCTCTTCCCCATCAGTATTTCAGAATATACCAAGCTTGTTAAATGAAAACAGTATTTATTATTTATTACTTACTCTAAGTGAACACCTTACATATACTACCTTTTTAATTTCTCAAAGCATTCTCTGGGTTGAGTCTTATTAATGCAGAAGTAAAGTTCATTCTAAAAGCCACATAATTACCAAAGCAACACTTGTCTTGGATAGACAAAGAGATAAACCAACAATTCAAACACAGCCTACTAACTCCTGATCCTTGTACTACTCATACCATACATTGGTAAAATCATCACATTAGTCATTCAAATATAGTTGATTAAATAGAAAATGTTCAGTGACTTCCTACAATGGGGGAGAGAACTATGTTGACTATTGGTAAGTGTAAAATGATTAGAATTATAGAATAGAATATGAGCCTTAACGTAAAAATGATATGAAATCTAGTTGATCCCACCCTCCCTATCACAAGTCATTCAGTATCTCTTGACCTTACTCTACAATCAAATAAAAATGGATCTACAGTAGAAATGCATTGCATATAGATGTTTGTGCTGAGAAGAAAGGAAGTAAGAATTGAGTTAGGTTTTAAAGTAATGAGTAATGCAGAAATTGTATACAGACTTGGTCCTTGGAGTTCTCCCTCAGCAGATTCAACCAGCTAACCAAAGAAAACGCAGCTTGGAACCTCAATGGTTGCAAGTACAGTAGGAACAGTACGCATAAAAACACGAACAGGTTATGTGTCAAACCACAAACAACTTGAGCATCCAAAGGTTTTGGTGACCTCAGAGACTCCTGTAAACTTGTCCTGAATACTCAAGTACAATTACCTTTCAAAATTCTTGAATCACCAAAATATTCAAAGCTGCCATCTTTATTTTTTTAATATATTTTTTACTCTTATATCTTTAATTTTATTGTATGAATGTTTTGCTTTTCATGTATGTATGTTTGCCACTTGAGGCTGGTCCTTGTGGAGGTCAAAAAAGGGTATCAGATCCATGGAACATGAGTTACAGGCAGCTGTGAGCCACTGTGTGGGTGTTAAGAATTGAACCAGGGTCTTCTGCAAGAGCAGCTAGTGCTCTTATCCCCTGAGCCATCTCTCTAGCCCCAGACCGCCCCCCTCTGCCCCAAACTACCATGTTTTGAAAGATTCCATATAACTCTTTTTCCACTAAATAACTAAAGTTCCACTTTAGAACTACAAAGACAGGCTGTTCTGGGAGACTGGATTCTGACTCTTCAAACCTCTGGTACAAGTGTGGTAACTATGGACAACAAAACTAAGCAAGCCATGGATCTGGTGAAAGGCCATCTGCTGAGTGCTAGCTGTCAAAGAGGAAGAAGTTCTAAAAGAGCAAATCAAAGAAAAAAAGAATCACAGCTGAAGCAAGAAAACAACCTACTATAAACACAGCCAGTCCCAAGCACCTTGCAGTTTCAGGCCCATCTGCAAAATGACTCTTCAGCTACCACACAGCCATTAAGCCTCCCCTTCAGCCAGGATCCAGGGGCTCAGGATCTCCTAGCCTCCTCTGCCTCACAGACTGGTTGCTGCTGTCTAAACTAAACACACTGAATAGATATGGCAGAGAGAAACCTCCACAGTCACCATTTTACCGCTGGCTGCAAAAGGGCATGAGACTGACGTCTGCCTATGGCATCACATTTCTGCTCCAGCTCCAAACTCCGTTAATGAGGGTCTGCTTCCAAGACTTCTGGCCTGCTTGCTCGTATGGAACTATGAAGTGGTAGGATACTTCATAAACTTTGTGCTCCAATGAAGAACTTGAAAATGAGGGCACAAACAAGACTAAAATGAGGGTACACCACCATTGTACAAACGGAAGTTCAGAATTCAAAATATAAAACTGTACCATTCTTCCTTCCTAAAACATCAATGACACAAAATGATTAGTGACAAAATGCCAAGAGGTAGCAGGGATCTAAACTGCCTTACTATGGAAGTTGTATTGTTTACTGTATATCTGTGTATACACTGTAATGATTTTCTATACTAGAGGACCTTCATTACAGCTTAGGTTGAAAAGATTTAAATTTAGAGTCTGAAGATTGTCTGATGATATATTATTTTATAAAGATCAATAGTTCTCAACCTTCCTAATGCTGTCACCCTTTAACACAGTTCCTCATGTAGTGGTGATTTCCAACCATAAAATTATTTCTGTTGCTACTTCATAGCTTTAATTACGCTACTGTTGTATATTGTGATGTAAATATCCAATATGCAGGATATCTGATATGTGAACCCCCAAAGGGATCATGACCCACAAGTTGAGAACCCTAATATAGATAGATATGTAAAACCTATGGTATGACAAAAACTACACCTGTAGAAATTTTAAGAATTTGCCATGGTCACTTTGTGTAACCTGACACCAACCTAGCTGTTGAATCTTCAGAAGCATTGCACTGTTCAAAAAAGTGAAGTAAATCACTTTTTAAAGGTCTTTCAATTATGCTATTGGCAAATGGAGTTACATGAATCAGACCAAATTATTGTTACATGTTTGTGAAGAGAAACCAATATATGTAAAGTGCCAAATAAACTGACCTCTCACAGCAGAATAACCTGAAATTACTGAGATATATTCCCTCAAATGTAATCCTGATTTAAATGTAGCTTTTCCTTGTTTCCCATAGTTTATAAAGACTTGAGCCTACTAAGGTCCCTACTTCCTATAAAAATGATTTTCATAATTCCCTGGTTCTGACTCATTCTGACTATAACTATCAGCTTTCTGCCAGGGATCAGCTTCTCTGTGGGAACTGAAATTGTGCACATACCTAAGAAGTGATGCAAGATCTGAATGTTCCCAGAAGCAATGTCAGCCACTGCCCAAGGCCTCCAGACTTCTGTACCTTTGTCTTCTCTAAATCTATCATTACAAGATGGAATGCAATGGAAATAGTTTCATAAACTCAAGAGAGGAGCACATTAGATTAGACATTAATTTCCTAATCCCATTCATGTGAAAACCCAAGACTAAAGGTCTCAAAATACCTGTTTTTTTTCATTTCTTTTTTTTTAAATTTAATTTTATTTTTTTATTATTAGTTACATCTTATTAACTCTGTATCCCAGCTGTATCCCGCTCCCTCATTCCCTCTCAATCCCACCCTCCCTCCCTCATCTCCTCCCTGCCCCTTTCCAAGTCCACTGATTGGGGAGGACCTTCTCCCCTTTCATCTGACCCTGTTTTATTAAGTGTCTTCAGGACTGGCTGCAAAGTCCTCCTCTGTGGCCTAGCAGGACTGCTCCTCCCTTGGGGTGTAGGGAGGTCAAAGAGCCTGCTATTGAGTTCCTGTCAGAAATAGTCCCTCTTCCCCTTACTATGGGAAACCAATTGGTTACTGAGCTACCACGGGCTACATCCGAGCAGAGGTTCTAGGTTATATCCATGCATGGTCCTTGGTGGAGTGTCAAGTCTCAGAAAAGACCCCTGTGCCCAGATATATTTGGTCCTTGTGGAGCTCCTATCCTTTCCACGTCATACTAACTCCCCCTTCTTTCATATTTTCCCTGCACTCTGCCGAAGGTTTGGTTATGAATCTTAGTATCTGCTTTGAAACACTGCTAGGTAGCGTCTTTCAGATGCCTTCTGCGGTAGACTCCTGTCATACATCCAATGCACATCCCATTTGTCTTTCTAAGTGAGGATTGATCATCTTACCCCAGGTCCGCTTTCTTGTTTATCTTCTTTAGGTGTATAGATTTCATTATGTTTATCATATCTTGCAGGTCTATATAAGCGAGTATATACCATGTTTGTCTTTCTCCTTCTGGGATACTTCACTCAGAATGATCTTTTCTAGATCCCACCATTTGCCTGCAAATTTCATGATTTTCTTGTTTTTGATTGTTGAGTAGTATTCCATTGTGTAAAAATACCACAATTTCTGTATCCATTCCTCCGTTGAGGGACATCTGGGTTGTTTCCAGGTTCTGGCTATTACAAATAAAGCTGCTACAAACATGATTGAGCAAAGGTCCTTGTTGTGTACTTGAACAAATTTTGGGTATATGCCTAGCAGTGGTATAGCTGGGTCTGTGTAGTTTTGAGGCAAGTTGCCACATTAAACATTTGTCATACAAAAATTATGTAAAAGCCATGTATTTTGCTGAGTAAGTTTGAATTATTTTGGTGACATCCTTAGTTATTGTTTGGTTGGCTGTTGGGACAGGGTAACTCTGTGCAGCCCTGGTTATCCCAAAATGCACATTGTAGATCATGCTGGCCTTGAACAGAGAGTTCTCTTTGCCTCTGCCTCCTGAGTGCTGGGATTTAGGGTGTGTGCCACCACGCCCAGCATTTGGTTATTTTTATAATGCCTCTGAAGTCAAAGTTGAACCATAGACGTCACTAAAAAGATACTACACTATTAATCTCTTGCCCCTTTGCAGATTATTCCAGAAACTTGTATTGGAGAATAAGAGTAAAGGAAGGCTCCATTGTTTACTAAATCACAACTTTTAGTTAGCTTCTCCTAAAAGTATCTGAAATGTTTATGTGTAAAATTCATTTTCTTTTCATCTCACTGTAGATTATTTGACTTCCATTGTGTATGTCTATGCTATTTCTTTTGATAATAGGTAATTCAAAAGAACTGAAAGTTTGTTTTGGGGTTTTGTTTTTTGAGACAGGGTTGCTCTGTGTAAGCCTAGCTTCCCTAAAATTCACTTTGTAGACCAGTCTGGCCTTGAACTCAGAGTGCTGGGATTAAAGGTATGAGCCCCCATGCCTAGCTGAATTAAAGGGATTTATACAAGAAAATTGTGAATAATATTGGCTTCAAATATGAGAAAAATGAAATATAATATTCTACAATCATCTTTTAATAATATGTGGCCTCTGCCACATATTATTAATACGCTGAGATGGCTAAGGTCTTTGGCTAGCAGAGTAAAATAGTGTGAAACAATTAAAATGGAGCATCACCTAAATGATTTAGGTTGTCAGAGTATATTTTTAAATCTAAAAACCAGCTTAAAAGCTGGAACAGCCTGTGCAAAATCAGAATTCAATTCACTCAATAACAGCCCTTCTCAAACTGTTCTTTTTAAACTTTTTGATGTGTTATGATCAAATACTTTTGTAAAGTTCAACAAAAATGAATAACCAGATAGATGAAATAGTAAGTAAGCTATGATCATCTTTTTTGCTTTAACAAGGCATAATATTATCCTGTCACATTGTTATCCATGTTTCTTACACTCATTTTTATGTACTTGATAAGAAACAATTTGTGGCCCACCCCTAGACATTGAACTAAGCTTTGAACAGTACTAATTTCAAAGAAATTACTTGCTGTCTTAAGTTTCTACAATTTACATGTCAGTGTTTGCTAAGTACAAATTTTTTCTATTTGTCCTTAGTTGGTAGCCTTCTCTTCATGCTGATTTAGATAATTCATTCTCTATACTCTTGCTGCATTCCAAAGGAGTCTTCAGTATCAATATATTAGAGCTAGTATATTATTAATTATTGTATCAGTTTTTTCATTTAATAAAAATTATTTAAAAACTAAACTGTTTAATTATATGTTTTGAATTTCAGTATTTTTAATATGATAGTTGTATATATATATATATATATATATATATTTACCAATATGAAGTATACTTCTATTATTCTTTAAATAATACAGTTAGAAATGTATGTTTAGCTTCCCAGACTATAATCAATTAAGTGGTTGCACCAGTTTACATTCCCACCAGCGATCGAGGAGGGTTCCCCTTTCTCCACAACCTCTCCAGCATGTGTTGTCACTTGAGTTTTTCATCTTGGCCATTCTGATGGGTGTAAGGTGAATCTTAGGGTCATTTTGATTTGCATTTCCCTAATGGCGAAAGAGGTTGAGTTGAGCATTTCTGTAAGTGTTTCTCTGCCATTCGATATTTCTCTACAGAGAATTCTCTGTTTATCTCTGTTCCCCATTTTAGAATTAGATTACTTGGTTTGTTGCTTTTCAGCTTTTTTAAGTTCTTTATATATACTGGATACTAGCCCTCTGTCAGATATAGGGTTGGTGAAGATCCTTTCCCAGTCTGTAGGCATTCGTTCTGTTTTGATGACAGTGTCCTTTGCTTTACAGAAGCTTTTCAGTTTCATGAAGTCCCATTTATTGATTGTTGCTCTTAAGAGCCTGTGCTGTTGGTGTTCTGTTCAGGAAGCTGTCTCCTGTGCCAATGAGTTCTAGGCTCTTCCCCACTTTTTCTTCTAACCAATTTAGAGTTTCTGGTTTTATGTTGAGGTCTTTGATCCACTTGGACCTTAGTTTTGTGCAGGGTGATAAATATGAATCTATTTTCATTTTTCTGCATGTAGACATCCAGTTGTACCAGCATCATTTGTTGAAGATGCTGTCTTTTTTCCATTGAATGGTTTTGGCTTCTCCTCCATTGCTGGTGGGAATGTAAACTGGTACAACCACTTTGGAAGTCAATCTGGTGCTTTCTCAGACAAAGAGGAATAGTGCTTCCAAGATCTCTCCTCCAGCTCTGTTCTCCTCGCTCTCTTCTCGCCCCTTCTCCTCCCACTGAGATCTTGGAGGACGTGGAGTTTGAACCAGACCTAAGATTTCACAAAAAGCAAGTATAATGTGGGAAATCTAAATGTTAGGAAACTGAGGGCTTGGAGGATAAGAAGGGAGTAAATACTGCCCAGCATTGTGTTCTAGGCTAACTAAAAACCCAGTCTCTGTGTGGTGATTTGGTTATACAGCTGCTGAGGATTAACAGCAACATTACTAGAAGATACGCCAATAGTAAATATTAATCGTCACCTACAACAGGTGTTATATTGAAGTCTTTGATCCACTTGGATTTGAGTTTTGTGCAGAGATAAATATGGATCCATTTGCATTCTTCTACATGTAGACATCCAGTTAGACCAGCACCATTTGTTGTAGATGCTGTCTTTTTTCCATTGTATGGTTTTGGCTCCTTTATCAAAAAGCAAGTGTTCAGTAGGTATGTGTGTTTATTTCTGGATCTTCTACACAATTCCATTGATCAACCAGACTATTTCTTTGCCAATATCATGCAGTTTTTATTATTACTGCCCTCTAATACAGCTTAAAGTCAGCAATGGAGATACTTTCAAAAGTTCTTTTATTGTATAGGATTGTTTTAGCTATTTCTAGGTTTTTTGTTTTTCTATATGAAGTTGAAAATTGTTCTTTCAAGGTATGTAAAGAACTTTGTTGATATTTTGATGGGGACTGTGCCACTCCTGGGAATATACGGAAAAGAGGCTCCACCATACAACAAAGACACTTGCTCAACTATTTTCATAGCAGCTTTATTAACAATAGCCAGAATCTGGAAACAACCCAGATGTCTCTCAACTGAGGAGAGAGACGGATAAAGAAACTGTGGCATATTTATACAATGCAATACTACTCAGCTATTTAAAGCAAAGAAATTATAAAAATTTGCAGGCAAATTCATGGAACTAGAAAAGATCATCCCAAGTGAGGTAACCCAGACCCAGAAAGACACACATGGTATGTACTCACCTATAAGGAAATTTTAGCCATATAGTACATACATGATAAGCATACTACAGGGTATAGATCCAAAGAAGGTAAGTAACAAGGAGGATCCAAGGGAGGATGCATAAATCTCACTTGGAAGAGGAGATAGAATAGACAGAGGTAGTGGCTGAAGAGAGAGAACAAGGTAGGAGAGGGAACACAGAGAGTTAAGAGGCTGGAGATCAGACCTGGGGAGAATGAGGATGAGAAGACAGAAGGCTGGTAGAGAAAAGAGAAACAAAGAGTGGGGTCATTCTATGACAAGCAGGAGACCTAAGTCAGGGTAGGCCCCTGGGAGGATATAAGGAAGATTCAAGCAGTGACTCCTAGTAGCTGAGGCCAGAGAGACTAGTGAAGGGAGGGGAACTCCAATCACCCACAAAAACTTCACCCCCAAATTTACCCTGCCTATAAGATGTGCCGGGATAAAGATAAGAGCAGATAGCGCAGAGATTGAGGGAAAGTCCAACCTATGCCCGGCCCAACCAAAGACCCACCCTATTGGAAAGTGCCAACTCTTGACACTATGAACAATTATCTGCTAAACTTGCAGACAGGAGCCTGACAAAGTTGTCCTCTGAGAGGCTCTACCCAGTAGTGCCTCAAAAGAGATGCCAAGACTCACAACCAATCACTGGGTGATACATACATAGGGAGCCTTGTGGAAATGTGGGAAGAAAGAAAAAATGACCTGGAGGTGACAGGAACTCCACAAGAAGGCCAACAGGGCCAACTAACCAGAGCCCAGAGGGACATGCCATGCATGAACTGGACCTAGGCTCCCTACAAAGATGTAGCAGATGGACAGCTTAGGCTTCTTGTGAATTGCCTAATAAGGAAGATGGGGACTGCATCAGACAAAAAAAAAAGTTCAAACACTATGTCCAAAGAGACTGATTAAAATAGCTTATATAAAGTGACAGGTAAAGAATACTGACATACCTCGCCTGGGCAGTGTAGGAGAGCTGGCCCTGGTAGCATGGGTGCGGAGACCTGGCCAGATGGTACAGATTTGGGAGAGCTGGCTCCAACCCTCACCCAGGTAACATGGGAGAGCTGGCCCCTCACCCTGCCTTGGCAGTGTGGGAGAGCTGGCAGGCTAACCAACTCAGCTACCACCCAAGCCTAGATCCAGGTCTTTGAGTTAGCCCACCCCAACAATTTCACTCTCTGTGAGCTGTTGGAGTACATGAAGAGGAAAGTCCTGCAGATCCCCAGCCAGAGGATCTCCCTGGCTCAAGGTAACAGCAGGACAACTCAGAGTCTCTAAAGGGTCCAGGATTGACAGTGTAGATTTGAACTAGACTCAAGACTCATGGCAATAAACATTTGTAAGTGAAGCTGTTTGGGCCAAAGGGTAACTAGGTGACACACCAAAACTTCCAATGCCGCTAAGATAAATAAATAATTGATAAAGAGACAGGGAAGAGAGGAGCAGAATGGTACATACACAAAAAGCTGCAGTTAACAGAGGAACAGGGACTGGCTCAGGGCCATCAGTAAGGTGTTTTGTTGTTTGTTTTTTTTTTAAGTTTGTTTGGTTTATTTTTCCTTTTCTTTCTAATCTTTATTTTTTATTTTCTTTTAGAGAGGGGGAGATTAGAAGGGTAGAGGGCAGATAATCAAGGACTAGTAAATGAGTGAGACTAGAGTGCATGATGTAAAATTCCCAAAGATTCAATTTAAAAACTATGTTAACAAATACTGCCATGAAGCAGAAAAGATCTGATCCACAATAACTGGTTCACTCCAACTACATAGGTACAATACTGTCTGAAAAGACTCACAAAGCATCAAGCTAAGCCCCTTTAAAATAGTCAATCTCTTTTCTCACCCTTAAAACTATTAACTGCTCAGACTTTAAGTCTGCATTATCCAGATCAATATTAGACAGTCTACTGTAATAGCAGCTACTATTTTCACTGTTGTGCAGGAAAATCTACTTAGAAGCGTATTAAAGTCTAAAGTTAATGGTTACCAGAGGAACCAGGGCAGTTACTAGTTATAATGTCTGGTCTTCACAGCATTGGCACATCAAACAACAAAGCCAATACCACCATGAAATAAGAGTGTGCACACTGTATGTACAGAACAGATAATATAAATGGGTTAATGCTATTTCTCTTCAACGTATCTTAAGGATTAAGAATTGCTTTTGGACAGTATAGCCATATAAGTAAAAATGCCTTATACTTTCAAAAACAAATGGAATGCAATAGTATATAAATTTACTGAAGCTGATAAAGAAAAAAATTAATTGGCTTTTAATTCATGGACAAAATTTGTAATTTATGCTCAGTAAGAACAAATGTCATAAAATTTAGCTGAATGTAATTCATACCCCCATTCATACTGCTAGAAATACGGCAAGTGAGAAATGAACAAACAATGGAAAAAATTAACAACTTAAAAAGTAAACCTGATTGTTTTAAACAAACAAAAAATTCTAAGCTGGTAAGTATATGCATACTATGTTTTCCTATATGTGCATGTGTGTTTAATTATAAACAAATATTGAGGTATAAGCATTTAAAGAAGTGATTCTCAATCGTTCTAATGCTGTGACCCTTTAATACAGTTCCTCATGTTGTGGTGACACCAAGCCATAAAATTATTTTTGTTGCTACTTCATAACTGTTATTTTGCTACTGTTATGAATTGTAATGTAAATATGTGTGTTTTCTGGTGGTCTTGGAAGACACATGTTAAAGGACCTTTCAACCACCCCCAACAAGAGAGTTGCAACCCACAGGTTGAAAACTGCTGATTAAAAGACTTATAGAAAAGAAAAAGGGGGAAAAGTTAAACTAGACTTCACATATAGGATATATAAAAATTCATGAAATAGGAATAGATAGCACGTCTTTCAAAGAAAAATGGCAAACAAAATTGAATTAAGAAATAAACGTGGGAGGACTATTAAGAAAATACCAGAAGAAAACTCCTTTTGCAAAGTATAAAGCAAATAAAAGAAGACACTTTAAACAGTTACATATATGAACATTAAAAATAGTTTAATCCAGGGTTGGAGGGCTGGCTTAGCTATTGAGAGCAGGGGCTGATCTTCCAATTGATCAGAGTACAATTCCCAGTGCCCAGTGGGTAGGTAACTCTAGTCCCAGGAGGTTTAATGTCTTCTGACCTCTGAAGGCACTGAGCACATACATACATGTAAAACAATTCGCGCATAAAATAAAATGAATACAATAAAATTTTTTAAATTTAATCATAAATATTTTGTTTCTAATTAGATATTCTATTTTCTGATTATATGCATTGTTTCAACAAAAATAATGATTTAGCTCTTTCCAGTATCCTCTCTTATTTTCAAAAAAAAAAATGTGCATACAGTATCTTTGCTTATTTTTTTTTCCCTAGAAAAAGACCACAGAATTTCTCCATTTTAATTTAGCAAGTTTTAGGGATGATTTTCTGTATCTTTATAAATGTTAAAATACAGAAAGGAAACTCTTTAACCTACTTCATATATTTAATTCTCTAATCAACAATTTATTTTCTACAAATAAAATATTCACTTTTGAAAATCTTAAGTCTTCCTTCAAAATAAAGTAACACAGTTTAGGCTATTAACAATTTAGAAATCAAGGGATATTTAAAAGAAACAAGAAACAACCAACCTAAAGTAAATTGAGTATAGGACAGATATAGAAGGATATAGTCATCTTTTAAGGATTGTAAGCATCTTAATAAATATATTCTTAATTACATAGCCGAACTCCTTTTTTATTTTAACATGTTCATGGTGGGTTATTTCTGTAAACTATAAAGTGGTATGTTAAGAAGTAAGCCCTCTAGCAAGCATATTCCAGTATTTTTACAAGTTGCTTTTCCCATTTTAAAACCATACTGCCCCCAAAGGTCATGGCTTTCATTCTTTTTAATGATTCTAAATAGATCTGCAACTGTTCTCTACAGAAAAGAATCCACACTTAGTTTGCCTACTGTACGAGGCTAATTTCAATAATAAAGACCATGGAGAAGAAAACAGAAACAAGGAAATTATAAAGAGATTTTTCAATTTGTAAGTGTGAAATCTCCTGGACCAATGCAAGGTCTACGTATCTGCACTGGCTTACACCTTATGAAAGAATAAAAAAAATAAAGATACATCTTAGACCTTTCCAATAATTAGCATTCTCATTATATACCTAAGAGGGGACAATTTTTGTGAATAACTGAAAAGAAACTTTTTAAGAGTGAAGTCATCTGATTGAATGAATTCATGAGTAAGTGAAGCTAACACTCTAATCTAAAAGACATATAAAAAGTGGACAATTAACTAAAATAAGCTTTTCTACTCAGAACTGTTATTTTATTGTAAATCTGGTCAAAAGCCCATATCTGGGGAACTGGAGGGATGACTCTGGTTAAAAGCATTGGTTGCTCTTCCAGCAGACACAGGTTTGATTCCCAGCACCCACAAAGCAACTCACAACCAGTTCTAGGGAATCTAACATCCTCTTCTAGACTTTCTAGGCATCTGGAATGCAAGTGGTGCCTAGACATATATGCTAGCAAAATCCCCATGCACATAAAATAAAAATAAATCAGTTGGGCATGTGGCGCAAGCCTTTATTTAATCCCAGCACTCAGGAGGCAGGGGCAAGAAATCTCTGAGCTTGAGGCCAGCCTGGTTTACAGAGTGAGCTTCAGAACATGCAAGGTTACACAGAGAAAACCTGTCTCAAAAATAAATTATTTGACTAACTGATTATCAATCAATCAATCATTTAATTAATTAATCTGTTTTTTAAAAAAATTTTTACAGTCCATAGCTGGGAAAGTCATAGGCCCTCGTGAGATGAAAGGGAAACAGCATACAATTGTTGCTTTTCTAAATGACCACGATGTCAGATTGCCTTCTAAATATTTATGTTTATACCTACAGATTTGTGCTGATCTCAACTTCAGTCATAGAAGCTTCTTTTTTACAGTGGGTAGCAGTTAATATGAAGACTTGTGACTGGTCAAAGTTCTGAGAATAAGTGACTGTGAGGGCCCAGCCCTTAATAGAGCTTAGATGAGACATCTAAACCAAGGGAATATCACGGAAGGAGGGGAAGAAAGACTAAGAGACAGAGAATGGGAGGAATGCACAGAACATGGCCACTGTACTCGTAAACTATGGGCTTAAGGGCTGCTGAGGTTACGTTTAGAAAGACACACACAAGCTCAAAGCTATCAAGATTCCAAGATGGATAAAGTTAGCAAAGACATCTCCCTAGCTAAGGAGCTATTGGCAGCTGGTAGAGGAGGGAGAGCCTTTTTGTCTTTCTTCTTTCCTTTTCTCTTTCTTTTTTTCTTTGTTTTCTTTTCTTTGTTTGATTCTTTTCTCTCTTTTTCTTCTTTTTTTTTTTTTTTTTTTTTTTTGGTGAGAATATGGTCACTGGTGATATGCCCATGTCCCAGTGGATGGCATCACATCCATAAGCACACAGGCAGCACTAACTAGATTAGAGTTTGAGACTATGCCCATTTAGCAAAATTGTGGAGTAGTTTCATCCCTGAGACATGATCTTCCTAGCCATGGGTTCTTAGCCAGATTTACAGCACTAGCCTTACATTTTTCTCCTGGAACAAGACTTAAATCAAACTACCCTCTAAATTCATATCTCTATATGCATGGATTAATGTAGTTCTAAGAACTCATCAGACAAATTTGTCAGTGGAATGTAGTTAAAACTCAGGACTGGTGAGTTTATTCTTAGTACTTTGACCATTCATGGGAACACACAACTTGGGCTAAGCCCAGAGTCTTTCTATCTAATTATTCCAAGGCCTAGGCCTGGAAGCTTCTAGCCTCCATACAATATAATCTTCAAGCCTGGACCTTGAAGGCTTTAGCTCCAAGCCTCCATCTGCTAACCGAGGCCTAGAATGTTTTAGCCTCCAAGACTTATTGCTGAATAAGCTCAATCTTTCTAGTTCTTTCTGAATTCTGGTTGGCTGGTTCAACTCAGCTGTTTGGCTCAAAACTCCTCTCCAAGCTGACTGCTTCAAACTAACTTCTCTAAGCTTCTCACTGTATTGCTCGGCTTGGAAAAACTGCCTCTGAATTCCACAAACTAAACTGCACTGACTGCATAAACTAAATGGAAGTGAATATAACAGCACAAACTTAACTGATCTTAACTGATCTCAACTGAACTCAACTGCATTCAACTGAACTACACCAAACCAATTCTCTTCTCTCTCCTTGCATTGCTCTTATGTGGCCTCTCCTTCCTGTCTATTGTTGTGAGGGTTGGGGGTATCAGATCTCTATCTCCTTATGTCAAATCTTTTTCTGATTCATCACTCTGTCTGCCCCTCAATTAGATGTCATTGTTTGGGATTATAGGTGTGTACTAAGGCATGTCTATAATCCAGCCAGAGAAACAAAGGTATGTATTATAGTCAGATCATACTGTAATCCTGATTGTGTCTACATTCCAGCTGGATCACACAGACCTAGATCTTTAGATGTGATCCCTCCCTTCTCAGAGCCAGTCATGTTGGTGGATTAAAATTCCTCTACATGCCAGTACTATTCTGACTACAAATTAAATCTTTATAAAGTATTTTGTAAAAATTAAACCTCTAGAAATTGGGCTGAACATATGAAATTAGAAAAGGCCTTATAGGAACGATTACTTCTAACATATTTTATCTTTGTGGATACATTTATATATCAGGTCTATATACAATGCAGACACAGAATTTGTTAGACATAATACATCATGGCCATTTTTTTTTTGGGGGGGGGGCTTACTCACCGGATCAAAAATAAGGCTAAATTGTAACTATTTGCATATTGTCTCTAACTTAACAACTGCGTTTGTTAAAACTGGGAGCTGTTTAAGTTTTTAAATGCACAAGATTTTAGAAAGACTTATGCAGGTTAGTGCCTGAGTAGTTTTCTGCCCCTTCTGTCAGCAGTAGGATGCCATCTGCTTGTGCCATGAATCTAACAAACCCTCAGTAGTTTCCAACACTGACAGGAAAATCTGGTTGTGTGGCTAACACTGAAAACACACGCTAAATCCAAGAAGAACTCTTTAACATGTTCTCACATATTCTTCAAAGCAGTGGCCTGTTTGTCTACTTTTCCCCAGGTCACTATTTTTTCAATAAATGCAAATCACTGATCTAAATAGTTTCTATTAAATAACTGGTAACCTACTATTTTGATTCACCATCTGAAAAATAAGTATTTTGTTTGTATTTTAAGTCATTACTATCTTGCACAACTATCAACAACTAAGAAAGAAAGTACATCCAAAACAAAATACCTTTTTTACTATCTCTCTAACTTAAACTTCTAAGTTTCCTGGGCAAAGATAAGGTCCATTATCATGTGGTATGTAAAACACCAATGAATGGCAGCTGTCCTAGTCGGTGTTCTATTGATGTGAGAAGACACTATGACAAAGGCAATCTTACAACAGAAAACATTTAATTGGGGGCTTGTTTAGTTTTAGAGGCCTTGCCCATTATCATCACAGCAGAGATCCTGATTACAGACAGCATAGTGCTGAGAGGTACATGAGAACTACTCCTTGATCCACAAAAGAAGGGAGAGAGAGAGAGAGCCTGGGCACAGCATAGGTTTTTTAAACCTCAAAGCTCAACCCTAGTTACACACTTCCTCCAACAAGGCCACACTTACTCCAAAAAGGCCCTATCAACTAATTCTTCTAATCCTTTCAAATAGTGTCACTCCATGGTGACTAAGCATTTCAAAATTATGAGCCTATGGAGACCATTCTTGTTCAAATCCCCACAACAGTCTGTATACATTCTACTTACTGGGCACATTACTTAAGCCTCAGCAAAACTCTGCAAATGAAAACTATTTTGCCAGACCATTTTGCAGGAAGTCTCAGTGGATCTACAAATTGGAAAGTTTAAATTTGTTTAAGCAACTGGAGCAAACCAAAAATATCTTCTTCAGAATAGATTCTAGAAAGAATGTAAAGAAATGCTATGAAAATTCTTGTGCCTAAGACTTTAAACTTAAAAATGACTCATAATAAATAATTTTTTAAAACTGAATTTACAGTTCTCTTTTGCATAAGCACAATAATATGAAAATATCTAGACTTACGTCAAAAACCTTCAAAAAAAATTTTACATTTAATTGTTTATGTGTGTGTGCAATGTGCTCATGTGACCTGTCCTACATGTGGACATGACATCAGAGACAAGTAGCAGGCATCACTTCTCTCCATTCTTCATATGAGTTCTGGAGGTCAAACTCAGACTGTCAGTATGTATGCATCTTTACATTCTATGCCATCTTGCCAACCACCAAAATCTCCACATAATATTAGCCACACCTGGGCTGGAGAGATGGCTCAGATGTTAAGAACACTGGCTGTTCCTCGAAAGGTCCTGAGTTCAATTGCCAGCAACCACATGGTGGCTCACAAGCATCTATAATGAGATCTGATATACAGGCACATATGTAGGCAGGATGCTGTATAAATAATTAATAAATAAATCTTTAACAAAAAATATTAGCCACACCTTAAGCATATTAAGCACTTATTATATTTAAGATTTAAAAAAGATTTTCACATGAAAATTGTTTACTTGAAAATTTTAAAGGGTATTTACTTTAAAACCTATTAGATAATCAATCATGTTAACAATTTGTCACATCATTACTATTTAAACTTTGTAAGGATAACATTGGTTATAAACATCAACTTATGAAAACTTAGTTTAAGGGCTTGGGAGACAGCGTGGGGTCAAGAATGCTTATTGTGAAAACAGGAAGACCTAAGCTTAAATCCACAAGACCCACATAAAAACTAGGCAAGGCTGTGCAAGCATTAAAAGAGTGTTAAGACAGGATAGCCAAAGCATCGAGCATAGAAGTCAGTGAGAGACTATGTCTCAAAAATAAGGTGGAGAGACAAAAGATGTCCAACATGCTGTTCTGACCTTCTCCTGCATGAGTGCACACAACTACAGGCACACACACACACGCCACTTATACACACACACAAAAAAAAATCAAATTTTAAAAACAATTTAAAGAATAAGATGTTGTTTGCTTTTAAGAAACTGAAAACAGACTAGTTTGGCTTTGCTGAGATCCATGAACACTTAAGAGAAAATTGGGTTTGTAGACACCAGAAATTCAGGTGGAGGAAATGCATTTGGTGATATGTATACATATGTGTGCCTCTGCATCAAGACGGAGAAAGATCAAGATTACAAATGTACTTTATAGTTAAAAAAGTAGTTGAAGCCTTCAAAGCACATGACATCAACTCTTAGGGTGATGTTTATCATGAATATATGACTAGTGAGCAAGGCAACCTGGAACAGGTTTTATCATTTCTCCTATTTATAATTCCCTCATGTCACCTGGAAAATTAGTAGAGATGCCCTCATTCATTCATTTAATCTCACCATTTAGATGGAAAGATTAATAACACACACTCTGGCTTAATCACCATTGTTTGTTGGTGATTAAATAATATATATGTGGATATAAGTGTATGTGTATGGCATTCTACACATACATGTAAAGAATATGTTCTGGAAAACGTAAAAGCTTTAAATCCTGTCAAATGAGCGGAATTAATGAACACTAACATATTTTCCTTTCATAATAAGAAATCTGGGCTGGAGAGCTAGATCCAATATTAAAGGCTTACAAATGTAACCTCAAGATATCTAGCAAACACACCACAATTCACAAACAAGCTTTACTACTATACTCAGAATCAGGCAACACATATTTTTGCTCCTTTTTAAACGAGAAGCAGGGGGAGCAGGGGATGCTGGTAGTTTAGAACATTGGATTCTCTTACACAGGATCCAAGTTTGCTTCTCAGAACTCACACTGGACAACTCACAATTTTTTGCAACTACAGTTTCAGGGGATCAAATGCCCTCTTCTGGCCTCTGTGGACACCTGCACATATGGGGTGTGTGTGTGTGTGTGTGTGTGTGTGTGTGTATGCTACAAACCTGTTTTTAAAGATTATTTTAAAATCAGAAAAACTCTATACTCAAAGGAAAATGGCTCCAACAAAATCATTAATGGTAGTTTATTTGCAGCAACTATTTAAGTGAAGGGAAATACAGTTTAAATGAACACCTTATCACCATCAGTCTTGCTCAGCTCAAAACTAAAGACATTCCTCCTGAATGCTGGCACTATTATGTCTAGAATTAACAAGTATTTTAATAATTAGAACTAGAAAAATGATTAATCTTTTTGACTGTTGGCACAATGATGATTGCAGAAATGGAAGTGAGATTATCACTGGAGTCCTGAACTCAGAAAAGCACTCTTTTTTTTTTTTTTTTGTACTCCCAGTAGAAATAAGGTATAATAGTCAGTAATTAGCATAAGAAATCTTATCTTAGAGCTGGTTTCTACTTTTAGGTAGTTGGGTTTTTTGTTGTTGTTGTTGTTTTTTAATTTTCATTCTGAGGTAGTGCTTTTTTTCTTAAGATTTATTTATTATATATACAATGTTCTGCCTGTATGTGTGCCTGCATGCCAGAAGAGGGCCAGTTCTCATTACAAATGGCTAGGAGCCACCGTGTAGTAGCTGGGAATTGAACTCAGGACCTCTGGAAGAGCAGCCAGTGTTTTTAACCCCTGATCTATCTCTCCCAGCCCCAGAAATAGTTTTATCTATACAAAAGCTGAAAGAAAAAAAAAAAAAAACCACATACGAAGGCAAGCTGGGTGTGGTACATACCTGTAACTCCAACACTTAGGTAGTAGAGAGGCAAAAGTTTAAAGTCGTTCCTAGGAGGGAACAAACTCCTACAAGTTGTCCTCTGATTCCCACATGCTTAAGGCGGCATGATCATGCATACACACATATACACACACTTAGTAAATGTTAAAAAAAATAAAAATAAAAAGGCAAATTTGTATTTGTATCTTTATTTGTATTCTGAAACTACAAAATTACTATAAGAATTTTAAAATGTTTTTTAATTTGTCAGTAACTTTATTAAATGACAGAATTAGGAAAAGAACAAGTGAATATGTAAATCAGGCTTGAAATACTTCCCTGCATCACTTTGTTTTACTCATTTTCTAGGGCAGCTGAAACTGCTAGTCAGTAAGGATGTGAGGGACCTCTGGCTACCTGAGACAAAGTCTTGGCACTAATGTGAAATAAGATAGACCAAGGCCACCCTTCCGTATTGTGTGACTGGCCCAGTTAGAAGACATATCCATGACAGTCCAAGACAGGCATCATCAGGGTGGATGCAATTGGAGTAGCTCATGAACAGTGTTTCTCAAATCAAATGTGACTTAGACTAAAAATATGAAGGACAGAATTCAAAACCAAAATTTTAAATGCCCAATATAATAGCAATTTTCACAATTTAATTTGAAACAAATAGTACAAGCTGTGATGTTCACGCTTCTAAAATTATTTTCCAAAAACAATTTCTAAATTACTTCTTGTTGTTTACATTTTAAATTTCAAGATAATTGCAGGTTGGCACACACCTGCAATTCCAGCACTGTGGGAGGCAGAAGCAGATGGATCTCTGTGAGTTCCAGGCCAGCCTGGTCCACAAAGTGAGTCCAGGACAGCCAAACTACACAGAGAAAGAAACTCTGTCTCAAAAAAAACAAAACAAAATTTCCAGATATATTTTACTTCACTGATTCCAATATAATTATGACCTTTCTATAACTGTATTTATACAGTATAAATCCTGAATTCAAGCTTTAGAGTTCAGATGTCACCAAGAAACAATTCTGTAAATAAGATCTGCATGTTGCCTCATGACTATGACTTTAGAGAAACCAGACTGAGATGGATACCTATTACAAAAGAGGTAACAATGCAACTGTTTTTTAGTTAAGGGGAAGCAGAGACTACTGGTAGCAGCAACAAAAGCACCAGGATTTGGTTCAGGCTCAGAAGTGGGTTCCAGACCAGGTCCAGGAACAAATGCAATTGCCACAACTTCAGAAAAAGAAAAAACCAAACTGGTGATTAATGGTTCACAGCCACTCAGGCCAAAGAGAGAATGTCTGCTGCCCCTGGATCTGAGAACAAATCTCAAGAAGGTGAACACAGGATGCAGATTTGGCTGATGTTGAGTTCTAATCTTGAGACAGAATCTTCTAATGAAAGAGATACACTAGAAGGCACTAGAGACACTTAGAGATGAAGAACACTCAGATGCCCTTCAAAGATCAAAGCAATAGCCAACAACTGGTAAAGGTAAAATTACAATGTGGGATATGTATAAAATGGTTCACAGCTGACACCTTTGGCATAGACACCACATCGTGTCTACTTTTCTTGATCAAGTATACTACAGTTCCCAATTTATGTGCCATCATCCTGGGAATACCTATTTCCCCGCCTAGAAGAAAAAAAAATTAATACAAATGTGCCTTAGTGCTTTGGCCAACCTAATATGAAATTATCAAACACCAGATGAATATCTCATAACCATGCTATTTAAAAATAAGGTTATCATATCATTTACCATTAAATATCAGGACTACATGAGAATTAGACAGAGACCTAGGAAAATGGCCAAATAACACTGTCAAAATATTTGGTAATAAAAGAAATATACAGTTAGTAAACGAATACCCTGGTCCCAGGAATAAAGATTCAGATTACTCCAAATCTGGAGGACTTTTGAATTATGACCTTGATAGCAATGGTTCTGTTTGACAACCAAAAACAAAGCAGTGCTGTGTCTCAAAGGGGATCTACAGGAGATCATTGGAGGAGGCAAAGGAAAAAGGACTTAAATTCAAACTGCAAAAGAGAAGAACAAGGATACGAAGAAATCTCAGACTGACTCTGTTTTCTTCTCTGCATCTTCCCCTTGATGGCTACCCTTTAGCACATCCAATGGGTTTAACAAAATGGTTATCAATATAGTCTAGGTGAGCCTGCCTGGCTGGCCTGACCCTTGAACTTGACTGGCTATTAATTATTAGAATGTGTCTAATAATGCTGTGTCTTTAGCTTATTTTCTCTCTTCTGCCTACTACGACATGTCATATGCCAAACAGCCCAAAAGTCATCATTTATTTATGTATAATAACCAGTGGATGGTTCTAAAGTGACAGCAGCCACTCACACACATACACTTTTATATGTATTTCTATCAGACAAAAATGTGTATGAGCCCAGCTGATAGTCTCACAATGAAAAATATACACTCCCTTAATCCTACCTACAATTTACTGTTATTGCCACTAATACGCCATACTAACACACACATATCTTAAGTTTACTGCTTACAAGAAACCTACTATCCAAATCATTATGCATTAGAACAACCTACTTTAACAAGAATGGAGCATAGAAGAAACCCACATACTGCTTACTCACAGTTGGTTTTTTAAATGCACAAATAAAAATTAAATTCAGGAAAATGAAAGGAAACTGAAAACAGTAACCTAAATCACTATTATCCCTTAATCAAAAGTTTACTATCTTTGTATTTATTTGTTTGCTTTCACCAGCAACTAGCAAATGATTTGGTATTTCAAAACATCTTAAATTTTCCTTATGTGGGATAATTAATTTCTAGTTAGATATTCTTGAGTTTCAAACTTCTACCATAAGACTATAATTATGAACGCCCAGCTATGCAATAAACTAAACAGAATTCCTTCAAATACTCTTACAACTAAATACCTAGTCATCATTAAACAAAAAGTATACAAGGGTTACTGAAGGGTAAAATGGTCTAGACATTAAAATAGGTTTCTAGAAGTTAGGAAAACAACCAACAGATTACTAATTACTACAGAGAAGGGATCTTTGTTCTAGGAATTTCTGTGACAATCTAGATAGCAATGTCATAGAGCCTATGTCAATTATTTATTGCACAGACCAAAGTTCTACGTCCTATACCTACAAAGCACAACCACAGTCAACTGCGGACAGGCATAAATGGTCAAGTCATTCATAAGGCAACTAAACAGAACCAAGAGAGGAAGTCCCAACACGCTTAGCAAGTGTCTAAAGAAATAGGGAGGAATAAATCAAATTGGCAAGATGACAGTGATGGCAGCAATCTGTTTCACACTGCATGGATGACATAGGAGGGTGCTTTTCGAACTAAAAATCTTCCCTGGAAGACAGCAATGGATTTTAAGGTAACGTGAATTACAGTAGTAGAATATCATCACATTTCTAAAAACATTTAAACTTATTTTTAATAGATCCAGGAATTATAAATATTTATAGAATACTGTGAGGTGTGCACACATACACACACACATACACACTTAGTCATAATCAGGATTTTTAAGTGTATTGTTGTTTAATGAGTAAATGGGAATTGGGGGTTTGGCTCCTGGGTAAAAGCGCTTGCTGCACAAGCCTGACCCACTGAGTTCAATCCCTGGAACTCAGGATTAAAGCTGTGTGAGGTGGCACACATCTGTAATTCCAGAACTCCTATGCAATATAGGAGGTAGACATGGGAGAAATCATCTAGAAGCTAACCTGGAGTATATAGCACAGCAGAAGCCACAGAAGAGATCATTGGTAGAAAGCAGAAGCTAACTCCTAAAAGTTGTCATCTGACTTCCACACCTTGGTATGAGCTCATACCCCCTACGCTCACAGACACACTCAGACACAGGCACACACATACACTCATTAATAAAATAAAATGTAAATGAATTAAAAAGAATGAAAAAAGCATCATTGGTGTTTACAATACACTAACAACATTGTATAGTAAAAGCAAAAAGAAAGCTGCTCAATGAGGCAAATTTTCTCCCATTTTATTTTATATATATAAATATATATATACATAAATATATAACCCAGCTCAATTATTACAAGCATCTCAGACTACCAATAAGAAACATCTTGCCTGATATAATCCCATTTGTTGCTAAAGAGAGTCTGTGTTTTCATATACATTCACTTAGCCATTTACCTGCTTACTAAACTACTTTTAAGAATAGAATGAAAGCTAAAAGACAAAATATTCAATACCCTCAATGTGTTGTTTACATTAAGCAGCTAATTTGGCAAAAAATAAAGTAGTAATTAGCATTATAAATTAATAACCCAAGTTATAAGAAATAAATGAATTAATCTTAAGATAGCTGAGAACAGCCAAAAGCTACTTTTAAAAAAAGATGTTTCATGTTATTAAGTAATTTTAGCATTCATACCAAACCTTTATAAAGACATCCCCACCTGCAGGTTGGCCTGACATACAACATGCTGAGAGCAGGAATATGTGGGAAAGGTTACTGCCATCCATCACTGTGAAAATTAATAGCTTTATAACAGTTGGAGAAATAAGGTATGGCACAGAAATTCAATTTGTTACAAAAAAAAAAAGTGTAGGCAAAGTCCATTCATAACAGTCTCTTCCCATAGCCGCCTACATGTTAATCCATTATTCAAATGCCAAAGACAACAGCAGGCACACATACTCAGCCAGTAAGTCACCATTGTAAGGGCTGCATAAACACTTCCAGCTCAGTCATCTAAGCATAATAGATAAAGACAGAAACACGTCTTCCAAGTTTTTGAAAAATAAAACTAGTAACCACTTTGAAAACAACATGATTACATACATGGCTAAATTAAGCTTACAGCAATGCACCTACATCAAATTTAGAAAGCATTATTATCAAAATCCCCTTAAGTAGAATTTCTAGACACTGAGTTTCAGAAGTCAATACGGATGTTCTTTTCCTCTCAATGGTGAAAAATCAAAATGAAACTGGCTTTTACTCCCCAGTTTTTAAAACTCTCTAAGTACAAGCATATGGCAATTAATTAATTATTAAGGCATTTACTAATAGATAACAATATTTACTAAAAGCCTGCATGAGCAAAAAAAGTTTCAAAACTATCTACTGTACCTCCATAGAAAGAAACTGCCTCCTTTGAGGTACAGGATGTTACACTCCTATCCAATATGCACTTTGCCATCCTCAGCAGCAGGGCCCTGGTTCGACCTGGAGTGGCAATACACTTGCTTTAGATCCCCAGTGTTCCTCACAGATAGGTGTGTGGCCATGGGT
Organism: Meriones unguiculatus; assembly: GCF_030254825.1. NCBI lineage: Eukaryota > Metazoa > Chordata > Mammalia > Rodentia > Muridae > Meriones > Meriones unguiculatus. Next base: position 78,652,874 of record NC_083359.1, read on the forward strand.
CTAAGTTCTGGCTAGTGACAGAAACATTCTGGGAAGGTTGCTTGAAAGGGAGGATTAACTGAAAGGTACTGAACACAGACATATCGGCTGAAGTTCCTGTAGACACATTTGCTGGTGAGATCCCCTGTAGTGGGGAAGCCACATGTGCCCTAAGACAGCACAAAGACAAAGACTGGTCTTTCTCTGATTATGACACCTCTCTACCTGCAGCATTTATGAAACTATTTCTAAGTCACTTTTAGATTTTATAATTTCAGACTTCAAACTGATACTACTTTTTCTCAAAATCATAATTTAAGCTCTAAAATAACAGGAATGCTCAGAGTTAGAGAAGGTATGGCAGCTTGGAGAGACCAGATATGGTGTGGTGGCTTGGAGAACACACACAAAAAGAACCTTTTCAACAGAGTGGCATGCAGGAGACTGCTTGCTGCATTTGCTGTTGAGACTGATACAGCCCCCAGAAGAACCCACTGACCCTAACAGCCGGGAGAAGTAAAGGGGGTCTGTGCCCCTTCTCCCCACTAACCTTCTCTCTCTTATCTAGGATTAAAGGGTTGGTGGAAGGGAGGTAAAGGCTTATTACCCCAAATAAAATAGAGTTTTAAAAACGAGAGCAATAGTTATCACTCTAGAAGTTTCTACTTTTAAATCAAAATCAGCAAGTGTCTTCACATGTGTGTGCACATGTACAAATACACATATCAGGAAAGAAACCAATTAAAAGCCTACAGCAGTTCAACAAGATGGCTCAGTAGGTAAAAGGGCCTAAAACCAAGACTGACAACCTAATTCTAGTACCTGGAAGCCATAAGGAAGAAAAATAGAAGAGACTTCCAAAAGTGTCCTCTGAATTCCACACATGCAACCATGACACATGCGTTTACCACATAAATAAATGTTAAAAATTGAATGTTATTTTTCACAAATATGGTCCCTTATTCTCACCAGAAAAAAAAAAAAAGGAATTTAAACAGAAAGTATGTATGACCAGAGAAGAAATCTTCCAGGGCTGGAAAAGTAGCTCAGGTTAGGAACACTTGCTGTTCTTGCAGGACACAAGCTCTGTTCCCAGCATATCAGGCTCACAATTGCCTGTGATTCCACCTCCAGGGATCTGTTATGTGGCATTCACATTCAGATGACTATTTAAAAGCGTTAATCAGCATCTAGGCTGACTTCTTACAAGCACTGACAAGCTTCTCATTCTATAAAATTAAATCTCTAAATTTTCAAAGAGTTTACAGAGGTTAATAAAATTTCCATTAATATTATGCCCTGCATACCCCAGAAGCCAGAAACAAAGAGAACAGAATCCTCCTAGGGAACACAAAAAAAAAAAAAAAAAAAATATGGGGGTAGGAATATCTGTGTTTCAGAAAATGTGTATAGCAAACAGTGCAAACTGTGCAATGCTCTCCAAGGAAGAACATTGGGAGATAACAGAACTCACGTCATCAATGCAAGACCTAACTTCCTTAAAACCACACAGAGAACATAGCTTTACTTCTGGGAGCAGAAGAAAACAGAAAAGATTCTACTTTAGTCCTGCAAGTGAATTTTAAGTTCTCAATGAGATAATCACAAATCCCTTCTAAAAAATTCATTCCCTAGCTTTAGGGTGGGGACAAGAAAACTTAAGACATAACATTAATATAAAATTCTTATATACTGACCAAAAAAAAAAAAAAAAGGCCTTCACTGGGGCTAAATTCAACTTCTTACAAAACATGAGAAATCAAATTTTACAGTTGTACATTTAAGCTAACTGATTTACCAAATTCAGAATTACATACAAATACTTGAAATAACCCCAACCTTATCCTCCCACTCCCCATCCCCAAGCCTTGGCAGAAAGACTTTTGATTAGGCTTTAAGTTTGTCTTTACCCAGGGCTTTGCCACCTGCTGTTGGTCAGGACAGAGCCTTACACCTCAATTCAAATGTATCTTATCATAAAAACCCTGACTGACTGTTTTGTCTTTTCATTCTTTAAGAGAAAGGATTAAATGAAGTTAAAATTTTATAAGAGGCCAGCAACATGGCTCAGCAGGTAATAGTGCTTCACACCAGGCCTGACAACCTGAGCGCAACCACCGAGACTGACACAGTAGACAGAAAAATCAACTCCTGCACTTACACACTGGCACAAAAAATGAATAAATGTAATTTTAAAAGATTTAGTACATTTCAAACATACTTCTCACCACTTCATTTAATCTTCATCATAAACCTCAGAGACAAAGACTATTGTTATAGATGAGAAAATAAAGTTCAAAATCAACAAACAAATCAAAGATGAAAGCATGGAGGCCCACGCCTTCAGCCTTCAATCCCAGCACTCAGGAGAAAGAAGGAGACAGATCTTAGTTAAATGCTTAACTAAATACATATAGCTGCAATAAGATATGAAAATTTGTAAACTTGTAATCTGGATATTTAACTTAAAACTCTCGTTTGCTAATAATATATTATTTCTTTTATGTTAGCAATTTGCTGTCCTAAAGTAAAAATGGTTATCTCTGACTCACAAAGATGAGAAGGTACATTGAAAATGCTATTTTTCTCCTAAGCTTTGCCTATGTGTGCATACAGGTGTATGCCTGTGGAAGGTTTACTTCAGGTGTCTTCCTCAATCACTTCCCACCTTATTTGTTCAAACAGGGTCTCTCACTGATCCTAGAAACTACCTGTCTGGCTAGCAGACTGCCCAGGAAGCTCCACCTGGCCAGGGTTTGGCTATCAATGCCCAGCATCACACCCTGACTTGTCTGTGCATGCCAAGGATCTATCACAATCATGGACACACAGGCTGTGCGAGAGAGCTTTACCACATGAGTTGTCTCCCAAGCACCTCTTCTATAGCTTATCTATTTGGTTCAAGTAACTATATTACAAGATTTCTAACTTTACCCTAAAAAATTCAACTAACATACTCAGAAACGGCTAGTTTAGGAATTTGCTTTGTTTTTAATGAAAAGACAAAATTTTGCAACATTTCTATTTAGTTTTAATAAACTGATTGAAGTTAACTTGAAAATGAAATTCGTAAGTATGCTGGAAATATATTTTGTTCTTATTTACATAAATGTCTAACTTTCTCAGTTGTTTATAAAATTTTAAAGAACAGTCTTTAAACTCAATATAATAATTTGTTTATGGAAGGCACACAAATATGTTTTTAAATGTCAATCATTAAAAAACTAATTACTCTTCTTTTACATGCCGTATATTAGCTTTAAAATATGTTCTTTTTAAACATATTCTTTAGGATTCTCCCCATAAAAATATGAAGCCTGAGGCTAGGAGTATATAGCTCAGCAGTACAGCACTAACTAAGCATGCACAAGGCTCTGGGTTCTATCTTCAATACAACAGCTAAACTAAAATTAAAGTATGAAGCTCCATTCCCTTCTCTCTGACGATAAGTTGGCTTAGTGACTCCTAAGGAAACAAACACGGTAGAAGTGAAGTGACAGAAGTGAAATTTCTACAACTAGATCATAAGAATCAACCATCCCTTGTTCTGTTTTTTATTGTTGTTGGTGGTGGATCAGTCACTCAAGGAAACACTAGCAGTCATATCCCAAAATGACTCAAATAGCGCTAAGACAGACATGTGCCTAGAACTGGATGCCTCCTGGCAGCAGCCAGTGAGGAAGTGTCTCTGCTAACAATGGTCATGTGCATGAGCATCCTCTCACCTAAACAGGCCTTCAAGCTGCTTAGACTCTGGTCACATCTTGACTATAAGGTTGTAAGAATCTTTAACATCCATGTTAACTGGTTTCTAAATTTCTGACTATTTCACAAAACTATGTTAATTAATAAATCTTCATTGATTTTTGTTATGTTCTGGTTTAGTTTGTTAAGCATCAACAAAGAAGTTAAAGGATTAAGGAGTCACTGAGAAATTAAATGTATTCACACATCACTTTCCTTTCTCAGTACTCATCAGAATCCCAGGAATCAATCCAGCTCTTTATGAGCAAAGAGTCCTCTAGTTATCCTGTTCTATCCCTCCCAGTTTTGACAGTCACTGATAACAAACATTATTTTCTGAAAAGTAATGAAGTCCCCTAGAGACACTGAGGATTATGAGGGAGATGAGATGCTTTGACAGGATGAGACAGCACCCAGGCTTGTCTAAATTTACTAACTGGAATGACTTATTTAAATTCAAACCTCAGAGAATTCCCTACTGTCAGTTTTACATGTGTCCTATGAAAAGGCTTTCCTTGGGAATACAGTAAGACCGGTACCCAGAAATTTTTATGGAAACTCTAGTAATTTCAAATGTCTATAAACTCTACTAAATACTTTGTAACATGCACAGAATAAATTTTCAAAACTGTGTTACATCGTAAAGTTATAAAGCACCTTAAATCATTATTTCTTCCACCAAGTAACCTCCTCACCACTTCCTCCTCCAAAAAAAATTTTTTTTAAATAGAGAACTACATTTTCTGGGAACATTTCAGAGTAAGAAAAATAAATAACCTTCTACATATATCACACACAGATCTATCCTGTTATTCATAAAATTCTCAAGCTTAATTATTATTGATACAATGTCAGTCAAGTGATCAGGGAAGGCAGAAAACGGGCTTTTTCTCTTCTGTAATGGTAAGTAAAACACACACACACACACATACAGCTAATCCTCTAAGCAAGTTTATAAAGGGTTGGAAGTCAGTTAAGGAAGAGAAGGTATACAAGAAGTGAAAGGATGAAACAAAACAATGACCTTTAACAGATACCAAACGCCACCCCCTACCCCAACCCGAGGTAAGGCAGACATTATTTAACAAGAGGAGGGTATAGCATGGCAACTGGCAAAGAGACCTTCGCAACAAAGATATGCAATGAGGAAATAGATGGCATTCAGCTCTACCAACTACCCCTAATTCACAGACCTCATTTCCCTGCCCCAACCAAACTCTTCTAAAAGCTTGTTAAATTTCTGAATTACAAAATACATGAAACAACAAAAGGACATGCAAACCAAAGAGTTCTAGCATGTATCCTCCACAGCTCAAAAAAGGTCCACCCTACTGTTCAAATTCCATCCTCAAGCTAAACAGTTAAAAAGATTTCTCAAATATTAAATGGGTATCATGTAAAGCAAACACAAAAATTAGAGCTCATGCATCACTTCCTTCCCTATAGCATTACTTGCACACTATTAAATTCTAATTTTCTCCTTTTGAAAAGATTTATTTACATGTTAAAAATAAAAATTTCAGAATACAGAGATATTTTCTCTTACATCCAGACTTCCAATTCATTTCGCCAGGTAATATACAATAAATTTATATAACAAAATAAAGACACAACCCAACTTACAATAGACAAAATATAAAATTGATATTTCATTATCTTTAGTGAACAGCTAACACAATGTTTAAAAAAGCATATAAAACAGTATTCAACATCATTACTACACAAAAAAAATACAAAATAAAACTGGCATAAGATAACACACTGCAACTACTAGGATGGTTATCTTTGAGAAGAAGTGGTGGACAGTAGCTCAGTGGTATAGAATACATGTCTACGGCTCTGTGTTTAAAACCCAGCACAGAAAAGGAAGAAAGCAGGAAAAGATAGAGTCAAATGGAGGAAGGAAAGAAGGGAGGGAGGAAGGGAAGGAGGGAGGGAGAACAAGGGAAGGGAGGGGACTGTACAGCTCTTACTACAATGCTGGCAGTAACAGTGAGTGGCAGCTTATGTAGGGAACACTGCAGCATTTTCCCAAAAGGTAAACATATAGTTACTGCACTAATTACTACACAATGCTGGCGGAAATACAAAATGGTACAATCTTACTTCTAATAGTCAAAGAGTGGAAACAACCAAATGGTCACCAACTAAAGAAGAGGAAAGCAAAGTACATACTTCTATTTATATGAAATATCCAGAAATGGAATATTTAGAAAGCCTAACAGAGGCTACCTAAGATGAAAAGAATACAGCTTAGAGAACATGTAAAAATTCTCCAAAACTGGATTAAAATGATAAAAATTACATAAGTTTACAGGTGCACTAAAAACCATCAACTTGTACAATTATAATAAATGAGTGGTATGGTAAGTAAATTATAGTTCAATAAAGCTGTTCACCAAAAAAGAAAAAGATGTATATGGCAGTATGTTCCAAATCATAAACACTTAATTGATTCTCTTTTTTCTGCTATAATTTACCAATCCAAGTCACTCAGTAATTTATTTAAACTTCACAAGATAACAAATGTTCATATTATCTCCAGGTCACAGTCAGAAAACTGACACACAGAGAGCCATTGACCAACCCCAGGACTAAGACTGGAACCCTCAGCTTATTTAACTTCTAACAGCAAAACTGACAAAACCTGCATCTCTTTACAAAAAGGAATACACATTTTGCACATGGATTAATATTTTTGAATTCTGGAATTTTTAAAGGCAAAGAAATTATTTACATACGGAACAGACCAAGTTTGGTAGTATCGGAAGAAAGAATAGTTTGAGGTCTAGAGCCCTGGGTTGATAAATCTCATGTGAAAATTATGGCAAGTTAACTATAGGATCTTTAAAAGGCCCTCCCAATTTTGTTCTATGAAATGAATTTTTCCACAAAAGGGGGAGGGGGTACTTTCACAACTAATTTCCTGCAGCTTTAGTAGTATAAATAGAGAAAACTAAAGCAAATACACCAAAGGCCTTCGAGGCTGTTATTATAGGACAACAGAGAAAATAAGAGTTACAAAAGTAACATTAATTCTGTTTCCTTTTTACAACTTGAACTAAATTTATCAGGAATACTTTTAACTATACTCCCAAGAAACTACCTAATAATCTATCCTGAATTTCTAAAAATCATAGCACTACCAATGACAGGAATGTTGCTGTCCTGACTTCTTTCAATTAAAGGACAAAGTTGATAGTGCTTTTGTTATTTTCATGGGCAACACTTTACCACCCCTTTGTGCCTTTAAATGCTACCTTTCCACAAGAGAAAATAATTTCCTATGGCCCCATTTTAAGAAGTTACATATGTACTAAAGTTCCAGATAATTCCAAGCCAAGAAATAAAACTTAAACATACTTAACTACACTATCATTACGTGCTGCACAATAACAACTGCTTTAAAGATGTCTGGTAAGTATGTCTTCAAATCACTATCCTGTGGCATAGTTTACAAAACTGAAAATATTAAAATTAACCATTATAGGTTGAGTTTAACTCAGTCTGCAACTTGCAGGTCACATGTGACTGAACCAAAAGAAACTGTAAAAAGCAGAACCAAAGAATTAGGCTGTGCTCTGCCTAAGTATCTCACAAAGGGACATTTATTATCATTGCTGATCTAAGTAGGTGTTTTCCTTCTCCTGTGCTAAAATTCAGGCTTTAGGACTCTGAGTCACTTTGACTCAGCGAAGTCATAAGGCCACAGACTGGACACGACAGCATGCTATGTAATGAATGACATACAGTGTTTCTGAAGCATTATGAGTGTTGATAAAGGTCGGGCCCAGTGGTGTATGCTTTGAATCCTAGTACTTGATGGGAAAAGACAAGAGGATCTCTGTGAGTCCAAGGCCAGCCTGGTCTACAGAACAAGCTTCAAGACAGCCGGGGCTACACAGACAGACCCTATCTTGAAAGAAAGAAAGGCAGGAAGGCAGGAAAGGAAGGCAGGAAGGCAGGAAGGCAGGAAGGCAGGAAGGCAGGAAGGCAGGAAGGCAGGAAGGCAGGAAGGCAGGAAGGAAGGAAGGAAGGAAAGAAGGAAGGAAGGAAGGAGGAATGGAGGGAGGGAGGAAGAAGGAAGAAAGAAAGGAAGGGAGGAAAGGAGGAAGGGAGGGAGGGAGGGAAGGTAGGTAGGGAGGTAGGTAGGTATTTATAAAACTTATAGGAACCAAATGGATACTACTTATTTATTTCTCTTTCCTCCATAATCCATGGATACTACTTATTTATTTATTTCCCATTCCATAATCCATAAAGAACTTTCAAAAGAAGAAATTTCTCACAAACACAAAAAAGTTGTACAACTGTATTTATTCTTAAAACTTTCTACTTTTAACTACATTTTTAACAGTAAATGTTAATAAATATCCAGTCTACCTACAGATACATGGCTAAGTTTTTATAATGTACTAAAAGAATGATGTTTCTGTGTCTCTTACCCATTAAAGAATGCATGATGCACATAGCACATGACTGTGTCTTACTATGACAATTGAGCCAGAAAACTATGTTTCTAACAGCATTTTATTACACCCTATATCTATAAATAAATGTGTTATATACCTAGGAGGCTGAGGTCAAGGCCCAGTTGATAAAATACTTACACCTAAGCATGAGAAGCTTAGTTCTGGCTGTGGCACCCATGTGAAAATCAGGGCATGGAAGCATGCACCTGTAATCCCAGCACTGGGAAGGCAGGGAAGAGAGTATTTTGAGCTTTTGAGTCAGCCAATCTAGCCAAATGAGTGAGCAAGCTCAGTGACAAACCCTCTCAAAAGAGTAAAGTGGAATTCTGAAGAGATAGCCTGGTGGAAAAAGTACTTGCTGTTACAAGCATGAAGACCTGGTTTCAGAATCTTAGCACTCATGTATAAGCCAGGCACTGCCGAACTCAGCTTTAACCTCTGCCCCAGGTCAACAGTGGTGGGAAAGACATGAAGACAGGAGTATTACCAGGTGGACAAACAGCATAGTTCCAGGTTCAGTGAGAAATCCTGTCTCAAGAGACTTACGTGGAAAGTAATAAAACAAACCAGACATCCTCCTCTAGCCTCCACATGGTCACATAAACACACATGTGCGCACACATACCACACAAACACACACTAAATAAATAAACAAATATGGAGTCAGCAGATGGCTTAGCAGTTAAGAGCACTGTTTGCTTTTCCAGAGGTTCTGAGTTCAGTTCCCAGCACCCACATGGTGGTTCACAGACATCTATAATGGGATCTGATGCTCTCTTCTGTCATGCAGGCATACATGCAAATAGAGTGCTCATATGTGTAAATAAATAAATCTTTAAAAAAAAATATGGTGAAGTGTGATTAAACAAGACACAATGTCAACTTCTAGGCTCCTCACATAAACACATGTGCATGCTTATTTGCACACACACACACACAGACACACATACACACTCACACAGTTTGAGGACTATCATCTCAACTAAACAGCTACTGGAAGGAAGGAATCACATCTTCTTCCTCCTAGAACAGGATACAGGAAACAAAGATAAGTCAGGCTCTGGAGGCATACCTGAGTTTCAAATCCAAGTTCCACTACCAGTTTAGTAACCTTGAACAAGATACTCAACTTTTATATAGCTCTGTTTTTTCATCATAAAGAGTTTAAACGAATCTATCATTTGACCAAGTTCATTTACCATACATGTAGAAAGAGAAATCTTTACTGTATGTAAATGTGTGTAGATATACACACACAAGTATATAAAGTGCTACCATCAAAATAAACACTTCTGCTTCTACAGTATGTTTTCTTAAAAAGTATTCAATAAATGAGATGAACAGCTGGCCTTCCAATATTGCTCCAGATCCTAGATATGGCCTTACTGTAAACAGGACAGAGATGAAAACATGTTCTTCATTTTCTCTTCCATGTGCATTTTATTCCCAAAGCCAATGAACTAAACTTATAATTTGAATAAAATAGAATTAACAGTAAATCATAAGAAATTGAAAAAATGGGTTAGGACAAACAGATCTGCTTTGTCTTGCAAATCGGCAGCCATATAAATGGGATGTCAACTACACCCAAGTTTTTAAAGTGCTAAGAAACTTCACATTTTCCCTTCCTTCCTATGTTTTTAAATTAAGGCCAATTTTAGAATAAGTGACATCTGGAAAAGGGCTATGAGAGTGGACAAGGAAATGAGGATCAGAGGCAAGCTGTACACATGGCTTGTCTGTATTTCCTCATTTCAACAGGAACTGAGTAGTTTTTAGAAGCATTACAGTGCTTACCCAAACAACAGGATTTATACAGTATAAATAAGTTTCACTCTTAGGAGAAGCTAAAAACTAAATATTAGCTGTAATTATATTTAGCCTGGCTTCAAGTATCTAAAGCTCTAGTTGATTCTTATATCAAAAACAGATTATCCAGACGGCACATGCTGGTGAGGATGCAGAGCAAGAACACCCCTCCACTGTTGGTGGGAGTGCAAATTCGCACAACTATTGTGGATATCAATCTGGAGGTTTCTCAGAAAACTGGGAATAGATCCACCTCAAGAACCAGCTATAGGGGCTGTAGACATGGCTCAGCAGATAAGAACACTCTCTGCATTTCCAGAGGTCCTGAGTTCAATTCCCAGCAACCACATGGTGGCTCACAACCACCTGTACTGAAATCTGATGCCCTCTTCTAGAATGTATGTGTACATGTAGATAGAGCACTCATACATAAAATAAATAAAATTAAAAAAAAAAACCAACTATACCACTCCTAGGCATATACCCAAAAGATGCTTCACCATACCAACAAGGACACTTGCTCAGCTATGTTCATAGGAGCTTTATTTATAATAGCCAAAAACTGGAAACAACCTAGATGTCCCTCAACCTGAAGAATGGATAAAGAAAATGTGGTACATTTACACAATGGAATACTACTCAGCAATTAAAAACAAAGACATCTTACAGTTTACAGACAAAGGGATGGAACTAGAAAAGATCATCTTGAGTAAGGTAACCCAGACCCAGAAAGCCACACGTTATACACTCACTTATAAGTGGATATTAGGCATAAAGCACAGGATAAACATGCTACAATCCACGGACCCAAAGAAGCCACGGAGGACCCAAGGGAAGATGCTGAACTTTACTCAGAAGAGGAAATAAAATAGACCTGTGAAGTAGAGGGAGGGAGGAACTGGGTGGGACGGTAACAGGGGTGGTGAGCAGGTATTTGGAGAGAAGGTGATGAGAACCAGGAGAGAGAACAGAAATTGGTGTGGGAGGGGAGGGGTCATTTCTGGGGCAGGGAAGGTTCCTGAGAGTCCATGGGGGTGATCCCAGCTAAGACTTCTAGAAACAGGGATTAAGGAGCCTGAAGTAGCCACCTCCTGTAGCCAGGTGGGACTTCTAGTAGAGGGAGGAAGATACCACCCATAAAGCCTTAGACCCAAAATTTGCCTTAAGAAGTGTAGGAGTAAAGATGGAGCAGAGATACTGAGGGAATGGCAACCAAATGACTGACCCAACTTGAGACCCAACCCATGGGAGAAAGCGAATTCATGACACTATTAATGATACTCTGCTATGATTGCAGACAGGAGCATAACTCCTCTGAGAGGCTTCCATTCAGCAACTGATAGAAACAGATGCAGAGACCCACAGACAAACAACAGGCTGAGCTCTGGGAGTTCTGCAGAAGAGTGGAAGGAAGAATAGAGGGAACCAGAGGTGTCAAGACACCACAAGAAGACCTAAAAAGTCACCTAAACTGGGCCCTTGGGGACTCACAGAGACTGAACATCCAACCAAAGAGCATGCATGGGCTGGACTTATACCCTCTGCACATATATAGCAAAACTACAGCATTCGTCAACAGGTTAGTGCCTTGGCGATGTTGAGTAGGAGCTATCTCCGACTCTGTTGCCTGCCACTGGATCCCTTCCCCCTAGCTGGGCTGCCCTGTCAGGCCCCAGTGGGAGAAGATGTAGTCATTTCTGCTGCTATGAGGTGCCAGGGTGAGTTGATACCCATTGGGAACCTCTCCTTCTCTGAGAAAAAGGAGAGCGAGGAGAATGGAAGGAAGGACTGGGAGGAGAAGCAGCAGGGGTCTGGGATCAGGCTGTAAAGAGATTAAATTAATAAATAAATAAATAAATAAAAGACATATATACTTATTTTGCCTGTCTACAAAGACCTCTTAATTGAACCACCTTAAATAGAAAAGCAATATATGTAATCTGTTGGAGCGTCTCTAACAGGAGTCATAAACCTTAGTACACACCTCATCTGTCAAAATACAGTGATTTAACACAGCACTTAGAAAGTCTGATTAGAGGAAGAGGGGAAATTCCAGGGATTCTTCATTATTAGTAGGTGTGGCAGCTAACTTTTTTAGTGATCTGAAAGAATTATTTTGGAAAATTATGGTCAACAGCTGAAACTGGCACCATGTTATATCTACTTATGCTGAAATCCTAGTACTCTCCATCCACAGACTACAGAATACTTAGCATCACCATGAGCCTGTGGTTGGCTTGCTTAAGAACTAAAATTAATTATTAAAAAAAAAAATGGGTCTGGAGAGATGGCTCAGTGGTAAAGAGCACTGGCTGCTCTTCCAAATGGACCCGGGTTCAATTCCCAGCACCCACATGGCAGCTCACAACTGTCTGTACCACCAATTCCAAGGAATCTGACACCTTCACACATAAAATAAAATAAATTATTTTAAAAAAAGAGCTAAAATTAAATTTAAATAGAATCTTCAAATATAGCTTGTGAACAAAAATATAAAAGTATTACTGGTTCATTTTTTTGAAGAACAACTGGATTATAAAATTTGAAAATCAAAATCATTATATTTTCTGTTTTAACATTTCATGTAATATGTAAAACATACCCAGAAAAAATCAAAACAAAATATTCTCTGGTTCTGAAAACCCTGGTTCTTTGACATTTATCTTTCATATACACAGAGATTTGCCTCTAACAGACAGTATAGTCAGTTCACAAACTAGTCTTTTTATTATCCTACTCCAGCATTTTAATTAGGATTCCTATAGGATAGCATGGATAAATACCCTTTTGTGCTGTTTTTTATATATAATCATCACTGCTCTTCATTACTAAATACCTGAAAATATCCATATGACCTCTGTTTTTCTGAAAGAAACATAGTGACAGCACGCAGAGTCAATTTCTTTCTGACTTAATGGACCTCCCCAAAGTCTATGTCAGCTTAGTGCTAGCTTTGTAAGAAAGACGAACAAGCTTGTATTTGTCTTATTTTCCCCTCAAATCAGAAGCCAGGTTGCCGATAAAGCACATATCTTCATATTTGCTTAACATTTCAAACTAATTCTGTTGAACATTTTATGAATGAAGCTGGTGGCACATTCAGCCATTATCTAGCAGTAACAACAGGAGTCAGCTCCAGGAACTCCATGCTCTTTTGAGAAAACTCAGGGTGCCCTTTGTCTTCAAGGTACAGAGACCCATAAATACAAAAGAGGCAGTCTAATAACGACTTAGTCCTATAAAAGGGCTTGGCTTTTAGATATCTATCTCCAAAAGCTGCCACAGAAACCCAGAAAACAAAACCAGCCTCAACGAGGAGAAATCCAAAAATGAAGTAAATGGGAATAAAAAATGCTAAATAAAAGGGCGGAAAGTAGGACCAAGTTTGTTTGGTTTGCTAGTACTGGTTTTTATTTTTCAATTATTTGTTCTTATTTTTGTTTTCAGTTATACACAAAGTTATACAAACCAGGTAGAGAGAAGTTTGGGCTCTAGAGAGAAAGACTGACAGCATAAGATGCAAAGAGAAAGCAGAGCTATGAGCTTTCTGCTAGTAAAGAATAGAATGGAAAATGGTAAGTCTCAATTTAGTAACCAATATTGTATCTACTTCACAAAATTGTTATAAAGAACCTCAAAAAAATGCCTATCATGATTTCATGTATTATATAAACCTAAGCTCCTGTTCTTGTAAACTCAATATATAGTTTTCATTAAAAAGGAAACCAAAAAAATAAAAAAACAAAAAACAGGAAATTAGAGCAGGCAGTAAAATTTTATTCACAAAAAACTCTGAAGGTAAGCTTAGTTGTAAACATATTAAAATGAATAGAATTCCCTTTTTATTAGCAATATTTAAAACAGCAAAGGAAAAAGACACATGTACAATAAATAGAAGGCAAGAGGTCAGACAATGGAACATTATATAACAGAAATCTAAGAAAACTTATAGAAGCTCAGAGAACAGAACATTTCTTTTAGCCATGGGCAGGGGGTTGGGAGGAACAAGCAAAGAGACATCAAAAACACTTTTAAGGACTAAACGTGTATCCCCATAGCATAGTGTGAGGCTATCCCCCTGAACCCTCAATTCAATCCCCAGCACCAAAGAAAGAAAGAATAAGGCTTGAAGTAAAATGTCTGATTTACACGGGGTTATGATGGATGAAATATACAATTCTCTAAAAAGAAATGCTTCCAGTTCACCAGTGGAAGACTGTGCCTGCAAACATTACTCTGAAACTATTTATTCACTGTTAAGCCAGAAGTTACACTTGATGGATCTCCCTATACTACCCCACATCTCCTGCCCCCATCCATTTCTTTACCAAGTCTTCCTAATTTTAATCTTCTAAATATCTTACAAATTTATTTTTGCTGAATGGTGGTGGCACACACCATTAATCCCAGCACTCAGGAGTCAGAAGCAGGTAGACCTCTGGGAGTTCAAAGCCAGCCTGGTGTAGAGTGAGTTCCATGATAGCCATGACAGCCAAGGCTATATAAAGAGAAGCCCTGTCTCGATAAACCATAAACTATTTAGTTCTCTCTTCATCATTTCCTTGACCCAAATTACCATTATCTCTTACCTGAACAGCCTTCAGACTGGTTTTCCACACTATATCACCATCACCTTCTAGATCCACATCTTTGACACAAGTTTTTCTCTAGCCTTACTTTAAACTATTTGCCCTCCTAACATTTGTGTTTCAAACATTCTCGCCTTCATAACAATCCTTAAAGTCACCATGCTCACTGAGAACCTCTATACAGACTATCCTTTCAACCTAGGCCTTCACCTGCTAATTTCCTTCACCTAAGTAGTAACAGCTATTCAGCCTTTAAGACTGTGCTATATAACTTTCTCATTAAGGCCTTTCCTACTGTCTTACACTAAATTTGATCATTTTAGGTTTGCATTCTTGAAGAATCATGTGCCTCCTTTTAAAGTGCTTATTAAAGTTACAATTTTATGTTTATGTTCTGTTTATCTGATTGTGAATATCTGACTAAACAAAAACTCCTTGATCATGCCTAGGCCCATAAATAATTTTGCCTTAGATCAGACCTACCAACATACCTATTATTACTTAAAGACTTCCTTTTCATGAAAATATATATAATAAGCCAATAAACACAGCATTAATCAATGTCCTACCTGTGGTACAACACCTGTCTTGGAGACTCCACGTGGTTCCCTCGCCAGGTCCCTCCGTTCTAACCTCCTAGCCTCTGTTTAGAAAACCGCCCTCTTCTAAGAGAACAGTATTATTCACAGGCTGTTAGTAAGGAACCTGAGAAGTGCAGCTTAATCCCAGAAGCACTGACTTGATTTGCTGAAAGATAGCAATTTTTAAGATGGGAGAAAGCACTTCAATAGTTATTCAAGTCAAATACAAATTCCAATTTTAATTATACAATTTACAAAAAGAGATACAGGAAAAAAAGAGAGAGGTTACAGTACTCTGTACCCCAGAGGTAGAACCATAGCTGTATATTTTCACTCATGCCATTTTTATGTGAATTCTAGGGATCACTCTCATGTCCTAATGCTTACAAAACAAGTACTTTGCCAACTAAGTGTTCTCTCCAACCCTTAGAAGATACTTCTTTAAAAAATAAAAAATAAAACAAGACACAGATTATGGATCACATACCTAATAAACTATGTCCAAGATATACGAAGAAGCCACACAATTCATGTATTCAGATTTAAATGTCACTAAAGATATATAAATGCCTCATAAAGCACATGAAGTGTTCAATAGTATTCATCTTTAGGGAAATGCAAACTAAAACCACAATGGATATTGCCATACCTCTTGAATGCTAAAACTAACAACACAATATGTTAGAAAGCCATAGATGTTTGTTTTCATACAATATATTCTGATTATGGTTTTCCCTGCACCAAGTCCTCTTAGCTCCTTCCCAACTCCCCACCCACCCAATCCATACCTTTTCTTTCTTTTTCTCATTGGAACACAAACGATTCCCTGAACTCTGAAGGGAAGGACTTAATGACATCACATTTAGGATGGAATATTCCATAGTTTCTCATTCTCTGCATACTGTCTCATTGTCAATATCTTTTTGTTCCCATCTGCTATAGGAGGAAGCTTCTCTGATAATGGCTGAAGACAATGATCTATAGATCTGAGTATAGCAGAATATCATTAGGACTCATTTAATTACTGTATTGCTTCAAAGAAGTGGTTCTCAATCTTTCTAATGCTGCAACAATAAAATTATTTCATTGCTACTTCATAACTATAATTTTGCCACTGTTATGAATCATAATGTAAATACTTGATATACAGGATATCTACTATGCAACCCCAAAGAGGTCACGACTCACAGGTTGAGAACCACTGCTTTAGAAGAACAGTGGTACTTGGTTTTGTCTAGGTCCTTAAAATATGCAGTCTCAGGTTCTTGGTCAGCCAAGCAGCAATGAGTATGGGTCCCATTGCATGGAGTGAACCTCAAATCTAATCATATCTTGGCTAGTTACTCCCACAAGCTGTGTACCATTACTGTATCAGCATTATCCTCCTGGTAGTTTGCCACTGTAAAATGAAGGGCTGGTAGCTAGACTGGCATTTACCTTTCTCCTCTGGTAGCACACAGAGTAACATGAACACTAGTCAGTATGAGTAAAGGCTCTAGGTAGGCCCCAACTCAACTTCTCCATGTTCAGTAAGTTGTGTAGGTGTGTGGGAGTCTACTAGATAGAGTTGAAGTCTGACATTTACAATAGTGCTCAGTCTATAATGATAAACTCTTCTCTCTCTCCCTAATCTAGAAACCCCATATCCTTTAAGAAGCTTCACATAGCCCTCAGGGAAAATTACAGGTTGGACCCTTTCCGGATAAGAAAACCTGTTTAATAAGCATCTGGGACTACTCACCCTATGCTAATAAGATGTCCTGGTATCTTGACTTTCCACCAATGACCTTTGACTTTACCTGGATATTTTCCCCCATCCATAGGATAATTAAGAGTTTTGTTCTCTTTCTTGTCATATGACTGTGCTACTGCATATAAAGGAGGTACTGAACCACAGCATGCAAATCAAGTATCCCCAGCACCTCTAGCCCCAGCAAATCAAACACATTCACTCCCATTACCCAGAGTTTATAAATCCCTGGTTTCACACAAAATAAAGGGGCAACACGCTGCATTGCTCTATGATACCATCAGCCTTCTCATTTATTCTGGGGGAGGGAGGGCTTCCCTCTACTGCAGAAACTCACCACTTAACTCCCGGGGCTTGGCTGGGAGCCTGCTGGACCTCCAAGAGCTGGATGACTGCTGGGGAAGGAAGTACCCTGCCCCACGGATCTTGTACCCACCTTCTGGCCTGCTGGGCCAGCACCTCACCTGGCCTACCTTCGAGCCCACTGGGCCTCAGCCTCCCCAGTTTTGTGTTTCAGCTGCAAGCCAATCAGACATGGGCTTTTGTTCTGCTATGCTTAGACAGCATCTTAACCAAGGAGCTTTAATACTTTGGTATCATTACAGGCTTCTGGAACTCCCAAATTTCTACTGCCTCTGACACCAGCAATCTCATTTAAAAGAGCTACCTATAACACCCAGGTAGAAAACTCACTTCACCTCCCAGGAGTCTCTCCCTAAAGCTCTCTAGCAGTTACTGAGAGAAATGAAACCCTGATCCCTGGTCACTGTTTTTCTTCTGAAAGCCGTGTCCCAGACTTCCACCAAGTAGAGAATGACATAGGTGTTGTCTTTAGCAACAGGGCCTAACCATCAGTTTGGGGAGAGCACGGAATAGCCTTTACAATAGCATACCCTATTTGGGGGTATCCAAAGAGCACCTTTCAAGAGCAATTCGATTATATATAACTCATCCCCAGAATTGGAGGTTTTATTTGGTGACAATAAAAGTCCTAGTCAGGACTTTGTCTCCCTTGTTATTTGGTGATTTCATTTAGATTTACTTATTTCTTTTGCATGTGTAGCTTCTACTGAATTCGGTTTTCATATACCTTTCAAATGGCCCTTAGTTTTAGCTGTCCCTTCCTGTATTCCCTCCCTTACCTAAATCTCTTCATTTGATCCTCCCACTCTAGTTCTGCTTCTATTTCCCCTGCTCAGGGAGATTTATCGTGTCTCCCCCCACCCCCACCCCTGTCCCTTACTCTTTACCTAACTTCAGATATTATATGTAGCCTGCTTATTAAAAACTTACAGTTAACATCCACATAAAAGTGAATATATACATATTTTGGAGTCTGGATTACCTCACTCAGGATATTTTTTTTTTCCTAGCTCCATCCATTTATCTGTGAATTTCATGATCTTCTTTTTTTGACAGCTGAATAATATTGCACTAAGTAAATGCATAACAATTTTCTTTATCTACTCTTCCACTGACAGACAACTGGACTGCTTTCAGTTTCTGGCTATACTGAATAAAGAAGCAATGAACATGGCTGAACAAATGCCTCTGTAGGATATAGAGTCCTTTGGCTATATTTCCAAAAGTGGTGTAGCTCAATCTTCAGATAGATCTATTTCCTCCTTCCTACAGTGGCTGTTCCAGTTTGCACTCCCATCAGCATGAATGAGTGTCCCCCTTACTCCACATTCTCATAACCATAAACTGCCATTTTTTTTTAATCTTGGTCATTATGATTGGTATAATATGAAATCTCAAAGCAGTTTTGATTTGCATTTCCCTGATGACTAAGGATGTTGAACATCTGAGTGTGTCTCAGCTATCTTTGTTTCATATTTTGAGAATTCTGTTTAGATCTGTACATCATTTTTAATTGGGTTTTCTTGAGGTCTAGTTTTTTTTAGTTCTTTAGGTATTAGACCTCTACTGGATATGTAGCTGGTAAAAATTCTTTCCCATTCTGTATCCTGCCACTTTGTCCAAATAATGGTGTCACCTGCCATAAAGAAGCTTTCAGTTTCTTGAGATCCTGCTTGTTATTGTTCTTGGAGACTATACTATTGGTGCTTTGCTCATAAAGTCTCTTCCTATGCCAGTGAGTTCAAGACTATTACTCACTACTTTCTACCTGATACAGTGTATCTGGACTTATGTTAAAGTCTTTAATCCATATGAAGTTGAGTTTCGTGCAGGGTGTTAAGTATGGAACTATTTGCATTCTACTACATGCAACTATTGCATTCTACTACCCAGTTTGACCAGCACCATGTGTTAAAGATACTATCTTGTTCTGGCTTCTTTATCAAAAATCAGGTACCCAGAGTTGTAGGAACTGGCATCTGGGTCTTCAATTCAAGTTCATTGATCAACATGTCTGTTTCTATGCCAATACCATGCTGGTTTTGTTACTATAGCTCTGTAATACAATTTGAACTCTGGGATGGTGATACTTTCAGCAGTTCTTTTTTCATTCAGGATTGTTTTCACTGGCCTAAATTTCCTGTGTTTCCATATAAAGCTGAAGATAGTCCTTTCAAGATCTGTAAAGAATTGTGTTAAAATTTGATGGGGCCTGCTTTGAACTTGTATATTGCTTCTAGTGGGATGCCCATTTTTATTATGTTAATCCTAACAATCCATGAACATAAGAGCTCTTTCCATCTTCTGATATTTTCTTTAATTTCTTTCTTTAAAAAAATTAGTTTTGCTTATTTATTTTTTTAATTTTATTTATATATCTATTTATTACAATTTATTCACTATCTATCCCCACTGCAGGCCCCTTCCTTGTCTCCCCCCAGAACCTTCTCTCCCTCCCTCTTCTCTCTCTATGTCCTTTCCCTAGTCCCCTGATAGGGAGGACCTCCTCCCCTTCTATCTGACCCTAGCTTATCAGGTCTTATCAAGGCTGGCTGCATCATCTTCCTCTGTGGCCTTACATGGCTGCACCCCC
The DNA here is from genome assembly GCF_030254825.1 of Meriones unguiculatus. Taxonomy (NCBI): domain Eukaryota; kingdom Metazoa; phylum Chordata; class Mammalia; order Rodentia; family Muridae; genus Meriones; species Meriones unguiculatus. Next base: position 78,672,754 of record NC_083359.1, read on the forward strand.
CAGGAGGAGGTGATCAAAGAGCCAGCCACTGAGTTCATGTCAGACAGTCCCTGTACCCCTTACTAGGTAACCCACTTGGAAATTGAACAGCCAATGGGCTTCCTTTGAACAGGGCATCTAGTCCCTCTCCATGCATGGTCCTTGGTTAGAGTATTGGGCTCTGCAAGTCCCCAAGTTTTTATCATATAAATCTTTCACTGGCTTGGTTAGAGTTATCCCCAAGATATTTTACATTATTTGAGGCTATTGTGAAAGGTGTTATTTCCCTGATTTCTTTCTTAATCCATTTGTCATCTGTATATAGGAGAACTACTGATTTTTGTGTGATGATTTTGTATCCTGCTACTTTGCTAATAGTGTTTATTAGCTATAGAAGTTTCCTGATTTTTAGGGTCACTTACGTATACTACTATATCATCTACAAATAAAGATACTTTGACTTCTTCCTTTCCTTCTTGAATCTCCTTCAGTTGTCTTATTGCTCTAGTAAAAATTTTTTGAGTACTGTAGTGAATAGTTATGGAAAACTTTGTCTTATTCCTGGTTTTAGTAGAAATGCTTAGGTCTTCTCTCTGTATAGGTTGCTATTGGCTGCGGGCTTGCTATAAATCACCTCTATCGTGTTGATGTGTGTCCCTTGTACCCCTCGTCTTTCTAGAACTTATATCATGAGGGGAGAGATAGATTTTTCTACATCTAGTAAGATCAATATGTATGCTTTTGTCTTCCAATCTGTTTATATGGTGTACTGATCCATTTACATAGTCTGGACCATCCCTGAGTCTCTGTGATGAAGCCTACTTGATCATGATGGATCATCATTTTTAGATATTCTTGGATTCTGTCTGCGAGTATTTTATTAAAAAATTTTGCACCTATGTCCATAAGGGAAATTATTCTGAAATTTTCTTTCTTCATTGCATCTTTTTATGGTTTAGGTATCAGAGTAACTATGGCCTTGTACAAAGAATTGTGCAATGTTCCTGCTTATATTTTATAAAATAATCTGAAGAGTAATAGCACCAATTCTTTGAAACTGGTAAAATTCTACAATAACATCATCTGGCTTTGGGTTTTTTGTTTGTGTGTTTGTTTTTGGTTGGAAGACTTTTAATTAATTACTGCTTCTATTTTAATATGGATTATAGGACTGTTTAAATTGCTTATCAGATCTTGATTAAACTTTGGTAGGTGGTATAAACCAAAATAATTACTCATTTCTTTTAGATTTCCCAATTTGGTGGAGTACAGGTTATTAATGTATGTCTTTATGATTCTCCAGATTTCTACAGTGTCTGCTGTTATGTCCCACTTTTTGTCTCTAATTTTGTTATTTTGGATCTTCCCTTTCTGTCTTTCAGTTAATTTTCAAAATGGTTGGTCAATCTTACTGATTTTCTCAAAGAACTTTGTTTCATTGATAATTTGTATTTTTGTTTGTTGTTTCTATTTTATTGACTTCAGCCCTGAATTTGATTATTTCTTGCCATCTACTCCATTTGGGTGTGATTTCTTTTTGTTCTTAGAGCATTTAGGTGTGCTCTTAAGTTACTAATATGAGATCAGTCCTTTTTTTTTTTTAATGTAGGCACTTACTGCTATGAACTTGCCTCTTAGAACAGCCTTCACTATGTCCCTTAAGTTTTGAGTATGTTGTGGTTTCATTTCTAGTCAATCTTAAAATAATGTTATAATTTCTTTCCTAATTTCTGTCTTGACCCATTTTTCATTTAGTAGTGAGTTGTTCAATTTCCATGAGTTTGTAAGTTTCTGTTGATATCTAGCTTTAATCCATGGTGGTTAGATAGGTTGCAGGGTGTTATTTCAATTTTCTTTTATCTGTTGGGACTTGCTTTGTGTCCAAGTATGTGGTCAATTTTGGACAAAGTTCCATGAGCTGCTGAAAAGGGTATATTATTTTGTGCTTGGGCAAAATGTTCTGTAAATAACTGTTAAATCCATTTGATTTATTACATCATTTAGCTATAGCATTTCTCTGGATTTTAGATTTTCACTGGATGATCTATCTACTGATGACAGTTGGGTATTGAAGTCTCCTTCTATCACTGTGTGAAGGACAATACAGGAATTAAGCGATAGTAGTGTTACTGTTAGAAACCTGGTACCCTTTTGTTTGGTGCAAATTTAGAAGCAACCCGAAACTAAGCATAAGAGATAACAAAAGACAGCATTATGGTGAGTATATATATTGTCCTTTTCGGTCTATTCTGTTCAGTTTTGATTTGAAACATACTCTGTCTGTATTAAAATGGCTGTACCAGCTTAGTTCTTGGGTCCATTTGCTTAGAATATCTTAGTCCATCCTTTTGCCCTGATGTGATTACTATCCCTGATGTTAAGATATTTTTCTTGGATACAGCAGAAGAATGAATCCTGTTTTTGATCTGGGGAAGTGAGACAGTTGGTTTTATCAATTAGCAGTGTTTATTTATTCCTGCAATTTTCTTGTTATAGTGTGATTTCCTCCCCTCTCCCCACCCCTACATACATACACAGACCTAGAGCTGGATTTACAGATAGCTTAAAGATGATTTCATCATAGATGTCATTTTATTTTGTTTTGTTTTTCTCCCCCTATTGTGATTGAAAGTTTTGCTGGGTATAGGAGTCTAGGCTGGCATCTGTGATCTCAAGAATGTTTATAAAACATTCTTCCAGGCCCTTCTGGCTTTTACAGTCTCTACTGAAAAGTTACATCTGCCTTTATATTCTCCTTGGTCTTTTTCCCTTGAGATTTAAATATTCTTTTTATAGTTGCTGTTCTGTATGTTTAGTGTTTGATTATTTGTTGTGGGGAATTTTTATGGTTCAGTCTATTTGGTGTTCTGTATGCTTCTTGTACCTTCACAAGCACTTCCTTTTTTTAAGTTAGGGAAATTTTCTTCTATGATTTTGTTGTGCCTTTAACCTGCTTCTCCTTCCTCTATTATTCCTCTATTATTTACAGATTTGGTCTTTTCATGTTGTTGCAGATTTCCTGAATGTTTTATTCCTAGATTTTCTTGTATTTAACATTTTCTTTTACTGATTTGACAAAATTGATTTCTTCTTTCTTGTCTGCAATGCCTAAGATTCTCTCTTCCATCTCTTATATTCTGTCAGTGAAGCTTACCTCTAAGATTTTTGTTTAACTTCCACAATTTTTCATTTCCAGTTTCCCCTTAGTTTGAATTTTCTTTAGTGATTCTATTTCTACTTTCATGTCTTGAACTGTTTTCTTCCCTTCATTCCACTGTATTTTCATAGATTGCATTAATGGGTATGTTCGTTTCCTCTTTAAGGACCTTGAGCTTCTTTCAAATGGCTACTTTAAAGTCCCTGTCTTGTATTTCAGCTATATTGTATTTCTCAGGGCCTACTGTAGTAGGCTTGCTGGGTCTAATGGAGGCACATTGGTTAATATTGATTGTGTTTCTGTGCTGGTGTCTAGGGATCTAGGTACTGACATCTGGTCTGATTTTTGGTGGATAGGTTTTCTGTTCCTTGGTTTCTGTTACCTTCTGATTGGCTAGTACAGAGTGTATCTGAATCCCTGCCAGGCTAGTCCCTGGGGGTTCCAGGTAGAATATATTTCTAGAGTTGCAGGCTGACACACACAAAAAAAAAATGGGAATGGGCTAGAATTGGGAATTGGGAGGAAGGGGAGTGCTAAAAGGGTCCATGGGATGAAGAAAAGCTGGATATGACGTAAAGTTTGGCAAAGTACCCAGGGAGCTGGGTCAGAGAGGGAGGACAGATCTCTCCAAGTAGTCTGCTCCAAGGGCTGAGGATGAGACTGGGAAATGGAAATTGGAGGACAGGAAGAAGAGTCAGATGTTTCCTTCTTGATTGTACGGATGGTCATTTACATATTTCAAAACACATTTCTATACTTTAAAATATGCGTGCTTTGTTCTATCAATTTCATCTTATTAAATGCTTTTTGAAACTCAAATTAATCAGAATGTTAGATTTTTAATTTACTCCCCACTCCTGAACTGGCCACAGTTAATACGAAGACAAACACAACTCACAGTCTTTAAGATTTTATACTTCTGTCACACCTGCATAATCTTTTTGAAAAATAATTCACTAGGATATGCATAAAGCACTTAGCACTGCATCCAGTTCGTAATGAACACTCCACAGTATTTCATACCATCATCATGCTCATGCTCATGCTTGTGACTGTGATTAGAGAATAGATTAATACATAATTTGAAATTTGAAAAATCTGACACTTTGAAAATCGGCAGTGTCTACTAAAAATTCATGCAAAAGGAGCAAATAGACAATTTCTCCAAAGACAACACAAAATGATGAACGCTCATGAGAAATGCTCAACATTGGTAATAATCAGAGAAATATAAATCAAAACTGCTTCAAGATGGCTATTATCAAAAAGAAAAGGAGAAGATCTAAGAGCTGCCAATGGCAGGGAGAAACTAGAAGCCTTGTGCACTGCTGAGAAGACTTTTAAAGGGCAGCTAAAAGGCGGCAGTTTCTTAAAAGCTTCAGAACCACCACAAATCTAAGCTAGGGTACTCAGGTCTACTTCTAGATGTACCCACAAAATGGAAAGATGAGAATCATCTTGTCATAGGGTCACCATTTAAGAATGGAAAGCTGAGCCAGGGGTGGTGCACACACCTGTAATCCCAGCACTCAGGAGGCAGAGGCAGGCAGATCTCTGTGAATTTAAAGCCAGCCTGGTCAACAAAGTGAATCCAGGACAGCCAGGGGTCTATTACACAGAGAAACCCTGTCTCAGGAAAAAAAAAAAAAAAAAAAGCACAAAACAGGCAAAAAAAAAAAAAAAAAAAAAAAGATGGAAAGCTGATAATCAAACAGATATTTGTATACCAAAGCTCATAACAGTATTACTCACAGTAACTAACAGTAACTAAAAGGTGAACAGAACTGAAGTCCATCAACAGATAAAAGGAAAAGCAAAATGCAGGATATGTAATGGAATATCATTCAGTCATAATAAAGAATAAAAATTTTAATAAATAGTGAATAAGGCTTAATGACATACTTAGTAAACACAACAAAGAAAACAAATACTGTATAATTTTATGGATATGTGAGGTATATAAAACAGGTAAATTCACTGACACAAACACTAGAACAGAGATTAACAGCAGCTGGGGTGAAGATGTGTAAGGCAGAGTCATTATTTAATGGTACAGAATTTTTGCTGAAGATCAGGAAAAGATTTTAAGTGTTTACTGACGGTGTGGTGATTATACAATTTGGGCATTTTGATATCACTAAATTGTACTAAAAGATTAAGTTTTTTAATGTGTATCTCATGGTAAAAATGAATTAATGCAGAAGAATGTGTGACTCTGGCATTTTCACTGTAATTTCTGCAGTTTACCAATGAGGAACTCAGTATCAGTTCTGACCCATCTGGCTCTGAAAAAGGCAGAACCACTATAATTAAAACATTCTGCTAAATTCTAAGACCACTTAGGAAAACAAGAAGATGAACCTTATAGCAGTAAGTTCCCTGAGGGGAGAGATACCTCGCAAACTGCATTCTTTCCCCACCCACTAGAGATACAGTTGCTAGGAAACTGGACCCTCCCCCTAGGGAGGGACACCTGGTCATTAATAGTCTGGGAACCTTCCTATAGCCAATCAATTCAAAATGTAGCACCTTGACCAATAGATGCTTGCCAGGCAGGAATTGCCCCTGCCTTGGGCATGCTGGGATGGACCAGAATCTATAAATCACCCCACTAACCTGGGAGCGGGGCGCTCAGCTCCCACCGCTTCGGCAGTGGGTGCTGTGTAGGCCCGAGCTGCAGCTTGTAATTTTCAATAAAGAGACCCTCATGTGTTTTGCAAAAAAAAAAAAAAAAAAAAAAAAAGAAGATGAACCTTTAAATACCAAGTAATATATTATAACAAACATAAGCACAAACTAGACAGTAGAAACATGGTAATCAGTGCCAGAAGAAACAACTACTTCAGACTCAGATACTGACCACCTCACTTCACCAAATATTTTTAGGAATCACTGTTGCATGATTAACTACTTCTCCAGCCAAGGGAAAAAGATGACTTATCAAGTTCCTTCAATCTCTTGATTATGATTCATCTAAGCATCATACACATAAAAAAATGAGGAATCTCCCCCTGAGTGTTAAACAGCCTTGTCAGGCCACAGAGGAGGACAATGCAACCAGTCCTGATGAGACCTGATAAGCTAGGGTCAGATGGAAGGGGAGGAGGACCTCCCCTATCAGTGGACTTGGAGAAGGGCTTGGAAGGAGATGAGGGGGGAAGGAGATGAGGGAGGGGGCTACAGCTGGAATACAAAATGAATAAACTGTAATTAATGTAAAAAATAAAAATTTAATTAAAAAATAAATTTCAAAAAAGTAATCTCTTTACAAAGTGATAGAAAATACATGCCAAGCATATTAGTAACTAGGGAGACAGGAATAAGTTAAATTATAGACAAAACCAATGCTTATTATGGATTGCCACATACTAAACATAAATAGTAAAAAATCTATGGTACTATCAGTCCAAATATAAAACAATTAAAAACTCACTCCAGACCCACCATCTCATCAATGTCATGAAATAAAAATCATGCTTTTTATTTTTTTAAACAGGCCGCATTCTGTAACCTAAGCTGGCCTGGAACTCACTATGTAGACTAGCTTTGCCTCAGACCTATAGCAATTCTTCTGCCTCAGTCTTTTGAGTACAAAAATTACAGATACATAACCACCACTCCTGGCTTTTGTTTTGTTGTTATTATTGTTGTTGTTTTAACTAAATTCTTGGTTCCTACCTGAGGCAGAATTTTTAAGTTTTCCCTCTGTACACTTTGACTAGAAACAGGAAGCTAAATAAAATTTTCAATGATTTATTGATTAGAGGAGGCAAATAGAGGGGCGAGACAGGAAAGATGAGTTACAACTCAAGAAATATTCATTTGTAATTTTTAAATTTTAAAACAAAGGAATGTATTGCCTATTTTGTTAAATATTCAATTATAATATATATTTAAAAATGCTAATATTTTCAATAATCTGAAAAGTATACTGTAAAGATAAAAAAAGCAGAACACTACACACATATAGTATAACAATAAATATGAGCACAGGGGAAAAACAGAATAAAACATTAAAGAAAAGGATTTACAACTGATTTAAAATTTCTTTGGATCCTGAAGATACCTGATAAGCTAGGGCCAGATGGAAGGAGAGAAGGACACCCCCTCTCAGTGGACTCGGAAGGGGGTAGGGAGGAGATGAGGGAGGGAGGGGAGAATTGGAAGGGAAAGAGGGAGAGGGCTACAGCTGGGATACAAGTGAATGTATAAAATTATTTTAAAATTAAAAAGATTAAAAAATAAAATAAAATTTCTTTGGATTTTCTAAACTTCAAATTCTTTATATTAAGCAATTTATAATTACAAAATAGTAAATGTAATTATTATGTGTCCAAGAGCTTAGAAATTAGAGGAAAAGGTAGAAAGTTACAAGGCATATCTAGGCTTCCCATTAAATATGCAAAAAATGTACTTCCTTAAAATATTACTTCAGATCACAGCTTAAAGAATTTATGCCTAGAGAACTAAGACAAAGAGAATGAAAAGGACGGAATTTATTCTGGAGGAAGCTCTAAAGGACTGCTAAAATTATTATCATCCTCCTACTTTGTGGATGTTTTGTTCATTTTTGTTTTCTGTTACCTAGGTAATGGTACTTCCAGCATTTCCCTTACACACTGTGAGACTAACAATCTGGTATTTCTCACTGTAGAGTTTTCCTAACCTCCAGCTTTGAAAGGTCATCTCCCTAAGGGAAGCAGTAAGATCTAGACACTAAATCAGGAGGCTAAGGAATCTAAGGTTAAGGGTTCCAATCCTGACAAACTCTGGAATTTGTCTCCAATTTTGGAAATAAGCTAAACTTCCTGAGCCACTTCTCTCTAGCGAGGACATCTTTTAAAGGGCTGTTTTGACAGACCCAGGATTTTTTACTTTAAAGTTTAACTTTTCAGGCTACTCTGAATTTTGTTTTTTTTTTTGTCTTGTTAGATTATTCCTTTTCTAAATTGTCCACAATCCCACTCTACATCAAGCTCAGCAATGGAGGAAGCCTACTGTAGGTAACATAATGAAACCAGAACTCAAGCAATATTGAAGATAATTATTAATGAGTAGCAGTCCAATTAGGATCTAAACAAGAGCATTAGAAGCAAAGCAAATAAAAAAGTAATTGGAGTAATTTGAGAAGAAAGGGTAGAAAACTAATAATATCTGATTGTAGAGCAGAAATGAGGAAGATCATAACTTCAATATAATAAGCTAGCAAATGAGGACTGGAGAGATGGCTCAGCAGTTATCAGCACTTGTTTGATTCCCAGCTTCTACGTGTGAATCACAACCATCCTTAACTCCAGTTCCAGGGGATCTGAAGCCCTTTTCTGACTTCCACAGAACCAGGCCCATGTGTGGAACACACACATACATGCAAGCAACACATTTGTACAAAGAAAATAAGGCAATCTAACAAGTGAAGTTTTATTACAGCTTCAAGAGTTTAAGTTTTATTTTCTTATTGTATATTCAATTAACATTTGCTGTTTCCTTTCTATTTTCGTTCATACACTTCTTCAAGATTGTCTTCTCACTAGAAGACAAACTGCATTAACTTTGTAGAGTTTTCTACCAACTGCTCTTCAGAAGTACTTGGTAGCCTTTGGGGGAAAAAGGTGTTTTGTTTTGTTTTGTTTTTTACAAACATCACAGAGCAATTATCCCTCTGCCAAAACCAGTGAAGTAATTTCAGTAGTGCCTTCATTCAGCACACTTCAAACTCCTCTTCCCAGTTACAAGACCAAACATCCCTAGTTACTTAAAAGTTTTTTCAATAAAACAGAATAAGGACTCAAATGGCTAAATTTTTTCTAGATTAACTCAGACATGAGCTGATGCTTTTTTGTGGTTAACCTACTTAAAAGGTGATCAAATCACTTTGTGCTACTGAAGAGAGCAACTGTAAGGAACAATTACATAAACCCTCTGCTTCAAGTTACCTCATCCTTCTTTCTAACGAAAACAAAGGATCAGAAACCACTGCCTTGGCACTTTAGTAATCTCAGGAAAGCCTAGTGTCAGTCATGTGAGTTCCTTTTCTTTTCCTCAGTAATGACAGAAATTTATTTCATCCAACATAATAGGACACTATTGTTTTAACATTATGAGTACTCAAAAAGCTGGGTATGGTAGGTTATGCTTATAATACCAGCACTCAGAAGGCTGTGACAGGAGAGTCATCACAAATTTTAAACCAGCCTGGGCTACATAGTAAGTTTCAGGTGAGCCTGAAATATAGAGTAAGACCCTGCCTCAACAACAATAACTATTACTACTAAATTTTACAAACTGAAAAAGATCAAGACATTCGTGTATATGTTTATATTGCTTATCTAAGAAAACTGTATAAATCCTCATTTCTAAATCTGTGGTCTAAATCCACAAAACTCTGAAAACCTCAGCTTTGTTGATACCTTCTCTCACTGTAGTCTCTGACCTACACTAATGCAGCTATTTATAGTCTCTAGAGCACTTAGCTTGATTGCAGAAATATTAACATGACTGATTCCTGACGATTTCTCTAAATGTCAGTAGGGATTTCATGCCACTGTATATATCCTGTTTATATCAGTTTTCTAAAATCACTTTTTAATTCTAAAATGCTCTAGTCCAATGATTGTGGAAGAGATTATAGATATAAAATTTGAGTCAATGAAAAATATTATAATTCTCTGGAAATAAGATAGTAAAAAAACAATGATAGAAATCAAAACTATACTAAGATAAAATAAATTGTTCACCATTGTCTATGAAGTAAACATTAATAGAACATACAATATGAGAATTTTTTCTCAAGAAAATGGGCTATTTAAATTTTAAATTATATAAAGTTTCTTGGAAGGTCCATATGATCTGAAAGAAAAATTCATTTATTTATTTGTTTCTTACTATATAACCCAGACTGGCCTTGAACTCAAGACCCTCCTCCCACCACCTTTCTAGTGCTGGGATTACAGATATATAACTAACACACAGTTGATAAAGAATTCTTAATGCATATAAAAAGAATTTGGAAGGACTGAGAAGATGGCTCAGTGGGCTAGAACACTTTCTCTGCAAGCCTGAGGAACTGATTCTGAATCCCTAGCACCCACATAAAAGGCCAGACATGGCTATGCATGGTTGTGACTTCAGCACTGTAGGTAGAGACAGGCAGATCTTTGAGAGCTCGATGGCCAGCTGGCTAGCAAGCCTAGTAAAAACTAGCTTTTGACTCAGTGAAAGACAATGCCTCATGGCAATAAAGATAAGGGCCCACATCTAACTCTGGGCCCCATAAATACATATATAATACACACAAATGAACTTGGACAACAACATTCAGAACCTATGCCAGATTATAAGTACTGGACTCAAGCTTAAGAGTTAAAGAATTTCTAAAATATTATTACTTGCTTGTAATAGTTCAACTAATAATATTGAGAAAATTAAAACACCTAAGTAACGTGAACATGTCTGGGGATACATACGAAATACATATTCACTGATCTTCCCTCTACCACTTAATTATATAAAACACCAAAAACATTCAGACTTGACTGAACACCTTCATTCAGGTATACAGTATTACAAAACAGGATACATATTGAAGTATGTAAGAATATGTGATTGAGGGCAGGGGAGAGAAAAAAGTAAGAATGATTCACTAACAATATTCAAAGTTAACTAAAAACATCCTACAAAAAACCAGTGAGTGAACCACATCTAACTCATACTGGGCTAAAATGAAGCCAGGCATTCTTTGAAAGCCTTTAATCCCAGCACTCAGAAAACAGGGGCAGGTGAATTTCTGAGGTCCAGGCCAGCCTGGTCTACAGAGCAAGCTCTAGAACATCCAGGACTACAAAGAGAAATCCTGTATCAGAGAGGAAAAAATAAAACATAGTGGGCCAAAATGAAACAAATTCTTGGACCTGCTGGTTGTAACATTTTAAATAAGTACAAAAACAGTCTCTAGTGCAAAAAAACAGACCATTTTGATTTAATTCCTAAAACATACTAAATATGATACACTACAACTATGTAAGACTTCCATACCATCAGTTCACATGAGAATGTTTACCAACTCCCTCTGACACATTTCTATAAGTCCATGGTTCTTAATGCAGTATAATTAGTTTCCTTTTGTGTCTGCTGAGATATGAAACAGTACCTAAGAACTTCTAGAAACTTTCCAGCAGGTTCCTTTGGCAACCAATAAAAACAGACCTACACTAAATGATAATGTTGTTACTCATTTTATTAACTGAATATTTTAGATAAATCCTAATGGTAGTATTAAAATTTTAAAATACAAGATTTCTTGCTGAGTCTTTAATGTACTTGATCCCTAACTCTCCAAAAATGATCAGCGCATACACTTGTAAAACCTGTTACACCAATGAGTGCAGAGCACTACCACAGACAACTCTAGAGTAGCTGAAATCTCTCTCAGGGTATCCTACTCTTGCCATCCATTCAGGGTGAAGTTCATTTTAATGTTCTCATTGTTTACCAGAAAGCATAGACAGTAAGGCTGGCTTTGTTGCTCCGGCTTCCTTTTGCTAGCTTGCTGAGCTTTTGCAGCCAATTGACTTTGCTTTGACGCTATAAATATCTGGGAAATGTTCTGCATTTGATGCTCTTGGATTCTGCATCCATATTTAGCTGTTTGTGGCATGTCTTTGTTTAAGCTACTCTACCACCCATAAAATCAATCAGGTTGAGCTCTAAATGCCCAAATGAAAGATGAATTAACATCCAACACCTATTTGCCATAAGGCAAAAAACCAATGTGCTAGACTTCATGACAATAAAAGAGGTGGTAAGGGAAGAATATAAACAAGACAGACTACTGTCAAAAAATGTATACTCCTGACAGGATATGGGCACAATTTTTTGCTGTATTGAAGTGAGACGTTTTATTCAAATAAAAGATAGCATAAACATTTTCTCTTAGCTGTGTCTCGAAGACTTGCATTTGTTTGTGCTCTAAATATAGACCCACCTACTACAAAGCTCTGAATATATTCCAAAGAAGTTTTCCAATCACACAAAGCTCTCGATGTATTATAAACCAAGGAGACAAACCTGTTAACCAGGAAGTAAAAACAGTGCCAGTCTTCAAATTTGTGAAGTAATCTAAGAAAATGCTGCTTCTAAAAGTTTCTGTGCAATATCCTCAGGAAGGGTTTTGTTAGTATTTTTGCATGGTTTTGAAGAGAATATGAGCTATAGCTCATCCAGCATCATTCAGTACCACCTTCAGTCCAGTTTACTTTAAAACCATGTAGATAAAAAAAATTAAAAAAAAAAAAAAACAACCTGTAGATCTCCACACCTGTAAGGTAGACAGGAGCAGCATCCCACCTTCCTAACATGTGAAAACATCCCAAGCATCTCACCCTGACTTCCTTCTTTCAAACTTCAGTTCACTGCCCTTTTGATAAAAGTGCTCCCTAGAGTCCTCCTGACTCTGATTTTAAAAGCACTGAATTAAGAGCTTGCTCAATGATTGGCTTCAAAAGCCAGGATGGAATCCGCAAGCCAAGTTGTAGTTAAATATTGGGACCAGTGCAACCAGATTCCACATATGATCTGCAAACTTAGAGCCAAGGAGTTAAAACTATTCATCTGAAGTTATAGAACGAATCTGTGACAACACAAGAATTAAAAAGCCAGGTTTTCAACCTCCAATTATGTACTCTACACAAGGTCCCCAATTCTTGGATTTCTTTGAAACAAGTAGACCACACTTTAAAAAAAAAAAAGTCTCTTTAAATTATTAGATCAAAGATCTAATATACAAAGCACACAAGAAACAAGAAAAACTAATATTCCTTAAATTTTTACTTTCCAGTGGGGCATGTTGGCTCATACCTTTAATTCAGGCATTCTGGAGGTAAAGGTAAGCAAAACTCAGTGAATTTGACAGCAACCTGGTCTATGTGGCAAATTCAAGCCAACCAGGGCTACATAGTGAAACTTAGCCTAAATAATAAATAAATATGATTTTTTAAAGTGATTTTCTACGTTCTGTTATTCTGACCTCAAAGAATCATACAATAGACAATGTTAAAACTACCCAAAAAAGCCAAGAGTCATTTAGTTTTGGTTTATATCACATTATGGGTAACAAAGCAGTCTCCCTGGTGAACTTCCTTAGAAGAAGCATAGCAGTATTAAACAGTAAATAAAAGCAATTTTTAATTAATGGCAGAAATCACACATGTCAAAAAAAGATGATGCAGTGGCAATTCTTCCACTCGACATAGAAATGCTCCCACTGAAATCTTCTGTGTGTCAATGTATATGCATGTAAGCCAGCTACCCCAGATTCCACACTGTGTGCAGAAACCTGGAACCAGGCACATAAAAATGACTCATACAAAGTGACGTGACAACTAAGCTGTGGGGCAAAAACCAAAAAGAAAACTATCAGGTTCTTGGCCCTAGTTGTACACTAGGTTTCTTCAAACATGTTTAGATGTGTGTGGTGGGATGTGTTTTTCTGTGTGTGCAAAAATATGCATACGACAAGTAAAGAACCGACTAGAACCGACTAGGATACTTAAAATAAGGCCTAGAACACGTACCCTTCTAAAGACTCGTCGGGCAAATTATCACATTTTCTAACATGGTCCTATCTCTAACACTATATAAAAACAGAATGTGAAAGTGTACACAGACAAGAAGGTAAAACAGAAAAATGTAACCACAATGTAGTACCAATTTATGGTCATTTTTAGATCTGAATCCACTTTTGTTGGAAGTGATCAGCTGAACTGAGTGAGCAGACAGGTGGACTAGCAGGCACCAAAGCTTAATCCAACCTCCTAAGGACAAATTGAGTAACTCTGCATCAGTTTCCACCTCCCTACTGTAATTCCTCCACTTAAAACAAAAACAAAAAAAAACTCAGAAACATCAGCAAAATACCAGGTGATATATGCATAAATTTCCAATAAATAGCCATAAGAAGCTGCTGATTTTTACGACTGAAAAGACATTTACAGATTATTTAATCCAATCTACTAATTTTATATATAAAGAATCAAAGGCAAAAAAAAAAAAAAGACCTTGTTTGCCCTAAATTGTTTAATAATTTAGTGACAGAAGTGAGGCAAGAACTCAAATGTCTGAGATCTTTCTCTCTAAGATAGGCATGAAGTCTTAAGTCAACTGAACTGTCCAAAAGACAATTTGCAAACCATAAAAGAGTTGGTTTTGAACTGTAAAGCACAGACCCTATTTGGAAGTATGAAAGCAAAAACTAAATATAATGTGCTGATCACTAACAGGCTTAAATGCACACGACTGCAGGATAGCATCGCAACTCTGTGTTTGATACCAGATGCTTCAAATTGGTCGTCTTATATTCAGCTGCATTACTTATGTCTTTCACGGTCATGTGAGCTGAGTGATAAACATCTTGCTATTTCAATGTTTTGGAAAGCCACAGCTACACCATGAATGCAGACTACAAATCCCTGGGCTATGAGTTTTCAAAACCAGCATGTTTAATGTTGCGACAGCCTTACCTTAATACAAAAATCATTCAGTTTTCATTTAAAAGGCGGTTACTAAGAATGCAGAAAAGGAAAGTTTTTTTAGTGTGTTCATCACTTTGAACCTGCTGAGTGGCAACTGGGATTTACAATGAAAACCAGAAACAATAGCGCAATTTAAAACAATTTACCAAGTCTGGATAAGCGTAGAGTAAGGTTCAAGGAAAAGCTGGCGATAAATAATTCTACTGCTACCAAACACTTGAATTGGGGCTGGGGCCAGGGCTGGGTCTCCCGGGTCTCCCCCCCCCCCCGCTTTTTTCATTCATTAGTAGCTCCTCTTCTACTAAGCTTTTTCATATCTTCGTTTCCTCATCCGCTTCACTCAACAGGAAGGAAATGAAATCCCACTCATTCGGTTTTGTGCCTTGTTCCATCACACCTTCCTAAGGACTCGGTAGCAAGTGCCTTTAATTAATCACCTCAGAATTACGTCCGGATAGCTCAACTCCATAAACTTACTGTGGCTATCTAAAGAGGTCCAAAGAGCCTACTGAGTCACACATCCAGGCGCTATATTGGATAAACTTGTCAAAAACGCATTTACTGAAACAAAAAAAAAAGGGAGGGGGATGTGGGCAGCTGACCTAGGACAGAGCGGGGACTGAGCCCAAGGAAAGGTAAGAAACGGCAGCCTCGACCACAGACGGCGGGCGATCCTTACCGTACACGCGGACCCAGCTCTGCTGCTGGCACACGGACTCCAGGAGGATCCGATCCAGCATGCCACCGGCCACCGCTCCGCTGACGGGGACGACCGCGTCCAGCTCCTCCGGGGGCAGCGGCGAGTCGGACTCCAGCCCCGAGAACATCTCCGGCCACGACAGCGCCTCCGCGGCTCCTCCGGACGACGGGGAAAGCTCCATGGTGTCCCAGAGGGAGCTGGCGGCGGCGGCGGGGCGGGCTCCCCGGCTGCGGGCGAGGGACGACGGCGCGGCCACCGGCGGGCGGGCGGGCGGGCGCGGGCGCCGCTCACCTCCTTCCCCGCCGCCCACCGCCCCGGGGCCCGGCGCCGCAGCCCACCTGCAGGCGGAGGGTGGGACCCCGGCCGGGAGGCGGGTCCAGCGTGGCCCCGAGCGGAGGCGGGACCCGGCTCAGGTGCGGGTCCGCGCGGCGCACCCGGGGGCGCGGGCTCGCCGCCCGCCCCCGCCGAGCTCTCCGCGGGCGGCCCGGGCCCCGGCTGAGGACGGAGCGCGGCCGGGCCGGGCTGGGCTCGGGGGCGTCGCCGCCAGGGGCCGCCCCCTCTGACCGGCTCCCGCCGCCGCCGCCTCGGGGGCTCCAAGCGCCGGCTCCCTCAGCCCGGGGGTCGGGGGCGCGCCCGGCCCGGCTCCGGTCCGCCCGGCGTCGGCTCGCTCCGGCGGAAGGCGCAGGCCGGCCCGCTAACTCGGAGGCCGCCTCTCCGGCCGCCGCTCGGGCTCCGGCTCGCGCTCCACTGAGGAACCCACAAGCCCGGCAGCCGCGGCGCTGGCGGCGGCAGGCGGCATCCCAGGGTGATAGGCCGGAGCAATCGAGAGCCGAGCGCGCGGCCGCGTGTGCAATCCAGGAGCCGAGCGGAGGAGGAACTGCCGCCGGAGACAGCACAAATCGGGCACCGAAAGACTCATCGGGCCAGGCCCGCCTCCTTTCCCTGAGACTGTCCCGCCCCGACCGGCTCTGGGTGCGGGATCCCTGAAGCAGAGACCGTGTGGGGAGGCGGAGAGAAAAGGGCGTGCGGGAAATTTAAAAAGATGGGAAAGGCGCTTCCCTTTTGTATTAGCCCCTCTCCTGTTGGTTTCTGGACCAGCGCTTCTTCCTTCTTGGAGGAAGAGCTGGAAGACGCTGCCTTACTTAACAGTCACCTTGGGGGAAAGGCCATCGTTCTTCCTGAAGAAAGAGCTGGCTCCGGGTCCTGGGAGCTGAGAGCAGTGCGAGATCCCCGCTTTGCGTCTGGTCTGCCCCGGAGCTTGATTTGTCATCAGTTTAGAATAGCGTGGCCACGATGTGTGGTGTGGATGGATGGACGGGCCTCGCAAGTACATGAAATGCCCCAAAGCCCCGGCACTAACCAAACAAGCTTCTCTTCTCTGCCTTTGATCTTTGTGCAATCTGTCGGTTTCTCTCTTCCTCTGACAGTGTCACTTGTGCTTTATTTTTGGTTTATTTGTAAACTGTCTCCCTCCTGAATGTTGGCTTCATTTTGTGCCCGCCCAAGGCGGAATTCTCCAATCCAGGTTTCAGAGATGGCAGGCAAAAAATAGTACTAATAATTTCAGATAGAAAATTAGCAACTTAAGTTGTATTGGCACGGCATAGATTTTCAGCAATTTACGAAATGGCTGCTTCAAACCGAGCAGGAGTTTTCCATAATTAGATGATGCTTTACAAAAGAAACAAAAAAGAAACAACAACAACAAAAAGCTTTGGGGGGAGGATTTTGTTTGGTGTCCCAACCCACCCCAGCCCTCATTTCTCTCTACTTTGCACTTCTATAAGGGCTCAATCTAATTTTCTAGGCTTTTTTGCATTCTGGAATGTGGTTTGGGCTTTATGGTAGTTAGAGGAAGCATTTTATGATTTTTCTCCCAACTCTTACATAGAGTAATAACAAAGCAAGAAATGACCTTAGAGATCCTCTCATCCTGGCTCTTGTTTAGCAGGTGCAAACAGGACAGTCCAGGTTACCTGTTACCTGTAACAGGTGCGTCTGCAAGCTCCCTGTGATACTTCAACTTTGATCCTTCAAGAACTCTGCCTCTGCCTCCCCAGTGCTGGGATTAAAGATGCACAGCTTATCTCCAGTTTGTGAAGGTCTTTGAAGGGACATTGCTCCTTTGCAGTAGAGGGAGGGAAGGGAGGAGAGAAAACCCTTGGCATAGTGTTTTCATTTGTATTAAATTATTGTTGATGTCTCTAAGAGTAAGTGAATATGGGCAGAAGACATACAAATCCAAGTATGTACTAATATATATGGAATATATTTACCCACGCTGTTATCCCCAAAACAGCATTAGACGTGGTATATAAAATTCAGGAGAAAAAAAAAGTCTTCCAAAATTTGCTCTCAGTGGCATCATCTAAAGGAAAAGCTCTGCCAAACTCCCACTAATCCTGCTTTCCTAATAAACCAGCTGTCTTTATTCAGACCACTGAAATGCTGGTCCCTGCTTCTCTTTGGCATCCTGAGCTCATACTAGCCCCAGCTCATCCTCTAGTTACCTAAGTAATGTACATCTGGAATTTACCTAATTTCTCTCACTTTAAAGTACTTTCACAACATGAACAGTAAACAATTCCGTAACAGAAGTAGAATTTTAAAACTCTTTAGCCAATGGAAAAATAATAAAGTGTGGAGTACTAATAAACAGTCTTTCTGAAGATAACTTCTGCAGGGCAGAATGACATAATCCTATAATCCCTACTGGGAGGTAGAAGCAGGAGGATCAGGAGTCAAGGTCACCCTTAGATACACAGAGATTTGGACACTTGAGGCTCTGAATAAAATACAAACTTTTAGTAGTCTTATTTCTTTCTTTCTTTCTTTCTTTCTGTCTGTCTGTCTGTCTTTCTTTCTTTCTTTCTTTCTTTCATTTATTTATTTATGTTTTTGAGACAGGGTTAATGTGTAACAGCACTGGCTGTCCTGGAACTCACTTTGTAGATCAGGCTGGCCTTGAACTCACAGAAATCCATCTGCCTCTGCCTCCCAAGTGCTGGGATCAGAGGCGTGATCCACCACCACCCAGCTTAATTTATTAATAAATCTGCATTCTTAAGAAAATCGCTGGAGGTTCATTTCCTTGCCTGAGGTCCCCCATCTGCTTTCCTCTCTTGTTTTGGAGCTTTAGAGATCAGCATGTGCACAGCCACCGGAACTCGTCGCCCCTAAAATCAAACCCAACAACTTGAACAAGTGGGAACTGAAATTAGGAAACTGGAAAGATGGGAGGGTTGAGGGGAGGAGTTATGTAATTGATTACCTAAAAATCAAAAATCTAGGAACAGTTTAAGATTTCTAAAAGACAAAGAGGTCATCAGTTGTGAGTGCTTATCACAAATCTTGTATTTTTGGTTGTGAGCCTAGCCTTTAATGGCTGAGCCATCTCTCCAGCCCAACAAGAACACCTTATCACTAATCTTAAAACGAGAAGAGAGTTTTAATTTTGGCTGTCACAACTTAAAGGCCATGGGTGTGTTTGATTGCCTTCCCCATCCATGGTTCAGAAAATGCACATACTTCAGGAGGTCCCTCTCATTGTGGTATAGCCTATGTGGGTGCCCTCCCCCCTCTCAGCAGATAATCCCATAAACAGGAAGTCAGCTTGTCAGCTGTGGCATGTCATCGCTCCCTTTCTGTATTCCCTTTCTTCTTGAACACAGGGACCTTACACTTTGCTGATTGCGTTCCACAATATTGGTCATAAGGGAAAGTTTTCAGCCCTCCCCCAGATCTCCAACTCCCTGCTAGTCCAAGTGCCTATATGACTTCTAAGTATCAGGGAATAATGTTGAGTTCCAGATGCCTGTCTCCACCCCATCTGTAATGCTGAGGTCCAATCAGGAGCTTGTAAGTGTTGAATAAATGCACCAAGATGGCATTTCCTGGATTCCAGACTCAGTGCTTCACAAATCATCTCTGAGTACCCCCCTTTCCCTCACCCAAAGAGCCTTCCTGTCTCTAACTTATTAAAGGAACTAGTAGATCCTACTTCAGACTTACAGAAATGTCGTCCTCTGACACCCTCCCGCCTCAGACCTGATTAGCTGTCCTCTTTCCCCTGAGGACTTTCCACTTCCAGTTTTATCTTACCGTCCTCAGAGGTGAGGAACTATCCTGAAGCATAGTTAAGACCGCTCACATCTAAAACCAACATATTTTTAAAGTCCCTTAGTGCCTACAAAAAAAAAAAAAAAAAAAGGAAAGGGAGAAAAAGGAAAAATGCAGAACCATCCCAAGTTTAAAGGGACCACTCAAATGTGGTCCCAGCCCATTACTGGGACCTCCTTGCCTATATGCACCCAACTGGTATAGCTTGCTTCTAAAACTACCTAGCTCTTTCCTTATTCCCAACCCCTTATCTGCAGGGAAGCAGCCCCATAAAATGCTGCTGGCCTTAGCCAAGTCCTTCCTTATTCTCCAAGCTGGCAATGACTGACCTCATCTTCATCTGAACTCCTACACCATTTGTTCCCGTTTCACTTCTTCGATCACCACAGTAAATACTGGGATATAGTCCTTTGTGTAACTGCTAATATCCACAGTTAGGTTATAAACATCATGAAGGCAAAGACTGTCATACATCTTCATTCCCCTACAACATCTTTCTCATATCAGCCTCCCAATGATATTAGAAACCAGGAAACAAGAAACTAGATTAAGGGAAAACGAAAACCTTGTTTTGTTCATAGACATGGGAGGGGGCTGCAAAAGACATTAAAAACGAGTTTAATCATCAATCCAGTCATTCAATTTATTTTCTGTCCTGCCCCTCAGTTGAAAATAAGCAAACCTTGATAAGAATGATAGTTAATGCCTCTATTCCCAGCTACTGAGGAGTCTTAAGCCTGAAGGAGGCTCACCTAAGTCGGACAGTAGCCTCAGCAATATAGCAAGATCTCACCTTGAAAATAAATTAGAATAAACACGTATAGACCCTGAGAAATGACTTGACTTAGCCAAGATCATAGAGCTAAAGTCAGGAAGAAGTCAAATTTGAATCTTCTGAATCAACTCAGTCAAAAGCTTGATTGCCTCCCACCCTTTTTCTATCTTTCTCTAAATAGTTATTTTTTTCTTATTGATAAAGGTTTTCTCAGTAAGGCAGTTTCACTCTTTTACATATTATTTAAGCTTAAAGCATTTGTGCCACATTCCTGGCCCCACATATAATTTTAGCAAAATTATACTTTTTTTTTTTTTTAACCAAAAGACCAAACAGAGACATCAGAGAAACATCTGGTCTGATTCATCAGGGCAACAGCAACATTTCTATTTATACATGAGCACAGCCCTATCTTTGTAGCTCTCAGCTGTTGCTCATTGCTCAGTATGTTCCCCTTTGCAACCTTGTCTGTCCCTCATCAAGATAGCATCCTGCATCCTGGCTTGTAAGTAGAACCTAATATAATAAAAGAAACACACATTCCTTAATTCCTGAAAGGGTTCAGGGTTTTAAAGGAACTATTTCTCTACTGTCTCAGTCTTTCTGTTCTAGAATATGGGATGGCAAGTCTCAAGTAGCTGCCACTCACTCATCCTTGGTGGGAAGATGGATGAAAACCGAAGCAGAACTGTCAGTTATGTATGGGAGCAGACTGGGTAAAGAAAGTAAATGCAGAAGTTGGGAAGCGGGAGCCTGGAAGCAACATTTGATAATGATTAAACATAGAAGCTACATGATCTTAGGTAGGAACCAGGACAAAAGGGAAGGAAGGAAGGAAGGGAGGGGTGGAGAAAAGGAAGGAAGGAAGAAAGCCAGAGTACCCTTTTGTCCAAAGCCCTAAGAGAAAGCCTGTGCTTGTAGCAACCACTGACACTGTTGTTTGGAAAAGCCATGGAACACACCAGAGACAAACAGCTTTCCACCAGTTACTTCTTCCTGGCAGAAACTCCTTCAAAATTATGACCTCACCTCAGCATTCAACTGGAGGAATTCAAAAGGAATAAAAACAGAGGGAACCACAATGGCCTCTGACATCAGGGTCTAATTAAAATCCCTTAAGATCTTAAGCACTGAAAATAATAAGGTGCCCGACTCCACCCTGTGTAATTTAAAAAATAAATTGCAAAGTGTTGGAAAAGCAACAAAGTTGTGATTTCCCCATCCCAGAGATGACAGCTACAGAATTTGCTCCAGAAACAGCAAATATAGAACTTAAATTTTTGTGGGTATTTTTTTTTTATGGTTCTGTATACATCTGTTGAATGATACATCTCTGCTTGGAATACAGAGTGACAACATCTATTAACTTACACAATGTAACGTCATATTTAGCAAATGAGCTTCCATGTTATTCTAGTAACTACAAACACCAAGTTATTTCAACCCTAACCAAACAAAGTGACTACATCTTTAGCTTTGAAATACTGATGGGTCTTCAGGAGAAATAAAAAAGAAAGAAAGAAAAGAAATTTAAGGAAAAATCAGAGCCCAGTAACCCTAAAGGAGAGTTTTAAAAATATGATTCCACTGTCTTTTTGGTACCTTGAGAAAAATATCATAATAATTGGCCAATATGTGTATTTTCTATTGACCTATTTTTCCTTCGTCTCTTGTAGGAAGGCATAAAGACACCAGTTATAAGCCTAGAAAGCTTTTGGTAGTTGTGGTCATTTGGTCTTTTGGTGACAAAAAGTCACCCTCAGCAACAAAAGACTGGGTTTTAGAAGAAAGTTGTCAGAAAATGACTTTGCAATTTGACTCTACTGAGATGGTGCAGCTGGATAGATAGAGTAGTCTAGGAAGCAACAGATAGCTAGAGCAGTTTGGAGTAGGTCACAGGGGAAAAGGTGGTACACTGATATTAGAAAGCTAATGTATTGACACCAGCTCCAAGAATGGTGCTGCTATAGGTTCAAGTTCAGCCAAATCCTTAGGGACCCCACCAATCCTTTAGCTCATTGATAATTCCCATCCTGTTTCCCCCAGTGAATATACCTCATTTATGTCCCTGTCCACTAGACCTACTCAGTTCTCATCTTTAACAAATGTTTCTACCTCCTACTTCTAGAAGAAAAATTCAGGTCACCAAGCCAGATCACCTTCAATATCCCTATACCTCTCCCATCTTTTGCTCCCTGGATCCTCCTGCTTCTCTCAAGTTTAAAACAATTCTTTTTCTTCACTTCGGCTTTCAATAATGGCTCCTCCTTTGAATTCATGTGTCTATCTCTTCCATCTTATCAAAACACTTTGGACCAGTGCAGTCCACACATGCTCGAAACTGTATCTGAAATGCACATAAAACACAAGCTGAATGGATGGATGCATGGATGCATGGATAGCTCCAAATAAAGCCAAATGCTATTTGGAGAATCTAGGTGGTAAACACATGGATATCTACAGTGTAATTCTTTTAACTTTGCTTTCTGTTTAAATTGTCATAATAGCTCTCCAAGATCAGGCCTAGCTCACTCACTGACATGGCCAAAAGCACCAAGAAGGTCTGGATCATTGTGGTGCCTCTCTCCAGAAAATGTGACAAAATATGAAATCAACCGGCACTTCAGGATCCTTGTCTCCTCTGTGGCAAGACCAAGATTATTATCATCTGCAGCTGTGGTTCCTTCATGAAAACAATGGCTGGTGGGTCCTGGATGTGCAAGACCACTTCTGCTGTCACAGTCAAGTCAACTATCAGAAGACTGAAGGAACTGAATTACCAGCAGAAGTGCTACCGTTCCAGCAGCCCTGGTCCACAATAAGTGAGTTAATTCACCTCACAAAATCATAATAAAAATTGTTGACTGAGTAAATCTTCCGAGCCAGTATCTTCCTGAAGCTACCATCAATCTCTCTCTTCTTTTTTCTCCCTGAACTTTTGAAAGGATGGTCTATATTCATTGTCTCCACTACCTCCTTACCTTTTGGTAACTCTTTTTCTTCAGATATTTAAAAAAAAAAAGAAAGAAAGAAAAGAAAAAGAAAGAAGGTGTTAAAATTACAGTTGAAATCCCCTTAATACTCCAACCAGTCCCTTTCTCTTCTGGCTACCAAGATATCATTGCTGGTCTAAAGCTGGTATGCATTTCTTCCACACACATATAAAACATATCCTGAAGGTCACCTCTCGTATGCAGTATTATATTCTCAAGATCTATCTGTGTTATGAGTGGACCTAGTCCACTCATTTTCACTGCTATATAATTTTTTATCATTGAAGAATCCACCACTCACTTACAGTCTACTACTGAGTTTCTACTTTCTATCACAAACAATAAAGAAGAAAGAATCATTAAGGCAGTTCTCATTATAGATTTACATTTTTAAATACATGTCTCAAATTCCAGGGGCGGGAAAACTGGCTCAGAGGTTAAGACCACTGGTTACCCTTTTCAAAGGTCCTGAGTTCAACTCCCAGCAACCACATGGTGGCTCATAGCCATCTATACTGACATGGAATGTATGTGTAGATAGAGCATTCATATACATAAAAATAAATGACAAATTAACATTTAAAAATCGAATTGCCATATTGAACAGTTTCATGTCTTCAACGCCACAAAATACTGGTGGGTTTCTTTCCAGTGTAGATCTCGCAGGTTACAGGAGGTAAATTTCTTCTTCACATCCTGCAAATATTCAACAGTACCAGTTTTTTCCCCAATGTTTTAAAATTCTCAAGAATAAACACAAAAAGCAAGCCAACTTAAAAATTTACACTTTAGGGCTGGAGAGATGGCTCAGAGGTTAAGAGCACTGGCTGTTCTTCCAGAGGACCCGAGTTCAATTCCCAGCACCCACATGGTGGCTTTCAACCATCTGTAATGTAATCTGATTCCTTCTTCTGCTGTGCATGAAAACAGTGTCCATATACATAAAATAAATAAAGTAAAAAAAGAAAAAAAAAGCCAATTTAATAAAAAAAATTTACACTTTAAATTTTGATATGCTATTGTCAATTTAATATTTACTTGTCGGATTTTTACTTGCTGATTTTTCCAACTGCAAATTTTCTCTTGTTCTGTGATTTATAAGTTTCCCCTATATACTAAGTGTGGCCTAATCTGTTGGTTTCTAAATTTTTATTAGGAGGTAATAAATGTACAAAATAATATATTTCAGCCGGGCATAGTAGTGCACACCTTTAATCCCAGCACTCTGGCAGAGGCAGGAGGATCTCTGTGAGTTTGAGGCCAGCCTGATCTACAAAGTGAGTCCAGGATAGCCAAAGCTACACAGAGGAACCCTGTCTCAAAAAAAAAATAATCATCATATTAGTAATAATAATTATGTATTTCATATTTTTATGCATGTATATAATATTTTGATCACTACCCT
The DNA here is from genome assembly GCF_030254825.1 of Meriones unguiculatus. NCBI lineage: Eukaryota > Metazoa > Chordata > Mammalia > Rodentia > Muridae > Meriones > Meriones unguiculatus. The sequence continues at coordinate 78,697,407 of NC_083359.1, forward strand.
TAAACTTTTCTTGTCTCCTCTACTTTTTACTGCTATTCATTTCTTCTTCCAAATAGTACCCTGTCCTCTTTCATGTCTCTAAAAAGAAAGTTTATATTCTGAATATAATGATCTCCAGTTCTATTAGTTTTCTTTCATAACAATTTTGTTCTTTTTGGCTAAATACTGTGTGTGTGTGTGTGTGTGTGTGTGTGTGTGTGTGTCTAATGTGGTCTGTGTTTGTGTTTCATACACTTTTCTGCTTATGGCCACCTAGGCTAGTTCTATATCTAGATATTGTAAACAATGTAGCAATCATCACGATATGTCAAATATCTCTGTTGGATGCTAGCTTAGATTCCAATAGCCGAGCTAACTTCCATTCCCACTAAAATGTATAACACACACACACTCACTCACTCACACTCATCAGCATCTATTATTGTTTTCTTTTTGAAATTTTAAATTTTACATTTATTTTTGTGAGATAGAAGTATGGGCATGCTGTGGTCCTAAAATACCCTGAGAAAACAATTTGTAGAATTTCTCTGCTTCTCCCTTGTGTATATTGCTAGTGGCAAGTGCCTTTACCTCTTTACTTGCTTTTCTTTTTGGTTTGGTTTTTTGAGACAGGGTTTCTCTGTAGCCCTGGCTGTCCTGTCTGTCTACTTTGTAGATCAGGCTGGTCTCAGACTCAGAGATCTGCCTGCCTCTGCATCAGGATTGCTGGGATTAAAGGCATGAATCACTGCTGTCCGGTTCTATTGTTTTCTTAATGATAGCTATTTTGACTGGGGTGAGGTGGAAACTCTCAATGCAATTTTTATATTCATTCCCCTAAATATGTTGAACGTTTACTTATTTGGTTCTTTTGAGACGTGTCTGTTGAGGTTATTTCTTTTTTCTTTTCTTTTTTTTTTTTTTTTTAGATTTATTTATTTAATTTATGTGTATAAACACTCTGTTTTCATGCATACCAGAAGAGGAAATCGGATTCCATTGCAGATGGTTGTGAGCCACCATGTGGTTGCTGGGAATTGAACTCAGGACCTCTGGAAGAGCAGACAGTGCTCTTAACCGCTGACCCATCTCTCCAGCCCTTGAGGTTATTTCTTAAGCTAAGTTTTTCTTCTTTAATTTGCTTCAGTTTATTGAATGCAAATATCTTTTTCTTGGCCTTTTAGATTATGGTCATTTAAACAGAAACTTCAACTTTAATTCATTCTTTTTATGTTCTAAGTTTCTATGTCTTAAAAAAAGGTTTTGTACTCCAAAGTCATATAAACACACATATTCTCTCCACTTACCTTCTGCAAGCATTATTCTGCTTTTCACTTTCAAGTCTTCAATTCACCTGACGTCCAAGTCATGATGGTTAAACTTATCAGCGTGACAAGGTTGATAGTCAGCGAGGAGACAACCCTTCAGGCATGTGTGTGAGGGTGTTTTCAGAAAGGTTAAGCTGGGGTGCCTACCCTGAGTACGGGCGGTATCATCCTGTGGGATAAAAATCCAGACTGAATTAAAAAAAAAAAAAAAAAAAGGAACAAGCCGAGAAGCCAACAGAGAGTCAGCACTCATCTTTCTGCTTCTTGGAGACAGAAGCAGTGTCACCAGCTGACAGCACAGCTCCCATTGCAGCTGTGCCCTCCCTGCCACGGACTGGACCTTCAGACTGTGAGCCAAAGCAAGCCTTCCTTTCCTTACGTTGCTTTTTGTCAGGTATTTACCCACAGCAAAAAAGAAAAGTAGCCAATGCTCATCTATGAGAGATTAGAATCTCATCTTCCCCTAGACAAACAGCTGAGCTAGAACCCTTTGTAGCATATCCTACCTTCCCCCAACTTCCTTGCATGCTCTTCCACATACCAACGTCTTGTCTGCACCATTCATCAAAAACATTTACCCTGTATGTTTTGATGCCAAAGTGCTTCAATTCTGCCTTAACTCCTTTTCAAATTTGTTTTAAAGCGCATCTATAAGCACTTTAAAATCAACTGGACCAACTCTGCAAACCACCTTGTTGCAATTCTATTTATAAATGTTTAAATTTATACTTTAACTATGGAAGATTACCTCCTTTTTAATATTCTCTATTCAAAGTTATAGTACATATTTTCTTTAAATTCACTGTGTGTGTATGTCTGTGTGTCTGTGTGTGTTTAACTTTTTTGCTAAATTTGTTTCTAGGTACATTATTGCTTTTGTTAAAACTAGATAATGTTATTGTATTTTCAATTCAATTATTACAGTTGTGCTGAAAATAGTGATTTTTGAATATTGATTTCGGGCCCAACAACCTTGAAAAACTCTTATAAACATAAAATATCAAAGGATTGTCTCAAATATACTATATAGAGAAAATTACATTGTTTGCATGTAATGTGTATTTCTGTTCTGAGTTTCAATGCCTGTATGTTTTGTTTTTTTGTATTACTGCATTGGTCCAGAGCTATGTTGAAGAATTATATCTATATCTTGTTTCTGACTTTGAGCAGAGAATATTTCTTATTTTGTAATAATTGGTGTAGGCTTTTAGATATATTCATAATGGTCCATAATATTTTTAATTTTCTAAGAAACATAGTTTAAAGTCAAAAGTTGAGTGTTAAATATTACTGAGGTTTTTTTCTTGTATTTGTTGAGATAATCACTTTAACTTAATCTCAGTGAATAGCATTAATTTCAAAATTAAATTATCATTCACTTCTGGAATGAAATCCTCCTTAATTATATTGTATTTTCAATGAGTAATTCTTTTAGCCTTTATGTCTCTATATTTGCATGTGTGACTGGTCAATAATTTTTGCCTTCAGGCACAGCCCTAACTTTGTTTGGATATCCTTCCTAGGAGTCAAGGGAGTTGCCTCCAGCTGTCAAAATGATACTTAAGTAGATACATTTAAAGTCTTTTCAGCTCCACAGTACCACGCCCTACATTACATTTAGCATAACTGATCACCTCCTTAAAATTTATTCTTGAAGCTTGTTCTGACTAGCCTTATGTCAACTTGACACACAAACTAAAGTTATCTGAAAAGAGGGAACCAGTAAATGCCTGTTAGACCCAGCTGTAAGTAACTGATGGAGGAGGACCCAGCCCATTGTGGATGGTGCCATCCCTGGGCTGGTGGTCCTGGGTTCTACAAGACAAGCAGGCTGAGCAAGCCAGGGGGAGAAAGCCAGTAAGCAGCACCCCTCCATGGCCTCTGCATCAGCTCCTGCCTCCAGGGTCCTGTCCTGTGTGAGTTCCTGCCTGACTCCCTTCAATGGTGAACACCGCTGTAAAAGAGTAAGCCAAATAAACCCTTTCCTCCGCAACTTGCTTTTTGGTCATGGTGTTTCATCACAGCAATAGAAACCGTAACCAAAACAAAGCTAGAAAAGATGGGTACCTGTTACCACAGGTAGAGGAGCTAATGCAAAAAGGTTGCTTAAAGACAACAAAGTTTGAAGACAACCTGGACAACATGGGAGATCTTATCACCATCTCCCTCTCTCTCTTTTAAGGTATTCTTTATTTTAATGATACCATATACTGATCTGTAGTGAGAATTCTGAAATTTGGGTTTATTTAAAAACACAGAAATATTATAAGAATACGTTTTCATTTTAATCCCAGGTACAGGGATATGGGACTGCTTCGGACTGTCCACAAGAGCTGACTATAGGGCTGGCCTTGTGCTCTAACAGGGGCATGGTTTTGCCAGCTGCAGATGGTTTCTGCAATTTGGAAGTCTGGTAACTTTTCAGAGGGTATATAAGTGCAAGGGCCCTGAAAGGTGTGATTGGTGGTTGTTCAGGGGGGGATGGTTGTGAATTGTTAGTACTCAAAGAAGAAACAAAAGGAAAGAAATAAGATTCAGGGATCTCTCTCTCTTTCTTTCTTTCTCTCTCCTCTCTCCTCTGTCCTTGTTTCTCACTTGTGTAGTGTTAGGGGATGAAACCAGGGTGAGGGAGTGGGAGGGATAAAGGGTGAGACAAAGAAGAACCCACAAAATAGCAAAGACCAACTACACTCATCATCCTTCCATATAGCTCTAGCTTCCCTGTGGTCTGACCTTCACCCTGGAGTCTGCATTGAACACCACTCTTCTCACCTTAGAAATGTTCCTCCAGTGTTTCAAGGTTCCCTTGGTATTTCAAATCATACCTGTATGGAGGTGAACTCCAGTGCTCTGCTTCCAGTCTGCATCTCTTCTCTCTGTTCTTTCATTCTGGCTCATCTAAAGGCAATGGGGACTCAAGAACTTTAGAGCAGACTTCATCATTTTCTCCACTGAACACACCTTCCTCCTGTAAACATAATCTTAACTCATGATCCTGTTACCCATACATGTCGTCCGGGAAGGAACTCTTTGGTAGTATTCATCATCCCTGTCTGTTGCCAGTAACTTATTTGCTCCTGCCTCTGCTCTTCACTATCCGTGCCTCAGTTAAGACTTAAGTCAGCTTTCACGTGGACTAGAACAATGAGCTAACAAATTTCCTGTTTTTCTACATGAAATGTGGATGCAGCTAGAACCTGCTAGTAAGTGTTCTTCTTTAGACACTGAAGCAATTTATTTAAAACTCTGATCTTGCCATGCTCCTTTATGTCCCCAAACCCCTTTCACACCTCCATATTGCAGGCAAGATGGTGAATGCCTTTAATATTAGACTGAGTCTGCTATCATCTAGCCTAGACATTTTTCCTACTCTTATTTATAGCTAAGCCTTGTCTCTAACAACTCAAGCCTGCTGGTGTCCCCTATACAATTTGCCTTTTTTCTTTCCATGCCTTTGTATAGAAATCGGTTCCTTCCAGGTTCACTTCCTCCTCCTGCCTCCAACCCAGTTCCAGGTTGCCTCCTTCTCTCTGCTTAACTCTTCACATCCTTTAAGATCTGACTCACCTGTTAGCATAGTAAAAAACTGACCCACTTCTAAGGACTTCACTAAGTGCTTCTCTTTTATGATCTCATAAAGCCATGATTATTTTTATAGTTTGCACTTACTGTATTGCACTGTTAATTGTTTATGTATCCCCACTGAACTGTAACTCAGCAGAAGGAGAAATCGAGTTTATTCATGCTTAAATTTCTAGAACCTAAGTCCTGAAGTGGGTAACCAAATCTTGATGATCCAAGTTCTATCTCAGGGTAAGACCCGGTGGAAAGAGAGACTCCTGCAAGTTGTCCTCTGAGCTCCACACGTGTGCGATGGTATGCACATATACCTACACACACAAACAGAAAATAAGCTAAAGTGTACTTTTTAAAATGCCAAAACAGTGACCTATTAGTATGGGTTGCATATTAGTAACTTCTTATGACCAAGGCAACTTATAGTAGAGGTTTATTTGACTTACAGTTCCAGAGGGATGAGAGTCCATTAAAAGAAAATCATGGCAGCAAGTAACAGGTATGGAGGCTGGAGCAAAAAGCTGAGAAGGCCTCATCTCAAGCATATAGCAGAGAGAAAAAATTGGGACTAGCCTGTGGCTTTGAAAGCTCAAGGCTCACCCCCAGTACCACCTCCCTCCAGCAAGGCCACTCCTCCTGAGCCTATGCAAACAGTTCCACTAACTTGGGGGTCAAATATTCAAACATCTGAGCCTACGGGGGAGATGCACACTCAAACCACCATAGGGAGCAAAGTCTAGGGTGAGAATGCAGAATCACATGGGAAAACAGAAAGCAAGGTACAATGTGGATAGGAGAGGATCAAAATGGGAACACTATCATAGTCAATTTGTGGCACTATAATGAAGTACTGTGCACTGGATGACTTATAAACAACAGAAATCGATCTCTCACAAGTCTGGAAGCCGGAAGTCCTAAAGGAAGATGTCGGCATGTTTAGGTTCTGGTCAGGCTGGGACTCTGCTCCTGGTTACTAACTGATATGTGTTTTTGTATCTGCACACAGCAAAAGGATCCCTCGAGTCCTTTTTACAGGGCCATTAATGCCATTTGTGGGGTCTCCACTTTCACGGCCCGCTTACTTCCCTCACACTGATCCCCGCTGCACATAGGGGATTAGAGTTTAACCTGTGGATAACATGTCATCCCACAAGCCATCCTTACCTAGAGTTTTCAGTTTTCAACAGTGCTCAGCAATCTGTAGAGTATGCTGTTAGAGGATTATCATGCAAATGAGCTCGTCTAGAAAAACTCATTGCCTGTCCTAGAGGAAAGCCAGTGCTCGCCCCAGACGCCAGGCAGCGCTTCTGTTGCCCATTCTCACGGCAGCCTCAGGATTTGAGTTTCCGCCTCTGCTGAGTTCCCGCTTCTCACTCTGTGTCTTGCAGCTGTTCCTTTATCTTCTTTTGGCGCTGACCCAAGGTTGGGTTACGGCCCCTCCTCGATTTCCCACCCCAAATGCTTGAGAGGCAGCTGTGTGTGGTAGGCACTTCCTGGAAATTCAAAGATAGTGTTTGCCATTCAGCGGAGGTGGAGGCCCTAGGGCAAATATACAGGGCTCTTCAACATGATTTCCTTGTTCTATTTCCACTAAGCTAAGTGTCAGTCTCCTGTCATTTTGCTCAGCCTCCTCTCCCACACTTCCTTGCCTGTCTTCTACCCAGATGGTCCAATCATGTCTTAAGTTGAATGATTTCGTGGTCTTTGCATTATTTCTTTCCTAGATACTGATCATTTCAATCAACACAATTATTTCGTCTCAACTAAAGCGTTTGTTTTATAATAAAGTTGTAGACAAAAGAACATCTTTAGCTTTGATGACCAGTCCCTGAACGAGATGGACAGTCAACTACAGCATTCAGGTTGAAACAACCTAAGTAGTCACTTGGATACGATGATGTCAGAGCAAATTCTCAAAACATTCCCAAGCCGTTGCCTCCTGGTTTATATCCATAGGTGCGGTCACTGTGAATGGAGCATTCTTAAATAACAGCATATGCTAATAGCTTGGAGACTGCTAGGCTCCCTAACGGAGTTGTTCTTGTAAAAGCCTGAATTCATTCTCTGGCAAATATTTGTCAAGAGCTGACTTTAAGTCAGGTACCACAAGAACTCCTGGAGACTACATGGAGAAGAGAGCTCTTGCTCTTGTGGATGGCATGTTGTGACAGGGAACACAATTGATAAGAACAAAAGAGACCGTTACACACGGCAGTGATTTCCATGAAGAAACTCAGCATAACGAGCTGATAGAGATAAGAGCTGGGATAGAGGCTGTGCTCTACAGACTTCTTTAAGATCCTCTCTGACCCCTGAGCTCTTATGTAAAGTTATGCTTAAAGAGGACCCAGGACTGAGAAGCAAAGTACCCCAACATTTAAAGGTCGGACAGAGAAATGGAAGACTTAAAAAGGACTGGGGTGGAGCAGCCAGGGAGGCAGGATAAAGCCAAGAAATTATGGTACCTCAAAAATCAAGACAGTATCACTCAGCCCTTAAGTTAGGGCCAGAAATCCATGTCCACTAGATGTCACATACTCAGTGCAAGATTCTCCCCAATCTCTATGCTTACCAAGCTGGAGGGGCAGAGATAAAACGGTTTCCTTGCAACAGAAATTTCAGGGAAGATTTTCAGGCCAGCTGGGTATCTGCTAAAACATCAGATCAAGGCATTTAGCATGTGTTATGGTTCTTCCAGGCTTGTGACTAAACACGAAGCTGGAGGCAGTGAGCACGCGGCTCTGGGCTGCCTCAATGCTGGCGTACGTTTTTGTTGGCTGGTTCTGAGTAGATAATTCCAAAAGAGCTTTGTGATGAGAACAAAGTGTAAAAGCGTGATTATAAAATTAAGAATGGGAGTTTCACAATTCCTACGCTAAAAGCAGGATTATCTCTGTAAATTCGTACCTAGTTTTCAATTTCCTAATGTGTTATTAGTATGATGCGTGTATATGCCTCCTGGGGGGGGGTCTGTTTGCATGTGTGGAGGTCAGAGACAGCTTTGTGGAGTCAGATCTCTCCTTCTCCCTTCATAATGGTTCTGGGAGTGCAACTTGGGATGCCAGCCTTATACAGCAAATGCCTTTATCTCTTGAGCCAATTTGCCAATCCTTAATTTTTTTTTTTTATTATGGGAGGTGTTGGTTATTAGGAGTAAGGAATGATGCCTTTGTCACACAGCACCTGGTGAGTGAGTGGACCAGCTGAAAGCAGAAGATGAAAAGAAATGCAGCGTTCGATTCTTACCGTACCATAGACAGCAGCGATATTCTAGAGTGCAGTCGCTTGATGACAGAGTCTGTACCAATGGATGATACAGCCATTTTGATGCATGCTGTTTTGTCGTAGTCTGTTTTGCTGACACACTGCTTTGATATAGTCATTTAGATGCCAGAAACATCTTCATGGGGCTGCCTTGATGTGGCTCTCTTGATATGGGAACATTTTGACTCTGCCTAAAAACAAACTAATAAACTTTTCACTTACAAAAAAAAAAGTTTCAAATAACATGCATGACAGATCTTCCCACCCACTTCCTGAGCCCCCATCTCCTCCTGGTAGATAAGTCTAGGAGATAATTCTATAATTATCTTCTCCTGTAATGGAAGCCAGGCTGCAAGAGTAGACAGACAGTGTCATCACTGAAAATATCCCCAACAAGAAGAGAAGATGCTGGAAGGGTAGACTCAGCTTATTAACACAACTTCAGGGGAGAAAGACGATTCTAAGAAAGAAAGGAAGAAAGAAAGAAAGAAAGAAAGAAAGAAAGGAAGGAAGGAAGGAAGGAAGGAAGGAAGAAAGACAGAAAGAGAGAAAGAAAGAAAGAAACCTGACTATGCTTGAATCATCCAGAATCAGCCTCTTGAAGAATCATTGAAATACACAGTCACACCAGGAGCCCTGCTGTGGCTCACAACTTGTCGACCTCTGCAGATCTTGAAACAGCTGTGTGTGATCAGACATTTCTACCACAGGGTGTGGTGATTTGTATGAGACTGTCTCCCATGGGCTCAGATAATGGAAATTCAGTCCCTAGTTGGTAGCGGTCTTTGGGTAGGTTTAGGAAATGTGGCCTTACTGGAGAAATTATGTCACAGGGGCCAGATTTTGAGGTTTCCAAGCTACATGCCATTCCCAGTATGCCCTCTGCTTCCTGTTTGTTGCTTAAGATGTAAGCTGTCACCTTGCTCCTCCCCCAAGCCTGCCAGTTTCCCTCTGGAGCCATAAGCTCAGATAAACCCTTCCTTCTCTAAGTTGCCTTAGTCATGCTGTTTTATCACAGCAATAGAAAAGTAACTAATGGGCTGGAGAGATAGCTCAGAGGTTAAGAGCACTGAATGTTCTTTCCAAAGGTCCTGAGTTCAAGTCCCAGCAACTACATGGTGGCTCAAAACCATGTATAATGAGATCTGGTACTCTCTGGCATGCAGGCAGAAAACTGTATAAATAATAAATAAATCTTTACAAAAAAAATAACTAATACACAGGACATGGACCTTTGAATGAAGAACAGTGCCAATGAGCACAAACATTAAGAGAGTCACAGTGGGGCTGGAGAGATGGCTCAGAGGTTAAGAACATTGGCTGTTCTTCCTAAAGGTCCCGAATTCAATTCCCAGAAACCACATGGTGACTCATAACCATCTGTAGTAAGATCTGGTGCGCAGGTACACATGCAGGCAGAATGCTGTATAAATAATAAATAAATAAATATTTAAAAAGAGAGAGAGAGAGAGAGTCACAGTACTGCTCACCCACCCAAGATGTAGTCACCCCAGGCTGCCAAGTGACAGGTGTAGACATGGAGAAATTAACTGGCTGGGGCTTGGGAGTTATTGCTTTTGTTTTGTTTTTTGTGAGAGGGTTTCTCTGTGAAGCCTTAGCTGTCCTGGACTCACTTTGTAGATCAGGCTGGCCTCGAATTCACAAAGATCTGCATGCTTTTCTGCCTCCCTGAGTGCTGGGATAACAGGCATGTGCCACTACACCCAGCTCTGGCTGAGTTTTTCAATTGCTCTATGGTTGATATTTCGTCATTCAGATGTGACTAGAGCAAGGATAATGAATTGTTTGGTTTTTTTGTCCCACTGGTATTATCAGGGATTTAAGTGTTTTATCTTGTTGCTCCCCATGGTTGAATAAACTTACTTTCTTCATAGAAAGTCCTTCTCCTCTCTAACAGTTCTCTAAGCAACAATGAGCTCAAATACCCTGGGAAGCCAGATTAAATCATTCATATGATTAATGCTATAATTTATTTACACCTACACATTCATATTTATACTCATAAAATAAAATATTAAACATTTTATTTACAAATATACCTATTTATGCCACTATTATTTTGTTAAAGGTTTGGAATATCATTTAATTTTAATACACTTATACAAAGTATTATATAACACAATATAAAAGTCTATACAATTCACATGACTTGTCTCCTGGAAATATCAATTTTTCCTCTTCCCAGAATAATCTACTTCATTTTCCACTGAAAAGTCTTTTTATAAAGTTTTAATCTCCCCCTCTTCTGATTTTAATTTGGTCAGTAAAAAAAGACAAAGCGCCAATCACTGAGCATCACCACTTTGCTAGGCACTGCAGGGAACAGAAAACACAAATTAGAAATGGCTCTTGCCCCTTAAGAAATACATCCATGGAGATTGACTTGGCTGCTGAGAAAATGCAGAAATGATAAATAAGTAACAGGGATATTACCACAAATTTCACCAAGTGTTTTAACATTATCTGATAGGACAATGGCCACGGCTTAGTGGTAGGTTAAATCATGTGCCCAGCACCCACAAGATCCTGGGTTCAACCAGACCATCGAATGAAAACAAAAACAAAACTGGCCTGGAGAGATGGCTTAGCAGGTCAAGGGCACTTGCTGGCAAGCCTGACAACCTGAGTTCTATCTCTAGGACCCACATGGCAGGAGAGAATGACACCTTCGAGCTGTCCTTAGCCCTCCACACCATACACACACATGCCCCTGTTAAATAAACAAACGTGATTAATTAAGAACTTATTAAATTAAACCCAAACTTAGAACATGCTGGTCCTGAAAGCATGTGTCTGTAGTCCCAGTGCCCAGGAGTATCTAGGCCAGTCTGGATTATACAAGAAGACTAAAGCAAACAAACAAACAAACCAACAGACAAGCAAACAAGCCAGCCTGGACTACACAAGGAGATGCTATCTCAAACAACAACAAAAAAAAAAAGCAAAGCAAAACAAAATAGATTTGCTTGAATGGAGCCCAGTGGTTGAGCATTTGTTCTACCATTCTCGAAGCCCTAAATTCAATCCTCAACGCCTCAGGAAGAAATAAGAATCATGCGGTAGATAGCAGGTGCCATAAGCCTGCGTGATCAATAGTTAGTTAACTCAACAGTAACTGAGGCATTAAGCCCTATTAGAAAGAGGAAAGGGAAAATGACATTTAACCGTGCGTAGCCTTCTCAGAATAAGCACTGTGCTAAATGTTTCACTGGGCTTTATCTCATTCAATCCTCCCCACAGACCCACTGATAATGGAAGACAGCCTCTTGGAACACTGGGCCCTTGTCCAAGGTCATTCAGCTCAGATTTGGTGTGGAGTCTAAATTCAATTCCAGCAGAAGCCAGTCTGTCTAGTTCCCCTCAAAGAAGGCAGTGGGATGGGCTACAACTCAGGTACACAGGTAACTCGTGTTGGAAAGAATGACTTTAGTTTCCTAGGACTTTCCAAAGAGAAGACAAAACAAATGGTCATAGCCAACCTTGACCCATCACTGAGTAACACAACGGCTTGCGTGTCACAGTGTTTGGTTAAGCCTGTCAGGTTGTTAATGTCACAAAAATGGGCTAACCATAATGGTTCGCTCTCAAAATGACTTTGTCTAATCTTTTAGGTCTTGAATCTAGAAAGGTACTTTTTCTTTAAAATAGAAAAATTAATAATCAGAACATTTATTGCACTTTGACGGGATCTGTCTAAATACATATGCTCTACATTCATGTAAGATGAGAGTGTGTTCTGGGGTTAAACTCAAGCCATCAGGTTTAATGTCAAGCAGCCTTTCCTGCTGAGCCATCTCACCAGCCCAAAATCATGGATTTAGAGCCATGATGAAAGAGTTCAATTATTTGTTTCCCCTTGTCTTCTTCTCCTCCCTTTTTCTTTTTTTTTTTTTATTTCCTCTCTCTCCCAGATCATCCATGTGGTGGCATGCACAGGTTCTGTGTATTCCTTTAGAGAGGTCCATGTGGGAAGAAACTGAGGCTGTCGCTGGTAGCCATGCAAGCCAGCCTGGAAGCAGCAGCTTCAGCCCTGACGTCTGCAGATGTCTGGGATCAGCCCTTGGTTTGCTTTCAGTCTATCAGAGACCCAGAGCTAAAGCCTCCCGTTTAAGCGACTCTCAGACTCTGACCTCCTAAATGCAGGAGCATGGTATTTGTTTTAACTGCGAAGCTGTGGAGTGAGTTCTTCCTGAGAAATAAGTAACTAGCAGTGTCTTCTCTGATAAACTATTCCTTATCCTGCAAGCTTAGTTCTGATGAGTCTGGACGTCATTCCAGTGACTCCACCTCTTACACACACACACACACACACACACACACACACCCTGACCTCCACCCCTTACCTTCTTTCTTTTTCTCTCTTTTTTTTTAAATAAATAATCTATTGTCCCAAAGAGAATCCCTCTCTTGCTCTTAGCTTCAGGTCTAGTGCCTGGCTAAATCACTGCGGGTGAGGGGCTTTTCTCACTAGGATGACTTCTTAGACATACATAGCCTTTTGTCTCACTCGTCCCACTGAGCCCCTCTGCTCGGTTCCTTTTCTCTCCTTTACCCCAATTTCTCTTCCAGGAGTAGATGACAAGGAATATATTGAGGTTAGTTAGCTAATAGCCCATTTCCTATATCCCAGGTACTAGGGAGGCTGAGGCAGGATGGCTTGAACTTAGGAGTCAAGGCAGCACTGTAAGATTTAGTCTCAAAAAAAAAAGTTAATATTAAAAGATATCATTCTACCAAATATACCATTTCTAAGAAGGTATTCTTCACAGACAAGAGCTTCTCTTACCTCAGATGGTCCATCTGCTAGATGGACCAACCAGGACCAAACCCCACATTTGGCTAGCTACAGAGTCTGTGCTTCTTTTTGGCAGATTTACCTTTTCATGCTTTTTCTGACAGTTACACTGATGGAAAAGTAGAACATATTGTAGAGCTGTGTAGACTGCGCATCCACTGTAAACACAGTGCTTACAGTGGATTATCAATGAATATTAATTCTAAGAAATATTATTTCTCTACTCAGTCAAGTAGCTAATATGTGTGTGTATACATCTCCCCCATCCCCTGATGTCTTTGTGGAATAGAATAAGGTACTTCCCAGGCAAGCTTCTGGGTTTCAGTAGGAGGTTTGGCTGAAAGCATTTGCCACCATGGGGGATGTTCTCTGACTTTCCTCCAGTGCCTGCTGGGACTCTGTAGCATGTTCCTGATTCCATTCTCCACAGCAGCTATGCTGTGTTCTCCACTCTGCTAATCTTCGAACACCCTTGTCTCCCACCCACACGGTCACTTCCTCTTCACTCTTAGCAAATGACTCAACATCCCCTGGCAGGGAAAGCACTAGCTACCCTATGGTAAGTACCTCAACTTCCCAGACTTTCCAGCACACAATGGGAACGTTCCTCTTTGCTACAGCTGCAGCTGGGCCAGTCCTTTGAATCTCCAATTCTTCCAGTTAATTCATTCATTCATTCATTCATTCATTCATTCATTCATTCATTCGAGTTTTCTGAGTCTGTGTTTCTCTGTGTAGTGCTGGCTGTCCTGGAACTCACTCTACCAGGCTAGTCTCGAACTCACAGAGATCCTCCTGCTTCTGCCTCCCAAGTGCTGGGATCAAAGGTGTGCATCACATCACCCAGCTAGGATTATTTTTTTTTAAGATTTATTTATTTATTACGTATACAAGGCTATGTCTGCATGTATACCTGCACACCAGAAAAGGGCACCACATCTCATTATAGATGGTTTGTGAGCCACCATGTTGTTGCTGGGAATTGAACTCAGGGCCTCTGAAAGAGCAGCCAGTGCTTTTAACCTCTGATCCATCTCTCCAGCAGCCCAGCTAGGATTTTTACTCCTCCTTTGTAACTCTGTCTTGCCTTACTAAATCCTTTCATTAGTATTTAAAATAGCCAAGTCTCTGCTTATGGAACAAAAGGTAAACAAACAAGCAAACAAAAACAAACAAACAAACAAACCAAAGCTCTTCCAGGTCCCTGCCCTTTTTTCACATTGCTTGTTAGCCACAGAATTGTCTATACCTGGCCACACTACTTTCTCAACCTCCCAGACCTCCCTACCGCATCTCAGATCAGGCCACCAATACCTCTCTCAATCCTCTGTCACCAAGGGCATCAGTAGACTCCTTAATGCAAACTCCTAGGGATAACGCAAAAATGCTCAATCCACTGACTTCTTTACCTCACTTTTCACTGTCTTTTGAAATACTTTTGTCTGGCTGAATTTTCTATCTTTCCCTCCGTGTTTTCTTTTTCTTCGTTTTAGATAATGTCTCATGTATCCCAAGCCGGCTTTAAACTCAATTTGCAGCTAAAGATGACCTTGAACTCCTGATCCTCTTGCCTCCACCATCTCCTGAGTCAGACGGCATTTGTGACCACACCCAATTCATGTGGCGCTCCGGATCTAACACAGAGCTTTGGGTACGTTAAGCAAGCGCTCTACCAACTGAACTGCTTCTCCAGCCCTCCTTCTTTTCATATCCCCATCCACCGGCCATACCCTTTTCTTGAGATCCTGAACCAGGCCCTGGCCTCCTCCTTTCTTAGTGTCCACACTTTCAACTGGCCCATCCACTCCCTTGGATTTAGTTACCATCTCTTTGTCTATTACTTCTGAACCTGTAATTCCCAACTGGATAGACCAGCCTGTCTTCTGGCTATCTCCACTGAGATGTCACTTCAGCCGAATCATTTCAAACTCTCCTGCTGTTCTCTCCCAAGCTGCCCTTTCTCCTACCATCTTTTAAAATGTTTTCTTAGGTTAACGTACAAAGTAGTGGGTTTCATCATTTGTGCCATGTGTTCTCATGTGTCTCCCTTCCCCACGTCCTTCCTCCATGCCTGCTGCTTCCCTTTCATCTCATTCCCTTTCTTCTCCCAGTTAGTTCCAACCTGGGTTTTCTTTGGATTTACCTGTTTGTATGTATGTGTGTATATGCATGCACACATATGGGTGTGACTATGGCCTTGTGTATGCCACACATTTTGTGTATGGAGATTGGAAGATAACCTTGGGTGTCAGATTTTGCCTTCCACCTTGTCTGGACAGGTCCTCTTGTTTTGTTTTTTCCTGTTGCATATGCCAGGATCCCTAGCTCAGGAGTTTCTGGGGATTCTCCTTTCTCTGCCTCCCATCCCCCAACAGGAGCACTGTGATTACAGATGTGCACTACTGCATCTGGCTTTTCTCAAGGCCCTGAACCAGGGTCTGGTTCTGGGGGTTTGAACTTACGTCCACGTGCTTATGTATCAAGTGATTATATACATTGCATCATCTCCTCATCCCGCCAACCTTAACCTTATTGCCACATGTATTCTATTATCTTATTTTCTACATCCCTTTAGATCTCTTTCTCCTCTTCAAGAGGCCATTTCTATATATAAATACATGCATGCATACACACATGTAATTTTAAATCTAGGTTATATATATGAGAAGCTGCATTTTTTGTTATGTTTTGTGTTTTCAAGACAGGGTTTCTCTGTGTAGCCTTGGCTGTCTTAGGCTTGCTTTGTAGACTAGGCTGGCCTCAAACTAACAGAGATCCACATGCCTCTGCCTCCCCAAGTGCTGGGATCACAGGCGTGTGCCACTGAGCCTGGCTTTCTCTTACATTTTTATATAGCTAGTTGCCCAAATCAGAAATATGAGTGTTACTCTTAAATTCTTCACCTCTATATATGCCTTAATGCCTATCAGAGCTGACAATGATCCCTCTTAAGCACCCCTGGAATCTATGCTCATTTTCATTTTTGCTATCATGGCATAGGCCAAGAGTCCATCTTTCATACTCAGGATTATCCCAAGAGTTCCCTGCCTAGCCTTGTTTCTAATCTTGTTCTTCCCTAACCTATTCTCCATCCTGGACTCAGAGTGATCCTTTAAAAACATAAATCCCTTAGGATAAAGCCGTATGTCCTCAGCATGGTATGGGTGGCTTTTCATGGCCTAGCCATCTTTACCAGGCTTTCCTTTGAAACTCCAGCCCAAAATCTCCCAGCCAACCTCACTGAGCTGATTCTGGATTCTTTGCTAAAAGCTGTCCTTAGTTCCAATAAAATAAAACCTAGCTAACATCTCTGGGATACCTCTTCTCCTCCCCCTATTTATGTATAGGCTGAACATCTCTAACTGAACATTGAAAATCAAAATTATTCCAAAATTCAAACTATTTTGAGTATCAACAGGATGCCACTATGGAAATTTTTATATCATAGAAACTTGTTTCATTTGTACAAAATTATTTTAAAAGCCAGTATTAAATTATCTTCAGTCTATGAATATAAGGTACACACACACACATATATATGTTGAAGAAAGTTTTGTTTAGACTTATCTCCATCTCCCACATATCTAATTTTATCTATGCAAATATTCCTAAGCCAAACAGAAAAATATGAACTACAGAATGCTTGTTACCAAGAAGTTTGGATACA
This sequence comes from Meriones unguiculatus, assembly GCF_030254825.1. Taxonomy (NCBI): domain Eukaryota; kingdom Metazoa; phylum Chordata; class Mammalia; order Rodentia; family Muridae; genus Meriones; species Meriones unguiculatus. The sequence continues at coordinate 78,714,037 of NC_083359.1, forward strand.
GGTTACTTAATCCATGTCCACGATATGTTTTGCCTACTGTGGAAATAAAAGTGCTTTCCTGATAAACACTTGAGTCTCATAATCAGGAATTTGGCTAAAGATGTATATACCTAGGTCATGCAAAGCTCAGTTCAATATACCTCTTGAATATTCTCTAAGTTCTCAGACCCCTGCAAGCATCTTATACCTGTCTTCTCACTTTAGAGCCCAAAATGGGTGAAGCTGCTTATGTGGTTGAGAATTCAGTCTCTGGTATAGAATCACCCTAGTTAAAATCCAGTTTCTGCAGCATGCCAGTTCTGTGACCTTAGAAAACTTGCTGACTTGCACTCAGTGAAAAACAGAGACTATGACAGTACATTCTTACAGGCATGTCATGGGCTCAAGTGAGAAAAACTATGTAACAAACACCTTGTACCAGAACATAGCAAGTACTCCAAAGTACTCCACTGAGTCCAGGTTGTTAGAATGTTTAAAGGCAGGTGACTTGTATTTATCACCACACAGCTATCATTCATTAGCTATGGAATGGACTCACAAATGAATAGTTGCTTCTAAAGGTGACAGCAAAAAAAAAATTAACAGTAACCCATACACAAATATTCAATAAATTACACTAAGCACCTTGTTGGGGGCCTTCCATGTTGGGGGCCATTGTTGGAGGGTTAGCTTAGGGTTCCTGAAGCCCTGGGTTCAACCCCCCAGAAGCACAAGAGGAAGGAAGGAGAAAGAAGGAAAGAAAAAGAAAATGAAAGCAAGCAAGGAAGAAAGAAGGAGAAAGAGAGATTACAAAGTTAGTCACTGGTCACTTGGAGCTTTTGGAAATGAGGCCATTCTATTTCTACCCAAGGACTCTGGGAATTATCCTCCTTTGGTGAAGGAGGCCTGAAAGCAAACAGGACACCTCAAGGTTCCTCGAGGCATCGTGACTGAGTCTGAGGTAATGTCTTCTTTACATAAAGATGACTAAAGTAACTGTATGAACTTGTTTTCCAGTTATTTGAGACTAGTGGGCCTTCTCTCTATCCCAGTCAACCCCCAAATGCCTGTCATGTCCCTCACCTTGCCCAGCCAAGGGGTAGCTCCAGAAGACACTTTCTATCCTGGAGAAACCAGACCTTCGTTTAAGTTTGACAGATTGTGTAATTTAAAAGTTGACATTTTCATAATGAAAACATGCCTCCACGTGCTCCCTATGTTTGGGGGGGGGGGGGCGGGGAAGCAGAACAAAGGTGCCTAAGAAGCCTGCATATGTTTCCAAGGACACAGTCTAGGGGGAAATGGGGTGACTTGAGACAAGTTTCAGAGTAGGAGGGAGAGCTGGACTACATGTATTTATACCACCAACCTGGCAAATACATAAATACGCATGTAAATAAAAGGGCATCCCACCCCTGTTACTGCAAATTCTCCTCTGGCTTTGCCTATTGTAAGGATAGACAGTCACAGATACAGTATTTCTGTCCTCATAAAGAAAAGCTGGCACCCTGGGAAATCACCCAGCAGACTGAACTATAAATACATTATTAATCAGAGCAATTTGTTCTTCATTGTTCCCCCTTTTCCCAATATCCCAAAAACAACCTCAGGAGAGTGGCAAAAACCACATCACCACCAACCACCTAATGAGTATGCCAGCAAAGACCCATATATTTCAAAACAACAATAATAAAAAAATATCCCAAGTCCTGTGCCCTAAAGTATTTCCTTAGGTCAGCTAAATCTGAGTAAATCCCACAGGCAGATGGTCTGTGTGTGGGTGACCTTGAGCACGGCTAGGGAAGATAAGGTCAGGGGCTTAATCCACAAATAACTAGACATCTTTGCTCTTTATAATAACACGCTCTTTACTCACGGGACAGCTGCCTTGCAAAGAGTTGTGGTCTAAAGAGTCTGGGGCGGGGAGAAATTGAAAAGGACGGAGTACCAGCCTATCTATTGTCATTAATGAGAAAACAAAGCACCGTCACAGCCTCCTGGAAAAGAGAAAGGGACAGCACTTCAGTGTGTCCTCTCAATAGATGTGAATCTTAATTTTATTATTGTTGTTGTTTAGGTCAAATAGATGCTTGATTTCAAAAGGACAAGCACTCTAAAAGCTCCCTCAAGTAAATGTCCTCCGACAGATGCTTCACCTGCTGAAGAGAGCATTTGCAAAGTAAAGGTTGGCTGCAGAGCTGGGGGCGCCTTGTTCCCTCTGCAGACGCGCCTCTGTGGCCAATTTAGCTGTTTTACAAGTCAAAAGCTGGCCTTTCAACTGCCAGCCTGGAGCTCCCATGTGAGACTGGAAAATTGAGCTGCTCTCTCTGCCTACAGTGACCCACTGAGTAAAAAAGCTTTGCCCAGTTGCTTTGTTTCTTAAAGAAAAAAAAAAAAAAGAAAAGAAAAGAAAAAACAGAACTCAGCTGACAGTCTTCATGACGATGATGGGGAGGGCAAGGGTGAGTTAACACCCACCTCCCGCTCCCCGGGGAACCACGCCGCCGACAGGCTTGGTCCTGTCAGCAGGTGTGACTCAGATGCACAGGCAGCCGGGTAAGAAGGTGCCATTTTGTCGTCAAAGTTTCCACCACCGCACAGAAATAAATAGCTGGAGAAAATGATCCAGGATGAAAGAGCGATCCAGTCGGGAGGCACACTGAATAGCGAGCCCCCATTGAATGCGGCTTCATTACGCAATCTCTCTTTTCACCGAGGGATTCTAACCCCTGGTGGAACCAATTGTGACGAGCAAGTGCTGACAGCCCTGGGAACCAGCCTTGTTGGCCTTTGATTTGCAGCTCTGACTCAGTCCCATCCCTGGCTTGCTAGCTGAGGGTTAGAAAGAATGTGATTGGCTTCTCCGAGTCTCAGTTTTCCAATCTGGAAACTGGGGTCAGGATCCATCACCTATAGAGGAAGGCTAATCTTAGATGAGCTCCGGTTAGAAATCTCATTATGACCCCTGTTAAATATTGCCAACAGTGTCCTTGGAGACGATCATTTTTGTTATTGGTTTTGTTTTTGAGATAGGGTCTCATTGTGTAGTATTGGCTGGCCTGGAACTTGCTGTGTGGACCAAGCTGGCCCCCGACATGCAGTGGTCCCCTTGTTTCTGCCTCCCATGTGCCGGCATGACAGGTGTGCACCCCCATGCCCAGCTCTAGGGAGACACTCATCTTGTCTTCCCATTTATTTTATGATGAAAATTAGCCTTTCCTATCTATTACTTTCTGGTCACTGCTGGAGTTATGGTGATTGGCTTAATGTTTGGATAAGTCAAACTACATGATATCAAAACAACCTTAATTTACTCATCAAATTACTTGTCCTGTAACCAGTATATTAATTTCCCACTGGAGTAGATTGAAAGTTAACCTCGCAGCTTCATTCTACGTGGTATATGTGTGTTTTAATTGCTTTTGCCTTAACTGGTAATAAATGAAACAATCCATTTAGAATATATATTCAAAGGAGGACCCACAGATAGAGTTCAAGTGGGTCCACAGAGTGGAAAATTATCTGTATCTTTTTATTTGTTTCCCTATGAAGTCCTGAATTCTAAGCACATGGACTCATCATTTTTTTTTTTTAATAATTCAGTGGTTTACCGTTTGTTTGCACATTAAATGTACACTATTGGACCTCACTCCAGGCCTGTGGAGCAGAGCGCCTGGTGTAGCTGGCAGGGATGACCCCTATGACTGTGGTGAGCACACTTGGATGAGAACCACAGATAAAGTTACCTGGATCAAATGGATTCAAAGTGACCTGGTGTAGCCTTCCCTTTCTCGGTTGATGCTTTTTCCTTCCTCTCGATTGCAGGCCAAAAGTCTTGGTGTTAGCCTGAATTTGACTCTTATTCTCACATTCCACATCTAATCTGTCAGCAATCTGGTTGGCTCCACTTTCAAAATATACCCAGGGAGGGGGGTGGTGATGGAGGAAGTATGCTTGTACACTCAGGGTTCATTTCTTATGCTGATTCTTTTTGTGGGGTGTTTTCTTCATAGCTGCCAGGGCGATTCTGTTAAAAGTTAATCTGATCATTTGATTCCTTTGCTTCAAAACCTCCAGTGGCTCCCTCTTTCCCATGAAAGGCAAAATCCTTATGATACCAGGGCTCTGCTGATCTAGGATGTCACCTTTATGCTCTCTCATCCTGTCCTTTACTACTGCATTTACAAAGGCATCTTTTTTCTTTATGTATGCCCATATCAGGACGTTGGCAATGCCTCTTTTTTTTTTTTTTTAATTTTTTCTCCTTTGGTAACCTCAAGATAACTATCATTTTCACCACATCTCTGTTCAATTGCATCATTACTCTCCCAGGGAGCTTTACTTTAATCTACTCCCCAATGCCAGGCACTTATCACGACTTAATATATTTTATAATCTACTTATTGGACATTGTTTATTGTTCATTTTTCCCTGGCACCATATGATCTGTATTTGTTTTATTGACTTATGCATACATAAGGCATATCCAGGGATCCAGAACACTGCCTGGCATATAGTTCATGCTCAGTAAATTTCGTGAATGAATGGAGCTTTTTGATTCTAGAAGGCGCAAACCAGAGAAGTGATATTCCTCAAATGAATGCTGCCTCCACCAAGCTTGGTCCTGACTGTGTTTGCCGCTGTGGGGACAATCCTAGATTATATGCTATTTTAAGACTTGTGTGATGCTATATCCTATAATACCGCACTCCCATGTGGGCTCTGCTGTAGAAGTGTGGCGTGTCCGGATAGTGAACACACTTCCTTTCGACAAACTACCTCTCCTCAGTGGGGTTCTCTCCACCTGCTCTGGTAACCCTAGATTTTATAAGGATCGTCATAGAGCCCTTAAGAGAAAGTTCACAGGTCCGACCCTTTCCTGAAAACTGGCTCAGCTAGCGCTTAGGGATTCCTGGAGACACTCACCCTATGCTAATAAGATCCCTTGGTCTCCTAACTTTCCAAATGACCTTTGACTTTACCTAGAGCTTTTCCCCTAACTGTAGGATGATTAAGTACTCTGTTCCCCTTCTTAGGACACCAAGCTACTGCATGTAAATTAGGCACTGTACCGCTACATGTAAATCAAGCATTGCTGGCACCCCTGACCCTGTCCAATCAAACACACTCACCCTCAAAACCCCTCCCACCGCCCAAGGTTTATAAATCCCTGATTTCAAATTAATATGCTGGGTGCTGTGTGTGTGTACTTGTGTGTGTCTGTGTGTGTTCATGCATGCTGAGTGATACCATCAGCTTTCCACCATGGCCGGCTGAGATTCAACCTTTATTCTGGGGGAGGGAGGGCTCCCCTTCTCCCTGGAGATTCACCTCGGAGAGTTTCTGGACCACCCGGGCTTGACAGGTCACAGGGAGCTTCTTCTGTTCACTGCCTCAGCAACCACTGACCTGCGTCCCGCTGGACCTGCCCTCCGGGCGCTGGGCTTTGCCAGGCCTCTGTCTTGGCGGCAAGCCCACCAAGCGTGGACCTCTGCCGTCCTTAGCACAGCAGCTTAACCAAGGAACGGTAACACTTCATTATCACCATAGGCTTTGGGATGCCTGAGCGTCCATTGCCACCAGCGATCTCATTCTAAAAGAGCTAAGTAACTGTAACACTGTGGAAAACTCTTTCCACCACCTGGCCTTCCACAGAGCCTCTCCCTAAAGTGCTCTAGCTGTTCCCGGGAGACCCGGAACCTTTGATCTCGTCCTGTCTGAAACCCCGGGCTTCCAGCACGGCGCTCGGCCGGACAGAAGCCCATACGTGCCATGACTAGCAGCGGCGGCCCTGGCGCCATCCCACCAGATGGAGAACAACACTCCTGTTTTAATTATTTTTATTGTTATTTTAGATTACACGTGCGACTGCTCGCTTGCATGTCTGTGTACCGCACGCATCTCTGGTACCCTTGGAGGTCAGAAGAGGGTGTCTGACCCCTTGGAACTAGAGTTACAGATGGTTGTGAGCCTGCCATCTGGGTGCTGGGAATTGAACCCAGTTCCTCTGGGAGAGCAGCCAGTGTTCCTAACTGCTGAGCCATTTCTACAGCCCCAACCACTTCTGTTTTTCCAATCAGCAACTAAGAGTTGTTTAACTACTTCTTCACTGTCAACCACTAACTAAATGTTGCTAGAAATTTTACTTCAACAACATGCCTGCGTGGAATTGATCAGGAAACGGGTGAAACAGAATATGGCATTTGTCCCATGACCTCCAAAATAGTTCAGGTCAATAGGAGTCAAAAGCCAAACTATTGGAGGGCCATTCTCTGAGATGGTTTGTAACTGAAACCCAGCTCATGGCTGAACACATGCTAAGGGAAGAAAAAGGAGAGCCTTCGCTTCACGTATCTATTTTTATTTCACTGGGCTTTATCAAAATCCCTCCCCTGAAGTGGCTGGCCCAGTAGGGTCAAGAGATCAAGAACTTCTCAATAGCACGCAGCAGCTACTCTCCCCGGGTAAAAACACGGGTCCCTGGAAGCCCTCCACTTCCCGCCTCCCAGGACAATGCTTTTAATTAGCTGCACCAGATTTTGCAGAGAACAAAAGCTTCCCACCCCTCACAGGAAAAGCTTCCACAGGAGATATCTCACTGGGGAAGCGCCAGGCACACAACAGGGAGAGGAGAACATACAGGCTGTTCCCAGCTCTGCAGAGACACAAACTGATTCCCTAGGGAGTCTCAGAGGTTAGGCCGGCACATTTTCCTTCCATGTGACCATCTCCCATCCCCAGCCGTGACCCCCTAGATGGCCAATGGCTTCATCTTCCTCCTCTTTCTTTCTCTCTCTCTGGCACTGTTGGGGTAAGGAACCTGGGGGTGGCAAAGTAAGCTTGAATAATCTTTAGACTCGAGCATCTGGGAAGCAGTGGGAAGGAGCTGGGAGTTTATTTCAGGTGACAGACATAGAGCAGGCCCCTATTTTTTTTTTTTTTCCCCAAGACTAATAATATTTCTGGAATGGAGAGGCTTGAATCATATGTCTCTTCATATCGCTGTGTGGGAAGTTTCAGTTATGAGCCCAACAATCAGAGAGATGGTGGTTCTTTTAGACTTGGTGGGGCACTGTACAAAGGAATCTGGAAGTATGCTGGGGTGGGAGAGGTGGGTGCACACGGAAAAGGGGGCTAAGGGGGTGGGGGTAGGGATGGCTTCGCCTGAGTCTGTTTGGGGGAATAAAGAGGATGGGGTTAAGACGTCTTCTTTCCATCCTTTTGTTTCTCCATTGAATGCTTTTTGAAAAACGGGGGGTGGGGGTGGGGGCGGGGGATATCTTGTGTAAGTGCCTCTTCCTGAGTAAGCTTACTGTCAGGAAAGGAAAATCCATGCACTTCAGTGGTTTATTTTTGTGACCAGAGGCTCCAGGCCCTGCTCACAGACTCTTCCTTGCTCTAAAGGAAAGGAAACTGGGCGTGAGCCTCTTGTCCCAGGGGCCCCCAGCATGGAGCAACCTGTGCTGCCCGAAGGCTTAGTCTCCATTTTAGGAAATGAGAATACAGAGCAGGCTGCAGCAGGACAGGCTTAAGGGTGGAGGGGGGCTGCTTTTCTTATATCATTCTTTAGGTAAACAGGCATGGAATTAGACTTTAATTAAATAAGGCTTAAGCAGCTGTGCTGTCCGGTGCTCCTGCTGGCCATTAAAGTTTACCATTCTCACCTGCTTCTGAGCAACCTGTAAATGAGGACAGAAGGCTCCATTAGGGGTTTTACATGGACGTGTAAAGTCCACGGAAAGTCCCGAACGGCAGCTATCCAGGAGATAAGTCCTCTTTGTACATTTTGCATGTGTTCTGTTCAGGGACCCAAAGGATCCTGTGTTTTCCCCTCCCTCTTGCCTTCGTACAATGGCAAGTGTGAAGGATGTCCAACCTAGAAAACAGGGGTGGGACTTGGTGTCCCCCTGCCTCCCTCAGTACTTCCCTAGAGATTACCTGCTGTGAGGAACACCGGGACTTGAGGGCAGGCAGTACAGCAAGTGCAGCAATCACATTTGCTAGGCTCCTCTTGCTTCCTTCCCGGTGAGGATGACCTTAAAATAGAGCTCTGTTTTGAAAGAGTTTCAAGGGAAATTGGTGAATATGGATGGAGGAAGGAAACCGGAAAGGTCCAATTAAAGGGAAAGGCAGATTTCAACGGATTTGCTTGTTAACCCTGGTAGGCGGCACTGGCCCTGGCATCAGCAGGGCCTAATATGGGCCTGATTACCACCACCCCTCTTAACCCTTCAGTGGCTCCCTAATGCCCGGAGGGTGATTACTGAATGTTAGAACAGCTTCTTATGTACTGGGCCTGCCCATCCTGTGCTCCGCCTCACCCACTAAACCAGAGTCACCGATTTTCTTTCAGTTCCTCAAACAGGCCTCGCTTCCTTTCTCCCCTGGCCTTCAACCATGCTTTTTCTCTCTCCACTTCTAACTCCTCTATTAAATGCTCCCACTGGAGGGTTCTTCTGCCTCTGGGAAGCCTGCCTTCTTTCATCACCTGTGCTCTGAGTTAGGCCTCTCTCCTATGGACATCCACAAAGCCTACTTTACCTGTCACTCAGACTGCTCTTCGTGATTGCTTAATCATTTCCCACACTGGACTGTAAACAGCTGAGGGCAGCACAGAGGTCTTGGTCTTGCTTGCCATTGTATTCCCAGTGCTTGGCACCCATTGGTGCTGTGCAAGCTTGAATTGAATACATAGCCACTTATGCCAATATGAAGATTGATGGTTGATGATGTGCAGTCAAGTACCTGCTGAGGCACAAGGAAAGGGCCCTGACCTCTCTTCTCCCTTTGTTCCAAGTCCCCTTTAATTCCTACCACCCCCACACAATAATTTGTATGCATCTTGGTTTGCAGTGATCCCAGTCAGTTTGGGCCTCTAGGTCTCCCTGAATACCAAAGAGTGGCATCTGACTATGTCTAATATACTAAATTTTTTCTATTAATTTGAAAATTGCTGCTAATTATAATTTTTAAAAGATGTCTTTATAGTTTTGTCTATCTTTGAACTTTTTGAGAGTAGGAAGAATGTCTTCAATTCTTTTAATATCTAATGTCTCCAGGTACACGATTTGTAAGGCTTTAAAGGACTCATTTTTCTTTGGGACTCAGATTTCTTACCGTAACACCGGGGAAATGCAGGCAGGATATATTCAGTGAGAGGCAACCAGACAAGTTTCTGAAAGGAAACTGGTTCCAGGATGGGCTGGCCAGCTGCTGCCCAGAACAACATGGGCGCCACAGCTTTGTCAGTTGGCAGAAAGAAATGCTGGGAAAATGCTGTTTCGGGCTGCCCTCTAGTGACCCGAGACTCCTTGAGGGCCAGAAGTCCTTGAACTGCAGCAGGAAGCAGAATCATCAGGGGAGTTTGCTGAAACTATAAATGTCAACCAATAGGATGCCATACCAGCTGGAAGACCCAGTCTTTTCTCCATCAGCACCCTCAGGGATCTGCGGCTGCTGTCCTTGCTCACAAGGACTGATCTGAGAGCATTTAAGCTCATTCTGATGTCCCTAGCTAGGCATGGGTCACTCTTCACTGACTCTCATCTCTCTGTCTCTTTGTGTGTGTGTGTGTGTATCTGTGTAGAGAGAATGGAGAGAGAGAATCCTGGCATGGACACAAGACTATTCTTCATCAGACTTGTAAAGTGGAGGAGGGGGTTGGCTCATTCAGCAAACATTTTAGGGAGGACTGCCTCACCCTCTCTTGATGAATCAGTCCGATGAATCAGTAATGAGGGGAAGGCCCAGACCCTTATTTTATGCTCCGGAATACACACCGTTATGCCCAACACTGTGTCAGGCTGTACAAATATATCATAAACAGAACTGTCTGGAATTACTGGGAGTGGGGCATTCTTGGTACCATCCGAGCAGAAGCGGGGGAGTCCTGGACAATTGGCTCAGCACAGGCAACAGCTAGGATTCGCTTTCACGCATCTGTGCTTGTATTCTGTTAAGTAAACTTGCTGGCGAGGCCAACAAAGCAGAAGCTACATCCATCTCTCCACCATGAAAAGGGCCCTTTCATACTCAGAAACCCAACAGACGATGCTCACATCGACAAAGCAATTGTCTCTTTGAATCTCAATGTTTCTTCCTCTGGACAATTTGAAATGAAGGCTGTTGCTTTACTTAAGGGCTGTCAGCACGTTAAAATGTTTGCAGAGTCCTGAAACTTGGTAAAGTACTCTGATGTGCCGCTTAGTACTCATCTAAATCTTTGATGTACTTTCTCATGTGACAGTTGCAACTCATTGAGTCAGGGTAAGGATAAGCTGTATTTAGTGGATTTGGACATAACACTGGATTTGCACGCTGCACTGGGCCCTGGAAATAAAAAAAGAGAGCTAGGTAAGAGTGCCCAGCTCACAGGGGTCGGAGACCAGAGGGCACTTTATCTTTGATGCAATGTAATGCGTGCCCTACAGGAAATATGAGCTCAAGGCTAGGATAGCATGAGACAATTATCCTCTGTTCCCATGAACAAGCTGAACAGAGCAAAGGTAGCACAGATGCCTCTGATATTCTAATAATTGATGAACATTGGTATTTTCATGGGGATTGGCCAATGTCACATCATTCACTTTCACATTTGCTCTTCTTATGTTCCATTTCATTTCATTTCATTTCTGTCTTCTTACAGGGTCCCCCTCCCTCCCAAGTACAAGCCACAACTGGGAAGATGCCATCTGATTTCAGCCTGCTAATCGGCTTTTCCGGAAAACTTTAAGCATAGACTCACAGAGCCCTTAATGAGAAAGCTCATTAAAGAGCCGTCTAAACTGAGGAAACAAATTACATGCACAGCACAGCCCACTCTTTCCCTCTTGGTTTCCCTCCTTCCCTCCCAGACCGTGGCGTTAAAAATGACAAGGTGAAGCGAGTCATCGAGTGGAATAAAAGACCCCGCTACTCCAAATTCTCTACCTTGATGCTTTGATGCCATTTCTCGTGCTTCACTGCAGCACTAAAATGTTGCCCAAACAGCAGGAAGCCCATGTGCATGTAATGATGGCCTTGGTAAAGCCTTTGATTGTGTGTATTTGGGTGGAACTTGAGCTTGTAATTGGCGAATGCACACATTGTCTCTTTCAGAGCCTCTCTCTGGAAAGCTTGTTTATCCCAGGGAGAGTGAAGTTTCCTTTTTTTGGGAGGGTGCATTTCTGAGAATGTGACTTCAGGAAGGTAGACAGTGTCTCTCCATGGCTAACCCTGTGATAGCGTCTTATTAGATCATCCTCTAGTACATTTTCAGTGTGAAAACCTACGGCTAACCAGGAGTTTCATGACCTAAGCATTGCTTCCGGCCTCCTGGACCAAAAGGAAGTGATGGTGGTAACTGTCCATTGAGAGGAAGAGATGGGAGGTGGCTTCCTCCACCCCCTTCCTTTTCTTATCCTAGGGAGTGTGAAAGGAAGACTACAAATACCAAATCTTCCACACCTGGTAAATGAGCAATGTTTGTGGGGAAGAGGAAATCCTCCCCGCCAACTTGCTCCTGGATTTACAAGGATCACAGGTGTTTTAGGTATTTAGAATGAAATTCTTGTGACCTTGCTGAGTTCCGCGCAGATGCTGAGAGTCAGATGCCTAAATTAGCTGTGCCCTCCCATTGCTTGACTCTGGAGAATTTGCCAAACACCTCTAAGTTTAGCGTCTGCCATGTCCCAGGCACAGAGCCAGGTACTCAGAATGCAGACCCTGAGAACTCACCACCTCCATTCTGGAGTTTCTTAGACTTTGCTCAGAATAGAGAGACATTAGCACATCATAAAACCAGATGCTGAGGGCTTTGTTGACTCTGTGTAGTGGTCATGTGAAAACAGGGGAAGGGGTTGAGTCTGTGTAAAGGTTGAGGAGAGTGAGCTGGTGTCAGGGTAACAAGAGGAAAGAGTGCTTCAATTCAGAAGCTGCAAGAAGATTTTGAGGAAAAGAATCCAATTAAGGAAAGGGATGGACAGACAGGCGTACACACATGGTTGAAGCATTAAGGGTTGCAGAGGAGAAAACTCCACAGAACAGGAACAGGCTGAGAAGAACGAGCAGAGTATTGACGTGAGAAACTTCAACAAGCCAGCCATGACAGAGCAAGATTGACAAGGCAAGAGCAGTCTCAGTGGCACTGGGGGTTGGTGCACAGTGGGCCGAGTGAATGGAAGATAAGTTTATCTAATAAGCGTATTCGAAAAGCTTAGTGGGCTTGGCTGTGAGGAGATGGCTATGATTTCATAGGGAGGAATGAGGAACGAGGTAAGAGCTTTGTTTTGTTTTCTCTGTGTATGACTTAATTGTATACATAGTCACATGCCACGTGGAAGGAGGCGGTGGGGAGAGAGGAGTTAACCCAAGAGGGCAAGGTGGGATTAATGGGGTTAATTCCTACCTCACAGAGTCTGAGGATTAAGTGAGATTCCTGTGGTGAGGCCTTTCTTAAAGATAATCATACATGCGAAGTATGATTATCCTGCTGTTGAAATAACATCCCCTACACACCATCACAAGGCATGTGAGCCTGCTTATCTCTTGTCAGCGGAGATAGGCAAGTCTCATTCTGGATAGCCTTTTTGTGTGTGCTGTTTTCCCGTTTCCTCCTGCTGCCACTTCAGGCACTGGAGTCCAAGAGCCGCTTTAGCTCTCCTTGACATTTCTTCCTGCCAAACAACACAACTCACCAGTTTCCCTGGGTCACAACAGGAAGCTGGAGCTTGATAAGCAAGAGCTTGATAAGCAAGGGAGAGGACAGGAGCCTCCCTGTCGTTATTAGGAAGTGGGATTAACATCTAGACCCCTTGGGAACTTTGTTTTCCCAGTTCATTAACTTTTTTTATTTTTCATTTTTTTATTTTTTAAATCGGGGAACAGGGGAGCCTCAGGGTCCACAAACTAGAATGTTCTCTCACAGACATTTGATCTACCCTCTCATCTCAATTTAGGAACTGTAAGTCCCACCAGGCAGGGTTTTGTCTGTTTTGTTCACTGTTGTGTTCCCAGGGTCTAGTATCTGTCTGGCACGTGGTGTTGTTTAATAAATATGTGTTAAGTGAATTGATTGATCCATTTATGTGTCCATTGATCTGAAAGAAAAGGCATGTATACATACAGAGATAAAGAGCAATCAATATGATTCTAAGAAGCATATTCTGTGTCAGGCATTTTGCATACATGATATCTGTAATCACATTCATTTTAAAAATGGGGAAACTGAGATTCAGGAAGAAGTCTTTTGGTTGAGAATTATGGGTTGGAAAGTAATGGAGCCAGAGCTCCTAACTGCTCAACTTTTAAACTTACACTCTATCTCAGCCCCATCTTTAACTGTTCATTGGCTCAAACCAGAACTGGACCATCTTGAACTTGCCATATTCTCTTGTATACAATCCTTTACCTAGGACAACCCTGACTGTGCCTTCTGGCTGGCTAATACTGTTAAAAATTATTAGTCAAGCTTTCCTAAAATGATAGTCTCTAGCAAGGGTTGTTTAACTTTCCTCTGTGCTCCCACAACCCCAGTTACACTTCTCCATCATTGCACTCCTTCATCATAGAACAAATAAAAGACCTTTGTGCTTCACTTCCCTAGATGGTGAGACTTTGGTTTGATTGTTTGTTTTTGGTTTTTTGAGACAGGGTTTCTCTGTGTAGCTCCAGCTATCCTGGAACTTGCTCTGTAGACCAGGCTGGACTTGAACTCATGCCACCACTGCCTGGTTAGATAGTGAGACTCTTAAGGGCAGGGATTGTGTCTTAGTGAGGACCATTTGTTGAACACCCTTGTATACTTGCTTTTCTGTGTTAATCCTCACAACTTCTACCCAAGGAGCCACACTGAAGCCTGCTTTACCTAGGAGAAAGTAGAAGTTTTGAGAAATTAAACAACTTTCCCAAGATTACAGTGAGAAAGTAGCTAAGTCAGGAACCAAATGCAGGTGTGTCAAATTCCGAAGCCCAAATTCCTTTTACTGAGCTGTTCTTAGAATTATCTGTATTGCTCACAGCTTGACAGTGGAGGTAAAGAGATGAATACCAACGTGAACAAGAGAGAGTTTGTATAAAGTTTAGTTTTTTGGAGTGGGGAGGCAGCACGTGGAAGGGGAGAAGTTCTCGGCCCTGGAGAAGGTGGGAATCATAAAGTTTTCATAATATTGCTAGGATGCTTAGGCATTTGTTCACTGGTTCCATAGTGATGGTCCAGGGTGGAAAAGAGTTGTTTTCATCAAAATACTCATGGTTAGTTTTGGAGAAATGACAGTGACCATAACCTGGGTCATTGTTGCTTCAAGAAGCCAAGAATTTAGCCCAAATGCCTGCTGGTACCTGCTTAAGGAACAGCTTGTAACCAGGCAATCCAGTCAGAACACTGTTTCATTAGTCACATCGTGCCTCCCTGTACATGTGTGAGTGTTGCTTTTCATAACCACAGTGCTACATCTTACACAGTATACTTTTAAAAGAAACCAATGCATTCTCAAGGGTATGGCTATATGGAACAGGGTAGTAGCTCCTAATTATATGCTAGCATTTTCCCCCCTGCACTTGTTCTTTAACTGCAGGCATCCTCGGAGGCTGCTTTCACTATATTCTTTTCTTTAGGGAATTATTCTCTTTTGTGGGACCGAGAGACTGTAAAATTCCTATAAAACGAAGCTTAAAACTCCCAAGCAAAGCATGGCTTTACAATGAATTGTATAATACCTTCTTTGTCTACTTCAGAGGGCATTTGGGGGAAGCTCAGTGGGTGGCTGGAAACTGTGAGAGGGGCTCTGGCAGCAGGCAATTAGGATGATGCTAAACTGCTCTATTTCCTAGATGTGTGGCCTTGGGGCAGGTTACTTAGCCCCCTTCAGCCTATATTCCAGATCCATAAAAGAGTGGGAAAAAATAGTATGTTAGTGTCCTGATATATAGAACCATTGTGAGAGTTAATGAAACCATAGAAAAGGACTTGGAAACTGCTCTGCTATGTAAGAAACCAACAAGTGTTCATTCTAATGCTAATTGTCATTATTCTCACTGGTAAAGATGAAGCTGTTTAGCTATTTGGGTAATGGGGATTTGAAACTTATGAAGCACTATGAAAAAGTGAAATAAGGATGATGATGAAGATGCGTATACAGAGAAATGAAATTCATCCAGCATGGTAGAAACAGTAACACACAGGAATATCTGATCCTTATGCTGTTTCTACCACCACCTTAGTTAGCAATGTGACCTTGGGCCAGACCCCACCTACGTTGTTTCTTACAAATGAAGCAGTTTGATCAGAATGTCTTTTTGTTGTCATTATTTCTTGAGACACTGTCTCTATCTCTCTCTATCCCTGGCTGTCCAGGTTAGTCTTAAACTCACAGAGCTCCTCCTGCCTGTGCCTCCCAGGTATTGGGATTAATGATAATATTATCCTGAATTCCATCTCAGATCAGAAATCCTGATCCTATGGGGGTTGGAAAAATAAACTTTTGATTGTTCCTGGGATGGAATAGTTCAGAGTTCCATCCCCAGCAACCACAGGGTTCACAATAGCTTCTAACTCCAGTTCTAGGGCATCTTACTCTCTCTTCTGGCCTCCGTGGATTCCTGTATGTGGTGCACATAAACTCATGACTGCACACACACACACTAAATAAACAAACAGACAAATAATTAAAGACACAAATAACAAATAAACAAACAACCTTTGGGATTTGTGGCTTCAGTTATGTGCTACCAGCAGCTTTCCTACACAGCTTGAAGCGCGGCCTGCATCCCTCCCTCTTGGCATTCACTGAGTAGTTGCTATGTGCTAGACAAGGAGGCAGCAGAAACAGCCTTTCTTTTCGAGATATCTCATTGGACAGCACATTTTTACCGTGGAGGATTCTTCTACCTTCCCAGCATCGTCCTGCTCGCCCCCCAGACCTCCAGCAGCTTCTGGATGTTAAATGTTATCTCTCCATGTGATTTGCACCCGAAGGGAGAGAGTCCTCTGTTACTCTTTTACTTCCCCAATGTGCCCTCAGGCTGGGTTGGAGGCAGTGATCCGTCTCCCGCCTCCTTGAGGGAGGACTCAGGGTTCAGACTTAGTGGCTGGACGCTAATTTCCTAGAGGCCTCACCCTTTGTTCTTCTTTCCACCTCACTCTCAAATAAAGCTAAATAACCAAGGCAAGCAGAAACAATAGCTGAAAGTAGTCAGCAAGGCGTGGTGCAACACCTTGATGGACAGGCTAGGTGTTTCTTTTGCTACCATGGCAACTACCATTAAACGCCCTGTCACCCTTTTGACCGCTCTCTGTAAACGGGAAAGTTATTTTACACGTAAGTGATCAAACCAACTCAATTACCTAAAATACTCCCAACACCTTTCAAGACTCTTCTTAAAAAGATTACTATATTTTTAGATGTTTTCATAAATGTTGAATGCGGTACTGAAAGATTTTCTTACATTCATTGATCTTCATAGTCTCTGAGAATGGCAGAATATTGTGATAACAATAATGGAACATTTTCCCCCCCTGGGGCTGGAGAGACATCTTGGTGAGTAAGAGTGATTGCTGTGCAAGCTGAGGACACGAGTTTAATCCCAGCAACCTCCTGAAAAGCTGGAGGTGGTCATGTGCATGTCTCTAAACCCAGTGCTGTGGGAGGTGAAGGAAAGAGGATCCCTGGGGCTTGCTGAGCACTGGCCTAGCTCCAGGTCCAGGGAGACAAGGAACAGGGCAGGGAGTGGGAGAGTAGCACACTCACATCCTTCTCTGGCCTCTGTGTGAGTATAGGCGTGTTCACATGAACATATACCACACATACTTTCCTCCCCCAATATACATGAAAGCATATTCCATAAAAGCACCTAATTGAAAAATAAAAGACATGATACTTAGAGTTACTTCCAATTAACTTGGAAAATTAATATTAGATACCTGAGTTCTCATTCAACAATTCATTAGATACATATCTATTAAATACTTAAAGGTGTCACGAGTTATAGAGATACGGTCAATATAAACAAAATTAAGAAATGTTTGCCAGGGCTGGGTGTGGCGGTGTATACCTTTCATCCCAGTACTCTGGAGGCACTGGTTGGGTCTCTTATGAGTTCGAGGCCTGCCTGGTCTACATTTAATATTCAGAACAAACAATCCTCATTACAGACTTCAAAAATTAGAGATTCATTGTTGTTGACTATCTTCTGGCAACCAGGAACCCACCCCCACCTCCATGCTAGGGATCGAACTCAGGGCCTCACAGGCTAGGTTGGCACTCTACTACGGAGCTATATTACCAGCCTACAGTATGCTACAAGCTATACAGCCACCACCATTTGGTGGTGACATTGCATTTGCTCACAATTCCTGGCTTCTTTCCTTTCTTTCCGCATTGCTGAGGATTTCCAGGGCCTCAAGCATGCTAGGCAAGCACTGTAGCACTGAGCTACATCTCCAGCTACTTGTTTCAGCTTAAATGCTTGGTTTATAGACAGTTTACAAAGGGCTTTTGTGTCTGTCTTATTGGAAACAAAGGTTTTAAAAAGTCTCCTCCTGTTGGAGACATTGTTTTTCTTCTGCTGTGTATACCGAGCTAAAATTTCCCAGTGGTGGCCATTCTAATGACTGTGATCCTCTACTGGACACCTGAAGTGGTTGTTTGTTCTTGGGTTCTTCATCCATCAAAGTCTTTAGGTCATAAATTCAGAAATGAATTCTTCATTTTTGCTTTACAGTTTCCCTTTTTTTTTTGATTGCTCTTCATTTCTGCTCAAATGTCTTCTCTTTATGGAAGCGTTAACTGAGGGAGGGAACCATTAAGGAGGTGGTCAAAGAGGTGGTAGAGTTGGGTTTCAACCAGTGACTGATAACTCTTTGACCATGTATCTTTTAAAGACATTATGCTGTCATTAAATGCTAATTAACCAATGATACATTCTTCCCATGTATGAGGCATAATATGTGCCTCATACTTTGCTGGTGTATATTTGCTTGCTGTTTTAAGTAGATCTAACTAATTTATATATAAAACATATTATATATACACATATATACGTATATATATATATATATAGTGTTTTTTTTTTGTGTGTGTGTGTAATAAGGCTCATTTGGAGGTTGGAGGACAATTTTTTGGGAGTAGGTTCTCTCTTTCTACCATGTGGGTTCTGGGGATTGAATTAAGTTTGTCAAGCCTGGTTGCAAGCACCCTTACCCACTCAGCCATCTTGCCAACTCCTAACCAATTATATATATCTATCTCATGTGGACAATACTGCTCTTAGTTCTCGTAGGATGCACCTGTGCACCTCGGGATTGTGTCAATGAAGCACATTTACTAAGTGTTGAACCTAGTAGGCCTCTGGAACACAAAAACCATTACATTTTGGCCTGACTTTATATTTTTCATTAACTAATGTTTTTAGACAGGGTTTCTCTATTTAGCCCTGCCTAGCCAGGAACTGGCTATGTAGACCGGGCTGGCCTCAAATTTACAGGGATTCGTCTAGCTCTGCCTGTGAGTGGTGGGATTAAAGGTGTTTGTCACCATGTTCCTTTATTTTTATTTTTATCTGAGACAGGGTCTCACTATGGAGTTCCGCCTGACTCTCAATTTTCTTGCCTCTGTCTCCTGGGTCCTGGAATTTCAGGCGTGCGCCCAGCTGGTTTGTCTTTAATTGGACATTCTCTTTGGATTTGCTTAGGATCGGTTGACACCAGACCATTAGTAACGCTTTAGTTTTATCATAATTAATCCTATGTGAGAAAATTAGTAGCAAGAACACTAGCAAGATGTTCAAAAGCAGATATCAAGGCATTCACCTATGCACTTAGAACTTCTTTCTTACAGAGAACCCCAAAATACCACTGAAATGTTGCCAAATATGTATTTAAGCCAAATATAGATTCAGCAGCCTCCCAGGCACATGCACGTACTCCCAGCACTTAGGAAAACAGAGGCAGGAAGAGCCCACGTTCTAGGGCAGCCTGGTGAACACAGCGAGTTCCAGGTCAGTGAGAGCTATGTAGTGACACCCTAAAGACTGTCTTAATCTGGGGTAACCGAATCATTTCCCTCAGACCCTCCTCTTTGCTTTCCAAAACTGAGGACCAGCTCACAGGCAGCGCAGCCCATAGTCTAGCCCTAGAAGCAGGGTGGGGCTGATGTTCCCGGGCGAGGATGAGCTCCGCCCGTCCGTCGGGTGGCTGGGTCGAGGGGGGGGGGAGGGGGGAGAGGGGGGGAGCTGTCCCAGGACGCCTTTCCGCTCTCCCGCGGGCTCTTCCTGCCACACGCTGGCCACGCCCCCCGCGACTTGCAAGCTGGCCATGGCGGCGCGGCTGTGTGCACGGTGCCTCCCTCCGGCGTGGCTCTGCAGGTGCAAGCCCGACTCTCCCCCGAGATCCCCCCACCTCCAGCACGCGCCCCTTTTTCTTCGCAGCAGGCAAGCCGGGCAGGGCCAGCGCCGGCACTACCGCGCCGCACTCTGCGCCGATTTGAAGCAGCCCCTGGCCATTGAAGAGATGGCTCCCCGCCCCGTGGGGCCGCACGAGGTAGGGTGACAGGCCTGACCCTCTGGATGCCTCCACCTAGGGTTCGAAATCTCTGCCTCTCTCCGCCCCACGCATTCGTTGTCTGCAGTCTAGATCCTGGTTCCCAAGCCTAGGGAGCGTCCTAGTGGCAGGAGCTCACCCACTCGAGGGTGGAAGGTCAGGCCCTTTCAAGGTTCACAGAAAGGCCAGAAGTGTCAAGGCAGCGGTCTCTCAAAACTCACGTCGAGGCCTCTTTCGATAGCTCCAGGGCGGTTGCCTTAGGAACAGCGTCTGATTTACACCCGACTTTACATAACAATACAGATAAAAGGATCCTTACACTTCGCTTAGCCCCTCCTCACTGTCAGTGTCAAATTATCTTCTGTTCCCTCTCCCTAAACCATTGCCTTGTCTCAGTCTGGGTCGCTCTGACGTCCTGCAGTAATTCGCGCTGGGATTCTTTTCCTGTTGTGGCTCCTGCCTGGAAATGTGAAAGTCACCTTGGCCTTGCCTGTTGGCCACTCTGGTGACAGTATGTGACAAATATGTAGCAAGTGTGTCTTCACTGATGAGCAAGTTAGGCATCACTGATGAGAGACAGAAAGGCAACTGCAGCCCTGAGAGGTCACCACAGCGGAGCCTGTGGTTAAGATGGATTATTGGAAGAGCACGAGATGACAGCCACCCTGCTTCTTCAGATTCATGTGCCCAGAGCTCATCTTTAGTCATTCGTTTCTGGGAAATCACTGCCTTTTTTTTTTCTCAAGACACCAGGCTGGTCTTGAACTTACGATCTTCTTGCATCTGGAGTACAGAAATGCCTCACCACTGTTGCCTAAGTTGTTCCTTAATCAAAACGGAGTGGCTTGACGGCGTGGGAGTGCTGTCAATAACTACTCCAATTTTCTGAGGCTGAGGCCTGGCCTCCTCAGCTTTGCTATTTGTATTGTAAGGAGTTAACTTGTGAGAGCTGTATTTGTGTTATTTTTATTTGCCGTTAAATCCCTGGAGTTTGGATGGGCCCTGGCATGTGGCACATGCTTAAAGAACTGAGAAATGGATGATTTTTTTTTTTTTTGTAGATTTAAAAAAAATGGCTTTTAACCAACCTGACACCTCGATGCTAAGCTTAAACAAGTAAATACCATTGATTTAGTATGCCAACTGGCATCTTCCAGGGATTCCAACCCTTGTTAGGATGTGTTCTCTAATGAGCACCAGAGTCCTCTGGGCCTGCTCAGACAGACAGCTGAGCCTTTCCTTCCTGTGTATGATTCAGCGTGGGGTGCGGCCTGGAAGTTTGCATTTCTTCCCTTCTTCCTTTTTTTTTTCTTTAAGACAGAGTCTCACTCTGCATTCCTGGCTGGCCTGGAACTCACTATGGAGAGCCGGCTGGCCTGGAATTCGCAGAGGTCTGTCTTTCTCTGTCTTCTCAGAGCTGTCATTAAAGGCACATGCCTCCACACCTGGTGAAGTTTGACTTAGGAACAAATGCCCAGAGGATGCCTCTGGTGGTCCAGAGCCAACCAACCACCTTGTGAGACTCGCTGGCTGGTTCCTCAAAAACTCTAGCACAGTGGCTCCCAACCTGTGGGTCATGGCTCCTTTGGGGGTCGAATGATCCTTTCACAGAGGTCCCATATCAGATATTTACATTATGATTCATAAAAGTAGCAAAATTACGGTCATGAAGTAGCAACGAAATAATGTCATGAGGAACTGTGTTAAAGGGTTGCAGCGGTAGGTAGGTTGAAAACCACAGGTCCAGAGATACCACAGGCCAGGTGGTTCTGTGTCAGTGATGCTTTTGCCAAGAGCGTAGAAGACAGGGAGTTAGGCTCTCCTCTTGGATTTCAGCTCAAGTTGTCTGTGCTTAGCTCCCTCCTCCCCCACTTCCTGGCATCCTGCTGTTCCAACCTTGGTGTGAACTCACTCTCTCTCTCACTCCTTTGTCTTCTCTTCCAGTTCTCACTGGGTTTTTCTTTCTTCCCAGAGGCGGGGCATTTGCGCTAACCATTGCAAGCTTTCACCTCCTAGTTTGAAAAATGAACCCTTTGCTTCTATTAGCCCAAGGGTTACTCTCCTAGTTTCTCTTGACATTCTTCAAGGGGTCACATGCCCTCATTGTGAGCTTTCTCCTGTCTTTAGTACTTTATGCTGGGTTATAATTTAACAGGCATGGCGGCATGGCGGTTCAGGTTTATAATTCTGGGAGTCCCCGGAGGGAAGATTTCAAGTTTGAGGCCAGCCTGGGCTACACAGTGAGATGCCGACTCAACAACAAAACCACGTATGGCTTCATTAGATTCATTATTATTTAGCTGGTGCCTTCTCTGCCTTACTTTCACGTCCACAAAGACAGAAACTTGGGTCCATTTTGGCCTTATAATACTCTGGCTCATTGTTCATTATCTGGCATATGGCTGTCATTCACTCAGTAACCCTTTTTGAATTAATTATTATTGAATGAACATTGTCTCTAGGGTGTACACTGCTCTGTTTGGCTGAGCTGTTTTCTTTTGCAGGTCAGAGTAGATGTTCATTTCTGCGGCATTAACTTTGCTGATATTTTGGTCTGTCGTGGTCAGTATCAGGAAAAGCCTGCTCTTCCCTTTACACCTGGTGAGTGCTGCAGACCAAGGGATGACTTCAGGAAAAGGAGAATTGTGGGAGTTTTCAGAGCCACGTGCATCTCCGCAGACGCTCCTCCCCACTCTCTGCCAGGCTTGACTAGCAAGGTTTCTCAGTGTCGGTACCTCCAGCATAGCCTTATAGACAACACTCAGTGATTGACTTAGATTTTCTGTCACTGTGACAAAGTGAGCTTGGGGAGGAAAGGGTTTATTTGGCTTACACTTCTATCACTGAGGGAAGTCAGGGCAGGAACTGAGGCAAAAGCCAGGGACAAACGCTTCTTGCTCTTAGGTACGTGTTCAGCTATCCTTCTTGTATGCCCAGGCCCGTCTGCCTGGAGATGACACCATTCCCACGGGGGTTGACATCAATTAGCAATCAAGAAAATGCCCTACAGACATGCCCGCAGGCAAATCCAACTGAGGCAACCTCCTAATTGTGAATCCCTCAGATGCTTCTGGGCTGTGTCAAGCTGACAGCCAAAGCTAACTAGGACGTCCACTGACTGTTTTACAGTGAATAAACAGGCAGCTGTTTGCACATTGCTGTGTTCACCAGAATTCCTTTCTGTCAACCCTAGTCATTACTTTTGCCTTTTTTAAAAAAATAATTTTATTTGTTTTTATTTCATGTTCATTTGTGTTTTGCCTGTATTTATGTTTGTGTGAAGGTGTCAAATTGCCTGGACCTGGAGTTACAGAGAGTTGTGAGCTGCCATGTGGGTTGCTGGGAATTGAACTTGGGTCCTCTAGAAGAGCAGCTGGTGCTCTTAACCGCTGAGCCATCTCTCCAGCCCTCCTTTTGCCTTCTTAGTGTTGCCTCAGTTTAATTTTTCACCGAAGGATCATGAATATGTTTGCAGCTATGACCTGTAGCCGAAATCAGCACAAACTTGAAGAAACTGAATACTGAAGGTCCAAAAGGAAGAAGAGGGAGGAAAAAGTTTAGTCATGTCCTAGCAGCTCACTGTCTGATTTTCACTGCGCTCTGTCTAAAAGGTTACTTAGGTTACTTTTAGGCCTTTTGTTTTTTTGTTTTTTTTTTCAAGGCAGTGTTTCTCTGTGTAGCCCTGGCTGTCCTGGAACTCACTCTGTAGAGCAGGCTGGCTTTGAATTCACAGAGATCCACCTGTCTTGGCCTCCCAAGTGCTGGGATTTAATATGTGTGCCACCACTACCTGGCTGCTTTTAGACCTTTATTTAATATGTGGCTAAAAGACTGAATTCTGTTGTTGAAGTTTATTTAAGAAAGTCTAAGTAGAGCTTAGTGTGTTTATGGCAGACGCATGTTTTATATAGATAAATATAAAGGTTATAGTGATTGCATGATTGCAACATAGCTGGTGTGTTTGGGGTTTTTGGCTCTGTTTTAATACTAGGAACCATTTCCTTCTGTTTGTATTTGCTGAAAGAAATAGACCAGAGGAAGATGTCACAATTAAGTTATTCCCCTGGCAGAGGAAGTAAGAAATGCATAGCTATGAGGTTCATGAATTTCAGGGGTAGACGAAGAAAGGGCAGATGACACTAATTCATCCTGCTGAGCTGAGCACTGTCTGAACAAACACAGGTCATGTCCTTGAGGACTGCCTCCAAGTTCAGCAAAGGGGACAGAGCAGCAGATAGGTATAATTTGGTGATCATTGTAGTTGAGGTTGTGCAGGAGGCCAGTGATCAGGGTTAAGAGTTCCTGTGCATCTGTGAGTCTCTGTACTTTTGCATATTCTTGAAAAGATCGTGGTCAAGAGTGGGACAGCCATAACGTATATGTCCTAAGCATGAAATCTTATGTTCATTATGCTGTGTTTTGAGTACCCACTTTTTACTTTAGTTAAAATGATGGGCATTCAAAATGCAATGGTTCCCAAATCAGACAATGAGGCCTGTTGATCAGTTTTTCCATTTCTAGGTTGCCAAGCTTCAAAGAGAACCTAATATATACATATATTGCTTTTCTCTCTCTCTCTCTCTCTCTCTTTTTTTTTTTTCCTTTTGAGACAGATTTTCTCTATGTATCCCTGGCTGTCCTGGAACTATCTCTGCAGACCAGGCTGACCTCAAACTCACAGAGATCCACCTGCCTCTGCCTCCGGAGTGCTGAGATTAAAGGCATGCACCACCACCACCCTGGCTGGTAACCTAACCTTTGACTATTCTAGGAATGGAGTTTTCTGGGGTCGTCCTGGAGACAGGAGCAGATGTCAGCACTGTGAAAAAGGTAAATCAGTTAAAACCCCAGAATGTGTGTGTAGCTGTAAGAAACGTGCTAATCTCATTTATACTCAGAAGGTCTTGCTTCTCCTGGTCTTGCCATGTGACCAAGACGGAAGGAAAAAATGAATTTTGAATGAAGAGCTGAGGGGACTTGGTGGAAGTTTCTGGCCTCATTAAACTATTTGACTATAAGACAACATTTGGTCTTCAGTTACTGAAAGGATAAAGAATTTTAAAGTCTGAATCTCAAGTGAAAGCAAGTAGTCACAGGAATTTTTATTCCTCCCAACTTTTCCTTCCTAGGTTCCCTTGTTGTATAAAATGTGCCTGTATTGGCTTGGTAGCCTGGTGGCAGTATTGAGAAAACTGTGGTTCTGGTTTTAAACTGGAAATGACTCTGAACAGATATTAAGGCAGCGCTGTGTCTTATGGATCAGAGGTGTGTGTTTTGGAATGCAAGGCTGTGCCTTTGAACATATATTCTTCTCCCTCCAGGGAGATCCAGTTATCGGAGTGAGTGGCTTTAACGCTATGGCCGAACAGTGCATCACTGACGAGAAGGTACCTCTAACTCTCAGCATTGGTGGACACAGACATTTCTCCTTCTCCTTTGTTTGCTCTAGTGTCCTTGTCTCTCTTCCTCACTCCTTTTGCATTTGTTTCATTTTATCTTGTTTCTTAACCAAGCAGTTTTTTTCCCCTTCAAATGCTAAACTTTTTTCTCTATTGCCATGATAGCCCTTGCCCAGAGTTTTTTTTTTTTGTGTGTGTGTAGAGTTTTCTTTCTTTCTTTCTTCCTTCCTTTCTTTCTTTCTTTCTTTCTTTCTTTCTTTCTTTCTTTCTTTCTTTCTTTCTTTCTTTCTTTCTTTCTTTCTTTCTTTCTTTCTTTCTTTCTCTTTTTCTGTGCCAAGCAATTGGCTGGCCATTCATTTGGACCATATTTAGTGAGTTATAGTTGAAAAACTGGTTTTGCACATTGAAGTGGACATCACAGGCTTATTTTCCTATAAGCACATGGAAGTAGTCTGCGCCTGACACAGAGCCAGCCAAGGTAGCCAGCCAGCCCTGGAGGGGCTGAGCAGGGTGTAAATGGCGCCCCCTAGTGGGACGTGTTATACGGATCCTTATGGGTACGGTTCAACTTTGCTGAGGTAAACTTTACCGAACACACAGCTCACCCGTGACAGCATAGTAAGCCGGGGTCTGTTTTCCACCACTTGGCTCCTTTTGGAGCAGACGCCAGCCTTACAGGTCTGAAGTCTGACACACCCAGGTCCTAAGCCCTACTTCCGCTTGCTCGGTCCTGACTTGTACTCCTTAATGGGTGATGATAGATGTGTGCCATTTGTTGGACTAACCCACCCAATCAAACCATGTCCTCTGTGACCAGGTACATATGTTTACCACTGATTGCTGTTATGTCTTTGTATAGAGCCTGTGGAGGGTTCCAGAAAACATCTCTCTGCAAGATGCTGCAGTCCTACCTGTATCTTACGGCACAGCTATTTTGGCTGTAGATCATCGGGCCCGTGTCCAGCCTGGGTGAGGACTGTGGAGGAGACAGAGGGTTAAGTGGTGCTTTCTTCTGCTGTTAGAAAGGCCTGACAGGACCTTTCCTGAAGCCCATCTACACGGTGTGCTTGGTGTTTCTAGCATTTGGGAAGAAAGGCAGGAAGATTAGGAGCCCAAGGCCATTCTCAGCAACATAGTGAGTCAGACGTCAGGGTGAGCTACAGGAGCTAAAACTTAATCCCCTCCCACTCACCTCTCTTGTTCTTTTCTCTTGCCTTTCCCTTCTGCTTCTCTTTAGCTCAAGTTCCTTTACATTGAGGGAAGGCAAAAGAGAGGTATTTTTTTTTTTTTTACACTAGAGACTAAGGTCATTCTTTTGCCTCCGAATGGTAGAACTTGGAATACGAAATTGGAAAGGGCAGTTCCCTTGAACCTGACCACTTTGGTGGTCACTTCATAGGAATACTTCCAGTTTACACACCTGGTTTATTTTTACTTTAATTTATTTATTTAGACTTCTAAGACAGGGTCTTGCTATGTAGCTGGCCTGGGGCAATTTATATAGCCCAGGTTAGCTTCAAACTCAGAGCTTCATCCTCAGCCTCTGAGCGCTGGCATCACAGGCATGTCCCATGTTCCTAGGTGGAAGCTGGTTTTAAACTAGCTTCCTAGATATGTATAGTATGTGTTTCTGTGAGGCTTGCTTGGTTGTGGCAAATAGGGTTTATTTTATCTATCTATCTATCTATCTATCCATCCATCTATTCATTTATATTTGAGACAAGGTTTTTCTGTGTGACCCTGGCTGTTCTGGAACTCAGTCTGTAGACCAGGCTGGCCTTGAACTCACAGAGATCTGCCTGCCTCTGCCTTCCAAGTGCTGGGATTAAAGGCCTGTACTACCACCTCCTGGCTATGGATGTTTTAAATGTAAAAGTTCTAGAATCTTCCCTTTACTTGGGAAACTGGCCATCCATCTGTTCAGAGAGGTAGCCTTCAGAGTTGCTGGTAGCCTCATTTGAGCAGTGGCTATTCCATGACCAACACCTTCTAAAATCAGGCGGTGTTTATGTGAGAATGCCTGTAGGATGACATTTCTGAAGCATACGTTAGTATGGTTGCTCCAAGGAACAACTGCTGCTGCCATGAGAGAGAGGCTATCTGAGAGACTGAGACCTTCTACCCAGAAAGTCTTTAGAACCAGACTAGGTTAGCGCCGATCCAGGAGTCATGCGCATATCCTGCCCCTCAAGGCTGGCGAACGGATGTTACATGAGGGCTTGAATGAAAGGGCCTCTGCCATTCTTGCTGGAAAA
This sequence comes from Meriones unguiculatus, assembly GCF_030254825.1. Taxonomy (NCBI): domain Eukaryota; kingdom Metazoa; phylum Chordata; class Mammalia; order Rodentia; family Muridae; genus Meriones; species Meriones unguiculatus. Next base: position 78,741,183 of record NC_083359.1, read on the forward strand.
AGCTCTGGTCTCTGTCTCTGGAATCTTACCACTGGGTGAGCTTTGAAGGTTTCTGCAGTAATGTTTGTCTTCCCTTGGCACAGAGAAACTGTTCTAGTGACGGCAGCCGCCGGAGCCACAGGCCTTGCTGTGATAGATGTGGCGACAAATGTTCTCCGGGCCAAGGTATTTATATGTTAGAGTCTCCATTAAAAATTAACTCCAGTGTTTAGGCATAAGACATATCAATTCACTTGGCAGGTATCATCGGAAGGGCACTAGGGACGGACAGTACTGAGAGTGAGGTGTGCCATCTGCCTGATTCCCCACTAAAAGGAGACCTAGCTGTGTGCCAGTTGGCCCTTCAGGTAGCAGAACCTGGCAAGGGTGTCTCCCACTCTGGCCTCTGCAGATGCTCTTTCCTCCACCTGAAGTGCTCTGAAATATCTCCCTCTGATTTAAACTTAACCTCACGCACCTTTTCAGGTACCTCTGTCCTCAGGCTAGATCAGTCTCCTCTCCCTGCTGCTTACGTATGGTCTCCTACTACCCTATGCTTCTGTTTCTTAGTACATACCTCACTGTGTGATTGTTCCTTATTTGGGCCCCTTCTCCTGGTCTGTGATCCTCGTGAAGGCCAGGAGAGTGTATGGCTCATGACTAGTTCCAGGAGACAGTGGCAGAAGGGCAGGTTCATTGGCTAGGCCAGAGGTAAGAACACCTGAACCAAGAGATCGCTGAAGTGGGGAAAAAAAAATTAGAGAATTCAAAGACTAGAAAGCATCCTGTGAGTCAGAAAAAGCCCTTAAAGGTCTTGGAGGGAAGTTCCCGTCCCAGCTCTGCTCCCAGCTTAAAGCTTCTGTTGCCTCATTTGTAAGACGTTGCTTCCATAGGGCTGCTGGGAATGTTGAGATTCTATGTGCAGTGTGCCCGTCAGAGGTATGGAGTGTCAGCATGTGTCTCCACCGAGTCCTGTTTGCTATTGTTGGGCTCTGAGTGGGAAGAAACCAAGCTAACGTTTGGAATTGCTGTTTCCTGAGACAGCACAGGAGGACGTGGAGAGCTGGTTGGCCACACTGAGAGCAAGGTTCCCATGGCGCTTGTGGCTGGGATGGAGAGACAGCACATAGAAGGAGAATTCTGATGGTGTCTGGATTGGTGTTAGGTAGCAACTCTCCTTTCTCACATTAGTTTCCTTGGGGAAGGAGATGTGAGTTCTAAGAACGACCTCAGGGCCTAAGAGGTTTCTTTTGGAATATTAACACATTTCATGTTAACAGGAAGGGCTGCAGGCTGTCTTAGGGAGAGAGATCATTATTAGTCTTCACGTCTCTTTAGCATTTTACAAGAATTGAAATTATACCATTTATTTAGTTCTAAGAGATTAAATAGAAAAATTTGCTTCAATTCAGATATTAAAAGTCATCCGAGCTATATCTCGTTTTGAAGCAAAAATTCCTCTAGATATAAGTAAACAAGAATAAAGGTTAAAAATGTTTCCATGCCCCCTACTTGGCACAGGTCTTCTGATCACACCTTCTATTCACAGTGTAGCATACTATACTGCTTCCAGAGTGTGTCCAAAGCAATTATCTTAGCCTTGATCCTCGCACTGCCCCTGGGAGATGAGTTCTCCAAGTGTTTATTGTCTCTGCTTCACAGATCAAGAAAGGGGAGCACCAAGAGAGAAAGTAACTCGCTGTAGGTCTCACTGGGACCTGGTGACAGTCTATGGATGGGATCAGGTTCCTGGTCCTGGTCTGGCCTCTGTTCGCCAGGGACCTCTGTGAGAATAGCCCTCAGTAACCCGTACTGTTGAAAGGAACATTTGAAAGGAGCTTTCAGTTCCAAATAGTTATGGGTGAGTTGGAATCCTTAATGGGCACTGATGTCCTTTAGTATCTGAATACAATTTTTTTAAACATGTCAAAGATTTTATTTAATAACCAATAGCGATAAAGCTAGTATATCTAACTCAAAGAGAATTTAACCATCACATATACATAGCAATGCTGAAATGAGTTTACAAATGGTTGAAAATGGTCATTAGGGGCAATAAAAATGAGGCTGGGTCTTACTTCGTTGCCTACGCTGGTTTCAGACTCTTGATTCTCCCACTCTGGCCTTGCAGGCAGATGGACTTTTAGGCACACACCACTTCAACTGGTTCTGTACTGCTTTCTTAGGGGTAAGATTCTTGAGCGGTACAGGCTGAATATCCCTAATCCAAACATCTACACTTTGCAGTACTTCAGTCTGAAAGTATTCTGAGTGCTGTCAAGATAGATAGTTCCATACCCGTGCTTGTGAGAAAGGCTGTAGTAAAAACACAGGCATGGCTTAGCAGGCAGAGCTCAGTGGTAGAGTAATTGGTTGGCATGTGCAAGGCCCTGGGCTCAGTCCTTAGCACCATAAAAAAACCAAACAAACAGAAAAGAAAAAAGAAAAAAAAAAAAAACTGAGCTTCTTTATATCCAGGGGTGGTAGCATATGATATGCTCCTGTTATTGCCAACATCAGAAGGCTGGGGAAGGAGGATGGAAAGCTAGAGGCCAGCCTGAACTGTGTAGCACAATCCTGCCCCAAAGAAACCAGGCAAGCAACCTACTTAACACAGCTAGAAAGGGCCCCCATCTAACAGTCAAGCCAAAATTGCCTTCAGGCTTCACGAGTGCAGGTTCTGAGCATCACCTTGGACTTGGAGGTGGGTGTTCTCACTGACAAGGCCCCTCTAGGTGACACTTCCGGGCTTGCAGCTTTGGAACTTTCAAGATCCTGGACTTGCCGCGTGTCTGTGTCGTATGTCTTGTGCTTGCACCTTCAGCATGGTTTTCCCCAAGAATAACGGGGTGGAAAGGTCATGCACGTTGGACTGAGGCCGTGCTGTTGGCTTTGGAGAGTTGTTCTGCCGCCTGCTACTGGGGTGACTCTGGCTGGATTGCTCAATCTCTCTGACATGATGGGGTGGCAGTTATTGTTGCCCTTCTCCACCCGTGTTCCTCTGATGTTTCAATAGGATAAGCGATCACCGATGCCTGACAATAGCCGACTTACCTAACAGCCCCACCCCCAAGGAGCTTTGAATTCTGTGTTCCACTTAACTTTAGAAGTCTTTTTTTTTTTTTTAATTTATTTTTTCACTGATGACCTGGAGACATTGTCAGGCAGTGGAGAGGTTAAATGTGTGGAGAAGTGGATTTGAGTCTGGGCTGTATAATTTCCTTAACTTCTCTTGCCTCAATGTCTTTAACACGGAGCTAATGGTGTGGGTTTTACTGAGCTGTCACAAATGAATGAATTATTCCCATTCCTAAAAGCATTTAGAATAGTGCCCAGGCAATAGTGACACAGTGTGTTAGTTCTTCCTGAGAGTTTGCTGGGGGTGACACAGCTGGTGAGTAGAAGAGCCAGGATTTGAACCCTGGTCTCGCTGACTTCAGGAATTTCCCCTGATCCTCCCTTGGGAGGGCTTTCCCAAAGATGCTGATCTTCAGCATCTAGACCGGATGTCTTTGGCTTGTGCCTGTGCAGCCTCTCTCTCTCCCTGCCGCACACCGCGTCTTGCTTTCTTGACTCCAGGTGTGATGTCCAGTTTGTATTCTTATCACGTGGCTCATGGTGGGTGCTCATTAAATGGTGGAGAAAACTTTCAGCCTTTTAAGCCATCTCCCAACTAGAAATTGGGTTCCTCTAACTGTGTACTTCAGAGCTTAATGGTACATGGAAGGCCCAGTAGGATGCTGTCATTGTTGGGGTCAAGGCCAGTGCTTGGGCAGGAAGAGCTCCTTGAGAAATGCTGGGGTCTGGGTTGGAGGGATGTACCCCTCCTACGACATGGTCTGGACCGTTGGAAACCTTGTGTTTTTACTCAGGTCGTGGCTGCAGCTGGAAGCGACGAGAAGTGCAAGCTGGCGATGCAGAGGGGTGCACAGTACAGCGTGAACTACAGCCGGGGCAGCCTGAAGGATGCAGTGAAGAAGCTGGTGGGCAGCGACGGGGTGAATGTGGCCATTGACATGGTGGGAGGAGACATCTTCCTGGAGTCGCTCCGCAGGTGTGTGCACCGCTCTGCCCAGAACGCCTGGAGCCAATGCTCCACAGAACCTTCCTGCGTCTCTAACTCTCAGCTTGGTTCCTCTTTGCCTTTGCTGCTCACGTCTCCTGTAGGCATCAGCGTCAACCAGGATAGCTGAGTGGGTGGGTGACAAGGAACAGAAGCAGAGAAAATCAGGAAATGCTTAAATATAGTAAAAACAAAATACTCAACTGGAAAATATTCAAAAAATGACTGCAGACTCTTTAGTTGGCAATGCCGAAGAGTTTAGATATTAGCCATGTGTTAAATCTAGCTCTCAGCCCCCCCCCCCACTAGGCTGCTTTAAATACATGGGGGTGTGGGGTCCTGGGGATATCATTGTTCAGATGCGAGGATGGCTGTGGCTGCAGCTCTCCGTTTGCCAGCTGATTATGCACCAAGCTCCTCAGATGGCGCTGGTCCTGCAGCAGCTAGCTGTATGCCTCCTTGGTTTGTTTGACTGACTGTGTCACTGGACTGTTCCACCTTATCAGTTCTTCGTGTTTCACCCAGGGCTTTGAGAGCATCATTCCCAACTGCCTTTCCTCCCTCTCTTCCTGGATTTCTTAAGACAGGGTATTTGCTGTGCTGTCCTGAAACTCACTCTGTAGCCAAGGCTGGCCTTGAGCTCCTGATCCCCCTGCCTCTTGAGTGCTGAGGTTACAAGTCCACATGAGTCCCCACACCTGGCCTGGTTTTATTTTTCACATCCGTGCTCTGTAGTTTGTCTCAGTTTGAAGTAGAAAAGCCAGAGCAGCATGAGCAGCCTGCCCACAGAAGGGCTCCAGTTAGCACTGGGAAGAATCCAGAAGGGCTCTTTCCTGGGCTGGGAGGCAGAGATGTCGACACTCATCACTCATGGTGCTCGTCCTGTACTTAGCGAAGAAACAGAGGGGGAGTGCAGAGACCAAGTGGACTATCCTTCTTGTGTCTTCCATCTTGCCTTCTGGATAATTGTGTTTTGAAAAATAGCTTCTCAGTTCCTTTCTGAAGGAGAAAAACAAACAAACAAACAAACAAACAAACAAACAAAACAGACAAAAAACTGAACCGAACAACCATGCACATCTTTTTTTCAAAGACCTGAGTATAGAACTGATGTGTAACATAATCTATGGTACTTTTTCACAATGGTCTGCAGAAAATGTGGGAATATTTGTAGACTATCCAGAATTCTCTAAAGAAGTACTATGCCTTACGGAGTCCTAATGTGTCTTTGTTTAAAGTGGCTCCATATTCCATCATCTGTCTTATTTCCACTGCCTAAGTTCAAAATCTTCAAGCTGACCTGTCTTGAGATACCTGTCTTGACCTGTATTGAGTGACATTGGTTGATACCCAGTATCCTTCTACAGTTGAAGAGACAGCTTTGATTCTAAAGCACACTGTCCCAAAGGACACCTGTGTGACAGCATGAGACAGATTTCCTTCTTTGCAGAGGCCGAATGCTAGTGTGTGTATGTGTCACACTTTATCCTTTCATCTGCTGAGGACCCTTGGCTTGTTTCTACCTCTTGGTTCTTTGGGAATGATGTTGTCATGGACATAAACAGGCACAGAGAGCGCTCAGTGTTCTGTTTTCAGGCCTCTTAAGTATACCCAGCAATAGAATTACTGAATTCTATTTTTACATTTTTGAGGAAAAGTCACACATAATAGGAGCCCCCATTTTGAAATAAATCCTACCTATAAAACTCGAGAATTTCATTTTTTTCCAGATCCTTGCTAGTAATTGTTTTCTTTTTTATAAAATAGTAGTCATCTTGATGGGTATAAGTATCCATTGCTTGCCCTTCCCCCCCCCTCTCTCTGGGTGTGTGTGTGTGTATTCATATTGATCCCAGAGGCTGACATCTCAGTTTGGCTAACTGGGGACCCCGGTCTCTGCCTATGCCTGGGGTGAGTGCTGGGGATCGGAACATAGGTTCTCATGCTTGTACCACAAGCCCTTCTGAGCTGTCTTGCCAGCCCTGTCCATTGCTTCTTACAACCTTTTCTCTTCTCCTTCCTCCTTGCCCTCAGCCTGGCCTGGGAGGGCAGGATTGTGGTGTTGGGATTCGCTGGAGGAAACATCGCATCTGTACCCAGCAACCTGTTGCTGCTGAAAAACATCTCTGCCATGGGCCTGTTCTGGGGCCGCTACCAACACCAGGACTTCGCAGTGTTTTCCAAGAGCATGTCCTTAGCCCTGCAGTACTGCCAGCAAGGGCTCATCCACCCACACACTGGTGCTGTGTTCAAACTGGAAAAGGTGAGATACCTCATAAGGAATGTGGGACAGATAAGGCTGGGAAACAATCTGTGTCCAATCTGGCAGCCTTATCGCTGAGTACCGTACACTCTCCTTTTATGGACTGAAAAGGTAAAAATGCTGTCCTGTGTGTTGGGATGTCCACACTACCTAGCCGAGTATCACAGGCTTCAATGTGTCCAGATTCCTGCCAGCCTCCTGGCTCTATCACTGGTGACTCAAGTGGAGGAAAGTTACAGGGCTTTAGAGAATAATTTACATGTGTTGATTTGAACCTTGAACTTTGCAACACAGAGAGTCCCGAGGAGGACACACTTGACCTGACCTTTGGTTTTCAAATATAGGTGCCTCAAAGTATAGCCAGATGATCTGATCTGGGTACTGTGACCAGACCATAAATCACGCTGGGCACCAGAAGACAATCTATCCATTAGTCACTGCAGTTAATTCTGCTAGTTATTCACTCCCTGTTTTCATTCCCCCACAGTCTCATTAATGTGGCTTAAACTTCCTCCCCAGCAGAACTGCGTGCACTCATATGTGTGAATGTGAGTCCACCAAGCACTTCCTGTGATGCCTGCCTTTCTCTCAGGACTTTTTTTGTTTGTTTTAATGTTAAAATAACCCAAACAAGAACTGTTTGGTAGCTCTAGTCAGCGATGAAGACCACATCCTGTTCACACGTGGGTTAGCAGAGGTTAGGCTCTCAGCGGCCCACTTCTTGGGTTCCCCGCTTGCCTCCTGCTTTGTTCCTGTGACCAGGCACATTTTCTTTGAAGCAGCTTGTGTCCTTTATCTTTTTAGTCAAGGATGTAGCAAACTGTCGATAGAGGATCTGACTGGCAGTTAGGGAATTGGTTGTATTCAGTTCTAGCCCTGTTCGCCTGCTTCCTGACCTTCAGTTTCTGCCGTGGCGTTGAGCAGAGGGACATTATCTGCGGTTCTCAGACGATGCTTCGGGAACTGTGGTGGGGATGTGGGTGGGAAGTGGAGACCACAGCCGCTGCCCTCCGCAACCACATCTCTTCAGAAGCCTAAGTGGTTGCACGCTTTTACTTTTTCATTCATATTTTTCTTTTAAGAAAAAGGTTTTTGTGGCTTGGAGACTTGAAAATTACCACATCCGGTCCCTTTCTGGCTTTGGCTTTTTGTCATCCTGAGGCCCTAGGTAGAGGATGAGACTGATCAGGGAAACAAGTTTTAGTAGAAGGTCTCCTCTCCTCCCTCCAGTAATGCGTTTTCAGTGTTGCTGAGGCATGGAAAAGAAATCACTTTAATTGTCCATGTTGCTCTTCTTTCCTCCCAAACAAGAATTAGCTCCAATTACCGTCTGTCAGCCTCCATTTGCCTTTCTGCCTCCCAGCAAGGGCCCTTCACTAGGATCACCTGGATCTGCCCCCTCTGCTGACCTAGGTGCTGGCTGTGGCACCTTGCCAGGCTCCCTAACACCAAGCCCATCCACACCCCACACATTTGCTGCTTCTTTCTGTGTCTGCGACCAGGCAGACAGTTTACAGAGATGCCGGAGGCCAAGCACTTTGCATGCGTTAATTCACTTAACATTCCGAGAAACTCTTTGCGGTTTACCCGTTGTCTAACCACTTCTTGCTGGTGAAGAAATTGGACCCAGAAGCCCAGAAAGCTGCCCAAGGATGTGCCGTGTCAGAGCTGATGTGCGGTCATCGCTAGTCGCACACACCAGAATCTCTCTGCTTGTGCCCATGTCAGGCTCTCTTTAGATGGGCCAAGAAGTGACATACTGGTTTGTTTGTTTGTTTTTGTTGTTGTTGTTTTGTTTTTGTGTTTGAATACAGGATCTCACGCTGTAGCTCTGGCTGGCCTGGAATTCCCATATATATCAGGCTGGCTTGGAACTTAGAGAAATATGCCTACTTCTGCCTCCCAAGTGCTGGGATTAAAGGTGTGTGTCACCACAGCCAAACCATACTGTATTCTAGAGTACGACTATTATCTAGCATAGAAATATCTGCATGAAAGAACTATCTTGTAATTAAAATAACCAGGACTCCTGTATTTACTAACGCAGTGACAATTTATGTATTTTGTTTGTTTAAAACAAAGGGGAAGTGAATATGTACTTGGTTTTACTGAACTTTACTTTTGATTTAACCATTAATTATTTGTCAAAACCTGTTGGGATTGGAAAATAATCACTGAACTTAAAAAAAATCTATGCAGTGTCAGAGAGCTTGGTGCTTTTACAGGTGCGACCTTGGCAGCTCATATTAAGAGGACGATAAGCTTTGTGCTGTTGCTCTCTTTGTAGGCTGGACCGTGCTTCGGGAGCCATCTCTTTCTCCTGTTCCTTGCAATCTCTTGCTCAGTGGCCATCCTTCCCACAGAGCACAGACTCCACGTGGGCAGGGCTGTGTGCTATCCTTACCTCTCCAGCTATGGGTTCTAGCTGTTGTCATTCACGTGTATGTTGAAGGACTTACTGAGGTCACAGGCCCAGGGTTCAGAGGTTGGCTGTGAGTAAATTAGACTTTTTCTCTGTCCTCATTTACAAACGGGGCAGTAACATACCCTACCTGCTATGCTCTTGTGAGAATTTAATAAGATTATACATGAAAAAAAAACCATAGTAAATTTAGTTAACTTCCAAATGTCCAAGATAGCATTGTTATAAAGTACAGAATTGAGCTTTTCCTGTCCCCATGAAGTGCAACTTTTGCATTGACATCTCAGAGGACAGGATTAGAATTACACTCTTCGGGTTTTGAATTTAAGCTGGAATTCAACCGTTTACAATAGATTGATATCTGTGCTGTGCTGGGTAGATTACATATCCACCTATGATCTGTTCAGAGAATAGCATTGCTGAGACATGCAGTCTGTCTTCTTCATGAAGCTGGCTGTACAATCCTAACCTAACACGACACTTAAATCTCGCAGGTCTGAGATTGTTTCTTATCTAAAAGTCAGGTGAAGTCATCACATGAATATAATTAATGACTAAGAATTGTTTGCTTCAGAGTTCCTCTGTACAGGTGGAATATGCTTTTTAAAAATTTTATTTATTCACTTTACATCCCGACCATAGATCTCTCCCTTGTCTCCTTCCAGCCCCCCCCCCCCAGTCCTCAGAAAGGGGAAGCCCTTCTCCTTTACCAAGTGGCCACAGATTATCAAGTCTGTTCAGGACTGCCTGCATTATCCTGTTCATCTGTGGCCTGGCTATGCCACCCCACCTGTGGGAAGTAATCGAGGAGCATACACCAGAGTCCATGTTTGAGACAGCCCCTGGTCCTCTTCCTAGGAGGACCACATGGAGACTGAGCTGCCTATTGGCTACATCTGAGCAGGGGCCTAGGTCCTCTTCATGCATGGTCCTTGGTTGGTATATCAGTCTGTAGGCCCTGCTGGGCCCAAATTTATTGGCTCTGTTGGTTTCCTGTGGAGCTCCAGTCACCTCTATGTCCTTCGTCCCCCCCACTCTTCCATAAGATTCCCTGTGCTCTGCCCAAAGTTTAGCTGAGACTCAGCATCTGCTTCAATCCCCTGCTGGGTGGAGACTTTCAGAGGACATCTATGGTAGGCTCCCATTCTGTTCTCTTTCTTCCACCACTTTCAGTGTCTATTCCATTTGCCCTTCTGAATGGGAATTAAGCATTCTCCCTAGGGTCTTCCTTGTTACTTAGCTTCTTAAGGTCTGTGGATAGTGGTGTGGTTACCCTATATTATGTGGCTAATATCTGCTTATGAGTGAGTATATACCATGTGTGTTTTTCTGGGTCTGGGTTACCTCACTCAGGATAATCTTTTCCAGATCCATCCATTTGTCTGCAAATTTCATGATGTCCTTGTTTTTAATAGTGGAATAGTATCCCATTGTGTAGATGTACCACAGTTTCTTTATCCATTCTTCAGCTGAGGGACATCTAGGCTGTTTCCAGTTTCTGGCCATTACGAGTAAAGCCACCATGAACGTGGTTGAGGAAATGTCTTTGTTATACGGTGGGGCATCTTTGGGGTATTATGCCCAGAAGTGGTATAGCTGGGTCTTGAGGCAGAACTATTCCCAATTTTCTGAGAAAGCACCTATTGATTTCCAAAGTGCTTTTACTGAGGTGGAATATTTTTAAAAGCAAAACTTAAGACACTAGAGTACTTATTCCGTTGAGCCAGATCCAGTGGGTGGAGTTTCTCATATCTGCTATCCCCACCTCTAACCTACTCTCCCACCCCGCCCCCAGCCTCTGGCCACTCCGCTGCTTGTCCTGCTTCTCTGGGATGCTCTCACAGTGGTCTGCACTCATGCAGCCTTGGCAGCTATTCCTAGCAGGCATCTCCTCACACCAACTGTCTCTTGTTCCCTGGAGCAAGGTGGACCTTAAAGCCAAGCCTCCCTCCATGGCACTCTTCATAGCCGCTGCAGCTGGGGAGCAGACGCTCGAGCTAATGGGCTCGTAGAAGCCTCTGCTTTCCCCAGGAACAGCACAAGGCCTGGTAATGCCCTGAGAAGTATAGCGCGCACCGCACAGGGCAAGCTTTGAGGAATGGAAGCCATCAGGTAAATTGCTTTATTTTTCTTCCCACTGACTGTTTTACATGGCTTCTCCGGAGAGGTTCCATATTGTTGGTTGGTCATCTTCCCAAAGGTCCAGGCCGTGGGTGAGGACAGGGGGTTCAGGCTGAGGAGGTGAGAGGTGGAGGGTCATCCCAGACACCAGGAGTCAGGTGAATGCAAGCTGAGGGTGAGAAGATGCAGACTCATTTGTTCCCGGAAGAGAGAGCACATACATAGCTTTGGGAGACCAACCAGGTTCCTCCACACCATCTCTGAGCCTGCCATTGGTTGTTTGTCTCTGGGCAGACTCTCCTCTGTAGTCACGTCTGCTGAAGTTGCCCCAGGCCGTGAGCCCTAATGGCCCTTTGCCGGGATGCCCATACCATACGAGCAGAGGTTCTGTATGCTTCTGGAGCTGCATCCAGGTAAGGCTGTGACACACCCTCTTGCAGCTTCCATCTTCCTTTGATTCAGTTTCCCTTTCCTCATATCCTTGCTGGAATTGCATTGCAACCATCAATGAAGCATTAGTGTGAGTGTGTGTGTGCATGTGTGTGTGTGTAGCTCTGATCATTTATTTGTTAGCCTTAAAGATTTATTTTTGACTGGACTCAGACTTATAAGTAGAAGCTCTCAGTGAAGACAGCCTACGTCTCTTGGCAATCTGTTCCTGACATTTTTCTTTGGCTTCTTTCATTCTCTTGGCCAAAAGTTTAGCACATTCTGCAGCCTCCTCCATGTTTTTCTTAGCGTGTGTTTCTTCAGAGCACTTGGGTTGCAGGACACGTGGAGTGACAAGATGCTGAATCTTGGGGCTTTGGTCCTGGACTTCTCACCTTCTTTGTTTAAAGGGCTTTCTAACAGCGTATTGGTGGACCTCATCTTCTTTAGAGAGACTGAAAAGCTTTTGAATTCTGCTGGCTCTTTTGGGGCCCCAACTCTTTGAGGCATAGTAGTGTCTGTTAGTCAGGAATATCCCCGACCTTCCTCAGCTTGGCATCCACGATGCATCCTGGAACAGACTTGCACTTTCTCTCTCTGTTGTTCCTTGGTCTACAGCAAGAATGCCCTTACTCAAGAGCAGATGCACTCTGCTGTGGGTCAAGACATACTGCCTTACGGGAAAATCCTGTTTGTGTTCCCAACACTGATTCTCTCCTTTCAGTCTTCACCCAGAGCATCAACAGCTACTTCTGTGCTGTGCTTCTCAGAGAAAGCATGAAGTTTGTGTTCGTTGTTCATTTCAACGAGTTTCTGACAGCCTGTGTCTGGGAAAGAGAGTTTTCAACTTCATCTTGACATGGTTGACTGCCTAGAAGGTGCCACAAAGAAGAGTACTTTCTTTTTTTTTTTTTTTAAGTGATGTTTATATTCTTTGAGAATTTCATAAATAGATTTTGATCATACTCATCCCCTTTTTCCAGCTCCTTCCAGATATTCCCCCACCTTCCTACCCACCCAACTTTATAGTCACTCATTTCTCTACTGCAGACTCATTGGCCTCCTAAGACCCATCAAGTTCAGTTTGTGTTGGCTGACTACTCTTGGGAATGGGGCTTGTGTTGTGCTTCAGTCAATATACCGGGTATCACTCTGCAGAAGAAAGCTGGTTTCCTTTTCCCAGAAGCAGGTAAATGCCAATTGCTTCTCAGTTAGGGGTGGACTTCATGCCCGCCTTCCCTCCTCCGTTCTGAAGTTGTGCCGGCTTAAGCTGGAGTAGATCTTGTGCATGCCGTCACCGTTTCTGTGAGTTCATAGGTGCGTCTGCCCTGTTGTGTCTGGAAAACACTGTTTTCTTGAAGTTATCGCCTCTAACTCTTATAGCTCTTTCTGCCCCTCCTCTCCATGGATCTCTGAGTCTGGTGGGGATGGTGTGATGGAGATAAGTGCCTTTAACTAGGCTTTATTTCTAAGGAATTAGGTTATGGTGCTTGTATCGCCCAGTCTGACTTTGAACTCTTCAGCTGAAGAGACCCTTCTGCCACCGTCTCCCTAGCAGCTGGGATTACAGGTGCATGTCACCTGTTCCCAGACAGTTCTGTGAGTCTGATGAACAGATGTGATTATGTAGCCACCCGCCACAATCAAGACATAGTCTGTTTTCATCATCTTGGAAGGTTCCCATGTGCCCCTTTGCCATCCAGCCTCCTTTGCTACCTCATAGCCCCTGGCAATCTCTCATCAGTTTTCTCTCCCTATAATTTGGCCCTTTCCAGAATATCATATAAATGGCCTTGTTGTGCATAACCTTCTGGTGCTGGATTATTGTTTACTTATAGATTTACTTTAAAAGTTAAAGTTATGTATGTTTTATGCATATGGGTGTTTTTGACTGCTTGTGTGTCTGCACATCACATGCATGCCTGATGCCCACAGAGGCCAGAAGAAGGCATCAGATCCCCCGTGACTACACTCACAAGTTGTTGTGGGGTGCCATGTGAGTTCTGGGAATTGAACCTGGGCCATGTGGAAGAGCAGCCAGTGCTTTTAACTGTTGAGCCATCTCTCCAGGGCCATGATTTTGGATTCTTCAGCTTTGTCTATTTTTTTCGGAAGACTGCTGAATGCATCCGTAGTTCACTCTCTTTTACTGTAGAGTGACATTTCTTTCTCTTTTTAAATAGAAACTTTTTGAAAAAGAAGCCGAGTGATGTTTCATTGGATGGATATACCACAACTTGGTTATTCAGTTGCCAATTAATAGATATGTGATTGTGTTCAGGTATGATTAATAGTCATGTACATTTTAATAGAAATATGGCTTTATTTTAGGATTGAGATTTGTAGGGTATATGCCAAGTGTACATTTAATGTTAAAAAATGATATAGATACTTAATTGGCTTTATTATTTCTTCTCATTGCCAGTGGTACTTAAATAATGTCATTAAGCAAGAATGACTTGGGGGGGGTAGCCTGAAGAGATGGCTCTGAGGTTAGGTTGTTCTTCTAAAGGTCCTGAGTTCAATTCCCAGCAACCACATGGGGACTCATAACCATGTGTAATGAGATCTAGTACCCTCTTCTGGCCTTCAGGCACTTATGCAAGCAGAACACTGTATAAATAACAAATAAATAAATAAATCTTAAAAAGAAATCTTCAAAAAAAGGTTTTAAAAAAATGACATAGGGCCAGAATTTGATTTCAATTGCTTCTAAAAGGTTTGTTTAAGAGAAACCTATTCATAATCCTAGAAGAAGCAGCTGTTGATGTCTGTAAGAAAAGAACAGGATTGACAACACCAGAAGTTCTTTCTCTTTGTTTTTGTTATTCAGAAGCAGTTCTGCTCCAGCCTCTACATCTCATGATATTTTAAGACAAAGCAACCTTATGTCATTCCTGTTAAAGCCCATGGCACATAGGTGTCTCATGAGCAGAGCATTCTAGACTAGAAACCAGTGTTATGGTAGGTGTGTGGCCTGGAAGTTGAGCTGTCTGCTTTAACATTTTGGGATTTTGCTTCTACTTATTTCCTAATACTATGTTAGACTTTTAAACCAACTGTCAGCTGTTCTTCAGAGTGGCTGAGTCACTTTACATTCCCTACCAACAATGCCTGAGGGTTGGAGTTGTTTTGTATCTGTAGACACTTAATATCATCAGTTATTTAATTTCAGCCACTATATTAGTAGACATATAAAGTTACCTCTTTGTGAGTAGGACTTTATTTCCCTAATGATCAGGATGAGTTTATATGTGATCTGTCTCTTTTCTGATAAAATATAATGATTGACTTTATTTTTGTGAAATCATGGGACTTGAACTTGGGAGTTCTTACATGCTAGGAGAAGCACTCTTCCTCAGATATGTACTTCCATCATTGATTGATGTGTGTGTGCGTGCATCTGTGTGTGTGTGTGTATGTGTGTGTGTGTGTGTGTGTGGTTTTTTGAGACAGGATTTCTCTGGTAGCCTTGGCTGTTCTGGACTCGCTTTGTAGAGCAGGCTGGCTTCATACTCACAGAGATTTGCCTGTCCCTGCCTCCCCAAGTGCTGGGACTACAGGCATGCATTGCTCATTGATTGACTTTTAAAAGAGGGCTCAGATCATCTTGAATAGGGACACGATGAATGTAATTCAGCGGTGTCATTAGCCAAAACATTTCACCTTTTAATAGAAAATCCCACTCAGTCTCAGGTACATTCACTCATTTAGTCATGAATTTGTTTTATTCATCATTCACTTAGAACATTCTGCATGACAGTCCATAAAAATGTAGGGATTCATCTTGCCCTTGAGTTTATTTTTCAGTTGGAAAGACCTCAAGAAAGTGCTGATAGGGGAAGAGCCAAGCTCTAATGGGAGGCATGAATCAGCATGATATATTTGGGGAACTGTAAGTACTCTGATTATTCCTACTTGATGAGCTAATTAAAAATTCCAAAAGCAGAACCTTCACCTTAAAACAAAAGCATTATCTTTTCTTTCCTCAAATTTCAGGTTGTGTGTGTCTCCAGACATTTAATTACTTCTTCATCCCCCTCAAGGCAGAGAACCAATGTGCTGGGTACAGCTTGCCTCTCAGTAGTGTATTGTGGCTCCCTGTCTGTAACAGCCTGCAGGATGCGGGGCAGTGTCCCCAGATCTCTACAGCAGCTCTCAAAAGATGGGTTTGAAGCTGTGTATTTTGCCTTTACAGGCTCTCAATGAGAACTTTTTTGACCTCACTTAACGGACTCCTGTTTCCAGACCTGGATGGAAATCACCAGGTACAAACAGACAAGGCTGAATCACTTTTCAAAGCAATTACAATCATAACAGAAGTGGCAACCGGACATGGAAAGCTGATGGGACATCTGAAAACCAGTCAGATAAATAAGATTAAGCTTTCCACATAGTCTTATCTCCTTAGCAAGCTGGGTAAATACGGGATTCATTTTTACAAAGCGGTCTACATGCAAAGTGGTTCAAAACAAGAACGATTGGCACTTGAAGCCACAGCTTTCTTTTTATTTTAACATTCATCTGCAGGGGAGTCTTCATTTCCCTAGGATGCCGGGTGATAAAACACCACCATCTCAAATAATACTTATTTTCTCATCTGCTTTCTATTGTGAGACTATGACAAATCTTGGGGAGCCAGCTTCTCCACCTGACAGGGAGAGCCGTGCAGCCGTGAGTCACCTGGAGATAGCGACAGGGAGTGAATGTTCCTAACATCTGTCTTAGACATCCTCCACGCCCTCCCAGGGAGCCCGTCTACACCGTGAAAAGGTCTCCTAAGGCTCAAAGCCCCACAGTGCAAATGTTTTTGAAGACAGAGATTTCATGCTGCACAGAGAATGACATGATTGATTTCTCTGCTTATTTTTAGTTATTTATTTTGCGTGTGCCTTTTTTTTCCCCCCCGGGGGAGAGGGGAGAATCTCAAATGGAAAGGGTTGTTTAGCCAGCAAACTCTTTTCAAAGCGTGCGTTCGCTGTTGGACTATGCAAGGCTAATCTTTTGCTGTTGGATCTGCATACCTATAAATGTTTACCTCTTCTTATACTGTTTACTGTCACTCCCCACTGTCTGCCCTCACGATTTCCCTCCTTCCAAGCACACGTCTGCAGCACGTTTGATGCATTTCTGTGGGTTTGTGTTACCCTGTAAAGCACACAGACATATTTGTGTGCTCCCTTTAAGTTATGCAACTGGCGGTGCGCTCTTGACCTGGATCTCCCCCTGACTGTGGGACACCTGCTGTCCTAAGACCTCTAGGTGCTTGTCTGTGCTTACTGTTTTACCAGAACTGGGCAGTGTTCTGTGTTCCGTGGTGTGCACCATACATGGTGTGCAAATATGTTCACGATAAACCTCAAGGCTGATTTCAGAACACCATAATAAGTATGACAATAAACAGCCTGATAGGTGTCAACGTATGACTTGTTTATACTTGTGAAACTAGAGACTTGTGCAACTATTTGGGGGGGCTGTTTTTCTAGGAGCAGGATTATGGTACATAAACCTGGGTTATGGCACGTTGGCATTCTCATTCTGATTGCCAGTCACTTTGTAGAATGGCCCTATCAGTTTTCCTTTTTGTCCCTATTAACCATGCATGAGAGCTCTTGTTTACATGTCATTTTATTGCTTTGAAACAGTGTCCACCTTTCTGCCTTTTGCACATTTATAATGTTATGCCATACTTAAGTACTGACTATATCTGAAGTTACCTTTGCATTGTGTATATCTCAGCTAACTATTTTTTTCTTTTTATTTATTCTTCTCTCATTTAGTACATTGTGACTGCAGTTTCCCCTCCCTCTACTCCTCCCAGTTCCTCACTCTACCTCAGATCCTCCCCTCTCCCCTAGATCTTCCATTTCTCTTCAGAAAAGAGAAGGCCTTCTAGGGATATCAACTGAACATGGCATAATAAGATGCAATAAGACTAGGCACAAATCCTCAAGGCTGAGCAAGGCAACCCAGTAGGAGGAAAAGGGTCCCAAGAGCAAGCAACAGAGTCAGAGACACCCCCACTCCCATTGTTAAGAGCCTGACAAAAACCCCAAGCTAAACAACCACAGCTCATATGCAGAGGATCCAGGGCAGACCCATGCAGGCTCTGTGATTCAAGTTTCAGTCTCTATGAGGCCCTGTGAGCCCTACTTAGTTGATTCTATGGTTCTGTTTTCCTGGTGTCCTTGACACCTCTGGCTCCTACAATCCTTCCTCTCCTTTTTCCACAGGTTTTTTCCAAGCTCCAAGGGGAGGGATCCAATGGAGACCTCCAAGTTGGCTCTTTCTCTGCCTAATGTGTGGCTGTGGGTTTTTACATCTGCTTCTGTCAGCTGCCAGAGGAAGCCTGTGATGACGAATGGACTATCTCCAACAATCAACTAACTAATTTTTATCTTTCTATTTGTAGCAAGCAAGTTTTCTCAGCCTTCAGTCTTTTTCCATGATTCAGGATGCTATTTTCATCAAGTTTCAGAACACACAGATCTGCTCTTCGTTTTCTCTTTATTTTTGGTTCAAATATAGTGCTTGTCTACTAAAATCATATAGCTCTTATGTGTGTAGCATTGAAGTATGTTTTAATGTATAGAAAAGTAACTTTACACCTTTGTCCCTGCTTTTCATATTTGTTAAGTTGTCTTCTCTGTAACTAGGGCTATATAGCCATTTGTTCAGATCTTCCATATCTTTTAGTAGCGTTTAAAGTATTTTCCATAAGATCTTAGGGGATATTCTTTCCCTTTTTCATTAATGTTACTACTTTTGATTTTTGAGAACATTTAGTACTTTTGCTACATTTAGTCATTGATATTTCTGCTATAGAGACAATCAGTGGTATTTATAAGCTCATTTCCTATTTCCTTTCGGTTTGATGGCCTTTCTTAGTTTTGTCCCTTTGATTCATTTTCCTATGTAGCTTATTATACTGTCTGCAAATAGTGATGGTTTTGTTCATTCCACTCTTTGCTTTTTAATTTTATTCTTTGCATCTATCTGTTATCTATAGTCCATTTTAAAAGTGGGTTTAAAATACGGGAAGATTCGAGAGGAAGAACAGGGTGCTCCTAGTTCCTCTTCCACAGCTGAGAGTTCCCACCCCTACTCAGCACCTTGCACTGGGTGGTGTGTTTGTTACAACTGTGAGCCAGCACCTGCTCACGAAGTGTGTTAGTCACAGTGGGGAGCACAAATTGAGTCCCACTCTATGTGGTACAGCTCTGTGGGTTTTGCTAAATGTTCAATATCATGTAACCACGAGTACACAGGCTATCGAATAGCTTCCTTAATCCATCCTCTGGGCACCACATTTTCATATTCAGCCCCTTATCCTGTATCTTTGGCAACCACTGATCTTCCTGGGGTCTCTATAGTTCTGGCCTTTTCAGAATGTCATGTGCTTGGTGTCATCTTCAGGCTGTTCTTACTTTATTAGCACTATTCACTTAAGGTTCTTCAGTGGCTTTCTGTGGCTTCTTTGTTTGTTTTTGTGCTTTTTTTTTTCTTGAGATAGGGCCCTCTTTCTGTCTTTCTGTGTAGCCCTGGCTGTCTTGGAGCTCACTCCATAGGTCAGGCTGGCCTCCAACCCAGGGATTCTCAAGCCTCTGTCTCCCAGATTACTTATCCAACCTGCCTATTAGAGGGCACTGGCTGCTCCCAGCTTTCCCAGTTGTGAATGAGAGTGTTATGAACATTCATGTGTGTGTTTTCATCTTAGCATAGTTTTCAGTTCATGTGAGTGAAGACCCAGGAATGTGGTTGCTGGGTTATGTGGCAGGTGCATGTTTAGGTTGGCGGGAAACTGCCATACTGCCTTCCTCGGTGTCTGTGCCACCTCATCTGCCTACCAAGAGTGAGTGAAAGATCCCACTGCTCTGCTTTCTCACCCCTATTGGTGTCAGTGTCATGGTTCTTAGCCATCCTGATAGGTATATAGCAGGCCTTGTTATTGTTTTTATCTTTGTCTACTGAGTGTCTTTATATGTGCTTATTTGCTATCTGTGTGTGCTTCTTTGGTAAAATGTCTGTTCAGATCTTTTGTGCATTTTTAAGTTGGGTGTTTTCTTATTATTGAGTTTTGAGCATTCTCTTCTTTTTTTTTCTTTCTATCTAATCTATCTTATCTATCTATCTATCTATCTATCTATCTATCTATCTATCTATCTATCTATCTATCTATCATTGGAGGTTGGTCTGATGCTAGGTCCTCTGTGTAAACCTTCCTAAGTCATTATACCTGACTGGCTAAACAGCCTATACCTGGGCAGGGCAAAATGGGGTAGGTGTGGCTAAGGTTCCTGGGGCTTTGGAGAATCCCATGAGGAATCACAGGAGACAGACAGAGAGGAAGAGAGGAAGGAGGAGGATTTCGGGATGGGTTAGCCTGGAGAAAACACCAAGTGGGCTGAGGAAGGACTCCAATAATGGCGTGAAAAGGTCCAGATGGAAGAATATAAGCATTATTTGTGATAGCGGGTTAAATATAATACCACCATGATAACCTTAGGGCTAATAATAAATATAATATAGCCAAACATATTTATTTTATAACAACAGCAATCTATCTGTCTATCTATCTATCTATCTATCTATCTATCTATCTATCTATCTATCCCCTTTGTCAGGTATATGTTTTGCAATGATTTTCTCCAAGACCACATATGCCTTTTCTGTTATGTGTTTAACAATGTCATCTTTAGAGTAGACATTTTTAATTTTGTTTTTTTTTTTTTGTGTGTGTATGTGCATGTACATACATAGGTACCTGTACATAGATACGCGTGTATGTAGAGATGACGGACACCAGATGATACCCTCTATCACTCTCTGCCTTGGCAGAGTCTCTCATGGAACCTGGAGCTCACTGATGTGGCTGGAATGACTGCCAGGCAGCTCCAGGGGTCTTCCTGTCTCTGCCTCCCATCTGGGATCACAAGCGTGTGCTAGATTCTTCTTGTGGGTCCAGGGGGTCAAAGTCAGGTCTGCATGCTTCTGTGGCAAGTACTTCATTGATTGAGCCACCTCTGTGGTCCCAAAGTGTGTGTGTGTGTGTGTGTGTGTGTGTGTGTGTGCATATGTCACAGTGCACATGTGGAGGTCAGAGTTTGTCTGTGTGGAGTCAGTTTTCTCCTTCTACTTTTACGTGGGTTCTGAGGCTCAAACTCAGTCCACTAGGCTTGCACAGTAAGCACCTTTCCCTGTGGAGTCATTCTGCCAGCCACAACTTTCTTAACATTAACGAAGTTTACTAATTATTCCCTCAAGGTTGTGTTTTTAGTGCTGTAGCCAGAAATTCATTGTGAAACCCAAACTGAACTAGATTTTTTTCAGTGTTGTCTTTTGGAAGTTTTATAGTTTTGTATTTTACATTTAGGTTTGTGAGCTGGTTTGAGGTAATTTTTGTGAGTGCTTATATCACCTTTTGTTCTTAAGCGTGGGTCTCCAGTTTTTCCAGCATTCTTTGCTGAAAGCACTCTCCTTTCTCCATTGAGCTGTTTTCACTCCTGTTGAAAAATCAGTTGATTGGCCAGGCACAGTGGCGCATGCCTGTAATTCCAGCACTCAGGGAGGCAGAGGCAGGTGGAGTTCTGTGAGTTGGAGGCCAGCCTGATCTACAGAATGAGTCCAGGACAGCCAAGTCTACACAGAGAAACCCTATCTCAGAAAACAAAATGAGAAACCGGTTGACTGCACACGCAGTTCTGTTTTGGGCTCCTCTATTCCATTCCATAAATCTACTTTTTGATTTTCTATCAATAAATATCACACTGTTTTCATTACTATGGCTGCTTTATAATTTGTCTTATAACTTTAAATTTCTGAAAAAGGACTTGTGATATGTTGTAATTTTAGGTGCAGAGGGACTGGTATAATTTTAGTAGAAGACAAAAAATTTTAAAATTAATGATTTTTCTTCCAGGGACATTATCCTTTCAAAGGCTGGTACAAACTTCTTCCAGGAGACTAAGGTTTAGCCTAGGGACTTTCTCCCTGCTGGCACTTATTTATCCAACAACATTGAAAGCCATAGGCTGAGATGGGGAGAAATCCTGTAGATCGGTTCTTCTTAAACATTATTGTGTTTGTGGCAGTTCTGGTGACCTTGTAAGCATTTTAGTTATATACTGTTCATAGAGATGCAGCTTACTCCCTCAATAGAAACAGGTTAATAATCGACCATCTGACAGACCTTTGCTGACTTGTGCATAAGTCTGAGCACATTCCATTTTGGATTTCTTTCAGATCAACGATGCCTTCCTTCATGTGATGCAGCGCAAATCCACGGGCAAGGTGCTCCTGTCCCTCAAGTGAATCCTCACCCAGGCCGACTCCCCAACCGGATCTCCCTCCTGCATTCTAAAGGGCTGACTGACCCAGGGACCACGTCTTGGCGTCAGCTCCCTGTGGTTCTGCTTTCTTGTTGCTTGACCCCAATGTCATCACAGAGGTTCTTGCCCAAGTTTGACTCCTTCTGGGAATAAAGAGAGCTATTAGTAATTCTTAAGGAGACCACATCCCAGGCAGGCCGGGATGTGCACTCACCTCAATCAAGGTGTCTCAGCTGCCAACTCTGATGCTCCCACACTTTCTTTTCCATTCTGATAGGTCTCATCTGCTCTCTCCATTGATCCAACCGGCTCTTCCTATAGCCAGGCTCCCCCATTCCCTTCATCTGTGCCACACATCATCACCCTGGCGTCTCCCTGAAACAGCTCTGATAGTTTCTTGTCTCAGGAAACTGGCAGTGTCTTGCCATTTTCTGCACCGTGTGGCCGAGACCCCTTGAGCGGCCACTGCATTCTGTTTCCCTCCCTGATCTTTCTAGCACTATCTCCACCATTCCTCCGGTCTCTAAGCATGCCTCTGCTGATCCCCTCCTTGTCCTCTATCCCTCAGGTTTCCTCTTGTCTACTTATAAGGCCTTTCTGACCCACAGGCCTGCCATTCCCCATACGCCCTCTCGGTCAGGAATGTGTTGCTTTCTGCTTCCTGTCTTGCTGTTTGACTTCTCCCCCAGGACTCACCACACTCCCCTTGAATCCTAGGGATGCCTGTGGAAGAGTGGAAGGAACACTGGCTTCTGAACCTAAGATGTGGGTGTCAGTCCCAGCATCCCCGCTGTGGGGTGGTTACTCAAGTGCTCAGCATTTTGCTTTTCTTGCTGAAAAGTGACTATTTCAATGTATATCTTTCAGTGCTGCTGTGGGCAGTTCGTGAGGTAACTGGGTAGAACACCTAGCAATAAAGCACTAGTGAATGGTGGTTTCGTCTGCTTTCTCTCCTTGACATACGGCACGTTACAAGTTCCTCAGGAAACAGGTTTCATGTCTGAATCACCTGTTGACTTCCTATGCCTTCTACCATTCATTGTAGCTTATCTGGAATCTTATGTGGGATTATGTTGCCCTAGAAACAACTCAAATGCCCTTTGACAGGTAAATGTATAAATATGCATACTAATCTATTTATATATAGCATATATGCAATATATTACCTTGCATATGTATTATATATATATGTATATATATATATATGTGCAGACACTGGAATACTTTTAGCCTTAAAGAGGAACAACATAAAGAGACACGCTACAATGTCTATAAAGAAAGACATGTGTTCTGTGATTCCACTTATATGAGATACCATGAATCATCAAATTCATCAAGAGATAAAGAAGCATGGTTGTCAGGGGCCCCCTTGGAATAGATCCTGGTAAACTTGACATCCCTTTCAGCAGGGAATAGGGAGTTATTTAAGGCATGTGGAGTTTCAGGTTGAGAAGATGAAAAAATCAATCTATGGGAGTAGGTGGTAGTAATGATTGCCTTAATGAACTACTGAAGTATACACTTTCAGTTTTTAAAAATGTTGAAATGGTAAATGGCATGTTTTGCCACAATAAAATAGTTTTTTAAAAAGAAGTGTTACTATTACTTCTAAGTAAATTGATAGGTTCAGGGGAGAGAGAGCTGTGTGTGTAGTGCTGAGTTTAGTGGGTCGGAGCTGCAGCTCTGTGTACATCCTAGACGGTTAGGAGAGGCCTACACTCTTATTAGGTGCTGGGCATTCTGCAGACACTCCTTGACTTGTGATGGTTTGATTTGTGATTTCCCCATGACATATGTATGAGACAGCGTTTCTCTGTGTAGCCTTGGTTGTCCTGGACTCGCTTTGTAGACCAGGCTGGCCTTGAACCCACAGAGATCTGTCTGCTTCTGCCTCCCTGAGTGCTAAGATTACAGGCATGCGCCACCATGCACGGCACCCCACTATATACTTATATTTTTTCCAAATGCCTGTGAACATAAATTTTTGCATATGTGTGTATGGTGTATGTGTGTATTATGTATGTGTTTGTATTCACATGTATGTAGGTACATGTGTGGAGGGTGCTCATGCAGTGTGTATCGTGAGTATGGAAGGCCAAGGTCAAGTCTGGTGTCTTCCTTCCTCACTCTCCACTCCATTTAGGGAAGCAGGGTCTCTTGGCCTGGAACGATTGCTGTCAAAGCCAAAGGCATTCAGCAGGCTCCTCACTTTGACTTTGCCCTTTGCTCTTCTCTCATGCTGGCTGTATACCCTCTGCTCTTGCCTCATGGTGGGCAGCAGCTGCTGAAGCTCCCAGGCAGTCCCTGTGTCCTGTTGCTGAGCTATGATGATCCGTAAGTCAGAGGGAGTAAACGCACTTTTAACTTGTGCGATTTTCAATGTGTAGTGGGTTTATCAAGACCTGACGTCATTGTAGAAGCAGAAGCAGCTATGCTCTGTTTGTCCTGGCACTTGAATGATAGTTACCAAAAAAGAGGGGGTGTGACGGAATATAAACGGGCATTTGACACAACGGGGATGCACGTGGGTCCTTTTGTATATTGGTTGGGTCCAAGAAGTATAAGTGTAAGTAACCACCTTAGACACCTTAAAAGCAGCCATCTTCAGTGCAAGGAGGTTGGCTCAGTGAGAAAAGCTTTTTGGGTTTGGGGTTTAGATCCCTAGAACCCACACAGAAAGCAGACATTGGTGATGGTCTGCTGTAATCCTGTGCCAAGGAGACAGACACCAGTGACTGCTAAAGCTCCGCGTTTAGTGAGAGACCCCACCTCAGCATATGAAGTGGAGTTATTGAAGACATCTGCCATTGGCCTTGGGCTCCCATGCTCATGACACACACTGCGTGTGTACCTCCCCACATGTGAGTTCATGCACATGTGAACACAAACACCACACACACACATACCACATGCATAAGCAAGAATTGTCTTCACATGTGTTTTGGAAAATGTATAAGGATGAATGTTTAAAGAAACAATTTGGAACCGGGATCTGTTATTTTCTAGGAGGGCGGAGGCGATGCTGTGGAAATTTGTTCCATGCCTGCTGTGGGTCTACAAGGCTCTGCCATGTGTTGCTGTGTGTGGCATAGTCCCACCTCCTTGGCTTGTGCACTTCTGCTCCTCTAATGATACAACTTTCTTACCATTTCCCCAAACTTCATCTTCATAGGAGCTAATTTTATTCTTAAATGCAAGTTGACTTTCCCAAATCTCCTGAAACTCAACTTTGAAGGCAACTTCAGCATTTCTCAAACCCCTTCGGCATCACCGAAGACAAGCTGGATGGTGCCTGGAAGAAAAGGAAGGAAAGTCAGAATTGGGAAAGAGTGTGCACATTCCATGGAGTAAATTGATAGGTTCCATGGTTGCCTTTTCCATGGAGCATGGATGATCAGTGGGTGTCACAGAGACTGACTGTCCCCAGCTCGCTATTGTCAAAATGACTTAGATGGGAAGAGGCAGTCATTAAGGAGAATGGATTTCAGATTAAGCAGGTATTGGTTAGACTCTCTAATGATCTGCTCTCTGCTTGCCTGTCTTCCTGCTTTAGTAAAATGATTTGATTTGAAAGCATCTGACTCATATTTTAGTCATTGTTTGCTGGTTCTACCATCTGAGCCATTAGTATGAAAAAAGAATCGATATGTCTCCAACAGACAGTGTTTATTCTATATTCACAAACTTCTCAATTCTTCCTCGGAGACTGGCGGCTGCAGGAACTGCCCTCACGGCCTTGCCTCTCCTTTTCAGTAATGGTGGACTCGTCTACTTGCACATGTCTTTCTCCACACTAGAGTGAAAGACTGTGGTTGTAGCTCCATGGCAGAACAATGGCGTAGCATTTGTCAGGTCGTGGGTTCAATCCCCAACACTGACCCACACAAAAGGTCATCAACCAAAGTGATATTTTCTGCTCTGATCCATGGGATGATGCTCTCTACTTCTCACCAGTGTACTTGGCAATGTTTCTTCCTGTGTATATGTGTGAACCTAGAAGGCCATCTTTTCTATTTGATTTGTGGTAAATGTAATAAATGTGTTGTTATTTAACAAGTAAAGGAACACAGATGTCTTCATTCACTCACCTAGATTTAATTTTTAAAAAAGTATAAATAAATCGGGGGAGGGGATAGGCTTCTTAAGTTTCTTAAGTTTTCCTTCTAGGATTATATAAGGGAATCAAATAAAAGTGATTTTTCAAAGTCTTCTTTGTGCTGGATTCCACTTTTCCAGTTGTTTTCATCATCAGGGCTTATTGCTACGCTACTGGTCTTCGTGGGACACACTGGTTTCTGTAGCTCTCTAACTGTTGGGGACTCGTGTATTAAGTGCTCAGCGCTACACAGGGAAGACTGTGGTGGAGAAAAGCTGCAGGTCTACTGGAGGAGATAGTTAAATAGAGCATGAAAAACCAAGCCAGGTGTGGTACTCTTGGGAGGCAGAATCAGGATGAGCATCTCACGTTGTTTGAGGCCAGCCTGGTCTACAGGGTGAGACTCTGTCTCAAGGAAGGCACAAAAACGCAACAATGCTAACCTGAAGTCAGGTGAGGTATGATGGGGGCAGGGCTCTGTACCTGATGACAGCCTCTTTAGAATCTGTCGGAAAGA
This sequence comes from Meriones unguiculatus, assembly GCF_030254825.1. Classification (NCBI taxonomy): domain Eukaryota; kingdom Metazoa; phylum Chordata; class Mammalia; order Rodentia; family Muridae; genus Meriones; species Meriones unguiculatus. The sequence goes on from NC_083359.1 coordinate 78,767,401, forward strand.
TGGAGGGTTCTGTGAATTTTCATAGGGAAGAATGGAATATTCTAGAACCCCATGGCTAATGAAAGCCAAAGAAGGGAGGTGAGAGGAGCGGCAGCTCCAGAAATGTCGGTGAGCATGGCGAGATGGTCCTAGAAATAGGGACCATACGGGTCTGAAGGCAATTTATGGGGATTTTGTCTTTACTGTAAGAGCAATGGGATGGCCGTGAAGTGTTTTAGCAGGAATGGGATGTGATCAGAATTGCCTTTTGGATTTCCACCAGCTATAGAGGGGAGGGGTTGGCTGGGAGCATGTCAGGGAGGAGTCCATTCTAAACAAGGAACCACTGTAGCTTGTTTGTTGGTGATGATGGGGAAGGAGAGAGGTTGCCAGAATGTAGGGCTGTGCAGCAGATGAAAGCGAAGGGACTTGATTTTGGGCTGGATACAGGCACGAAAGGGAGGAAAGAAGTGTCAAGCTGACACCATCTTTCTGGACACATTTCACATAGGAGGAACCATGAAAGAACTAGGTTTGGTAATGTAGAGCCGTGCAATTAAGGAGATGAAGTTCTTTACATACTGAGATACCCAAGATTGTTAAGTGTCTGCTTGGTGTTTTGAAGAGAGGAGTGTGGTCTAGCTATACAAATTCGAGAGTCTTTTGCCTGTGGGTGATCTTGACACACACAGGGTGACTGAGATTACCCAATGTTATGAGAAAGAGTCTAGGGACCAGGAGGATCTTTCCATTTAACAGAACAGCAGCCTATTTCAGGTCACCACTGAAGACCACTGAAAGAAAGGTAAGAGGGAATAGCTGGGGATTTAAAGTAGGTGACAGGCAGATATAAAGAAGATTGTTCTGTGCAGTGGCTAAGGCACTGTCTCCTGCCTGGAGGGTCAGGGAATGGAGCTCTAATTCCAGCTCTTTGATCTTGGGCTAACATCTTCTCACTTTTTGCCTATGGAATGTAAGGATAATAGTATGTTTTCTCCTGCATCTTGTGGTTCAGGGGAGGGTCAGATGAGATGATGTGGGGGAAAAAAAGCTTTGCAAGCTGCCATTTTCACAATGGATTACAAGGCTGCTTTGTGATGGCTATGTTTAACTTCACTTCAGAATCAAAGGAAAATGTATACTTTTTCAGCATATGTTGGATTGGCACACAGCAAAGGGACTGTTTGATTTTTTTTTTAAATGTCTCTAAAAGGTTTTTACATTTTAGCTGAAGTCATTGTGCTCTTTTATACAGAATAATGGACAAAGTGATGGGGACCTGATGATTTGATGTACTTCAAAGATACCCAGAGCCAGTCAAGGTCTAGAGAAGGACATCTCATTTGATTAAGAGTGCAGAGAGCATTAAAGTAAGGGGTTGATAAAAGAATTAGGGCTCTACATTCTGGAAAGCCATGGACTAAGAAAAGGGCATGATTGAAATTTATGAAATAATGAAAATCATTGGATAAAAATATGAACTTATTAAGTCCCAGAGGATAAAACTAAGAACATTTTTTTTTTTTTTATCATTTTAAAGAAATAGTTTTAGGGCAAAGTAAAAATAGTACTTCTTTCAACACAGGAATGGTGAGCACAAAGATCTTATTACTCTCAAAGTTTGCTGGGACCCGAGTCAAATCAAAGAGATTTACAATATTAGAGGTCAGATTCATGGGGATTATAAAAGTAGCCTAAAATAATGTGGTGAAATTGTCCACGTCTTGAAGGGAAACATCACGGGGAGCAGCTGGGTTAGGCTTCCGGTCTCTGTCTGACATTCTTGTCCAAATCAGGATTCTAAGTGGGCATGCTGAGAGCTGAAGGTACAGAGAAGGGCTCAGAGAACCTTCCTGCAAATATGACCTCTCTGACCTTAAAGAGTCACTTCTTTTTTTTTTTTTCTATATAATTTATTTAACTTTATTTTATGTGCATTGGTATGAAGGTGTTAGATCACCTGGAACAGACAGTTGTGAGCTGCCATGTGGGTACTGGGAATTGAACCTGGGTCCTTTGGAAGAACGGACAGTGCTCTTAACCACTGAGCCATCTCTCCAGCCCCAAAGAGTCACTTCTTAATTTCACTTGCTTCGTCTTTTAATTTTCACGTGTGTGTAAATGTGTGTGTGCGCAGGTGTGCATGCACAGATGTGGACATGCGTGTGAAGACCAGAGGTCAACAGCTTCTTCGGAGCTGCCTGCCTTGATTTTTGAGGCTGTCCTTGGGGTCTGGGGCCTTCTGAATAGGCTAGACTGACTGGCCAGTGCATCCATGGACCCGTCGGTCTCTGCCTCCCCTGTGACCCTTCAGGAATGCTGCCCACAGCTCCCGTGGATAACCCATCACCCCTTACCTCTTCACAGCTTCCTTTGCAGATGATAAACTTTCTGACTTAATTTTTATCTTCTCCTTTAAAGGTTCATTAAAAAAATAAAGTTCTCCACAAGGAGACCCCGTGATCCTGCTTTCACTGACCCAGATAGTCTAAGAGCAGGTATTTTAAGAGACGGGCAGCGGCTCCTCATCTGGGGACCTAGGCTGGCTGTCAGGAGCCTAGGAGCTCAATGTAATAATAAAATATTAATACTATTTCCCGTATGTGAAATGTTCTTCTTGTTTCTCCTTCTTCCTCAAACCCTCCTTATCCTTTGGTGTAGTGTAGAAAAAGCTCTGGCTTTCAGGGCAAAAGTCTCCTGAGTTAAGCGCTGTCTGATCTTGGGTGAATCACCTCACACCTGTGAATCTTGGTTTACCACCTGTAAAACAGACGCTAGACTCTCTCAGTGAGAGAGCTACGGGACAGCATCCGACCAGGCTGGTGGAGTTGGACCCAAAGAAGTACCAAATGCCAGTTAGGCCAATTGGATAATCGTGGCATCAATAACCTCTGTTTTTGAGCTTCTGTTTTGGTCTATTTACAAAGTACAGATAAATTTTTCTTTTCTTTTACTTTATTTATTTAGGTTTTTTGAGGCAGGGTTAATGTGTAACAGCTCTGGCTGTCTTGGAACTCACTTTGTGGATCAGACTGGCCTTGAAGTCACAGACTTGCCTCTGTTTCCCCAGTGCTGGTTCTAAAGCTGTGAACCACCATGCTCAGGCACATTTGGACTTTTTAACTACACTTAGTCTTTCATATCAGCTCTAATCTTTTTCACATCCCCGTCTGGCACATTAATTCTTACAGGGTGGGGCTGTGCATTTTCTTTTTCCATGTCAATGTTGCAGAAATGGGTGCTTAATCCCTGATCATTGATTGCTAGAACACACTTAGTTTCACTATTTGGGACGTGTGTACAACACGGGTCATTTTCTCGGCCTTCACCTCTCCAGGTGCGCTACGTTCTGCTAATGGGGAGCTAGCAGGAAATCTTTCAGGCTTTCATTATCTTGTCAGTTTGTGGCTTCTCGTCAAATATGAGCTATTCATGTATGAAGATATCGCTGACCTGCCCTGAAAGGAAAGTTTGTTTGCATTGTCTACTGAATCTGTGGATGGGTTTTCCCTGAATCAGCCATTCTTTCCCTCAGGGGTCTTTGAAGGACACCCCTCCTCCAAGCAGGATGCTTGCCTTTCAGACCACTCTCTCCTCTGCGTGGACACTGAGGTCCATAAAGAAAGTCCATTGCTGACTCTTGTCTAGCTGGAGTAACAGGGAGATTTCACAGTGGCCCAAAGAGCCTGTGTTCTTTGTGTAAGAATGTCATTCCTAGCTGTCCCTACATCACAATTCAACCCCTTCTTGAATTGTTCCACAGAAAGGATATGTTGACATTATAGGCCTTGGTAACCTGTTGGACATATGTATATATTTGCATATATAATCCAGCTAAGATTAGGTATTCTAGGGAAAGATTGGTTTACGTAGTTAAGGTTCAAATGAGAAATGTATTCCATAGTCTCATATGTTGAAATATAAAGTCCTCAGCTGGTGGCACTCTTTTGTGAGATTTAGAAACCTTTGGACATGGAGCCCAGCTGATGTCTCATAGGGCTACAGGGGCAGACTTTGAGGGTCACATTCTAACCTTGCTTCTGGTCTAGCCTTCTCTACATCCTGGTTATTCACTGCTAGAGATGTGAGGGAGCCACCTCATACTGCCACCACCATGAACACTGTTACCTACGTCTTCTTTCAGGTATTTTGTCCCATCGATAAGAAAATAATCCACCCCCCCCCACACACGCAAGGATGGGCAACCATGAACCAGGATGTTGGAAGGCAGCAGCCACCTGGAAGAAGCATGGCTAATGCTTGCTTTTGAACTTCTGGCTCTGGAACAATGAGAAAACAAGTTCTTGCAGTTTTAAGTTTATGTGTTTATGGAATGCTGCAGGACATCAGCGTGCTGCCTATGAGTCTTAAGAAAATGCAGTCATGCTTCACATAATGTCTTCCAGCCAAAAGTGGACCCGCAAATGTCACAGCTGTCCCGGAACACCGGAGTGGGGTTGAGAGTTCCTGCCTCGTGACTTTGTGGACAGGCACCCATCATCACAAAATGTGGTATCACTCCCATGCTTGTGGTGATGACGGCTGAAACAAGCCCACAGTGATGTCAGCTGATGGGAGCACAGTGCGAACAGTTACACGGGCAGAGGGCATGTGACTGCTCCTGGTGTATGCAGTCACTCTCCCACACATACTCCGTATCATGTTAGAAGATGCTCCCTCCATTTAGGGAAGGTTTTCCTGTAAACAGTAAGCGGAGGCCTCCTGCCAACTATTCAGGCCTTCCACAGCTCTTGACTGCGGTGGGAGGCTGCACCGAGTGATTGACTTACACGACGCAGGTTGGAGTGTTTGCTCTCTCGTGTTCACATGATCGCAACACCATGTAATGAGGCACTTCTCGGGACACAACCTAGTCACTAAGGGACATGTGATTCTACAAAAGAGAGGCTCTAAAAATAACCTATTATTCACTGTCCCCTGAGTAGCTATGGTGGCAATCCTGCCATGCTTTACTGGTGATTACCTAAGCATAAGACTCCCAGCCTCTGATTCCTACACAACTCTGTATAGGTTCTATGCATATGTGTGTGTGAGCATGTAGAGGCCATAGGCTGACATCCCGTGTCTTCTTTGATTGCTCTTCCCCTTAATTTTTTAAAAGATTTATTTTTATTTTATGTGTATGAATGTTTTGACCGCGTGTGTGGATGTGCACAGTGTGTTTCTGGTCCCCGTAGAAGTCAGAGAAAGTGGAAGGTTTCCTGGAGATAGAGTTTCAGATGGTTGTGAGCCATCATGTGGATGGTAGGAACCTAACCTGGGTCCTCTATGAAAGTGTTCTTGACTGCTGAGCCATCTCCAGCCTCATCTCCTTTGAGCCACACCCTCACACTGACCTGAAGCTTACCATCCAGCAGGACTGACCAGCTAGTGAGCGTCAAGAACCTGCCCGTCTCCTTCCTTCTTTGCCACCTCTGCTGCGCCTGGCTCTTCATGCAGGATCCAGGAACGTGAACCTGGGTCCTCCGGTTTGTGCAAAAAACACTGATAAAGCCGTACTTTGATACACTGTTTATTTTACCTGATCCTCCATTACCAAGATCCCAATCCTCTCCCTCTTCACCTTCAACTTCTTTAGCTCTATTTTTTTTTTGGGGTGGTGGTTGGGGACATTTGGGACACTCCCGAAGTGAGCCAGACTTATGTTCCTCATGGCCATTCCTTGAGCATCGTGTCTTCCCCACCCAAGTTCTGGAGTAGAGGTCACTAGAACAGCCACAAACTCCCCTATCTGTGGCTCCTCTCCTCCCTGAGCAAAGCTTGGGGTTCCTCTTGATCTCTTGCATTTTCTTTACCACAACTGCTGGCCTCCCTTGGTTGCTCTATTTCCCGCTTATGTTATTCTTTCCCAGTTATCTGGGAGTCACTCCTCTGGCCTCCCCTCCCTCTGTTGCCACTGCCCAAATGGGCAGTGAGAGACATAATGATGGTTTGCTCCTTCCACCATGTGGGTTCTACAGGTCCTTAGGCCTGGCTGCAAGAGCCTTTGCCCACTGAGACAACTTGCTGGCCCCAAGTCACATGTATTAAAATTAAAGAACCTGATTTTATGTGTATGGATGCTTTGCCCGCAAGTGTGACTGTGTACTGCATGCGTGCCTCCTGCCATGGAGCCCAGAAGAGGGGTAAAGACTCTCTAAATTTGAATAGGCATTTTTAAACCACCGTGTGGGTACTGGGAATGGGACCTGGATTCTTTGAGAGAGCAACCAATGCCCTTAACCATGGCGTTTTAAAAGTACTCCCAGATCACTGAATTATGTGGCCATATTTGGGAACCTTTCTGGTAAAGATGATTCAAATTATATTTTGGCCTCTCAGATACCTAACCTGCTTAGTTCCTAATGACTCTTTCTACTACCTCGTACTGTCCCAGTCACACACTGCCACAGCCATACTCTGGAGATGGTCACTGCAGGCACTAGCCCCACATTCAATGTTCCTCATGCCCTACTTTGACTCTCACCTCTTCACATCCATCTAGCTCCCTCTAAAGCCCTAACTGTAACCGTTCTTCAGCCTTCCCAGTCTGCCACACACTCATCATTACCCTCATATCTCAATAACCATCCTTTCCAACATGAGTACAGGGTACCCACTCAACTCTCATGCCTCTGACCGTCTCACCTGGGAAACTCCCCTGACATGACAAATCTCTCTCTTACTGAAGACTGAACCCTCAGGCTTGCACAGACAGACCAGGCTACATCCCCAACCCAGGCTGACTTTGAACTTTCTATTCCCTACTGCTACCTCCCAGGCAGCTAGGATAAGACGTCTGGCCAGACTTGCTAAATCCCTACTCTCATTTATCCCTGCATCTGAGCAGCCAGTGCCAGATAGACAGATCCAGCAGGATTATTGGGTAATTTAGGAACCCAGTGTTCCAGTGGATCCTCCTAGCTGCAGCTAAGCCACTTTTCTGTTCTCTGAGAGGTTGTTTTACAACTTGTGGCCGCAAAATGACTCCCTCTGCTATCTCCTGGCTTCCTCCTCCACCATGGCGCCACTCCGTCCCATTTCCAGACATTTGCACTTGCCCCATCTCAACACTTCCACCCATTTATCAGCATGGAAACCCCTTACATGCAGCATCTCCCCTTCTGGGAGAAGTGTTCCCTGAGGTTCTACCCAAAGCAGGCTGGCACCGCACCCCGGCCTTTCATCTTTTGCCTCTTTCTCACAGTCTTTTAATATTAACACTATCTGACAGTAGGTGATTATTTTTATTTCCTTTTGTAGCATATACCCTCTGTGAGGGCTTCATAATGCACATTAGTTTTTCATAAATCTTAGAACAGTTCTATGATGCGTCGATTTTGCTGAAGCGACAGTTCTTCCCTACGCAAGTCTGGCACTGAGAGACTAGTCTAGTTAATACAGACATGTGTCATTCATCTTCTGACTCACACATGTTTACTTGACACACAGCCTTACGGTGACTGAGCATCTTGAATTCTCTAAACTTTCCACATTAGGCATTTGTTGTTCACCTAATTTTATGTCCGTCCATATACTACCCTTTATCTATTAATATCAAAATTTTCATACAATATATTTTGTGTTCCCTCAATTCCTCCCCCATTTGTTTTAATTTTAAAAAGTGCCCTCTCCTGTGTTCTGTTGTGGAACATGTGTTGGATATTTGCTTATTCATCAGTTAAGAGCATGAATTATCCAATTTCTTGCTGTTGAAATAGATGAGGGATCAGTTGACCACCTCCACGTCATCATTCTGCGACAGGCATTTTCACAAACGATTTCCTAGTCATCCCTGGCAGCATTATCAGAAGGAGTATGGGCTGGCCACCTCTTCCAGCAGTGTCCCTGTGTGGGCCTGGGCCTTGGTTCCTCGTCACTCCCCAGAGTGGGGGGGATATAGTCTGCTTCTGACAAAAGCCTCTCAGGAGGGGAGGGCTGTGAGAGCTCTGGGCCAGGTTGGTGCTTCCCACTCTTTAGTGTGACTTGTCTGTTCCAGAAGAGGATAAGAACATCTTCAGCATTTGTGAGCATGTCTGGAGTGGAAAAAGAGCACACAAACACTGCTGCCGCCACCGCCCCTCACCATCTCCACCCACCCCCAAACCCATTTAAGAGTCAGCAAAGAACTCAGAAGAATAAAGGTTCGGGCAAGCTACCACTTGTCAGTGGTTTTCACGTCATAAAAACACCTTTCTGAGTTTTTTTCTTTCCCAATTACCTAAATAGTTTTCCCCAGACACACTTAAAACTGTAAAGAAAAGTCATCTAGCATCCCACCGCTCTAAGATATCTAGTTAGCACTTCATAAACTTTCAGATTTTCCCTTAAGCACACACACTACTCACAAAGAGACTATTTTGCAGAAAGAGGACATAACAGATGCTATTTTATCTTTGAAAAAGTAACTTCTGCTCTCCCAATGCTTTTCTCTCACATTTTCTCAAAGGAAGGATGGATTAGCAGCTGCCTCCTCTTATGACCATTATCAATGTAGGTACTTATAACCAAAGTATAATTTTATATGATATATATAATTATATATATGAATAAAATGGAAAAAGAGATGTTACAATTTTTCTGCTCAAGAGAAGTCAGAAAATGCTGCATGTCAATGGTGTCAGCTCTGAACTGTCAGTTATTAGTCTCGCCTTACAGCATAGTTGCAGGAGTTTATGCAATTGTACCTTCTATTTTTAGCAAAAACCTTTTCCATTTGTTGCCATTCTAAACTCATAACTTAAAAAAAAAAAAAACAAACTACCATTAATCCTGAAACAAACTACCATTAATCCTGTCATAATTGCTAAAAAAAAAAAAAAAAAAAAGCCAGTATAACATTTAGTCTCTTCTGGAATTTTCATCAGACATGCAGAGGGCTGTGTGGTTTGCTCCCTAAACTTCCAAGCGGTGCCCTGTTTAGTGGGACCTTCTCAATATGGTGATCAGATCATGTTTCCAGCCTCAGGAGCTGCTACTAAAGTATTCCGTGGGGAAACTGCTGCTGAAACAGAAAGGTTCTGTGTGGCTGACGTGGCACGGCAGTTTGCAGTGTCTGCCAGCTGTGAGGAACAGCAGGCTGTCATGATGGGATGTAGCAGAAGCAGCTGCGGCAGCCCCCGACTTAGGAGCAAAGATGTAAGTACTTATTTTCACCACTAACAACTTCACACAGACCAAACCCAAACTGAAGAAAACTAAGAGGGAATATAATTCCCCCCTAGGGACCCTTCTAACAGATTCATTAGAAAAGCGTTTAGTCTGGACCAGAGAGGACAGGCCAGCACATGGTTTCATCAGAATGAAGAGCTTGACAAGATCCTGTTTGAAAAACAAAAACAAAAACCCAAAACAAACCTTCAGTGCAATGGTGTCTGATGCTGCTTTAGACCCTCACGCTGTATGGGACTGCGCACTCTGGCAGGGGCCTTCCCTTGTTGGATGGAATGCATGGCTAATGTGCGTGTAATTTCAACTTTCATAAAAACTGAGGCAAGTTTGATTAGGGCGAGATGAAAGGAGCCTCAGCAATTACCATGTTTGGGGAGAGGATAGAGCCTGTTGAATATTTTAAGGAGGATTCAAGCTGGCTAGAGCTGACTTAGAGACAATGTGGAAACTTCTGTTCTCAAGCTGTATAGATGACGAGGGGCGCAGTGCCTGCCAACTCTGTGACAAATGAGGACTTGGCACACATCCGTTGAGCAAGCGGTGGCTCTGTGGCTGCTGTTCCCAAGGTTTATATCCTGAAGTCATGTCCAGAGTTCCTGGTATTTGCAGAGCTCACAAACCATGTGTTGGCAGGTTGGTGATTCTTTTCCTCTTTCTTTTTGTGGAGGCTCTGTGCTCTGATCATCAGCCTTGTGTGAAACCTCACGAGGGACCACCTGCCATCTCCCTGGAGTGCAGTTAACTTATTGACCAACGGACATTTTTAATTGCCACCTTTCTGCGGGGAATACCTAAGCAAACAAGGCGGAAGAAGTGGCTGCCCCCGTGGGGTTTGCAGCTCAGTAGGAAAAAACAGATGTTATGAGAGGAGGAGTGACCACTGGGCTGGGAGGAGAGAGATCTGGATTTGTGGTCCTGGCACGGGTCCCGATGAGCCATATGGCACTCTGGGCTCCAGCTTATGTGCTGTAAAGTGACTGCACTGGGATGGATAAGCTCCTCCGTAATTGATTCCTCACCTAGTGTGAGGTTCCCACTTGCTGAACAGTTTCTCACGCAGCTCTGGATTTTATCCACATCCAAAAGGAAGGATATTTTCCTTATGAATGCATCTCAGCCATCACCAATTAGGCTTCATCACATTGTGATATTCTGAAACAATGCGGAAAGATCCTTCTAGATGGGGCCCACGAGCAGTATGCTCTTGTCAGGAACAAAGGTTGCTTATAAGAATTGCCTTAAAAGTAGCGATTCTAAATCACCTCATTTTAGATGTCTGGGTTTCAACTTTCACATGGTTGGTGCCTGGAAAAAGTACCTTCATAGCCGATGACTTTTGGGGGACAGAGAGACAAAATAAAAGTTCTTAACATGACTTGAAAGAAATTTAACAAAGTCAAAAAATACCTCCTTGAGGCTCAACTCAAGGAAAAAATACCTACTATTAGTGGCTGTGTAGAGTGTCTTGGCTTCCAGAAACTCATCACCACGGATCAACTGATTACATTGGAAACCATAGGAAATTCATAAGGTGTTTTTAATAGGATGATAGATGAAATAGATTTCTTTAACATAATTATTTTACACATATTCCCTCATCAATCCTACCTAGCCTTGCTTACAAAATTATCTATATGGATCTTCATACATCCCTTGCTGTCTGTCCTTCTGCATTTATTGCTGTTCTTCATGGTTTTTGGTTGTTTGCTGCTGTTTGAGACAAGGCCTGCCTGAAGCTTCCTATAGAGTCTAGGCTGGACTTGAACTCTTTCTCCTTCTACCTCAGGCTCTCCAGTGCTGGGACTACAGGCATTTGGCACCATACCCAGCTAAGGTGTGCTTTTTACCTGGACAAATCTCCTGTATTGGGCCTTCTGTCCCTGTCAGCCTCCTCAGGGACTAACGCATCCACATCCCAGTCCTTCACTTTTCTGCTTCTTCAGCCTGTCCTTTAATGGGTTTCCCATTTGTGTTAAGTAAGGGTCTCCCATTTTATATCAATCCGCTAATCAGCAAACCAGCCAATAAAAACACAGCTAATTTACATCATCTGCCCTCTTCTCCCTGGCCTGATCCTTCCATCTACCCGATGGAACTGAGCTGACATGGTATCATTCTCTCTCTTCCACTCTCCTTTCCTTCTCTCTCCTTTTGCTTGAAACAGGATCTCACATGGCCCAGGTTGTTCTTCAGTCACTAGGTCATCTTTCTGCTCCATGCTGTTGTGACTCGCCCTTTTCAGTCCTCATGGACTCTTCTTTCTCCATCTCTCACCTAAACTGTAATTTTGAAGCCTGTGTTCACCTTTGATGGTCTCATTCTTTGCTGGGATTTTAATTATGACTTGGGTGTTGATGCTGCTTAACTTAGAGCACATGGAATCTTCAGGAAGGGAGCAGCGCATGAGGAGATGAACATCATCAACCACAAATGTCTCTTCATACTTCTCTTGGGAGCTCCTGACTCATAGTTACCACCTCAGACTCCTCCTCAAGCTTTCCCAGAGACAACTAAACCCCCCCCCCACATGCTTCTCCCATTAAAATTCTTGATCAGGGACCTCAGCATTCACAGTCACCAGTCTAGGACCATGTAAGCCCAACCTCCAGATTCTGCTTATTCCGACTCCCTGCTGTCTCTCGAATCTGACGCCCACACAAGACCAGTCTTTCTTTCTACCAGTCCCTTAGTTTGGCCTCACTTTACCTGTGGTCTGCATTTCTGGAACCATTGTCCCCACTAAATGCCAATATTGCTTTATTTGCCTTACCACCTAATGTCGAAAACACATGAGACAGAGTTATGTCTAATTTTGTATTCCTGATGCTTACAACAGCTCATGCACACAGCGGTTACCTAATAGGCTATTGCTGAAGGTGCTAATGGGTGGTGAAGTAAATGGCCACTTGCACCGCCCATACCGGCATTGTGCTAGCTCAGCTAACCCAGTGGGAGGCATTTTTTTAATTCTCCAGTGGCTTCAGGATAAGTTCTGGATGTCGGAGACATCACCATCTCCAGGCTCCAGTTCAGTGATAATGACTCTGGACCTATGCTGGACAATCAAGTCTCTGTGGGTAGGGAGACACGAAGCTCTTATATTTATGTCTGAAATTTGCGCCCAGTCCTGGACCAAAAGAGGGTATGTGTATGTCTCATATGTAGTATACAAGTTAAGAACAAACAGGGAATCTTTTGAAAGGAAAACTGATGAATTATTGCCAGAAATGAGAGGATGTTGGGCAGGCAGATATAGCAGATTTTTTCTTTCTTTCTTTTTTTTTTTTTAAGTAAAGAACGCGGGTCTTGGAAGAGGTGGGACTATGTGCCTTTCTCCTAGGGTGAGTGAGGAGCTGGGGTGGGCTCTGCAGTCTTAACTGTCAACACTGTTCTTTCCATCCTAGGCTCAAACCACCAAGCCTATGACCCACTGCACTGACCATGATTGCTGTGCGCCCTAGGCCTTCCTTTGCTCATGACCTTTTTCTAGAGTGCACCCAACTTCCCACAGCACACTGCTCTCCTTCATCTATTTCCGGGATCATGCACTCTTATCTTCCAGGTCTCCGTTGAGGCTGCTTTCCTTTGAGAAGCCTTCTTTGACTGGGTGTGACACCTTCACAGTGGATTTCATTTGCTTCCTACTCACATGTCCTTGTAATTAGCTTGTCTGTGTCCCCATTAGGAAGTTATCTTGGCTAATTTTATGTCAACTTAACACAATGTAGAGTCATGTGAAAGGAGGGAAACTCAATTGAGAAAATGCCCCCATAAGAGCCAGCTGTAAGGTATCTTTTATTTAGTGATTGATGGGGGATGGCACAGCCCATTGTGGGTGGTGCTATCCCAGGCCTGATGGTCCTGGGTTTTATAAAATAGGCTAAATAAGCCATGAGGATCAAGCCAGTAAGCAGCACCCTTTCATGGCTTCTGCATCAGCTTCCGCCTCCAGGTTCCGGCCCTGTTTGAGTTTCTGTCTTCACTTCTTTCAATGACGGACTATGATGTAGAAGCATAAGCCAAATTAACCCTTCCCTCCCCAACTTGTTTTTGGTCATGGCCACGGTGCTTCATCATAGTCATAGAAACCTCAAGACAGCAGAGAACGCCAAGAATACAGGGAGTGCGTTCACCTTGTTCGCTTTATGTGGCTTAGCTCCTAGCTTGGCACACAGTAGGTACTTACACCCTAGTTATTAGGTAAGAATATGAGCTGTGTGGAGTCTTCTACATAGTTTCAGAACGTGGCTTCTTTTTTTTTTTCTTTCTTCTTCTTTTCTTTCTTTTTTTGAGACAGGGTTTCTCTGTGTAGCCTTGGCTGTCCTGAACTTGTTTTGTAGAACAGGCTGGTCTCGAACTCAAAGAGATCCACCTGCCTCTGTCTCCCTGAGTGCTGGGATCACAGGTGTGTGCCACCACACCTGGTGGGACTTAACTTCTTCACTCTAGGGACTATGGAGACTAAGCTTGTATGAGAGAAAGATAATCCTATTTCAATTAACCAATGGATTAATTGTCTAAAATATTACTTGTTGAATGAAAGAACTACTTTTTTCATTCTCTATAGATGAGCTCATACTCCAGTTGGGGTCAGTTAATGACATCATTTATTTGATGAATGACATCTGGATCAGCACAAGGACATGATGTCATTAATGCCACGAGGAATACAAAGTATATTCTTAGTGTTAAGGAAAAACAGCTGTAGCAAACTTGCAGCAAAGCATCACCCAAGCAGTGCCAGGAAGGGCAGTGTTTGCTCAGTGCACAGGGAATCTGCGGCAGGGCAGTCATTTATAGGCCGTGCCCAGAAAACAGCAAACTTTGGCAACCCCGTTGTGATGACTGCAGACATGCATCCTCAGAAAAGAACATCCTCCCTCACTTTGACACGCCCTTCGTCGTCCTCTAGAAGTGAAGTTTGAACTTTGGTTTCTGGCAACCTAAGTAGCTCCTACAGAAATTGCCCTAATGTGCTAAATTCAGCACTAGAACAGCACCCCCGGGGAGCTGCTGTATCTGCAGGCACTAATTCCAGACCGGGAGAACAAGGGACGCAAGCGCCGCTACAGCACGTGCGTGTGTTCACACAGCACACACAACCGACTATTTCTGTACATGAACAGTGGGCAGAGGAGTAGAACGCCAGAAAGTGGAATGAAACTTTGTTGGCTGACAAATTGGATGAGGAGAAAATACAGAAATGAATCTTTGAGTTCTTATTTTTATCATTAAATAGCTGTCTACCTACCTACCAATCTATCATTAGGCTGAATGAGTCTATTTATACAGGCTGATGACTTTGAAGGTTGTAATCATTGTATTCACCTGAAATGAATTTTTACATAATTGCATTTTTGTGTTAAATATATTTCATGCCTACTGCTAAGCACTGTGCTTTTTTTATTTTTTATTTTTTATTTTTTAACAAAAAGCATTGGGCTAGAAGTGCTCTGATTGATTTTTTTGTGAAGTTCTTTATTTGGTGACTAATACAGATGCACGGGGTGAGCGTGGCAAAATCTCTGACCCTTTCTGGTCTTCGCTATTGTTACTAAAATGAACAGTCTCACTGATTTTACTAGATAATGAAATAACAAGGCACAGACTAGCGCTTCTGGGGAAGACAAGTATGATAGCAGTGGGCCGTTATATTGTGAGGAAAGGGCAGAATGACTTAGAGATAGTAACTCCAGGGTAGATTATCAAGTAATAATAAAGTATAACAAAGGGAAAAGTTCATTATGAAAGAAAGATAAAAGCTAAATGAAACAATATATCCTGAACAGTTGAGAAAGCAAATCTTGCAGTTATTGGGGAGGGGGGGTGGGAAGAGAAGAAAAGCAATAGTAAGAATTTTGTATTCAGGAAAACCATAAAGATCATTTGGAGTTTATCCTAGATGTCACTGCATAAGACTTAAACTTTAAAAATGCACTCCTTTTTTTTTTTTTAAATAATGAGATTTGAGTGTCATAATGCCAGCTTACAAGTCATTCCATTGGTACTGAATGAAAAAGTAATTAAAAATATTTTATTGAATTTGCTCTTTAACAGTTTCCTATGTATGAACACACACACACACACACACACACACAATTCTAATTCCTGCCATCTCACCTCTTTCTTCTGTCTCCCTCCCATCTCCTATCTCTAATGCTCCCCTCCTCTATAAATCTCTCTTCTACATTCATGTCTTTTTTCTTTGTCTGTAATCCACGGAGTTTAGCCAGGGGCGTCTGTGTGATTACTTGTTTGGAACTATTCCCTGGTGTCTGATGGGATTACATCACCAGGCACACAACTGGAGACAATGACCGCTCCTCCTCTAGAACCCGTCAGCATGTGGTTGTTTAGCAGGGAGGCACAGAGCCTTTCGGGCCCCTCCCAGCTCTATGGTTGATTATTGACAGCTTCAGTCTTCTGCAGGCTTATTGCAGACAGCTGTAGGTGCTGTAGATCGAGATTGCATTGGTTATGTTATGCCCTATCTTTTGTTTTTTTCTTTACCCTCTTCTTCGTTGTTCTTTGAGCCTTAGAGAGGGAGGTAAAATGTCCTCTTAAGAACTGAGCACTCAACCATCATGTGTTCTCAGCACCTTTAATAGCCATGAGTTTCTGTATTTATCACCAGTCATTGCAAAGAAAAACTTCTCTGAGTAAATATATATATAATATATATATATAAATATAAACATAAATACCTAGACCGTAGTTGGCCCCATGTCAATTTAGCTAAACAGTATTGCCAAGTTCCCTCTCCCTTGTCTCAAACATCTCCTCAGCCATGGATTTTTAAAGCAAATTTACAGTCCTAGACATGCTTTTACTCTTTAGAGTGGGCCTCAAAACCAAGTTAAGCGAGTGGTTACCTCCATAACAGTTGTGCCATAGACACATCTTGCCTGGCTTGCTGATTCACAGTTTTCATCTGGGTAGGACCATTGTTTTCTTGGAGCCTGCATAGTAACTTCCTGGAGGAAGCCTCCGGCCCATTTCCATCTCAGATCTTTACACCTTGTAACCAAGATGTCTTCAGTAATAGGGTCTTTTTCATTAGTTCTGATGGGCAACCAAAGGGAACGGCAAGAACTTGTATTATTTTTGGGGGCACTCATAGGGAGGTACAGCTGGCACTGGGATTTGGTTAAATAACTATAGATATTAGGGGCAGTATCCAGTATCCAGTGTGCAGGTTGTCTCCTTTCTAACTATCTTTCAAAAATACATATTAAAAATGGTTTATAAATAGTGGATTTGCATATGGCTCTTTAAAATATACTCTTTAAAATAAACCTTCCTCCCTTTCTTCTCTTCTCTCATTCCACTCCATCTCTACTTTATCAATAACCCCCATTATTTTCTGCTATTCACCATCCCTTGTGGTAACCATAGACCCAATGACCCTTTTCTAGTTTGCTGGCCTCCACAAGTACTCCAAGTTAAACACACAGATCCTAAAGCTAGAATCCCCGTACAAGGGAGAAGATGTACAGTTTGTTTTTCTGGGTCCTGGATTACCTCACTCAATATAATTATTTTCTAGTATCACCTATTTACTTGTCATTTCATTTTTATTTACATTTAATAAAATTCCACTGTGTAAATGTATCACATTTTCATTATCCATTTATCTGTTGATAGACATCTAGGCAAATTTCATTTCCTGACTGCTGTGCACAGACAATCAACAACCATATTTGAATGAGTATCTCTGTCGTAGGATATAGAGTCCTTTGGCTTATGCCTGTGAGTGGTATAGGTGTATAATATAATTCTATTTCTAGCTTTAAAAGGACCATCCAGACTGATTTGCATCGTGGCTGTGCCAGTTTACACTCCCATCAACAGAGAATGAGGGTTCCTGTTTCTGCACATTCTTTCCAGCATTTGTTGTCACTTGAATTCATGATGAAAGCCATTGTGACTGGGTGAGATGGAACCTCATCATTCTTTTAATTTGTTTTTCCTCTGGTGGCTACTGATGTTGATCACCTTTCAAAGTTTTACTAGCTATTTGTGTTTCTTTCTTTCTTTCTTTCCTTTTTTTAAATTAACTATTTTTTAAAAAATTACAACTATGGTTCATTTTTCAATTATGTTGTTTGTTTTTCTGTTGTTTAGTATTTTTTAAGTTCTAATTCTAGATACCAGTCCACTTTTGGATGTGTATCTGGCAAGGATTTTTCTCCTGTTTTGTGAAACTGCCTCCTCACTTGGCTTACAGTTTCTTCTGCTGCACAGAAGTTTTAAGCTTTTAAAAATCACATTCCTTTAGTGTGCGTATGTATACACTGCAGTGATAGTGAGGAGGTCAAAGGACAATTTGTGGGACTCAGGTCTTTCCTTCTACCATGTGGGATTGAACTCAGATCCTTAGGCTGTATGGTTTGTACCTTAGCCCACTCAGCTAGGGCTCATCTGTCCATCTTTGGCTGCTGCGCTCTTTGGAAAGCAACCTTTGCTGAACACTTACCATATATATATGTACTTTGCTAAATGCTTCTTGCAAGGGGAGCCTAACTCTTAAATGTTGCTACGCAATGTGATCTGCAAATGTCTTGGCCCGCATTACTCACCACTCTCACGTGGCCACACCTGTTAGACCATGTATTTGTTTGTTCCTAAAATATTAGTTAAACATTGGGTATATGCCACAAACAGTGTTTCCTCTCACTTATTCTGCCACTGTCTTACCAGGGTATCAATTATCACCCACTCCTTTAACCACGGAGGCTACTTTGCCAGAGATATTAAGTAACTTGTTTGTCTCACAACTAATCCGTGGAGGTGCTGGAAGGCAAATCTAATTCCAAGTGTGAAGGGCTCGCCACCACAGCACCTGCCCAATAACCACCTGCTCAGGGAGTTCAAGTTGTCACACCTCTATAGAACGTGAAGAACCTAGATGAAAGGCAAATGTTTATTCCAAGCCCACCCTCATGCTTAACAGGCGCTTCCTTCCGAGCTTTCCACACGTAAGTTCATTTCATCCATGTCACAGTCCTTCAGAGAAGCGCTTTAAAGATTTCATTTTAAAGATGAAGACCATGGGATAGTATAACAATTGAGTGATTTTTGTTTTTCCTAGATGTGCGTGGCTGGGAAATAACCGAGTGAAAATATTAAAGCTCAGTTTCAATTCCCATTTTTTTGTAAGATTTAATTTAATTTGTGTGTATGCGAGCATGTGCGTTTGTCTCTGGGTGTGTATACTTGTATACACTCATGTGCAGGTGCCTACGGAGGCTGGAAGAGAATGTTGGATGTCCTGGAGTTGGAGGGGTTTGTGAGCTGTTCCATGGGGGAGCTGGCAACTAAGTTCCAGTCCTCTGCAAACACCAAGTGGCCTGAGCCATGGGCCATCTCTGTAGTCCCATCAATTCCCAGTTCTTTGGAACTTTGCTACTTTCCGGAAAGATTAAGATGGGAAATTTGATGAACGAGTTTGGGGCTGTATAATCTGGGAAAGAAAAGATTGTTGAGCTGCATGGTGGGTATTCCCTGTCTTCAAACAACTGAGCCGGGGTTCTGAGACACATCTATATGTCTTCCCTTTAGGAAGGCCATATAAGCCTTAAAATATTGGGGTATATTTCTATGTGGTCCCCAAGAATGCCAGAGATGAAACCCAGAGATGAAACCCCATGTGTTTCAGGAAAACCGAGACAGTACTAGACTATTAGGTCTCTACAAACAAGTTAGTGAGTTGGTGCAGTGCTCACTAACATGGTTAGTGGGTGGTTGAGCGCTCAGGGTCTTTTTTTTTTTTTTGCGCTCAGGGTCTTATATAAAACAGAATTTTATCTAGCAGTAGAGAGCTCAGAATGCTTTAGGTCTGGAAATGAAAGAACTTTACATCAGAGGGGGTCTTGGCTTGAGCTTCACTGGCATAGTCATGGCTTTACCTGCAGGGATGGATTTCTTCCAGAGGCTCTTTCCAGCTCATTGGCTCTGTATGTCTGAATGTCTGCTCTTGTTCAGAAGTCCCTGAAACTTCCCCACTGAGTGGCAAGGAATGACTCAGCCTGGGGGTGCAGAATATGTGTCTGTTTATTTGTCTCATAGCCAATGTGGAATTTTTTTTCTTGATGTCTCATGCTTGTCTTAAAAATGAATGCAAGTTTGAGCTTCTCTCCAGAATGTTTATATTGATGTTAAATAGAAATTCTATTTAAAATAGCTTATAGAAGAAAAGTCATGCTTCGTGGCGTCCTGTCTTGTTCCTGGAGCATCCGACTTCCTGTGTGGGATGCACTGGACCACACTTCCTTAAAGTTGCCAATGCTATCGTGCTCACCTTAATCCATTCACCTTTTTTTCCTGTGGAGTCAAGTGATCCTTCTCTATGTCCTCCAAGTCCTAGATCAATGCAGGCACTGCATTAAGTGTCAAGGAGGATTTGTTGATTTCACAGCAGTAATAAATATTCAGGTCTCCTACTGGTGATGCGTGTAGAATACCTTGTGGGTGCATTTTCTAGTTCACGTAGGGAAGTGGTAATTATTAACACCCATTGGGCATTTATTATATTTAAATTACGTGCAGGTTTTAGATCTGATTCTTGTCTTTGTAATTCTGTAAGGCAGGGTTCTGTGATCGTCTCTGCAGATGAAGAAAAGGGGATAGAGAAGTAACTAACAGGTTTGCGCGGCCAGCAGATGGTAGAACGGGAGCTCATGTTCACACAGTCTTATTCCAGGACTGAGCGGCGCTCCTCCTCTTAGGAATTCACAGCCATTGATCCACAGCAAGGAGAACACTCTGAGAGTACTAAAGACCTTTATTTCACTTGGCTGCTGCGTGAGTCTTCTCTGCCCTTTGGCACTTGACATGGGTCCTGAAGTCACAGAAACATCCCTCTTTACCAGTGTGCCTATCTTGACTCAGAGGGTACCAATAAAATGGGAAGGTGAGTGGATGCGATGTAGGGTTCTCCTGCCAGCCCAGGACTGCCAAGCAAGCTTAGAATCCTTCTTGAATGATGGGCTGTCTCTCCTGCTCTTGGTATTAGAGCTGGATGTAGGAAGAACAGGTTTGGGGAAGGCCAGATAAGTGTCAATAAAAGGAATCCACTGCCAAGGACTACCTATAGGGTTCTTCGTTGTAGTGGAGTATAGAGTGTGCCAACCTTTGTTTCTAACACTTCAGGAAGTCCCAGGACTGGTGCTGGTGACTGACAGTGTCTGTGCCAGATTAATTGACTTTGGCACAGGCACCATTCCCCACCCCTGCCCGCCGGCACTCCACCTCTCCATGATTGGAACTTTTGATCAGAGCATAATCCTGTGTCTTTCTTGTAACCCAGCTTCACCTAAAGGAAGCATGGGAACTTTGGTGCCCAATAAGTGGCTAAGGCTACAAGACACAGTTGTAAGATGAGCTTCATGGGTGGCCTTGCTCCCCCGTGAGCCCTGTGCCCTTTGATTCATTCTTGGAGTCAGAGTCTGTGAGACACTCACTCGCTGTAAAGAGTCACATACCCAGACACTGCTGGAAAGACACATATGGAAACCATCCAGTCTTCACCACCTGGACTGAGTTTTAAAAGTCATTACTGAAATTTAATGTTGTTCTTTCACTCTCGTGTTGGAATGTGCCTCTCAGTTCTAGCTAGCGACCCTGGTTTAGCAAGACAGGCCCATAGTGTGGGCCTGTCGTTGTCCATACCGCACAATTTATTCACTCTTCGGCCAATTCCCTTCACTCAGAGCCTCGGCATTCTCCTTTGCTTTCTTTGAGCCTCTCTTTAAAAGTGTAATTCAATATTTGTTGTGAAAACAACTGGGTGAAATCACGGTGAAGCTGTCACTGCTCTATGTTTGAGATGTTTATAAATGAAACGTATCTGAGCTGTTACCGCATGCCAGGCACAGGGTATGAGACGAAGGACAGAAAGCCCATGCCCTCATGGAGGTTAAAGCCAGCAGTACTCTGTCTAACAGTGGCGTATTTCCGGTCCACTTCTTACTTGAGGGCATGTGCCTAGTTGTAGCCCCTCATGTTTTCCACACTGGCTGTGTGAAACCTTACATTGTCTCTCAAGTCTGTTTCCAGATGCTTCCCCTGGAGGCAGCCAGCAGAACTGCTCAGCGTTCCCAGGAAGCATTTTCTTTCTCGGGTGTAAACTCATCTTCGTCTGAACTGATTTTTACTTTCTGTGTCCCTTCTCAGATGAATGTGTCTCCCCCCTCTTAGTGAGGTTCAGATGTGTGCTCCCCTATCCTGGGTTCCACGTGCCTCCCCTCAGTTTCTTTCCAGTGCTTGCATTCTTCCACATGAACCAGCAGGGTCATACATGCTGCCTTGTCTAATCTAAACGGATTCTTCAAACCTGAGTGCCGGCGGTAGACCCAGCCCTGTTCTGCCCTTCCAGCCCTGTAGAAAGACCCATTGGCTTGCTGTGTCCTTCATCACTTCAAAGTCTAATCCCTCACTGCCTTGAACATAGCTCCACTGAAATGGGTCATGCTAAGATCCTCAGGCTTCCTGATAGTCAAATTCAGTGACTCAGAGAACTGTCACTTGTTGCCTGTCTCATTGTAGCCCTAAGTTTGGAACTGCTGGCTGTTTTTCTGGTTTTGAAGCCATCGCCTCCTTGGGTTTATGGAGTACTGTTTTCTCCCAGTTCTCAGAGATCTGTCTGCCACTTCCTTGTCCTGCACAGGCTCCTTTGCTGTGTCCAGCTCTTACTGTTGGTGCCCTGAGGGTTCCTCCCCAGACTTGTTTCTCATTGTCAGTTTTTTCTCCATAATAGCATCCATTGCTCATGTCAGACCTCTTTCTTGGTCCCCAGACCATCGCGGCCAGTGCCGTATTGACTATATCTACCTGTGTCCTCCAGGTCCCTCACACTTAGCATGTCTCAAACTGGCACCATCATCTTTCCTAAGGAATCGGCCCCCCTCCCAAGATTACTGTATGTTAGAAAACAAATATAGCATGGTCTCATCTCTAGATATCGTCCCTGACTCCTCTCCAATAATCTGTAGCTAACAGAGTACCAACTCACGTTGCTTCTATTATAAAACACGTGATGCTCGCCTTCTGTGCACAGCATTCTTCTTGTATAATATGTGTATAGTTCTGTCTCCTCTTTTTCTTAAACAGCCTCAAGTAACATACCTCCTCATTTTGCCTCATGTTTTCCTCTGCACATCCTTTTCCCAGAAAAACCACCGACATTTCAGAATAATCCTGAAAACAGTGTCTGATACTTCACTGAATTTAAAGCTCTTTAAAAATCAAGGACCGTATGCTGGGTTTCTATGTGCTTCAAATGCACATGATACGGTTAGATATTATTCCACAAATACTTGCTTTGTAAATGAATGGTTCAAATTATCCACACAATAGCAGACGTACCACAGTTAACCAACTTGGAAGCTTTGTAGGTATGATTGCCTTACTTAGTAACTTGGGTCTCCAATTAGTTACTACTGTGACAACACATTTGAATATATTCAATCTATATATTGAGGCCAGGGAGTGTGTGAAATTCACACCGATTAGCAAGCTCCCAAGGCTCCTCTTGATGAATAATTGGGATGCAGAACAAGAATCAGGTATGAGGGCAGGACACCAGGGCAAGGATAGAGTAAAGGCAGTATATATATTTATATATATATCAAATATATAAATCTAGTCTATACATTGGATATATGGATTCTATCTATCTTTCCATCTATCTATCTATGTATCTATGTATTCATCTATATCTCTATGTCTCTATGTCTCTATGTCTCTATCTATCTATCTATCTATCTATCTATCTATCTATCTATCTATTTATCTATCTATCTATCTATCTATCATCTATCACAGAGAAGTTAGATTCTGTGAACAAGCAAAAAGGAAAATAAAATCATGTAAAATTCTATTACCCCAAAGTAGATAACTACCGCTAACATGTTGACACAGAACTAAGTTTTTAATTTTGGTGAAGGAAGAAGGTCAAGGCTGGGGAACGGTCTCACTTGTTGGGCTGTTCTTTGTAATACTGATCGGTCCTGAGGTCACAGGACTGGGGCACTCCTGGCAAACCTGCGCTGGAGCTGGGTTGGTGTCGGCATCCGCCAGCTCCGTCTGATGGTGGGAGACTCAGCAGCGGTGATGGCCTTCTTGTCAGACACACTTCACACCTGGATCATGCCAGCTCAAGCTGCTGCAACGGAATCCCGCAGGCTTGATGGCTTAAGTGACAGGAATTTATTTCTCACATTTCTAGAGCCTAGGAAGGGCAGGATCAATTTGTTGGCAGATCTGCTGTCTGATGAGGGCCTGCTTTTGGGTTTGCAGATACCTGTTTTCTGATTATCTCGTTCCAGGACAGAGAGCAGAGAGAAAGAACGTTCCCCCCGAGCCTTTGCAGAGGGCATAAACCCCACTCAAAGGGCTCCACTAACATGATTGTTCACCTCCCAAAGGCCTCACCTCCTGACTCTGTCACATTAGGATTTAGGATTTCAACTTGCAATTATTCAAAGAAAATCACATTCAGTCTATAGGCCTGGTAGTTTCTCTTGTTTGAACCAAGACCCTAGATAGTAGCCTGACATTTGGGAAGGAGGCCAGGGAGTGTGTGAAATTCACACCGATTAGCAAGCTCCCAAGGCTCCTCTTGATGAATAATTGGGATGCAGAACAAGAATCAGGTATGAGGGCAGGACACCAGGGCAAGGATAGAGTAAAGGCAGTAGCTGTTTGGGCATGAGGGAATGTATGGGTTCATGTGGGGTCATTGTACCCAGAGTCTAGAATGTCAGGACTAATTCAAATCTCTCCTTAGTAGAGCCTGAGCTCGTAAAGCCTTGTCGAGCTAGATAAAATTTGTCTGGGAACCAGGAAGAATTTAGTTGCCAGGTAGAAAGACTCGGTGGCAACTGTAGCTATTTGGGGCTGAGAAAACAGGGATTGGGAAATCCCAAATGCTTTGGAGTGGTGAGATCCCACCACAATCTATTTCCTTCTGTGACCCATTTAACTGTTGTATATACCATATGTCTATACAAAATAATTAAAGCTAATTAAAATTAATTTCGGTTGGTGAGTGTTTGAAGAGTTTCATAATAACTCTTGAGATAATTAGAGGTGCTTGGGGATGCCACAAAAGGAGCATTTGGAGTAACTGGGCTAGACGTTTAAACTAGAAATGTGCAGCTAAGTAAGGTTAGCAACGGAATGATAACTCTAAAACTGAAGGAACAGGGAATTAAGAGCTATGAGTCTGGGATTAAACTCAGTGTGCTGGTAAACTTGTTTGCTGAAAAACAAACAGCATTCACCAGTTTCTATGGTGTGGACACCCAGGGCATAGTGAATTTTGAATTACCTCTGGCTTTATGACCAGTTCACAGAACTCTTAAATATTTCACACTCAGATCTGGGAGGCCTATGTAATGCAGCTAGCTGTAGCTAATATTCCAACACCCTCCTCACTGGTCTTCTATTTAGCCTTGTAAGATCTTGAGTAAAGCACTATTCTGTGTTTCTTAGTTTTATCTTTTTTTTTTTTTTTTTTTTTAAATTAAAGTGAAGTGGCTCAAATGATCTCTGAGATTCTTTTTACAGCACCCCAGGGACACTGCTGTTGTGACCCAGGGTGAGTGAGTCTCATGTTAGAGTTTTACTCCTGGAATTGTGACATGTAAAAACATAATTGATGTAGAGTCTGTCTGGTAATTAACAGTGTTGTGATTCCTGCTGTCAGTGTCCGCGTGTGCCTCTGTTGCCTCTTTCCAGAGAGAGCAAAAGCATCGATGCAGCCGTTAGTAAGCTAGGACTCAAGGCCTAGCATGGTAAGGAACCACCGTCTACAGTCTGAGACTTGTTAGGTGCTTGGGGTGAAGAGAAAGTCTTACGGCTTAGATCCGTTACTTATCTGACCACAAGAGCTGATAATGGTGTTTTATCCTGGACCAGGAACTTCATGAAAGGCTAATTTGTTCTAAGGTGCTTGGAATTGCGGACAGTATCTTTTCATATTTGTATGTAGCAAATGCTGGCAAATAACAGGAACTCATTTAAGAGTTTGTTGATGGGGGCCTCTGATCAACTTCAAGGACTACTTCATTTACCGAGTGAGCTGAAGGCCAGCCTGGGCAGTTTAGTGAGACTTACTTCTCAAAAGGGGCTAAGCTGGTCAGTGGTGCGGCAAGCCTTTAATCCCAGCAGCTGGGAGGCAGAGAGGCAGAAGCAGGAGGATCTCTGTGAGTTTAAGGCCAGCCTGGTCTACAGTGTGAGTTCCAGGACATCATCCAGCGTTACACAGAGAAACCTGGCCTTGAACAACCCCTCCCCAATTAAAAAAGGAAACAAAAACAAAAGCAAAACAAAACAAAACAAAAACAAACAGAAAAGAAAAAACCAAAACCAAACCAAACCAACCAACCAAACAAACAAAAATCAGGGCTGAGGATATAGCTCTTATCACGTGTGAGTGCTAGCCTTCGGACAAAACAAACAGGTTTGTTGAAAGAATAAAAACCGGGCCCAGTTTAGAGCAGGATTTAAGATTTAAAATGTACATCCCAAAGGAGAAATGACAGCACGCTGTGTCTACTTAGCATTAAAATATATACTTTTCAAATGTGAGAAATTCCCTCCTTGTGATAGAAAACTTTTCAGGGCCATCAGTTCAGTATTGGGACTGAACTCTTCCCTTCAGCTGGAGACCAGAGGTGACTGCGCAGCCGGAGCCCATTGGGGAGGGAAGCCTGGGTGAGGGAAACCAGTGCGAGCCATCGGCTCCTATCATCTGGAAAGGCTGTGCCTGCTTTTAGTGTGTACTTGCTTGTAGCTCATGTACTTCACCAAATCCACCCCTGTCCGTGAGCCTGGTCAGACAAGTGTTAGAAAGGGAAACTGAGGCTCAGAGACGTAGAGTAACAGAGCCAGCCAGCGGCAGAGCCACAAGTCCACACCCCGCAGATCAGTCCGCCTCGGGCCATTCTGGGTTTCCTTTCTCTAGTGTCCCTCTTCCGTATTTGTCGTGGGGAAGGAGGTGTGTGTGTGTGTGTGTGTGGTGGTGGGGGTTGGATGTATTCTCATCGGAGTGTAGCTGGCTTAGTGCAGGACCAGGTAAACAAAAGCACCAGCCCCTACCAGGTTCTGAGCAAATACGCCAAGTCAGGACTGTCCCAGCCCGCGGTAGCTACATGGACTTTGCTCTAATGAATCAGCTCCATGGAGGCCGGGCAGTTACAAAGGTAAGTAATTGGCTGCAGATGTGAAGGTGAGTCTTGGTGGATGTGGCACCTGGACTTTGTCAGGCTCTAAGAGGGGAGAAGGCACTCCCCAGCAGGTCCCCGGAGCCACACTGAAAGAAGGTAGAGAGCCGGCAGAGCAGGTGCGTGGGGGCACTGGCCCCCTTCTTTCGCTTGAGTTGGCTTGAGTTGTGTGTGCTTGCGCTGATGGAGTTGGAAGCGGGCTGTTCTTATTGAGCTGTTGGGGGTGGGGCGGGGTGGGGGGTCACTCCTGTGCGTACAAAGCTGCGATTGTTATTATAGAAAGAATTCTGTCATTTTGAGACTCTCAGAGGTTCGGAAATGAGAACCCTTAATTACAACACCAGGTCTAAACTCCTGGAGTTGGTGACTCTTGATGACAGAGCGATCCGGGTGTTGTGCCTTTGTAGTCGGGGCCAGGATGCTTAGTGCAAAGTGAATCAATTACTTTTCAATCAGGACAAGTGAATCAATTTTCAAGTTCTTCTTACTTGTGGCCAAGTAAGAAGACACAAATAAGCATGGGACTTTAAGCAAAGGATCCTTGTATGGTACTGGGGGGGAGGGTGGGTTACCGGTCCCTTCCTGGAATTTGCTGGCAAAGTTTTCATTACTACTGAGTGTTTTGAGGAAGCAAGCTGGCCTGGAGAGGAAGGCAGCAGGTCCTGTGTTATGACTGGCCTGAAACAGAAGGCCCCTCTCTTGCCTGCCCTTCTTGCTGTCTCACAGCTCCTGGCTCATTGCTCTGGACCCTGGCTCTGTGGTGTTCAAACAGGGTAATCTTGCTTTCACCATATGCCCTTTTGACCTTTTCTTCTGATAAGAGTTTCCAGATGAACTTGGAAGCGTCTGTACTAAGAGCGAGCTAACAGGTTCAGAATCAGATTGTCTTCAACATTCCGAAGGGAAAGGAGAGGGGAGGCTGCCCTTGCTTGCTGGTGATCCAGAATACTCTGGACAGAAGCAGGGCCTGGCTGGGCTTGCCCTGGCTGGGCTTTCCCTCCTTGATGTGCCTCTCTGCCGTGCAAGTGGAGGACCTGGGGAAGCACACCAGTCCCTGGGGCTCGTTCTTATCTTGAGGAATGAGTGGGGAAGCTAGTCTCATAGGAGAGAAACTTTCAGGTCTAAACGTCTTCAGTCAGAAAGAACGGAGACTTGGCTCTGTTTTTCCATAGCAGCAGCCCCAAACTTGTGTCTCTTGGTTCGCCCAGAGGAAGGGTAAGAGAGGAACTTAAAGAAAGTAGTCAGAAGAGAAGTCTTTTATAGGGTCATTTGAAAGAGTGTGTTTGTGTATGTGTATGTACACATGTGTGTGTATGTGATGTGATATGTGTCTGTATGTGCGCGTGTGCCTGCATGTGTATGTGTGTACCTATGTACGCATGTGTGATACGTGTACATGTACACACATTTTGTATGTGTGTGTGTGTGTGTGTGTGGAGGCTAGACAGAGGTCAATACTGAGTGCCTTCCTCTATGGCCTCCAGCTTAGTTTTTGAGCCAAGGTCCCTCACTGTATCTGAAGCTCACTGATGGTTGCAGGAGCACCAGAAGCACCAGACGTGGCTTCTCATGTGCACGCGAGGGATTGAAACCCGGGTTCTCATGCTTATGCCGCAAACAGCACCCACAGTACCCAGGGGCACATCTCCTTGACCTCCGAATAGTGTATTGAACAATTACTATGTCTAAGGCCGTTCTAGGCATTTTCTATATGTCATGTTTAACTTTGACACTAACGCTGCTGCAACAGTAGCTCACAGTATCTTCCGTCTCCATGGGAACGAACATGGAGGGCGAAACAAAATATCTGTCTGGTAAGAGACAAATGATTTGAACCTGACCATCTCCCCACAAGGCTTACTCTAGTTCTTCTGGTTCTGATACCTCAGCACATCCGTTCTAAGTGTTGTATAAACATTTGCTGGTGGGATAAACCAGGAAACATTAATTGGGATTCCCTGATAGCATTTAGTAGCTGCATCAAGTACTGTTATCTGCCTCCCATGCCACCCACATCTGCTGTTCCATATGTGCTTTCTTAATCTTTTAGTCAGCCTCAATCTAATTGTCTAGCCTGTTATTTATTTAATGTATCTGTTTGAGATTTTTTTTTCATATTCCTCTATGTCTGTGCTCAGATGTTTTTTTTTCCTGACAATTTTGAGATCATAGTTGCTCTTTTCACAGAATCTCATCAACTACCATGTTTGCATAAAAGCTTAAAATGCTGAATTTGTGTTTGCGTGTGTGTGTGTGTGTGTGTGTGTGTGTGTGTGTGTATTTAGGCCAGAGGTTGACTTGGAGTGGCATTCCTCAGGAGCCAGACACCCTGTTTTTTGAGACAAGGCCTTTCACTGGGACCTGGGGATCACTGGTCAGGTTTGGTTGGCTGTCCAGTGAGCCCCAGGACACTGGGGTTTCTCTCTGTCCAGCACTGGGTTACAGGTGTGCACTGCTACGCCACGCCTGTCGGCTTTTTATGTAACTTCTCGGGATAAAATTGACATGTTGGTGCTCGAAAGGCAAACCTTTTACTAACTGAGCTGTGTCCCCAGCTCTCCAGAATGACGATTTGTTGTCTTTTTGTGTGCAGGAAATTAAAATAACTACATAACGGCCTCAAGACCCAAGGGGGAAAACCCAAAGGGTCTGAAATGGAACCTTGGGCTCCCCAGAGGCCATCTCAGCCACAAGGGAGGCCCATGACACCATCAAAGGATGCGAATAGAGGCCTCCAGAGTGGACTTTATAGACCCCATTCTCACCCTCTGTACCACCAATGGCAAGATGCCCGCAGGAGCTCAAAGCCACAGCAGGAGCCCAGGGCTGACCACCAACAGTCCCACTATGCTCCCAGACCTGGGGAGTGGTCTCAGCCTGTGTCCAGAGCCGACTACTTGAAAGGACCTTATCCTAGTCATGTGTACTCAAGGTATGATTTTTCGGGCTACAGTGGGCCTAGCTCTCCTAAGTACCTATGAATAGACTGTCGGCTGTTCTTCTTTCTTGTTCATTTCCTTCTTCCTCCCTGCCCCTTTCTCTCGTTCTTGGAATTTGTTACATAGAACAGGTTGTCCTCAAACCTAGGCCCTCACCCAGCCTCTCAAGCGCAGTCACCATTCTGTACTGCTCTTCCTTCCTTGTTATATTTCTCCTCCTTTTTTTTCTTTAGCTCCTCCCCCTATCCCTCCTCCTCGTTCCTAACTGTTTTAGTTAGGGTTTTATTGCAGTGATAAAACGCCATGATCAAAAACAGCTTGGGGAGGAAAGGGTTTATTTCATCTTACACTTTCACATCACAATCCGTCACTGAGGATGGAAGTCAGGGCAGGAACTTAAGTCAGGAACTGAAGGAATGGAAGCAGGAACTGAAGCAGACCATGAAGGAATGATATGATGCTTACTTGTTGGTTAGCCCTGAATTGCTCAGTTTCCTTCTACAGCCCAGAACCATCAGCTTGGGAACGCTCCTCCCCACTCCCCAGTGGGTTGGGCCTTCCCTCATCAATCATCAGCCAAGAAAATGCCCTACAGAAACTTGCCAACAGGCCAATCTTCTGGGGGAGCTTCCTGAATTACGATTCCCTCCTTCTGGATATGTCCAGGTTTGTGTCAAGTTTGACAACCACCAGGGCACCCACTCTTCTCTATTGGCTTAACCACAATCTGTCCTGGCCTGATTTGGGTTTTGGTGACTGGTGACCGTGTTTCCCTCTTTTTTTTATCCCAAGTAAACCTTCATAGAGCGGCCATCACAGTGTGATTGTGGTAGAGGGATGGGCAGAAGGTAGGGACATCCGAGAGCAGATGGGACCTCTGTGCTTTGGGATGGTAAAAGGCAGCTTTTGTGGGCTGTGGAAAAGCTTTCCCTAGGACACTGAAAGACTTCACATCTTCTTTGATCTTAGCCTGATATCAACAGCACCAACAACCCCAGGGGCTTGAACCTGGAGGGTGTCAGACATGCAAAGATCAGCATTTCATATGTAAGAACTGTAAGAAAAACTTTCTTCAGAGAAGGTATATACAGATTTTTTTCAGGTTGTAAGGTGAGGAGGAAGAGACCACAGAGGTAATTCTCCTGGAGAATCTTGAACTCCTGCTCCCCCAATCCCACAGTATTGAACTAAATATTTCACAAAATATTGGAAGTCGTCTATGCTTTCCTTTATCTCTTCTACTTGAGATCATATCTGTCTACTCTACAGTTTGAAGGTTAAAGTTACAGCAATTATTATGCATAATTTTGCCTCTATGGATATTGTTAATCGACAGCAACACTAATAATGTTCCTTTCCCCAATCCTTCTGGACTGTTGAGTTCTCAAGAGATTGAGTATGTCAAGGACAGAGGCAATAAAAGACATCACGCTGGTGATAGTGTCCTTTCTGTCTGTAATATGCACGGAAAGTCCAACGGCACATTGCATCTTATTATATTCTCCTCAGAAAGAGGTTTTTCTCAGTACAAGGGCAGGGCTTTCCAAGATAACAGCTTCTGAGATATTGAATGTGTATATTTGGAGAGTAAGAATATTCCTATAAAATAAAAAAAAATTAAATAAATTCCTTTTTACAAGAGCATTTTAAAGTAAAAAAGAGCCTTATTATAAAAGCTGCAGTCTTCTCGTGAAGCACAGGAACTCCCCTGTTCTGATTTTGAATTTTCTGACCTACTGTGAAGCAGTCAGGTTCTGGGCAGCCACCTTGTCTTCTGAAGTTGTCTGGTTTCCTCCAGCCTCCCTTTGGTTTCTCCCTTTACTGCTGTCGGTGGGTGACTGGCTGTCTTTGTGGTCTCTCAGATCAGGCTATGAGGACCCCTATCAGAGGTACCACACTCCGACACCAAGGGATGAGTATGCTTACGGAAATTATTACTACCACGGACACCCACAACTGTTGCAAGAAGAAAGAGGTATGAAGTAACCTCCAGAAGCCTCTGGGGAGGGGAGATACATGAGCAGCCTACTGCCAGGGCCAGAGACCACTGACGTCATGTTTGAAGACCCTGCCCTTTGACACTACGGAGCCTACCCCTATCCTATTCTTTCTATGGATAGTGCACACTTCATCCACTTCTTCCTCTCATTGCTTATTGTAGCAAAGGTTATATTAGCAGCAAAGTCAGTTCTTAAGGCCATCGGGTATGCTGGGTATATGAGTGCAACAATCACTTCCCTGGGGGCAGCAGAAGGGTGGCAATTGGCATTCCATATCCTATACCCCCACATAAAAGGGTATTGTGCTATGACAGTTTATGACTAGCTAGCATAGAGAATTTGTTTCATCCCTGAACACACACACACACACACACACACACACACACACACACACACACACACACTGCCACACACACACACACACACTGCTGTTGCTAAACTATGTAAAGGCATGCACACTGGTTCAGAGCATGTTGGTGGCTGGCATGGTTAGCTCTTACCCATCGACCGACCCACCTTGGCAAATGCATTATCCTACTCCCCATGCCGCAGTACCTCAGCCTCACCGCTCCCTAGTGTCTTTCTAAAAGGACTTCCCGAAGCAGCAAGTGACCTGTCTTTGTTTTGCTTTCTCTGAGGGTACAGCGGCAAGGCAAAGGAGTCCTTCTGCCTGCCATGAAGGTTATGGGGACCAAAAGTACTTCAGTGAGCATCGAAGAGAACAGCGCAATAGCTTGTTGGGAACAAAGAGTGAGACCCAATTCCAGTAAGTGTGAAAGAACAAGCCATGCTGCCGAGATTTGGTTAGACTCTGTCAGGACGATCTTAGGGGGTCTAAGGTCAGGCGGTCCCTGACCTACGAAAGACAGTCTGCTTTTGTTCCAGCTGCAGAGACATGGGAAGAGTCCAAGGTGGCCCAGGCTGACCACTGACACAATCTTGGGAAGAGAGATTATTATTATTATTATTATTATAATCTCTGAAAGCTGTTCCCACTCAGGACTAGCCTGCATCCTGAAAGATTGCTTGAGGCCCATCTAAAGGCCAAATCCTATATTGGCCTCAGAAACAGTGTGGTCCTTCAGTGATTGTAATGGCTGGACCCTCTTTGGGGCTGGAGTGCGTCTCTGTTCCCTCTCCCTGGGCCTAAGCATAGGGCATCCTCCTGGCATAAGGCACAGCAGGGAAGACACTGAAGTATTTCGCCCGGTGACTTTAGCCTTGGACTTCACCAATGCAGAGGCTCTGACTTGGGCTCTTGCAGGAGGGCAGGCTGTAGCGACCAGCCATTCTCTGTAAGGTCTGGACCACTTCTAATAACTGTGTGTGGAACCAAACATTCCCTCTTTCTAATACATCGAGGTGGGAGAGGGGGGAAATACTTTTCACTTTAGCACTCAAACTGGCCTGACAGGTGCCTACATAGCACCAGGCCAGCCTCCAGCTGAGTATTTCAGCCTTGCTGCCTAGCCCGGGACTTGTCTCAACACTGCTGTCATTTTGCTGCAGACACACCAGCAAGAATCCATACCAAGATGGCCCTGCTTCTATCTCTGGACAGGAGCAGCCTGGGGAATTCTTCCCAGAGAGTGAGGGCCAGAAACAAAAGGTAACCTAACGTGACAGGGGGCCCGGAGGCCTGTGGCCATGGGGATGTGGGTCTGTAGCTGCCAGCCAGTCTTCACTCACACCACTTTCCCCTGCCTGCCCATCTGAGTCTTAGCAGTCGGAGGCTCTGGTCTGACCTATTCCTGTTTTGTCAAGTGGGTAGGACTTAATTCACTGAGAGGTGCTTGGAGAGCCAGTAGGCTGCCACAGCGTGTTAGGTGTTAGGGTGCCCTGGGGGGACTAAAGGTTTAGGAAATGGAAAGTTGCTAGAGTCTTTTAATTTAGGTTTGAAAAGCAGCCTTGACATCTTTCCTGACTCTTTAATCTCTGTGCTCTAAAACAGGCACCATCTAGGTCACACACTAGAGCTCCTGATAGTAGTGAGATAAATATTTTATTATGGGATAATTTTGGATTTATAGAAATGCAAAAATATTGTAGAGATAAGTTCTTAATTGTTGTCAGGCTCAGATTTTTTTTTCTCCCTGATTAGAGTTGTTTGATTTTCTTTTTCTTTTCTTTCTTTTTCTTTTTTCTTTTTCTTTTTAGAATGTTTTTCTGTACCTATTACTAGGCTACAGCAGAGGTTATGGTGACTGATACTATAGCCCCAATGTGTGACTGTCACTTTACAGTGTACAATGAGCCTTTGAATCCACTGTTTTATTCATCTCTCCTAGAACCTAAGTTCCTTGCTCACTTGTCTGCGGGGAGTTCGCGTTATCCAGAGGGTACAGATGTTCACAAAATAGCTAGTGCATTAATAAGTAATGTGTATAGGACAGATAACTTTGAATTTATACCGCAGATGAAGGTATTAGGCCAGAGAAGCCCAAGTCACCTGTTTAAGGTCATAGCAGCAGGGTGACGGAAATTAAAACTGAAATCTAAGTCCCATGACCCCACTGGGCTGTGCTCAATGGACTGGGTTCTTCTTTCTGCGAGTCCACATTCAGTGTGTTTAGTGGAAAGCTTGAATTTCGTTTCTTTGAAGGAACAACCTGGGAAGAAGACAAGCCTCTCTGGACTGCCTTCCTAGATCATTTAGTTGTTTTTCTCCCCCCTTCCCCAACAGCCATCGCTGACCAGCAAATCCAACCTTCTCCAGCACCACGAGTCTGGCCTCAGCTCTAGCAGCTATGAGCTCAGCCAATACATGACAGATGCCCCCGAGCAGTACGAACCAATGGTCTCGGCATCTTGGAGGCCTATTCAGGATGGTGGGTGCCACGTGGCCACGGGAGCTGGTGAATTCTGATAGGGAAAGGTTGGGTCAAATGGAAAGCCACCCTCTGCTCTTCCAGAAATGGGTCTATGTTTGCTATATTGACTTATGCAGAGAGGCCAACTTGGGATCCCTTTTCCACCTCTTCTCTGGTAATAGATCGTGTAGTGAAGGTGGCTCTGGGAAGGGAACCCTGCTCCTAGTCATCATAGTTGGGCCAGGAGGCATGCTGGGGTGCTTCTAAGCAAAAAGTGAGGAAAATGAAGAGGAGAGAGGACGGGGTGAAGTGAAGTGAGGATGCAAAGTGTAAATGTTAGTCTGGAGGTTTGCCATGTGCACATGGGCAGCAAGCAAGCGGCTGCCTGTCCCCTGACCATGGCTGGGGAACGTGAGGCGAGTGTGTTCAAATGGTAAAATCCTTGCGTTATGATCTGGCATATTCTTAGAGGTTTGAATCAGACTGGAGCCCGACTTTTTCTAACTAGGCATCCCACCCAGCACCTCATGTTGGCCCAGGTGGAATGTGAACAGAAACTGACCAACTAAAGCGCAGCGAAGAAAACCTAACAATGTCCACGTGTGTCTCTTGGCCAGATGATACCTCAGCAGCCGTCCCCAAGACACCCATGAGGTTTTACATTCCCCACGTGTCTGTGAGTTTTGGGCCAGGAGGCCAGCTAGTATGTGTGTCCCCCAACTCTCCTGCTGATGGACAAACGGCCCTTGTTGAAGTGCACAGTATGGAGGTAATCAATGTCTTGGGCCTGTGTGTGTGTGTGTGTGTGTGTGTGTGTGTGTGTGTGCGTGCGCGTGTGCGCCAGTGTGCGCCAGTGTGCGAATGCTCAGCTCAACCCAATTGTTCTTCTCATGCTTTCACTTTGCTTGAGGCTGAGTATCTCCAGGAGGGGGAGCTGAGCCACATATACCTTAGACTGTGGGCAGGAATGGGTAGGCTTTTCCTTGAAGAAAGTGATGTTAGGTTTATGTTCCCTGAGATTCTAGAGGCTCATCTTCAGGATAACCATATCCACAGGGCACTGAGCCACACCACAGGATCTGAAACTGGATTTGACTGGTGGGCACTGGTGGGGACCTAATTTTATTTTCTGCTCCAGGTTTTACTTAATGATTCTGTGGATCAAGAGGAGATGAGAGGTTTCCCAGGGCCCCTCATCAGGTAAAGTCCTGAAAGACTGTTAAGGGAGTGTGTGTGTGTGTGTGTGTGTATGTGTGTGTGTGAGATGTATGCACACATGTGTGAAGGTGCATGCATGTGGAAGCCAGAAATGGAAGACATCCATTGTTTTCCTCTTTCACTCTCTCATCTTCCTCTTTTGCTCACTTTTTTTTTGGGGGGCGGGGGACAGGGTCTCTCACTGGACCTGAAGCTTGCCATGTTGGTAGGCTGTCCGTCTGGACACTTAGCTCCCAGGACTTGCCTGTCTCTGTCCTCCAAACTCTGGTCGTACAGACACTGGCATCCATGGTGGCTTTTATGTGGGTGTTTGGGATTTGAAGTCATGTCCTCTTGCTTTCACAGCCAGTGCTCTTACCCACAAAGCTATATCACCAACTCTTAAATAAAAGCTTTGGAAAGCTGAGGAGTTTTCTTGCCCAGGTCTGGGTTTCCATGGAAGAAAATGTCTGTTTTATTTGAAGCCTATTTCTCTATGTCAGTAGGTAGAAAAAGGTGGCTTGAGTCATTTTGACAAGCTGCTTCACATCTGAAGGGCAGAAAGAAAAGTTAGCATGATAAGTTAGACATCTAAAAACATCCATTTTGTAGAGATTAGTCGGTAGAAAGCTTTAGTGTCCTATGTACTTAGATAGGAAATGTAGCACAGCCTGGGGAAACGCTCTTTTCTGAGCCGGTTAACCCAGCTTTCCAGTTCCCGGACGTTGTGAACGTCTGCCCTCTGCAGGAATGAACTGGAACTGCGCTAGCATTTTCGTTACCTTTTTTATTTTTATTTTTTTTTAAAACTGTGGTGAGTCCTAGGTGGGGTGTCAGAGGACCAGCCTCCCAGGTATCCTCCTGACCAATGTTTCGCCAGCCCTCTTTAAGTTTTCCCCTTGAGAAGTTATACAGCACTCACTCTGCCTGCTCTAAAGGCTGTGAGACTCCACAGAATACTATTCTGAAGCTCGCCCCTAAGGAAGTCCCGCGTTACAACTGAGTATTATGTTGGTGTGTATGTGGGCGCACATGGATGTCCGTGCACGTGTGTGCGCACAAATGTAGGGACCAGAGGACAGCCTCAAGGGTCATTCCTCAGGTGCCAAATACCTTTTTTTTTCTCTCTCTGTTTCTTACAGGTATTCAGAGAACTAGGTAGTGTATTAAACAGTACGCTGTTGGTCCCACTTGGCACTGACTTGCTGAATGTTCTTGAGCAAGAAGTAACGCCCCTTTAATGATCATTTATTTGTGGATGCTGCACAGTTTGCTTATCCCTTTTTGGATACTGGCAGCTTCATTTTTCAGTCCTGTGGTAAGGACGGAATGGCACCGAGGCTCACAGTGAGATGTTTGCGTAAGCCAGACAGGGACCCAGTCTTGTCTGACTTTAAACCAAACCTTATCCGCAGTTCTGAGAAGTCACTTAGGGTCTCTGGGCTTCACTTTCCTCGTCAAAAAGATGGATGGATGCACGAGAGAATCTCTGAAACTCCTAACTCCTTCCTGTTCTGGAGGGGGAGGGGAGAGAGAGAGAGAGAGAAAGAGAGAGAGAGAGAGAGAGAGAGAGAGAGAGAGAGAGAGAGAGAGAGAATCTTGTGATTCAGGCCTGGGCCACTAGGCTTCTGTCATGTTAGCTTGCTCACTATACAGGAGCCTGGGCCTGCTCAGGCCTTTCTTTCTGAATCGTCCCACAGGGAGGACATACACAAGGTGGATATCATGACATTTTGCCAGAAGAAAGCGGCTCAGTGTCTCAGATCTGAGTCACCAGGGAGCAGGGACTCAGCCCTGCTTTGGCAACTGCTGGTTCTCCTTTGTAGACAGAATGGGGTGAGTCTTTGATACAGGGGGCAGACGGAGGGCGGGCTGCAGTTTCAGTCTTCGTGGGCGTTGGTGTTCGGCACAATGACAGAAAGCAGTCCCTAGGGAAAGCGCTGCTGGGTGCCAACACCAGCGTGCCAGTGCTAACCTTTCCCGAGAGTGCCCCCTGCTGGCCGGGGTTTGTTATACAGGCCCTGGATTACTGAATCTGCCAGAGTCTAGCGGAATTTTGAGTGGTTCTCATGAGCTCCGTGGCTGCCCAGAGAGTAACCGCGATAGCGAAGCCGATGTTTGAAATCCAGTCCTTCACGAAAGGTCTACCGTGTATTTGCATGGTTGCCTCAAGAAGAAGGCAGAGGCCCTGCCGCCTTCCTTCCTCAGCCTGGGCCCAGCCCAGGAACAGCCCCTAGGATGGCTCTCTTTACTTTGCAGTCCATGGTGGGGTCCGACATTGCAGAGCTGCTGATGCAGGACTGCAGGAAGCTGGAGAAGTACAAGAGGCAGCCCCCGATGGCCAACCTCATCAACTTGACCGATGATGAGCACTGGCCGGAGCAGAGCTCCGGGACTCGCAACCTGCTCACCGGGGAGATTCCCCCCAGTGTGGAGACGCCAGCACAGATCGTGGAGAAATTCACCAAGCTGCTCTACTATGGAAGGAAGAAGGTGAGAAAGGCTTCTCCGCAGCATTCCTTCAGATGGGGGACCACCATCCCTCACCCTGTCTCCCCCTCCTCCAATGACAACATCCATTCCCGTTTTATATATTTACTCCTAGTATTTCCCCGTTAAAAATCAGTTTAACATGGCTGTGCACTCGTTTGGCTGAGGCAGGCGAGATTGTGAGTAAGAGGCCAGCATAGCTATAAAGATAACCTGTATCAAAACAAACAACTTCAAAGAAATACACATGTAATTGTTTATTTCTTTTACATTTAATATCGCAAGGCAAAATGCCCCAACAACATCAAATATGTTTAAATAGTGCAATCTTATTATTTTCGTAGCGCTAAGAATTCTGAAAATTCAGGGTCTTGTACACGGTAGATAAGCACTCTATGAGCAAGCAGACAAGCAAATAAACGTTCTAGTGACCCGAGAGGTGGCTCAGTAGTCAGTCATGTCTGCTGTTCTTCTAGAGAACCCAAGCTCAGCTCCTAGCACCCATGTTTGGCAACTCACAATCGTCTTTAACTCCAGCTTCATGGGGATCCATGGGGATCCAACACCTATCCTAAGTGGGCACCTGGACTCATGTGAATGTACTTCTCCTCTCCCATACACATAATTTAAAAATAAAGGAAATAAATTCACCACTGTTGGACACTAAGACATTTATAATTTCCTTACTCATTGCAAGTTATGCAATTGCACATTTTGCTAGGAATTAATAGATTAATAGACTGTGTTTTTTTGTTTCTTCACCTAAGCAACAGTTTAGTTTATGGAGAGATTGTCTTAAAGAAATATCCCTGCCACTGGATCGCAGGCATTCCTGCCAACACTGAATGCTTGCACGTAATGGGTAGAGAGGGTTGGCCTTGTTTAATTTTGAAGTTGTGCTCAGATTTTATAAAAGTCATAAATCTGAATATTAAAAATATTATTAAAATCAAATAAGTTTAGTTAAAAAGAACAGAAGGTAATAGGACTATAATGGAGGAAGATTTCCATCTCAGGTATTATATTTGTCTCTTTAAACTATCTGGAGGGGCTAGAGGGATGGCTCAGTGGTTAAAAATGAGTATCATTCTTCCAAAGGAGCTGGGTTCAATGCCCAGCACACATGTCAGGCAGCTCACTGATTCCTGTAACTCAAGCTCCAGGGCATTAGACGCCTCTGGCTTCCATAGGTACCCACACACATGGCATCCACTCACACAGGCGCACACACACATGGTTAAAAGTAAAATCTTAAAAGAGATTTTTTTTTGGATGTATAATTATTTTCTCACGGCACCGTTCCGTATATCCCTACTGGACTTCATGTTTTTTTTTTTTCATTTAACAGCATATATTAGATAATAAACTTTGAGGTTGGCAAACTGTTCCCTTAAAGGGCGTGAGTGACTGTTTTAGGTTTTGCCAAATGTGCCCTTGAGGTAGAGGGAGGCCACAGGAGATGCAGGGTGAATGAGTAAGGCTTATGGCTGTGTTTTAAATTTATTTATGGACGGGTTACATGGATTCAAACTACACATGTAATGAAATATTATTTCTGTTTTTATCTCCTCCACTCGTTGAAAAGGTAGAACCTTTTCACATTGAACCTTGTGGACTGTATCCAAACAGGCAGCATTCTGGGTTTGGCTTTAAGACTGTTTTGCGGTTCTTGTTCTTTATTATACTTGCTATATTACAACATGTATGTTAACATCCTCATGATCCACTTACGTGGAGAGCAAGCCTTCAGCACATGGACCTTTTGTGGGGAACACTTCATACCCAAGATAGAGCCTCGCCATCACTTTTTTTTTTTTTTTTTTTTTACTATGAGAGAATATACGTAAGATGAATTTCTAGCAGCAGAAATAGAAATGTTGGGACAAAGGGTATGCGGTATATAATTTTGATAGATATAAAAAAATTGCCTCTTTAGATGCATCAATTCGCTCCATGGGTAAAGGGTGAAACTGTTACTTGGTGTCCTCATCAAAGTGCCTTCACGTTTGCGATCTGTGCCTATCTGAGAGGGAAGAAATACAATTCAGTGTATACATTGGCACTTCTGTTATGAATGAAACTAGCTTTACACCCATGATGATTCTTGTCATGGGCTTTCCCGCCCTTTCCTGAAGAGCCTTTTGTCAGAGCATGCTGAATTGCTTGTACTTTATTTCTTTAAGATGTTCTATTCCAAACCACAAGCCTTTCTTTTTAAGGGAGTGTCATAATTAGCGTTCCCCCAACTTCCAATTTAACTTATAGAAATGAAGTTGATGGACATTTTATCTATCTATCTATCTATCTATCTATCTATCTATCTATCTATCTATCATTTATACAGTATTCTGTCTGCATATGTGCCTGTACAACAGAAGAGGGCACCAGATATTCTAGATGGCTGTGAGCCATCCTGTGGTTTCTGGGAATTGAACTCAGGACCTTTGGAAGATCAGCCAGTGCTCTTAACCTCTGAGCCATCTCTCCAGCCCCTTACTTTGACATTTTAAAAGATTTGTTTATTTTTATTAAATGTGTATGTGTAAATGCCCACATGTATGTATGTGTACCATGGGCATGCCTGGTGCCTCGGAAGGACAGAAGAGGGTGTCAGGTCACTGGAACTGGAGTTACAGGTGGTTGTGAGCCACCATGTGAATGCTGGGTATTGAACCTGAGTCCTCTGTAAGAGCAGCAAGTGCTTTTAACTGCTCAGCCATGTTCCAGCCCCTACTTTGACATTTTAATATTTTATCTCTTGAGTTTTTGTATATGTTGTTTTATTTTCTGTGAGTACTTAACATGATAACTTATAAAAACAATGGTATTATTGGTATTTTTTATATATTCATTATATAGCATAGAATTGTGATCTTGATAGTGACTCATTTATTCCATTAAAAAATATATATGGGGGTTAGAGAGATGGTTTACCAGTTAAGAGCACTAGCAGCTCTTCCAGAGGACCTGGGTTCAATTTCCAGCACCCGCATGGCAGTTCACAACTGTCTGTAGTTCCATTTCTAGGTAATTCAACACTCTCCCAGAGACTGTACATAAAAGATAAAAATTAAAAAAAAAATCTATCCACAGTACTATTTCTCACCCAGTAGGGCATAAAGAGATAAATCAGTCTTGAACTTTTCTTTCAGAAAAGATGAACACTGTCTATAATAACAGCAATAACAAAAGCAGAGATTAAAAAAAAATATCTCCTACCTGTCAGGCACTAACTCAATATCTTCTCTGCATTATCTGATTTATCTCCATGGAAACGCGTGTGTTAGCTCCTATTTTTGTTTTACAGATTTACAGGTTGGGCAGTTAGATTTTTGTGGGGCTTGAATCTGGGTAGCATGTGCCTAACCACGGGCTTCTGGGAATCTCGCTGCCCTGAGCAGTAGATGTGAGTGAGTGGAAAATGGAGTGTGTGTGTGTGTGTGTGTGTGTGTGTGTGTGTGACTGCAGGGTGATGAATGAGGAGGTAGGTACCAACACACCTTCATTCATATTTGACTCAGGTATCATTTCTGGGATTTAACAATCCTGACAAACGTTTACCTAAGTTCTCAGATTCTTTGCTTATTCATTAACTATATTTTTGGGATGGGAAGAGTTCTGAGTCAACTGATAATTCCAAACCAATCCATTGGTCACTTCTTTTTAAAAACTAGAAAGAATTATGGAATAGTTAAAACATGCTAAAAAATGTTAGTCTAATGTCATTGTTTCACTTTCTCTGTCTGAAGCTGTGGTTTAATTCCCTAATTGTGAGAATTAAATTTGCCCCCTCCAGCTAATAAGATTACAAGGAGGCAGAATTACCTCATTAGCGACTTTCTGCCAGAAATCATGTTTTTTCCTACCAAAGAGGTTATTAATACCACTTCTAAACCTCAACTGGAAGTTGAATTAAATGGGCAAATATATGTGCGTGTTTTAAAGCTTGCAGCTTTAGCCCATCTTCCTCAGCGGTGCTGCCGATTCCTCCTGTGAAAGCGCCTGATGGTGGCTAACAAGCAGTCAGTCTCTTCAGTAGGCTCACAGGCTAGCTCCCGTGTACACTGGCTTACGCATAGCAGCCCTTAATTACCTTTCATCAGAGAACACAGATGAGCCAGCAGGTCACCCCTCCTCCATGCAGCCAGACTCAGGATGCTGTGATCTTCGCCATCTTCAGCTTAGAGTTTCCAAGGTTCCAAGTCCTTTCCATTCCAGGCACCTGATGGGGTGAGGCAAGTTAGGAATGAGTATGCTGGATTTTGTGGGCCAAACCCAGAAGTGGCACTGTTGTACCCATTCGGTGGCCTGGACTCACCGTACTCAGGAGGCACTGAGGTGGGGCATGTCCAGCTTTGTGCCAGGAGAAAAAAATGTCCCCTCTGCCACTGCTGTTGAGAAGGGCTCTGTTCTTCAGTAGGGCTTCAAAAATACATTTTGCTACCCATATCTTGAGCCTCTGTCTCTGGGGGGTGGGGAGCTAATTTCCTGATTTTTAGTTAGGTTCTTACAAGTATTTTCTAACTTTACTAAAGAGAGAGAGAGAAAGAGAGAGAGAGAGAGAGAGAGAGAGAGAGAGAGAGAGAGAGAGAGAGAGAGGACCTGGTGACCATGACTGAGGAGAAGCTAATGCAATGTCTAATGGATTATGGCTGGAGGAGAGGACAGCTTTGAGAATGAATGATACCACGCTGAGTGGAACCCACGCTCCTGTTCTTCCTTCTTCATTTCCTGTGTTTCCCTGGGATTTTCTGTTGCTTGGGGTATACACACGTCTACGTATGGAAATTCGTTGTTTTTTTTATTGGAGGAAAATGTTTTATTGACTGTCATCTTTTGTTTCTCAGGAGGCCTTAGAGTGGGCTATGAAGAACCACCTGTGGGGCCATGCCTTATTCCTAGCCAGTAAGATGGACCCAAGGACCTATAACTGGGTCATGAGTGGGTAAGTCTAGCTTACAAAGACCAGAAAAACAGAGAAACCTCTCTTCCAAGGGGATATGTGTGTGTGTGTGTGTGTGTGTGTGTAAGGGAGGAGTAAAAAAATGCATTGAGAAGTTCCCACACAGCTGCCCAAGTTCTCTTCACTGAGATGAGTGTAGCATTTCCCATTTCCTGATTTTCCTTTCCTCATCTCTCTCTCCTTCTCTCCTCTCCTGTCCCCTTCCTTCTCTCCTTTCCTGTCTCTCCTGTCCTGTCCTCTCCTCTTCTCTCCTTCCTCTCTCCTTCCTTCTCCTTCTCCTTGTCTTCAGCCTCCTGAGTACTGGGATTATAAGCATACTACGTTCATGCTCAGTTCTTCTTCTTTTTTTTTTTTTTAAAGATTTATTTATTTTGTATTCAGTATTCTGCCTCTATGTACACCTGCATGCCAGAAGAGGGCACCAGATCTCATTATAGATGGTTGTGAGCCACCATGTGGTTGCTGGGAATTGAACTCAAGACCTTTGGAAGAATAGCCAGTGCTCTTAACCCCTGAGCCATCTCTCCAGCCCCATGCTCAGTTCTTAAGCTTCTTCATTTTTATACATTTATTTATCATCTCTCTCTCTCTCTCTGTGTATGTGTGTGCACACGCATGTGCCATGGAGCGTATATGAAGGCCAGAGGACACTGTGGGGGAGTCAGTTGTCTTCTTCCATCATGCAGATCCATGGCATCTGCACTTAGGCCATCAAGCTTGGCAGTGGGAGTGGCTTTAGCTGCTAAACAATCTTACTGGCCCTAGATTCTTATAACTTAGGCAAAGAAACATCCTTTGAACCCATTTAAATGGAATGAAACATTTTGGCAATATTCCCCAGGGTTAGTGTTTCCAAGAATTCAGAAAATTCTGCACCACAACTGTCCTCTGTGGGAGGGGCTGGTTTCAGTTTCATTAGTGAAAGAGGGGTAGGTGGTCACTTAGATGTGGCTGGAGAACCTGAAGGCTAAGGAGTTTTGATCTAAGAAAGTGTCCAGGACT
Source organism: Meriones unguiculatus (assembly GCF_030254825.1). Taxonomy (NCBI): domain Eukaryota; kingdom Metazoa; phylum Chordata; class Mammalia; order Rodentia; family Muridae; genus Meriones; species Meriones unguiculatus. The sequence continues at coordinate 78,811,180 of NC_083359.1, forward strand.
TGATCTTGCACTGAGCTGTGCCTGCTGAGTGGCTGGTTAGGGATATGAGCCAGTAGAACCATAAACCATTGTGGAAAAGGCATTGATTGGGCTGGGAATGTGGTGAGAAGTGTGCTTAATAAGAAAGAAGCCATACCTGTCAGTGAATCCGGCCCCATGATAGACCAGGAAGGATGACCAAGCCAGAAGAGACAGGGATAGAAGCAGGGCACATAGCCAGCGGCTGGAGTAGGAGGGATGAGGTACAGCAGCGGGGAGTCAGCGTGAAGAGGAGGTGTTGGGTTGATGTGGGCGCTGCAGAAGCATCTCCGTCTGAGTCCTTTACACTCCTGTGCACATCACAGGTGGCGGGAGTGAGGTGGAGGTCTCCTGTAGCAGCAGGTGTGGGTCAGGGTGTGAGAAAGGCGCCATGTGTGCATGCTTATCTTCTAGAACTGGCTGGTGGTGTGCAGCAACTCTGTCAGCTTAGCTTAGGTCGAAGGGGCCACCAATCCTTTTGGGCAGAGAGTTGCCTGAGAAGCCGTACACTCCATTTTAAGTTCTGTCTTTGCTCCCATTGGCTGCCACACTGCCCAGTGGTCTGTTCTTCATAATGGTTTCAATGAGACCATTACTTCAACTCCATCTTCCCAGGGATGAGCAATGCAGCCTTCCCTCCATGATGGCCTTCGGCTGGGGTGGTGGGCGTGCTGAGTGTGCCGAGCTCCCGTGGCAAGGGTGCCATTAAGCAGAGGATGGTGATCTGAGGGACAATTTCCTCTTTGGGTTTTGGAAATGAACCCCCACCCCCTGCCCCATCCCCTCATTGTAGCATACATCTCTGTGGTAGGTTTTTGCCTCGGGCCATTGAGTTTTGATGGGGCCCAGTGAATTGTGAAAAATATCTCTTACTGAGTATGCTTAAATCTCAAATCAGCTGTAGAGCTTATTATAGCCTTGTTAAGCATATCTCACAGTTTGTCATCAGCAGGATCATTACTGGTCCCTCTTCCACGCCTCTTTGGTTATTGAAAATGGCTATTCGGTGCTTGTGAGTCAAAGCTCTACAGACCCAGGCTGGAGATGAGGCAGAAAAATGATGCTTCGTGGGATGGGTTTGGTGAGGAGGAACTGAGGGTAGGTGGGAAGGAGGGGCCCAGGGACAAGAGCTCTCAGTTTTGCTGCTGGGCAACCCAGACAACCTGGAGACGTGGGTGGCCAGTTCACCAGTGGAAGGCGTTTAGAGGCGACTACCCAAGAATTAAGGCATTAGGGGGGAAAATGCAGAAAATATCCTTGAACAATGAAAGCTACTCCCAGTGCATGATGAGGTAAATCTATCGTTGATCCTCCCTAAAAGGCCACAAGGGACAGCAGGGCCGAGAGAAGCCTGCATTCCAATACCAAAGCTCCCCTCAAGGGGAGTATTCAGGCACGTTGGCTGGTGATGGGTTCCCTCTGGGATCAGTCCCCACTGACTCTCCTTTCTCCTCACAGCTTCACCAGTACACTGGCACTCAACGACCCCCTGCAGACCCTTTTCCAGCTCATGTCGGGAAGGATCCCACAAGCATCCACGGTACTCTCTGTGACAGGCTTCCCTCTATACTCTGGAGTCCTAAGGGTTGGGAGTTGGGCATTGGGAAGGTAGTGATACCTTTCAAGATGAAGCATGAATAACAGTTTGTTAATTATCTACAAGGTGCTTGACCCATATACGATTTGATACATAGTGTTTAATTTCGTGCCTGGAGATAGGAGTTAGTACCCCTGCTTTGCAGACATGGAAACAGAAGGGCCAAGATACAAAAGGGCTCAGTCGTGGAGGTAGTGAAGACTGGCTAGGCTCAGGTCTGTCTGGTTCTAAAGACTTTGCCCCTTCTGCGGTGCCTGATTGTACACAAGCTGTTGTTTTTCAGACTTCCCACGGCCGGGCGGCCCTTCTGGTCCCTGGTGGAAAGCTTCCCCATCGCACATCAATTCTCCAGAGCTGGACATGTTAGGCTTCTGGCTTTTGGGAGAGAATATGGCTGAGGAGAAGGTGGAGGCCTGCTTAGGAGCTCCTCACTCTAACAGACCCAATCTTTTTGCCCCAATGTATTTTTTTTTCTTATCCAATAGCTTTACTAACATGTGTTCTGGCATTGACCGTCTGGGTCTGTTTTTTACTTTTATTTTTTCTGCAAGTGCAGCATAGAGACTGCCCTTTGAATGTGCACACTCCTATCTTAGACTTCAGGAACATTTTCTTGGGTTATATCTTTCACTGTTTATTTTGGTTTTGTACAGGAACTCCATGTACATGTACCTGTATCTCAGATGTATAAACATATGAATTATAGAAATATATTTATCTCCTATTTGAGACCCAGGTTGGCCTCAACTCATTCTGTAGCTAAGGATAATCTTGAACTCCTGTCTTCCCGTCGTGATCTCCCAAGTGCTAGGATTCCAAGCATGTGCCACCATACCCGGCTTTTACTTTTTTCCCCTAAATTAAAAGTACTTTTGTTCTTTTCCTCATTCTTCCCTTTGCCCACTCCTGCCTTTCTTTTTCTTTTCTTGCCTTCACCCTCTGTCCTTTACTGTTTTCCCCAGTGTCTCTTGCTCTTTTGTTCTAACATCTTCATCTTTTTTTTCTTTAATGTTTTACCCATTCTTTTCCTGAGCTCTGCAGGTCACATTTGTTTCTTCCTGTTTGGTGCCATCTCTTTCCTGAGCTCCTTTTTGCTCGCTTGATGTTCTTTCTTCATAGAAGTATTGTTTCATTACCTCTGTGCCTGCTCAATGCATCTCTATTCAATCTCTACTACTTTTTCTTGACACTTGAGTTTTTGCTAGCAACTGGTTCTAATGAAAATGAATTTCTCATTTCCTTCATGTTGACCTTCTTGTTACTGTGAATAATTCTAAGGAAAGCAAAGCAAAGAGAAATGATGCTCTCCACTCCCCATCATTAAACCAATGGGCTATTTTGGAATACAGGGTATGCTTCACAATTCAGCTGAATGGAAGTTTCAGCACTGCAATAAAATTGCATCATGTCATGAAGCACCTAATGGAGGAAGTGATATAATCAGCCTGTGGTCCATTGGGCCTTAGTGACGAGGCAGAGTTGGCTAATTTCCCCTGCTCTTAGATGGGAGAGCGAAGGCTCTGCAGGCGATGTGCCAGCTCAGAACTTGATCTCAGAGTGTGAGAACTTCCTAGCCCTTCACACTGAACACAAGGCTACCTTCTGCTGCGTGGGTGGTGTCATGGGAGAAGCATGGCCACTGGATGCCCAGATGTGGGTTTCATCTCAGGCTTAAGCTTGACTTTGCTCGTTACTACTAGGCAAACTTGGCTATTGTTTAACATCATAGTTTTTCTCTTTGTGGAGATTTTGATGGCCAACCAATAGAATTATGGGCAAGGCTGTCTGAACCCCTGCTACCATGCTTGCATGCCTATCCCATCAAGGTAATTACTTAATGATCTCTCTCTCTCTGTGACACACACACACACACACAAAATTGGGTTTACACTATCCTTGCCTTGTGCCAAAGCAGGGAGGAGACAGATGGTGACTTCCAAGACTTTTTTTTTGAAAGAGTTTCTCTTCTGTTTTGTTCTTGAAGATCTGGCAAGAAGAGGCCTAGCTTATATGTTTAAGTGAGAGTAACAATGTCCTTGGGGTATGCAATTATTGGCAGGAGAAATGTTTAGCCAAGGGTGTGGTTCATGGTCTAAGCCACTGTCATAAATTAAAATTGCTTTTACCAAGCTGGCTTCTTATGACCACATCATGATATATATCTATGCTGTGCTGTTGAAATAGGTAGGGAGCAAGTACCACATGGAGTTGTATAAAATATCCTTAATTCCTTGTGATGATTATAAACACTAAATAATTATAAATAGTTCTGAATTGTGAATGTTAGTAATTACTGTCAGTTTTTCTCTCTTTTTATCTATGTAACAGGACTAGTTTAGACTGTTCTCAAATCACCTCTTTCCTCTATTGAATTTTCCGTGTGTTTATAAGTGTATACACACACATGTATGCTCATGCCTATTGTGAAATTTATAAAGTGAAAACCAAGTGTGGAGAACTGTGTTATATGCTTTATATAATTGTCTTGTTTTATTGTCACTAGGAATCTTGTCAGGCAGAAATGATGATCTCCATTCTAGAGATGAGGAAGCAAAGGTTCAATGAAATTAAAGACTTGCTCAGGCTCCCACTGCTAGTATGAGGCAGGACTTGGGGTGAATCCAGCCCTTTGTAGAATTTATCATATTATGCTGCTTCTTTATCGATTCTTTCCCCCATGAGGTTCTTCTCTGAGGACGGTGGTGTAGGGTGGGGCTCAACATATGCAAGTCAGTTAATGGAATAAACCACAGAAATGGGCTTAAAGAGAAAAATCACAGGGTCATCTCAATAGATGGAGAAAAAGCTTTCGATAAGCTTCACCATGCCTTCATGCTGAAAGTCCTGGAGAGTAGGACTAGAGAGAACATATATCAACACAATAAAAACTACATATGAGAAACCCACAGCCAACAATCATCCTAAGTGGGGAGAACCTACCCATATTTGTAGATGACATATTAGTCAAGAGATCCCAAAAATTCTATCAGGGCCCTTCTAGAGATGGCAAGCTTAGCAATGTGGCAGGATAAAGGAGCAACTTGTATAAATCAGTAGCTTTTCTATATGCTACCAACATGCATAAAGGAAATAGATTGTGAACACACCCCATTCATAATAGCCTCAAAGAAAAGAAAATATCTAGAAATAAATCTAATCAGAAAGGTGAAGGACCCATATAATAAAAACTTAAAAAAACCTCAGAAGAAAGAGACATTAAAATGGAAGTACATTCCATGTTCATGGATTGATAAAATTAATATTATGAAAAGGAGTGATTTATCAAAAGTTATTTACATTTCAGTTCAACACACATCAAAATCCCTTTCTCATTTTTTGCAAAAACAGAAAACACTTTTAAAATTTCATACAGAAACACAAAGGACCCCAGATGGCCAAAGCAATCTGTGCAAAAAGAACCATGTCGGAGGGGTCACCTCTTCAGATATTAAGATATTAAAGAGCCACAGTAATAATAAGAATATGATACTGTTACAAGAACAGACATGGAATGAAAGAAAACCAAAGACCCAAATATGAGTGCATGTAACTACAGCCATTTAATATTGGACACAAATGCCCAAAACATAAGCTGGAGAAAAGAAAGTGTCTCCAACAAATGATGCTGAGAAAACTGGAGGTCCACATGCAGAAGAATGAAGTTAGACCAGTGTCTAGCACCATACATAGGAACTAACTGTAAATGGAACAAAGACGTGAACTCTGATCACGTGGATGATCAGATGGGGAGAGCAGCATTTGTGTGGGACTGCTCCACCATTCTACAGGTCTGCTGGCTTTCTCCTGCTGCCTGGCAGGGTCCGTGGCCATTGCGTTGTCACCAGGGACTGGGTGGAGAGGGAGACTCACTCCTTAAGTGGTAATAGGAAGTACATTTCACATGAAGGTTGCCACGTGTGGAAGGGCCTTGGAAGACCAGGAAACGCTAGCCACTTGTAAGATGCGGAGTATCCAAGGGTCCCTGACTTACATGCCAGGTTAGCATGGACTTCTCTACTCATGAGGAAAGGGCGATCAAGCTTTTAGTGAGAAAAGTTTTTTGAGGGCATAAGGACTTTGTCTCTAGATATTTGAAGTGAAGGCCCAGGGAAGAAACTTGAAAATTAGTAAGTTAATAATCTCATATTATTTATCATTCAATATACTTGTGACCACGAGTGTGTGCATGTTTGTGTGTCTGTGTGTGTTTTCATGTGTCTGTGTGTATATGTGTGTGTCTCTGTATGTGCCTTTATTCTTTGTGTGTGTCTTTCTGTGCTTGTATGTCTCTCTGTGTTTGTATAATGTGTGTCTGTGTGTCTCTGTGTGTGTTTGTGTGTGTCTCTGTATATCTGTGTGTATATGTATCTCTATGTGTGTATGTATGTGCATATATTTGATTTTCCATCTTTTTTTGTTTGTTTGTTTTGAGACAGGGTCTCACACTGTGGTCTAAGCAGGTCTCAAACTCACGATGTGTACTCAGCCTCCTGAGTGCTAGGTTTACCTGTGTGTGCCACCAGCTTGCTCAGCGCCACGCGCCTGCCCTCCACACAGAGGGAACCTGAATCAATGCGTAATAGCATCACACACAATGAGTAGCAGCATCAATAGTATAACAGACATTCTCCCAACTCCATGCCCAAACGTAAACAATAATCTTCTTTACCCACATCCTGGGCTGTGATAAATGACTCTGAATCGTTATTATTTTTCAGTGTTGTGGAGACAAACAGTGGGGAGACTGGAGACCCCACTTGGCTGTGATCCTGTCAAATCAGGCTGGGGACACAGAGTTGTACCAGCGAGCAATTGTCAGCATGGGGGACACCCTGGGTAAGCAGAAATCAGCATTATGCCTTCCCTGGGGCACCTCCAGGCCAACTTTCAGAGCCTGACATTAGAGGCTGGAGAGCCAGTTCATGGCTTGGGCCGTCTTAGGCTCTGGAGGATCTGTCCTTCTGTTTAGGAAATTCCAGGGAAAAGCATAGGGATCCTGCAGTTCTGTTTCCCAGAATTCCCTTTGCTGGCTTTGTTTGTTTGTTTTACCCATATCTATTTCCCAGAATCCTTCCCCCCTGGGAGATTTGCTGTTTGTCATTGCTGTATAGCCTCCTCTTCATTCTCTAGTCACAGGTGCGGCTCCTTTACCTAGAGCTAACGCAGGGACATGTCGCTTTCTGTTGCCTTGTGGCCTTCAGTGCCCCAGTATGATCAGATGGGAAGTGCTATTTTTGCCTAAACTATCTTGGTGTCTTGCTGTTGTTGTTTCTATTATCCGTCTGTGAACACGGCCTTACAAGCACTTAACGGCTGTCGGATATTCCTGGTCACTGCTTCACACATCTGGTCCAGGCATAACTTTTAAGAAACCATGGTGTTCTTTGTGGAACCCCGCGAACATCTGCTCTTCTGAATTTGAAGCAGCCGCAAATAAGGCTGTGACAAGTGATGGCTGTCATCCGGCTGCCCGGTGAAAAGGGAATCCATGTTTATTGGGCACCAGACTCCGTGTTTGGTGCTTTACCCACTGTATCAGCCACTTTCTCACTGACGAGACAAAAAAAGCCGACAAAACCAGCTTAAGCAAGGGAGGGTTTGTTTGGCTCACAGTTACAGGGAGCACAGTTTAGGAGTGTGATGTGACCAGAGGGCCTGGTATTTGCTGCCAGGAGGCAGTGATGAGTGATGGGGCTTGGTTTGCTTCTTCCTCCTGCCCTCTCTTCCTGTTTACTCCTGGATTCTAGCCTAGAGGATAGTGCCCCCGACCCCACTCCAAACAGGTCCTCCCCACTCTGTTAAACCCGTCCAGGAACACCCTGAAGGGCAAGCCCCGAGGGTGGAGCCCCTAAATGATTCTCTTCAGGCTGACAATGAAGATTAACCATCACACCCACTTAATTCAACTTGAAGGCAGTGGAAAATGTACCGAGAACATTTAAAAAATCAACAACAACTTGGCAATTGATGTGATTTCTAGGAGCCCAGGAAAAGCCTCCGACCACCCAGCTTCAGCAGAGGAAGCCGCTGCGCGGCATGCAGATGTGTTAAATTCGTTTCCCTATGTCTCGCTTTCCTTAGGTCCAGGCACCTCTTATCGCTTCACAGCCTCAGGAAGGACCATGACTTTTAGAAAATTCCCAATGAAAAATCCATCAGGGGAATGTGAAATAGCATTGCACTGTGGCTGATGAGAATTGAAGTGCAGAACCCGAGGTCAAAAAAAGCTGAGGTGGGAGGGAGTGAGAGGAAGGTGCCGGGAGAACTAGCTTGCTTTATTCTCTACAGGTTCCCGCCCTCTGACCCTGGAGCTCACTCTTTATCTCTCTCTGTTTTGCTCGGATGGAGGGTCCCACAGGGTGTGTCTCATGGCTGGGCTCTTGTTCTCCTCCTGCAGCCGGGAAAGGGCTTGTGGAAGCAGCTCACTTCTGCTATCTCATGGCTCCCGTGCCCTTTGGCCACTACACGGTGAAGACAGACCATTTGACCTTGGTGGGCAGTAATCACAGGTATGGGACCTTTGCATGGAAAGGATATGGCAAAGATGTTTTCCATGGATTGTTTTAGCCCCTGCTGGGTTTCATAGCTTCACTATTGATTTCCTGTGTAAACTTCAGCTACCGCTGGCCCCTCCTCTGTATCTTCTGCGTGGGTCTAGGCAAGGAGGTCAGAGGGTGTTACATCACACTATCAGAAGGCTTTTGGTGTGTATTGTACCCTTCTGGCCACTGGGTGGCAGCCTAGCTCCACAACCAGAGATTGTAGAGCCAGAAAAATGAAAAAAGGAAGTTTACAAGTAGTTTCTTTTGGGCAGCTCTGGGCCTGTTCGGAGAGCCTACTTTTTGGGGCCTCCATAATATTTCAATACATTAATTTGGTGCACAAGCTCCTTGGAGCCTGCTCTATAGGTCACTTGCTTTCTGGTAGCTACAGATCAGAATTTTTGTCCTGAAAAACCCCAGAGCCCTGGAGAAGGAGCGAGCTGAAGCAGATAAGCTTGCCCTGGGTGGCCCTCACTGTTCTGGATCTTTTTATCCTCTTCTCCTTAATAGTTATGGCCTCTGAGCAGTCGTGGTTCTGTGCTCCTAGCAGTCAAGAGGCATAGACAGGAGCCAAGCTTGTCGCTGATGTTCCCAGCCCTCTGCCGCTGTAGCGATAGTGCCCGCCTCATGGACCCCTCTCTAGAGAGCCTGGGCTCAGACAGCATAACCATCTTCTCAAGGAAGCCTATCTGGGCCAAACATGACCATAACAGTACCTGGGTTAACAGGGCTCCTCTCCCACGTTTATGAATCCTGGGGAAATTTCTGGAGATATGTTAGCTTCTGGAAATATTCTGCTGACTGGGATATTGGGCCCCTGGCAAGGTGTGTGTGCGTGGGGTTGGAGGGACTGGGAAAGTGTGTGTGTATGGGAGGGACTCATGGAGGATCTGTGTATGTGCCCCTTGCCTCCCCCGCCCCCTGCCAGATCACATTCACCTGGTTTTCTTCCGCATTGGCTGAATGAACTTCCCATGGAAGACCCATCATTTCTTTCTGGCTCAGTTGTCCTCCCCATTTGCTGCCAGGCCATCTGTGTCGCTCCTGGATTCTATGGCTTCCACTTTTGCACTCGGCATGCTCAGGCTGATCTGCCTTTCCTGGGGCACGACAGGCATGTAGGGCCGAAGGCTAGTTTTCAGGATGAGCTGCAGGGTCCTGCCTTCCCTTCAGGACAGTGCAGAGCCTCCTTCCCACATGCAGGCTCTCCTAGAACTGTTGGAACCTTTCGTTTGTTGTCCAAGCCCTAGAGGATGGAGGACAAGGAGGAAGTGCCTTGGGCCCACCGTCTCTTTCCTCTCATGGGGCTGCCCACGAGTAGCATGCCCGCTTCACCTCTGTTCTTGTTATCCCCTGGTTTCAGTCAAGAGTTTTTGAAATTTGCAACAATCGAGGCTATCCAGAGGACGGAAATCTTCGAGTACTGCCAGATGCTGGGCCGCCCCAAATCCTTCATTCCTTCTTTCCAGGTAACTGAACCCGGAGGGGCCCATCAGCTCAGCTGTGGCCATGTTGTGGGCAGTCTTGATGTTTGGCACCTGGTACCACTGGGCAAGTCATCTCTTGCATTTCTCCTCATTAGTGGGAGGGTGGGAAGGCTCCGGGTTTCTTTTCGTGTTCCTGGAAGGTCAGAATTTTACGGTATGAAAGCAGAGCCGGTTAGAGGTCTCTGCTGGAGGCTCTTGCCTCGCTCCCTTGCTGCAGTTCTGCCCCTTCCTTCCTCTGCTTCCGTTGCCTTGGGGCTGTTCTCTCCCAGCGGTTCTTCCCATCTCCTCCTCTGCTCCCACAGTCATCCTGTCCCGTTGACTGCTCAGCTTCTCCCCTCCTTCTGACCACCCCTCTTTTCTCAGGAGCTCCCCTGTTGCTCTATCCTCAGCCCACCAACTCTGTCTGCCTGCTCAGGGCTTCAGCTGTGCAAGCGACAGCCGCAAGGCTCTGCTCTCTCCTCTCAGTCTCTGTTTGGCACCCCGTTGCTACCTTATGTCCATAGTGTCTGATACTGGCATTGCACCCTTGTCCAGTCTAATCCCCCATGTGTTTTGAGACCTGGTACCTTGCAGCCTTTTCTCTTCTCTCTTGATGGTGCGGATGTGAACTTCAGCGTAGTCTGTGCAGTAAACGGGCATAAAACCGAGATGGTTTGTTTCTGTGCTGGGGCCATTCCAGCCACAGCACTGGCTCCAAGGCCCCCAGCTCACATTTACTGGACACTGCTCTGTATCTTCCTTTCTTTCTGTGGGCAGGCACCTTTCTTCTCTGCCTTGAGTATCTTCTTCAGGTCCGAGACCGTTTCTAATGACTGGGTGGATGTTCTCCAGTGCCTGCTGTTGAGAGAGCACACAGCTGCAGTAGAGGCACGCACACAACACGAAACACACAACCTTGGGAACGAATCACTGTATTATCAATAATTGGCCCATTTAACCTCTCTTCTTTGAGAGTTTTGCCTTGCCTAACTGCTCCTCCACGTAGTTCCTGCATAGGTACTTTGGTGTTTTCTTTTTCTTTCCTCTCTTTATTCATCCCACCCATGCATTTTGTGGACAATATTCTGGGCTGATAGTCATGGGATGGCTATTCTTTTTGACTGTTTCACATGCTCAGCATTGCACTATGGTTCTTCTGGAATAGTACCTCTCATCCTATGGGGTTTTCACAAAGGAGGTACCTGAGGTTGAAAGGGTTTGGTTACATGTTACCAGCTCACTGTGCACACCATTTGTTCCAAGGACTTTGTGAGAATCATCTAATTTTATCTTTGTAGATTCCAGTGGACTGGGTGGTGGACTGGAAGTCCAGCTATAATGGAGAAGCTGAGGCTAGAGTAAAGGAACTAGCCCAAATGTTCCTCTTGGATTGGACTGGTTTTGTTTGACACTGAGCCATCACGTTTGATCTCATCCTATAGCTCCTTCTAGGAAAGCCCCTCTGCACTTGTCTGTACTTCCCTGTGGGCTTCACAGCCTTTGCAAAGGATCTAGTTTTGTATCTTCATGTGGGCCCTTGTGCCTGGGGCCACACTTCGCACGCTCTGGCTCCCTGTGAGGTGGGCTGTTAGATAAAAGGGCTGCTTTTCCACTGGAGGCTTGGGTCTGGGAAGATGAGCTGATGCGATTCACCCACCTCCTTCCTCCATAATGCAGGAACTGTATGTAGGCTGGATTTGGAGTTGTGCCCACATACAGATAAATTGCCCCAAATGGCACAGGGCCCTTGCTATTTGGATGCCAGAGTGAGTGGAAGCTGGCAGTCAGCTGACTTCCAAGAAGCCTTATCTACATTTCTCTCCCTCTCTCCTGCCTGGATGGGCTCATCACTGGCTCCATTCCTCTTCACAGGTGTATAAGCTCCTTTATGCCTCCCGTCTGGCAGATTATGGCCTGGCATCCCAGGCCTTGCATTACTGTGAAGCCATTGGTGCGGCTGTCCTGAGCCAGGGAGGGAGCAGTCACCCCGTGCTATTAGCGGAGCTCATCAAGGTGAGTCTCAAAGGGGTCTCTGTAGGTGTTTTATCTTCAGTGTTCAGAGAAGCCATTGTAGAGAGGCTTAGCCGCCACATTTCATCTTCTTTGAACATGCTGCAAAATTGGAGCCCACAGCTGTCTTTGACCATGTATGCATGTCCCAATGTGATAAGGAGAGGCCTGCCTGCATAAAGAGCAGCTGGCTGGGCAGGGGGCAGAGGGGCCGGGAGGCCGGAGAGCAGGCGTGTTCTGCTTGAGAAGTTCCACGTGTCTGCTTTCTTGGTACAGTCAAACCTCAAGCCATGTAAGCTGTTCTAACTACAAAAGCGGGCCTTTGAAAATAGATTTTAGTGATTAAAACAGGAAATGATCCTTATTAAAATACCTTTAAATGCATGGAATATTTTATCACATGTGGGGCACATTTAAAAAAGAAAACAAAAACATACCAACCCTTAGTTCCTTGGGAAGAAAACAACAATCAGGTAAATAGTTTTGTTCCAATTAATCGAGGAAAAGACTCCATTAGCTAGAGAGTAAAAAGCATCAAGCTCTTCAGTTTGTATATTGCTCTACATGAAGTCCAAGTGTTGGATTCTATAACCAATAAAATCTGTGCTGCGGAGACCGACATACTATGACATTTCTGCTAGTGGGCCGGAGCTCAGGATGGGTGACTGAAGTTTCCAATACAGAGCGTAATGGCAACTTGAAGCAGAAAGCATCAAAGGTTGTTAGCAATGTAGATCTGAGTCCCAGCCCATCCAGGAATCAGCATTAACCAGGTCCCCGAGTTTCCTTGCATTCCTATTCTAGAAACTTCTTGCAGAGAAGACAGCTTTGCAGAGCCACAAACCAAAAGAGGTATTCCCCTCACCCCATATTTGGGGGAAAATAATGCCCAAATGGGTTGCTGAAGTTCTGGGAGTAGATCTGCTGAATTTGTTGTTTCTCAGTTATTCTTTGTAATAGGATGTATGAATGAATTATGGCTCCTTCTCCCTCCTTCTTATTGTCTCTCTTCCCTGTTGTCTTTCCACGTGCCCCATTTCTCTCTCTTCTCGTCCTTTCTCACTTTCTACCCCTGACCCATCTGGAAACTCGGTTCAGCTTGCAGAGAAATTGAAGCTGTCAGATCCTCTGGTTTTAGAAAGACGCGGTGGGGACAGGGACCTGGAACCAGATTGGTTAGTGCAACTGCGGAGGAAGCACAAGGAGCTGGAGGTAAGTGATGCCAGGGTCCCTGGGGACCCAGTGTTTTCCTTTTCATTCCCAGGCTAGGCTGGACAGAGAGGTGCCCAGTTCCTCGATGGCCTGTGTCCCTGAATGTTGGGATTCAGGACAGTTTGCTCCCTGCTTCTTTTCTTTGCCTTGTGCAAACATTTCCCTGTGTTTTGCCACAGGGGGGCGCTCGTCTCAGCCACTCTTGCCACCCTTTCTCTGAGGTCCCAGAGAATGTTTCATGACCATCAAAGCTCCCCCATCTCTGTGAGGAACAATGGATCACAGTGGACCTGTGTCACTTTCATGTAATGTAGGGCAATTGCTTAAAAGACTTCCGGGCCTTTCCTTTTTGTTCTGACAATTGCAAAAGCTGCTGGTCATAATCAGAAGAGTAATTGGAGCAGGGCCTCCCCCATTTTCTTTCTTCTACTCTGCTGTGAAGGCAGGACAAAGCAGACTTTTAAATACTCACTGCCTTTTCTCCTCCTCTGGATAGCAAACTCTGAGGCCCACAGTTTACTTTCTTCCTTTGGCCCCTCACTCTGGGGAGGATGGTGACACTAGCTGTTGCTTTCCTGGTTCCAAACAGAGCTGAGAGACCCACTCTCATCTGTGTGATTCTGGGCACTGGGCATTCAGTGGAAATTCCCTTATCTGCTCCTTCCTCGGGGCATTTCTTATTGGTTTAATTTTTTTTCTCTATCTTCTCTTCTGTCCTTATTTTCTTTTATACTGTTTTTATTTTGTTTTGTTTTTCAAGACAGGGTTTCTCTGCATAGCCTTGGCTGTCCTGGACTCCCTCTATAAACTAGGCTGGCCTCGAACTCACAGAGATCTGCCTGCCTCTGCCTCCCAGAGTGCTGGGATTACAGGTATTCGCCACCTCGCCAGGCTTCTTTATACTGTTTAAAAGGATTTTTTTTCTTTATTTTGAACAGCAAACTAGAGCAAGATGCAGCAGAATACCTGATTCTACTCCTTCAGATATTTATGGAGCCAGAGCAACAACAGGTACCCAACATAAAACTGACTACCAGTTATCTGACTGAAGTATTTCAGCTGCAGTCATAGTTCCCCTTCCTTGGTACCTTCCAGGTCTGGAAATTAGACCTGTTGGTCCTGGCTGCCTCTTTTGATGGCCCTTGCTGGTCTCACAGACCCCAAACACACATCAAATGCCTGTAGTGTGAGGGTTTCTGCCTTGCAGGCCAGGTTTTCCAAATATTTGACTGTTTCGTGTTTTTTTATTGCTAGCTAATTGCTTTACCTGTGTGCATACCTTGCTATATCTTTTGAGAGAGTGTACATTTTATATTAGTGTTCCAGATGTTAGAAGTGTGAAGATTTTGAGCTATCAGTTGGCCATATAACAGAAATGAGATGCGTTTCAAAGTGTTTTCTCAGCCTCCTCCCTCTTCCCTCAGAATGCCTCTAAGTGTCCGTCAGCAGGAGTTATATATACTCCAAATGAGCTCCACACATTTCACTGCAGTCACCCCCCTGGTGGCGAAGTTCCGACAGGGGCTCTTGTCTCCCGTGTTCCAGCCTTTTGTACTTCTTTTCTGGATGTGCAGGGCGTAGGGAGGCTTTGGCTTGCGTTTCTTGGATTTGTGAGAACCTGCCTTGGCATCTCTATGTGATGATGTTCCTGCAGCCCTGGAAGCTTGAAGGCTGGCAGCTCACAACTTTCCTGTGCCCTGGGGTCAAGCATTTCACACACCCAGACCTTAGCTGATGGTATCAGCAAGGCCCCCTCCAGGGAAAATCAACCCTTATTCTTTACAAGCAAAGCCATAATCTCTCAAGTGTCATTTGTGTTTTTAACTATAAGCCTTTAAAATCTAATGAAGTCCCCTTAAAGGGGAAAGTGTTTATCCAAACATTAGAAAGGTGTAGAGTTCTATTGGATGTCATTTATATCCTCTCAGCCCAAAAGAGAAGGGCTCAGAGATTACCCAAGAAGCGAGAACAATCCGGAAGACAGCAGAGAGGGCTGTTGTAGTCAGTGCTTTGCTTGCCATCAGTGGAAGCTACACGAAGCAGCCGGGCCATGGGGTGCTTCCTAGAGAGGACAGGAGCAGGAATGCTTGAGAAGGACTTATCTGTAATGGCCGCATCTTCTTCTTCCTTAGCCACCCCCTATCAGGATCTTTCAGGATATCAAAGCTACACGGAGGACCCTGGGTACA
Source organism: Meriones unguiculatus (assembly GCF_030254825.1). Lineage (NCBI taxonomy): Eukaryota > Metazoa > Chordata > Mammalia > Rodentia > Muridae > Meriones > Meriones unguiculatus. The sequence continues at coordinate 78,826,214 of NC_083359.1, forward strand.
GCTCATCCCTGTGGCCGACACCTGAGCAGTCAGGCCTACCCCAGCCCATCCCACAGCAGCCTTTCCCACAGCAGCGAGATACCTACTCAGAGAGAGAAGGTTCGGGGCCCAGGGGAACCCCAGTGCCTCTTTACTCCGTTCCCGCGAACCCCTCATCAGTGACGAGCGGTGGCAGCAGCAGCAACAGCGTGGCAGTGACAGGGCCTCCTGGAGGAAGGGTTGAAGAGGAAATGCCGCGGATACATCCTGCTTTTGGTAGGACCTGCCCGCCAGGCAGGATAACTTGGAGGGTGGGGTCTTGGTGGCAAAGAAGCAAAGGAGGAGGTATCCCAGGGACCTGCTGGAAGAAGTGGGCTTGGAATAAAGGCACATGGGGAATGCACATCTTGGATACTCCTGTTAGCCTGCGGGAGCATGTTCTCCTCTAGCCCACCTACCTCTCTCCCGGGACAAGCAGAGCAGGGCAGACATCACCATTCCACTTTCTCCTTGAAAGCATAGTTTGAAGTGCAGAGGCTACAAGGCAGAATGACAAAAAATATATCTCATGCACAGTGGTCCGGGGGGCTTCTTTCTAATGTCATCCTCTATCCAGGAGATTATTGACGGGACCTGGGGCCCTGTTTCTGGCCTGGTTCCACATTTCTTCAGGCCTGTCAGACCTTGGGGAGAAGAAGGTTAAAGGGGAACAGTGTTGAGTGATGCCAGGGAGATTCCGGGGACCACAAAGGAGGATTAGACCTCAGCTCTTTGAGAAAAAGCCTTGGCTAAGATAGAGACACGCGTGGAAAGAAGGCAGGGGAGACTCTGTGAGACAGAGCTCCATGCCTTGGTGGTTCCCTACACCCCTAAGGGACAACCCTGGTTTAACAGGTGGAGGTGTCACAGGGTATCACAGATTGAGCGGAACCGAGCAAGTGGACCTACTTGTCGAATAAACTCTTGCAACTTAGGCATCTGGGTCGCCATTTGTTTTCTTTACCATGGATAGGAAGAGCACAAACTGAAGCCCCTTGTCTTCATTTTCCTTTGGTGCTTCAGGAGAGAACGTGGTAGCTCATGAACCCCTTCAGGATCCTGAGGGTCTAGAGGTCATTTCCGGTCCTCAGGTGAGTGGATGGTGCAGGGGGACGCCAGCCAGTGACTGCTGTGACACATCCACTTTTGCTGTCTGCCCCTGGCGTCTCAGTCACCCGTGGGCTCCTCCCCAGCCCGGGGGACCCTTCTTCCGGGTGCAAGCCACTCCTCGTTTCTTTCCAGTGTGTGTTACTGAGGGACAGTGCAGCGGAGGTGGCTTGTGGATGGATCTCTCTCTCTCTCTCTTTTCATTTTCTTCTATGTTGAGGAAGACTATTGATGTTTATTTTAGCATCCGCCTTGGTTTATGTCAGATCTCTACGGTAGGAGTGGGAAGCGCTTATGTCTCTTCTCCTAGCCGTCCAGCCATTCTTCCTAGATGCTGACAGACGGCACGGCTCTCAGTTCTGAGGCCAAACCAGACATTCTGCAGCTTCACGCTGGTTAACTGATTGCATTATATGATATAATTTTCTCGAGCAGGAGTAGGCTATGTATATATATATATATATACATTTATATTTCTTTATTTTTATGTGTACATGTGCTTTGCCTGCATGTATGTCTGTGTACCATGTGCATGGCTGGTGTCCTCAGAGGCCAAAAGAAAGAACTAGGTCTCCTGGAACTGGAGTTTTGGATACTTTTGAATCACCATGTGGGTGCTGGGAGTCAAACCCAGGTCTTCTGGGAGAAGAACAGCCAGTGTTCTTAACCATGGAGCAATCGCTCCAGCCCCAGGGTTATGGAATTAACAAAAACATTATACTTTACTTTGCAGAAAAAAAAATAGTACATTATTGTTATAGAAAAAATTAAAAAGAAGAACCAAGTAAATACTGATCAGAATTCCACAGTAAATACTTTGGTTCTTTCCTTATTTTTTCTGTGTATGTGTAATATGTAAATATATGTATATTAATAAATTTATGTACACATGCTTTTCAATAGTTAAAACAGTTGTGTTTATATATCCTATATTATTTAACACTATGTAAGATTTTTTTTTTTTATCATTCGTAAGTATGTTCTTAGAAGTGTATGACAAGATCCCTTGTGGGAAGGTATTCCATTCCTTCCCAAGTGTCTGCCGAGCTCATACAGTGTGCCAGGCACTGTGGTGGGGCTGGGCGTGGCCAGTGACCGACGCTGCCACCCTTCCACTCTGCTGCCTGGTGGAGGTGGCTGGAAATGAACGACACCCTGCATCGGCTAGAGAGGGTGACTCAGGGCTATGTCTTGGAGGAGATCTTTGAGCAGAGATCAGAGTGCAAAAAGGACACAAGCCAAGTGACAAGGGCACCAGTGTCATTGTAGGGGGAGCCCTGAGTGGACACTCATAGATTAATGAAGAAAGATTCCTGGGTTAGACAGACGGGACTTAAAAACAGGCCTTTTCTTCTCTGCCTTTTCCTTTCCGACCTCCCTCCTTTTCTCTGTACCCTCCCCATCCTCCCTTTCTTTCACTCTTAGACAACCCAGATAGTGGCTACCCTACAGGACAGGCTGGTGCCTCTATCCTGACTTCCTGAGTCAGAAGAAATTCTTAGGTAGAAAGCCAGGTTAGCATTCCTTCTCTGCATTTGGCTAGCTGTGTGTCTCTGGGCCTTGCTACACACTGGCTTTCTCACATTTTAAACCAGATGACAGTAACAGTCCACCTCTCACTGCGCTGTGGCAAGGCTTCAGTCGATCGCGACATGGAAAGGGCTTAGAACAGTGCCTGGGACGCTGAAGACGTTATACCCAAACGCAGAGAAAAATGAAGCCCTTTCTGTGTTTTGCTGTAGTGTTTTGCAAAGTTTAAAAGAAATTACTATGAATTTTGCTCTGTTGAGAGCATACAGTGAGAATGCGATATAAAGAGCGATCTGTTACATTATCTCACTCGCATGAGGATACCTGGTGTAGGCAAGCTCAACGAGATGTGATGGAATGGGGCGAAGGTGGCCAGGGTGTGGGGATGGGGAGTTGAGGCGATGCTGTTTCTGATGGGATGCTGAGAAATGCCGGGGTCGGGTACTGCTGATGGCTGGATAGCATTGTGGATATACTTAGTGCCACCGTGTTATATGTGGTTAGGGGGACCTTTATGCTACGTGTATTTCACAATGGTAAGGGCAGTGGGCAGGGGGCTGTGGGTATGTTTTGCTCCCCTGTGGTGTAGGAGTTCTTGGGAGAACCTGCTGGGAAATAGGGCCTGAGGTTAGATTCACTGGCCGCTAGGTTCTCTGGCTTTGGAGTTAGAGGATCTTTCAGAGGTGCCTTCAGAATCTTTTCCTCTCCAGTAGTGGCTTCCATGCCTGTTCTTCAGGTCTTGGCCTGGTTCTGAGACTGCAAGCTTGAGAGGTTATAGAGCAGACAAACCTGCCAGTTTAGGGAGAAGATGGAGACGGCGGGTCCTGACATGTCCCTCTCCTATGAGCAGGCGTTTTCGCGGGTACGCCTGCTTCCCTCCCCAGCAGGGTGGGCTGTTCAGAGGGAGAGGTCATACTGCATTGTGCTCTGCAAACCTCTCAAGCGCCATGGAAGTCCCTGCTGTTTTGTATGATCTCAGGCACCACCCACTCCCGGGGCGCAAAGGTTTTCTGAGGATTCCACCAAGTCAGCCATGGAGGATGAGGAGAGGTCTTCTGATGGAGAAGACAAACCATCTCACCAAGATGCTTCGCAGAGAGGAAAGCCAGGGGAAGGGAAAGAGAACTCAAAGGTAGAGGACTTGGTCTTTTTCTGTACTTTACCACCTTTCATCCCTGTTTCAAACAGTGGAGCAGAGTCCAGAGCCCCGGGCCCTCCACACTCATCTCATGCCTGGCTGGCAACTCTCACAGCTGGTGAGAGAAACAAGTTCACTGGCCTTAACAATTCCCCTTGCCCTTTAGAGATCTGGATTTGGCTGGTTCAGCTGGTTTCGATCAAAGCCCGCCAACAGCATGTCCACCTCTGGAGATGAAGGCTCCTCAGGCAGTTCTGACTCCGAGGTAACCTCCACAGATGGACTCCACAGTCCCAGCCTGTGGACCCCAGAGGAAATCCAAACACATCACAGCACCGCCGCCACACTCTGCTTTGGGCTGAAGGAAAGAGAGGCTTTGTGCTGGGAGAGTACAAGAAATAGTTTTTATTTTTATTTTTTATTTTATTTTTTTAAGGCAAAGACAGAACGAGACAGGTCTTGGAAGTCAGACATGGTGTAATCACAACCTGAAATCACAGCATTTGAGATGCCGAGGCAGGAGGATTGCTGTCAGTTCTAGGTCAGCTTGGGTTACACAATTTGGCCTCATTAGAAACAAAAGAAAACGAAACAAAACAAAACGCCCACATCCACATGCCAGACACACACATACATGTGCACAGCAGACAAGGAAAGAGAGTGAGAGCGAGAGAGGGGTTGAGGGGGCAGAGACATCAGAAATTAAAGATGAAGAATTTATACTTCAGAGCCTCAGCGACAGGAAGCTGACCTGCATTCTTAGCAGAGGCTTCACAGAAGGAAATGGTGTTTGTGGGGAATTGCCTATGTGGAGATTACCATTGTGGATGCCAGAGCACACAGAAGTTGGCATGAATTTTCTGAGCACTGATGTCACCTTTCCCGCCTCTTTCCCACTAAGCAGGAGTCTCCTAGAGCATCACCTCCTGGCCATGCTGGCCAGGGCCTCTCACCAACACCTGCTCACGGGGCCCCATCTCTACCAGGTGCCAGCACCTTCTCGAGAGGCACAGGTACTGCTCATCTCCTGGGTCATGGGTAGCCCTGTTGATGCTCCTAGATTGGGGGTACCCTTGTGGAATGGGGACTCCTCATTTCTGAGCATGTGAAACAGCTCTCTGATTCTTTGCCTTCTAGGTGGGAGTAGTCCTCAGGGATCATCAAACAACAGTGGAGTAGCTAAAGGAGCTGGGATTGGAGGGTCCTCGGAGGTACAGGTGAGCAGGCTGTGGGCTGGAGCCTAGGACTCCAGAAGATACTTGTGTGTATGTAAGGACTGGTTTGCCTGTGAAGGATGACTTCAGGATACGGAGAAAGTTTATATATACCTTTGCTTCAGTTGCCTGCCTCAGCCTGGAGAGCCTAGACAATGGAAGATAGTTCCTCACAAATCTGGGGCACAGAAATACATGGCCACATTGCTGGCTGATCTGATTCCTTCTGAGGCTTTCTCTTTGGTTTGCAACTGGCTGCTTTCCCCCTGTGTCCTCAATGGGTCTTTCTTCTGTATGTGTCAGTGTTAACTTTCTTCCTTTTGTAAGGGTATCATACATATTGGGTGGGTACCCATACTCTTTGAAGATTCTGTTTCATGCTGAGACACTGGGCCCTTAGCACCTGTATTTTGGAAGGTCACACTTCAGCCTGTGTGGTTTAAATGGAGCTCAGGGAATGGCCTCTTTTCCTGTCTTAGTGGGAGGTGGAGTTCACTCATGTGCACTTGGCTGGGACTATCATAAATTCTTCATAAATTGTCTATATAGCAAGGGATTTCCTGACTATTGCTAGGGAAATGTTTCCATTTCTTGAAGCCTGGTTGGAGTACTCTTGTAGCATTTGAGGCCCTCTGAAGAGTTTGATAGTGATTCTTAGGACTCGCTATAATTTACTGTGGCTTTTTCTTCTTACTTTCTTTGGGTGTAAGATCTCCTGCCTCTGCCTGGTCATCCTGGGTCCTGGCATTGGTTGTGTTCACCTGAGTTTTATAAGAAGTCCTTTTGTTGGTCAAAATGGATTCTCGTGGAGGGGCTTAGCATACCAGGAAGCATCCAGGTATCAGATTCTCTGTTGTTTGCAACCACAGGGTGCTTCTTCGGAGTTCTACTCCCAGCCCGGAGCTCTCCCTCCTCCACCTACCTTGCAAGGCGCTGTTCCTCTCTACAACCCATCTCAGGTCCCTCAGGTAAGGACCATCCTTTTGGGAAGTAGCTAGGAGGTCAGGTTATAGATTAGGGAGGGTGGTATACAGCTCCAATTTTCTACCCACTGAATGTGAGTTCCTACACCTGTTTCTACACCTGTAGGGTGGAGCTAAGAGTAGCCATCCCAAATACAATATGTATGCAATATGGTACCTAGAAAATGCTCGAGAAATATTACACATCTGAGCATCACTCTTCACTTGGAATCGATCCTGAGATATGAGCTACACAGTGCTAATGTCTTGGTGTGGGTGCCTTCTCCTGTCTCGGGGCGAAGGTGTTCCTCAAACTTTGAGAGTAGCCACAGTCTCTGCTTCTCAGTGACTAGAGCTGACTCAGCAGATGCACTCCTTGGCCTTTGCTCTTTATAAAATCAAGCTCCCTTTCACCATCTTTCAGAGGTGGAGGCTGGCCATTAGAGTACAGAGTTAGGAAGCCACCTGCAGCTAAAAGGGGTGGCCTTGCTCAGCCCACTAGTCCCCAAGTGGAGTCATGCTCGATGCCACTTTCTAACGTAGTTTCTCCCCTTCTTTTCCAGCTTCCCGCTGCTACTAGCCTGAGTCGGCCAAACCGCCTAGCCCAGCGCCGCTATCCAACCCAACCATGCTGAGAATGATCATCTGTTCCGGGAGCAGGGGAATGAGCACCCATCCATCCTGGGACACCTCCCGTAGCACAGCTTTCTGTTGCTTCCCGCTTCTCAGTGTTCTTTTCACCCTTGCCACACAAAGGGTACCTGGGGGGTAAAAGGCAGGATCTCCCTGGACACAGCTTGGTCCAAGTTTCAGCTCAGCTTTAGAGCGATGGGAATTATCTCATCAGGCAGAGAAACAGGCAACAATGTCCGTGGTTGAGGGTCATGGTGGCGGCACTTGAAATGGAAGCTTGAGAGGCTCAAGAAAATGAGGGACCCAGGAACCCCATGGCGAGAACGAAAGATGATACCGCTGGACTACACAGCAGGGGCTTGGAGCAACATCCCAGAATAACTTGGACTTCTTCCTCAGACTTGCTTAAAGACCAGTTTACAGCTCTTGTTAGCAAAGTTTTTACATTGAATTTGATTATTGCTGCCCTTCAGTGATTCCCCTTTCAATGACATCTCAGCAATTTTCCTCCTGGTCCTAGTTTTTTGTGCACATTTTCTGTGTGGTTCAGACTAATTATTTTTCTCTCACTTTCTTAGCTGGTCCTATTTTTTTTTTTTTTCACATTCTGACATCTGGCTATCAAGTTAGATTGCTGTAGGCATCACATCGTCATGGTAACTACTGAACCTAATGATACAGATGGGTGGAACATCAGTATAATAAATAATGGAAAACGTTTCCTAAAACGTCACCCTCTCCGTAAGAGGGGGGACTGAGTGCCTCATATTGTTAATACCTGCCTTCCTACCTCAGGCCTTTGCAAATTGATGTTCTGAGGGTCACTGGAGCCTGATAGAGGAGGGAGATGTCTTGGAAATTTCCATTTTTTCCCCCCTTTCAAACCTCAAATAGGAATGATTCTTGCTGTTTGTCAGATTTGCTTAAAATTGCTCCTCACAAAGAACATTTTTTTTTGTATATGTAATTGTACATAAAAGTTTTGTACTTTAATGTACTATGGTTCTGATGTTGATAGCGATTAAATCCAGATAATTTTATAGCAAATGCTTGTCTCTGGCTGGTTTCTGCAGAGGGAGAAAATACATTGATGGTCTCTTCCCTGACGTTGTTCTAATAATGGTTCCATTGTGTGATCAGGTGTGAATAGCTAGAAAAAGCCCTTTGTTAATGGAGAATCAAAGACTGGTCTTCTTAACTTCCAGGTCTACTCTCTAATGCTATCTTTTTTTTTTTTTTTCAATTTAAGAAACACGGACAAAAGCTCCCCTTACAACTAGTCACTTCGCTAGATGAATGTGGCATATTCGGTTTCCTGTTCTTTTCATCTTAGATGAAATTAGGAACTATAGACATAAGCATTTTGTACCTGGAAAGCCCTCACTATGTGCACTTTTTCTTTCTTCTTAAGATGGCTGCTTTCTAGGTTTAGTATGCTGACAGCCAGCACTTGCACCTTAGCTGTTGCCTGTGAGTATCCAAGGCACCAAAGACTTGAACCCTGCTCATGCAGTTCACCTTGCAACCATGGACAAAGTTGCTCTGTTGCTCCTGTGCTTCACCTTTTTTCACTTATAAAATGATGGTGATGATAATAGTACCTACCTTATAGGGAAAGTGCTATAATTAACTGAACAAAGGTCCTTGAAATGGCAAGAACTTTGGGTTTCCAGTTATGAGTGTCTCGCTAATAAGCAAAATACCGGACTTCAACTATTTCTACAGGATTTCCTGTGTCATTTTGATAATATGTGTCTGGCAGGAGTGATAATTTTAAAATACATATCAAGATATGCCTTAATGATAAAGCCAGTCTACCCAGCATCTAACCTGCCGCCTTGTGAGAACAGAGGAAGAGTTCCCTTGGGAGCAACAACATGGGGAATGCCCAATGAAAGAGAGCGCTTCAGCGGAGGAGCCTGAAGACCCAAGAACAGGGCCAAGACCCCCGTGTTCAAGTCTTTACTTCTCTGTTTAGACATTCACAGAAAACCGACGAGAGCAAGCACTGAGCTTACTTGAGTCCCCAGCAGAACATACAGCTCTGAAGGCATTTTCCCAGGAGGACCTGACAGGATGTTTTATGCACCAGAGAAGGAGGAGGTTCATGATACTTACGCTAATTCATGATTGAAAGTTTTCACCGTGGTAAAGTCAAAATGTGTCCATCCGTCTGTCTACGCCTGATTAGAGCAAATCCATTGCTCGTTGATCAGGAAAGGTAGGTTCAGTAACGGTCTGACGAACTGGGGTCACTCACAGTTCCTCACTGTTTATCAGCTTTGGGGGTGTGGTGGTGGCTGTTTGCTGACGGTCATTTAACAGCTTTAGCTGGTAGAAACAAATTGTGGCTGTAAAAAAGAGTGCAGCTGTAACAGGAAAACATTTTCTCCTTTTCTTTTACAAGCTGGGAGGGTAGCATGGAAAATGGGACAGCAGTGGTTTTGGAGACCTTTTCCTCTTCCACAGCCCAGAAGGGTCTGCAAGACTGGTTGGTATTGTGTTCAGTGAACTGGGGCCATAGGGGTGTGATCCCAGGGATGGCCAGGTCTGTGATGAAAGGCAGAGCTCTATGCAGAAGGGGATAATCTAGAAGAAAACAACTGCACAGTGTCCCCAAAGGCTAGAGGGGACCAGTGGTATTCAGAAGATAGTAGGTCAGGTTTAGACAGGAACAGAGAAAAATACAGAGAAACGCTGTGGGCCACAGGCCCTCTCTCCCATCAACACATACCATTTGAGGAGAGGGACTACAAACAGAATTCCATCTTTAAACAAAATAATGGCCAAAAGACACCATCTAAACGGAAGCACTTGAGACAGTATTAATTGGCAAGTTTGTTTTCCCCTTGTTCCTCAGTAGAGCACAGGCTCAGAGGGAGGATAAATCAGTGAAGGAAAATAAAGCCACATTTTCCTTGTGAAACTGAGTGGTAAGTGCAAATTTGCGATTCAGCTATATACATATAATTTAATATTTATATGAAAACATTTAAACTTAATGTTCAGTAATTTGAAAGAGAACAAACCGTTAAATTCCATTTAAGTGTCTTTATCACTTATCACCGCATTCCGCCCCTCTGTCTAATCCCCTTTCGTGGCCCTGGAACTGTGAATACGTGTGATGCCTCCATCACCTGCATACAGTTCCCTTCCAATGCCGCACAGGCTTCAGATTCGCCAGGATCAAAACCTTGGTTAGAATTTTACTTCTCCAAGACAGCTTCATTTTGGAGGGAGATGGTTTCGACTCTGAGAAACTAAAAAAGAGGAGCAAAAGACATTACCAAAGTCAGAGTGTTTCCTACCCAGACAGAATTATGCAAGCACCTGTTTTGCTTGAAAAGGAGTAAGAACAATGAGATTTGGTTCTCCCCATTCTTAGAACTTTTTCTAACCCTTCTGCCATGAGAGAGTTGTGGAAGTCATTTTCTACTTCGTCTGCCTTTTGTCTTCAGCTAGAAACTGCCCGAGCAGCAGCGTGATTCTGGAAGCGAAAGCAATAGGATGTAGGTGCTTGACTGAGCTTGCCAGTAAGTATACCCCCAATCCTCACCCATGCTCGCCCATGCTCATGGCAGATTCATACCTGGCCATCACTCTTTCAGATCCTTCAGAAATGGCTTCTTAATGAGAGCGAAAGTTATTCTGAATGAAGATTAATAGCATGTTAAGGTGTTTCCATCACCATCTCACCAAGTGGAAGAGCCTGCCTCCTACACATTCCTCCTTCCTATGCATTCGTATCTCCAGGTAATAGCAGTTCTTTTGATCAAGATAACAGCGGTTTAAGTCAACTTCATTGACCTGTGAGAACTGCTTGTCACTTTAACGTGAGGTGCTTTCCCTGGCTTCTCCCCCTTGTGGAGAGTGCATATTCACTTTTTAGAAGAATATTAATGGGGAATTCCATAGCGTCCATCAGGGTTTCATTGTGCTCTGAATATGAAATGTCTCTCATAGGTTTATGTGTGTGAACATTTGGCCCCTAGCTGGTGGTGCTGTTTCAGAAGGTTGCGGGACCTTTAACAGGTCGATCCTTCCTGGAGGAAGTGTGTCACTGTGGGCAAAGCCTCGAGATTTTATAATCTGGCTCCAGGTCCTGTCTGCTCTCTGCTTCCTGGTTGCAGACACAATGTGGCCAGTCTGTTGCCTTTCGCCCCCACTGCCACGCCTTCCTCTTCGTGACTCACTGTGTCCTTCCTCAAACTGTAAGCCCAGATAAGCCCTTCTTCCCTTAGGTTGATCTTTGTCAGATCTTTGGTCATGATAATGAGAGAAGTAATTAATACATCTCCAGCAAAGACAGGAAACAGATGCTCACTAATGCCTGGAGCTATGTCACATGCTAAACAGGCACAGATCACTTTCCTGCGTGTGAAAGGAAATCTTACAAAATGGGATTTTCTTCACAGTAGTGAGGATCACATTGGGTTCTTAGAGTCTTTTGGTGGAGTCTATGGTGGTCAGATATTCTGAATTTCAATAATAAACTGAATAACATTTATTGAGGCTATGATACAAGACATGAAGAATCAAAAGCTGAGGGTAGAGGTTGAGCACCATGTGGAAGTTGATTCCGCCGGTAAGGATGGAGCTGGAATTAGATCCAGGTATTCTGACAGAGCCATCTGGGCTTTTAGTCACATTGTCTCTGGAAGTCTGTGCAATTTCCACATAGCCATCAAGTTCAGTGATGTGATCAATGGAGTTAGGTCAACGGGGTGCCAAGAATTCCACATTTTTTTTTCTCAGCAAAGATAGCTTTGATAACCTGATGTAGATTTGCTGAACTGCAATCATAGACTTTATTCTTGTTTCTCTTGGTTGTACACAGAATTTAGAGATGACGAGTTCTATTGTAGAGTTCCTCTGTAGGGTTGGAGCTAATGTTAGCAGTGGTTTGGGGTCTATGCAGACTTGTGTGTACCATCCCATGAGGCAACTTCCAGGGTGCGTCTCATTTTATCTAGCCTCCACCCTAGTCTCTTTTATTTCCCTTCTTCATAATTAAGTTTCATTCTTAAGCTACATTAACCTCTACCGGAAGCATCTTGCACATGTCTGCTATTGTGATGTCTGTGTTTGTTTGTTTTCTGCGGCTGCAATAAACTCTCTGAAGGTGGGCACTACACAAAGAGAAGAAGAGGGTCAGGTGGTCCCGTCAGCCTCTGGCGAGGGTCTTGTTTGGGTCACTGTGTGGCAGATGGCTTTGAGCTATAGTGTGTGTAACATGGAGAGATCACATGGTGAGAAATGGCCTGGCAGCTGGAAGAGGGACCAGAATTGCTCTCTTCTAAGAATTCTTAGTAAAACTTATTTTACTTTATGTGTTTATTTATGCTTGAGACAGGGTCTCATTATTTAGTTTAGTTTTTCTTGAACTGTGTATGTTGTTCAAGCTTGATTCAAATTCAGTATCTTCCTGCCTCCACATCTAACTCTATCTATCTATCTATCTATCTATCTATCTATCTATCCATCCATCCATCTATCCATCCATCCTTCCATCTACCTACCCACCTACTTATTTATTTTAAATAGCAACCTTTATTTCTGTGGTAACCAACCAAGTCCCATGCAAACTACCCTAATCTCTTCTGAAGGTAGTACCCACAATGACAGAACGAGCCCAATTAGGCTCTTCCTCCTAATGATTCCATCACTTCCTGTCTTGCCACATTGAAGACTAAGTTTCTAACACATGAACCTTGGGGAAATGTCCTCAAAACACATCTACACCATAGCAACATCTATGGAGTTTCACCAGAATGGGATACAACAGATATTGTGTGCCAAGGATTCTAATTCTGGCCAACAAATTTTGGCTAATTTTTTATGTTTCTCAAGCTGGTTTCTTGGATTTCAAAGGGTTTGTCTTTTAAAACCTGCCTGTGAGTTTTAGGAATAATTTTTTAGTCTAAGATATATTCACAGACTGTTTACATTGCTTTTGTTTTCTATTGTCACGACTTCAGTACACAAGAAAACCTCATTGTCCTGGAGTAGAAATAATTTGAATTTGGTGCCTCAAGATTTCATTCCTACTTTTTAAGATATTTGGATGAATGCCCCTAACTGAGAACAGTTGGGGCCTTATTGGTCCTAAGCTCTTTCTATAATTTTCCAAACCCTGTGAATAAGAACATCAAACCCACCCCTCAGTCCCCAATATAATGGTGGCATTAGTCATCATTATAATACACAGAAATGGAGAATCTGAATTGGAACCCATATCTATTTCTTTGTGTCATTCAAATGAAATTAACTTCTAAATGCATGGGAATAGCTTGCAAACCCCTGAAGAATTGCTTGCATTCCTGTTTTATCTCTCTCTAGAGGCTGACTTTGTGGTTCCAAGGAAGGACCTCCAGATTCAGAGGAGCAATTGAATCTCAGGGAAATGCTTGGACTTTTTATTCAGTAGGCATATAATGGGACACCTTAGTGGACACATCGGTGAGAAACAAGCCTAATTTTCACAGAACTCAGAGTTGAACTGGAGACTAAGTGACCAGTTTCCAATCAAGATGTCTTGCTCCAGGGACTATGTGTCATGGATTCTTCTGCTTTTACCTGACAGGGATGAGTTTATTAGGAAGGTTCTGGAAGATGTAATTTTATTGATGAAAAACCCCATGGCCTGGAGAGGTTAATCAATTTTCCTAAATCTTCTTAATTAAAGTTTTGATTTCCTAACTGATGGCTTTTTCCTTTGAATGTGAGAGCATAATTTGAAATGCAAAGATTGTTTTATTATGCCACTGAGGGGTATATTTGTGGTAATAAAACATCAATAATAATAACTGAGATATTACACTAGACATTACTGGAAGAGTTTACATGTGTCTATTCATTAAATTCCCTTAAGGATGGAATGAGATGAGTGTTTTGCAGAATCTAGAGTGGTTCAGATAACTTGCTTAACGTAACCTAATAGCTAGCCATGAAGCGGGGCAGACATATGCCCGAGAGACTGCAGATGCTTCCTCCTCCATCCTTAAGACAACTCAGCGTTGGAGCCTCCTTTTGTAGACTAGTTGCTGGAGGCACAGGGAGCTTCAGTATCTTCTCTAAGATCACAGAGTATGTGGAGGACTTAGAAGTCAGCCTGTGCAGCTCACCTTCAGAGACTGTACTTTCCCTCTTGTTTTGAGGTACATGAATCTGTTCCGTACATCTGAGCAGGACCGTTGACCTCTGTCTCTAGTATTGCACTGCCTTGGGTAGAGGGATTCTCTGCACCCCTCTTTCTCTGTGGCTGATGAGGGACATTTGGCTCATTATCTCAAGTGTTTATGTGGATGTATGTAGTTTCCACCAGTCTCGTGATTACTTAGGGACAGGGACAATACGATAAATTCAGCCCCTTGCACAGTACCTAGTCTAACGCCAGATCAGTATTCAAAACAGTTAAGAATGAATGATTTTTTTTTCTTTCCCAAACTGAAACCTGTGAATGTTTGTAAGAAAATAACTACAACTTATATCTGGCCTAGAGATGGTTTCGACTACATTTGCACTCGTGACTACATTTGCACTCTTCTTTGGAAGATGAAATATATCACCCACAAAGTCCATGAACGAATGGATGGTTTTGTAAGAGAGGCCAGGACCACAGACTAAAGGATTGTTGCAGCTTCTGAGGAGCAGTCCTTGAATGAGATGAGAGTGGTCTTGGGATGTGGGAGCCCTGTGCTAGCTTTGAGGTCCCCAGCTGACATCTTTCATGGCAGGCAGTGGAAGTGTCCTGTTTAAGGCAAGTAATGTCACGCACTTACGGCTCCTCATTTGACCCTCCAGGGCACATATTTCTGGCAGGAGCATTTCTTGGTTTTAAAAGGTACTTTACCCCTTTACAACCCATGTAATTGCTATTGGAATGCTTTGCCCGTAGTGTCTTAATTAGGTTAAATTTTATACCGAAGGCTCTAGCTTGATGCTATATTGGCAGTTCTAAGACCCCCATACCCCGGTGCTGCCAGGAAACAGTCAGGTTTTCAGGAGATGAGGACACAGACCCAGAGCTTGTTTGGCCATTCTTGTAGGGGATGGAGTGAGGTCATACTTGGAGGATTAGGCCCAAGGAGGAATATTCAGCAGGAGAACTGCCTAAATGTGTCTACAAGGAAAACCTTGTCTCTAAGCCACCCTTTCAAAGCATTGTTTGCATAATTACAGGCTCTAAGGCTCTTCACATTTAGTTAAATTATACAGTTTTGGATTCTATCTGTTAAAAAATATTCCCACTTTTCTGCCCTACCTGCCTCTAATTTAGCAGAACGCGCCCCTGGAGTTGCGCCTTCCCCTTCTTCCCATGCAACCCCAATAATAAGCCATCTGCCAAGAAAACAAACATAATATAAAAATTACACAAATACATAATCCCCGACCCAGAAGGAAGGGAGCGGCTGCCACCTGGTACCAAACAGAGCACAGTGTAATATTTATCTGGAAGGGAAGGCTCCCCAACGGGCTGCAATTCCTCAGGGGGAGGGGTCAAGGCGAGGTCAGTGATGAAAATCACCTCCACGGGCCCAGCCTACACAGGGACCCAGTGGAAATCAATTCTGCCAGTTCAATGTTGTTATCCCCTGTTGTGGATTGCACCCAGGAGGCACCTGAGGAGGCCATCAATCTGTCATCAGAAAGGAGGGAGAGCGGGGAGAAGGGAGGTCATTGGAATTGAGCTTGCACGGGACTTTCCCTCATGTAGCTGGAGAAATATCAAGCAGAGCCGTCCCCAGGTAAGGGAATTGGGACTTTTGCTTCTGTTGTTGGGGACCTGTGCCCGCCAGGTTTGAATACCTGCCATGGCCATGGCATTTTATTCAAACCTCTTTTGTAACTCCAGGTCTGGTCTTGGATTAGGATAAGATTTAACTTCCCTTGTGTAGGCAATATCCTTTCCCATTGCTTCAGTCAACTTGCCGTGACTTATACACAACTCATAGCTAATTTCTTAATCAAATATCCTCCGAATGAGTAGGAATTTACTTATTAGGGCTTGTGGGATGCATGGAAGCTAGTCAGACAGTCTTGTGTTTTATAGAGAGATTGGACCATTAGAATAATTGTGCCAGTCGGCATGGCAGTTCTAAGAAAGAGGCAGTTTACAGAACTGTGTAAATCAGAAGTGTCCTTAAACTGTGGTTGGGGACACATGATATGGCAAAATGTCTACCAATAAACTGGAGCATTACAGCAAATTACTCCGTTTATACACGCAGGCAAAGCTTCGCCTCTTATGCCATGTTGGAGAGCCAATAAAGCTTGCAAATGGGATGGGAGTCACTATTTCTGCCTCTGTGCAGCTGTTTATCAGCAGCTTTTTAACACATTTTCTCATATTAATGAGGTGGCATAGCAGTTCCAGAATTAGAACAGTGGGATGTATCATTGTCTGCCTTATCCCAAGATATGCCGGCTGTCGGCATCGCTACCCGGGGACGTACAATGAAAGATGAGCGTTTCAGCCGGTGCAGCCTGGGCACACTGCTCCATCCTCCCCCCACTCCTTTTTATGTTCATTTTCTGTCCGGTGATGTTGTCACCACAATTTGCATGTCTTACTGCCACTTGGTTCTTTTTTAATACTTTGTACATCAGGAAGGCTTCCTTCTAAATTTCTTGCTGTGTTTCCATTTTCTGATAGAGCCTCTGGTATTTAGCAGGCTTCTCTTCAATTATTGAATGAATGAGTGACTGTATGAATGAGCAGAGAGGGAGATGGATGAAATGTTTCCTCAGAGACTGTCTTCCTCAGACACAGCCAGTGTGGCCTCAAGGAACAGATCAGGCATCTCACATGGCTTTCCCATAATCTGTGTAAGCCGGTAAGATGGAGGAAGGATATGATGTGCCAATTGCCGGTAGAGATGGCAAGAATCATGTGGTCCAGAGGTCACAAGTGCAGGCCTGCAGGTGGTGCCAGAATGTAGTGAAGTTTTTACTATCTGCAATAATAAAAGAGTAGGGACAGCACTCTTTTTTTGTAGCGCTGAGCGTACTCTTTCAGAATCCTGAAATTGGGTTCCTTTATTTGAATGCCCCCTCTTTTAAAGAGCTGGGGATAATAT
The DNA here is from genome assembly GCF_030254825.1 of Meriones unguiculatus. NCBI lineage: Eukaryota > Metazoa > Chordata > Mammalia > Rodentia > Muridae > Meriones > Meriones unguiculatus. The sequence goes on from NC_083359.1 coordinate 78,842,895, forward strand.
CAGACAATAGCTTGCTTTTTCTTTTCTCAAGTGCCTTCACTTAGTGAAATAGCACAGTCCTAGAATCCCGTTGATTCCCGAACCTCCTTCCTTCGTTTTAGGAGTCAGGTGACTCTTCAGTGGTCTCTAAAGTCCTGAAGTCTGGGCCACTGAATTAACTTGTGTTTCTCTTTCTGAAAAATGTCACTGAAATCACAGGTTGGCCCAAATTGAGTCACTGGACTGCTTAAGTGGATTCACTCGGTTCAGTAAATAAGATACTTCAAGGCTAACAAGTGCTTGTCTGTGTTGTTTGTGGACAGCAGGCAATCCAGCCTGGGTCACAGGCTTGTAATAGCGCCTAGAACCTTCCTAAATTCAGGTCAGTCACAGTACCAGAGTAGCCCAGATTCCCAATTTACCACTACGGAATGTGTTGTGCTCTGCTGAGCACGTTGTCACTGTCTGTCTTTAGGTAGGGCATGGATGTGCTTCTCTGATCTACGAGTCCAAGTTGGCGTGAAATCTGGAAAGAACCAACCCTTCCCCATTCCTAAGTCCCCACGAGGCTCTGCAGAGACATGTCTCCTCTTCCCCTATTCCTGCTTTCCCTGTCACGGGGTACAGCCCAGCATTCGCCTGTCACATCGTCTTCTGGGCCCTGTTTATCAGTCATGATCTTGTCTCTCATAAAGAACGGGAGGACTCCGCCTGAATTCTGTTACTCATTGATAAACTTTGCTGTTCTTTTTGCATAGGCCATTGGTCTGTTCTGGTCCTACATATGCTGGAAGGTTCTAAGACTCAGTTGGTCCATCTGAGTCTTCAGCCTTGGCTCTGTAACCGATGGATGACAAGTTTATAAGTGGCTGCTGCATCTTGCAGCACCTGGACCCCTGTTGCTAGAAGAGAATAACAGTATTGACCTGCATTGACGAGACAGTGTCACATGCATTAGCTGTCTAATGATACTAACGCTCTTTGAGAAAATAAATGTGAGACATTATCATTACGGTTAATACCAGTCTTTGCTTTAATGTTATTTTTCTTCCTCCAAGAAGAGAGGCAGAAAGATTATTTAAAGAAGTAGTGAATAGAGGGCTATGGCTTATTCTTAATTCATGACTGGCTTTGATCAGACCAGCGTAAGCAGCGGGAATGTGGTCTTAAAGTCCTGAAGGTAATTATTTTGACTCGAGGGCATGAAGTTTTCCCTTTCTCCTCCTCCCATTGGAGAAAAAAAAAAAAGAGAGAGAGAGTTAATGCTCTTAAAAAAAAATAAGATGATTTCTGGATGTCAGGTCTGAAAATAGTATTTCCTAAAGCAGCTGTTACAAAAGACGACACACGGAGTAGAATGGTGCAGCCTGGCCTTGTCTTCTTGTGCTGTGCCGTGGAAGAGAGCAGAAGTTTCTAGTTGGGGTTGGGGCTGAAACAACTTTTTAGATTATTTGATAATTTCATAAGTGCGTGCACTGACTTTTAAAAAGCAACCCCTGCCTCCCCTGCTTTGCTTGGTGGAATCTTCAGAGTAAAGGCATCCTGTAAGGTGCAGGGCTGTTAGTGCTAGGCATTGTAGGAACAAGTGTTCATAAACGCTGTAATTTAAAAACACACACCTGTTAGCTCATAGTTCCAGTCTCGGGGAGCTGAAATTAAGGTATCAGTGTGGAGGGTCTTGCTAAAGGCCCAAGGAGAGAGTTTGTTCCCTGCCTTATCCACCATCAGTGGCTGTTGTGACCGTCACTCCAGTCCGTGCTTTGTCACTCTATTGTCTTCTCTATCGAATCTCCCTTCATCTCACCCCCATAAGGAATTTTTAATTACGCACGTACATCTGGCTAGTCCAAGACAATCTCTCCATCATAATCCTAAATTTATTTTGGTAAATTCATGAACTGACTGATTCATTATTTTGAGTCATGGTCTCACGGGGCCCAATCTCAACTCAGACTCACTGTGAGGCTCAGGATTACCTTGGGCATCTGATTTTTCTGCTTTTGCCTCCCAAGAACTGAGATGACAGGCCTGTGTAAGGTTTCATATGGTACTGAGCACAGACCCAGGGATTTTTGCATTCTAGATAAGCTTTCTACCAGTTACATCCAAGCACACTATTATTAGTTTAGAAATAGCTATAAATTCATGTTTGCCATCTAAGATCACATTTGTTGCTTCTAAGGAATTAAGAGTTGTACATTTCAGGATTAAGAGACATTGTTGTTTGTTTGATCATTTATTTATTTTGAACCAGGTGTCACTGCGTAGCCCTGGCTGGCCAGAAATTGGCTACGTAGACCAGTTTGGCCTTGAACTCACAGAGATCTACCTGCTTCTGCCTCCTGAATTAAAGGCACGTGCCACCATGCCAAGTTTGTTACTTTTAATTATTTGTATATGTACGTGTCTGTCCACAGAGGCAGGAGACATCAAGTCTCTGTGGATCTCTGTGGGGTTAGAGTTATAGGGGATTGTGAACTGCCTGATATGGGTGTTGGGAACTGAACCTTGTTCTTTTGGAAGAACAGTACATGCTCTTAACTGAGGAGCCGTTTGTCTAGCCACACCTTTCAGGACTTTTACTCAGTCTCTCATAATAGACAACAATGCTTCTTCCCTACCTTCCCTTAAGAAAACAAGTAAATAAACTTGATTTTGCTCTGGTTCTATTCTTCTTGCCAGGCACTGCCTAGAAGTGGACGTGGGATCCATCTCTGCCAACGGTACATAAGGAGAAATCTGCTCTGTGATCTCTGTGAAGCCACCTTTCCGTGTGAATTGGAAAAACTGAAAAGAAACCTGGCCCTTGATGTCATTGTTGGAGTACTGAATGAGCTATCCCTGAGCCTTTGTGTCTGTGCTTCTTATGAGCGTGGAGTCCCATTAAAGCTCTGGCCCCTTCGAGCTGAGCGTCTGTGAGTTGAAGCTAGGAGACATCACCTGTCACTCCAAGCTCAAGCTTCTTGTGTTTTTCCAGGATCTGACCTTGTTCCAGACCCTATCAGTGGTGTCTTGGACCATGTCTTTGGTGGGGATTGCTGACTCAAGAAACTCACATATTTGATCTAGACATTGAAAAAAAAAAAAGCATAGTGTGTACTCCATCCTTGCGACTTCTTCAGCCATTAGGAGTCATCTGTGAATAAAACAGACCACGTCTTCACTTCCAAGTCATGGAGCATAGAGTCTGGAGGAAGGAGGTTGATTTATAATCAAGCAAAGACATAAGACATAATAAATCAGAAAATACAATAAGAAAAACCCTGGAGTTGCTATTCTTTAGAACTCTCTCTCTCTCCTCTCTCTCAATATGAGAAAGCAAGACATAGACTTGGTGACCAGGAGGTGACTAGAGCGACAGGGCAAGCCATGCAAGCACATATGGAGAGAAACCAGGCCTAGAGAAACGCAAGTGTAAACTGTCTGGAGGTAGAGTGTTCTTGGGGTGTGAGTGACAGCGCAGAGGCCGGAATGCTGGTGGAGATGCAGGGGGAGCAGAGAGAACTCAGAGCCCAGGTAAAGGGAAGGAATTTGGCCTTTATTTCTAGTAAGTGGGAAACTATTTAGAGGCTTTAAGCACAGGAGCGTCTGAGTGTTTTAGCTTACAATTTTCAAGGTCACTCTGACTCCTGGGTGGGCTGTACGTGGAGATAAGGGTCTGTTGATAATCCAGCATATACAAGATCATGGAGGTAGCCATGGAAATAAGTGCTAAGGGGTCAGATTCTGGATGAATTTTCATTTTACAGCTATTAGAATTTGCTTATGATTGCGAGATGTGAGAGCATAAAAGAAGTCAAACTTGACTGACAGGTTACTGGCTCAAGCAGCAAAAAGTGAGAAAAAGGCAGATGTGGTGAGAAAAATCAAGACGTATCAGGTTTGGTTTGGAAATATCAGGCCTGAGATGTGTGTATGTGACTATGACAAGTAGAGGCATAGGAAATCCGTACAGTTGGGTTTCCTAGCCTAGAGTTCAAGGAGGAAACAAGGGAGAGCCTTTAGAAGTAAATGCTTGTAACCTGAGTGCCAACTTGTACTGGCTGGTTTTGTGTCATCCTGATGTAAGCTATAGTTATCAAAGGGGAAAGAGACTCAGCCGAGAAAAATGCCTCCACGAGATCCGGCTGTAGGGTATTTTCTCAATTAGTTATCAATTGGAGAGGGCACAGCCCATTGTGGGCGAGGCTATCCCTGGGCTGGTGGTCATGGGTTTAGTGAGAAAGCCAGCTGAGCAAGCCATGGGGAGCAAGTCAGTAAGCAGCACCTTTTCATGCCCTCTGCATCAGCTCCTGCCTCCTGACTGAGTTCCTGTCCTGACCTCCTTCAGTGATGGATTGTGATCTGGAAGTGTAAGACAATTAAACCCTTTCCTCCCCAACCTGCTTTTTGGTCATGGTGTTGTGGCACAGCAATAGAAAGCCTAACTAGGACACCACTAATGAGTTAAGATAAGCCTAAGCCATTTAATGTATGAAAGGTTTTCTACGGGCTGCTTTCAGCCTCACCTCTCGCTAGGCCTTTCCCACACTCACACTATAATCACATCATTTTCCTCATCTTTGCTTGTGTTGTTCCTTTGGCCCGGGATGTGTTTCCTTCCTGTGCCGTCAGAATTCTGTTCCTCCTCCAAGGCCTGCCAACCCTCTTCTGATTAAAAAAAAAAAAATTTAGCATATGAAGTAATGGACTTCATTACATTTTCACATGTATGTACATCTATCGTACTTTGTTTTTATTATTTTCTCTCCTTTCACCTTTTCTGATTTTGTAGCTGTTGTTGAAAGCTTTCATGAGCTCTGTGTCTCAGCCCGCCTTCTACCTGACTCCTGTGCATGCCCATCTCTCCCAGACAGCAAGTTATTTGAAGCAAGGACAGCATCATAGTTCATTGGTCCTCGTGTCCCTAGGATGGACATAGACATGATCAGGATGCTCTAAACTAGATTCCCACTCAGCCACAGTTTACACTCCTTGTTTGAAAGCAGCAATAATACATGTGGGCAAGGTCAGATGAGAACACACTTTTTCTTACCACAGGGTACTGGACACCCCCTCTCCATGTATCCTATAGTCCAAGTGAGTTGGTTTCACTATGCATGAGCCACTTGTCTCCATGTTCCAAGATGCTCAAAGATTAGATTGAAATCCAGCTTCTTTGGCCCCTTTCTCTGTGGTCTACATCTGGCTACTGATCTCTTTGGTGGTGAGAAGTTTGAGGGAAGCTGAGTCAAACAGTGAGCCTGTGTAAGGGAACATCGGACAGTAGGTGGCTCATGTCCTTCTTAGATTTTGAATACAGGGCTCAGCAGGAAGCCAAAAGCTCAATTTATCATGCTAGCCAGATATAAGGGACATAATCTGGAAATGAAATCAGGCAAGGTGATCAAAGCAAGAAGAGAGCTACTCAAGAGGGCATGGAAATTTAGCTTCTCTTTCATTGCGCTGAACCTCAGCTCTTCGGCCCAGGTGTTTCTCAAATCATGTTCCATATTAGGTACCTCTTCCTTGGAGTGAACTGAAATGAGTCCTGATTCCCTCCTCCAGATGGCACCTGCCTCCCCACCCACTCCTAATTTTCACCTAGCAGGTGCTGAATCACCTCTCATTTGCCTGCGTGAAGCATGGAAGTCCTTAAGAATCCACATAACTCCCCAAAGTAAAGATTGAGGGGTTGTTCTGCATCAATGACAACAATAGAGACAAAAACAAAACAAAGCAAAACAAACAAACAACACAAAGAAAACCAACCAACCAACCAACCAACCAACCAAACAAACAAACAAAAACCCAGGAGTTGTGGACTAGCCTGGGGGCTTGAGAGCCAGGTGATCTTGGCTGAGCTAATCTCTTAGAGCCTCAGTTTCTTCATCTGTAATATCGAAGTGATAATACTGCTCACCTTAAATAATTTTCTTTTTGTCTTGATAAACAAGCCAATTCTTGCAAATGCCCCAAATAGTGCTGGGTGAATAGAGATGGTTGGATAAATTCTAGCTATCTTGCAAAAGCAAGAGGGCTCTGGGATGGCGGGGAGGAGCGGTGCCAGAGGCTATCTCTAGGACTCTGTAGCCAAGAAAGTCTGAAATTCCCAAGGAAGAAATGTATAGCTTTAATAATATTCTTAGCTTCTTTTGTCTGAATTTTTCTTCCTGTTTTGCAGTCTGTTCCCTGGCAGCGTAGATGACCCTTGGCACCAAGAGAGGAAGTCTTACTGGAGTTGGCTGTGAGCTTGCTGTTTAGGCAGCTGCTTTTTGGCGTGATTCCCAAGAGAAATATGGGATCTGGCTTCATCCATCAGGCTCAGAAGTCACCTGGCTTGTGTGAACTTCCATGGTTCTGGGATGCGCAGCTGGAATTGCTGGCGTGTGTTGTGCTAAGCAGGTGCCTTGGGAACCAAAGGGCATAGCAGTTGGCAACAATGGTTGGTGGAAGGTTACCAGGCCTAAGAACATTCTCATCAGTTACAAGTGTGTGGTCTTTCCAGGTGAGTAAGAAAGCTCTCTCTCAGCACTTTGGAGGCAGGATTTTGTTTTTCTGACTCCCTTGGTTTGCCTAGATTTTCAGTTTTTTTTTTTTTTGCTTTGGCAGCCAAGGGTCATTGCAGTGTAGACTTCTGCTCTTTTCTCAATTCCTTTTTTAAAAAATTACAATTTATTCATTTTGTATCCCAGCTGTAGCCTCCTCTCTCAACCCCTCCCAATCCTACATCTCTTCCTCTTTTTCTCCCACGCCCCTCCCCAAGCCCACTGATAGGGGAAGTCCTCCTCCCCTTCCCTCTGACCCTAGCCTAAGAGGTCTTATCAGGACTGTCTGCATTGTCTTCCTCTGTGGCCTGGTAAGGGCCCCCCCCCACCCCCAGGGAGAGGAGATCAAAGAGCCAGCCACTGAGTTCATGTCAGAGACAGTCCCTGTTCCCCTTACTAGAGAACCCACTTGGAGACTGAGCTGCCATGGGCTACATCTGTGCAGGGCTTCTAGGTTATCTCCATGCATGGTCCTTTGTTAGAGTATCAGTCTCAGAAAAGACTCCTGAGCCCAAATATTTTGGTTCTGTTGCTCTCCTTGTGAAACTCCTGTTCCCTCCAGGTCTTTCTATCTCCCCCTTCTTTCATAAGATTCCCTGCACTCTGCCCAAAGTTTGACTATGAGTCTCAGCATCTGCTTTAATACTCTGCTGAGTAGAGTCTTTCAGAGGCCCTCTGTGGTCTTTCTCAACTTTTTAAGCCTGACAGGTTAGCATTCTGATCTGAAAGTGTTGGGTATCTTTCTGATGGTGTCTTTTAAACTTCAAATAGACATTTTAGCCATATCCCCCCCCACCCCCCCCCCCCGGTCCCACTCACTCCTTGGACATTTCAGCCATACCCCCCACTCCTAGGAGGAACAATATCTAGGAAGGGAAGGCACTTCATCCCAATAGGCATTTGACACAGGCTGAAGGACTCTTCAGTAAACAAAGATTTTTGGTTTAACACCTGATTAATTCAATGTCTTCTTCCATATTCCAGTGTCAACAGCCCCTATCGCTTTCTGAATTCCAAGAGGGAGATTTGCTCTTGGAATTAGAAGAAATATCTATGCCTGAAGCCTTCTCTTCTTTGAACCCTATTTGGTTGGATCAGCTATAATCTTCTATTTCCCATGATGGATTTTGAATAAGAATATTCATTCAACAAATATTTACTAAGTGTGTATTGTGGGCAAGGCTCAGTGCTAGGTATTGAAGGGGAATTTGATATATCTCTAAGCTGTATGAGCTCATGAAATACCATGATGAAGAGAGCTGGTTTCTGAAAGAGAACTCAATAGTGACTATCATACAAGAACTTATAGTGCTAAGAATTGATAAGGCCTGAAGGGATTGAGAGGTAGGAGAGCTTATTTGAAGTAAGTCGGGTGAGAGCTGAGAGCTTCCTGGAAGAAGCGGCATTTTCACTGATGCCTGAGGGATAAATCTGGCAGCTTCTTGGGTACATTAGTTTTTGGAGACTACAAACCAGCTGCTTTGGGCACTGTCCAAATAACACTTTCAGATGACTGTGTGTGGCCTTTGAGAGCAGGAGCCCTTGCATTGCTGTTTATTTCCACGAGGAAGCCTCTGCCTGCCTCTCCCTGGGGCAGGTGTCTTGGGCACCTGTGCTTATTGTAGATTCCTGAATGTTACCCACTAGCACCTGGTGAGCTGGACATCTGGCTTGGACTTTATCTCAGTGAGCATCTCTTGCTGTGGTATACCAGGGTTGAATTGGATCAACATTCTGTGAAGGGTTATGTAGGTGCTTGGCTTCTTGTTCCTTTGACACCAATGAGGTCATTGTGACCTTGGGTGAGTGAGCTCCTTCTGCATGTCAGTTTCTTCTTTGTAAAATGGGTAGGTTTGTTAGATGAGATCAAAGACACCCTTCCACTGATACCCAGAGTTGTCAGACACAACATGGACTTGGCATGCTCCAGGGGATGGACACATTGGAACCAGCCTTCCTGGGGGTTTGTGCTGCTAGGGCCTGTGCCGCAGACACCTGTGTGGAAGTGAGGGTTCTATGGGATTTGGATGGATTCTGGCCCGCCTCCAGCTGGATCCTGCACCCAGGCATATACACTCTTATTTTACCTGTCTCCTAGTGTCTGGAGGCTCTTAACTTCAATCCTCTCTTCAATTTCAGGAGGGAAATGCTGTGAACTGCCATAGTCTGGGGCCTGTTTCCAGAGCCTGTTGAATTAGGCACAGAATGGCAACTCTGATTTGCTCTAGATTGCACATTCTCAATAGGAACAGAAACTTGTTTTGGGTTGTGTGTTCACCAATCATGAACTCTCACACACACACACACACACACACACACACACTCAAACTATATAAAGCATATGTATTTTATATTACATGTGGTATTAAACTTTCACGGTGATTACAGAAGAGCATGTCTAAGAGGACTGCTTTGCAGGACCCACAGTAGAGGTCATGCTGAGAGCACTGCTCTAGGGACATACAAGATTTGCTGTTTGTCATGATGCTGCCTTTCTGCTCTGCACGGGAAGAACATGATTCTGATGCTATAGATTGCACACTGTCTCATTCCTCCCCCCGAGTGCCGTGCAAAGCATGTGCCCCACCATAAAGCTCATGCGAGGGCTTGTCACCCATGGCATCCTTTAGGATGGACTTCATAGCTGCCCACAGGATGTGATGTCACCTGTGGTGAGGGGACAGTTGCCATGGGATGGGCCCAGATTCCACTTCCAGCTTTCCTATCCACTGTGTGCTTTCAGGTAAGCTCCTAAATGTGTTTGTGCCCTGAATTCTTCACTTGCAGAGCAGAGATAATGACACCTACTTCATGATGTAAACATATATGCATGTATCTATGTATGTGTATATCTATCTATCTATCTATCTATCTATCTATCTATCTATCTATCTATCTATCTATGTAGTAATAGGTCATAGAAGATATGCAGTCAGTGCAAATTCTCTTTATTCTGATGTGAAGGTTTACTTCTCCTTTCCCTCCTACCCTCCTTTTTCCTCATGCATGGCAGGAAAGTGCCCCAATTGTTTGTAATAAGTCTTTGTGAGTTCCAGACACATCCACGATGAACAGGAGCCAGAACTTGAGCAGCGTTGCCAAATCTTAAACCCCTTCCACTGCCACACGGGCCACAATGAAGGGACTTTGAATGGTACTAGGTGATGCTTATTACCATGTGATCTGAAGCCAGAGTTGCTTTCTTTTGTTTAATAATTTATGTCTTCTCTGAGAGCTCTGAGCTAGAGTTTAAAATTACAGAAAGGGGTGATTGATGTAAACGCCAACAAAGCTAACCTGCAGTAAAATCACCCCAACTTCCTTTGTGGGCTGCCACTCAGTCACACCCAGAGATACACGCACGGGGGGGGGGGGCAGGGCACGAGGGAGTGTGCTCTAGAGAGGAGAGGTGAGGTTCCTTTTTGAGATGTCAGCTCTGTCAAGCTGGCTCTGTGGGTGTCCTTAGCCCCTGCTGACTGAGAAGCAGAGCCAGGTTCATGGAAATGAGCACAGGAGAGGACCTGTGCTGTGCCTCAGTATATGCTACCGAACGCCGCTTTCCATTTCTTCTTCCATCAAGTGTTTATTGAATAGCTATTATGTGCCAGGTTCTCTGCTGGGCGCTGCGCATAGTCAGAAGGCCAGAGATCACTGAAGTCACGCTGCTCTCACACTGCTCTCAGCATGGTGTGGAAAAAAAAAAACCATTAATAATCGCTTGTAACGTTCCTCCCCCTCACTAGCCATTCTCCCCAAATCGTAACAGGGCAACAGTGCCTTTGGTTACCTTCTGTCCTCTGTAGAACTTTGTAAGTTGGGGAGGTGAGGGAACAAGACAGGAATAACAGGCCAATAATGACCCTGGCACATTGCAAATATATTGCAAAGGCTATAGCTGCTTCCCATGCGACAGGTACAGGGCGAGGAGCTCACTTATACTGTCTCGTTGCTGTGTGAGAGGGAAAAAGGTCAGCGACCTGTGGGCAGAAACAGATCTCGGATGTCGTTTCCGGCCAGGTGGAAGCCCAGTTTCACTCCGTGAGCACGCCCGAGATAATTAAGGACTGTTGTTGTTTTGCTGCCTTTTGATCTTGTGGGTAAATCTATTTCATAAGCTGATCTAGAGATGAAGGAAACTCTCTCCATTTCAGTATGGTGATGATGTACTTGTGAGGGTATAGTAAAAAAAAAAAAAAAAAAAGTCTCTACACTTCCTGCTCTTTCTGACTGGAAGACCCTTCCCTACAGTCTTGTGGCCACCCACTCAACCCTCCATGCTTTCTGCATGTGTCCCTTCTGGGTAAGTCTTTCCTCATCACTGTACAGTTTAACAACCCCACTCCCTGTCTCCTCTGCTGGTGCAGCAATAAACTTTTTATTTTGTTTATTATTTTATTTGTCTCCTTTCCCCCAGCATTCACAGAAGGTAATCTTCAGAAGGCCTGAGAGTTTCATTTTAGTGTCGTATACTCTTGGCTTTTAGAACAGCACCTGTCTCAGGCCACGTGGCCTTTGTTTGTTGAATGAGTCAATAATCTAATGGTCTGAGAAAGGAAGGAATCTGTATTCCCCAAAGGTGGCCACATACCTTACCAGATGCGGCTCAAAGCACTTTCATGGGCACTAACTCTCAATTTTCATAACAAAACAAAGCTCTACCTTCTGTTCATGTTGTAGCTGAGGAGATAGACACAGAGAATCTACACATCTCTAAAGGGCAGTGTGAGAAGTGTTCTAGGGAGTGTTGCAAATATGACCAAACATAGTCGATCTAAAAAGGCAAATAGAGCAATGGGAGTCAAGGAGATCTTGAGACCCAAACAATGTTCTTTCCAAACAGTGTTCTTGGGGAGCAAAGAAGGCTCCTGGAGAGAATACGTACATATAGCAAAGCCTTTGCTTTGGTGGGATTGGTGGAGAATGGTACTTTCTGGTCATGTTCAGATTAAGGTGTCCATTTCTGAACATGCTCAGTTCAATGTCAAAGAGCCCATAGTCAAAAAGGATAGGTGGCTCACGTGAATTCTTCTGGACTAAGCATTGTTGAACTTTGAGCCAAGATTCCTTTAGCTTGCCTAAAACAATGAGTCAATATGACCCATCTGGTTTCTTGTGTCTTTTGGAAGGCACTTTAACTATCTTCTGAAGGGACAACCCCTTTTTATTCTGTGAAGTATGGGGGTTTAAAGTCACTAAAAGTGCTTGTCTCACTTAGAGGCTGACAAAAGTGGCTTACAGTTTAGCTGGTCACTTCATAACGAGAGGGGCCAGAGGATGGAGGCAGTTTGATGGGTGCTCTCTTCTTCCACCGTTATGAACTGGCTTTTGGTTGTTTCTCTCCCACATTTAATTTCCCCTCCCTTCTGCCCACTGACCAACTCTGGATGGGCTCTGTTCTGAGCCCAGCCCTTACGATCTGCGTGACTTGCTATTTTTAAGCATTTGTAGTAGACACAAAATTACTGTCTATATCTTGAGGATACAGTATAATGTCTTAATACAGTCATACAGTGTGAAATGATCAAATGTAATGATTACTGTAATTAGCATTTCCATCACCTCAAACGTTCATCCTTTCCTTGTGTTAGGAACACTAAAAATCCACTTTTCTGGCTGTTTTGGAATATACAGTAAAGTGTTAATGGAATTCTGCTACTGTGCAGTGTTCAGGAGAACCTCTTTCCTATCTAACTGAACTTTGTTAACTACTGTCTACTTGATAACAATTATATTTTCTCTCCTTAATCACCTCTCTCTCTTGGCCTTCCTAGCTGCTTACCTCTGATGCTTTTCTTTTATGTGATCAGTACATTTAATTTCTACATATCACTGAGATCAGGCAGCACTCAACTTTCTGAGCATGACTTATTTCTTTTAACACACTGTCACCCAGTGCCATCCGCCATCCCTGCAGCCACATATGACAGGATTTTTTTTTATGAGTGAATAGTATTCCATTGAGTGTACTCACTACATTTTCACTATCTCCATCTGTTGATAGAGATTCTATAACTTGACTATTGTCAATATTGCTTCAATTGACACGGAAGTATAGATATTTTGTTGACATACTGAGTTCATTTCCTTTGGATATATTCCCGGTAGTGGGATTTCTGGATTGTATGGTAGTCCTATTTTTGGTTGTTTGAGGAAATTCCATGCTGCTTTCCATAATGGTTATACTGATTTGCATCCCCACCGCTAGAGTGCCAGAGTTCCTCTTGCTCTGCATCCCTGTGAGCATTTTTTTTTTTGTCATCTTGATGACAGCCATCCTAACTAGAGTCCTGCTATTTTGTTCCCAAATCTGAAGACCCCTTCTGTGTTCTATAAGCAAGCAGGGTGGCTCAGCTCAGATTCCCCAATTCCCAGCTCTGTACTTGCAAAGCTGTGTTCTCAGGCACAGCTTCTGTGTCCTGCTGTCCCCCTGTGAGAGGGAAGACACTGTGAACAGTCTCAGATCCCATCGCTGCTCTCTTTGCAGAGGCCTACAAATGTCTGCATTTGATGGAAAAGGATCTTTTGTGCATCTTCATAAAGAGAAAGTTTACTGCCTACAACCATTTCACCTTGTCTGCTCCTCTTTCAGCCCCTCTGGGCCTGGGAGTGACCACCCTTTTTTGTTTCAAAACCCTAGGAGGTCACTTGTCTTCCTCACCTAATGATGTGTTACAGAAAACAAGCTTCCTTTACTTGCAAAAGTGTGACGGGAACATGAATATTAATAACTCCCACGGGTTCCCCGCAAACATCCATCACCACAGCTTGGAAGGCTTGTTCTGACTTGCTTGGCATGGGGGTAACTGCTTAGCAGAACAATAATACAGCATTCATGAAGCCAGCTTAGGCGGAGCTCTGCCTGGGGCTTTGAACTTCAGTGTACCCGCAGGGCCGAGGTAGGAATGTGCTTTCCTCTGCCTGGGTTCTACGGGAAGATGTTTAACTTTCAGAAATAGACAGCAGCAGGTCTGGGAGATGTGCAAGGACTAGGCCACAAAAGGAGAAGCTGTGGTCCTAAATCAATAGGAAGGCCAGAAGTAGAGAATCTGGAAGTAACAGTATTCCTCGGAACACTTTAGGGCAAAGGGCATGAGGCCTCTGCCCTTTGGTCTGAGTCTCCACTGACGTCTGCTGAAATGCTCCTTATTTTCTCCTAGAAGTCTCCCATCCAATGACATTTACTGCTTGCTGGTCTCAGGATCTTGCAGTGTTGACCCAGGCTGTGACGGATGTTGGAGCCTCATAGGCAAGCAGGGTGGCTCTCGTTTTTCTTCCTGTGTGTTGGTGTGTGTCTGTATAGGTGTGCCCCAGGGAGCATCAGATACCCCGGAAGGTGGAGTTATAGGAGGTGTGAGGCATTTAACATGGGTGCTGCGATCTGAATGCTGGTCCTCTGGAAAGGAAGCCAGTGCTTGTAGGTCCCGAGCCCTCCCTCCAGCCCCTGGCAAAGCTGTGTGAGCAGGGCGATGCTCCTGAGTCTGCAGAGCATTGCTTGCAGTGCTGTAGAAGAGAGCAAATACCTAGTATGGAGAACTCCATCTTGGTCTATTTTGCTCTACAATACCTCTGTGGTCTTCTGGGGACTGAGCGTCGAGCCGATTTTCATTCAAGGACACAACAGTCTGGAAAAGTCACTGTTGTCTCCTTTAGCAGACAACAGACCATGTGTGTTCTTTTTCTTTAAGCTTTAAAAAAAAAATCCATACTTGTAGCTCACAGGAAAATAAAACAACAACAAAAAAATCTTTTGGATTTTTTTTTTTCTGGAGAAAAAATGTGCAGTTAGGCATTGCAATGTGATTGAGGTAGCATTTCTGTGGCTATATTTTAGGTCATTTGTTAAAGCTACGGTGGTAATGAAAATGCTCATTTTCTTGGGCAGCAGCATGCACAGTCCCTCTGCCATGCAATTAGTAGTGGTGGAGAAATTTTTGCCATTTGTTCTAGCTGTCAGCTTCTCTTGTATTGTAGCTGAAATTCCGAAGTCTCGCAGGCGATCAGGCCATGCAGATAAAGCCGCTGAAATCTTCATGGTTTTCTACATAGAAGACTTCATTGCTGGGGCCATTTCCTCCCGCCAGCAGAATCTAATGGAAGATGCTCCAGAAAGCTTTCAGCCAGTTCTGCACGGTGAGCCTTGGCATGCAAAGTTGCTAGCTATGTGATTCTTCTCCCTTTAAGCTTCAGTTTTCCCATCTGTAAAATGAAAATTAAAAACAATAATTCATCTTTCTACCATAAAGAGTCATCCTGGGGATGTTACGAAGCCCTTTATGAGAACTACTTTTAAAGACTTTGTGTGCATGGCTGAGAGTTGCTGTTTTATTTAAATATTGTAAGTGATAGTCAAACTTTTTCTAAGGGCATCCAAAATAGTCTTTGAAAAATATTCCCTGTAAATATCCTCTTAAGTTCTTGGTTACAGAGCATGTGAAACAGAAAAAGCCTCAGTGCACTTTCTAGTCAGAAAGGAAAAAGCAATTGATGTACTGATTATAATAGATAAATTTGGCTGTCTGTTAAATAGCTTATACTCCCATCATCCCTTTCTCCTTTATGAAAGAACTGTGATTGTTTTTATCCCCTTCAGGGTCAGTCTTGACTGTATCCTTCAGAAGAACAAAGCCTTAAATAAGTCCAAGCCAGTGGCTCTCCACTTCTAAAGCTCATAACAGAGTCATCTTAAGCCACCACCAGATGGATCCCACTCCTGGAGTTTCTGATATAATAGACATAGGTTAGAGAATACCTGTCTCTAATTGTGTAAAGGATGCTGTTGATTTGAGGGCATCACTGCTCTAAGGCAATCGTGCCAACTCCCTTCTCTTTGTCAGTGAGATATAGCCGCATACTGAAGGCTTTTGGGAAAGGTTTTCTCATGTTTCAAAAGAGATATGGGATGGTAGTGGGGTAGCTGGAGAGGTAGCTCAGCAGTTAAGAGTACTTTTTTATTTTTTATTTTTTCTCAGCACCCACATCTGACAGCTCATAACAGATTAATTCTAGCTCCATCCAATTTGATGTCCTCTTCTGGATTCTGTGGGTACTAGAACTCATGTACACATACCCTAGATGTACAAAGACATACACAGACACACACAGAGTATTAAAAATAACATAAGTCTTAAAAAGAAAGAGAGAGTCAGGGAAATGATGATCCCATCATTCTCCTACCACCTCTACACATCCAGTCTGGATGGGATACTGGAACTGCTGCAGATATTTTGGGATAAGGAGAGAGCAACCTTAAAGGTAAAGAGAATGTCAGATAAAAAGAGGCAATTATTGAGTTATTTAATTAACTGTGGAGCTGTTCACCCATTATCTCTTGGGTTGGTTGTTGGGAGTTGGTCTGATGCTTGTATTTGGATGCTAATTACTGGCCTGGCTACTGCCTGGATACACCTATCCTTGTTGTGTAAACCTGCCTAAGACAGTACGTGATTGGTTGATTAAAAGGCCTAAAACCTGGGCAGGGCAGAATGGGGTAGGCATGGCTAAGGTTCCTGGGCTTTGGGAACAGGAGACTCATGGGAAGAGATGGACATACAGGAGGAAAGGAGGAAAGAGGGAAAGAGGATGCCACAATGGGTTATCATGGAGAAGGAACCATGTGGGCCAGGAGGACGGACTCCGATAATGGCATGGAAAGGCCCAGATGAATAACACAAGCAAGTATTTATAAGATTATGGATGGAAGGTAGCCCAGATAAGGATGGGGGGTGGGAGGTGGATGGTGAGGTTATTGAGACAGCGTAGGTGAAACATCTGCCCAGCCCAAGGTAAATAAGGCAATTATAAAATTAATCAGATGTCTGTGTCTTATTAATTATAATAGAGGGCTAAATAATGCTGCCTTGATAACCATAGGATAAATAATAAACAACATATAGCCCAACACCAATTTTTTGTACAGCAGCAGTTGGTTGAGTTCTTGGTCCTTTTCAGGCAAAGGGAACTTTAAAGGAAAAAGTAAAAATGCCCAAGTATCTTTTCCTTCCCGAGAACTCGGAGGTTGGTTATGTGTTAGATCATGAGCCTGAGCTGAGACTATCAAGAGAAGGACCATGAAAAAGGGGACATTTACAGAGTGCTGGAGGTAGTGTGCAGTTGAAATATGAGTAAGGGTTTCCAACAGGAAACCCGTAGTAGTGTAGGCAGGAGACATCTGGAATAGCAGAAACATGTGAAAGCTCTGAGGGTTATGTGGTTCCGCCATGATGGGTGGAAAGCAAGTTTAGGATTGGGAAGAAGAGCTGGGGAAAGGCAGGCCAAGGGAATCAGATGAGAAAGCGGACTTTGGAGCTGTGTCCTGATTGAGATCATTATATACGCGATACTCTACTGCTTGACAATGATAAAATCATTCTCACTTAAAGACGTAATGAGGCTGAAGTGGTCCTACTTAGAGGCAGGCATGTCATGAGGGGCACATATGTCACTATGTGATTTCATAATAATCACTAAGAATTTGCTTTTCCTCTAGCTCTAAGATTTGTTGCAAGTGTGTACGTGTGTGTGTTTTTCCCACCACACGAGGGTCTGATCTGTGACTTCTGCTGTCTATCCCATTTTCTTCCTTTCAGATTCCTGAATATTTTCAGTGGGCTACTCCCTAACAACCCTTCTTGAAAGCATCCCTTACTGTGGTTCTGACTCTATCACTTTCCCTGCTCCTGGGTCCTAAAGGGCTCTGTTTTTGGCATTGAAGATGTAATGATGAAAAGTCATGGGCCTCAAGGGCAAGACATTCACAGTGCGATGTTAGCACTGTCCAACAGAAGTACAGCACAAGCCACCAATGTGGGCTGCATGAATAAATTTAAAAACTCTCTAGCAATTCATTTTAAAATAGTGGAATGAAACAGTGATGCTAAATTTGATACTATTTTTCAATAATTTTAATATTAAAATATTTCAAACAGTTGCAGTAATATATTTTACCCATTCCACTACAGACTGTGTAGTCAAAGTCTTATATAATCAAAGTTGTGTATACTTAGAGTCCTGGAAGTTTATTGGGACCGTCACATATTTCCTGGGCAGAAAAAAATATCCATCCCACTCTTTAGAGAGCCACACTGAAGAACTGAGTGTGAAGACTGCTTGTAGCTTTTCTGATTATGAAACAGGAATATGGCTTTATTTAAAACTATGTCTATGTGACTTTTGCATTATTTCCCTGCAAAATGCTATCAAGAGGTTGTGTTTTCTTATCCCCTGGAGGCAAAGGTCAACATACCCCGTTGGGAAGATTATTAGGAGAAAGAACTGCAGCTCTGAGGATTCAGATATTGATCACTGAAGCTTTCATGTAGTTAAAACAAACAACGGAGCGTCGCCCTTTGCCTCCTCCAAAACACTCCGATTTTTCCTTTTTTGAAAGATGAAAACTAAAGGGGTTTCAGGTTAAAGAGGAGGCGATCACGTACTAAGCAGAGCTTCAGAACAGTCTAAACTGACCTTGCTGCAGCGTGCTGCGGTCTGTAATCCCTAATTTGAAGGCTTCACAGCATCTCATTAGTTTGGAGTTTCAGTACAGATAATTCTGTATTGAGTGAGTAATTAGATGTGACATAGAAGCAGGCAAATGGATTAGTGACATACCCAGGGGTCTCCGTGTGGGGGCCTTTCCTGTCTCTGCCCATGAGAAAAGTAGGTGAGAGGTTTAGCAGAGCTTCTAAAAGGCCGGATGCTGGTCCAGAGCCAGGCAAATTGCCACAGATTATCTGTGGTTATGACAGAGTGCCAGTAGTGTGGAGACGGGGGAGGGCTATCGAGGGACCATACAGAGGCTGGACCCATCTAGGAAAGAATGGGTTTGCATCTGTGTTGCCGTTAATCCTTCCTACCAACGCTGAGACTCTTGGGTCTGCAGACCCAGTTGCTCCTTCTAGCTCGGATGAGAGGAAGGCAGTCTGTGTTGACCTTTGTCATAGTGTGCATCGCTGCCTACCATTTCAGAGCCTTCTGAAACCTGATTATACCTTTGTCTGTGATGAAGGAAGACAAAAAGGGTTTTGTTTTTTTTCCTGTTTTTGCAGTGTCAACAAGATACTTGTGTTTGGATAGGGGACCCACAGAAAGGCTCCTGTTCAGATTTCCACACACCTGGAAATCTATAATTTGTTTTAAAGTCTACCAGGGAGAGAATTATAAAATAATTTTGGAAACATATTTAGTATCTTGTCAGCTCTCAGTCAACATTTCTTTTCTTTTTCTTTTTTTCTCTTCTTTTCTTTGTTTTGGAGACTGGGGTTCTTTGTGTAGCGCTGGCCATCCTGGAACTCACTCTGCAAACCTGGCTGGACCTTGAACTCACAGAGACCCACCTGCCTCTGCCTTCCCAGTGCTGGTATTGAAGGCACGTACCACCACTGCTAGGTGTAAGTCAACATTTCTTGAGCCCGGACTGTGCATGAGGAATTAGGAACCCAGCAACTGACAAGTGTTCTAAGGGCAGAGGGAGGAGGAAGCTGAGCTGGGTGGAAGAAGAATGACAGTGTGGTTGGAGAAATCGAATTGGTCTTTTCAAGTTGGATGGATGAAAAATCTGGAGCCAGGAAATCCTGCACCATGCTTTTACTTCTATAACTGAACAGTTTCTGCACAATGTAAGGCATCACATCTACAGAAATATAGCAGGTGTTGTCCTTGTGTCTAGACTATACAAACTCACTGTAGACAAATGTGAAATTCATTCTTTCCTAAAGATGTGGCTCACAGCTCACTAATCACTCATTAAAAAAATATTCGTTGAGCACCTGCTATATGATGCTAGGGATATGATGTGGAGAAAGACAGATATAGTCTTGTTTTTTTTATTAAAGTTTGTGGTCTAGAAGAATAGGAGAGAATAGGTGAGGTACTTATGAGTGTGGTAAAAGGGAACTAGGGGACTCTAAGTTGTGTATTGCTGGATGTGCAGCCTGCTGTGGGGGAGAAGATCCATCCCTTCAGAAGTGATGGTTAAGCCAATGCTTGAATGTAGAACTAGACAGACTAGTTGGAGGTACAAGAGGGCTAGGGAGATAAGAATATTCTTCTTGGAAGGAAGAGACTGCAAAAGGGTCCCAAGTGGTAGGAGCATGGTACTTTTGATAAATGTCTATGATGGCTGCAGGAGAGATGGAAATGAAACCCAAGGGGTCAAGGTTTTGATACACTGGATATTAACATATGGCTCCTGGACCCAATGTTAGCTAAATCAAAGATAAACATTTTCTCCACTGCTAGGTGCAAGAGAGGCGGCCCTTTTCTTGTCCAGGTGCAGAGGAGGTATGAAGATGGAGGCAGTATCTCAGTTCAGGATTCACAAATCCCCTCCTCTTGCCTTCTCTGATCTAGCAGTCCCTGGGGTTTCAGAAAGTTCTCCGAGCTTGTGGGCAACTGAAGGGTTGGAGCCCATCTGCTCTGTTTTTGTTTTCCCAGTTTTAGCACAGTACCTGACAGTTAGAATGCTCAGTGAACACATTGGCTATGTCCAGAGAGAGAGAGAGATACCTGTTATTTACTTTTTTCTTGTAGTTGGCTGAGCTCTCAATACCCAAGAAGTCTCCAAACGGCAGTCTTTAAAATGCCAGGGACTAAGCTGCTGACTTTGTTTCCCTGCTTCATATCCCAGTGACAGTTGAGGCTAGAGGCCCGCCTGAAATTTCTGTAGCTCAGTGTAAAAGTAAGGGCTGGCTGAATTAGAGAAAGCAGGGATGGGGTGGGGAGGGCAAAAGGACAGAAAACATGGCCCTTGATCGTACCCATGAAGCATTTTCAATACTTTAGTGAGCCAGATTATCATTAGTATTTTGAAAATGTGAAAATCATGTTTCATTACTTCAAAGGAAGAGATGATTCTTATTATAAATATGACACTTAAATAATCTAATTTCTTTAAAAAAATTTGTTCTTTGTAGTTGCCAACAATTACTTCTCTTTTCTAGTTGACAGATAGCTATTTTAATATTCATTACAGTTTTATGTTATGAAATCCACGAGGTGAAAAGTGATATTGGTTTAGGAGATGGAATGAAGTCCACAGCATTTAATTTGACACTCAAAAGATTTTACTATGATTCTTCGAGATGGTTAACAGTGACCGTAAACCTGGCAGGATCTATAGCAGTGGTTTCTAACCACTGGGACCCTTTAATACAGTTCCTTACGTTGTGGTGACCCCAACCATAAGATTATTTCCTTGCTATATCATAACTGTAATTTTGCTATTGTTATGAATCATAACGTAAATATCTGATCTGCAGGATATCTGACATATGTTTTGATCCATAGGTTGAGAAGTGCTGATGTAGAGTTCCTGGCAAACCTTTGTCTGTGAGGAGAGGGATTGTCTCCATTAGATTTATTGAGGTGGGGAGGGTCACCCTAAGTGTGGGTGATGTCTTTCCCTGGCCTGAGTACTTTGCAACACGGGGGTGACTTACTTAGACATTCTGAACCTCAGAAATCTCATTTACAAAGTGGGGATGGTAAAGCTATTTAATGGGATTGCTGTGTCACATGAGTGCTCTACGTAAAATACTTACATGGAACATTAGCACATTTTTCTGGAAAGAATAAATAATACCCAATATCTTTTTTTTTGGTTATAATAGCCATTATAGTGTGGTTACTGTAGGACTAGCCATTGTTATTGTGAAAACTATTTTAAACCCCAAGTTCCTATTAAAACACTGTACAAATGTGTTGCAAAGCAAATCTTGCAAGCAAAATCTGGGTTCACTTTGCTATCAGTCTGCAGATGGCTTTCCCACCCCCAGACTGATCTGACTTCCCTTCTATTCCAGAACACTCATAGGTGCCTATAGGGAAGGGAATTCCTGTGTGTGTGTGTGTCTCCTTTGTACCTTGAGATTCCCAATAAGTAGCCGAGCAGTCATTTTGGTGTGAGACCAGCAAGGAGGCGTTAAGGATGCGGTGACTGGTTCTCCAGCAGATGCTGCATGTAGCACTTGCTCTTTCTAAGAATAGCCTCACATTTATGACACGAACTCTGTGCTCACCATAAGTGGGGGGTTGAACTCCTGCTTAAATCTCCCCCATGAAGGCATTGCAGGTTCACGGCACGCCACGCACTGAGTCACCTGGGCTGAGCACAGATCGTCTCTCTCATTCCGTCCATCCTGATGGCCCATGCCACTAAGGCTGTCAAGACAACCGGCTCACATGCCGTTAGGAAGAACTACCGTGATCACTAATGGGTAGTTAGGGACAGTGTTCCAGTTTAAAGGCTTTCATGGGCCGTGAAAGCTAGTGAGTAAATAACTGTTTGTCAGCCAGTCACTTAGAGGACTCTGCATTGAGTGACGTCCTAAGGCTTCCAAGCACATAGAATACATATATCATCATGGTGCGTAAAAGTTTCATGTGAGTAGGCTGTAAAACTGAACAAGTGTTTACCTTAGTGAAGGTTTTATTTACATGCCCTCCAGCAGACAGTTAAATGTGCTGCATACGGAGACTGCTGCTACTCACAGCTTCAAGCGCTGCTCGGCTAAGAGGCGGCGCACCAAGTTGATGGTATAATTTCAGGGGTCCACGGAAAGCCTCTCTGACCTCCTCCAAAACTCATTTTGCCTGCTTGATGTTTAAAAATTTAACAAGAAACTAAAATGGTAGCTCTATAATTACAATTTGATTCGATAAATTTAGCATAGGAATCACATAGAAGACCGCTCAATGTACAAACAGCCACGTTGATAGTGCCGCGGACCGCTTTCATAGGCTCCTTTCTTCTCAAATGCTCCAATCAGTCTTACTGCTGCCCCCAATTATGAAGAGGGACCTGTGGCTTAGAAAAGTTAAACGAGTTGTTGGAGGGCACAGTCTTGTTATGCAGGAGCTGGAATCCTGGGTTTCAGATGGATATCCTCGTCTGTACTCTTTTCCACTTCAGCTGACTCTTCTTTATGACTCTTGTCATAAAGGCACCAGTTTGGAAATGGAATAAATGTGATCTGCAGAGTGGGTTCGTCAGCCTCCAGGACAGACCCTGGAGTGAACAGTTCTGTAGTGTTTCCTGTTCAGTCTTGGTGAGTGTATCTATCTCTAAGCTTGTCGAGTTGACCTCATCCAAAGTTTGTATGCATTGCTAGGCTTTCTTTCCACTACTCCTAGATTCCTGTTACTACAGGGAGATACCAGAGGTTCATTATTTTTTGATTCACTGAGAGCATTTTGTTGTTGTTGTTGAGATCCCACAATATACAATACAATACAATACAATACAATACAATACACACAATCCAGCTGTTTTCTGACTGAGATTCTCCTCAATGCTTTCTCTGCAATGATGGACTGATATCCCTCTGAACCTGTTAAGCCAAAACCTTCCTCCCTCAAGTTATTTCTGTTGGGTACTTTGGCTAGAAAAACACAAAAATAGCACACTGGGTTTGATCTGCCTTAGACAACAGTAACTCTGATAAAACACAACTTTCCCACACACCTATAGAAAGTATATTTGTAGTTTTGGAAAAAAACCTTGATGAAACCCAATTCTTTTATATGTTATTACAAAGAATGTATACTTACTGGTGCGATCTGCCTGATGAGAATCAGGAAAGCAGAGTCAGGTCTGTACAGTTCCTCCAACTGGTCGACCACAGGAACTATCTTGGTGAGAGTGTTGCACAGAAGAGGCTGGAGGTCAGGGTGGGTTATGTTGGGGACAGAACATGGGGATTTATTAATATTACCAAGATCCTGCTGGCCCTGACTCTAGATAAGTCAATGTGCCAGTGGCTTTTCTTAATGACAGCCCATGAGCCAAAGAAGAAATGACCTTCAGTGTCATTGTTTAATGACATTACCTCCACTAGCTACAGTCTTTCCATTTTACATATACTTGAATGAGTTTTGTCTGAATTTCTACTCTATTTATTTGCCTGCTACCTTCATTTTTAAAATCACCTTTTCTGAATGACAACTCAATCATTTCAATAACATGCAGTTTTACACAGTGGGAACCTATTCCCATATCCCTTCCTGTATTTGTGATTGTCAGCTGCTTTCCTCAATAGCCGTGTGTTTCAGAGTTATTTTCATCTTCAGGCTCCTGAGGTGGACCGGCACTCTGAGATGGACACAGTTCTGACCTGAAGCTGAGACGCTCTCCTCTTGCCCTGTTCCTTCACATGACTCTGTTTGTCGCACTAGAGTTGCCAGCCCGTGTCCAATCTCCCATCAGTTCAGTTGTATTAAGGAACCATCGGCTGGTCAGCTTCATTTCAGAAGCTTTCTGAAATGCTGAGATTTTTTTCCCCTCACATTGTTTCTCGGGCTTTTGGAATCCTGCCAAGGTAAATGAAGGTGAAATGAACATGTATTTTTTGGCTTTGTTTTTCAGGGCTCAGTAAAATGATGGACAGGATTGTGTACTAGAGGAGGGAAAGGCGAGATGGGCTATACACATTGGTTGATCCATAGAATCTGTGGGTAATGAACTGGAAAAAGAGACTCTTCTGATTGAAAATTTGAATCATTAAAAGCTTCGGAACCAACAGCTTCTTTTAGAATTTCAATCTTCTCTGATTTGCTGGGAGTCAGTGCTATCGTGGTCTGAGCCACAGGCCAAATTGTCAATCAGAATGAGCAGGCTTGTTTATGGCTCTGTTGTTTCAGAGATTATATTAAACAATTTATAGGGCTGCAGGAGCTCTTCCAGGGAACCAGAGTGGTCATCATGCCTCAGTTTTCCCTGGTCTTTCATTGATTTAGAATTTGCATTTCTCATTATTTGCAAATGACCCTCTGGGTCCAAAATTTGTATTAAAATTTGTATTTTTACCCAAGCATGAATTAGAATTATGCTTGATGGCTGGGATGCTGGAGTTGAGTGGCGGGACACATGGTTAGCAAATGAGTTGGATACCCTGCTCCCAGATCACTAGTGAAAATAATGTTCTCACTCACTCATATGAATATATCTATATATCTATATACATATGGGAAAACTGTGTGACATAGTGGCTATTTGTGAACTGGGGGATTCATAAAAGTCTCAGGTAGAACTACTCATGAGCATCAGACTGTACCTTCAGTATTTCTTACTGTAATGAAATCCAATACCACAATGCCCTTCTTATCTGAGGGTGACTTATCTGGCCATTAACAAATGACTGATTCTGTAATCAGTATAGAGAGAAAAACCACTGCTGTTAAACACACAATAGAGATATCCCTGTGCTTACCCACATAAAACTCATGTGTTCAACTCAAAGGCAAGCTCCCTGGGCCTTTGACAGAACACCCCCACTCCATATTTTGGTTTTTCTTTCTTTGTTTGGACCTTGGCTGAGGCTGGACTCATCATCTCAGCACCTCATGCACCTGTGTATTCACAGCCTTCCTCCTGTGCCAGCTTGTTTAGTGTTTTCTCGTCTTCTGCTCCATCTTGATTCCAGGTGAGTCCCTTGGTATAGCTTAAAGATATACACTAATGTGTTTAGAACATGCTGTTTAAATAAGTGAACAGCGTTTAGCTTTTCAGTTTTCTCCTTCGATGGAGTTCACTTGGCGCGGTTTTCCTAGGATTCGTCTATGTGGGTGAATGTTCATCTAGGTAATGCTGTTGATTCATGGTCCAGAGTACAACTCACCATGTTCTGCTCACCATCCTACTTATCGACACCATTGTTGACTTAATCTACAAACCATGCTGGGAGGACCACTCCTTTTTTGTGTTTCTCTAGAGTCCAGAGTGAGTGTGTCTGGAATGTTAACTGTAGAATGGGATCACTGGTAACAGGAGCCATCTGCTCTACCTCACATGCTACTGTTACTTTCCAGAAAGCTTTGGAATGCTCCATCTTCCTCTCCATGGAGAATTACATTAGACTTTTTGTTTCCATGTTCTTATCCATATACTTTCCCAAACTGATCTAGATATATTTTGATGCGGTTATAAGTATTTATGGCTAATTATGGGGTAGAAAACTTCCTTATTACTCATTTGGATTTCTAGTCCAGTACTCATCTAGTCATTGCCTTATCCATTTTGCTGTTGAGTTTCTTGACTTTCTCATTCACTTATTGGAGTTCTGTATATTTTAGACTTTCATTTACTTCATACAAACAGCCCCCGCTATCATATCTTGAGAAGAAAATCTTTTATATGTGGCAAATTATTTTAATCTAGAAAAATTTGGTGTTACAGAAAAGTTATACAGATATTACAGACTAATCTTCTCAGCTTCTCTAAGCTCACCCTAGTTGCTAACATCCACATAAGTCAGCATATTAGTCAAAAAGCAAGCCGGTTGAGTTGTTTAACACTATTAACTAGACCACAAACATTTACATTTCTTCAGTACTTACATGAAGTTTCTTGAACTGTTCTAATACACAATTCAGGAAAACTATAATGCATTAAGCTGCTGTATCTCCCGTATCTCCTTTGATCTGAGACAGTTTTTCAGAGTATATATGTGTTGTATTTAATGATCTTTGGAGTTTTAGAATACTGGTCAAACGTCTTGAAGAATTCCCTCTGATTTGAGTTTGTCTGAGGTTTTCTTATGGCCACATTGGGCTTAGAAATATTCTGAAAAAAGACCCTAGAAGCAATGTGTTTCTCCCATTGGATAACACCAAAGGGTATGTAATATGAAGATAATTTATCTCTGGTGGTGGTGTTCTCATATTATTTATCTTAGGTTTTTATATAATAGAGTTTATTATTATTATTATTTTGGTGTTTTAAGACAGGGAATCTCTGCATAGTCCTGGCTGTCCTGGAACTCACTATGTAGACCAGGCTGGTCTTGAACTCAGAAATCTGCCTGCTTCTGCCTACTGAGTACTGAGATTAAAGGCATATGCCACCACTGCCTGACCAAATGGAGTTAATTTTTATTCCTTTTGTATGATCTATTTTTTCAAATAGAAATCATTGGATTCAGCCTACAGTTAAGGGAAGATGAATCAAACTTTACTTTCCAGATATGTGTTGTTTGAAATTCTTTCTTTTTTTTGAGAATTTTTGTCTTTTTTATTGAAAAAAATCTTTTCTCATAATTTTATCTTTTCCCCTTCCCCAGTTCCCCAAGAATCCTCCCCACCTTTCTATCCACACAATCTTGTATTCTTTTTCTCTTCTTTTAAAATTTTTTTATTAATTATACTTTATTCACTTTGTATCCCCCCATAAACCCCTCCCTCCTTTCCTCCTACCTTCCCTCCCCCTTCTCCACGCGTGCCCCTCCCCAAGTCCACTGATAGGGGAGGTCCTCTTCTCCTTCCTTCTGATCCTAGTCTATCAGATCTCATCAGGAGTGGCTGCATTGTCTTCTTCTGTGGCCTGGTAAGGCTGCTCCCCTCTCAGGGGGAGGTGATAAAAAAGCAGGCCAATCAGTTCATGTCAGAGACAGTCCCTCTTGCCATTACTATGTAACCCACTTGGACACTAAACTGCCATGGGCTACATCTGTGCAGGGGTTCTAGGTTATCTCCATGCATGCTACTTGGTTGGAGTATGAGTCTCTGGAAAGACCCCTGTGCTCAGATTTTTTGGTTCTGTTGCTCTCCTTGTGGAGCTCCTGTCCTCTCCAGGTCTTACTATTTCCCACTTCTTTTTTAAGATTCCATGCACTCTGCCCAACAGTTGGCCATAAGTCTCAGCATCTGCTTTAATAGCCTGCAGGGCAGAGCCTTTCAGAGGCCCTCTGTGGCAGGCTCCTAACTTGTTTCCTGAAGACAATTTTAACTTGTAATAAAAGGTGCCAATGTATAATCTTATGGCTTGGGTCTCTTCTCTCATATTTTTCTGTACACACACCATCATTCCTCAATCTTTAGTGTTTTTAACCTACTTGTATTTTTACCTTGGCATTATTTATGAAGTAAATAATAAACTCCATATAGTTTTTATCTTTTTAAATTTGTTTCTTAAACTGATTCGCTTGTTGATTTATTATGTCAGTTATGCTGGTTAGTTCTTGTCAACTTGACACAAACCTAAGCATATATGGAAAGGCAACATCTCATTTGAGAAAACTTTACCAACAGGGCATGTCTGTGGGCATTTTATCAATTTCTGATTCATGAGGGAGGGCCTGGATCACTGTGGGAAGTCCTATCTTCAGGCGGACGGGCATGGGTTGTATAAGAAAGCTGGAGCAAGCCAGAGGGAGCAAGCCAGGAAGCAGCGTTCCTCCATGCTCTTTGCTTCAGTTCTGGCTTCAGCTCCTCCTCTGGCTTCCCTAGATTATAAAGATGTAGACATAGAGAAGAGCTATGTAAAGACTGAGGCTGAGGGTAGGAGAATGTTGCCACACTCGAGGAAGGCTAAGAAACATTAGTAATCCACAGACACTGGAACGGTCGGGGCATAGATTCTCCCACAGTGCTTCCAGAGGGACTGCGGCCTTGCCAACACCTTGAGTGTAGATTTAAACTCAACACCAGCGTTTGCAGAACTGTGAGAGAATGAGTTCCTGCTATTGTAGGCCATCTTGCTGAGGCCATTTGTTACTGTAGTCCTAAGTCTATTCTTCTAAATGACTGCTTCTGCTTCTTTTCAAAATTATCTGTATTATTCATGGGTGTTTGTTTTTCTCTCCTTATTTTAGAGTTAGTTTGATAAGATGTTAAAAATTCTGCTAAAATTTGCTTGTAATTCCATTAAATTTATGTTAATTTGTTGGAGGGTTCATCTATACAATGCTAAATCACCCATAAGCAGTGGTTTTCTTTTTTTTTAATCCATCAATTGTAATTGTAATTTATTACTTAATGGGTTTTAAGATTTTCTTTATGAAATTAGCCTTCATTGTTTGTTATTTGAAAACATGACAGTTTTGATTTTCTCTTGCAGCCTTCATTTACCATTGGTCAAAACACTGAGAACTCTGTAAAGTAGTTTTAGACATAGTGAACATCTTTGCCTTTTGTTGTTGTTGTTGTTATAAGGGAATTTGTTAGAATGTTCCTTTTGAGTCTTTTCAGTGGGCCCTTTCCTTGGCTTAAGGCCTTTTCTTATTTCCGGTTTTCTGAGTTATTTGAAATTATAAATGGAACTGAGTATTGCCAATTTGTAACACCTGTTAAGGTAATCAATATTTTCCTCTTTAATACGTTGATGTCTTTTTAATTTAAATTTTGATCTAGGGTTCTATTAGTGATCACATTTTGAGTGTGGTCATTGACATTTTGTAGACCCTCCGGGTCAACCTTCTCATAGTCTACATCATTTCTTTGTATTATGGCAAAACTTGTGTTCTTTCCATTGCATCACATGAAGAGGCATAAGGTGCCAGCCTCTCTCTTTATCGCTAACTTTATTTAGTTGGTGTGCACTCGTGCACTGTTTTTATCATAAAGCTGTGTGCTTTCTTCCCTTTGAAATCAGTAAGCTATTTCCACCTTACAGTCAAACCTGTGGGATATAACTTTAAGAATATTAGCTATTCAATTTCTTAATACCCTTTTTGAGGAATGGTTTTATTATAGACTAATGACCTTCACCTGAAGAATTCTATTATTGCTTGTAGATGGTGGTTATTTCCTTCTTGTACCGTGTTTTCTGCATTTATTAGTTAGTATTGTTCTGAAAACAAGGGCCTTTTGTCTCCTTTTTAATACAATTGTGAATTCAAGGGTCCTTTAAACACATTCTTGATTTAACAGATTTTGGAAGGAGCATTTGAAGTTTTTAACTGCATTTGTTGATTTATTTGTTTCTGCCCCTAATTTTATTAGTCATCATCTTATATTTCACAGCATTGTTATCAGTGACATTCATATTTATAATTCAGGCTTACATTGTGTATTAGTTGTTTCATGAAAACTGGTGATAATAATGTGATAGTTAGTGGTGGTGATATCTCACTGGCTTGTGAAGATTAAATGAGTCAGTGTGTGAAAAGATCTTAGATTAACACTTGCATGGTGCTCAATAATTGTTAATAGTTAATTTTGGCAATTCTGTCGTCGTAGCTGTGGGCTCATTGCTTATTTTGCCAGTGTCTACTCTCTCTCTTTGGCTCTTGTATCTTGTACACTGGTTTATAACTTGTCTGAGATGAATAATGCTATTCCATGTCTCTCTGGTGCATAACTGCCTCTTATTTTTTTTCTAAAAATAATTTCTGCCTTTAGAAAATTCATACATAGCCCTTAAAATATGCCATTTCATGGTGATCGTATTCTTGCCCAATTTGGAGTCTCTTTCTTTGTTTGGTGAATTTAATTCACTCATTTTTCATACTGCTCTTACATGAAGATTTATTTTCACCACCTTAGCCTATGTTTTCTGTTTACTATCTTTTTTTGTTATTTTCCTCTTTCTGCCTCACCTGCTTTGGACACCTGCTAAGATCTTTAATCACTCTGCACATCCTATGGTACCTTTTTGCACTAAAATCTTTTTGGAATTAAGAAATGTTTTCAGTGATGGGTTCCATGGAGTAAGTGTTTCGAAGTATTATATGTCCATGAATATCTTTATTTGTTCACTTATTTTAATTTTGTTTTTACTTTGTTTTCAAACACACGGACAATTTTATTAGTTTTTAAAAACAAAACCCCCAGGGCAGACAAGTTGTAAATCTTAGCAGCTTCTCAGAAGAGAAGAAAGAAGAAAGAAAAAGCCAAGCCCTTTGAATTAAGCCTGCCTGAGACCTGCTAGCCACATGGAAGACCAGCAACCACATGAGGTTGCTGGGGAGGGGGTCAAGAGTGGTAGGAAATTCTGGAAGAAAAGTATATTCTCTTGACGTTCCTCCTTCCCCTGCAGTGTTTTCCAAGCACTATCTTCTGGGCCTGCTCCATTTTCAGGGCCACATTTCCACCTGCCTTCTCAGAGACCAGCAACCATAGGGGAATGGCAGCCATCAGGGAGCAGTAGCAACTGTAAGGGAGAACTGGAGACCAGAACCCATCAGGGGCCAACAGCATCCAGCTTACCCCATTTCCTGGTCTCCTTCTCCACCTGTAATCACAGACACTGGTAGCCATCAGAGACTACTAGTTTTTCCTTTATCCCAGGAGATGTGCTACCACTCAGGAAAGTCAGAAAACTGTTGCCATCTGGAATCACCTGCTAAACCTACAATCCTAGAGGCCAACCACCATCAAGGGCCACCATGCTTGCTAACACCAGGGATGACCAAATGGCTAGAGTTCAGTGTAAGAACACAAGCAACAAAACACAGGGCCACAGAGTACCGTCAGATCCCAACTATCCTACTTCAGAAAACCCTGGATACCCTAATACATCTGAAGTGTAAGGAAATGATGTTAAATCTGATATGATTTAAATGAAAATGAATGAATGATGAAATGAATGATGAAAATGATAGAGGCCTCAAAAGAGGAAAAAAGTCTTTCAGAGAAATACAGGAAAATATAACCAAATCGGTGAAGAAATTGAAGAAATTTCTTAATGAAATACAGGAAATTATATTTAAATGGAAGAAAGAAACGAATAGAACTGTTCAAGACCTGAAAACAAAACTAGAAACAATAAAGAAAACGCAATCTAAAGCAATCCTGGAGATGGAAAACCTAAGGAAGAGAACAGGAACTGTAGACATAAGCTTCATCACTAGAATGCAAGAGATGGAAGAGAGAATTTCAGGTGTAGAAGATATGATTGAAGAAATTGATGTAGCAGTCAAAGAAAATAATAAATCTAAAATATTCCTGACACAAAATATCCAAGCAATCTGGGACACTACGAAAAGAACAAACCTGAAAATGATAGAAATAGAAGATGGAGAAGACTCCCGGCTCCATGGACCAGAAAATATTTTCAACAAAATCATAGAAGAAAACTTTCCCAACCTAAAGAAAGAGATGCCTATTAGCATACAAGAAGCTTACAGACCACTAAATAGATTGGACCAGAAAAGAGAAGCCTCTTGCTACTAAATAATCAAAACACTAAATGTACAGCATAAAGATAGAATATTAAAAGCTGCAAAGGAAAAAGGCCAAGTTACATAAAATGGCAGACCTACAGAATTATACCTGACTTCTGAACAGAGACTTTTAAAGCCAGAAGGGCCTGGACAGATATCTTACAAGTGCTAAGAGACCACAGATGTCAGCACTGACAACTGTACCGATTAAATAATCACTGTAGATGGAGAAACAAGATATTCCAATATAAAAACAAATTTAAACAATATCTATCCACAAATACAGCATTTCAGAAGATACTAGAAAGAAAATTCCAACCCAAGGAGCCAAACTACACCCAAGAAAACACAGGAAATAAATAACCCCATATCAACAAAACCAAAAGAAGGGAAGCCCACACATACACACCATACATATGTACTCTACCACCACCAACATTAAAATAACAGGAATTAATAGTCATTGTTCATTAATATCCTCAACATCAATGGATTCAATTCCCCAATAAAAAGACTCAGGCTAACAGAATAGATGCAAAAGCATGATCCATCAATCTGCTGCATAGAAGAAACACACCTCAGCAATAAAGATAGACATTGTCTCAGAGTAATGGGCTCATAAGACCCCTATCTACTTTATAGTTTTCTTTGGCTTCCACAGCTGGACTCAAAGAGTAATGGAACCACAATTTGCTTTCAGGTACCTTGAGACTTGCTGGAGTTGCTGGAAATACAGAGTGAGGTTCCTTCTAGGTGAGTTCAAGAGAGAGAGAGAGAGGTTATATTCATAACCACAATTTGATTTTTATTGTGAAACTATAGAGGGCCTACTTCTCTCAACTTAAGGTATTGTAGCACTGAATTGAGTCAAAGTCATATCTTATATTTGGACAGCATTTTCCTTATCAAGAAAGTTATTAGTGAGAGATAGTTATCTAAATAGCATCTCTTATAGATTTAAGTTTAACTTCTGGTGTTTAATCTCTTAAACTGTTAAAAATACCAATTATTTTAGTCTTTGGTTATACTTTCCTGTTGGGCATTCAACTAGAACTGTCCATTTAATTTTTTACTGTCAAGGTCAGTGGAGGATCTTATCCTTATGTCACTTGGCTTGGAGGGAACTCTAGACTTTCTTTTATCAGTCATTCTGTCTTTTGGGAATAAGACAAAATCTTTGCTTGATTGGGGCTTTGCTTGGAAGCATTGAGGAAAATTTTCTCTGTCTTGAGCCTCTTCTTTGTAGCCTGGACAATGGTTAGAGCCCACCTAGTAGTGTCCATGATTTCCCTGAACAAGAATCATCAAGAATAGAGGACATTTTAAGAAATACTTCTATAGTCCCTGGGGACCTAGTTGATTTTAGATGGCAAGGGGCAAAAATACTGACATTTTCAATTCTCTTTCACACTGTATAGGCAGGCCTTTAAGTATGGTATTGACTACCCAGGTCAGGTATAGCAGCTTGACACTTTTACTAGTGTACAATATTTAGATAAACTCGAGCAAAAACCAGACACTTTAAAATAAATCCTTATTAGGCAAACATTTTTGTTCTTTTAGGCTAATACTTGTAACTATTACCAAGAAGTAGTCAATAACCTAAGAGAACTCCATTGACCTAAGTAGAGGTTTGAATACTCTTAAGGCTTGGCTTCATGCCCGGTGGTAGATGGCTAACAGAAAATGAACTCAACAGCATCTTTGGAGAGTCCTTGTCTCATACTATCATTTCAGGGCTCTTTTTTTTTTTTAAATACAATTTATGACTTGTATTTTATTATATATTTTTCTTCTTTCATTTTTTTCATTCTGTAGGTCCCTGTGTATATATTTATGACAGTTTAATATTTTTATGGGATTCCTGAGTGTGTGAATGAGTTTATGTTTATTGCCCCTTCTCCTAGGTAATTTTCTTCTGTGTGTTTGTTTTGTCCAATTCTGAAGTGCTAGTTTTTGTTTTATCTTATTATGTTATATTTTACTATTTTCCTGTAGAATCCTGTTTGTTTCCATACCGAGAAACAGAAAGGGAGTTGATCTGGATGGAAGGGGAGATGTAAGGAATTGGGAGGAGTAGAGAGAGGAGAAACTATAATCAGAATATATTATGTGAAAAATATCTGTTTTCAATAAGAGGAAAAAAAAGTAGAGATTTGACAGCAATATATGCAATGCTGACCTTAGAAATTTTAGGATCATATACGTAGTATCTAAGTCTCATCTTTTGCAAACTTTCTATAGCTCGTTCAGACCTTCATCACTTGCTAAGGCCTTCTCCTTCTTTACATCCCTCTTACTCTTCACATAGAAACCATTCTTTACTAAAAAGGTTTCTGTTCTCACATCTCTTTAACATTTTTCCACATTCTTTTTCTCTTATTTTCTCTCCCTTCTTAATATCATAAGATATAGAACATAACAAATAAAACACTATCTTATTAAAATATTTAAGTTGAAACTATATACACAGGGTAATAGAATAAATAAAGGCTATCCATATACGTCTTGTTAAATTATGAGGCATTTTGAGCACCCAGGAAAACCCCATGGAGAACACAAGGAAGTTAAACATTTTTTTTTTGTGCCATGTATAGTCTATGGAACGATACGGCAGCTGTGTGTTTGTGTTTGAATGATTATAAGTAGCAGACACCTATGAGCAGCAGGTACATAGCAAAAACACCATCAAATGGATGTTTACAACATCCCGGAGAAATTAACTGAAACATCCCTGTTGAAACTATTACACTGGTGTTACAGATTGAGAGTTGTTATTGTTCTTGTTTTTTCAGTCAAGAGAGTCTTCTCTGCCTACTCCATGGCTGAGTAATCCATTAACTGTTTCCACTACAGGTATCTTCATGTCACAAGTTAAACAATAGCTTACCCGTTAGTTGTTTTCAAGCTGTTCACTCAGGATATTCTCATTTTTCCTTGTCACAAAGTCAGGGGGCTAGCTGAGCCCAGGACAGGGGCTTTGGAGGCTACTTTGAGACATGTTTGGATCTACAGTTGGGGAGAGGCCGAATCCCACCTGCAGAGGCAGTTTCCCAGTGACTTTGAACAGTACATTATATTTTATGAATATAATATACACAAAGGGCATTTGCTCCGCTGTAGAACTGAAGAATATAGCAAATGACTAGTCCTTATAAAGAATCAGAGAAGAGAGAAGGAATCCAGTTATATTTGCTGGAAAGGAGACTTGATGCTGAGGTCAGTGATATTAGGCTGAATCCAAAGTGTTGTCTACCTTATAACCTACATAGATTTGCCCAGATGAGTCAGATCATCTTTGGATTGTGTATAGAGAATGGAGATTGACAGGGAGCATAAAGCATGTTTTCCCCCCTTTAGAGTGCTATCAGAGACAGAATATTTGATTTTCAAAGGTCACCCTCTGAAATCTTTGAATTTTATAAGCTGAGTGTCATCTAGCACCAACGGCCAAAGATGATCGGGCTGACAGAAGTACCTGCCTTTACCAGTGTCTAATCTGACAATTTTCTGGCTGGCCTTTGGGTTACCCAATGTTTGAAAACCCATGCCCATGGGTGTGTCTCAAAATGGAGACAAAGCTGGGTGTGGTGGCACATCCCTTTAATCCCAGCACTCGGGAGGCATCTGAGTTTGAGGCCAGCTTGCTCTACACAGTGAGTTCAGGAAGCCAGAGCTAATATATAGAGAAACCCTACCTTACAAAAAAACAAAACAAAACAAAACAAAATGAAGACAAAAAACCCAGAGAAACTTATTAAGCACTCTCCCTCCTATGAAGAGATCAAACTGTAGAATAATATTATACTGATTAATATTCCCATTATACGTTACTTTTAAAGAATCATCCAGTTTAACCTAGGCCAGGCTGGAGTATGGAAAAGCATCAGACATTTCCTTTTCTAAGCTCTTTATCAAACTGACATAGACTAGAGATGTCTTGTTGCCCCTCTTTAAGATAGTAGGAACATATATTAGACTGTCTTCCATGGTCTCTTTGTAATCTTTCCCTAGAATGTCCTTTGGAGCTTCCCATTATCTTCATGGTGACCATGAGGAAAGGGGCTGTCTGTCAGACTAGTCACCCTTACTTCTGAAGACCTGAGTTTCCTGTGTCTTGTCTTCCCATATTAGTGACGGTGAAGAAGGAGAATTCACTCTTACCTATACTATTCTACATGGTTCTGATTCCTTGTGACCTTGAAGATGTACTTTTGCACATTTTTTAGTTTTCTTAGCATACCTGTGTTCGCCCTACCTCCGAAAGGAAACTTTGGAGTAAATATTGGTCCTTATGTATGATGGAAATCAGTCAAATTCTAGGGATTTTTTTTTTATATCAAGGAAGGTTGCCTTGTGGGTTGAAACTCCAATATTCTTATAAAACATTGTTTCTGACTTGTTTTTTTTTTTTTCAAATTGATAATCAGTCCATATTACATTACTCAGTCTAGATAGGAGGCAAGTTCAATAGCACTCAGGATAAGTTTTCTAATTAAAGAAGGCTATTAGTCAGCAGCCTGGATTAGGACAGTCATATTGTAATTTATCACATGTAACTGGATGTAGATCCCTATAATCTAGGGAATACTCATCACAGAAAACAAACAGCAGAGGTGACAAAAAGAAAATCTAAAAGAACTTGGAAAGAGACGATGCCAGGAGGCTTCTTTCCCTTAGCTTCTCCGTGTCACTGTAACTAGAGAGTGAAAACAAATGCAGTGCTGTCCAGGGTGTGATGGAGGCAGAAACAAAAGCAGACAATAAACGTGGAACAAAGGAGTCTTGGGGAAGGAAAGAATTCTGTGTCTCAGTTGGAGAAAAACAAGCCTAGATGCTGGAGGGGGTGAGCAGGCATCACTAAGACCCACCAGAAGACACGTCTCCAGTGTCTTACCCAAGCAGGCTGATGGTGCCTCAGCTAGAGCAGCTGGCCAGGAGCTTTCCAGGTTAAGCCCCCAGTTCCCTTCGTTAGCTGGCCAGTGTTGGTGGAGGGGAGACATGGCTGAGGAAACTCCAAGCTCCCCACCCATAACTGAACAAGTATATCATATAAAAGAGTGAATAAAAAAATACACCATGAAGGCCTGGTATTACTTCATTAGTCTTACATAGGAAATGTATTGACCTTATCACATGGCAGTAAAGCCCATCTGGGTCTTCTGTTTCCATGATCCTACTAGGCTTCTAGGAAGGTAAAAAGCAAAAAGAGAAAAACTGGGGGAAGAGAGTTAGGATGCTTGATTGCAAGACTGTGGCACTGGAAATTTCAGGGTATGGTGATCCCCTTGAGGCTCGGTGGTATCAAGAAGATTATTGGTGCTGCCATTTTGGTTTATGCCACGTGTTTACATTAACTAACATGTTGACAAACTCACATAATTGCTGCCATCTCAATGCTGTCTAACCAAGATGGTGGCCAAATCACATGACTGCTGACATATTTTTTACAATTTATTCACTTTATATCTAATTGTAGCCCCCTTCCTCATCTCCTCCTGGTCTCACCCTCTATCCCTCTTTCCCCACTACCTCCATCCCCTAGTTTACTGAAAGGGGGAATCATTTTCCCCTACAGTCTGACCCTAGCCTATCAAGTCTCATCAGAACTGCCTTGATCCTCTTCCTCTGTGGCCTAGCAAGATCACCCCGCCAGGGTAAAGTGATCAAAGAGCAGGTAACAGAGTTCATGTCAGAGACAGCCCATGCTCCCCTTATTAGGGAATCCACATGGAGACTGAACTTCCTATGGGCTATATCTGAGTAGGGGGACTAGGTCCTCTCTGTGCATGGTCCTTGGCTGATACATCAGTCTCTGCAGCCCCCCTGGCTTTGTTGGTCTCCTTGTGGAGCTCCTGTCCCCTCCATGTCCTTCTGTTGCCCTTTTCTTCTATAAGATTCCTTGTGCTCTGCCCAAAGTTTGGCTCTGAGACTCAGCATCTGCTTTGATCCCCTGCTGGTGGAATCTTTCAGAGGACAGCTATGGTAGGCTCACATCCTATTCCCTTTCTTCTGCCACTTCAGTGTCTATCCTGTTTGCCTTCTGAGTGAGAATTCAGCATCTTCCCCAGGGTCCTCCTTGTTTGACTGTTGACATATTCATGATATCATTAGCCAAGATGGTAACAGAGACCCATGGTTACTTTCTGACTGTGTTGAGCTCAGATCCATGAGAAAATGAGTCCTGACTCTCCCAACCCACCCCAAAATCAGAGCGTGAATCCTTCCTGCACCTTACTGATTAAAGGTGGACATTTATCTCCTTTAATTTACAAAAAGCAACGAAGTTATGTTAACATGGTGATGGCAGGAGATAATAGTGTGGGGTATCCATCAGTGAAGGGCTATTTGAATATAGGTTTAAGCAAACAAAGTCTTTACTAGTCAGCACGTGTTCAGGATCGTTATTAGTCACTGGGTGTTCAGGATACTAGTGTAGCCCTGAGCCTTTTTTTTTTTTTTTTTTTTTTTTGAGACAGGGTTTCTCTGCATAGCCCTGGATGTCCAGAACTTGCTCTGTAGATAAGACTGGCCTCAAATTCAGAGAGCCACCTGCTTCTGCCTCCTGAGTGCTAAGAGTAAAGACATGCAGCACCAGTACTCATCCTGAGCCTTTCTCAGGGTAAGCTTCCCCTCTTTCTTTCTTTCTTTCTTTCTTTCTTTCTTTCTTTCTTTCTTTCTTTCTTTCTTTCTTCCTTCCTTCCTTCCTTCCTTCCTTCCTTCCTTCCTTCCTTCCTTTCTTTCTTTCTTTCTTTTTTTTTTTCAATGCAGTTTATTCAGGAACATTGAACAATCCTCGGACCCCGGGGAAAGCCAGCCCACAGCTTAAATAGCCTCTGGGTAGCCAACCCAGGCGTGCCACGGGGGCAATGCAGATAGGTCCACATACATGGAAGCAAGCCAGATCCTCGGCCTTAGCCAAATGTGGAGTTGTTCGTGACAGAGAGCACTCACCATCGGGAAGGTGGAAGGCGGAAACCAGCTCCAGCTTTAAGGCATAGCATTCCGCAGCTCTCTACAGTTCCCCCTTTTTGTTTTAGGCACATCAGGCAAGAGTAGAGGTCTGATCTCTGATATTAGAAATAAATTGGGACTTTGTACAGATGTTCATTTAGGTGTCATCCACCCAAAGAGCATCAGACCCGTCAGATACCTTTTTCTCAGAGGCAGGACCTGGGGCATCAACCCGCATGCAATCAGACATGCTCTTCTCTGGGTCCAAAGCGGCTGACCCTGAGTGCAGTGCTTAGCCTCGCATCCTGAGCATAACATTTTAGCTTTTTATGGTATCCAACCATGCTTGGGGAGAATGTCCTGCTTCAATGGCTGTAAAGGCCTGAATGATCATGGCTGCATCACACTGTTGTGAGACTCTAATTTTGCATATATACCACAGGCAAACCAAGGAGACCAACACCAGAAGGCCTGCTAACACTCCCATGCCCGCCCATTCCTTCAGATGATTCATGGCTGCAGCAATCCATGTTGATAATCCTGTGGCTAGTCCTGCGTCCACTCTGGTAGAATTTACTGTGACAATGGCCACTCTCAGCTGCTCCATCGTAGTATCGAATTCTTCAGTCCAATTACCTAAAATATAGCTCGACAATTGTTTAGACAGATTTGCAGCACAGGAAAAATTCTCATGTTGTATGCTAGTGACACAAAGTCCAGCATACTTTCATTGACAGCCAGGTTGAGCGATTTGCCATAGGGTATCAATTTGCTCCTGCAAGAGGTCAATCCTCTGATTGAACACCATCAAGCTTCCTTTTAGTTGAGCATTAATTCCTTTATGTACAACTAAGGCATGAGCTACATTGGCTAAATGATTATTCAGGGTCTGAGCAGTCTGCCCAGTATGACTCATGGCTAATGCCCTGGTGGTAGCTCCAATAGCCGTCAATGAGATGGTAGTAACAATGGTGGCTGTAGTTCCAAGATCCCTTTTCTGTCTGAAGAGAGTCATAGCGTGAGGGGCATCAATGGGCACAGGCACCCAGTGAGGCATGCGAGTAACCAGGGCATACTTAAATTTACTAGCATTCCAGCATTGGGCAAAAAAGCAAGTATCATTACCACAATTACTTGGCTCTATCTGGCTAATAATGAATAAAAATGGGGGATATAGACAAACAGGTGTGGGCTTATAGGAAATATTATGAGAAGCCTTAACCCCTCGTTGGAACATCCTGCGTCAGTTCTAGAACTAGCAGTGGTGGTGTCCGAGGTCTGAGTAGGTTCAGGAGACCATTGCCCCCAGGTGCTCCATGCCAATTGACTAACTCCATGTTTTCCTCCAATTTTGAAAGTCATTTAAGGTTCTTAAATTATTTTTTTTCCTTTTTTCTTAAATTTTTCATCAATTACACTTTATTCATTCTGCATCCCCCCATAAGCCCCTCCCTCCTCTCCTCCCAATCCCACCCTCCCTCCTCCCTCTCCTTGCATGCCACTCCCCAAGTCCACTAATAGGGGAGGTTCTCCTCTCCTTTCTGATCTTAGTCTGTCAGTTCACATCAAAAGTGGCTGTATTGTCCTCTACTGTGGCCTGGTAAGGCTGCTCCCCCCTCCCCCAGAGGGAGGTGATCAAAGAGCAGGCCAATCAGATTATGTCAGAGGCAGTCCCTCTTTACATTACTATGTAACCCAATTGGACTCTGAACTGCCCTGGGCTACATCTGTGCAGGGGTTCTAGGTTATCTCCATGAATAGTCCTTGGTTGGAGTATGAGTCTCTGGGAAGTTCCCTGTGTTCAAATTTTCTTGTTCTGTTGCTCTCCTTTTGGAGACCCTGTCCTCTCCAGCTCTTAATATTTCCCAGTTCTTACCTAAAATTCCGTTCTCCTGCCCAACAGTTGCC
The DNA here is from genome assembly GCF_030254825.1 of Meriones unguiculatus. Classification (NCBI taxonomy): domain Eukaryota; kingdom Metazoa; phylum Chordata; class Mammalia; order Rodentia; family Muridae; genus Meriones; species Meriones unguiculatus. Next base: position 78,883,135 of record NC_083359.1, read on the forward strand.
CATCCGGCTCAGCATCTGCTTTGATAGTCTGAAGGGCAGAGGCTTTCAGAGGCCCTCTGTGGTAGGTTCCTAGGTTGTTTCCTGTTTTCTTCTTCTTCTGATGTCCATCCTCTTTGACTTTCTGGATGGGGATTGGACGTTTTAGTTAGGGTCCTCTCTCTTGCTTAGTTTCTTTAGATGCACAGGTTTTAGTGGGTTTGTCCTATGTTGTATGTCTATATGAGTGAGTATATACTATGTGTGTCTTTTTGCTTCTGGGACAACTCACTCAGGATGATCCTTTCCAGATCCCACCATTTACCTGCAAATTTCATGATTTCCTTATTTTTCATTGCTGAGTAATATTCCATTGTGTAGATGTACCACAATTTCTGCATCCATTCTTCAGTTGAGGGGCATCTGGGTTGTTTCCAGCTTCTGGCTATTACAAATAAAGCTGCTACAAACATGGTTGAGCAAATGTCCTTTTTGTGTACTTGAGCCTCTTTTGGATATATGCCCAGTAGTGGTATGGCTGGATCTTGAGGAAGCGCTATTCCTAGTTGTCTGAGAAAGCGCCAGATTGATTTCCAGAGTGGTTGTACAAGTTTACATTCCCACCAGCAGTGGAGAAGGGTTCCCCTTTCTCCACAATCTCTCCAGCATGTGTTGTCACTTGAGTTTTTGATCTTGGCCATTCTGATGTGTGTAAGGTGAAATCTCAGGGTTGTTTTGATTTGCATTTCCCTAATGGCTAGTGAGGTTGAGCATTTCTTTAAGTGCTTCTCTGCCATTCGGTATTCCTCTACAGAGAATTCTCTGTTTAGCTCTGTTCCCCATTTTTTAAGTGGATTACTTGGTTTGCTGCTTTTCAGCTTCTTTAGTTCTTTATATATACTGGATATGAGTCCTCTGTCAGATAAAGGGTTGGTGAAGATTCTTTCCCAATCTGTAGGTGGTCGCTTTGTTTTGATGATGGTGTCCTTTGCTTTACAGAAGCTTTTCAGTTTCATGAGGTCCCATTTATTGGTTGTTGCTCTTAGAGCCTGTGCTGTTGGTATTCTGTTCAGGAAGTTTCCCCCTGTACCAATGAGTTCTAGGGTATTTCCCACTTTTTTTTCAAGCCGATTTAATGTGTCTGGTTTTATGTTGAGGTCTTTGATCCACTTGGACTTCAGTTTTGTGCAGGGTGACAAGTATGGATCTATTTTCATTTTTCTACATGTAGACATCCAGTTAGACCAGCACCATTTGTTGAAGATGCTATCTTTTTTCCATTGTATGGTTTTGGCATCTTTGTCAAAGATCAGGTGTCCATAAGTGTGTGGGTTTATTTCTGGGTCCTCTGTTCGGTTCCATTGATCCACCATTCTGTTTCTATGCCAGTACCATGCAGTTTTTAAAACTGTTGCTCTATAGTACAACTTAAGATCAGGGATGGAGATACCTCCAGAAGATCTTTTATTGTAGAGGATTGTTTTAGCAATTCTGGGTTTCTTGTTATTCCATATGAAGTTGAGAATTTTCCTTTCCAGGTCTGTAAAGAATTGTGTTGGTAATTTGATGGGCATTGCATTGAATCTGTAGATTGCTTTTGGTAAGATGGCCATTTTTACTATGTTAATCCTACCAAGCCATGAGCATGGGAGATCTTTCCATCTTCTCATATCTTCTTCTAATTCTTTCTTCAGAGATTTGAAATTTTTTCCATACAAGTCTTTGACTTCCTTGGTTAGGGTTACTCCGAGGTACCTTATGTCATTTGTGGCTATTGTGAAGGGTGTTGTTTCCTTAATTTCTTTCTCAGCCCTTTTGTCTTTTGTATACAGGAGGGCTACTGATTTTTTGAGTTAATTTTGTATCCTGCCACTTTGCTGAAGGTGTTTATCAGCTGTAGGAGTTCCCTGGTAGAGTTTTTGGGGTCACTCACGTATACTATCATATCATCTGCAAATAGTGATAATTTGACTTCTTCCTTTCCAATTTGTATCCCCTTGATCTCCTTCAACTGTCTTATTGCTCTAGCAAGGACTTCCAACACTATGTTGAAGAGATATGGAGAGAGTGGGCAGCCTTGTCTTGTCCCTGATTTCAGTGGGATTGCTTTAAGTTTCTCTCCATTCAGTTTGATGTTGGCTATAGGCTTGCTGTATATCGCCTTTACTATGTTTAGATATGTGCCTTGTATCCCTGATCTCTCCAATACTTTGAACATGAATGGATGTTGGATTTTGTCAAAGGCTTTTTCAGCATCTAGGGAGATTATCATGTGGTTTTTTTCTTTCAGTTTGTTAATATGGTGGATCACATTGATGGATTTCCGTATATTGAACCACCCCTGCATACCTGGGATGAAGCCTACTTGGTCATAGTGGATAATATCTTTGATGTGTTCTTGGATTCGGTTTGCAAGTATTTTATTAAGTATTTTTGCATCAATGTTCATAAGGGAGATTGGCCGGAAATTCTCTTTCTTTGTTGAGTCTTTGTGAGGTTTAGGTACCAAGGTGACTGTGGCTTCATAGAATGAATTTGGTAATATTCCTCCTGTTTCTATTTTGTGGAATAGTTTGAAGAGAATTGGTGTTAGCTCTTCTTTGAAGGTCTGGTAGAATTCTGCGCTGAAGCCATCTGGTCCTGGGCTTTTTTTGGATGGGAGACTTTTGATGACTGCTTCTATTTCTTTGGGGGATATAGGTTTATTTAGTTGATTTACCTGGTCCTGGTTCAGTTTTGGTAAGTCAAATCGATCAAGAAAATTGTCCATTTCATTTAGATTTTCAAATTTTGTGGTATATACACTTTTGAAGTAAGTCCTAATGATTGTTTGGATTTCCTCAGTGTCTGTAGTTATATCCCCCTTTTCATTTCTGATTTTGTTGATTTGGGTGGTGTCTCTCTGCCTTTTAGTTAGCCTGGCTAAGGGTTTGTCTATCTTGTTGATTTTCTCAAAGAACCAGCTCTTGGTTTCATTGATTCTTTGAATTGTTTTATTTGTTTCCAATTGATTGATTTCAGCCCTGAGTTTGATTATTTCCAGCCGTCTACTCCTTCTTGGTGTGTCTGCTTCTTCTTTTTCTAGGGTTTTTAAGTGATCCATTAGGGTGCTTGAATGGGCTATCTCGAATTTCTTCTTGAAGGCACTTAGTGCTATGAACTTTCCTCTTAGCACTGCTTTCATTGTGTCCCACAAGTTCGGGTATGTTGTGTCTTCATTTTCATTGATTTCTAGAAAGACTTTAATTTCTTTCTTTATTTCTTCCCTGACCCAGCTGTCATTTAGTAACAAGTTGTTCAGTTTCCATGTGTGTGTAGGCTTTTTGTTATTTCTGTTATTGTTGAGGTCCAGCTTTATTCCATGGTGATCAGACAAGATACATGGGATTATTTCAATCTTCTTGTATCTGTTGAGGCTCGCTTTGTGACCCACTATGTGGTCTATTTTGGAGAAGGTTCCATGAGGTGCTGAGAAGAAGGTAAATTCTTTTGTGTTTGGGTGTAAAGTTCTGTAAATGTCTGTTAGGTCCATTTGATTCATGACCTCTGACAGAGACATTGTTTCTTTGTTTAATTTCTGTTTGGTTGACCTGTCCTTTGTTGAGAGTGGGGTGTTGAAGTCTCCCACTATTAATGTGTGTGGATCTATATGTGCTTTAAATTTTATCAATGTTTCTTTCACAAATGTGGGTGCCCTTGTATTTGGGGCATAGATGTTCAGGATTGTGATGTCTTCCTGGTGGAATTTTCCCTTGATGAGTATGAAGTGTCCTTCCCCATCTCTTTTGATTAATTTTGGTTGAAAGTCTATTTTATCAGATATTAGAATGGCTACTCCTGCTTGCTTCTTGGGTCCGTTTGCTTGGAAAGTCGTCTTCCAACCCTTTACCCTCAGGTAATGTCTATCTTTGTGACTTAGGTGTGTTTCTTGTATGCAACAGATTGCTGGGTTTTGTTTACGTATCCATTCTGTTAATCTGTGTCTTTTTATTGGAGAGTTGAGTCCATTGATGTTGAGAGAGATTAATGACCAGTGGCTGTTAGATCTCTTGATTTTGATGTTGGCTGTGGTCATCAGGTTGTGTGCTTGGTTGCTTTTTGTTTTACTGAAGTGAGGTTATTTATTTCCTGTGTTTTCTTGAATGTAGCTAGCTTTCTTGGGTTGTATTTTCCCTTCCAGTGTCTTCTGTAATGCTGGATTTGTTTGTAGGTATTGTTGAAATTTGTTTTTGTCATTGAATATCTTGTTTTCTCCATCTATGAGGACTGAGAGTTTTGCTGGGTATAGTAGCCTAGGCTGACATCTGTGTTCTCTTAGGGTCTGCATGATATCCGTCCAGGCCCTTCTGGCTTTCATAGTCTCTGTTGAAAAGTCAGGTGTGATTCTAATGGGTTTGCCATTATATGTTACTTGGCCTTTTTCCCTTGCAGCTTTTAGTATTTTTTCTTTGTTCTGTATACTTACTGTTTTGATTATTATGTGGCGGGAGGATTTTCTTTTCTGGTCAAATTTGTTGGGTGTTCTGTAGGCCTCATGTATTCTAATTGGCCTCTCCTTTAGCTTGGGGAAATTTTCTTCAATGATTTTGTTGAAAATATTTTCTGGGCCTTGGAGAAGGGAGTCTTCTTTTTCCTCTATACCTATTATTCTTAGGTTTTGTCTTTTCATATTGTCTTGCATTTCTTGGACGGTCTGTGTCAGGAATTTTTCGGATTTAACATTTTCTTTGACAGATACATTGATTTCTTCCGTTGTATATTCTACACCTGAGATTCTTTCTTCCATCTCTTTTAGTCTGTTGGTTATGCTTACCTCTGTAGTTCCTGTTTTCTTCCCTAGATTCTTCCTTTCCATTATTTCTTCCATTTGTGTTTTCTTTAATTTTTCCAATTCTATCTTCAGGTCTTGAGTTGTTTTGTTTACTTCCTTCACCTGTCTGATTGTACTTTCCTGTTTTTCTTTTAGTTCCTTCAACTCTGTTTCTATCATTTCATTCAGTGTTTTAAGCATTTCCTTTCTAAAGGCCATAAACTGTTTGGCTGCAGCTTCCTCTATTTCTTTATGGATGGCAATATTCTGTTTGAGTTTATCTTCCTCTATGTCTTTACGAATCTTATTTGTTTCCTCTGTTATCATCTTCATGAGCATACTTGTTAGGTCATCTTCTTGGATTTCAGTTATGGTGGGGTGTCCAGGGCTACTTGCCCCTGGGTAACTGGGTTCTGGAGATGCCATATTGCTCTGTCTTTTGTTGCTTGAGCTTTTACGCTGGCCTCTACCCATCGTGTTATCTTAGGAGCTTAGGGTTATTTTCTGGTGGTTCCTGGGGATCCTGTGGTGGAGAGAATCCCCTTTGCAGAAAGCTGGTTTTTCCTGAAGGATGTCTTCTCAGCTTTTTGAGTATAGTCCCTGGATGGCTGGTGTTTTTTCAGGAGTTGCTCACCTCAGGGATATAGACCTGAGTGGTAACTGTGGTCTTTGTTAGTCGAGAGGGTTCTCCTCTCACCCAGGGAAGTCCTGAGGGCAGCTGCCCTGTTTCTGGGTTTCTTGTTGCAAATTTAATGATCAGCTGCTGTGACCCAGTTGGACATCAGGCGCGCCTCAACTGTTTGTGCTTGTGTCTGGAGCACAGCTGAGTGCTGGCGCCTCAGCCCCACTAGACTGCTAGACTTTTTCTAGGGAAGGATTGGGTGATTTAGATCAGTACAGTTTCCTTCCTTCCCAGTGGATTCTCTGGAGCCACGGACTCCTAGTGTCTTTTTTTTGCCCTGGTGCACACTGCTCAGTGTCTGCCAGCTGGCTGGCCACAGAAATTTGCCTGTGCCTGGAGCATAGCTGTGTGATGGCGGCTCAGTCTCTGCCAGCTGTCTGGTGCGCAGAAACTGCCTGTGTCTGCCTTTGCGGCTTTTGGGAGCCCGAGTGGCTCCCTAAGCTGGGTAATTTTCCGGGGACCTTTTCAGGTTGGGGGTGAGCTGAGTGCTCTGAGATCAGACCCGCCGTTTCTATCTCCGGCGGCGAATCAGGTGCGCAGGCAGGCAGGGCTCTGTGCTGGAACCTGGGTCCCCGGCTCTGGCTCCGGGCTGGCTCCTGGGGTGCCCGTGGAACCCACCCGAGTCTTTTCCAGGGGATGTCTGGGTGACCTAAGGCCGGTCCCAATCGTTTCCTGTACCCTGGGGTTATCTCTCGACTGAAAATTCCAGTCTCTGATAGTGTGGTGCCCAAGGTTCAGTCTGGGACTGTGACCAGAGACACTGGCTTGTGGCTCTGGGCTGGGGCTGGGGCTGGCGGCCGGCAGCCAAGCGTCTGGCGGAACCGGGATCTCTTCAGTGGTTTAGCCGGGTGAGTTAAAAGTTGATTGAATCCCCCACCGTGGGGTATCCTCTCACCTGGGAAACACAATGACTGTGTTTTATGGCCGAGAGTTCTGATTGCTGGTCACTGTGCTGATCCTGCTGTGCTGCTGCTCAGAATGAGAGTCCTCCCGGCGCCGCCATCTTGCCCCTCTCCCATCTTTTTCTTTCTTTCTTTCTTTCTTTCTTTCTTTCTTTCTTTCTTTCTTTCTTTCTTTCTTTCTTTCTTTCTTCACTTTATGTCATGATCAAAGCCTCTTTCCCTATTCTCCCAGTCCCACCTTCCCACCCCCTTCCCCTTCCCCGAGGAGAGGGGAGGTACTTCTCTGGGTACCAACCCACCCTAGCACATCAAATTGCAGCAGGACTAAGTGCATCCTCTCCCACTGAAGACAGACAAGGCAGCCCAGATAGGAGAAAGAGATCCAAAGGCAGACAACAGATTCAGAGACAGCCCCTGCTCTAACTGTTAATGAAACCACATAAAGACCAATTTGCACATCTGCTACATGTGTGCAGAAGACCTAGATCCAGGTCATGCATGCTCTTTGATTGGTGGTTCAGTCTCTGTGAGTCTCCATGGGCCCAGGTTAGTTTACTCTATAGGTCTTCTTGTGGTGTCCTTGACACCTCCAGCTCCCTCAGTCCTTCTTCTCACTCTTCCACAAGACTCCCCAAGCTTGGCCTATTGTTTGGCTGTGGGTCTCTGCTTCTGTAGAGAAGAAGCTTCTGTAACATCCCTATTTGGGATGCCAAATATGTTTCCAGAAATTTTAGGGATTCCCTCTGGAGTTGCCTGATGGTACTATGTTTCTTCTTCAAGGTTTTTATTTTATTAATAAAAGACAGTAATAAAAACTGTATGGTACTGGCACAGAAACAGACTAGTGGATCAATGGAATCAAATAGAAGACCCAGAAATAAACCCACACACTTATGGACACCTGATTTTTGACAAAGATGCCAAAACAATACAATGGAAAAAAGATATCACCTTCAACAAATGGTGCTTGTCTAACTGGATGTCTACATGTAGAAAAATGCAAATAGATCCATATTTATCACCCTGCACAAAACTAAAGTCCAAGTGGATCAAAGACCTCAACATAAAACCAGACACACTAAACTCATTAGAAGAAAAAGTGGGGAAGAGCCTTGAACTCATTGGCACAGGAGACAACTTCCTGAACAAAACACCAACAGCACAGGCTCTAAAATCAACAATCAATAAATGAGACCTCATAAAACTGAAAAGCTGCTGTAAAGCAAAGGACACTGTCATCAGAACAAAACGACAGCCTACAGACTGGGAAAGGATCTTCAACCCTCTATCTGACAGAGGGCTAATATCTAGAATATGTAAAGAAGTCAAGAAGTTAAACAGCAATAAATCAAGTAATCCAATTAAAAAATGGGTACAGAGCTAAACAAAGAATTCTCTGTAGAGGAATACAGAATGACAGAGAAACACTTAAAGAAATGCTCAATGTCCTTAGCCATCAGGGAGATACAAATCAAAATGACTCCGAGATTTCACCTTATACCCATCAGAATGGCTAAGATAAAAACTCAAGTGACAACACATGCTGGAGAGGATGTGGAGAAAGAGGAACCCTACTCCATTGCTGGTGGGAATGTAAACTTGTACAACCACTTTGGAAATCAATCTGGTGCTTTCTCAGACAATTAATTAGGAATAGTGAGTGCTACCTCAAGATCCAGCTATACCACTCCTAGGCATATGTCCAAAATATGCTCAAGTATACAACAAGGACATTTGTTCAGTCATGTTCACAGCAGCTTTATTCATACTAGCCAGAACCTGGAAACAACCCAGATGCCCCTCCATGGAGGCATGGACACAGAATTTGTGGAACATTTACTCAATGGAATACTACTCAGCAATTAAAAACAAGGAAATTGGGAAATTTGCAGGCAAATGGTGGGAACTAGAAAAAATCATCTTGAGTGAGGTATCCCAGAAGCAGAAAGACACACATGGTAATACTTATAAGTGGATATTAGACTTATAATATAGGATAATCATACTAAAATCAGTACACCTAAAGAAGCTAAGCAAGGAGGAGGACCCTGGGTAAGATGCTCAATTCTCATTCAGAAAGGCAAATGGGATAGACATTGGAAGAGGTAGAAAACAGGGAACAGGACAGGAGGCTACCACAAAGGGCTTCTGAAAGATTCTACCCAGCAGGGTATTAAAGCAGATGCTGAGACCCATAGCCAAACTTTGGGCAGAGTGCAGGGAATCTTATGAAAGAAGGGGGAGATAGAAAGATCTGGAGGGTACAGGAGCTTGACAAGGAGAGCAACAGAACCAAAAATATCTGAGCCTAGGGGTCTTTTCTGAGACTGATATGCCAACCAAGGACCATTCATGGAGATAACCTAGAAACCCTGCTCAGATATAGCCCATGGCAGCTCAGTATCCAAGTGGGTTCCCTGGTGAGGGGAACAGGGACTCTCTGACATGAACTCAGTGGCTGGCTCTTTGATCACCTCCCCCCGCCACCCAAGGAGGGGGTGCAGCCTTGCCAGGCCACAGAGGAAGATAATGCAGTCAGTCCTGATGAGACCTGAAAGGTGAGGGTCAGATGGAAGGGGAGGAGGACCTCCCCTATCAGTGGACTTGGGGAGGGGCATGGGAGGAGAAGAAGGATGAAGTGTGGGATTGGGAGGGGGTGGAGGAGGGGGCTACAGCTGGAATACAAAGTGAATAAATTGTAATAAATAAAAAATAAATTAAAAAATAAAAAAGAAAGCATGGATTCAAATAGAAAAGGACAATTTTATTAGAGTTTGAAAGAAAAACCCCAGGACTGACAAGCTGTAAATCTCAGAAGCTGCCCAGAGGAGGAAAATGTAGAAAAGAAGGGGAAAAAAAAGCCATGCCTTTGGAGGTAAGCGGGCTAAGAAGTCACTTAGCCACAGGGCAACAGGCAACTCCAAGGCAGGGAGGGGCACTTTAGAGAAAGATTTAGGAAGCCCAAAGTACCAGAGAAATCACACCTAGAATAGAGCTGTGGGGAAGAAAAGGAAAGAGTACACCTTTCTGAGTGACTCAGAAAAGAGGAAGACTTATAACATATGTGGCCACATGGCTGAATATATGTATTTATGTTTCATTTACATAGTAGTGTTAGTTATAAAATTTGAGGTTTGAATTTGTTTTTCCACAATATAAGACATCATTATTTATTATTTATTGAACGCTTGTATCCAGAATTACTTAAAAAAAAAAACACAAATGTTTTATTGATTCTTTGTGAGTTTTACATCACGCACCCCAGTACCCTCATCTCTCCATCTCCTCATATCTGCCCTTTGCCCTTGTAGCCTCCCTTCCAAAATAAAACACACTCACATGCGCACACACACACAAACAATAACAACAACAGCAATAGCAAAACACCAAAGCATAGAAAACATCTCATTGTGGAAGCTGTAGCCTGTCACATGTCCATAGTACATTTCTCTGTCCACACTTCTTCACTTGCAAGTGTTCATTGCAATGACTCATTGGTCTGATTCAATATCTCCGGCTTCTGTGATGCCATCAATATTGGATTTTCATCGGGACTCCTTCCATTTATCAGTTTTGGAAGAGCAGGACTATCCCTTTCACTCATCTCAACCATTTGCAGATAATAGAGGTTTTTGGGGTGGACCAACTCAGAGCTCTGGATCTGGGCTGAGTAGCTGAGCTGGTTAGCCTGCAGGCTCTCCCTTATCCACGCTCACCAGGAGAGTTCTCCAGTACTATCTCAGACAGGCCACCCAGTGTGGCCATCAGCAGGAGGCAGGGTCCGCTCTCCCAAGTGCTGCAGCCTGTGAGGGGCTAGGCCAGCTCTCCGGTTCTCACACCCTGGGGTCTGGCTCACCTGTGCTTTGACCATCGAAGCCAGCTCCATTGTGTCACCCAGGTGAGGTTCTAGGCCCCGCTCTCTCAAGTGCTACCGTGAGGGGGCAGGGCTAGGTCTCCGGCTCCCTTGTTCCTAGAGCCAGCTCTCCCAGCTACTGCAGGTGGCAAGGGAGGAGGGGGGGGGGCGTGCATCGCTCGTTATCCATGTCATCTCCTGGCAGAGGAGTGGTGGGGCCAGCTCTTCCATGCTCTTCTCTCAGGCCAGTTGACCGACATCCCCCGCCATAAGGACCAGTTCTACCATGCTGCCCAGGCGAGGCGCAGGGCCTCCTCTCTGGAGTGGGGCAGCTGGTGAGGGGCAGGGCTAGCTATCCTGAGCTCATGACCCATGGGCAGCTTTCCCACGGGTCTACTGGAGGTCTGAGTGTTGGGAGTAGGGGTAGGGGCATGACCTCTGTGTCCATGCCGCCACATAGCAGATGAAGGACAGAATCAGCTCTTCCACACCCCTGCCACCAAGACCAGTTCCCCTGTGCTGCCTGGTCTTGGTACAAAGCCTGCTCCCCTGAGATTACTCCATCCAGTGAGGGGTGGGCCCAGTTATGCACAGTTATGCACAGCCCCTGGATAGAGCATGTTCTCCAGTGGAAATATGAGCAGACATTGGCACTGATCCCTGCCGCTGCATACTCACAGACTCAGACGTGACCCTTGGGCTGGGACCTGATCGTGGCCCCAGGTGGGGGGACTGGCCACTCCCAACAGGCTGCTTATTTCCCCCTCTCTCCAGTTCCATCTTTCTTCACAATGCTCAAGCCGTTTCACCTCTCTTTCTCTCCTATCTGACCACCACATATTTCCACATTGTGATGGCCCCTACTGCAGGCTGGCCACGCGTCTGGTGGGCCCCTGGGTGACATCCTCATCCCTGCTGTGCTGCGTGGTCGCAAGCAGGAGTCTATGGCCTGGCTGTGCCATGCACTTGAGGGCAGGTCTCTGTCTGTCTCCTCCCGCGCTGCCTAGACTTGATTTGATTTTTGTTAGTCCTAGCAATAAAACAGTTCTGGCTACCAAGCCAGGCATCAAGCTAGGATGAACAGAGGACCGCCATCTGCTCCGTCCCTGGTATAAGAACAACACGACCAACAAGGCGTCTCTTTGCCCATTGCCAGGGTCCCAGAATTGCTTTTAAGAAGTTGGATGCTGATCCATTTTTTCTTTGTTGGTTGTTTCCTTTTTGTTCCTTCTGAAAGATTTTTAAGTTTTCTCTTTGACTTTATGATCACATAGTTTTACTATAATGAATTTATGTATCTTTTTAATCTTTTTTCCTTGATAGTATATAAGGCATTTAAGTTAAGGACATATATCTTTAATTCTTAGAAAACTGTGGTCATCATTTTACAAATACCTTACTTCTTTGATAATTTTTCCTCTTCTTTGAATTTTCTAGTGATGTAGATTCCAGTATGATTGATATCAGTGTTTATTTTCCAGATCACTTAGGTAAATAACTGTGAAATATGTATATAATATATAGACACATAAACACAATTTATAGTATAACTATAGCGATATATATGTAGCCTATTAAGTCTGAATGTCATTGGTCAATTCAGTTTATTTTATTTCATAATTTTTATATCTTGTTATTTTTATCTAAAGCTTATTTACTTTAGAGGCTATTATCTATCTCAGCTGCTTACATGTTTCTAGGAGAGAAAAATAAGTCTTTGTTACTTTTTTGTGTATGTGCTGCCTCAGGTAGGATATTCTGTGTTAGAGTCGCTTAGAGTTTCTTTAATTTGCTATAATTTAAAATAATAAGTATGTTTTTATGGTTATATGGTTTTGTACCTATAGTGGATTGAAAGAGAAAAAAGCATGTGGTGATAAGCTTATACCTCAGTATTAAGAAATGGTAGATCTGTCTTAAAGGAGGAAAAGGGGGTCACAGCAATGTATGCGCGCTTTTCCGTGCAGAAAGCAAAATGGTGCAGGAACATCTAACATTGAGACAGTTGTTCAATGTATTTCAGTACTCCCAGAGGAGTAATACTTTGGATAGTGTATTTATTAATAACACCATTAAGGAAATGCTAAGTACAGCATTCAAGTATTATGCTAATGTAGGTAGCATAGATATTTGCATAATGGAGTTTAGAAAAAGGTTTAGAAAGATTACCATACAAATAGTTACATTAAATAAGAGATTTTATAATTTCAGAGGAAACTATCAATTATCTGAAAAGTTTTTCACATGCTTTAGCTTATTCTTTGATGATTCTGAATAAATGTATTGAAAAAAAAGTTGCAGGCTGTTTGACATTATCTGAAGATTTTAAATTAAGATAGTTTTCTGTTAAGTTTGAGAATAGTTAAAAAGATTCCTTTAAACTTAGGCTTTTATTGTCTAAATTATGATGAGTGACAAACCAGCTCTAAACCCAGACCACGAGACTATGGGTGGTTGGTTGCTATGCTCACCTGGAGTAGGCTTGATCTTGGGAATACTACAGTATATGTCTGTCGTCAGCCATCGGGTCTATTAGACATTGGTTGGTCAAGAATGCCTCCCTCATGAATATTTGACAGTTGATTATTGCTTTCTAAATTGTGAAGACAGACAGGTGAATTTCATCATTGAGTAGTGAATTCTCCTTTTCTTTTTTTTTTTTTTTCCAGTTTCTTGCCTGAAAAAAGTTTCCATAGGAATTCATGAAAGCACTGAGTTTTATGAGATGTGATGGTGCATGCCTTTAATCCCAGCACTGGTAGGAGGGACAGGAGCATCACAAGTTTGAGGCAGCCTGGGCTACTTAGTGAGTTCCAGGCCATCTGGGGCTCCAAAGTGAGACCCCGTATCAACCAACCAGCCAACTGTTCAGCCACCCACTCACCCACCCACCCGGTCAGTCAACCAAAACTTAATCTAACAACAACAAAAGCCTCGCTCCAGTTCCTATGAGGCCTAGTCCTCAAAGTGGACGTGGCCACATCTGACCTACTTTACTGGTCAAAGTGAGTTACTGTACTGGTGGGTTTAGTGTCAACCTGACACAAATTAGAGAGGAAGGAGGCTCGCTTGAGGAATTACTTCCATGAGTTCCTGCTGTAAGGCATTTTTCTCCTTAGTGGTCAAGGGGGAGATCTAGCCCATTGTTGGTGGGCCCAGCCCTGGGCTGGTGGTTCGGGGTTCTCTAGGAAAACAGACTGAGCAAGCCATGTGGCCAAGCCAGTAAGCAGCACCCCTCTATGATCTCCTTATCAGGTCCTGCTTCCAAGTTTCTACTTTTGATGATGGACTGTTCTATGGAACTGTTCAGGAAATAAGCCCCACTCTCCCCAAGTTGCTTCTGGTCATGGTGTTTTTCATCACAGCAATAGTACCCCCAAATAGGACAATATGTCTTTCAAAGAGTGAGCTTTGGATGGAGATGACAGATTCTAGTAGGTACTACCTTGCATTTCATAGAACTGCCCCTCTCCCCCAACCTGGTCACCATCTGTCAGGAAATATTTGCTAAGTAGTTGTCATGGGCCAGGTGCCTTCATAGTAATTGGAGTAATACAGAGAACAAAGCTGATTTCTTTAAAACATTTCCCAGTCTATTAGTAATATATGATGTTCCACCAAAGAGGCCCAGTAGTAAAAGCTAACAAACATAAAAAACAAACAAACAAACAAACAACAAAACAAATGGACCATGAGACTGCATTAAAACAGTGCTGGAGAGATGGCTCAGCAGTTAAGAACACTTGTTGCTCTTATAGAGGACCAGTTTCCATGTTGGGTGCCTCACAATTGCCTGTGATTCTAGCTCCATGGAGATCTGGCTCCCTGTTGTGGCTTCCGTAGGAACCTCTGTTCATATGGTGTGCACATACACAAGCACACACATTTACACACGCACACACCCAAATCTTTAAAAAGTTTCATCTAAAATAATCAGTTATGCAAGGTGCTTAAAAATACGAATATAGCTTTAATAACACATTGAAGGCTAATGGAGATGGACACCACTTTTCATAACTAGGCCATCAAAGTATTTAAATTCTCAAAGGAAAGGGGTGTTTATATTACAAGTGGCACCCTAAATGAATCTCACAGAGATCTGAAAGACTTATTACTTCTAAAACAGCTTCTTCAAATCTCTGTGAGTTAAATGTAAGAGACACGAACGAACTGTTTTCCACATCTTCTGAGTCTTTTCACTTGCTCACTGCTAATAACAACAGTAACTCAACTGATGTGTTGACAGGAGAATCAGCTAATAGAAAGCATTGCCAACTGCTGTGGAAGTCCTAAGTGCTATGGAACTAGGTCAATAATGGACCTTGGCTTTCTCCCAGTTGCTTCTGAAAGAGAGAAGGAGTTTGATGACAGTTGAGTGACCATTTAACCTGCTAATCAGGCATCTGGCAGAATGCCTGGTGATAAATAGAAGGAGAAAATTTGTAGGAGACAAAGAGGAGAAGCAAAGCATGTTGGATTCTCTGTTTCTAGAGAGGGATACTGGTGGCATTTTGGGCAGAATGAGTCTTAATTGTACAGGACTCTTCACTGTGTTCAGAATATTTGGCACCATAGATGCTTGTGGAACTCCATGCCAGAGCTCCATTTCCTCCAAATTGTGAAACTAGCAATGACCCCAGTGACAAATGCTGACTAATTTCCAAATTCAGTGCCTCCTGTGGTTGAAAAAAAAAAATCACTGAAATGAGAGCTAAGAGCCCTTAGCAAGCAATATTACTAGGGGTTTAGAGGGGGCAGAGTTTAAAGACGCAAGGATGTGTTGAAGTGAAAGGTCTAATTAGAATGACAGCAATACTTTACTACTTGAGGATTTCAGCCAAGTCAATGTGTTTTGTACAGGGCTCTCATATTATTCTTCCAAACATTTGCTTTCATCTCATTATGGTGCCATTCAAAAGCCTCCAGTAACTTCTTGTTGCTTCTAACTGCAAGCTGCATTTGTTGGATTGATACTTCCCTTCTCTCCAGGACTCATTTCTGATCCCTCATCTTCTATTTTCTTTTATGGACTTTTTTGCTTCCAGTTAGTAGAATCTGACAAAAGAACTTTGAGCCGTCCAGAATGACCAAGATGGGAAATGAACTAATGTTGACCTATTCGCAATTGAAAATTGAAACAGCTTCACACGGGATCAACTCCAAGGCGTGGCCTTTCATGACCTGGCTAGGGTGGTATTCGTTAGCAGTAGCCCCACAGTCCCCAGCGGTCTGCTTCCTTTCTGTGGTTGCCTGACATGAGCCACAATCACAGGCTCTTATCTGCACTACAGACCTTTGTCCTGTACCCAAGTCTCTGTTTCACATGCCTTTCCCACCTATTCCGCCTGGTGCTCTCAGTATCATTTGTTATGTCCAGAAGACTGAAGTTTGTATCTAGTGACATGAAGATCTGTGTAGTAGATCCATAATGTGGGTACAAGATTCATTGCTACATGAAAGGTTTGTCTACTTGAGGCCTCAGGGTGTTTTCCAGTCCGTATTAATCTTTATCATTATCTTAAAATGAAGCCTATAATATCACATAGAAAAATGTATCAGGTGAGGTCAAGTGTTTTTTTTAGGATTTTTAACTCAGAAATTGAGACTTGGCTTTCCATTCATATGACAAAAATCTTGGATTTATCCATCTCTGCTCCCTCTCCCTCCGCTCCCTAACTAGGCCTGATATCTCGATGATCTAACCTTCTAAATAATTATGAAATGTCTTTCTTTCTCTTAATCCTACTGATGGGCCCTTAGTTTGGATTCTTATAATCTTTCACCTGGATTATTACAAATCCAGATTGATCACTGCTTGATCTCTATTATTCTTCTGTGCCAGAAATCCTCTTAATTATACTCAAATTCAAAAGTTATCATATTGCTCCCCTACTTAGAACCATTTACTGCTTCTTCTTTGATCACAGGTAAAGCTGAAAATACACAGTATCGCTTGAAGTCTTTTCATGATCTGGCACCTGCTCATCTTCTCAGCTTCATTTCCTACATTTTCTCCCAACTCTGTACCTGTTTCGTCACTAATGACGGCTCTCGGGAATGAATCTTCTCTTGCTCCAATTCCTGCTGGGATGAATATACATGGACATGGTGGACAAGCAGGGCTTTTTGAAGATGTCTGTGCACGTAGGGAGCTAGCTGCACCAGCCACTGGTTGAAATGTTTCAGAGACATTGACGATGGGAGCGTTTATTCATTAATATTCCAGCTAATGTCACTGACCACTTTGCTATAACAGAATCCTAGCTGTTTTCTGAGGAATAACTTGTTTAAACTTTACTGCTTTCATTTTATAGATCAGGACACAAGGCACAGAGAAGTTAAGCTACATGAACAAGACCATGCTAATAAGAAATGTTGAAGTCAGGTGACATTGCCAGCAGTCTGACTCCAGAGTCTAGCTAAAAAGACTAACGTACCTTAGGCAGCCATCACTCTTTTCTATTTGCTATGAGCTGTCATGGTTCAGAGTCAGTGTTGCTCACTCTTTTGAAGTCCCTAATGGCAGCTGGTGACAAGAGGTGATAAAGGGTATTGTGCTTAGAGGAGAGCCAAGGCCTTCTACCTATTGGGGCTGCAGGAACCTCGACAGTTGAGCAGCCGGAAGAGCATAGTCTTGATGTGAAACACCAGACAGCTGTGATCTGCAGAGAGC
The DNA here is from genome assembly GCF_030254825.1 of Meriones unguiculatus. Classification (NCBI taxonomy): domain Eukaryota; kingdom Metazoa; phylum Chordata; class Mammalia; order Rodentia; family Muridae; genus Meriones; species Meriones unguiculatus. The sequence goes on from NC_083359.1 coordinate 78,900,031, forward strand.
CAGAATTACTGGCCTGACATAATTCAGGCCAGGATGCCATTGTACTTTCTAGTCGCAGACATCAAAACTTTATGATGCTGGTAGAGAGGCTTGTCAATCAGGAGAGAGTGGACCAGTCCAGTGAAAATTCTTAGAGTGGAGTGGGATGGACTGTGTTGGTAGAGAGAGGTGGCCATGACTGCATATAGATACCAGAGATGTCTGTGCTGGGACTCTCTTGTATGTTAGCTTCATTTTTTCTCATGGGTCCTGCAAGGTGTGTAATCCATTTCATTTTACTGATGAGGAATGGTCGTACAAATACGTTCATGTTACAGCATTAGTAAATCTCTGAGCTGGGTTATGAATCTAGTTTTAACTTATCCCAAAGACTATTTTAGCCTGCTGCCTCTCCTATATAAGGTCTGCTGCTTTCTGTATGTATACATTTTAGATGCACATATGCAACAGAACTTCTGCCTGAATCACTGTGCGAGAAGAGGGTGGGATAGGGTTCTATCTAGTGAATTACATAATGTTAGGGAAAAATTAGAATCAAACATGTTATAATAGCTCCCATAAAAATGCAGTGCAAATTTTCTTTTACTCTGCGCACCTAAGTGTCCATGCTAGGAATTCATCTCAAATTTTATCTTGTCTCATTTGCAATCCTTTGCTTATGCATAGGGAGTTCGTGGTGTGCAGAAGCAGAAAATACAGATCCTGGAGTGTCCGTAGTATGTCTGGAAGAAAGATTTGGGGGCAGCAGTGGGATTTACAGCCAGTTGTGAGCATGAGACCAGATCTCTCCAAAGCCAGCAAGACTGGAGGTTGTCCTGCAGGCCGAAGGGGGCTTACAGAGAACATTGTGGAGCCAAGGAATGATGAAATAAAGATGCACTCTGGGTAGACTGTTTTGGGCTCATGTCATGGTGGGTAGGATATAGAAGGTATTAAAAGATGAAGTGCAGAATGAATAGACATATTCAATCTGGAGTTGAGACAGGGTAAGGGAGGGGGATGGGAGTAAGGGACAGAGGGAAAGCATTAAGATGCTACAGAGAGAGAATAATAAGAGTTGTTTGGTTGAGGGGAGTAATCAAGGGCCTTCGGATGAGAAGAGTGAAAGCATTGCAGTGAAATCTGCGAATGAGAGGTGGGAACTCATTTGGGGTGAAAAAGATTTCAATTTTTAAATAGATCTATAATATCATTTTGGATTTGGAGGAGTAGTTTCAGAGGAACCAGGTTGGAAATGTTTCTGTAGCAGAGATTATCACATCCCTTGCCTCTCAGAGATAACGTCATTTGGAAAACCATCCCTCCAGGACTCCCTAAACCAGATACGAGCCTTCTGTTTCCAGTGATCTCACTGCCCCAGGATGATGGCAGCCTCAAGATAATAAATCAGATAATTATCTCCATCCTTGCAATGACAATAGTGGTGTTGAGGCAGGCGAAAATTCATCAGCGGCAGTTTCACAAGTCCCCAGGGAGACTCAGGATAAAGGATATGATTGTCAGACTCTGCCTCCGCAGCATCCCACCAGGGCTCTGTAATAACGGCCGAGGGCCACACTGCACCTCCAGAGGAAACAACTGTGGAGATGAAAAGGAGACAGGCACCTACATCCTAGTCTGGTACACCACCAAGCTTGTGTGGATGGTCTGGCTCAGTAATTAGAAACACAGAGCAATAAATATTGAAAGAAGCTACTGTAAACATTCTAGAGGACAATGAAATTAGAAATAATAAGCAGATGGGCTTTTATTCAAAGCAAATCATGCCAGATGGACTCAGTACCTCTTCCTTTTTTTTTTTTTTATAAAAGTACAAAGTTGGTAGATGAAGGGAAAGTGGCATGCTTGATGTCATATGTTTGAAGACTGTTAAAACACGGGAGTTGTCCAAGAAGTGTGATTTGCAGAATTGGCTCAGAATTCCTGGAATAGAAGCATATACCTGACAAAAAAGTTGAATAAATGCTGTTAATTGGGCAATAGAATGTTCCAGAGCTCTGGGTTGTCTCCCAGCCTCAGGAGGGGGCTCTTCCAATAGAACATAGAACATGGAGACCCAAGGGACCTTAGGGATCATCAGTTGTTGCCCTCTCATTAGAGGATAAGGAAACACCATCAGAGGAAGAAAGCTACTTTCCAAAGGAAGGGCTAGAACAAGGTGCTTGACAATTAGGCTTACAGTGAGTGCGGTCCACCTCCTCTCTACACAGATCTCTATTCCCCAGGGAACAATGTGATCAAGTCCAAAGTGAAGGGATGCAAGGGACAGAGGTACGACAACAAAGCACAGGCGGGGTGTAGTCCTCACTGGGGTACAGCCTTAGGTGATGGGTCAGAACTATGAGAAAGCTTTGCCGCAGGCTGTGCTTCTGAGGTCTCTGTGCTGGGTCTGAGCCCTGTTTAATGGTGTTAGTTTGCTTTTGCTGGGATGCACATATGGTTCTTATGCAGGTGAGAGAACACGAGAAACTCACGGAGACTCAGTGACCTGGGTGTTGGAACCATATAGCCAGCATTGCACAGAGCTGAGATGCAAGCCCTTCCCTTCTACTTCCCAGGCTCTACCTTACCCAAATTTTGATTCTGGTAAAAGTCTGATGTACACAGCTCGACATCTGCATGCAGAAGGCTTTATCTCCATGGGGTCTCTATGCAGTACCCCTAGCCAACATTTAGCTCTGCTTTCTGAGGAACACTTAAAATCTCTGGTTCCTTCCTCATTCTTCTTGAAAACATGGTATTTTGACCATAATACTGCAAGCCTGGAATCTTAGTATGTTAGGAAGCAGAGGCAAGAGGATCAGGAGCCCAAGGTCATTCTTAGCCTCACATCCAGTCAAAACCAGCCTGGGCTATCGGAGACTGCTTCAAAACCAAACCAAACCCAACCAAACCCAACCCAACCCAACCCAACCCAACCCAACCCAACCCAACCCAACCCAACCAAACCATCAAACCAAACCAAACCAAACCAAACAACCCAACCCAACCCAACCCAACCCAACCCAACCAAACAACCAAACCAAACCAAACCAAACCAAACCAAACCAAACCAAACCAAAACAAAACAAAACAAAACAAAAGCAAAGGTTCTTTTCTCTTTCTATTAAACTCTGTGCCCCGCCATTTGCCAACCTAAAGTACACATGCTTTCTAAGAACTAACTCACAGGCAATCATTTCACCCACAAGAAGTTTCCCACCTTCCAAGATGCTTCATTCAAAAACCTTTAAAAGCCCCTGACAAGCCTCTGTCTGCATCAAGCGTGTAAGTGTGTGACGCAGAGAAGGATCTTGCTCCTCGTGTCATGCACTGTCTGATGTTTGACGTGAGGTGAATATGCATTCATCACAGGGCATGGAGGCTGAGACACTTCCCCAAGAACCTCTCAGTGTTCTTTGATTCCTTGTGTGGAATACCTGTCACTCCTGAGTGAAAGTCTGGACAGCCGTCACTCTACCCAGAGCACTGTCAGGGCCTGGGCTTTTAAGGTAGAGGCAGGTTGACCTTGAAGGTGAGCTATTAATAATATGTTCTTTTGTGTGTATGTGACGCACACATGATGTGTAAGTGTTTATAGCATGTCTGTGCATAGGCATGTTCAGGCCAGAGGTCAACACTAGCTATTGTCTCTCTGGTGCTATCCGTCTTGTACACGGTGTATGTGTATGTGTGTTTTCGTGCATGTGTGAGCATGTGTTATGTTATATAGATGTATGTTCTCGAATGTGTGTGGAGATAATTTTCTACCTAATTCTACTAGACTGAACAAGAAGCTCTTCATTGTCACTTTGGCTAGAGTGAGCTCCAAGAGCTGCCTGTCTCCAACGCTGGGGTTCCAGACATGTGCAAGGAGGGATTCAGCCATGTCTCCGGTTTTAATTTTTTAACATGTATGCATATGTACATATATAGATTCATTTGTACACATGTATTTATTTGTGTTTGTGGGTGTTATCTGTATGTATGTTTTTCCTGTGTACCTGTGTACCACATGCATGCCTGGGGCTTGTGGAGGTCAGAAGAGGGTATCAGGTCCCCTGGAACAGGAGTTATGGATGGTTGTTAGCCACTATGTGGGTGTTGGGAGCTGAACCTGGGTAACTTCTGAGCCGAGTCCAGGTTGTGTAACAGGGTCTCTCACTGGCCTGCAACTCACCAGTTCAGGCAGACAGGCTGGCCAGTGAGCCTCAAGAATCGCTCACTTTTCCTTCCCGGTGCCGAGATTTCAGGGCATGTACTCAGATTACTTTAATTTTTATGTGGATTTTGGGGATCAGACTTAGGTCCCTATCCTTATAAGGCTTTACCAACTGAGGTATCATCTCAGTACCATTTCATACAATATTTATTTGTTTATTTTTGAGATTACAATTTAATCATAACATCTCTCTCCTCCCTTTCCTCTCTCCAAACCTCTCATACACCCCTACCTACTCTCTTAAATTCCTGGCCTCTTTTTTTTTTCACAATTTTTTTTATTGCACTATATATATATATATATATATATATATATATATATATGTATATATATATTTCCAAAGAGATCTTGCTCAGTCTGTGTAATGTTACTTGTATACATTTTCAGGGCTGGCTACTTGGCTCCGGATAACCAACTGCTGTGCTTTTCCCTGGGGAAGCCCCCTCTCCCACTCCCAGCTTTCTTTGTGCAGGGTTGACACCTCCTGGGTTTTCCCTCATCCAGCTTGGCAGGTCCATTGGTGTCATCCTTGTCCAGCTCACATTTGGGCAGTCATGTTGGGGAGACTTTGTGGGTGGAGCTTCTGATGTTAATAGGAGTCATGCTCTCCTAGCCAACTCCCTGATCCTCTGGATCCTACAATCTTCTGCTTCTTCTTCCTCAATGTTTCTTGAGCCTTAAGTTTGGGAGGGTATTGGAGGTTCTTCCGTTGCAACTGCGCTGCACAACTCTGCATTTTGATTGGTTGTGGTTTTCTGTAGTGAATTCTACCTGTCGCAAAGAGAGGTTTCCTTGATGAGGTGTGAAGACTACTCTTGTCCATACAGGATTCCCCGCACCTTGATTTTTTTTCTTTTTTATTTGATTTTTTGATTTAAGTTTTTTTTTTTCGATTTAATATATGTTTATTTATTTATTTATTTATTTATTTATTTATTTATTTATTTTTTCAATGCAGGAACCTTGAACAATCATCTGACCCTGGGGAAAGCCAGCCCACAGCTTAAATAGCCTCTGGGTAGCCAACCCCAGCGTGCCACGTGGGCAATGCAGATAGGTCCACATACACGGAAGCAAGCTAGATCCTCAGCCTTAGCCAAATGTGGAATTGTTCGTGACAGAGAGCACTCACCATCGGGAAGGTGGAAGGCGGAAACCAGCTCCATCTTTAAGGCGCGGCATTCCGCAGCTCTCTACAGTTCCCCCTTTTTGTTTTAGACGCATCAGGCAAGAGTAGAGGTCTGATCTCTGATATTAGAAATAAATCGGGACTTTGTACCGATGTTCATTTAGGTGTCATCCACCCAAAGAGCATCAGACCCGTCAGATACCTTTTTCTCAGAGGCGGGACCTGGGGCATCAACCCGCATGCAATCAGACTTGCTCTTCTCTGGGTCGAAAGCGGCTGACCCTGAATGCAGTGCTTAGCCTCGCATCCTGAGCATAACATTTTAGCTTTTTATGGTATCCAACCATGCTTGGGGAGAATGTCCTGCTTCAATGGCTGTAAAGGCCTGAATGATCATGGCTGCATCACACTGTTGTGAGACTCTAATCTTGCATATATACCACAGGCAAACCAAGGAGACCAACACCAGAAGGCCTGCTAACACTCCCATGCCCGCCCATTCCTTCAGATGATTCATGGCTGCAGGAATCCATGATGATAATCCTGTGGCTAGTCCTGCGTCCACTCTGGTAGAATTTGCTGTAACAATGGCCACTCTCAGCTGCTCCATCATAGTATCGAATTCTTCAGTCCAATTACCTAAAATATAGCTAGACAATTGTTTAGACAGATTTGCAGCATGGGAAAAATTCTCATATTGTATGCTAGTGACACAAAGTCCAGCATACTTCCATTGACAGCCAAGTTGAGCAATTTGCCATAGGGTATCAATTTGCTCCTGCACGAGGTCAGTCCTCTGATTGAGCACCATCAAGTCTCCTTTTAGTTGAGCATTAATTCCTTTTTGTACATCTAAAGCATGAGCTACATTGGCTAAAAGATTATTTAGGGTCTGAGCAGTCTGCATAGTATGACTCATGGCTAATGCCGCAGTGGTAGCTCCAACAGCCGCCAATGAGATGGCAGTAACAATGGTGGCTGTAATTCCAAGATCCCTTTTCTGTCTGAAGAGAGTCATAGCGTGAGGGGCATCAACGGGCACAGGCACCCAGCAAGGCATGTGAGTAACCAGGGCATACCTAAATTCACTAGCATTCCAGCATTGGGCAAAAAAGCAAGTATCATTACCACAATTACTTGGCTCTATCTGGCTAATAATGAATAAAAATGGGGGATATAAACGAACAGCTGTGGGCTTATAGGAAATATTATGAGAAGCCTTAACCCCCTCATTGGAACATCCTGCATCAGTTCTAGAACTAGCAGTGGTGGTGTCTGAGGTCTGAGTAGGTTCAGGAGACCATTGCCCCCAGGGGCGAGACGTGCTCCATGTAAATTGACTAACTCCATGTTTTCCTCCACTTTTGAAAGTCATTTAAGGTTCTTAAATTATTTTTTTCCCTTTTTTAAAAATTTTTCATCAATTACACTTTATTCATTCTGCATCCCCCCATAAGCCCCTCCCTCCTCCCCTCCCAATCCCACTCTCCCTCCTCCCTCTGCATGCATGCCACTCCCCAAGTCCACTGATAGGGGAGGTTCTCCTCTCCTTTCTGATCTTAGTCCATCAGTTCACATCAAAAGTGGCTGCATTGTCCTCTACTATGGCCTGGTAAGGCTGCTCCCTCCCAGGGGGAGGTGATCAAAGAGCAGGCCAATCAGATTATGTCAGAGGCAGTCCCTCTTCACATTACTATGTAACCCAATTGGACTCTGAACTGCCCTGGGCTACATCTGTGCAGGGGTTCTGGGTTATCTCCATGAATTGTCCTTGGTTGGAGTACGAGTCTCTGGGAAGTTCCCTGTGTTCAAATTTTCTTGTTCTGTTGCTCTCCTTGTGGAGACCCTGTCCTCTCCAGCTCTTACTATTTCCCAGTTCTTACATAAAATTCCATTCACTCTGCCCAACAGTTGCCCATCAGGCTCAGCATCTGCTTTGATAGTCTGTAGGGCAGAGGCTTTCAGAGGCCCTCTGTGGTAGGTTCCTAGGTTGCTTCCTGTTTTCTTCTTCTTCTGATGTCCATCCTCTTTGCCTTTCCGGATGGGGATTGGACATTTTAGTTAGGGTCCTCTCTCTTGCTTAGTTTCTTTAGATGCACAGGTTTTAGTGGGTTTGTCCTATGTTGTATGTCTATATGAGTGAGTATATACTATGTGTGTCTTTTTGCTTCTGGGACAACTCACTCAGGATGATCCTTTCCAGGTCCAACCATTTACCTGCAAATTTCATGATTTCCTTATTTTTCATTGCTGAGTAATATTCCATTGTGTAGATGTACCACAATTTCTGCATCCATTCTTCAGTTGAGGGGCATCTGGATTGTTTCCAGCTTCTGGCTTTTTTAATTCCTTTTTAACAGGCAGCTGTTTTGTAAAGAGGAGTCACTGAGGGGCGGGATTGGAATAGTAGCCTATCAGCATTTCCTGCACTTGAGGAAATGTCTCCTTAGTGCTTATTGGTTCTGGTTCTGGTCTGAATGACCATGGGACAGCACACTAAATATAAGCTCATCATTTTGCCTCTGTTTTCTTTCTCTTGTAGTCTCCAGTGCATGCACTGGTGCTCACCATCCAGCAATATTTTATTATATTATTTTCTTCTCTGACTTTCTGTAGAAAGGGAACAGATACCGGAATAAACCTCCATCTTTCCTTCCCAAGGAAGGAGAGCCATGGGAAACAGGAGCAACTAGCAATGTCCCCCTTCTGCCCCCTGGGGACCTCAATCAAGTGTCTTAACCTCTGAACCGCAGCCGGACATGAGTCCATTTAATGAAACACGCTGTGATTTCCCCAAGGACAGGAAAGGTAGCTTGTCTTTACATGACTTGACGCAACAGGAAGACATTTAGTAAATATTTGGGAATCATAACTCTAAGTGCTGCTGAAACATCGTCGCACACGCACATCTATCACTAAGAAATATCACGTAACAGAGTGCCAGATATATGCCGTTTGTGACTTAATCTGATCAGCGTCACTCTGCAGTGGAAGCTGTTATTATTTCTAGTTTGCAGGGAAGAAAACCGAGGGCCCAAAGATGAAGTGATCTACTCCCTTTTGAGTTGGTAGTACCATTGAGATTTGAACTTCAGGTTGCCTGCCTCTGTTCCACTGATCTCGGCTCAGGATTTATGCTCTTCATTTAGTGACATATCTGTGTTGCTGTAAAGAAATTCGGATTTTTGAATCTAACTATCAAGTTGTGTCTTTTCTGTCGGTCAGCTTGTGAAAAGGGAGGTGTGGCAAGCATTGATTGACAATTGACAGTACCTTGCTCTTGCGATGTCTGTCTTCATAACTGACCCTCCGGTGTCCTTCTCTCTCTAGAGCTGGACATGGTTTGACTTGGATGGTATATTCTCACAGTGTTGGTTCCACTCTTCATCCCTACCCCCATGACTGAAGACTTCAGTTACATGTTCCAGAAAAAAAAATTCATCCTTCATGAGCCTTGTTTCATATTCTGGCTCTGGTAACAGACATTCCATGTGCTGTCTCCTGACTTACAGGTAGTGTTAGCTAGGCTGCAGACCTTCCAGGAGTTGTTTTCTGTAACTGGGCCACTGAAGGATTCTGTGCCACACTTGGAATCCAGCCCCATTACACTAGCAAAAGACAGGTGTATTTATCTGGTAGATGTTTTCACTCAGTAACAACTGGATTCTCAGTCAAATTGAGTGGGCTGCCATTCTCAGCTTAGAAGTGTGTGTGTGTGTGTGTGTGTGTGTGTTTTCAAATAATGAGCCTCCCAAGTGGCTTTTAGTTACTTAAAAGTTTCCTGGAAAATTTATGCTTCTCGTTAATTTTCCCATGGTGATAGTAAGCAAATTAGTTCTATTTTTCACCGAAACCTTTTACTGCACTCTTCCCTCCTTCCTCCATGCTTCTTCTTTATGCCTCCTGCCTCCTTTCCTTCTCTCCCTCTCCCCACTTTGTATGTCTTGAAAGGTTTGATTAATGTCTTTAGGAAAAGAACAGATTAGCTTTTCTTGCTCTATGATTTGCATTAGTGCGGAGAGTGCTGTGGCTCATGTTAGAAGACTGGGGCCCATGGCTTCACTCCTGCCTGTGACCCCAACATCTCTGTGGAGTAGAGAGCTATGGGATGGTCTCTCTTGTGTTTTGCCTTCGACTTGGTTCTGTTACTATACCTGAGGTAAAAGATACATGTCCCTCTGCTTTTCCAAATGCTTGGTTTCTCCAACTGTCCTGTTTACTGTCCTCAAAGAAGAACTCTTCACTCCATGATGTAGAATGTGAAATATTGCGCACTCGATCTTTGCTGGCTTTCCTTGTCTTTTTCCTCTCCTGGATTTACAAAGTAACTGCAACCACTTCCGCAGTGAAGTGTATCTTCCCGAGAAAGGACTGGCAGCTCCCCTTCCCTGATAACGACTCCTCTAAAAACACAACACTTGTTTCTAGAGCTACATACAGATTGTGATTTGGGAATGACGGACTGTCAATCGTTTCTGCTGGAACCAGAAATGCTAATAGGGTGGGGTGGGACAGGGTTCACACTTCCTTCTAAGCTGGGGCTCATCCTGCCCATGAGGACTGATTTTGCTGATGTTTGCTTTGCTGTCTCTAGGCAACTCTGGGAGTCTTGAAAATGTTGTTCTAACAAGTCCACCGTGGTACATTTTCCTCCAGATTACATAAGCATATATAGCTTGGGTTATTGATTTTTCTTTACTTGTTTCTGGGCAAAAGTCCAGTTTATAAACAGCAAAAAACAGCCCCCCTCAGCCCCTGCCACACACACACTTGGGCAGAGCCCAGTTTATTGTATGATTTCACCAAATTCAGAGGCTGGTATAATGACCCAGGAAGGCTAGGTGATTTTTCAGTCTTAGTTTCTCCATTTAACTCGCTGTGAAGAGTACACGCAAGCCATCTATGATATAAGCAAACTGCAGAGGCAGGGTGGTCAGAGGCCCCTTTGCAGTGTCATAGAGTGCCTGATCCTGTTAGAAACCTCTTGTCAGGCAGTGGACAGCGCTGCGCATAAAGGGTCCCCTCAGGATATATTACCCTCATTTGTCAGATGAGGAAATTGAGACTTGGTGAAGGGAAATCATTTGTTCCAGGTCATAGATGCAAGTGCAAGATTTGTGACTATCTCATTTGGAAAACAGGCAGCTACTCAAAGGTTAACCGCAAAGTCACTGTGTGACCCAGCCACTTATCCTTATGTGTGTGCCAAAGAGAATTAACAATGTACATCCACACAAAAAACTGCTCACACGTGGCCACAGGAACATTATTCATGACATGTAAAGATCAGAAATAGGGGTAGGGAGATGATTCAGTACGTAAAGTGCTTGCACCTGAATTTGGATCCTGAGACCCCCAGGTCAAAGCTGGGTGTGGCTGCACACATCTATAATTGCAATACTGGAGGTGGGGGCTGGTACAGAGACAGTGGGGACCTATAGTTTGATGGCCAGATCAGCCAAATCAATGAGTTCCTAGCTCATTGGAAAAACCTGCGTCCTGCCCTCCAAAATGGTGAAAAGTGATAGAGGGAGACACCTGCTGTTAATCTTTGGCCTACACACACACACACACACACACACACACACTCGAGCTCTCATACTCACACACACACTACATACACATATACTCACAGACCATATGCACATACTTACATACTCACACCACACACTCACACATGCTTACATACACACCACACATACACATGCACACACACGCATGCACACATGTACCCAAAGCAAAAATAACCCAGTGTCCATCAACAGTGAATGAGTTAAGCAAAATCTGTCAGGACAATGCAGTGATTCGGCAGTAAAAGAGATAAAATATCTGACACACGCTGTTACCTTTGGATGCCCACGTCCCTCACAGGCTCAGCTGTGTGCACACTTGGTCCTCACTGGGTGGTACTGTTTTGAGAGGCTGTGGGGTCTCTGGGGTGTGGGTCCTAACTGGCAGCAGTAGATCCCTGGGGTCAAGTCTTGAGGGTTATAGCCACTTCCGGTCCCTGTCTAACTCTCTGGTCTGGCTGCCATGTGAGAAGAAGCAGCAGCTGTACTCTCTTGTAGCCACAGAGCCACTCCACAGAGCCTTCCCAGCAATGGCGGACTGCATCCCCTGAAACTGTAGGTCAAAATGAACATTCCCATCTTCAGTTCTCTCTGTCAGGTGTTTGGTCGTAGTGACAAAAAAGTAACTAACACACATGCTAGAGCAAGATTAACACTAATATACAGTGAAAGGAGTCAGTCATAAAGACTACATTCCACATAGTTCTGCTATGTGAAACATCCAGAAAACAGAAAATAGATTAAGGGCTGGGACTGTGGAGGGCTTGAGGCAGATGGAGATGGACAGCTAATGAATACAGCATTTCTCTCTCTCTCTTTCTTTTTTTGGGGGGGAGGTGACAAAATGTCTGCCAGAGTTGATTCCCAGTTTGGCTCTAAATGGCCTCTGAATTCCTAATTGCTTGTCATGAGGGCTGTACAGCAGTTTGGTATATCTGTTGGATGTGCCGAACATCACTGAGGGGGTCAGGAGCCATTCAAGACAACTCATTCAAGCCAGACGACCTGCTTCCAGCTACGCCAACAGTTGCATTGGACAATAGACTTATCCAACTCATTGGGTTCAGGGACCATAAGAGCTAACAAGCAAGGTTCTCTAGAATAAGGCACACAAGTAAGGTATTCAGACCATGTGGCACAGCCTCAGTTATGGTCTCTGGTGGGGCTGGAGGCACAGAAGTGAATGCACCACAGATTGAGGATTAGCTAGGCTAGCAGGGAAGGCAGCTGCTGACATAATCACAACAGGGAACGCTGGTCAAAGTGGACAGGAGGTATACCAGCGGCAGAGGGGTTAGTGATGGATTAGCGCCATCTTGTGAGCCTGGAGCTTTGGTCTTTAAGCTCCCGTAGGAGGGTCTTTATAACAGCAGACTGTCTTCCCTTCTCCTCAAAGCTTTCAGCTACACACAGAGACTATGAAGTCTGGTTGGGGATTTTTACGTTTATGTTTTGTTTTTTTTTTCCCCCCTGATAGTTTGGTAAAAATGAAAGGCTTGAAAGGGCAGAGCAGAGAGAGTAGAGAAGGTCTTTTGTTTGGGCTCCCTGAGTATTGGGCAGTAGTTCTACACTTAGGCTAATCTCACAGAGACTTGATCAGGAGATATGTCCTGGAAGAGGAGTAGCTGTGTGACTTGTGTTCAGACTGTATGCCTTCTCATGTGCTCACCACACAGAACCCCAGAAAGACGTTACATATCAGCTGTTGATGCACATGAACTGCGAGATTACTAGGTAACTGTACCTGGGTATATATTAGATATAAACACACAAAGAAATCAACCAGGCTTCCTAGTGTGAAGGGGGCCGAGGGAGCACAAAATAAATGGAGAAACGGCTGGAATCCCATGTTCGCGTCTATGTTCCCTGCACGGTGTCTGGTCCACAGCAAACCTTCAACAAATATTCACTCCATCTGAACAGACAGGTAATGTTTACTCCAGCTGGTGCCGAGGATGACCTGATGACCTTCAGGTTCTGAATGTACGCAGAGCTTAATCATCTTTGCCAGGCGCTCAGAGTAGTCACCTGTCGTGAGAAGAGCCACCCAGAGGAGTCGGCACATGGCCTGATAGGCCACCCTGCCTTCACACTGGCGTTGCCCTGGGAGCTTTTGAAGCATGCAGCTGCCAGGTGAAAACTTGCCCCCAACCGATCAAGCCAGACTCTCTGAGGGACAGCCTAGGTGTTGGGGGTGCTGGTATTTTTCTTTTCAGGCACTCCCCCCATGTGATCCTAATGGGATGCAGAGGCAAGAACCATTCTTTTAAGGCATTTACAGGCAAGAGGGTGGGTGGTAGTTGCCAGAGGCATATGACACATGTCATCAGAATAAGTACAGAAGCGTCAGTCATCTTTCCAGAATCCTAGGCTCATCTTATTCATTTATTAAAAATTTTTAATTGTTTATATATATATCTATATTTAATAAACATACGCAGTTGTGCTTTCCTTATGGTATTTTCACACATCCTTTGTGTGGTTGGTCATCTCCCCTGCTTCTCTGGCCCACCCCGTGTGTCCTGTACTCATCCATCCCCACCAATCTCTCTTCCACTTTCAAGTCACAGTCACTGTCACTTTTCTGAGCTACAGCTCCAAGGCTAGACTGAGGCTGTCCTAGTGCAGCGTATGGAGGGGTGCCTAGGGAGGTAGCTGAAGGTAGCTATGGCAGAAAGAAGTGAGCTTCATCATTGGAATAGTCACTGCATGTTCACCTACTTAATTTAGCTCTGAGACTATAAGGGGAGGACACCAAGGCATCCTGGTACTCCCAAGCCGTCAGTTATTGAACACGTTGGCTGGGCCTGTGAAGGATTCCATTGTCACCTGTGAAGAGTCAGTTCCCTGGGGTTGCTTCCTGCTGCTTCACAGACCCCACCACACCCCAGGTGTGCTAGCCTGGTGCTCTACAGTGGACCATGAGGACGACCAGGGAGTCTCTGGAGACTTTGTGGAGTGTGGCTCCAATCGTGGTAGCATCTCTTATTTTTGCTCTGAACCAAATGACTGGGGGAAGGTGCTCTTATATTTGCAGTGGGAAGAAGGCATCAGTCAGTGAAACAGCTCCGAGTCCTCTTCCGTGAGCAAAGGGCACCCCTGAAAAAAAAACCCCAGAAGTTTCTATAAGCAGTTGAATCATTTGAAATCTAAGCTCTCCCTCAGGGAAGGAGGCTGTTGAGCTCCACACTGAGTTTGTGAAGACCAGGGAGGAATAATCTAGGCACGGCAAAGGCGTATTTTCTTGTGCCTGAATCAGGAGAATTAGATTATCCCCATTTACTCTTCTCCAAAAGGCATTTAAGCTAATGCTCCTTTGTGCCTCCTGCTGTGTGCTGTCTCCTTAGGACTCATTCTGCAACCTTGCCCTAACCAGCCTCAGGCTTCCTTCCTCTCTCTACTCCTTCCGTATGATTCCATCTCCAGCATATCTACGAGATAGACTCTCACACACCGGCTTATTTATTACTGACCAGCTTCTTTACCTTAGATAGCATGTCACAAGCAGTCAAGACTAGCTCTTGATGGCAGTGTCACAGATTTAAAGATGAAGAAGCAGGATCCAAATAGTTCCAGAGTCGAGGAAGCCTGATAGCCAGCCAGTGAAAAAAACATTAGACTGTTGAAGAGAGGAATTTTACTCACTGGAGCTGGCTCGGTCTTTAGATATGAAACATTTGATTTATAGTTTCTATTTCACTGTGATAGAAAACCCTGCTTATCCTTACTGGAAGGTCGAATGTGTTGGGTCTCTTAGCAAAAGTAGCTGTTAAAATATATTTCACGTTCAAGGAAAGGGGCCCTTGTTATTCAATGTGTTCCCATTTTAATTATGATTTTTCTGGCCTCACTTTTAACAAGAATAACCTAAGGCCTGCAAGGAATGATTTCCCTTAATCAGTTCTTAAGCCCCCTCCCTGTCTAAGTAGCTCTATAGCTCTCATCGCACAGATGAAATGAAATGGAGAATTGAGCAATTACCTGGTGAATCTGAGCACTGGAGTCAGCAGTCAATTAGAACAGTTCTATTACAAGACTCCTTTCCCCTCCTTTTTTCTTTTTCTCTGTACAGTTATGACCTTAACTCTTCATACTTCTGGCCTGCACTGAAGGTTGTCCTCTTCATTTTCTCCCCTCCTGACCCCGGACCCTCTTCTGCACAACTTCTTTCTTCTCTTGGCTCAGTCCTTGTCTCCGTCCCTTCTGCAGAGAGACCCCAGATTTCTCCTTCCTTTGGTTGTGAGCTTAGGTTCTAGAATATTCTCACATCAGGATGACCTTTGAGACCTCGTATCACTTCCTAGATGCTAGTCCACATCAGAGGAGCTACACTTGAGCTCCTGAGCGCACACTCCCTTGACCTTCTAAGAAAGTGCTTTTACACCATGGGCTGCAAACACTTGCTTTTCTCCAGAGTGTCAAGCACTGTCCTGTGTTTTGCCTTGAGATAGTGCCTGTGCCTTGTGGGGGCATAGTTTTCACGGGTTACTGTGTGAGGGCAGTCTTAGTTGCAGAAGGTGGAACTCTGTCTATTGTTCTGCACGTCAGAACCTCTGCCCCATATATCTGGGCCTGGAGAGATGGCTCAGTAGTTAAGAATACTTGCTCATGAGGACCTGAGTTCAGAACCTAGCACCCACACCAGATGGCATGTAATGCCTGCAACTTTAGCTCCAAGGAATCTGATGTCCTTTTCCAGGCTCTGTGGGTACCCAAGTACACATGTGTGCATGCACTCACATAGGGAGAAAGACAGACAGACAGGCAGACAGACAGATACACGCAGACAGAGACAGAGAGACAAAAGTACTTTTCTATGTCCAGGTCTTCTCATTTTTCTGTATTCCTCATGTACCCACAATGATCTCTCTTATTTGCCACCTCAAGTATTTTTTTTTGTGTGTGTGTATGTGTAATTGAATCCATGTATAGTATGTATATTAGCAAGTTTATAGGAGCATGTGTATGACTGTGGCCAAGGTTGATGATGGATGTCTTGTCTTTCTTGACCTTGTTATTAGGAACTCCTACATTGAATAACTGGGTATCAATAATGCATTTAAAGCAATAAGGCAGGTCCCCAGCCCAGCTGGGGAGGACACTGAAGATGTTACAGTGTTCATGGCTCATTATTACTCCAAGTAAAGAGCTTTTTTTTTTTTTTTTTTCAGCTCTGGCAGTGTGGCTATCATGTCTGGGTTTGGTTAGAGCATTATCTTCCTGCCAGATCACATCAGTGCTTTCTGCCGAAGTGTGGCCCATCCTACTGCCAGAGTCAGCGATGTGTGTTTCATGTTAGGATGGATGTTTATTGACACTGCTAAGGTGGAGCAGGGTAGGGGGTGTAGGTAAAAGGCCTTAGCCTGGACCATAGATAGCTCACAACCAATGTTTAAATTGCTGTCCCATTTGAAAACACAGGGGAGGATAATTCCTGTCCGGTCTGCCTTGCAGACTGTTTTGGGATTCAATTAAGATAGTATACAGGGAAGTGCTTTAATCAGTATAAACCCATGTGAAGAAGCAATTGGAAGCAACAAGGCAGCAGGAACAAACATGAGAGCTGGCATGTCCTATGCCTAGTCCCAGGCCCCAGTTATTTGCTGTGAGTTATTATAAAACAGTTCTTTAGTTTTTTTTCCACCTGTGAAATGGTGAGAATAATGCTGACCTTGATGGGTTCGGGAATTAAAGGGATATTTAAAGAGCTGTTGACTCCTGAAGCTGCAGTGGAACCATCTTGCCTCTCACTACTTCATCACTGCATCAGATAATGTCATTGTACTCACTGTCTACCACAGCAGTAGCAACTTGCCACAAATGTATTGAATTAAACAACGTAAATCTGTTATCCTCTGCCTGGGTCCACAGGTCAGAAGTTTAGCGGGCTTGCCAGTCTTCTTGGCTTCCCAGGCTAACATCCCGCCTCGTGGTGAGCAAGCCCTGGGGATCATAGAGTTTCAGGCTCCTTCAGGCTGTTGGCAGAGTCACATTTCTGTTGGTTGTAAGGCTGAGGTCTCTGTTTCCTCGCTACCTGGAGGCTGGGGTGGTTCTCACTGTCCAGAGGCCGCCCGCGTTGCCTAGCTTAGGATTCTGCTCCTCTAGTTTTAGAGCCAGCAATGTCTTCAGGAAACTGACTGGAATCCTTCTTCTGCCCTTACTTTACCACCCCCTTCCTTCCTGAAACCTATGATAACATAAAGTCTATATGCTTGGCCCTGCCTTTTTAATTTCATTTGCAAAATACTCTTTGCCATGTAGCTGTATTGTTCTTATATAATACAATTGCAAGTTCTAGGGTTAAAGATGTTGGCATCTTTGGCAGCTATTATTCTTTTGTTTGCTGCAATAAAAGATCTATCTATCAACCTATCTATCATCTATTTTATCTATCTATCTATCTATCTATCTATCTATCTATCTCTGTATCTATCTATTATCTATCTTCTCTCTCTATCTCTGTGCCTCTATCTCCATATCAACATAGTTTTGTGTCTATTAACTGAACCAGATCAAATATCCAAGGTACTTGGCTTAATGACTGATGTAGACTGAGCCAATGTTCAGTCTGGTTTTTACTGTTGATGAGTCGATGGCAGCAATCTCTTGTCTCTCCCCTCAAGCCTGCGGCTTTTCTCTTTGCATTGTTTCTAATTTCAGTTCTCTCAAGAATCTCTTACACTGCTCCTGCTTAGCCAGCCTGGCTTGGTGCTATTTTGTGGCATGTCTATACTGCAACACTTGCTCTGCCAGAGCTTTCGGAGTATAGAAACCAACATTTTTTTTCCTGGATTCTCCTAGTAGAGTATATAGTACATAATAGAAGCTTAATAAATGTTTGTTGAAAAGTGAGACTCAAATGCACTTGTAAAAATGACTGGCCTTGTGATTATCAGTTGGAAGCATTCCTTAACATCAATATTGAAAGCCATTCAAGGAAGGAGAAAATGTGTTTATACTGACGCTGTGCTATTAAGAGAAAGCCTTTCCTCAGAGGCTTCTTTTTCCTGATATATATTACTGTGTTTTTTAAAATTAACATATTTTAGTGAGCATGCAGAATAATGGGCTTTGTTATGATGTTTTTATGTATACATATCATTGTTTCTAGCTTATATTTGCCATTTCCTTTCCTTTCCCCTCCTTCCTCCCCTTCTTGATGGTCTCCTTATTCTCACATAGTAGTACCCCTCTGCTTTCGTATCACATATATGCATATTTTTGTGAATATATAAATACCTGTCATGTCACATATATGCACTTACATAGTTAAATCTAGATTCCGCATATTCAAGAAAACTAGAAAACATGCTGCTTTGTCTTTTTTTCCTGCCAGTACCTTCTTTTGCTTCTCTCTCCATTTAGGTCCCTTCTCTCCACATAACCCTGTTCTGTTTTGTATCACGTATAAATAAATATTAGTAGATGTTGGTATTTAGATTCCCCATATTAGAAAAAGCACATGGTATTTGCCTTTCTGAGTCTTGCTTTTTTTCTATTTAATATGATCTAAGTTTCCCTTCATTTTTCTCCAAATGACACAGATTTATTCTGTTTTTTCCCCCCCTTTCTACAACAAGGTCTCATGTATCTTGGGTTGGCCTTGAACTTGCTGTGTAGCTGAAGATGACCTTGAACTGCTAATCTTTCTGCCCCTACCTTCTGAGTGCTGGGATTACAGACATGTGCCATCATGCCTAGTATGTGTGGTGCTGGGAATTGAACCCAGAGCTTTATACATGCTGGGCAAGCACTCTACTGACTGAACTATGCCCGCAGACAATTTCTAATCTGTGTGTAGACCACATTTCCTTTATTATTATAATTTTAAGGTTTCATTTTGTATATTCTTTAACATGGCACTATGTTACATAAGGATATTTTCATAAAAGTATATATTGTATATTAAGTCTGTATTCTTCTTCTCCCTCCTCCATTCCTCCCCCTCCTCTCACTAGTTCCCTTTGTTACCCTAGATAGTTCCACTTCTACTTTCATGTCATAATTACCTACATGATTTTACACATCGATATAAAATTCAGAATGAAAAAAACCCATGTATTTGGCTTAATTTACTTAATGTAATTATCTCTAGTTGTATCCATTTTATTATTATATATATAATATATTACTATATATTATATATTATTGTACATAATATATTCTTGCTTTTCTTTATGGGTGAAAAAAATCCCATTGTGTATATATTCTACTTTTTAAAAATCCATGCCCCAGCTGTTGTATACCTGTGTTGCTCCTATAACTTAACTACTGCGATTAGTGTTGCAATAAACACTCATGTACAGCTGTCTCTGTAGTGTGGTGTTTGGGCTTATGTGGTGATAGACATATAGGCTAGTCCTGCATATTGGCTAAAGTGAAACATGTTTGTGTAAGCATCTCTGTGGTACTTTCAGATCCTTTCTTAAGAGTGGGACAGCAGAGTCACATGGTACTTCTGCTTCTAGTTTTCTGAGGGACCTCTGCACCGATTTCCACAGTGGCAGCACTGGTTCTCATTCCTATGAACAGTGTGTAAGGGTTCCCTCACAGAGACGTTTTGAACATGAATATAGGTTTTATTTGTAACTTGTCCAGGGCAGATCATGTGGAGGAAGGCAGCTCTGAAATAGCTGTAGATACTCTTCAAACTATTCCACAAAATAGAAACAGAAGGAACATTACCAAATTCATTCTTTGAAGCCACAGTCAAACCTAAACCAGCCAAAGACCCAACAAACAAGAGAACTTCAGACCTATCTTTCTTATGAACAATTGATGCAAAAATACTCAATAAAATACTTGCAAACCAAATCCAAGAACAAATCAAAGATATCATCCACTATGACCAAGTAGGTTTCATTTCAGGCATGCAGGGGTAGTTCAATATATGGAGATCCATCAATGTAATCCACCACAAAAAACAGAAGGAAAAAAACCCCACATGATCATCTCCTGAGATGCCAAAAAAGCATTTGAAAAAAATCCAACACTCATTCATGTTTAAAGTTTAGGAGAGATCAGGGATACAAGGCACATACCTAAACATAGTAAAGGCAATATACAGCAAGCCTATAGCCAACACCAAACTAAATGGAGAGAAAATTAAATCAATCCATTGAAATCAGGGACAAGGCTAGGCTGCCCATTCTCTCTGGATCTCTTCAACATAGTACTTGAAGTCCTAGCTAGAGCAATACGATAACTAAAGGAGATCAAGGGAATACATTTTCGAAAGGAAGAAGTCAAAGTATCACTGCTTGCAAATGATATGATAGTATACGTGAGTGACCCTAAAAAGTCAACCAGAGAACTCCTTCAGCTGATAAATGCCTTCAGCGAAGTGGCTGGATACAAAATTAACTAAAAAAAAAAAAAAATCAGTAGCCCTCCTGTATACAAAAGACAAATGGGCTGAAAAAGGAAAACAACACCTTAACAATACTCACAAATAACATAAAGTACCTTGGTGTGACTCTAACCAAGCAAGTAAAAGACCTGTATGAAAAAAAGTTCAAGTCTCTGAAGAAAGAAATTGAAGAAGATATCAGAAGATGGAAAGATCTCCCGTGCTCGTGTATCGGTAGGATTAACATAGTGAAAATGGCCATCCTACCAAAAGCAATCTACAGATTCAATGCAATTCCCATCAAAATACCAACACAATTCTTTGCAGAACTTGAAAGAACAGTTCTCAATTTTATATGGAAGAACAAAAACCCCAGAATTACTGAAACAATGCCGTATAATAACAGATCTAGAGATATCTCCATCCCTGCTCTTAAGCTGTACTATAGAAGCACATTAATAAAAACTGCATGGTACTGGCAGAGAAACCGACTGGTGGATCAATGGAATCAGAGAGAAGACCCAGAAATGAACCCACACACCTATGGATACTTGATTTTTGACAAAGAAGCCAAACCATACAATGGAAAAAAAAAAGATAGCATCTCTAACAAATGGTGCTGGTTTAACTGAATATCTACATGTAGAAAAATGCAAATAGATCCGTATTTATCACCCTGCACAAAACTAAAGTCCAAGTGGATCAAAGACCTCAACACAAAATGAGATACACTAAACCTGTTAGAAGAAAAAGTGGGGAAGAGCCTTGAACTCATTGGCACAGGAGACAACTTCCTGAACAGAACACCAACAGCACAGGCTCTAAGATCAACAACCAATAAATGGGGCCTCATGAAATTGAAAAGCTGCTGTAAAGCAAAGGAAACTGTCATCAGAATAAAACGATAGCCTACAGATTGGAAAAAGATCTTCATCAATTCTATATCTGACAGAGAGCTAATATCTGGAATATATAGAAAACTTAAGAAGTTAAACACCAACAAACCAAGTAATCCAATTAAAAATGGGGTACAAAGCTAAACAGAGAATTATCAATAAAGGAATATAGAATGGCAGAGAAACACTTAAAGAAAATTTCAACATCCTTAGTTATCAGGGAGATGCAAATCAAAATGTCCCTCAGATTTCACCTTACACCCATCAGAATGGCTAAGATCAAAAACTCAAGTGACAACACATGCTGCAGAAGATATGGAGAAAGGGGAACTCTCCTCTATTGTTGGTGGGAATGTTCAACCGCTTTGGAAATTAATGTGGCACTTTCTCAGACAATTAGGAATAGCGCTTCCTCAAGATCCAGCTATACCACTCCTAGGCATATTTCTGAAATATGCTCAAGTATACAACAAGGACATTTGGGCAACCATGTTGTAGCAGCTCTATTCATAATAGCCAGAAGCTGGAAACAACCTAGATGTCCCTCCATGAAGGAATGGATACAGGAATTGTGGTACATTTACACAATGGAATACTACTCAGCTATTCAGAATAAGGAAATCATGAAATTTGCAGGCAAATGGTGGGAATTAGAGTGAGGTAACCAAGAGGCAGAAAGACACACATGGAATATACCCACTCCTAAGTGTTTACTAGACATATAATATAGGATAAACATATTAAATCTTTAGTCCTAAAGAAGCTAAACAACAAGTTAGACCCTAGGAAAGATGCTCAGTTCTCATTCAGAAGGGCAATTGCGATAGACATCAGAAGCAGGGGAAGACAGGGAAGAGGACATGAGCCATCCACAGAGGGCCTCTGAAAGACTACTGATTGAGGTATTGAAGCAGAGGCTGAGATTCAGAGCCAAACTTTGGGCTGAATGCATGGAATTTTATGAAAGAAGAAGAAGATAGAAAGACCTTGAGGGGATGAGAGCTCCCAAGGAGACCAACAGAGCCAAAACAAAACAAAACACCAAAACCTGGGCTCTGGGGTCCCTGTAGAGACCGATACTCCAACCAAGGACCATGCATGGAGAGAACCTGAAACCCAGCTCAGATGTAGCCCATAGACTCAATCTCCAAGTGGGGTCCCTAGTAAGGGGAGCAAGGGCCTATCTCTGACATGAAGCCAGTGGCAGGCTCTTTGATCACCTGAAGGGGGAGGTGCAGCCTTGTCAGGCCACAGAGGAAGACAATGCAGCCAGTCCTGATGAGACCTGATAGGCTAGGGTCAGACAGAAGGAGAGGAGGTTCTCCTCTATCAGTGGACTCTGTGAGGGGCAGAGGAGAAGAATAGGAAGAAAGGGAGGGATTGGGAGCAGAAGAGGGAGGGGGCTACAGCTGGGATACAAAGTGAATAAACTGTAATAAATTACTAATAAAAAATAAAATATAGCTGTCGACTCTTTGTAACTATTGTACTTGAAATTTCTGGCATGGTTTTGTCACTTTCTCTGAATGTGTCAAGGAACGACAACAACAACAACAAAAACCCCACAACGGTGAAATAAAGCCACATCAGCATGGCTTACTTCACATTTGATGACTCACTGTGACTTATTGTGTCTAACAGCAAAATTGGACCTGGGTTTACTCCTCTCGGAAACTCTCCAGTCACTCTTCCTCCGGCTTCTTCCATTGTTTGTTTTCCCTAATATGCTGAATGCTCTTTTCCCATTCATTTCGTGAAGTACCCTACCACTCCACAGGTAGTTATTGATCAATAATGACCAAATAAGAGCCATGTTCTGGGCCAGCATATGCACTGTTGCTATGTGCGTGTTAACATTTTCTCTGTTTCAGTTTGTCAATATGCCCATGTGACTCTATCAGCTGGGAGGCCAGGCGCCTCCTGCCTTCTCCTAGATCCCTTAACAGCTGTTTTGTGCTTGGCTGGGCCTTTTGCAATAATTGCTCCCATTCAGGGACTCTGGTCTTTTGATATTTATTTTTAGATTCAATATAGTCTCCATTATTTTAAAGGAACAGTTTTATTGTCTGAAACAAACAACCACAAATGAAAAATTGGAGCCAAATCACAGGCCTCAGGACCCAGATGAGGAATAAAGAAAAATTGTTTATAGCCATAAATGCTTTCTTTGCAGTTTTCCTTCTGCCTATTGGGCTGGGGCTTCTCTACCACCACAGACCAGTGATTAGATACCAGATTATGTCTTGATGTTATAACTGCGCTGCTCTCTGATAGAAGTCTGGGAATTCCAATTTCCTCTGGATTCAGTGCTCCACTTTGGAGTCAGCCAGGTTAGGTATGGTTATGTGTCCTACGGAAGGATTTGTGGGAAGTCAGTTCTCAATGGCTACCCCTGGTTGACGGGACTTACCCCTTGCAGTTAAAAGGTATGCATTTAACACTCACTGAACTGGGCGCTGTGCGAAGTATCTGGGAGCTGCAGAGACACCTCAAACAGTTTTCCATTTCAGGACCTGGTAAAGGAGTTGGACTTCTACACAAACCGTGATGGAAAGCTGACTCCGTGGAGCTGCAGCTGTAAGGAACGAGTAGGTGAGAGAGTTAGGACTTAGCACAGGAACAGCCATTAGCTTATTGTCTGGCATTCAGTGAGTACCTCACAGGGGCAATGTGTCTAATTTGGGAAAGGTGGTATAATTAGAAATGTGCAAGGAGAAAGGGGTTGGGCAGAAGGGTGTGGTGCTTCTCCTGGTCATACCCGGAACAGGACTAGATCAGATGTGGGTGACTTCAGCTGTGGTGTGATCAAGAGCAACAGTGACAGAGTACTCATCCACAAAAACAGCAGAAGATGAGCTTGAATGAGCATGCAGGGGGCCATTTATACCAGTCATCCCAGCATTTTACCTGGTTCTGTCGCCCTGGCTTCGTTTGGACTCCTTTTGTGGGATCTATTCTTTCACCTAGTGTGTGAACCAAGAAAAGCTTGAGCTACAAGTGTCAAGCTCAGAGGTAGTATGTAGGCTTCTTGACATGGGCCCTGAGTAGGGCCTCATCTCTTTCCCAGGACTTTCCTATTTAGCTCCAACCCAACTCAGCTGCCACTAGTTTCTTATCACAACTTTGAGCATTTATATTGCTTTTCTCTCTGTGTGGAATGATCCCTACAAATCCGCTTTCACCTAATGTTTCCACCTGCCCTTCAAGACTTAGCACGAAGCCCAATGTGTTAGACAACATTCCTTGGGCATTTTAGGCTGAGGCATTCTGCTGTACTTCTACAACCTTTGGCCACACGTCTGTCTTTTTGTTTACTGTTATTCAACTATTTGGTTCTATGTCTGTTCCCAGATATAAAAAATCTGTGTCCAATTGATTACTTTTTGCCCCAGTGGCTTAACATACTGCCTGGGACATAGCTAACATTTAATGGATATTTTTAATAAATGAGGTAGATTTGGTGAAGAACTCTAAGGAAGATGTTCTATAATACTGTTAGCTTATATATAAAAATTATGTACCAGGTTAAACCAGGCCAAGTTGCCACAGTTAACATTAGTGAGTCTTAAGGATTGACAAAGGAGAGAGAAAAGGCCAAGTGAGCAGAGCCTGCACCTTCATCAGCAGATGGGAAAGTAGAGAGGATGGGAAAGTTCGTCAAAAACTGGCCCTATGAAACGTCCCTTGGAAGAGAAATCTGTGCTAAAAAATCATAGCACACTGTGATTTTCCCTTCCCTTTCCCCATCCCTCTGCATATGGGATGCCAGAGGTCAACCTCAGGAGTTACACACCCTCCTTTTAAAAATAATACTACAGTGTTTATGTGTGTTTCTCTGTGTGTTGGTGTATGTGCACCTGTGTATGTGCACGTGCTCATGTCTATGTGTATGAATGTGTATG
The DNA here is from genome assembly GCF_030254825.1 of Meriones unguiculatus. Classification (NCBI taxonomy): domain Eukaryota; kingdom Metazoa; phylum Chordata; class Mammalia; order Rodentia; family Muridae; genus Meriones; species Meriones unguiculatus. The sequence continues at coordinate 78,925,078 of NC_083359.1, forward strand.
TATGCACCTGAGTGTGCTTGTGTGTGTGAGTGCTTGTGTGTGTGTGTACTCATGTGTGTGCTTGTGGAGAGCAGAGAACGACCTTGGGTATCAATCTCCATAAACCTCACTTCATCCATCTCCTTTGAGGCAGAGTCTCTCATTCGCCTGGAGCTCACCAATTAGGCTAGACTGGTTGGCCAGCAAGCTCCAGGGATCACTCTCTTTCCATATCACCGTTGTTAAGTTAGAAGCCTATGCTACCACACACGTCCTTTTTTAACGTGGGTTCTGAGGGTTGAGCTCAGGTCTTCATCTTGCCAAGCAAACATGTTACTGACTGAGCTATATCTTTAGCCCCAATTTACTGTAATTCTTTGTATTAGTAAGTCACCCCTTCATCTATAAAATAAAGTTTAAACATCTTTCCTGTGTCAGGCACTATTATAGGAACTGAGGATATATCAGCAATATAGATCAGGTTTTCTGCCCATCTGGAACCTACAGTCTAGTGTAAAATATAGGCAATAAAAAAATAAAAACAGTGCAGTTTTGAGAATTAGTCCAATTCTCTCTGTGTGTGTTCCTCTGTATATATTTTGCATGTAGAGATGATAATATTTACTGATAGATTAAATAGGTGCGAAAAACAGTAGGAGAACCACAAAGTCATCAGAACTTGTGGCCTAAGCAATCTGAAGAATGAAGCTGCCATTGGCTGAAGTGGAGTAGGCTGAGTAAAGAGAAGCTGAGGGAGATTTGAGGTCAAATTTTAGATACTCATTAAACATAAGATTGGAGACTATGCACAGACAGTCCAACAACCAGCCAAGTGTGGATGGACGTAAAACCAGAGACAGGGTCAGCATGGAGACTGTAGTCAAAGCCGGATATTGGGTGAAGTCATCCAGAGTGTGAGTATAGATAAATGTCATGGCTTGAATGTGAAATGCCCCCCCACAGGCTTGTTCTGAGCACTTGGTGCCCAGACATAGCATAGGAAAACATAGCTGAAGTGTGGCCTACCTTGTAGAAGTGGGTCACTGAGAGAGGGTGTTGAAGGTGACATCTCCTTTTTGTTCTGGCCTTGACTTTCTGGTTCAGTGCCACATGAGAAGTTGGCACCAGGAGAAAACCTGCTGCTGTGAGCTCTGGCCACCATGGGCTAAGCTGCTCACCATGCTGTTTCCATCATACTGGACTGTGTATTCTAAACTCTGAGCCAAACATGCCACCTCTCCCTTGAATTGCCTATGTCAAGGGTTTCGCTACGGCAATGAGGAAACTCACCTGTGTGGTGAGGAGACCAAGAAGCAAGGACTGAGCTCTGATTCCCTTAGCCGGATCTCAAATTCTCAACTCTTACACTCCCTGAAGAAAATAAACACGTTAAAGGGGTTCTAGAGCGGCCAGATGCATTGTCTGTCCACATAAATGTTCTGCTGAACACAACTTGGCAAAGGCTCCTCTAGGCTTTGAGGTGGCCTAGAGTCATAAGGCAGAGAAATTCCCATTTTTTTTCTTTAAACTTTATCTTCTAAGGTTTTCCAGATGTTTTAAGAGAAGAAGAAGTTATAGGATTAGATGTTTTTATGTTCTGTGGAGGGTAGTTTGGAGAGGGAAGTCAGAAGGAATAAGACAAAGGAAGAGGTAATTAATTAAAACAATTTATAAAAACAATGAATTTCTAAAGACAATAGCTGGGGCTAGAGACAAAGAGTTGATAAAATGAGTGGTGGCAAAGTTTAGAATCTATAAGTTTGATGACTAATTAGACAAAGTGGAGGATGAAAATGATTCAATGGCAACTAAAATGTTCTAGCTTGGGTCAGATTTTCTATAACTTTCTGCATCCCTTATTGAGGTCTGATTTTCTTGGGGGAGATATGTTCAAATATCTATTTATACCGATTTGGCATCTATAAGAGAGTAAAGTAATGGTCACCTAGGACCAGCTTGGTGAACCAGTAAGTTTATTTGCGTTGCTTACAGTATCATGAGTGACTCAAAGACAGCTGTGTCATTAGAAAGTCTAACACAGCCTGGGCTGATGGCATGTGAAAGTGTTGTACCTAAGGCTTCCTGCCCAACCTGCAGACAGCTCCACTGAAGAATATACTCTGTCTCAGAAAATGTAAAAATAGCTTTTATAACTTTCAGGAAGGATCTCAGCAGTCTTGAAACTTTTTGAGCTTCCTGAGACTTGTAAGTTTTGTTAGCTTCCTAAGTCTTACAAATGTCCCTCCTACCTCTAGGAGGAAATATTTCAGTTTGATGGAAGCATATCCACAGTACTCTCTCTACCCTTTCCTCGAGATCTTACTTTTTCTGTATTCTCTTTCATGATGTTCTCTGAGCCCTTTGGGAGCAATGGTACATGATATAAATATAGTAGTGCAATAAAAATGTTTGATTACTTTTTTTGTAGTTGTGGCTGAGCGTTGGGTCACTAAGCTGCAGCTTCAGCAGCTTGACCGGTTATGGGTCACAGTAACAAGAGCTTATTGCAAAATCAAGCTTCTCTTTATAACCAAGGTTGATAGCAATGGTTATATCCGGATGTAAAAGCAAATGCTTAGAAGGCTGTTTGATGGACACATTGCATTCACTTAATGTATGATAGCAGTATCTTCCCTAATGGGGGTTATGACCTCTACAGCTCTGGTTTACAGTTCCAAACATGGGTTCTCTTCTTTAGACTGGGCTTTAAGTCCATTGGAAATTAATTGGTTGTATTTGTGTCACTATTACACCAATAGATACATTTTATTTATTTATTTATTTATTTACAATTTATTCATTTTATGTCTTGATTGTAGTCCCCTTCTTCATCTCTTTCTGGTCCTACCCTTTCTTCCTCAGTACCCTCTATCCCCTTCCCCAAGTCTATTGATAGGGGGAGTTCTCCTCTCCTGCCATCTACCCATAGCTTATCAAGTCTCATCAGGACTGCCTGGATCCTCTTCTTCTGTGGCCTAGCAAGGCCACATCGCCAGGGGAAAGTGATCAAAGAGCAGGCGACTGAGTTAATGACAGAGGCAACCTGTGTTCCCCTTATTTGGGAACCCACACAGAGACTGAGCTGCCTATGGGCCACATCTGAGCAGTGGGTCTAGGTCCTTTCCATGCATTGGTTGATGTGTCAGTCTTTGCAGGGCCCCCTGGGCTCAGATTTTTTTAGGTTTGTTGGTCTCCTTGTGGAGCGCCTGTCCTCTCTGGGTCTTTCTAATCCCCTCTTCTTCCATAAGACTCTCCACACTCTGCCCAAAGTTTGGCTGTGAGTCTCAGCATCTGCATCCATTCCCTGTTGGGTAGAGCCTTTCAGAGGACCTTTATGGCAGGCTCCCATCCTGTTCCCTCTCTTCTACTGCTTCTGGTGTCTATCCTGTTTGCCATTATGAATGGGATTTAAGCATCCTCCCTAGGGTCCTCCTTGTCAACAGATACATTTTTTTCTGGCATGTTGATGGTGTGATATGTTGGGTCCATAACCAAATAATACTGTTTATGATAATTCTTCACCAGTAGACTACTCACTTTTCGGGCATTAAAAAAGCTAGCCAATAGGCATTGAGTTTCCAGTTCAGGCCCAATTTAAGTTTTTCATATTTTGTTTTCGTGCTTCCTCATCATGTGGCATGGCTGTGGGCTAGACACAGATCTCCCCACTCTTGATAGGGTTGGTGGGTTTGGCTTATGTTACCTGCTTCAGCTACTGTTTTGGAGGAAGAAAACCAAGCCGTGTCTGCCTGGTCTGTGGCTAGAAACAACGTTCTGGTCCTCACAGGCTCTGGGCTGGCAGTGTGGACACCGTTTCTCCATATGCCATGTCTAGTTGCTGAAAGGATTCCAGACCAGACAGTCTAAACCCCCAGCATGCTTTGCTGAAGGGGAAAATGTACCGTTGGGGAAAATTGCCCACTCCCCAAACCAGTGCAGGCATCGTCACATGTATTATGTTACCATTCTCTCCTTATTCCACAACTTTGTAAACTATTGCTTAGGTTTTAAAACCTCCCAGAGACACATAAACACAGAATTTGGCTTTCTGTCATTTTCTCTAGGGACCCCTGACTTGACACAAATATTGCCACATTTGCCTTTGAATTGTAAGGATAGACCTGTTTTTGTTTGCTCTGCCCTTCTCCCTCTTTCTCCTGAGTGCGTTAGCAACTTATGAACTCGATTTGCATGCAGGGCTAAATCATTCAGCTCCAACAGAGCCTTTCTCCTACATAAAGATCATGTCCCATGACGGGGCTCAGCAAAACTACTAAAGCTTCATAACCAGCTCCAACGTTCCTCTGAAATAACTTTATTAACTCTCTGATAAATACAGTGCTATGAACTGAGCACCAAACACCAGCTCTCACATGCTCAGCCTTTTCAGTAACGCTTCTCTTTCCTCTATTGTCTTATATTCTCTGATGTTAACAGGGGCCTCAGTTGTTACCAACCAGGCATGTGTGATGGCTGTATGATCTGGGACTGATTTTTTTTCCTTACATTTCCTCATGTTATGCAACCTTGGTCTCAAGGCAGGAATAAGTAGTTATATTATTCAGCTTCTCCACTTCCATAAAACTCAGACTGATGCTGTCCACCATGGCTTTCCCCCTTATGAACTTGGCTCTTAATGAAATGTTTTTCTCATTTTTTGTCAGTTCTAATGCAGAGTATTACCCGACACTGATATTTTCTTATGCTGGTCTACTATGCAGGGTCCCATCTGAAAGCTGAGTCATGGATTTCTCCTCCCTCTGTATTAAAGGTCCAACCTAAGGGGTATTTTCCATTACTTCTACTTCACTCTCTCCCTTCTTGCTTCTGATTTTTCTTTGGGTTCCAAGTCGTAAGATCCTAGGAAAGGCTCTTTAATACAGATTGAATTGGTGTTCTCATTCCCTTGCTCCCTGTCAACAATAAGAAATGGCAGGCTAATATCTCCATCTCAGTTTTTTCTTTTCCCCTGCTTTTTGTGCCAAGTCGGAGACTAGTGAAGATGATTCTTTGTAATTCCTCCCTTATTTGGGTAGGTCTGTTTGGGAAGACAGCTCAGCTTCACTTGCATGCATTATCATTCACTGCAAAGACTGCAATTGCTCCTTAGCCTGTATCTATACATGCTGCTTTCAGGGATGGCAATGTCTTCTCTAGTCCATCAGTTGTTTGGGACATCCCTATTTTCATGTGACAACCCTAGTCATCAAGCAGGAGGCATGTGACCTTATAGTGCTTAGAAGAAGGCCACCAGGGGATTTCCTCCAAGGATACTCTCAGATGGCCTGGGTTTGGCTGAATTCCTTATCATTCTGAGAGCAAGAAATGGACCTAATAAGGTGCACACCACCCTAGGCCATGTAGGGAAAGGTGATCATATCAAAACTGCATCTGTTAAAGCTCTATTCTCAGATCAGTTCAGCTGTCTTATCAACCAGAAGCAGAAAGCTTGCATCTACTCCTCCCTGACTCAGCTTTGGTCCTGTCAGTCCCTTTTTGGATGCCAGTTGCGTTACATGACTTTTCATGAGGAGACATGAGCAAGTGTCTATGAACCCCAGATACAGCACCACTGACAGATCAAAGAAACAGTTCTATCAAGTCTAGCTTGCTAAGTCAACAAATTCACTGTCCCAAGGACTCTGGCACTTCAGCCAGACTGATGAATAGGTGGTATACATAGAGCCTGGTGACCCTTGATTGGCTAGGGAAGATGATGTGAAAGGGGCAGGAATCAGTCAATAGAGCTTAGGCAACCACTCATATCCCATCACTTAATTCTTTAATAAATGGAAAAACTAGTAGGAATATTCAATATTGTATATTTAGATTTTTCTGTTTTGAATACTGGCTGATAAATTATTGAATTCCCCGGCTAGTCTATGGGCTCTGCAGAGGAATTTCCTGAACATTTCCTTAGTGTAATGGAGGTATGTATTCATACCTTGTACCTTTTCAAATATTCTCTTTCTTGCGTTAGTGGTGTCTTCAGAGAAGTTGGTTCCAAATGCCAAATTGAGAAGCAGCCTCAGATGGCTTAGGGTCACTTAGATTCTCATTCATGTCATAATGTCACATCTTCACTGCTAATGCAGTGCAAAGGAAAGACCTTCAGCATGACTACTAATGAATTCTTAAGATCAACAGAACATATTTGTGGTGGAATGTTGCTTCTGTTCATGGATGTTCCTTGTTTCTTCTTGAAAGCTATGCTGTAGGATTCCACTTCTTCAACCTCATTGAGAAAAGTTGGACCCCTGACTGCCTCTGTCCAGTGAGATGGTAGTGTGAGTGCCACATCCCATCTCTGGGTGTCAGTCATTAAGATCCGGTGTATAACTTCACACGTTTTCTTCTCTAGTTGCCATGGTGATGAATGCTGTTTTAGGTAGTGCATGCTTTTGTTCCTAAGTGGGATGATGTAGGGATGGGTATCTTGCCAGCTTGCAGTGGATGTACAAGGTGGATGAGAAACAAACTTTTATTCTTTTCAGCTATCAAGCTTTGAGGCTTGTTTGTTATAAACACCATCCTTAATAAGGCACTTTTTGCTATAAGCGGCCTCAGGTGACCTGTGAAGATGGCTCACTGCCCTCTTAACCAGGAAAACACGACAGAATCCTGTAAATCAAGACGTTCAAATTTCATGTTCACTTAAAGAACACCCTTGAAGCTGCCCAGGTCTTTAAGGGTGTGCATATTAAAAATGCCACCAAAGCATCTGAAAGGTGTAACTGTAAAAGGCCTTGTGTGCTGTGCTGGTGGTGTAATGACAGAGTCAGTAGGTGTGGCCGGGGTAAACAGTAGGGCTGGACGCAGGCTTGGTGGCCTAGAAGAGTGCTGAGCTTTTACTGCACATGCTTACAAATGCAGAGAGGAACGCTGGACTTAAGTGTTTAGATGTAGCCACTCTAGCCATTGAACGTGAACGAAGCACCTAAGATGCGCCGACGAACTTACAGAGCTCATGGTCCGATTATCCCAGACATGAGCTCCCCGGCCACATTGAGATGATCCTCATTGAAAAGGAACAAACTGTTCCAAAGCCGGAAGAGGAGGATGCAGGGAAGAAAAAGATAGCCCAGAAGAACCTGGAGAAACAAAAACTTATGGCGCGGGAATAAATTCAGCATAAAATAAACAGATGAAAGTAAAAAAATAAAAAAAAAATCTTTTCTTTGTATGTTTGAAAACAGTGCTTACATTTTCTGATTACCTGCTCATTGTGGACTTTAAAAGCTATGAAAAGTTCACTAAAATAGCCTTTATAGAAATAATCTGTTAACACTTTGATCTCTCTCTTTCAACTAAACAATTCTGGATTTTTCTCTATCATCATATATATATATATATATATATATATATATATATACACACACACACACACACACACACACATATATATCTTCCTTTTATTTCATTTTATAGCAGAAATTTAAAATATTAATTTTTATAGATAATGTTAGCCGGGAGAGAAATATAAAATATATTTTTATGTCTATAATACATAATTTATCATGAAATTATACAACAAAATAAAATCATGTTGTTTTTTGTTTTTTGTCCTTGTTCTTTCCTTGTAGTGGAGAACATACTAATGAAACATTTGTACTTAAGTTTTTGCTTGAAATGTTCTTACAACCTTTGGATGGATTCCTAGATGGGGAATTGGTGGGCCAGCAAGTATGCATATTTTTAAGACTTTTGCTACAAATTGCCAGGAGAAAGGCTGTACCAATTAGCACTCCGGCAGTGAGAGATGGGCCCTCTTACAACCCCTGTTGATTATTCAAATTCCTCTTAATGCCCATTAGTTTGATAGGTGCAAATGTTATCTTCCTGTTTCATATTTGCGTGTCTTTGATTACGAGTGATCTCGAACACTTATTTCCTATGCTTATGTATCATTTGCATTTTTTTTCCTTCTGGGAATTATCTAAATGGATTCTTATACCCCACAAATAAACAACCGCTATACACAAAGGCTGTGGTGTGGGACTGTTGCCAGGGAGCCTCAGCTTGGAGGTGTGAGTATTGAGCAGGCTCCCCTCACCCCTTCTCCTCTTTCTATTGTGATGATCTCCTCTCCCATTACTGTTGCCATGTGCCTTTCCCAAGCCTTGGTCTTTCTATAGGCACACAAAAATATTAACTATGCTATATTAATTACATTAGTTTCAAACATGTATGTAATGTATTCTGGCTACTTTCTTCCCCCATCCTCTCTATGTCCCTTCCCACGACTATCAATCCTCCCCTTTTCACACCTGTCTCCTCAGATACTTCTGGTTTTGTTTTGTAACTTATTTAGTTTATCCATGGACATTTTATTGTACTGGGTTCCAGTTGTGGCTAACCCCCCCTAGAATTTAGTATAAAAAAGAACAAATGTCTTCATAGTTAGTTTTGGGAGTAACAGTGTCTCCTAGAGGGAGGCTCCTCTTTACCTTCTGCTATGTTCCTGTGGTCCACATGTGTTGAGGGCTGAGGTCTTCTGCTCTGGGCTCACGAAGGCCAGCACAGCCTACTGCTCCTGTGTTGGCTCGGAACAACGCTTGTCCTGCTGATAAAGCTTCAATTACTCTTGCCGGAAGCATCCTTATTTATTTCACAGACACTACATTACCCTCAATTGTCGGTTCGGGTGCTTCTAAGAGGGGAGAAGAAAGACTCTAAATTCCCCCAAAGTCAGTGTTACTTTTTAGCTAGCTGAGATAAAAGACAGATTGAAATGGGGCCAGAGGGACCTGCCCTTCACCCTCCATCTTCACCAGAGCTAGAAGCTCACATTGGTATGTCAGGCAGCAGCTGGCAGGCTCTTTTATCATCATTAATTGTCCGTGGAGTTGTCACAAGGAGAGACTAGAATTCAGGTTTAATTACAGCTGTATCATCTCTTATAGAGTTCAAGAGACTCTGGTGCTGCAAAACAGGAGTGGGCGAGGGGGCTGGTGGTGTGCCAAGGGCAGTCTGTGGAGCAGCAGCCATGCTTATTTTTGGGGAAAGGAGAGTTAGCTGCATTCTAGGGAGAGGAAGACTGGATATCTTTCTTGAGTGGAGGGAGGCTGCTGGAGACACAGTGGCTAGTTAAGGAGGGTTTGGTTCATATGGGACAGGTGTAGGGGACCTTCCTAGGAAACAAAGATCCATTCCACCAAGAAACTTGCTTTTATTTAAAAAAAAAATGGATTTCTTTTTGATGTGGACAGTAATTTTCTGCCAGACAGAGAGTGAAAAATATTTGGTCTTGGATAAACAATAGCATCCTGCTCCTATTTCATTTATGAAAGGGGTCTCTTGGATGGTCCTTGGTTTAGTTCTGAAAATGCTAGCACAGAGTTTGGCGACCAAACTGGCTTTGTCAAAAACAAGAACTGAAGGACAGCTTAGCGGAAACGGCACGGGACAGGTGTCTGGTATGTCAGTTGCTCGGTTTCCTGAAAGTGAGTCAGGAAGTGTGAAGAGCCATCCCTGGACAGTGACCCTTCTGCCCTGCTGAGCGGCACAGTCTGGTTTTGATCTATTTCCATTCCTGTCTGTTTTCAGGCCTTTGGTTAGGAAACCACACCTGAATGTACCCTTCAGGTGTAAAGCTTTGGTCCCATGTTCTACTTCTCTCCATCATGACATGGATCTTAGGCTTATGAAGGTTAACCACTCAGCTCCATTTTAATTCTCATTTCCTGAAAGAAACTCAAGGCCGCCTTATGAGCTACCTCTTGTGGAAGTAAGTGTGTTAAAGGGATCATAAGGATTGACCACCTAGGTCTTGGCTTCTCAAAAGAACACTTTCAATGCTATGCTATGCTGAGGGAGAGCAATCTACTTGAGTCTTCATGTCTTCTTTCAGCTCTTAAAATATTTTAAAAGTCCTGGACCACGTGAATGGAACCTGAAAAACCTAAAACTAGTAAATGTGTGTGCATAGTGTGTGGAAGTATGTGTGCGTGCGTGTGTTTGTGTGTGTGTGTGTGTATTCCTCCCAACAAAAGAGGTTTGCACACATTCTAAAGCCCCAGTGCCCCTCCTCTCAAGTTAGTCTGTGGCTTTCATTCAAACCACAGAACTAATCCTTGCTTTGGGTTCTACAGCCAGGAAGAAAATTCACAGGGCTAAGTTTGGAAAAAAAAAAAAAAAAAAAAAAAAAAAAAAAAAAAAAAAAAAAAAAAAAAAAAGAGAGAAAATCAAATTTGGAGCTTTCAGCATTTGTAATATAGGCTGCCCCAGAATAGATCTGTAAGAGGATTAGAACACAGCACAGGGCGATTGCTATCCCAAAGCTTAGATGCGATGCTGCATTTCCTAGAGTCAGCACTCTGTGTTTGTGTTTTTGCTCCACAATGCCAAGAGCAGGGTAGATGCCCAATAAATAAGATCTCACTGCGGAAAGTATTTGTTGGACATGCTGGAGAGCTTTCACAGTTTCCATATACCTCAGTGGGCTAACATGCTAACCGAGATGTAAGGAAGTTGGTTCAGTGTGCCAGTTGAGCTGTTGAGATCACTCTAGCAGATGGAGCTTGTCAGAACTGCCTACCAGGTAAGGCCCCCTCAGCTGTTACCTCCAGAGGCTGAGCTTCTGGGTGCCAGGCACTAGTTCCTGGAGTACCCCCCCTCCCCCGAGACGAGATCCATTAACAACTTCATTTGGTCTCCCGTGTCTTTTAAAAGCCTTTCACTTTTCTGTTTATGCCAGAGTAATACAGACAACACTCACTTCAGGTCATACAACATTGTGTTAGGTGAGTAAGGTGTCTGGTCCCATGTTAGAGGTTAAAAGCCAAGCCGAACCAAACAAACCTTATCTATCTATCTATCTATCTATCTATCTATCTATCTATCTATCTATCTATCTATCTATTGTGAATTGAGTTTATTTTAGGCTGGAGACCACACAAGCAGGGAAGGAAAATGCGAATCATCTCTTCATTCAGCTGTCTCCCGACCAACCCAGCATTCCTCACTCTCTATGTACATTCTAGCTGGCTATTGGGGTCTTACTAGGGAAATCACATAACTTGGTTTACATAGGATGGCTCAGTGTTGGTTGTCTGGACCTCATTATTAATGATTCTTCTATGTATGAGTCAGTTCTCCAGAAAAAGAAAACATTATGTAATATATATAATATAATTAATATAATAGAAATACTATACACATAGATTTGTTTTTATAATGTGTAATATATAATATAACGTTAGGTAGAGCTATTAAGACATTTATTTATCATATGTGAACTCAACCAATCAGTCTGTTTATATGAAATAACTGTAGATGAATTTTGTGGTGAATAGAGCGGGCCTAAAGGGAAGAGGGAGAAGAGAACAAGAGAGGATAATGGAGAGGAAAGTCAAAATATCTATTTTATTTCATGTGCAAACCTAAATTTAACTATATACACGAAACCATATATATGTGATGAAGAAGGACTGTTTGGGCAGCAGAGGGGGACAAAAGGGGTTAAAATAGTGGAGAATTAGCACAACAATTTTATGTGTGTCAAAATGAACGGATTACTTTATATACCACCTAATAATTAAAACTAAGATATTAGTTAGGAGTGGTAGCACAGTCCATTAATTCCCAGAGGGGAGGCACAGGCAGGCAGATCTCTGAGTTCTAGGGCCAGCCTGGTCTATATAGCAAGTTCCAGGCCAGCCAGAGCTTTACAGTGAGACCCTGTCTCAAAAACCAAACCAAACCAAACCAAACCAAACCAAACCAAACCAAACCAAACCAAACCAAACCAAACCACAAAAGCAAACAAACAAAAGACCAAATAAACAGGAAAAACAAGTAAATGAAAACAAAACAAGGATGAATTCATTTTAAGGGGTTGGTTCATGTAACTTGAAATTTGAAATTAGTAGGTCAGGCTGGTGGTATGAAAATTCGGGCAGACTTTCTGTGCTGGTTGAGACAGAATTCCTCATTTGGGAAACCCTGCTTTTTACCCTTAAGATCTTCAGCTAAAAGGATAAACCATACTCCATATTGAGACCAATTTTTTTTCTTAAATTTAACCGATTGTCAATGTTATCACATGTACGAAATCCTTTCACAATAACATCTAGCCTGACTTTTTCCCCCCCAAATTCCTAGGTACTTAAACTTATAATGTGAACCATCATGCTCTTTCCTTTTTGAAGTCTGTGTGTATAAAATAAATTACATGCTGCTCTAGCCAGTTCTGACCCCTCTCAGTGGGTGCCAGAAGAAAATGGAGATGAGAACAGGTAATATATTTGTGTGTGTGTGTGTGTGTGTGTGCACATATACATTTGGAGCCAGTGGGGAAAGGTGACACAGCATAATATTCTCAGAAGGTGCCTTGGTGTGGGCCTTAATATATTCCTTTGAGTCAAGCCCTGGGTCTCACATCAGATGAGCTATCTGGATGTTCTTTAAGCTAAGCAGTAGAGTGAATGCTGCTGCTGGCACCATCCTTTTTGACTAAGGCATTTAAAATAAGGTTTGCGGAAATTAGGATGTCAAATAATCCTATTGCTCTTATAATACCTAGATTTGAATATGTATTAAAAGGTAAGCAGGCTTGAAATTTGAAGTAGAAAGAAAATTTCTCTTTAAGTCATTAAGGAGGACTAGAAGCTCTAAGCCTGTGGAAAAAAATAGTTTAGGATTCTGAAGAATTCATAACTCAAAAGAACTTGAGTTACATTTATAAATATGTAGAGCTTAGAGTAATAAAATACGGGCCAATTCAGAGGCCCATTTAGGGAGGTGATTGGCACATAATTAAAGGAATCATTCATTACCCATTTGGAATTGTCTCTAGGATATGGTTATTGTGAGATATTCACAGATAAGCCAGTGAAAATGAGCATCCAAAGCCACACTGAGAGGAAGAAAAGTCACAGGAGTATAATGTGGTTAGGACAGTGGATTCTAGAGTCCGAATGACTGGGCCTGGGTTCTGGCTAAGTCAATCACGACTTGGGAGGCATGCTGAGCTTTGATGCTGTTCTTTCTTCACCTGTGAGTTGGCATCTCTCTCACAGAGTAGTTGTAAAAATGTTAGCAATGCCTTTGACATGTAGTATGCACTCAGTGACCTCTAGGTGTTATTATTCAATCTAAATTTATTTCCTTAGGAGCATCATGAGTCAAAGGGAAATATTTCCAATTAAGAGGCCATGAGAAGAAACTAGGCAATTTAAACTATCCACAGGAAGAAAGGCCTCCAGACTGTGCATTGATGCGTTTTTGATCAGTCACAAGAAAGGCAATGGACTCTGTCTCAGACATGAAAAAGACAAAAATGCACACTAAAGTGATAAATTCCACAAAAGAAGTGACTTTTCTTTTGCTCTCTTTTGTTGTTGGTTTAAGTTTCCTGATTTTTTTCTTTTTTTAAAAAAAGACTTTTATTATTTTATTTTTATTCACTTCACAGTTTGATCACAGCACCCCTCTTTTCTCCCCTCTCAATCCCACCCTCATCCCCCTTCATTCTCCCATCCCTTCATCCTCAGAGAAGGGGAGATTCCCCCATGGGTCCCTCCTTATCTTGGCACATCAAGTCGAAGCAGGACTAGGCAAATCCTCTCTTACTGAGGCCAGACAAGGCAGCCCAGCTATGTGAGAGGGACCAAGAGGCAGGCAACAGACTGAGGGACAGGCCTCATTCTAATTGTTAGGGGGCTTACATGAAGAACAAGCTGCACACCTGCTACATATGTGTAGGGGTCCTAGGTCCTGCCCATGCATGCTCTTTGGCTGGCGGTTCAGTCTCTGTGAGCCACCATGGGCTCAGGTTAGTTTACTCTACTTGTGCTGTCCTTGATCCCTCTGACTTCATCAACCCTTCCCCCAATTGTTCCACAAGACTCCCCAAGCTCTGACTATTGTTTGGCTTTGGATCTCTGCATCTGTTTCCATCAGCCGCTGGATGAAGCCTCTCAGAAAACAGTCATGCTAGGTTCCAAGCATAGCAGAGTGTCAGTAATACTGTCAGGGGTTGACTCTCTCCCATGAGGTGGGTCTCAAGTTGGGTAAGGCATTAGTTTGCTATTCCCTCAATCTCTGCTCCATCTTTATCTCTACACTTCTTGTAGGTAGGACACATTTTAGGTTGAAGGTTTTGTTAAGTAGATTGGTGTCCCTCTTCTTCCACCGGAAGTCCTGCCTGGCTACAGGAGGTGGCCTCTTCAGGCTCCATATCCCCCTGATGAATTTTTGTATGTTGAACCATCCCTGCATCTCTAGATGAAGCTTGTTTGATCATAGTGGATTATATTTTTGATGTGTTCTTGGATTCAGTTTGTGAGTATTTTATTGAGTATTTTTGCATCAATGCTCATAAGGAAACTTGGTCTTAAATTCTCCTTCTTTGTTGAGCCTTTGTATAGTTTAGGTATGAGGGTTACTTATAGAATGTGTTTGGCAATGTTCCTTCTGTTTCTATTTTGTGGAATGTTTTGAATGTCTGGTAGTATTCTGTGTTAAAACCATCTTGTCCTGTGCTTTTTTTTTTTTTTTTTGTGGGAGACTTTTAATGACTGCTTCTATTTCCTTAGAGGTTATAGGGCTATTTAAATAGTTACCATACATTAAAAAAAAGACAAAAATGCACACTAAGGTGCTAAATTCCACAAAAGCAGTGACTTTTCTTTTACTCTATTTTGTTGTTGTTAGTTAATTTTTAAGTTTACTGATTTTTTTTTTTTAATTTTGTCTCCAGCTTGGAGAAGGAAATGCCACAAGATTGTGTCGCTTTCTGATCATGGTCTTTAATAGTGTTGCGTAGATAACCCATCATAGACTTGCTTCTTTATTGTTGGTGCCCTGTTGGTTTCTTCAGTTTCCCCCAGCTGATGAGCAATAATACGGCGTGAGGATGATTAGGAGAGAAGCTTTCTCTCATCATTCTAGAAGTCCATTTTTTTCTGCTCGTATTCCTTTGGCTAGACCTTAGTCACACACCCTCAACCCAACTGCAAGAATGGCTAGGTAATAAAACTCCTGCACTGAGGATGAGAAATGGCCTGGAGGAACTCTAGTTAGTCAGCCACATGATTTATTGATAACATAATTAAAGAAGATTTCTTCGTCTCAGACAGGGTTTTGTAGGATGCTTGTACAAGGTTGGTGAATGTGGCTGTGAGATGAAGGCTAAAGCTTACTCTAAGTTTAAATCTGCATTAACCTCTTCCGGCAGCAGCAAAACCTCTGCCGGCAGAGTGACACCAGGTCTACAGTGCTGTCGGAACTCATTCTGGTTTCCTCAGGTCGGATGCTAAGGGCGTAATAATAGGCTCCTGATTGTTTGATATTTCCATGACAACAGAGCCTTCCTGATAAATCTCCAGGGTCATAAAACACCCATTTCTCTGCCTAAGCTGATTGAGCTTGATATAATTCTCCTTGATATATTTTAGTTTTTCCATTTAAGTTTGGATCAACAAAATAACACTTGTTATGTCCTCAGTCATGGACTCATTGAATATCTATTATGAAAACCCAGTCCCAAAAAGTTTTGGGCTTTAGCCCTACATAATGTAGTGGCTTTTTACAGAAACTCCTTGTATAACAATAATTTGTATGTGCAATACAATGCCCTAAAGTAATAGCCCGCAATAACACTAGTCAGTGTGTCTTTTGTGTAATCAACTCTGGAAACAGATGGGGTATGCCTGTGGATCAACGCCAAGAGGAAGCACTCCAGTGTGTCCCTCTAAGGTTTAGGAAGCCAACAGAACTGAGCTTCTGTGTGATTTAGTACTATTGTGGTCTAGGCTAGATTGTCAGTGACTCTTACTTCACAATTTACTCCATTATTTTCCACGTCAGGTGAAGTTGTACCAGATAATCATGATGGTTCCTTTTGGCTCTCGGCTTCATTTGCTTTTTCTGATATTTATCATATCAATGAAATGACATATTTGTTCTTCTTCCAAACCCCGTTCCTGGTGTGAGTCCAAAAAGAAAGGAAAGTATTTTAATTTTAATATTTGAGATTTAGAAACTCATCCTTTGATTTTGTAGAGTAGAAAGGGTTTTTAAATGGAGATGATATTATCATAGGCATTTTTTATACTAATTTTTAAAAAGGTATATGAAACAACAGGTTTTTTTAAATGAGATTTTCATATATATACGTATTATTATATTTTCCTTTTACTCACTTCTCTTATTATCCTCCCTTTTACCTCCCTTTTTGTTTTGCCTCTTCCTCCTCCCAAACAACTCTTCTGCTGCTTTCTGGTCATGTAGTTAAGTGTAGAATTTACATATAAGAGAAAACATGCATTTCTTTGTCTTTTTTCCAGTGCCTTTTTAAACTTCCCAGCCCCTCCAGATTTATACTTTTCTTTTCCCTTCTTGGTTCCATTTCCACTTATATGGCCCCTGTGCATGTAAAAAACTGTACTACAAAACCCATTCTAAAGAATATCAGCATCTCTCTTTATCTATCTATCTATCTATCTATCTATCTATCTATCTATCTATCTATCTATCTATCTGTCTATCTGTCTATCTAGCTATCTATGTATAATCTATGTATGAATGTATGTATCTATCTTTCATCTATCACCTGTCTATCATCTGTCTTCTACCATATCTATCTATCTATCTATCTATCTATCTATCTATCTATCTATCATCTGTATGTCCATTTATCTGTCTGTTTATCCATCTATCTATAATGGTTCTATTTGTTCATCAATCTGTTCACCCATCAATTTAGACTTCAAAAGGTAAACTCTTTCAAGTTTACCTTTGAAATATGTTCAAAATACATATTTTCTGAGCTTAGTCATAGTCTTAATACATTCAAATTCCCATGAAGAATCAATATCGTAGATTTCTCACTTACACCTCAGATTGAGCACTCCTTAAAATCATGGCGACCATGCAGTGACTTGATTAAATCATGAGATTTTCCCACTTGTAGAAGCAGAAAGTCAACACTTGCTCTGTTTGCCACATGTCTCTACTGTGCTAGCCAAAATGAACTCATTTCCCCGAAGCCCTGGGCTGAGCAAGACTCTGCAAATATGGTCCCACATTGGTCCTGTCTAGGTGGGAGGGGTGATTAGAACAGTGAAAAGCACCTTCTCGGAGTGTGATGTGTTTATTCTGGACTCCTTACTTTGTTTGAGTTATGTCAATGGCAGCTTCAAAGTGCATGGGAAGTTAACTATAAGCAGAATTCCATTTGTGCACTTACAGATTTTAAAGAGGACAAACCCAGTGTTCTCTTCTGTTCATCAGGGGCAGAAACAAAGCTATTAGCTCTAGGTCTATGGAAAGGAGAAAAAAAATCACTTTTCATATTGTGCAACCAACCCTGAATCAGGTCAATCTCTCCTTCATTGCTGGCTAATATCCAAGGCACAGTGAAAAGCTGATGTTTTTGTTTAGAATGGATTTTTGCAGTGTTTATAAACCAAGTCTCCTTGAAATTTTCATTAGGAGGATCATACAGTTCACCTCTTATCCTGCCCTTTATCCTTTCTGCTAGAATAGTTGAGTGATTTTGAAAATTTTCCCTAGTTTAATTGATTAGTAAGGAGAGTTATTTTTGAAAGTCACCTTCTACAAGGCAAAACTGAGATTGACATCCAGTTCAGATTCTGTGACCTTGGTTTATGCAGCACAGGGAGTGATGAGAACATGATTTTCATTACACTTTTGACTGTGTGAGGAAGTGGAGGTACTGGGCATTCATTGACAGGTGCTAACACTTTACTAGGTACACAAAACCCATTATGTCACTGAATGTTAAGAATCTGTAACCCTGTGAGATACATATTCTTTTCCTGAGGTTCAAGCAGCTTTCTCATTAGTGGTTAGTGAAGCCAAGATTATTTGTGTGAAACAAATCACACATAAAACTAATAACTTATCATGATAACCACTTTTTTAGTGCTCACAACTCCACAGCTGGCAACAGCTTGCTCATACATTTATAGCCATCTTGCCAGTTGGCTGCTATGTGCATTTGTTTGTCTGATGGGCCTTACTTATGGGTCTGGGAGTTGGCTGACTATTACTAGAGAGATGGGACATATGATATTTCTCTCTCTCTCTCCATGTGTTCTTTTTATAATGTGTCATTGAACTTTTAAAATCTGTCTCTTTAAAATATATTTATTTTATCTTTAAAATATGTATGTATATATGTATGTATGCATGTATCTATATGTGTATTTGTGTGCACAGATACCTGCTGATGCTTATGGAGGCCAGAATTGATGATCAGATCCCTTGGACTTGTATTTATAGGTGGTTGTGAGCTGAACTTGGTCCCTTGGAAGAGCAGTAACTGCTCTTAACTAATGAGCCATCTCTCCAACCCCTCATCTACATGTTTGTTTGTTTTCTCTTGAATCTGAGCAAGTCTCTGTGACTGCCTTGACCAATAGAATATTATGGAAGCAATGCTGGATTAACTCCTACTTTTAACCTTGAGAACACCTAGCTTTCACTTTCTTCTGTTTATGATAGCGCTCTTACAACTCACCTCTGATGCTCTGTGTAAGCTAAGTAACCTCGTGGAGAGGCCACAGTTAGAAGTCAAGCCAATATCCCAATTTTAGGTCTCAACTGACAACAAATTCAAACACCAGATACAGGAGCAACTCAACAACTGAGTAAGCCCTCAGAGGACCCCAGCTTCAAGATGCCAAGTTATTCCCAGTGGCTGAGTCACTATAGCTTTTGAGATTTCCCAGCCCATTCTAGGCAGAGCAGAAATGAGCTGTATTTACTAGGCCTGCCTGTTTAAATTGCTGGTTTGTAGACACAGAATGATAATTGTTATTTTGAGCTACTGAGTTTGATGTGGTTTGTCACATGATAATAGATTCATAAAACAGAAGGCCATGTGGCTCATTTTGTTTGGCAGGCTTGACTGAGCTTGTTTGCAAGGCAGGTAGAAGGAGGGAAGTAGAGAAGAAGGGAAAAAGGGAAAAGGGAGAGAAGAGAAAATATACATAGAGGAGGAGAAAGCAAGAGGAGGAGAAAGCAAGAGAAGCGACATAAAAGGTTTGTTGAGAACCTGCCTCAACTTGGCATATTGCTGTCGTTTCCACTGAATTATGTTGTGCAAACAAGTTGGAGCCCATCTACATTCTAGAAGAGGGGAAACAGATCTTCCTTTTCAATGAAGGGAGCTGGAAATCACATTGAGAGAAGCTTATTTAAAGGTAGGATTGAGCCTCATACTAATTTTTGGAACCAACTGCATTATGACACCCCCTAAAGGCTATGGAATGTTGAAGTCAACAAGAAAGGGAGTAACACTTCAAATACCCCCAAACCTTAATGACTATGTTTTATATAATAATTTATAGAAAACATATTTTATAATCTTACTTAAATATATGTATATTATAATACATGAACATAAATGTGCATTTATTGAGTTACTTCACACAGGGTAATAATGATTTCTTTAGGAGCCAGAGTCTGTCCAACAGCAGCAGCAGCAGCAGCAGCAGCAGCAGCAAAAATAACAACAACAACAACTCAGTTTCGGGCAAGAAATACCCCCTTTGGAGTTGTTTGTTGAGTGTGTCCAAGAGACTCTCCAAACAATATAGGCTAATGCCATTTCCCTTGGTTACCACCCAGCATTTGAAGGTAAGACCAAAGAACTTAGAAGAATTCAGATGGTACCGACTTAGAGGCCTCATCCCGTAGGGTTGAAAGTATGATGGGGAAAAGTAATCAGTAATTCTACTCAGCTCTAAACATGCAACATATAAACATGCAAACCACAACCATGACCAGCCTGGCAAGATTTCCCAAGTGGTGTAATAATGGAACTTATATTTGGGAGTGGGTATTGAATATCTGTCTAATTGGTCTTAGGCCCTGCTCAGTAGGAGGGAACTATTGTTTCCTCAGTCAATATGGCTCCCAACTCTATTCTAAACATGTATCTTTGTACCAATGAATAAGTGCAATTCTTATCTTTCATCAAAGAAGCTATTTTTTTTTTAAATAGAACAGATAGGCTACTACAGTGATCCACAATTGGTCAAAATGCAAAGAATAAGTGACTGTGGCATGCCCCATCCACTTGGGGCATGTGCTCTATTATCCCTGCACTGAAGGTTCAAGAAACAGAGAGGGTAGAAATAGCATAAGAGCCAGAGGGCCAGGACAACTTCTTTGAGGTAGTGTCTTTTAGGCTTGATGGAGATGAAGCATGCATGAAATCTCAATATGTCTGCACAAGACATGCCCAATGACCACACTTGTTGACATGCTAATGTGAGTGGCGGAAATTTTTACAAGTTCCCTCACCTAGATAAAGTGCTGTTACAGGCAGTTATTGGCTCCTGAAGGAGGGTAAATCAGTTGTACTTCCTGACATATTTCCTAATTCCTTTTTAGACAGGGTTTTTCTGTGCAGCCTTGGCTGTCCTGGAACTCACTCTGTAGACCAGGCTGACCTCAAACTCACCAAGATCTGCCTGTGTCTGCCTCCCAAGCACTGGGATTAAAGGCATGCACCACCACAAAAGCACATGTACATATCTGCAATACCAATTGAACTCAGTAGTGTGTGTGTGTGTGTGTGTGTATGTGTGTGTAAAAATAACTATAGAAGATGCTGTAGGTAGAAAGGGAGCGGTGACTGGGAAATGGGAGGAGGTGGGAGAGTGGAAATGATGTAAATACAGTATATAAACTTATGCTTGAAATTAAAATTTAAAAAAAATTAAAATTATAAAAAAGAAAGAATGCTTAGTTTTTTATAAGTTCAGTTGTATACAATGTTTATGCGAAAAGGCTTCTTAACATCAGGAAAATGGCTATGAGAAAGCCCATATACTTGATTCATAACATAGGCTTGCTGACCCCTGGAGATGAAGTGTAGAACACAAAGCACACACTCAAGCCTGCTTACTCAGTTCTAGGTCTGGGATCAAAGACATTAACCTCAGAAGGTGATTATACTGGCTAGCCTGAGAAGCCATTTTCACTTTACAGACTATGTATTTAGATTGACCTTAGAGTACATTTGCTTTTTAGGAATTCTTTCATCCATCACCAACTTGTTGGTCTGGGAAAACAGGGTGTGTCTTCTGGGCTAAGGTGAAATAAGAAAAAAAGGTTTCTTGGGTTTTTTCAGACTAACTCATTAGATAAATCAAGACCCAAGCAGTTGAGAGCTATTCAGGTCAGTAAACGGTTATCAAGTACATGTTGGGATATAGTCACTATTGAGGGACCAGAAAGGCCTGGGCCTCTCTCCAGAGATGTTTATAGTGTTTATAAGTTAGAAGATCAGCTCTTGCCACTTACTGTGTTAGATACTATGAGCATATTGGGGAGGCTTGCTTAGGCAGCACAACACAGGGACACTGCTCATAGCTTGTGTGTTTACAAGGCCACCATGTATCCCCTCCAGAGATCTCACCATGTGTTCAATGCAGTACCCCCCTGTGGTGGTTTAAATAGGTGTGTCCCCTATAGACTCATGTGTTTTAACGCTTGGCCCATAGAGGATGGCACTATTAGGAAGTATAGCTTTGTTGGAGTAGTGTGGCCTTGTGGGAGGATTGTGTCACTGTGGGGGTGGGCTTTGAGGTCTCCTATGCTCCAGCTACACCCAGTGTGGCACACAGTCTCCTTTCTGCTGGCTGCAGATCAAGATGAGCTCTCAGCTCCTCTAGCACCATATCTGCCAGAATGCTATTTCCCAGCATGATGATGATGGACTAAACCTCTGAAACTGAAAACCAGCTCCAGTTAAATGGTTTTCTTTTTTTAAATAAAGTTGCCAGTGTCATGTTGTCTCTTCACAGCAGTGAAATCTTTACTAAGACACCCACACACGTCCAGCTTGGCGAACCAATGAGCTTTATTCGTATTGCTTAGAGTAACATGGGCGAGGACTTGCTTACAGGAGTAGAAATGGCTCAAGACAGTAAATCACTGAAACCCACCCCAACATGAGTGATAGCTAAAAAAGCAGGGAACCTGGAACACACCTCACAGCCTACAGGCAGCTCAGCAGGTTTGATAGTACACATCATAACCCAGGAAGGTGACCCCCTCTAGGGTTCTCGTCCCTCTCATCCCAGGGACAGGGAGGCCATGGGCTGTCTGCCAATGTACCCCACCTTGTGTCTGTCCCTAAACTTAAAAGCTGTTATGTAGTTCTCCAGCTGCAATGAAAGAAGGCTTTCATTTCCTTTGGCTTTACGGAGTTTTATAATTTAAAAATTCAAATTCAAATTCAAATTCTGCAACTGTTCTCTGAGGTCTGAGGGAAAGATATGAATTTCATTTTACCGTTGAAGAAACTGAGGCTTAGAAAGTGTGTGACTTCATATGGTAGATAGAGAACATGAGCCCAATAGGCATGACTGTATGCCCTGAGCAAGCCTGGTGTGTCTGGGCAGAGGTACCTCAGACAGGATGTGGGCTGAGATTGGTGATGCTTGCTTCCAGACCAGAGGTGAAAATACCTTTGTGTTCTGGTTGTTTCAGTGGTCGGGAGCTTTGTGTGGGCATTGGCTCTTGTCTTCTGTGCCCCTTGCTGGGGATGGTTGGCTGGGGTGCAATTTCCACTGTTATTTCAGGAGTACTATTTTTTAAAATAGATGATAGTTTTCTGCTCACATGAATAGGTATTTTTTCCCCTGTCACATCATATTTCTTTCCCGTTCAGTAGCTGGTGACGCTCAAGCACCACCACTAATATAGGCCGTGTTTCAGGTCTGAAATCGATCAAGTAGATGCTTATTTAGTGGTCCTCCACTCACAGCCAGAGTCCATAGGGCTAGGGATTGTTAAAGGAGGGACAGGATAGGAACATCACACTTTATCAGTCCCTTGCTTGGTGGGCTTTTCCGCTCGCTGGCCTGGCGGAGAGTGAGTACTTAACGCAAAGCACGCTTGGAAGAATATATGTTTTAAAACGATATCTTATGAATATTTACTGACAACTTCAGTGTCCCCAGTAAAATAGGAATAATGTTATTTCAGTGACCAGTCCCTCATGGCTGCAAGATTATACCACATTTTCTCTTTATTAGTTCCCCCAAGAGCTAATGAAAAATAATTACAGAAGACTTTAGTGAGTGTAAAAAAAAAAAAGAAAAGATGGAAAAGATTAGGAGGGCTGAGGAGATAGCTCAGTTGGCAAAATATTTGCCCTACAAGCAAGGATAAAAACCTGAGTTTGATCCCCAGAACCCACATTTAGTAAAACCAAATAAACATAATATATTATATGGAAAAAAATCCATTTTCAATAAGAAAAAGAAGCCAGGCATGGTGGTACACACTTGTAATCCCACTTCTGAGAAGGCAGAGACATGAGGACCACTGGGGCTCATGGTCCAGCCAGCCTATCCAGTTCCAGGCCGGTGAGAGACATTGCCTAAAAAAGAAAAAAAAGATGGATGAGCCTGAGACATGACACCCGACGGTGTTCTCTGGACTCCAAATGTATGTGTACACACATGTATGTGCAGCCACACAGACATACTTACACACAGTTACACACGTGAGCATGTAGTCACATGGTATGTTCAATAAGTAAAAGAAAAATATATAGAGATAAAGAGATTTTAAAAATTCTCTTTGAGGATATCAAAGTCATTTGAAAGATACAGAACCACACTTCAGCATGAATATATGGTATGTGCTCAGGAGGTAAGTGACATTGTTTTCACTCATTCTAAGGGAAGATCTACTCCTAAGGAAAATTCCAAGTGAGAGGCTTGCTCAGCTCCATTTTCCAGCCAGGTGGTTGCTTCAGAGCTGTGGAGGCTGTGGAATACGTCTTGACAGGTGGCAGGGGTGGGGTCAGCTGAGCCTCCATGCAAGCCAGAGAGCAAAGGCCTCACTCTCTCAATCTTTCTTCTATTTGTGCCTGTTTTGTAATCTCCTTTTATTTCCTCCTCAGTCCCATCTTCTGAGCAGGGATAGCATCAGACACTTGAGCGTAGCCTGGTGAAGAAAGGCTCCCCTCAGGTACCTGGCTCCTTAGGTTTCCAGATAATGACGACTCACAGAGGCTCAGCAACTTCTCAGCTTTAGCAACTTTTATCCACCAAAAGCTCCAGAGATAAAGAAATTCCGAGGAAGCCTGCTAGTTCCTGGCCACCTCCCACTGGAGACTTTTAGGCTGCCATCCAGCTTGAAGGAAGACAAGCCCACGGATGCCACAGTGCCTTGCTCATCATCAGATGTCTGTTTCTTGTCCCTTTGAAATACTAAAATACATACTCTGAAAGACAATAGTTAGTATTTCTGCACTGCAGGCTACACTAGCTCAAACTCACTCAGTAGGGAAATGCTCTGTTTGTCCAGAAGCTACGTGGCTTTGAAAAGAATGCTTGAACTCTGGCAGCAGAAATCCCCAGGTCCAGATCCTGCTGCCGGCTAGTGACACTGAATAAGCCAGCTTGATTGTCCTGAGCTATTTACACACCTGTATGCAGGAGCTCAGTGCTTCTATATGTGAAACCTCACTTTAAGGTTTGGATGCAATCAGACATCAAGAACAATTATTATAGTCATGATTACTTGTATCCAGCCAATGGCATTGGACTAACTACGACCAGAGCAAAATAACATGTCCCGCTGTCCCAACTCTGTCATAAAATTCACTTTTGGAGTTTCCCCATGTTCTCCCCTGTCTCTGCCTTGTCCTGCATGCCCCATGTCACTGCTGGCTGCACTTGGTGCTTCCATGAAGGGCCTGCTGATTCTTGTCACCTTGATAAATATGATCACTCAGGTCTCTGGACGAACTGCAACCTGCCCAGCTAGCCTGTCCAAGCTGCTCCTAGGTGTAGATGCTGCCACCCAGGCTTCTGACTCCTTCTACAGAGGCTCAGTGCAAAAACAATAAAGAGAGTAGGATTGCTGGGCAAGACACTTACAGGTGGTTTTAGTTTTGAGGGTGATAATGATGATAAAAGCTTTATGACAAACACACTAGAGTACTGTGGAGGTGGCTGCCCTCCCTATCATTCCGTTTATGCCCTGTGAGCCTTTACCATAACCCTTTGGTATTTTACCTGTTAATCAAACATTGGCCAAGCATGGCACCGGTCACTCTGCCTTTCTTATGCATCATCCATTCTGCATGACTCTGTAGAAGCTCCCAGCTCGGAGTATTATTATGTATTAATTTAGAATCCGTAAAGGAGCCACACAAAGAATATGTCTGATTAGCTGTTCAGTACAGCTGGCCACCTTTTAACACCAAGCAGCCTTTTATTGGACAGGTAGTGATAATTTTATGAATAACAAAATGGGTTTTGTTGTGAGAGAGCTTACCAGACTGGCCAGTGGCTCCCAGGTCTCAGTCTTTCTGTGTCCCTCAGCAGCACCGTCAGGCTGAACAGCAGGTGCTGCAGAGAAGGGTGGCTTAGAGAAAGAGGTCTTCTTGTGTGAAAACATCAAGGTCTGTCTGGGCCTGGGTTCTTTTTGAATAGCACAAACAAAACCTAGATATGTTTATGTATTCGTGAGGGTGGTTAAACGTTTGTGTGTTTGCGTGTGTGTTTTGAACTATATCGGAGATGGACGAACCACCTGGGACACTTGACTGTCGGTATTAAAACCAGGATAATCCAAGGCAAATTGGAATAGCTTGACCCTTTAGTTGAGGGATGTGGTTGTACTTGTTTAGTCATTTTTCTGGAAAGCAATGGGCTTTTTGACTAATGGCTTAAGGATTAGGGTCAGATATGGTTCAAAGCCCAGATCCACTCCATGCTATGAGGCACTGAGTAAGTCCCGCTTTGTACTCTGGTTTATTCATCAATAAAATAGTGGTGGGGATTGTACTTTATAGGAGAGTTACAGAGATTAAGTGATACCCCAAACATAAAGCTCCAGGTACCCATGAGGGTGACAGTCACTGAGAGCGACTGTATGATTGATTATCTTCCCCAAGAGAGCATAGCCCTGTTTGCAGGGGCTCTCTGTCTTGAGTTTAGTCTCCACGTGATGTCTTGATGTCAGCCTTTGGTTCAGAGTGTCACTTGAATGGCTACATAGCCACTTTCTGGGGGCAGTTTGCTGACCAGTTAGATGGCTGGTGCTGCACAAAGAGTGGGGTAGGGGAAGGTTGCCTCAGATCAACATCTATTTCATAGAGTAGCAGTCTGCATTTGAGTGCTAGCTGTAATAAAAGACATAATGTGAAGGCACATCCTGGAGTGTCAGCAGGCAGAAAAAACGCATCTCCCTGAAGCCCTTCCTTGAAGGCATGTCGTGGAGAAGATGGGAGGGAAGTATTACTACGGTGTCCAGACAACACGAAATCTAGCCCTCCAAAGGCCTAACGGGCCATCTGAGAGTCATGTTGCTTGTATATGATAGTGTCGATTATGAATACATACACATATACTTCCTGCACACCCTTGCACACACACCACCTCAGACATCGCCCAGAAGGCACAGGATAGAGCTTGCTTCTCCAATTGCCTGCCTCTACTCTCTTCTCCATCAGATGATGCCAACATTGCTGACCTCCTCTAAATTTCTCTCAGTGCCTATTTCTGTCTCAGTTCTATTCTATGCCTGACTTTTCTTCCCTTTGCTTTGAGGAGTGGAGACCCTGCTTTGCAGGATAACAAATAGAACTGTCAAACCCATCAGTGCTGCCGCCTGCAAAGATAAATGGGGCGACACATGGAGCAACCTCTGTGGATCCCAGGGCCCCAGCAGGAACTGACATTGTGACAGATGGGGGGACAAGTGGCGCTGACACAATCGGGTCGCGTGAATGTTGGAGGGGGGCGTGAGGGCGGTGTCTGTTCCTCTGTTGGCTCCCCCTCCCCCTCTGCCATGGACACACTATGTTTCTGGGATCATAAAAAGATAGCAGGCAAGTCTTTGCTCTTCCTGAGGCCTTGAGCATCTTCCCTGACAGAGCTCTGGGCAAGGAAGCAGGTTGCCTTTGGGGTATCCTGCTTTCTCAGGAGTGACAGCTGTGTTACCTGGTGGAGAAAGCTCTTCTTGGGCAAAGGACCAGGTCCAAGTTTGCCTTTAACCCTTTACCTCAAGATTCTTCAGCTTTGTCCTACTTGTTCACTTTTTTCATTAGCCCTTTCACATAGCCATCAGGCTCATAGGATCTCTGGCTTTTACCCAGATACCCCTCCATGCTCCTGTCAATCAACACACGCCCTGGAGTTTTGTGTTTTTCTATCCCCCCCAAAAACATCCCTCTCGGTGCCATTTCAGTGGGGCTCTGCAGGGCATTTTGTCGATAGCTCCCTAACCCTCTTTGCTGAGCACTGTAGACACAAGCTCATTCCCCTAGGAAGAGCTCCTCAACTTCACAGGGTGTTGGCTTCCCACAGTGGACAATGGCCCCTAGGATTGGCAACTCCACTCCGACGGCGTCCAAATGCTTGGTTTTATTTAGAGACATGTTCCGAGTGGTAGCTGTTCACTTTCAGTTTCTTTTTTTCATTATGCCTTTGGGTAGAGGTGTAGTTTTGAGTTGACACTTTTCTTTGCTCTCTGTCTTCCATGGCTTCATATTGAGAATGGCGGTTTGGGATGCAGGTCAATCCTATTCATTAAACATGCTGTGGGGACCCACATTCCATTGGGTAAGGCACTGACTCCAGTGAGCTGGAGGAGGCAGAGCAGTGGCAGCATAGACAGAGTTTCCCTACTTCATTGGGAAGCTCATATCTTGGTTGGGAAGAGAGATGTATATGAGTAACTATAATACAAGGTCACCCCTGAGAAGTAGTTAAAGAAGCATAGAAGGAACAGGAGGAGGAAAAGTAACTGCAACAGTTGTTTTTCTGTTGCTGTGACCAAATACCCAGGCTAAAGGCATCTTAGAGAGTAAAGAGAAAGAGGCCATTATGGTAGCGAAGGCATGGCATCAGATAGGAGTAGGAAGCTGGAGAGAGAGAGAGAGAGAGAGAGAGAGAGAGAGAGAGAGAGAGAGAGAGAACATATGGCACTTGGTTAGGACAAAGTTAGACATGCTTAGGATCTTAACTTTCAGCTTTGGGTAAAGTGACAATGTGGTCCTTTACCTGACACCTCGTTTTTCATTGCAGAATTCTCAGCACAGTTAGGTACTGTCCTTGGTGACAAGTAAGGGAATGTATAACCAACCACACAGTTTCTTTATTTTAAAGAAAGAAATAAAAAGCTGGGTGTGGGAGATACTGTTAATCCTAGGACTAGAGGGACAGAGGCAGTTGGACTTCTGTGAGATGGTGGCTAGCTTGTTCTACATGGCAAGTTCCAGGCTAGCCTGGGCTACACAGTAAAACCTCTGTAGAAACAAAACAAACAAACAAACAAACAAATACCCAGCCAGACAAACTGACAACCGCATCCCCACGTATCAGAAGATGATGGGCAACCAGGGGAGAACGGAGGGAGGGAGGAGCCAGTTATGAATGTCTGTGAGCAGAACCAATGAGTATGCATTAAGTACTTAACCCCCTTTGGCCTCAGTTTCTCTACTTTGCATAGGGATAACGTGTCATGTTTGGCCTAAAGTGGGACTAATGATCCTTTGCCCATAAGGCTTTCGTGAGGTTCACAAGAGAAAATATATGTAAAGTGCTTGCCGCATTATATGATTATCGCCCTTCCTCCCGGTCCATTATAACAAGCAGGCATGTGTATAAAAGATCATGTGGCTTGTCCGCAGGAACGAAGCTGCTGAGGGATGCTTAAAATCTAGATGATGAAGAGACTTAACAAGATCAATACCACTTTTGGAAAAGATTATATGCTATACTAGGCAGCAAATAGACCATTGAAACTGGATGTGGAAAGCATTTGTGGAGTCTATTAGAGATGGTTAAACATATCAACACAGAGAAAAATAGTGAATTATGCACGCGCAGCGCTCTAGTGCTTCTTTTTGTTTCTTTCTCCCTTCCTCCCCATCTCTTCCCATTTTCTGGATGAGGTAAACAGAACTGACATAACAACTCTTTGGAGAAAACTTGGTAGATAACTGCAAATACAGGCTGCTTAGAAATACACGCTGTGAAATTTCTGGATTGGAATAGGAAGAGACTCCTCATTGTACATCAGGCGGTGGGTAAATTCTCCTAGATTACTGAGCTTATAGGCTTTCCACAAACGACCTAAACATTTTGGCTAACTTTTAAAGGTTACTAGTGAGCAGTTGAGTGCACCAAAGCAGTGATTTTGCATTCTCTAGCGGCTTGGGATAATTAGATTATTTTGTGTAATGAATAAATGAGAAGTTAACTCTGGCACGAATCAATGTGGAAACATGATTTATTTCTTGTAAAGGTGAATGCTCTAGAGCCCAGACCTCACAAATAATTGTTTTAATTCCCCCCTTTCTCACCTATAATGTGTTTTGGGTCATTCCGTGAGGGAGGCCGTCCAGCAGTGTGGGAAGAGCATATGGACTTTAAGATCAGCCAACTCTTGATTCGGTTTTTGCTAGGTGTGTGACCTTGGGCGAATCATTTAACATGCTGGATTCTTATTGCTCAATAGTAGTAATAGCATCTACCTTTTATGGGATGTGTTAATGCGGTAATGCACAGGACCTACCCCAGCTCCTAGCTTCCACACATAAGAAACCCAGGTGAGCAGCAGGTTGCTCCCGTCACCCTTGCCACCATGTCTTAAAATGGTGAATGTCTGTGACAAGGACAAGCAGATAACATGCTCATAGTTCTGGTGTCCCTCATTGATTAGGTTAAAAAGAAACTCTGTCTGATAAAGTGCGTCATCAATGAAAATATTTACCCGTGTTTTGGAATATCACGAAACATAAACATTCCTGTGGAAATCATAAATACTGGCTTTCTGGACACTGATGATCTAACTAAAGGCCAAACCTCTAGCTCCGAAGCAACCAATGATTACCTGAGTGTGTAAAGTTTAACCAACGTCTTGATTGGGGAATTGACTTTGCATTCTGTTCTCTTGTGGTGTTATATACAGTGGAGAGTCTAAAGCCCTTAGATAAAGTAAAAAAAAAAAGAAGAAGAAAAATCAATAGCCTAGTGGCCCTAGATTGCTGGAGAACTATTACATTTTGATCAGTTGGTGACAGAAGCAGATCTTTCTGGTTTTGGGTGCCAGTGCATTTTGTGCATTTCCTGACCCCGACAGATCTAGACTAACTCTTAAGACTGGTATAGGAATATATGCTTTCAGCTCCTGCTGGAGCATTACAGCATTGGAATTCCTGTTACAATTTGTTCTGAGCCTCAGATCTGTGAATCACTTATCTGCTGAACTGAGAAAATTGAAAGTGATCACATTTAGGGACGGTTGGTGGAGGCTGTTGCTTCCTCCTCTTTAATAACATCCTGAAAGCTAGCGGTTTTCCCCGATGTTCCTCAAATCCATCCTGCCTACCTCTGCACAAATGAGCTCAGTTGGAGGTCGGGTTTATTGATGTTTAAATGAGTATATTTGGCTCGATGTAGCATCTATCTAAATGAACACTACTTTGGTACGTTTAAACCTAATGTTCACTCTGAATCCAGGTGAGAGGGAAGGCTGTGGCATTTGAGTGAGGAGGAGGACATGTGGAACTCATGTTTCCAAGCCAAAAGTAGTTGTTAATGTAATTAATGGCTTGGTTACATTATGGAAGGTTATTTTAATGTTAGCCTGGCATCTTAGCGTTCTGTTGCTGTGAAGAGACACCATGGCCACAGCAGCTCTTATAAAGGAAAACATTTAATTGGGGCTGGCTTTCAGATTCAAAGGTGTAGTCCATTATCATCATGGTGGAAGCAGGCATGGTGCTGGAGAAGCAGCTGAGAGTTCCACATCTGTATCAGCAGGCAGCAGGAAGAGAGAGAGCCATTGGGCCTGGCCTCAAAACCCACCGCCAGTGACATACTTCCTCTAACGAGGCCACACATACTCCAACAAGGCCATCCATCCTGATCTTTTCAAATAATGCTATTTCCTGTGACCCTGTGAAGGTCATTTTTATTTAAACCACCATATTCCACTTCCTGGCTTCCATAGGCTGTTCTCCATCTGACAGTGTAAAATTTTCTTTCAGTCCAAAAGTCCATATAGTCCATCAAAGTCTGAACAGTGTTTAAACATTCAAAGTTCAGATTCTTTTTGGAGACAAATGGAATACCCTGTAAAATCAAAATAAAAAGGGAGACCACATACTTTCAACATATATTCCAATGGCATAGAGCATACATGAGTGTTCCAAAAAGAAGAAAAGGAAGATAGTGAGGAAATACTGGGCCAAAGAAAGACCCAAAACCAGCTGGTCAAACTCCAAACTCTGTATCTCTCCATGTCTGATGCCAAAATGCTCCTCACATCTCCAACTACTTTCAGCTTTGTTGATGGCAACATACGTCACTTCCTGTGATGGCTCCACACCCAGTTAGCAGCTCTTTTCGGTTGGTATCCTACAACTCTGGCATCTCCAACACCAAAGCCCCCCTCAGTGACACACCTCCTCCAATGAGGCCACACCTCCTAGAAGTTTCAGGAGCTGGGGACCAAGTATTCAAACATATGAGCCTGTGGGGGCCGTTCTCATTCAAACCACCACGTTCTCCCTGACTCCCATGGACTCATGGCCATGTCATAACACAAAATGCATTTAGTTAAACTTCTAAGGTCCCCATTTTTTCACAATCTCACCACTTTTAAAGTTCAAAGTTCAAAGTCCCATCAGAGACTCAAGGCACTCTAATCATGCTCCCTAGTAAAACCAAAAAAGCAAACTATGTACTTTTAATGTGCAATGGCATGGAATATATATTATTGTTCTCAAAGGGAAGGATCAGATCATAAAGAGGATATATTAGACTAAAGAAAGATCGACAGAGCAGGGAGAATTCCAAGTCCTGTAGCACAATGACTGATGTCAAAGGGCTTCTTCTCTTTCGTCTTCACTGTTATACACCTCTTGCTCTTAAGCTGCTTCTCTTCCCCTCGTGAAGGTCTCCTTGGCAAATGTCCTGTTGTTCTGGCATCTTTAACATTCTGAGATGTACAGTGTGGTCTAGGTTTCCGTTTCACAGCTTCACACAATGTTTTTAAGTAAATTCTTAAGAAAATAAAAAGGCCATTATCACTTAACTGCTGGATATCAGTGGGTGTAGGAGTAGTTAGAAACAGGAAATACAGTATGGCAGAGTAGAGAGAGAATCCCGTTAGACTATTATCTGCCTAAGGAAGCCTTGACTCCCCAGTTTTGCATTTACTATGTAGCAACAAATTTAATAAAATTTGAGTATTAAAAACTGGTGAATGAATGATGAAAATGCAATTTATGCACTGGAACATTAGCTTAGTCAATTAAGGTCCTTTCCCCAGAACTTGGGTTTTACAAAAAAACAAAACAAAACAAAACAAAACAAACAAACAAACAAAAAAAGCCAGGCATGGTGGCACACAACTGTAATCCCATTTCTGGGAGGGTGTTGGTAGGTGGATCCCTAGGGCTCACTGGCTATTCAGCCACATCTACTTGGGTGCTCCAGACCAATGAGAGACCATGTCTCAATAAACATGTTACACAGTGCTGATGAACAGCACTGAAAGCTCCACAGGTGTGTGCGTGCGCGCGCGTGCGCGCGCACACACACACACACACACACACACACAACCTCCCTCCCCCCAAACACTCACTTTACCTATCACAAAATACATTTGATGTGGAATTCAGGGTCTAATTAGGAATAGTCCTGTTACCTGTAGTGTAGGTGAGGTTTCATTCATTCAGTTTTCAGTTCATTTGTTTAGTGAACAGTTATTTATTGGGCACCTACTGTATGGCAAGTGCTACATCATAGTCCATCTTTAATTTCCTCATTCTAAATAGGAAGCTCCAGTAAAACATAAAAGACTGTTTAGCAGCATCTTCTGGATAGTGCAAAAGGTTTTCTCTTTGTCTCTCTTGGATAAGCCGTTAGAAGAAAGATAACTTTCCTCAGGCAATAAGCATCGTCTGCTTTAAGGTTTCTGCAGAAACTTCAATGGCAGATGGTCGATTGCCTTGGTGTTTTACAAATAGAAATGGTCAAGTTTGCAAATGAAAAAAATCTAAAGCATGAAATCCGCTAGCTCAATCATATTTCTTAGAGTTATTCAGTATTAGACTCCAATTGAGTAATTTCAGTCAAGGGAACTTGGAAGACTTACTAGTGTCTCTTTCCTAACAGAAAGATTATATTCAAAGAGTCTAAACACTAGAAAGCTGAGAGATATCTCACAATGTGTGCAAGCTAGGAAACTGTTTCATTACTCTAAATGGTCCATGACTTTGGAAAAATGAATGTTCTGTTCCTCTAGTCATTTTTCTGCAACTTCCATTTTGGTTGGCAAAGTCTTAAACATTAAAGTTCCATATGCCTATGTCTTGGAATTTTGTGTGGCTAGTTTCCTAATGGTTTTGGTGTTAGTTCTCTAAAGAATATGTTGTAATCACAAGTGATCCCCAAATCCCAAAAGTTTGTAAAAAAAAAAAAAGTGTCCATTTCAGAATGGCCGTAGGTACAATGTTACTTTCTTACTCTAAGAATAAACCTAGACTACAATAAACTGGAGAGATGGCTCAGCTAGTAAAGTGCTTGTCATACAAGCATGAAGACCTGAGTTTGTATCTCTAGGACTCACATGAAACATCAGATAGGAGCAGCATACATATGTGCTCCTGGGGAGGTGGAGACAGTGAATTCCTGAAGCTGCAGGGCAGCCAGTTTGGCAGAATCATCCAGGCTCCCAGTTCAGTGACAGGTAATGTTTCAGTAACCTCTCAAATAAGTTAGGGTGGAAGAAACAGAAAATATCTGTGGTCACTGCTCTCATGGGGTGTGGCTGAAACCTACAATGGCTGTTGCACACTTAGACTGTGGCAGGTGTCGCTTTGGTTCACACTCAGTGGGACAGAGCAAGTCCCACTCAGGCCGACAGGATCCATGGAGTAGAGTCTCGGCTCTTCTCGTGGGGCTTCTGTAAAGACCCTGCCCTGGTGCCTCTTTCTCTTGCAGCAGAAGAGTGCGAAAAGTTGAGAATTAGCATGATCTCTCACACTATTTGCAAAATTGAATCAGAAAGCTTTCCGTATACACTCCATTTTACTTTGTGATATCTGAGGGGGAAAGATGATCCTCCTTCATTTTATAAATGTAAAAATATGCCTATGATCTGCTAAGGCAGTCTGGGTCATATCTTAGCATCAGAATTGTTTTGTTTTCCTGTCATGGATTAAGGAAAATGAAAGAACAAAGCCCTACCAAGCAGAAGCAGACATCTACACTGGAACGATTTTCTCATCCCCGACATTTCGTAGGAGAGACTAACAGTGACTAAGAGGTCACTCATACACGTCTTCCTCCTCCTCTCCAACAGTCTTCTCTGTGGAGCCTCCCTCGGTTGTGTTTCTGAGCTAAGAGAACAAGTGTAGATGATGCTTTGGCAAGGAATTCTAGACAAAAACATTTGAGGAAATGGCTAGGCACTGCAGGCACTTTCCCTAAGCTCTTTCTTCTATTACTTTGTTTGAGATCATCAATGTCTTGCACCTGAGTTACTCCAATAGTTACCTAGTTGGGCTCTCTGTCTCTATATTTATACATATATTCTGATAACATATTCTCCACTTGAGGAATCTTTCTAAAGCATCAATTAAATCCTCTTACCAGTCTGTAAACATTATCCTCCATTCTTTACCTGTTTGAGTTATAAATTTAATTGCTTCATAATATCTTCTTTGTAGGGATGGACCTGAGCATAACACACACACACACACACAGAGAGAGAGAGAGAGAGAGAGAGAGAGAGAGAGACACTGCCTGAAAGTATCTCAATAAGCGGCAGTGAAAATATTAAGTGAAGTCCAGCCTGAGATACATCCTCTTAGTGAAATTAAGAATCAAGACCTACTTAGCTCTCCAGATCTCACTGCTGCTTGGCAATTTCATCAGCCATATTGGCCACCAGCATCACCTCTTTATTGCTGCCTGCACCCTGTGCTATAGCTTTGTCAAACTACATTCAGTTCTCCAATCAGTTTTTCCATTCCTCAGCTTAGCTGTGTTTATACCTGGGATGCTTTTCAATATTCAGTCACTGGGGTCCTCTGTGGAGAATAAAGTTGTATTTCAAAAGTCACACTCAGACTCCTTTGACATTTTTCTTCTCCTTCCATTGGTACCACACTGCTTTGACCTCTGTATTGCTGTTTTTTTTTTCTTTATTTCTGGTCTTTTCTGCTAGATGAGATCAAATATCTCCTGAATTATTTCTCCAGATGGATCACAGAGTCAAGTAGGAGAGGCTCAACACAACTTTTTGTCTGAATTAATATACAATAGAGAAAAGGATGTTAGGCTATAGGAAAGGGTTGAACAAAATATAGTTTATGATTAAGTGAAGTCCACCCTGAGATTTGAGGATCTGAGATTTGGATTAAGATAATAGAGAGAATTTCCACTTCTTGTATCATGAGGGAACTGACATATTCTTGGGAAAAAAAAAGAATTTTTAAAAATGTATTTAAGAAGAGATACCCATCATAAAATGTCTGAGTTAAAAGGACCTAGGTATGGCCTTCTTGACATAGTAAACAGGCCTTAGAGATGTTACTATGTCCTTGGGGCTAGCCATCTTGCCTTCAGCCAGGCAGGTATGCAATGGTAAGATTAAACAAGTAATTCTTTTTGCCTGCTGTTTTGTGTCACTGTTTAGTTAGAGAAATTAAATTCCCATTCAAGCCTCTCAGCATGGTTAATAAATGCTTCAGGCACATAGACCCGTATCCCAGTTGGGAAGGAGTAAAGCCATCCCCTGGGAATGACATGTTTATTAACCTCACCGAATAATGTGAGCCTTGCACCTGGGATGCTGGTGAGAACTGGGCAAACAGCAGCAAGAAGAACATGGCAAACAGGCACACCCCTCCTTTCTTCTGTGACACAGTGCTGCTCAGAAGACAATGCTTTGATGTCGGCATCTGGCAGACCTGGGTTCAAATGCTTGATTCTGTCACTCAGCAGCTTTATTACCTGAGACATGCTACTTGTTACTCAAGCTTTGCATCCTCATTTTCCTCAGTGACATTCATGGAGGACTTTTCAGTTCTGTGCATTGTGCTTTATCTGATTTAACTTTGTTATTTATTCTCATTATATATATATATATATATAATATCATATATTCTTTATATAAAATACAAATTTAAAGAATATATTATGAATATAATATATGATATATATATAATATAATTCATATATTCTTGGTTTCTGTTCTATTGTTGTGAAGGGACACCATGATCAAGGCAACTCTTATAAAAAAAACCATTTAGATGGAAATCTGGTGGTACAAATGAAAATGGCCCCCATAGGCTCATAGGGAGTGGCATTATTTGAAATGGTTAGGATGTGTGGCCTTGTTGGAGTAGGTGTGGCCTTATTGAAGAAGTGTGTCACTGGGGGTGAGCTTTGAGGGTTCAGAAACTCAAGCCAAAGCCAATGGCTCTTTATCTTCCTGTTGCCTGCAGATTTAGATGTAGAGCTCTCAGCTACCTCTCCAGCACCATGTTTGCCCGAATGCTGTCATGCTTCTTGACATGATGATGATAATGAATTAAACCTCTTAATGGTAAGCCAGCCCCAATTAAAGGGTTTTTTTTTTTATGAGAGTTTCCATGGTCATGCTGTCTCTTGCTTAGAGTTTTGGAGGGTTAGTCTATTATTACCATGTTAGGAATTAGACAGGCTTGGTGCTAGAGCAGTAGATGAGAGCTTTATATCCTGATTCTCAGGCATCAGGCGGAGTAAGAAAGGCTGGGAATGACATGAGCTTTAGCTATCCCAAAGCTTACCCCCAAGTGACACACTTCCTTCTATAAGGCCACACCTCCCAATCCTTCTAATCCTTCTCAAACAGTTCCACTTTCTGACCACGATGTATTAAAATATATGAACCTATAGGGGACATTCTCATTCCAACCACCAAAACCATGAAATTTACTATTTTAACCTTTTTAAAGTGTTCAATTCAGCATTATTAATTGCACCCATCATGTATCTGGATCAATATTCCATTGACTCAAATGAAGAGGGCTTAATTACCTTCTGTCACAGAAATATAAGGAATCTGAGGCTCTGGGGAGTTAAGTAATGGTGATTCCTTCAAGATTTCTAATGTACATCATTTGTTACATCTGTTGGAGGTATTATTGTTATTTTCCATTTAGGTCAGAGGCTAGATCTGATTAGACCCCTTGGAAGGGAAGGAAGAGAACGAAAGTTCGAGACATGTTAGCAGAGAGACCCGAACCAGCTAATGATGTAGGAGGGGCAGCCATTGTCTGAGCAGTCTGTTTCATCCAGTGCCAGGCAGCTGCAGAGCACAGCCTTGGTCTCAACAGTCAACTTCTAGGGCTCACCCATTGCACCCATAGCCTCGGGGTGGGGGGAGGGGAGGAAATGAGTTTAAATGTCTTCAGACACGTTTGTATTGATTCTGTCAGTTTCTTTCAGCTTGCTGACAGGAGATAGATGACTCAAAATGCAGCTGGGCGCAGCACATTATGTCCCATCTTGGGGCTCCTAAATCATTTCAAAATTTCAAATTCCCTAATCAATATTTTATCTGGAGATCAAGGCAGTGAACAGGCTAGCTTCTCTCAGAGATATCTTGGTAATCAAAGGCTAGTCTGGTCTGGAGGGAACTGCAGACTGTGTTCACCCTGAGGCTACTCATTTAGGTTGGCTAAGACCAGGAGGCCCACAAGAATCAAGTGGTCCCAGCGTAGCACTCCTTTCAGGTCGCATGCTAAACTATCTCTTGCCATCGAGGCTTGGCCTGTTCATACACTTCCCATCAGAGCATCTTCCTCCCAAGTGATTCCTTCATTCCAAGTAGCTAGCACAGTGCTGGCGTGGCTAATGAAGAACAAGTATTGAATTGACTGGATTCGCAGAGGGAAACTGGGGTGTTTTGAAAGGACTGCCAGCAGAAGAGTTGAGTGGGAGGGGGGATTCTAAACTAGACCAACCAATGCCAGTGGTTCCTGGCCTAAATCTGGCATCAGGGGCTTCACTCTTCACCACCGTGGAAAAGTGACGTCATGGTTGAGCATTTCTGAAAGCTGCAAGGGTCTTTTTGTGTTTGGATGTGAAACCTGACCCTGGAGCTTCTATCCAGCAGCCTTTGCTGAGCTCTCAGGTACCTAAGAGCCGCGCTGTATCAGCAGAATGCTTTCCCTTCACCCAAACGTGGGGCTGACTGTGCACCACAGGAAGCAGAGGGAAGAGCTGTTAAGCACTGCAGTGAGGAATGTTGTGACTTACAGTGTTGTAGTGGTTTTAGCTGTCAGAGTTGCTATGTCTTGCTTTCTCAAGGAAATGCAACCACAATTCTGAATCATCATTTTCTCATTCTTCCTAGACTGCTAGAAGATTTTCAACATTTTCAGAGCAAACAAGGATCGGGTATTTCCTCTGGAATGGGCTCTGTTACAAAGGCAGAGGTCATGCTAATGCCTTCTGATGCTTTCCTGTTGCCCTTTTCTATCCTGGGTGATCTCGTCAGAGCTATCACTCACTCTGGAGAATGGGGACTTGCCGGAGACTACACCGTCAGCAGCAAATCAACTCTGGGTAACTCTTTCCAGCTGCGAGCTTACACACCGTGCATAAGTTCAAACTTCTCTGTGCTCCTCAGGCCCGCATGTGTATCCAAACTGCCTGGAAATTTCTTAAAATACACAGTCAGAGATTCTCATTCAGTAGGTCTTGGCAGGATCCAACAGACTCTCGGGCCTAGCAGGTTCCCTAACCCTATGGCTAGTTCCACAGCTCTCTACTGCAGACAGTAACTCCAGCCTGGCCCCGGGTGGCCAAAGCTGGCTGTCTTACTACTGCCTCTCTGAATTCCAGGAACTAGCAGGGAAAGTATGATGCAAAGCTGGCATCACCAGCTTACCTTGTAACACCATGCCAAATGAGACAACCACGGTTATGATTTTAGGGGGTTTCCTCTGTGGAGAGCCCAGCTCTGCTCTGTAATGGTGTTACCACTGACTTTCCATGTGTTTTGTCTTTACAGTTTCAGTTCAGATGTATGGACATGTGATAGGACTTAAACAGTTTATTTATTTTTTTTAATTTTATTAATACTCATCACTAGTCCCATTCAAAGGTAGTTTAGTAAACTCTGGCTTAATTTCTAGTTACTTCAGTATTAGTCAATTAAAGTTCAGTCATTTTAAAGTTCATACTTTTTCTTGGGATCTCCTTTCTCACGTACTCTCCTGTCTTCTTATACCCGATCTAAGTCACTCTGTAAATAAAGAAGCTTCTCTATGGGACTGTAGCAACAAGGCCAGGGAGGGGAGCTCCACTTAGTTCTTGACTGGTTTTGGTCCTGGCTGGGCCCTGGTGAACAGTAGTGGCTTCCTGGGTCACAATCCTCAGTTGTCAGTGCATTGGTTGCCATGTATCAGTGGCTCCTGTGCTTTATGACCTGATCTTTTGGGTCACCTCACGTGACCCTGCCAAGTGCCTGGCCACTTTAAACACTGCCTTCAATTCTTTCTTTTTCTCTATCCTTTTGGTTTTTCAAGAAAGGGTTTCTCTGTGCAGCCCTGGTTGTCCCAGACTTGCTTTGTAGACCAGGCTGGCCTCGAACTCACAGAGATCCGCCTGCCTCTGCCTCCCGAGTGCTCGGATTAAAGGCGTGTGCCTCCACACCTGGCCTGGTTTAAGTTCTTTTAAGCATCTGTGCCATCTGTTATTCACCATTCTCATTTCTGTGACCAAATGAATACTTGGCGGGAAGCAGCTCAAGGGAGGAAGGGTTTACTTTTTCTCCCGGTTTCAGAAGGAATGTAGTCCACTGTGCTGGGGAAGGCTTGGGGCAGGCGTCAGATTGCCAGTCAGGAAGCACAGATTAGATAGTGAGGTCCCATCCCCCAAAACAGGACCAGCAGCCGGGATACTCCACATTAAACTAGGAGGTGTCCTGACTCAGTAGAGACACTGTTCAAAGTATGTGCACATACACATGCGGCTGGACGGCTCAGCTCCTTCAGTGGAAGTAGGGCTTCTCCGGAGAGAGACGGTCCCTTTTTTTCCCCAGTTGGCATCCTGCAAGACAACTGTGCAGACAGTGCTGAGAATGGAGTAGATTGGGTCCTCTCACCCTTCCCCTCTGCAATGTGCCTTTTGTGCCCTCCCTCCCCCGCAGTAGCGCAGTAGCAGCAGAACCTTCTCCCTCCTGTTTAGCCGTGCCACCCATGCCCTAGAGCTCAGAGAGACTCTTATTTTCTCAAGTGCCCGGTGCCTGCCTAAGAAAAGCCAAGGTGCTCTAGATTACCCTGTTTCCTGTGAATCTTAGAAATTAAACTTGAACCTCAAATCCGTTATGTTTTAGAAAACTTCATTGCTTATTCCCCTCCCCCCAGTCCCAAAGCATGGACTGACAGTGGTGGGCAGGAGTGCAAGCAGGTTACAGAACTATCAGGAATAAAGATGGCGGTATATTCCATTTTAATTAATTTAGATATAATATTTTTACAATTTATCTTTCATTTTACTGGATAATTCCAGTGTTTGTGACATAACCTAAAACATATTCCTTTGCCAAGGGATAGCATTTAATAATTTGAAAGTGTTCATCAATTTCTATTTTCTAATCAAAAGGATTTCTGAGTGGTCTGGAAGTCATTGATTTGGCTTATGCTGACTGGCCCAGTGAGGCCCAGGGGTTCGCCTGTCTCTGCCTTCTTAGAGCTATGATTACAAGAACATAGCACCATGTCTGGCTTTTTACCTGGGTTCTAGGCAATCCAATTCACATCCCCATGCTTCCATGACAACAGCTTTACATGTGAACTATCTCCCCAGCCTCGGATTCTTCATTGAGAGAGGCTGAGCTAATATATAACATGAAAGGCTGAGAAAGACAGTAAGAATTTAGAAGGAAAGTATGCCTACACCTTCTCCTCCTCCTCCTTACTTATTCCCCTCCTCTTCTCTGCCTTTCTCTTGTCCTTTCCCCCTTTTCTCAGGGATCATTTACAGGGTTTGTGTTTCTTTCTCTCATGAACTAACCAGAACTGATAAGACCCCCAAAGTCTGGAGTCTGACTTAGAGGCTCAAAGAGCCTCTGCTTAGACTCCACACCCAACTTTCATGCCCGGCTGTGCTCTGCCTGGGCTCTCCTCTTGGAGAGATTGAGCTCCAGTCCAGCAAGAGCTATTGTCCTGTTGGGTCCTTCTTCCGTAACACACATGGCTCCTGCAATGATAATAAAAAACTAGCAGACTAGAATCTATTCCATCACATTTCAAGAGCTTTGGTCAAAGATGATGAAGACATTGGACCCAAAGCTCAAAAAGGACACTTCCATAGCAAAGGGACAAGTGGAAAGCAAAGCATGCAACCAACTACAGCATTGCAAGGTGAGCGCTATAGCAGGGCAATGCCAGGGCACTTGAGCCTGCCTACCTGCCTGTCCTGTTAGCTTCCTGGAGTAGGGGGTGTAAACTGGGAAGGTGGGAGCACAGGTAAGGAAGGAGGATGGGCATTGGTTTTGTGACTAGTCTAAGAAAGCTGACAGTGGGGTTTCAAGTAGCAACAAGAAGACAAATGATCAGCGTCAGGACTGGGGAAGAGGGATGGGTAGAGATATAGGCCTCATCTCCTTGGAAATGAGAATTGGTGCTGTGAATGGGAGGGGCGGGAGAGGAGAGAACATGACAGAGGGCCAAAGACACCCTGGGGACACTCAAAAAAACTTCAGAGGAACCAAAGGAGCTACTGGGAGGGAGCAGCGTACCTTGACAAGCAGAATCAAGTCACCATTGGCCTCTTTTGGAGTCCTGCTAAAGAGCCTGCAGCTCTCCTTGCCTTTGTGTTACTCTGTTACGCATGGTGTTTACTGTAAGTGCCCCCTCGAGGTGGCTGTCATTCTGCTAAGTACCAGTCCTTAGTCTGTGCACAATTCTTAAGATTTTGCTGAAAGGTGCACAGCTTTCTTACAGCCCAGATCAGGAAACAAAGTTAGACAGGGTAAGTAACCTTCCCAAAGCCCCCGCTGTTATATCTTCACTAGGACTAGAGCCAGGCTTCCAGTCTCATGGTAAACATTATTATATTGTCTTAACATGCCATTAATGTGCAGTGTTGGCCTCTCCCAGGAGCTTATAGATCAGAATCTGCATGTTAGTCACAGCATCTCTCTCTGTTTCTCCCTCCCTTCCTTCCTCTTTCTCCCTCTCTCTCCCTCCCTCCCTCTCTCTCTCTCTCTCTCTCTCTCTCTCACACACACACACACAGTGGGAGTGTAAAACTCTGTTGTAAGTCACACATGCCATCTCTGCTCATCCCTGGGCCTTGTATCCACTCTGCCCTTGGCGCTCGGCCTTTTCTCTTCCTCCATCCTTTTGTGAGGAGACTTGGGCATCCTTTGGCTCATCTTTCAGAGACCCCCCTCTGCTCTGTGATGACAGGAGGCACACACTTAGAAGTCTTGATTCGTTTTACATGACATGTCATTCTAGTACTTGCTGTCTCTCAAAGGGAAGCTTTTTAGAAGGACATTGCTAGGAGGGAACAAGGCTGTCTTCCTTGGTGACACTCTGTCCCTGAAGATCCGGCTCTGATGTCTGTATCTGTTGATCTCCAACTGTGCCTATGATTGGCTTGAGTCAGCCTTGCTGTCATCAAGAACACACACAGCCAACAACGCTACCCCTGGTTTAGTTGCCTCTCATCTGTGTAAGCAAAAGGCACTCAGTGGTTCACGAGTGTTCTGGCCAGTTGCTAGCTGACAAAAGGCACCATCACAAAGTTACTTTTTAGTTAAGGTTTTCTACATTGAGCACTGTGTCAGGTCTGATGACTCCTACTCTGCAGATTATGAAGCTGACTCTTGGAAATGGTAAATGACTCAGCCAAGACCTGTTAAGGGGCTGAGCTGGGATAGAATTTCACTTTTGGTTCT
This sequence comes from Meriones unguiculatus, assembly GCF_030254825.1. Lineage (NCBI taxonomy): Eukaryota > Metazoa > Chordata > Mammalia > Rodentia > Muridae > Meriones > Meriones unguiculatus. Next base: position 78,967,987 of record NC_083359.1, read on the forward strand.
GAAATTGATAGTTTTCTCGCCTTCTATTCTCACTTACTTCTCTTGAACGGCATAAGGTTCCTGATTTCCCTTAGTCAAAAAGACAGATTTGCCCAATTTTGAGTGTTTTAAAAGTTTGGGTGAAGAGGCTCTTCACTTTGGGTGCTGAACAGAATCAACTGGAGAGCTTGCCACGAGGTGGATTCATTGATCCCCATAGAATGTACAACTTGTACATGCTAATAGTCATCCTCCCCCAAACCCCCATGCTGCCAACCCCCAACCTGCCATGGCGCAGCAGTTCTGGATCATGACTGTGCCATCCACACCCCATACATTTTGACAGCTGCTATTGCAGCTGCCAGCATAGGCCACATGTTAAGTTCAGAGCCTTGGTGAGGCAAAAGGCAGGCACTGTGCTCAGCCAGTTTCCACCGTTTGCATCCCCGGCCTTATGGCTGCCGCAGGGCAAGGCTGCTGGTTGTTTATTGCTTGCTGGGTCCTATTTTCCAGAAGAACAGATCATTGGTTATTTGTACATCTATCAGTTCAGACTTTTCCTTCATGTGTGCAGTGTTTAGGCTGCTCTGTTGTCCCATATTCATGAGGGCCACCAGCTGTTCAATATTATAAGGAAAGCCTGGAATTGGAGAGCATGCTTATTTATGTCGCTTCCTAGGAACCAGGAGCCCAGTTCAGAGAATAAAACAAACCATCAAACCAAACCAAATCGAAACAAAAGAAATAACAGCCTTGCATCCTCCACCATAGCAGAAGGTGTATCTGAGATCTCTGAGATGTGCAAAACTGGGGTCAAGGATTTGCCTTTCCCGGTGTTACTTCCTCACGATTCATTGTGACAGTCCAAAGGGGTCGACTTTGCATTTCCATCATGGACATCCAGTGCCTGTGAGTAGACTAGTAGATATCTGCATAGAAAAGTGTGAGGGTGCCGTGGAAGACTTGCGGTGCACAGAATGCTGGCACTGGGACATAGGGTTGTGGAGCTGCAGCTGGCTATGAATCCTGGGTTTGCCCTTTAGTAGATGGGTGTCTACTGGCATATTCAGCCTCATTTTCTCCAGAACCAAGGGCAGATATAAATATTTAACCAACATTTAGGACATGGGCATCTACCAGCCATTACAGAAGAAGGTCCAATTAAAAGCACAGCATCCGAAAATAAGCCAGAGCTGGTGCAGCTTGTTGGCTAGCATTTCCGGGTATGGAGTGCGTCATGTGTGTAATTTGTCTCACCACAGGAGAAGTGGGTTTTACTAAGTAAGAAAAGGGCTGCCTTTGAGTCACTCATGCTCCTGTAAGTAAGCCCTAGGGATCAGCCACAGGGTAGGTAGGAACATGGGACAGAGCCTTCTATTATCTTTGTGTTCTGTGCTGCCATTGCTTGAAAAACCATCACTGACCATGTCTGAGTTTTGGACAGTACAACCTCCGTTACTTCCTTTGGTTACCTTAGACGCCATGGCCCTTATCTTGACTCTTGTCCTTCTTACTGCTCTCTTGGCCCCGCAATGGTCTCTTTCTTAAGTACCAGCTTTCGGAGCTTCTCTCCTCCGCCTGCATCTTTACTCTTGAAGCCCCCTCTCCTTCTCACTTGAGGGAAGCACATTGACACTTCATCCATCATGGTTTGTGGGTGAACCTCAAGTTTCTATCACTAACCAGGAATTCTTTCCTAAATATTTGACACCCTCCTGATATTTCTTTTTGGTTCAGCTGGATCACCACACTGACATCCCCACCACTTCCAAGGCCCATTCTCCTCCCATCCACACTGCTAGATTTCCGTTCAAAATTACCTATTGGATTGTATTTCCGGGTTGTGTCAACAGCTCACCAATAGCTACACTCTAACTGCTTCTCATAGAGTTTAAAAGAACCTTGATGAAGGGTGTCTCCTTTGGGAGCATTCTTTCTTATTTTTCTCCTCCTCATAGCTCATTCCCTGTCTACATTGAACTTGTATCAATTTCTTGACTATACTGAATATGCCATATACTTCCATCTCTGTATCTTTAGACAAATCTTTCCCTGGATATAATCCTTCTTCTAGGTACTGATGACTTCACTTTCTGGATGTCGATTATAGAAGTATCTTCTCTACAAAGTGATATCCAGTGCCTAGGGTGTCAGAGTTCATGGACATAGGACCTGAACAGTTGCCATGGGCTCAGAAGAACTCTACATTTGGTTTCTTGTTTTATTGTTGTAGAACAAAGGACATGCATCTTTATTTTTTTTTTTCTCAACGGGATCCATAAATTATATATCTGGTCCTGCAAACGCCTCATGGCAACAACATACATGGCAGCATGGTGGTGTGTAGGGATTAGTTTCCTGTCTGAGAACTTCTTGAGACTAGAGACCATGTCTTATTTGTTTCTCTTTCTCAACATGCAGTGCTGTGAAAGACACATATAGTTATATATAGAAACATAGTTATATATAGTTATAGTTATATATAGACACATAGTTATATATAGTTATAGTTATAATTATAGTTATATATAGACACATAGTTATTTATAGAATTATAGTTACAGTTTATAGTTATATATAGACACATACAGTTATAGTATATTGGTTACTTTTCTTACTGCTGTGACAAAGTACCAGGCAGAGGTAACTTAATGGAGAAAGGCTTTATTTTGACTCACAGAGGGACACAGTCCAGCACAGTGCAGCTGCAAGCACTTGAGGAGGCTGGCTATAGGGCGCGTGCCATCAGGAAGCAGAGCTGTGAAGGCTGGTGCTAAGTTCCAGCTTTTGCATCTCCCGTTTCCTCTCCCCTTTTTCAGTGGAGGACTTTAGCTTGTGGGAGGGAGCTAGCCACACTCAGTGTGGGTCTTTGCTCTTCAGCTAAACCCTTTTGGGAACAACCTCACAGCCATAATCCAAAGTGCGTTTACATGGTGATTCTGAAGCCAGTCAGGCTGACGGTGTAGATTAACCATGATAGCAGAGGTTCTATAAAGTTCTATAAAAGCTTGCAGGTTGTATTTGTGTCAAACTCTGAGACCCATATATTTTTAAAATGTTATTTTTATTAACTACAGTTTATTTAAAGTTTATTTGTATCCCAGCTGTAGCCCCCTCCCAATCCCATTCTCCCTCCCTCTTCTCCTATGGGGCATAGGAGAACTGTATTTTTTCCCCTCTTTTTCTTTAAGAAGATCATGGCAAAAAGAGATTTGATCCAAGCATGAGAAATTGAACTAGTTTTATTTATTTTCTAAATTTGTCTTTGTGGTCCTACCTAAAGCTCTTAACTCCTTTGGCTTTAATTCACTTCTCTGTAAAATGAAGCACAGGATAGAAATGTGATTTAACCCAGGGACTGCAGCTCTACAAGGCCCTCCCCTAGCTTCTGCCTCCTTTCCTAACTTTTCTGGTCTTTCCTTCAGGGTAGCCTTATTGCATCCTTAGCTTTCTTCCTTTTTTATTTTATTTTTTATCTTCTCTCTCATATTGGTTTTCTTTTCTTTTACAAGGGAAGGCAGAGCCACACACTTCATTCAGCAAATAAAGTATTTGTTGACATTTGGAGAAAAAAAAATGAAGAGAAAAGTCAAAGATCCTTCAACATCATGGTGTTTGAATATTTAAAGACCGTGAGTGTTAGAAATGCTGACAGGTTCCTTGTCAGCCTTCATTCTGATCCCTCAGCCCATTATTTACACTCTGAAAGAGAAAGTAGCTCTCTTCAGGGACCCTCACATGGAACAGATTCACTCTTCAACTTGCTTGCTTGCTCTCTCTTGCTCTGGGGCAGTTGTTTTCAGCACTTCTCATCAGGGCCCAGGAGTGGGAGAATGAGGAAGATGAGGGGATAGGAGATGGGAGATGGGAAGCAAAGCATCGGCAGAAGGACTGAGATGGAGATCAGGGTGAGCGGACTCTGAGACTCCTTGGCCACTTCCATCACATTCACTGTTTTTCTCTACTGGGATTCTGCATAAAAATTCACAGAGACAAAACAAGACAGATCACGATGCTATCCCATGCTTGAAAACACCCGCCTGTTCATCCAGAGGCTGAGCCGGCCTTGGTATGGAGCCCTGGCCGGGTGTGTTGGCTTCAGGGCAAGAGTTTTGTCAGTAAAGATGAACAGAAATTATTAATGCTGCCTGTCTTTATCTCAGCCAAATAATTATCGAGGAGGCTCCATGACTGGCCCCACACAATGTCTTTCTGGTCACAGTCTGAGTCTTGGCTGGGGGTCCAGTGCCTTGGCAAGGGTTAGGACAGAGCTGTCAGTAGCATTGCCACAGATGTTAAATGACCAAGGAACCTACTTCTTTGCTTAAGGGTCTGGGAGTTTGCTAAATTGCTGTAGAAAAGGGAGGCGAGGAATCTTTGCTGGTTTTGACTTGTGCTCTGCAGAGAACCTTGGAGAACAGAGGATGTGGGCTGATCCCTGAGTTTCCTGATGGATAGAAAAAGCAGCTGGCATTCTTGTTGGGGAGAAAAATACTTATTTGTTTATTTATTATTTCTATCTATCTATCAATCATCTATCTGTCTATCATCTATCTATCTATCTATCTATCTATCTATCTATCTATCATCTATCTGTCTATCTCTATTTATTATGTGTGTAGTGAAGTCATTCTCTTACCGGTCCTTCCTTCTACCCCCAAATAAGCAGGGAGACATTGGGCAGGACCATTGGATATAGTATCTTTTTACCCTTCAGGGAGGCTGCAAGGAACAAAGGCTTTTGGTAATCAGTTCATAGTTACAGAAACAGGAGAAATCTTTCTCTCTTTAGTACCTCTGGTGATGGATTCGGGTAGAAGGGTAATCCTGGCTGTTTGAGATGTACCTGATTTGTTTAGCTATGGGGGCAAGAGAACCTAAAGTCTCCCTCGTGTGCTGGACTCTCAGATCCCAGACACATAAGCAGCAGAAACTGAAGCAGGAAGGGGGGGGGGTTAGGAGTGTGGGAGTGTGCGGTGGTAGCGGAGTAGGCCCACCTTCCAAGGTCAACATGGCAACATGGTAGCGCCTGAGCAAGTCACATGATGCCCTAGCAGAGTAAGAGAAAGGAATAGCAGGTTCTTTAACAGTGTGTGGAGCAGTGGGAGACTGAGGAGAAATGAAAGGAGATGAGGGCTGAAGGAAAAGGGGGAAGGAAGCTTCTGGAAAGAGCGTAGTCCACAGAAAAGCCACCTGGCTTTCGGAAATGTTTCTGTGCAAGTGCTGGCGTTCTGGGGCCTTAGCCTTAGAGAAAAGAGGACTCTGTGAGATCCCTGGGAAGGTCTCACAGAACCAGTAGCATCGGAGCAGCACTCTGAAGCTCCCGAAGCTTCTCTCTGCCAGGTGAAGGGGATAGGCGAGGCTGTTTGCTGTGTGACGCTGACACAGGGATTGACAGGGTCCATTTCAATGTTCCAGCCTCCCTGCATCCTCCTGCCTTGTTTATGTCCCTCTTTCCCAAACAGAACTGTTGAGTCCACATATTTTGGGGTGCGCTGGCAGGGAGCACACAAAACTGGGACATCTACTTTAGACTGGCACTGGTCTTTTTCTTCGATTTGGAGGAAAAAAAAAGTAAGCTTCCTCAGCCCCGAAAGCTGAGTAGTGGAAAGCATATTTCACATTTGCAATTATGACACAGTCTGGTCTGTGTGGAAGTGGGAGCCTGTTGACTTTAACAGCCCAGCTGTTCCTGTCTTCCGGACAGCAGTCAAAATATCTTCTGAACAGAGGGGTGAACAGTCTGAAGTTCTAATGGGACTCCTCCAGGATGTCATAGAAGAGCAGTGTATTATGCTAATATGGCCCTGGGGACCCCTGTGTTCCCCGCCTGCATGACACAGATGGGAACCACTAAGCCCCATTATGTCAGGGGCGATGTCCTAAATGTCATTCTTCTCTGATAAGAGTAAGAACCGCCCCCTTGGTTTTTGAGACAGACTCTTACACTATAGCTAAGACTGACCTGGGATTCGCTATTGTAGCCCAGTCTGACCTGGAACTTTAAGCAATCCTCCTGCCTCAGCTTCTAGAGTGCTAGCATTACAGGCATGAGTCATCATTCTTGCCATCCTCTCTCTTAAGATGTTTTCAGGCCTATAGCACAGGAGTGTCATTTATTCTTGCTTCCCACTGCTTTATTCTCCAGCCCTGGATTCCTGATGCAGGGCTCCTAGTCTCTACTGGAAGAGACAAGATCTTTCTAAAACTAGAATGTTATTTTTAATTAATCAATTTTTACGTGACTAGGTCTGGTATATGTCCTGTAGTGAGTGTGTTTGTGTATGTGTCTCTATGTGTGCATGTGTTTGTGTATGTGTGTGTATAGGGTATGCCTCTGTGTGTGTTTGTGTGTGTGTGTATAGGGTATGCCTGTGTGTGTGTGTGCGTGTGTGTGTGTGTGTAGGGTATGTCTCTGTGTGTATGTGTGTATTTGTATGTGTGATTGTGTGTGTCTCTCTGTGTGTATGTGTGCTTGTTTATGTGTGCAGTGCAGTTCTGCATGCTGAGGCTCGAGGTGAATGCTCTGCTTTCATTCTCCACCTTATTCCTTTAAGACAGGGTCTCTCCCTGAACATAGAGTTTGGTTGGTGGCCAACGAGTCCTAGAGACTGAGGTACCCTTTTGTCTTTGCCCTCCTTCTCGTCCAACACCAGAGTTAAAGGCACCTATGGCATAGTCTTATTTTTATTGAAAAATTGTCTTATTTTTATTTTATGTGTTTTGCCTGCATGTCTGTGCTGTAAGTATTCAGTCCGTGCAGAGGCCAGAAGGGTACACCAGATCCTTTGGAACTGGAGTTAGAGGGTCTATAGTTACCATGTGAGTCCTGGGAACTGTCATGTGAGTTTCAACCAGGCTCTCTGCCTAATCAACAAGTGCTCTTAACTCCTGAACTGTGACTCTAGCCCCTACACCCTGCTCTTTACGAGGGTTTTGGAGGTTTGAACTCAGGCCCTCATGCTTGCATAGGAAGTTAGTTCCCTGACCCACTGAGCTGCCTCTACAGCTCCACCACCTGGGTCTTAAAGCTGTGGCTTCAGAGTCCGCTTTTGGCTCTTGAGTTTCTAGCTTCTCATCACATTTCAATGCCTTGTCCTCTCTTCTTACCCACCCTTCAAATTCTATCACCAATCTGCAGCCTCTGGCAGATGGTTTCACAGAGTTCAGCATCACTGGAAAATGCTGAAAATATAATGAATCTTGCTTTTGAAACTAAGACATGGTTAAAATTGGCTTGCTCGTGGATTGGGAGGGGACGAGGGAGGAGGCTACAGCTGGGATACAAAGTGAATTAATTGTAATAAAAAATAAGTAGATTCTCAAAGATGGCAGTGACCAGTGCACACCATTTCTGAAGGGCAGAAGATCTGAAACACCAAAACTGGTGAGTAGATGGGTGGCTGAAGCCAGAGCATAGACTCTGAGGCTTCCCAGGCTAGAGGGGACAGCCCATGAGCTGGGACAGATTGAATCCAGAACCCCCACTCCCTGTGGATGTCTCCAGAGCCTGAGAGTGGCAAACGATCTGTTGTACCTTCACATTGCTGCAGGGAGCACCTAACCCCACGTATGGGGTGCCTCCTACTTAAAGGCCAAACAGGGGACCCAAATCTGATATTAATAGAAAACTGTAGGCTCTCTGAGCTTTTCACTTTTGTCTGCGAATGAATTCCTGGGCCCTCTGTGTTTTGCATATGCATCTGGGAGTGAGTGCTTCTGTGAGAGAGTGCTTACAGAGCCCCAGATTTGGGGGGGAGTGGTCCCTGTCTGCTAGGTCCCTCTCAACCACACCTCCACTGTGGGCAACATAGGGATCCCTGGGACAGCATCTCAACATTGAAGCCCCTGTTCTGTGGGTCTCCCAGTGGAGTCCAGACAAACAATTCCTAGAAACGATTCCTGGAGCCAAGATGTTGCAGCTCAGGCAGATCTGAGCACTTGGAGCACAATACCAAGACAGGCCTGTGGGCCACTGTGCCTGCGCAAACCATGCCACACCACAACTTGTGCTTGTGCTTCTCCCTCACACTCTACCCTTCCAGGCAGCCCCCCCCCCATTCCTGTGTTTGCGCACTGGCACCTGTGACCTTCTTCCCTTAGCTGCACCTGAAACACCAACACCCACTCTCGAACTGGTGGACCTCTCGCATCTTCCTGAAGAATACTCTAGACTCCAGAGACAGAAGGACCCAGTCTGCAGTACAGGCTCCAGGAACAAACAGCAAAAGCTACTGATATCAGATGGCTAGAGACAGACATAAGAATACAGGCAACAAAAACCAAGACTTCATGGCTTAACAAACAATTCCCCAAATCAATGGATATTTAATTCATTGGAAACACAGGAAAATGATTTTAAAGCTATGCTCGTCAAGTTATTAAAGGCACATAAAGAGGAAATGAACAAAACTCTCAAAGAAATAGCCACACAAATAGAGGCACATAAAGAGGAAATGAACAAAGCTCTCAAAGAAAAACAGGCAACTATAGCCACACAAATAGAGGCAAATAAAGAGAAAATGAATTAAAAAAAATAGAGGCCATCATGAAAACACAGGAATCCACACTTAAACAGATGAAGGAAATGGTGCAAGACATGAAAACAGAAATAGAATCAATAAAGAAAACACAGAGGAAATCCTGGAGCTGGAGAACTTAGAGAAAAATTCAGGAACCACAAAGGTAAGCATCACCTACAGAATACAAGAGATGGAAGAGAAAATCTCAGGTGCTGAAGATACAATTGCAAAAATTGATACATCTCTCAAAGAAAAAATAAAATCGGAAAAATCACAAACACAAAGTATCCAAGAAATCAAGGACACCATGAAAAGATAAAATCTAAGAATAATAGGAATAGGTGACAAAGAAGATTCCAGGCTCCAAGGTCCAGAAAATATTTTAAAGAAAATCATAGATGAGAATATTCCCAACTTAAAGAAAGAGATGTCCTTAAACATACAAGAGGCTTATATAACACCAAATAGACTAGACCAGAAAAGAAACTTCTCACATCACATAATAGTAAAAAAGGCTTGCTGTATATTGCCTTTACTATGTTTAGATATGTGTCTTTTATCCCTGATCTCTCCAACACTTTAAACATGAATGGATGTTGGATTTTGTCAAATGCTTTTTCAGCATCTAGAGAGATTTTCGTGGTTTTTTTCTTTCAGTTTGTTAATATGGTGGTTCACATTGATGGATTTCCGTATATTGAACCACCTCTGCATATCTGGGATGAAGCCTACTTGGTCATGGTGGATGATATCTTTGATGTTTCTTGGATTCAGTTTGCAAGTATTTTGTTGAGTATTTTTGCATCAGTGTTTATAAGAAAGATCGGCCTGAAATTCTCTTTCTTTGTTGGGTCTTTGTGAGGTTTAGGTACACGGAATCTTATGTAAGATGTGGGAAATAGTAAAAGCTGGAGAGCAACAGAACCAGAAAATTTGAACACAGGGAACTTCCTAGAGACTCATACTCCAACCAGGGACTATTCATGGAGATAACCTAGAACCCCTACACAGATGTAGCCCATGGCAGTTTAGTGTCCAAGTGGGTTACATAGTAATGGGAAGAGGGACTGCCTCTGACATAATCTGATTGGCCTGCTTTTTGATCACCTTCCTCTGAGGGGGGAGCAGCCTTACCAGGCCCCAGAGGAAGACAATGCAGCCACTCCTGATGGGATATGATAGACTAAGATCAGAAGGAAGGAGAAGAGGACCTCCCCTATCAATGGACGTGGGGAGGGGAATGCATGAAGAAGGGAGAGGGAGGGTGGGATGGGGGGAGGAGGGAGGGGCTTATGGGGGGATACAAAGTGAATAAAGTATAATTAATAAAAAAAAAGAAAGCAGAAAAAAATAGTCAAAACGGGAGGGTGGGATTGGGAGGAGATGAGGGAGGGGGCCATACCGGGATATAAAATGAGTAAATTTAATAAAAAAGAAAAAAGTAAAAATACAAAGTAAATAAATAAAACGAAAAAGATGGCTTGCTCATCTGAGCCCCAATCTTTCCTGAATAATAGCTGGTGGTACTGTACTCCCTTCCTGCTAAGAGTTATACTATCACTTAGACCTTCCACTCATATTTGTTTGATACACCACGATGCAGTCAATATGTTTTTTCCCTATAGGTATACCAGAATTTTATGAAATCAAAGTTAGTCTCTTCAAAGTTGCTAACCTGTAAATTCTTTGCCCATGCTGGTTATATGTTTGGGTGATGCAAAGTAGGATTTCGTACAAAGACTCCATATATTCCTGCTCACAAACAAATATAATAGAAGGACCAATATTTAAACATTTTATTTGTGAGTTAACTTTTTATACTTGGTGTGGCTTTAAGAAGTCATCCAAGAAGAAGAAGGAGGAGGAGAAGGAGAGGAAGAAGAGAAGAAAGAAAGAAAGAAAGAAAGAAAGAAAGAAAGAAAGAAAGAAAAAGAAAGGAAGAAAGAAGGAAAGACAGAAAGGAAGAAAGAAAGAAAAATTTAAAAGGTATTGTCATCTCACTGGCCCCCATTTTTGGCATTGGAAGGTCTCATCACAGTGACAAATTCTTTATTCCCGGGATGTTACTGTGAGCTAAACACCAGTCAAATGTCAGCGTCAGCTTTTAGCTCACACAAGAACATTATTCATCTTTCAATTGTCATACTCATCTTGACCTTAGATGGTATCTACTTGCTATAGTCTAAGAATTCTTGGTTATCTAACACTTAGAGACAAAGCTATGCTGTGACCAAAGCTATCTAAAGAACTAACTGCAGGTTCTCGACAGGATTCCCCAAGAGCTCCCAAGCATTCTGACTAATGGACACACTGCTAAAATAGGCTATGTCCCAAGGTGTCCACCTGAAGGAGATGTTATTAGGTTGGGTCAGATGACACTTCCCTTGGTCGTAGATAGCTGTTTGGAGCCCTGCCCTTTAGAATAACATTGCTGCCCATCTTTTATCCTCTCCTTCATATCAGAGGCCAAGAATAATTAAATCCTGGAAAGGACCGGGCAGCAGTAGTGAGAGTCTCAGCTCCCCAGGCTCTACTCTAAGATTTTTCTGGCTTGCAAATCTCTTGGCCCGAACATTGGGAAGGTTTGTGTGGATGAGTCTGACGAATTGGGCGATTAAGTATTAGCAAGCTCCCTTGTCCACAGGTTTAAAACCTCATGATCAGTAATATTGGTGATATTTTCATTTCTATCTATATGACTTCCAGGTATCTCTCTGCTTTTGTTTTAATCTCCATGCGAAGCAGAAAAAGGTATTATTTATTAGCACTCTAAAACTCCATCAACTATGTTCATTTTTCTTGCCTTTATATGAAACCAACTTCCTTGCTTTATAGCTAAGCCTGATATAGTAAAAAGTAAGGAGTCACAAGAGAGGAGATCCTCTTTGGTCCTATCCCTTTACTTAATTAACTTTAAAAATTCCTCTAGAAAATATAGGAGGAAAGGTAACAGGTCCCATCCCAGCTTGCAGAATAAACTGTGAGCAACTCTGCCTGCTTGTTGCAGAGGAGTGATGTTTTTCTGGAATTGATGTGAACAAATCATTTCAAAACCACTTTGCTACAGTTTTTAATTCTCTCTAGATTTCCTGTGTGTGTGTGTGTGAGAGAGAGAGAGAGAGAGAGAGAGAGAGAGAGAGAGAGAGAGAGAGAACACTCACTGATATTTGGACTGTCTGCCTACATTCTATGGACCCTCTGGCCCCCGCCTTCCCACAGCTGGGACTGCAGGAGGACACCACTGCGCCTGGTTTTTCTGTGGGTTCTGGGGATTGAACTCAGGTTGTCATGTCTGCTCAGTAAGCATTTCACAGGGGAATACCTTTCCCAAGCCCTCTCCTTACGTTTTAAGCTTGCAAGGGGTGGGAACATGTTGTTCAAAATGAACACATCTTCTTAGGTGATCCTTGCTCTCTGTCTTTGTCTCCTCCCTGGGCTGTGTTTGGTGAAAATCTTTAGCGTGCTTGTCTGCAGAAACGAGGAAGGATTTGATGGCCAGTGCTGTAGCTGAACTCTGGGATGGCCTGCTTTTCTTCCTGGTCTCTGTGGGCTCTTCTGACTTCAGGAAGAGGCAACCTTCAGCTCAGTTGTCTTTGTGGCTAGGGCAGGGAGGACAAGACCACCATTCAGGGTGGGCGCTGACCTCTGTTCCCCGGCTGTGATGTTTGTATGAGAGGAGGGATGTCCATGGACATCAAGCTGCATTGTGGTTTCCTGATTCTATTTACAGATTTTACAGCCGAGCCTCTGGCTCCCATAGACACACAGAACGAAAGGTTCTACCAGTTTTCCCCCATAGAGTCCCAGATGCTTCTTCCAAGTGCCAGGATGCCATATGTCAGTGACATCACGCTCTTTCAGTCTTTTAGCCAGGCCTGATCTGAGCTGGGACCCAGTACAGCGCAGCCCTATTTTAACCACACACTGATATCTTAGACTGATTTCTTATTTTGGTGGCCTTGAAGCTTGCTTCTTACCCAACCCTAACTAATCTTCATTTGAACTTTCTATAACTATTACTGTGGTTTTCTTCACTTGCCTTTTCTCTAGTAATTGGGCTTGGTTTATGTTTCATTGTTTCTGTAGATCTCCTATATCCTCCATAGATCTGAATCTCAGCTCTGCTCATTTGTTTGGAGACTTAGTCTGAGGTCAGCTGTCTCTTCTAGACGGCAAAATTCAAACATGGGTTTCAATATCCAGTGTAACAGAATTGGAAGCTGACTTGGGGGGACCTGTGCACGAAAAATCAGTATTCCACTTGTAGTTGCTGGTCTGGGTTTAATAGGTGGCTTCTCATGACTATATTTCTAGAAGAGGTTTGGTGACCTCTGAATACCTCGGGGTATTTCCAGAATTTCTGTACACTTTTTTGAGGTTCATACATACTTCTCAAAATAAAATCAATTTCACTTTTATTTTGAGGACAGAGTGATAAACCATAAAACAGGATGAGCAGAAAAAGAAGTGAGATTGTCAAACAAAATGGAGACAGATTCTGTAAGGTTCTTTTCTGTGCTACTGTCCTTGTATATGCTGCGTGCAAAAATTAGGCCAAAAGAGGCTTAGATTGGCAAAAAGGTTTTAACAGTCAAAAGGCATGCCTCTTGATGTCTTGGTGTCTCTGTCTTCACATTCTAAAGTCAGACCCATTGGTTTGGGTTTAATTTCTGTTTCTAGGACACAGAACAAAACCAGAGTTTCATAACTGTTAAGAAAAAATAGAAGAGAGCTCATCTAAAATGTCCACTTTTCCTGTGCTGGGCCACTAGGGACAGACACACCAGCACATTGAGCCAGAGGGGTCTGCGTGGTCACCGGTGGCAGATGGGGGGCCAGGTGGCTATGGAAGCAGTCAGCTGATGTACCATCACTGTCACTTGGTTCTCACTGTCTGTTGGGGGAGGTAGGGATAGGGTGAAATGAGGTCTCACTCTTTATGCTCTCAAGGTGATGGTGATGAGGATGCTGGGTAGAGCCTGAAGGAAGATGCTGGAAATTTGTTAATGTTGGGCCTGGTGCTCTAAACTGTGGAGTGGGGGTCAGCTTGTTGAGAAAAATGAAGAATCTATGTGCAGGTGTTCACTAGATTCCTCTCAATTCTGTGATAGAAGGAGTGTAAGTTATGTATTTAAAGTAGTATCCAAAAACCTCACAGAAGCAGTTATGAAATATTTTGTTTTACTGGCAATGGGACAAAAAATAATTGGGCATTAAATCAAGGAAATGGGGAAAAGAGAGCCACAAATCAAGGAAAATGGTGGAAAATTAGGTCTTAGTGGAGAGAAATGTGTACATATGAGCTGCCTGGTGTTTCAGAGATAGAAATACTGTTCTGAAAAAAAAATCTCCCCTTTAACCCTTTATACACAAAGTCAAGCTGAGAATGCTGGGGTCTTGGGGAGATGACCACTCCCTGGTTACTTGGCTTGTTGCTGTCCTACTGTGTGAGTGTGGACTGGGATGGTTCAGCTGTAGCTCCTGTTCTGGATAATGGTTGTTTGAGATCCATGCTGTCTCTCTTTTCCCGGGATTGGCATCCCAACCTCCTTTCTCCTGCCTCTGATTTGGCTGAGGGTGACTTCTGGCTGATGACAGCATAGAGTCTCCCCATGGAGGAAGGACACAAAGGCAGTCTCTGTAGGGCACTAGGACCCTGCTAATGGGCCACCTGGTTTCATTAAATCACGCGGAAAGCGTGCCTTATTATCTGTCTACTAGATACATAATTCCCATAAATTATAAATTAAAAAATAAATAATAAACACCTTTTTAATTGCCTATCCTCTTTTCCTCTTGTCAATTAAAGTGAACTTGCAAAGCTGCTTAACACAGAAAAGCTACACAGACATCAACTCTTGTTAGATGTGGTACAAGCCGTTACACTGATTTTTTTCCCCCCGTAGCTGCAAGGATTAATCACAGATAATCATCACAAAAGAATCACACCCATATAAATAATATAAAAATAGCAAAATGCCCAAAGTGGAACTACTGAGAATGAAGAAAACCACTTAAAAATGAATAGCGCTGTGTTATCACTGCGGAAGTGGGAGGGGAGGGGAGAACAGACTCTCTGGTTGACAGAGCACAGACCATCTCTGATGAGAAGTTTGGGCCAGGAGACAGAACCAAACGACAGGCCCTGGATGGAGATGGCTTTTTAATACCTCGACCTTCATGTTACTATTATTATTATTTTTTGAAAGTGGCCTTTAACTGATATTGCTTCTATGTATCTTAGGTCATTAATTCTTAAATAGAGACAGAGAATGTACACAGTTGGGAATAGCGCTGGAAGAAACACCCCCAAAGGTTCAACCTCAGGTTCAGGTTATACATACGAAAGGATTGTTTCCGTGAAGGTCTAACTTCATGATGCAGAAAAGCGTGAATGTGTTTGCCTAGCTATTGCCTAAAATGAACATCCATTTCCTCAACTGGCTTGGGCCGGATTTGGGGTGGTGGGAGGGAGAGGATAAGAGCTGTTTGTGTCTTGTGTCATTCCTGGAGCGCAGGGAGGACTTACACTAAGACCACAAAGAAGGTCGTTATGGAAACAGCTGCGAAGGGCTGCCTGTGAGTGATGAACCAAGGGCAGGATCTGGCAAGTAAACAGTCATGCGATAAACTGTGCTTCGACCACACGTGGGATGGGGGATAGTACGATGGGCTCAGTGGGGGAGAGCCATCGGGGTGAGCTAGTCCCCAGTCTGAAGCACCTGTGAGTAAGGATAAGACAGTCTCTGATGCCAGGAAGCAGGATAAGAATGTGTCTGTCCTATCCTATCAACCCCCCTCATGAGTTGCTATTGAAGGGTGGCATTTGCTATTTTATCATGGATGAGCTCTTCCCACTTGCTGAAATGGCCTGCAAGCCTGGCAGGGACCCTTTCACATGCTCGCTCTAGTGTTAGGCTGCGGGAGGTGGGGACTACCGTATGCACAGTTCTTCTGCGTTCTGTTCATGAATGACACACAATGAACAGGATTGTATGCCCAGGTTGGAATAATGAAAGTCGTTTGTCTTTCTGCTTCGACTTAGGGATATATGAAAGCTTGGACCTAGACCAAAGGGAGTCCCATGCATGGAGACCAGAGTACTTAGCTCCCCTAGCTCACCGTGCTTGAACTAAGTACGTGGATTAAAGTTCACAGGGGCTGGTTTGAACTTTGCTCTGTCAGTATCTGAGGCTATAGCTTCTAGTTTCCCAGTGTGGAGCAAAATGAAATGAGTGAGAGCTCAGCAGACTAAACATACTGTGGCCTGAAATGCTTGGGACCGGTGATGGCAAGTACCCATCCACTCAAGCTGAAGTGACTCAACACTTGAGTTTACAGCACTGTGGAATCCATGCGTTTCAAAGTCAGCTGAACGTTTAAAAAGGAGAAGGCTTTCTTCTGTTCCTGACACCCGTAAGCAGCCTTTCCTGCATACACCTAGGAGCCTTGTCTAAAGTCCTCTTGGAGAATCCCACCCGACCTCCTGCTGTGCCTACTGGAGGCTGAGCCCCAGGGCTCTCTCTAGAGCACCCATGATCAGCTTGCTCTCTAGGCAGCCCACAGAGGGCATCTCCAGCTGTTCTGCACAGTGCTCTTCATTTTCACCTTCAGATAGCTCCTCTCTTCTTCCTTCAACTTTCCTGGTTTGTTGTGCGTGCAACTGTGTGGTTGTCAGTCTCGGAGAAGGCAAGGCGAGGCTAATGAACAGCTGCAGGAAGATAATTAAGGCTCGGCACCTTCCGCACAGCCTTTACCATCTCGCCACGACACAGCCTGTAACATCTGTGCTTCCCAGCAGCCGAGCTGTAAAACACCCTTCCTTGCTCTTCACAAAACAACTGTCAGACGTGCTGGCACCCACGTTAAGGGCAAAACTTACAAAACGCTGCAAAAGATGAGCTGCGTTATTCCCGAGCTACAGATATGGGCTTCTCCCCTGACACAAACTCTTGGAGCGCTAGGCTGTGGATGCAGTCGGTGTGCTGTGGATGGGGAGGTGAATGTAGGTGGGGAGAGGCAAGCACTGAGGGATCTGCAAGTGTGCTTTCAGGCTTTTCTTTCAGGGGAGCTTTCTGAACCTGCAGGCGTCGAACCGTTTCAGAAAAAGCTTTGACAGTCCCCAGAGGGGTAAGCAGAGTAATCTTAGATTTCCTACTGCCTCATCTAGGGGCAGTATTCAAAAGACTACCACAAAAAAGCACAGACCATGTGCAGTGGGGACACTGGTGGCAGTGCTTGGTATAATCGTTCTAGTGTGGATGGGCTGAATAGCAGACCTGGTATCACCCATTGTGTTTCTGCAACTTCAGACTTAATGCTTTTTGAGTACCTGCTTTGTGCCAGAAATAGATTTATGAGCCTTTGATAATTTTTGCACAGGAAGGGCATTCTTGACTGTAACAAAATACCTGGGGCTGGCTGATTAATACAAAGCAAAGTCCTCAAATCCCATGGCCCAGAACCCCTGCACAGATGTAGCCCAGGGCTGTTCAGAGTCTAATTGGGTTACATAGTAATGTGAAGAGGGACTGCCTCTGACATAATCTGATTGGCCTGCTCTTTGATCACCTCCCTCTGGGGGGGAGCAGCCTTACCAGGCCATAGTAGAGGACAATACAGCCACTTTTGATGTGAACTGACAGACTAAGATCAGAAAGGAGAGGAGAACCTCCCCTATTAGTGGACTTGGGGAGTGGCATGCAAGCAGAGGGAGGAGGGAGGGTGGGATTGGGAGGGGAGGAGGGAGGGGCTTATGGGGGGATGCAGAATAAAGTGTAATTGATGAAAAATTTAAAAAAAAAGGGGAAAAAATTAAAAAAAAATTCTAAAAACATGGTGTGGGTTCCATGCTTCCTCCGAGTGCAGAGCAAGGAGGCAAGTGGATACCTGGAAAAAGGGAAAAAGTAGGAGGCAGGAGAAGGGACCTGTAACCACCTGTGAGAATTAGGATTACTTTCCTGGAGGAAGGCATGAATTATTCCCTCTTAAAAAAATCCCACTACCTTTTAAAGGCCCCTCCGCCCAACACAGCTGCAACAGATAATGGAACTGCAGCTTGTGTTTCTCTTTTTCTCCCTCAAAATAATATTTTTATTATTTGGGAATTTCACACAATGCACCCTGATTACACTCATGTCCCATTTCTCTCAGGCTCGCCAGTCCCCCACCGCCAACCCCCAATAAATTTATCTCTTAAGTCTTGCTTACACCACCCTCTCACACTGATATTGCTGGGTATTTACAGGGGCTGTCTAACCAATGACAGGAATGGTCCTTTCAAATGTATGCTCCAGTAACAGCATCCTAATGATGTCCTACAGGCCCCTTGAGGGAGGCTATGTGGCTCCTATTTTCTTAAGTAGATGCTACCCTCTCCTTCCTCCCCCTCCTCTTCTTCAATTTATCCACTCACTTTACATTCCTGTTGCAGCCCCTCCTTCCTCTCCTCCCAGACCCACCTTCTTACCCCTTTTCTCCTTCCTCCCCTTCTCCTCAGAAAAAGGGAGACCCCCCCAACCCAGGTATATCAAATTGAATCAGGACTAAGCACATCCTCTTCCACTGAGGCCAGATAAGGCAGCCCAACTAGGGGAAAGTGATCCAAAAGCAGGCAACTGAGTCCAGGTCAGAGACAGCTCTTGCTCCATTTGCTAGGGGACCCACATGACCCACAAAACCTTAGACCCCAAATTTATCCTGCCTGCAAGATGTGCAAAGATAAAGATGGAGCAGTGATTGAGGGAATGACTAACCAATGATTGGCCCAACCTAAGACCCATCCCGTAGGAGAGAGCCAGCCTTTGACACCATCAATGATACTCTGCTATCCTTGTGGACAGGAGCCTAGCATAACTGTCCTCAGAGAGACTCCACCCAGCAGTGGATCAAAATGGATACAGAGACCCACAGACCAACATTAGGCAGAATGCAGGGAGTCTTGTGGAAGAGTGAGGGGAAGTATATAAGGACCTGGAGGGGACAAGAACTCCACAAGAAGACCAACAGACTCAACTAAACTAGGCCCTTGGGGCCTTACAGAGACTGAAGCACCAGCCAGAGTATGCATGGACTGCACCTAGGCCCCTGACACAAATATAAGGGATGCTACATTCTGATTCTTAGACTGGCAAACTCTCCCGACACCACCACGCTGATACAGCGTGCTAGGCTGCAGTGTGTCCCGTGTCCTCGTGCAGAATTGTTACGCTCGGAGTACCAAAAATAACCCCATGACATAGTTTCTTTCCTTCTATTTGTGCTTCTGCTTTAAATACACAAAGGTCAGCTGGAGAATCTTATGCCTAAGATCCCCCTATTTCCTAAGGCTTACTCTATGGCTAGCTCCCCAACACTCTTCCAGTTAGCCACTTTGGGATATGCTTGCAAATCATCTCCCGTGTAATTAAGTATTTGGCAGACACGAGGTGTGAATGTCACAGGTCCCACACAGGCTGGACGGGCCCACTCAGCCTCAAATAATTAAACTCATGTCAAGTCTCAAATTGCCTTGCTCTGGGGCTGTTTATCAGTGTTATGCAGAAGATGATGCTTCCTTTTGCAAATGTGGTCCAAATAAGTTTGAATGGGGTCAGGAAAAGCCTCACTAACCCATCTTTACAGTCACCTTTGCCCAGAGGAATACTTAGCCTTGCTAGGCTTATGCTAGTCAGAGGAACCAGGCAGTGAACTCAGGATGAGGCTTGGGTCTGTGAGGTAACAGGAGCACAGCCAAAATTTTTTGCAATGCTGAAGGAGTAGCGCTTCCTCAGAAACTGAAATCAGGTCTTAAAATAATGACAGGCTATTTGACCTCCTCACCCTCTAAGGGAGGAGCAGTCCTGCTAGGCCACAGAGGAGGACTTTGCAGCCAGTCCTGAAGATACCTGATAAAACAGGGTCAGATGAAAGGGGAGGAGGTCCTCCCCAATCAGTGGACTTGGAAAGGGGCAGGGAGGAGATGAGGGAGGGAGAGGGGGTGGGATTGGGAGGGAATAAGGGAGCTGGATACAGCTGGAATACAGAGTTAATAAAATGTAACTAATAATAATAATAAAAAACAAACAAACAAAAAAATGTTTGCTTCATGGCTGGGTAGTGGTGCTGCATGCCTTTAATCATAGCACTAGGAAGGCAGAGTCAGGCATATCTTCGTGAGTTCGAAGCCAGCCTGGTCTACAGAAGGAGTTCTAGGACAGCCAGGGCAATTACAATGAGAAACCCTGTCTCAGCATACCAAACTAAACCAAACCAAACCAACCAACCAAACAACCAACCAACCACCACCACCACCACCACCACCAACCAACCAAGCAAGCAACCAACCAAAACATGCTTATCTTTATTCTAGCCCCAACCAAGCTGTAAAGGCAGAACTGTCGAGGGTATTCAAAGAAAGGTCCAAGCATGCCCTTTTCTGGTTTGTTGCCAATTCTTTGAAGAGGAGGCCCAACACAGGGCCATCGGAATTCACTGCCTCTCTAGAGTACCTTTGGTTCTCACCGAATCCTCTTTTTAACCCCCATAACTCCCTAAAATTACAAGCAATTCTTCAAATATTACAAAAATATAGATATCTAGCTGTAACTGATATTGCACCTCATGCAATTTAGCCCCTGATCGCTAGAGACGGCAAAATGATTGCCTATTAAGGAGGTTTAATTACTTTTTAATGTACCAAGTCCATTCTCTTTATCATCTAATTTTATATTCTTCCATCTTTTCTTCCTCCATGTGTGGATTCTATTCAACCTTGAGCCTGACAAGCTCCTTGTGATAGCTGGCTTAGACAAAACAACATGAAAGGTAGCTCTGGCCCTTAAGCCACTCCTGGTCAATGGAGGAATGGACAGGTAGGTGACATGGAATCATTTTGGACAGAAAAGCTATAGATGCAACGTGATTCTACAGAAAGAGCATCTCCTCATCAGGTGAAGGAGGTGGATAGGGAAGGATTTTCAGCCTAGAATTAAGTTCAGAACACATACATAGTAAGTGTTGATTAGATAAACAGGATCCTTGGAGAGAACAACCTCGGCAATAAATAAAATAATAAAAATAAAATTAATAATAGGATGCTTTATGATTGAGGTTTATCTTCAGAACTGTCATTAACTGAGAGAGCAGGGCCGATCTGTCAGCCCTGGAGAGAAGCGAGGTCACTGAGAACCTTGTAGTTCGCTGAGGACATTAATTTGAAGGAGACAACAGTCGTTGGTAACAGGGGCCATTGGTGGGTTTTAGGCCCAGATGCTGGACGATCATGCCATTTGGGGTTGCTCACTTGAGCTTCAAAATAAAGTGAAGCACCATCTTTCAGTGTTAGAGCTGAGTGTCTGTGTCTCCTTAGAGCTTTGCAAAGGGCACAGAAGAGGCGATGGGCACACTGGAGTCCCTTAGTGGGCTCCATCATCTCACAGGATATGATCCGAGAGGCTTCCACTAATCAGTTCTCACCTTATGTGAACGTAGCTGTTTTGGACAAGGTGAATGGTGAAAGAATCAAGTTGAGACTGTTTTAGGCTTAATAGAAGACAATATGTTGATGTGGGTCGAAGTCCCTGCAAGAGTGAGATCACATGGTTGCTGTTTGGCTTTAGGCAGCTTCACTAGCTGGTCAAGTAGCACAGCTCTCAGCCTTATGAATTTCGAGAGGATTTAAAAAAAAATATCATCTAGCAACCATTATTTAGAGAGAAGTAATACTTTTTCCACTTTTTTTTTTTTTAAATGTGATGTATTCTCCTATGGTGCTACGTGCTTGGAAGAATTTATTTTATTTTATTTTTTTTAAAGTCAGGCAGAAGAAAACTCACACGGGCTGAGAAGTGGATGGCTGCTATTCACAATGCAATTACCATGACAAGTATTTCTAATTGCCATTTCCCTTTCTCCAAGCCCTCTTTCTCTCCGACATTGCGAATTTCTGGTAATCTTGGGTTATTATCACACTGAGCTGCTAACCTGAGTCTTGACACTCCTCATGGAGACCTGTGTCAGAAATAATTACAGAGGAAGTGAGGTGATTCTTTCTTCGTTATTAGCAGTGGCTGGTGCTGGTATCTAGCATTGATTAGCAATTTGGAACAACTCGTTCTGTGGGCATCAGTTCCCCATGAGCCCTGGAGGACAGCGCACCTTGTTCCCCTTTCCCTTGCCTCCCCTGGCTCCCGTGTTTGTCTGTGTGGCTGGAGAAGGTTCCCTTCGCGTTGCAGTGATTTATTTACTTCTGATGTTATTTTCTCTCTCTCTCTCTCGCCCTCATCTGTGCTTAACACCATTTGCAGGCTCTGCTGATGAAGTAGTGAAAACTCACTTTTCTTGGAGGAATTGGCTGGTGTGTGTGTGGTTGTGGGAGTTCTGAGAGCTGAGGCAGGACCACCCATGGACACTGACCACTGGCCTTGCCAAAAAATGGAGGGGAGAAACATAGAGGCTACCATTTGCAAAAATGTTTACTTCCAAGATACCTTGATTTGTTCTTTATTTTTGACCCCCTTAGCCTGCCCCTCCAGGGAACCTGTGCTACCTAAGGAGTGGGGCGTGGAGTTTATAGACATGGTTTCGGAAGGGCCTTCTGTTCAGACACCACTTCTGCACGATCTGAAGGCACATGTTTTGCTCAGTCACTTAGCACCGAACGTCCACATTGCTGCTGTTGTGGAGACTCTCTTGGACCGTGTGTAAAGTCAGAAGAATGTCAGGGAAGCAGCAGGAACTTGGGGGGAGCACAGCATCAGGATTCCAAGACTTGTCTATTTATTAAATTAGGTGAGCAAGGACATGTGAGTAAATTAGGCACTTTCTTTCCTGGTCTGTTTGTTCATTTTAAAATTCATTTAAAGATAGAATCTTAATCCCTGAGTGTGCTTAAGATGCTCAGTGCAATACTGGGCTGCTATGCTTCATTCCGAGTCTCCCAATGTGTCCATTTCTGGGGACACATCTCCCTTCCCTTAAGCTTCTGACTCTTCGAAAAGGCGATTGTGCTGAAGTCCTCTCAGTGATTAGATCGGCTGCATTATGGAATTGGATGGGTTCATGGTGGAATGGCCTCTTGTGATGTGTTGCTCGTTTGTTCATTTATTTATACATTCAATAGGCATATTAAGATACTTCATCATACTGGGTGAACATGAAGGCGTGGCGGTGTTTATTGATAACGTATTATGTGGCAGCACATCGATGCATTATCAGAGTGGCTGTGCTATACAGAGCTTAATGACGTGGGCTTTGAACTTAAAATGATTTGTTTGGGTCTCGGTTCCAGTGATTATCGTGTGTGACTTTAGAGACATCCACTAATTCCTGCTAGCCTCGGTACTCTTCTCTGTGAACTGGGGATGCCGGTAACTTCTGTCTGGCAGGCTGGGTAACAGAAATAAGCGGCCAAATGCATATTAAATCCTGTGCTGTCTCGTCCTGAGCTTATGTACCCTGCTTCCATTCAATCTTTGCAGTGACCTTGGAAAAGAGGGGTGGCAGTGTCACCATTGTATATAGAGAGAGTACAATGTTATCGACTGTGGTAGACTTACAGCGTGAATTTTAGAGTTTTAAATTGCTATGTGAAATCCACTGTTTTATAGTTGATGAAATGGAAAGGCTGAGTTGTCAAGGAGTCAGAACCACAGCCAGTGTCCCCAGATTCTCAGGCCAGGTCTTCTTGTTGTTCCCTGTTTCTGTCCCTTGCCTTGTAATCTTTATGGCCATCTAGAAGGAAACCCTTTGAACTATCTGTGTCTGACTGTCACCTGCTGGTGTTAGAATCAGCTGTCCTGTATTTTTAGGTTGACTATATAGTTCATACCCTCCAAGCCATTTCCATCTCTGTTCTCTCTATGGACTTTGTGCCTTTTCATGCTTATTAGCACTTTGACCAGAAAGGAAGTGTAAGGGAAAAGAAAAATTGAACCACACATTTTTTTTCTTTCCTTATTAGCAGCTTTAAAGAAAAAAAAAAAAAAAAGGTAGCAAAGCTTACTTTTAGCTACAATGGGCTCTTTGATCACATCCACAGATTTAAATAAGCCAGGTTACCTCTTTTGGTGCGACCATGGATAAATTTGTCAATTGCCAGCTTCCGGGCTTGTTGGTCACAGAGAGCCCTGCCTTTCCAGCCAGCATCTACAGCCTCTTGGCTGGTGACTCTGCCTGCTTGTTCCCGAAGACGGATCCTGGGCCAAAGGCTCTTCACTTCACATTAGAGACAGGAGGACACTGTTCAAGGTCAGGCTTTGTTTGCAAAGGCCACCATGCTGCATGTATGTGAGAGGAGCCCTGGGCTTGTGGGGAAAAAAAAAAGGTGGCTCTGAGCTGACTTGAACTAGAAAAATACAAAGCTGGAAATCAAAACATGTGAGTGGCTTCCTTTCCTTCGCACTGCATTTTCACGCTCTCTAGCTTCACTCCATGCTCCTTGGAGAGCACAAGCTTGCCTCTGCCTGGATTCCTTGGGGTTTCTGCTCATTATCTTCACCACATTCAGCCAAGGCTGGGCTGCTGTTGGCAGAGGTGGTCTTGCAGCGAGGCTGCTGCTAACCTTGTCAAGAGGACCTCCGTTCAGCTTTTGATCTTGACAGCGTTAGTAGAATATAGTTCTCAAATCACTGTGTTCCTTTGACCTGCTAAACTTAATCCCCCTGCTCAGTTTATCACAGACCCAGGGAACCTCCTTTTAGTGGTTGTCACCCCAAGGGTTTCTCCAGGGACCGAGTACAGGCTGAGTTTTGATGGTACATGTGATACTGGGAAGCCACATGGGAATTGGGGATGGCAACTCTACCGAATCGCATCAGTTTTTTTTTTTTAAATCTGTAAAAGCATTGGCCTGTTCTAAATGGCATCTATGATCCCTTTGTCCATTAATTTTTTGATTCTATAAATATTTGTCTTAGGAAGTTTTTCTGTATGTTTATAGACCCAGAATGGCAAAAAACTAAGTAACTTGTGTATAGGCTACTGACTAAAATCACTTTTTTTTTTTAATTTTTAAAGACAAAGTCATAGTTAGCTTAGGTGTATTTCCAAAAATATAGGCACTCTTAGGCATATATTCAAAATATGCTCAAGTATACAACAAGGACATTTGTTCAACCACATTCATAGCAGCTTTATTTGTAATAGCTAGAACCTCAGATTTCCCTCAACTGAGGAATGGATACAGAAATTGTGGTACATTTACACAATGGAATACTACTCAGCAATTTAAAACAAGGAAATCATGAAATTTGCAGGCAAATGTTAAGAACTAGAAAAGATCATCCTGAGTGAGGTATCCCAGAAGCAGAAAGACACACATGATATACACTCACTTATAAGTGGATATTAAACATTTAATATAGGATAAACATACTAAAATCTGTACACCTAAAGAAGCTAAGCCTGAAAGAGGACCCTGGGTAAGATGATCAGTCCTCATTTCAGAAAGGCAAATGGGATGGACATCAGAAGAGGGAGAAAACAGGGAACAGGACAGGAGCCTACCACAGAGGGATTCTGAAAGACTCTACCTAGTAATGTATCAAAGCAGATGCTAAGACTCATAGCCAAACTTTGGGCAGAGTGCAGAGAATCTTATGAAAGAATGGGGAGATGAAAGACTTGGAGGGTACAGGAGCTCGACAAGGAGAGCAACAGAACCAAAAAATCTGAGCCCAGGGGTCTTTTCTGAGACTGATACTTCAACCAAGGACAATGGATGAAGATAACCTAGAACCCCTGCTCAGATGTAGCCCATGGCAGCTCAGTATCTAAGTGGGTTCCCTAGTAATGGGAAAGGGGACTGTCTCTGACATGAACTCAGTGGCTGGCTCTTTGATCACCTCCACCTGAGTAGGGAGCAGCCTTGCTTGGCCATAGAGGAAGACAATGCAGCCAGTCTTGATGAGACCTGATTGACTAGGGTCAGATGGAAGGGGAGGGACCTCTCCTATCAGTGGACTGGGGGAGGGACATGGGAGGAGAAGAGGGAGGGAAGGTAGCATTGGGAGGGGACGAAAGAGGGGGCTACAGCTAGGATACAAAGCAGATAAACTGTAATTAATAATAAATAAATACATTTTAAAAAGAAGTACTTTCTCTACTTCTCAAGTTGTGAGATGACAAATGTGTACCGTCAGGCTAGCGTAAGATTCATGTTGCATTCTTTCCCCTCGTAGGACCTTTTGTTACAAGTTTCAGCTATATCGTGTGATGAACTCAAGTATTATACGTACAGACTCTCCAAGAAGCCCAAAGCCTACTGACTAATATCTTACTATTTCTATGATATAAATGAAAGCAGCTTGTTTAGTTTTAGAAGCTCAGGGCAATGTTCTCTGAAAATTTAGGGCTATGCTTTTTCATGCTGTGTGCTTCGACTTAACAATAATCGTTCTTCTGTAGCAAAAAAAAAAAAAAAAAAAAAAAAAAAAAAAAGTCCAGCGACATGCTTGACAGGTTTTGCTAATTTTAAAACAAAGTTTTCCTAAAGAAGAGCACACTGGGTAAACGTGTGTCCAAGGAGGAGCTAGGCTAGACCAGCCTTGCGGCGATGGATGCCCTCTGCTTGAGTCCTGGCTCTGTCTTAACTCACTCATAAACATCTGGGCACAGGGCTCTGCTCCTACAGCACACAGGAGCGCCTGGACAGAGCCTGAGATAATATGTATCAAAGTATGGATTAGTAAATGGAATCATAAAAATGAACAGGTGTGTGTCTCAGGCACCTTGCATAACTTCTCCATAATATCTTACTCCTTCAACTCAGAAAATGTGGGATTTTTTTCCTTTGGATGAGATGCAGGATAGAAGTGTCTATTTTTATTTTTATTTTATTTTTTAAGGAGCAGCTATAACAGAATACTCCCTTGTTAGCTATGCAATGAGGCTGAGTGCCAAATGAGGCCACTGGACCTTCTTTTTAACTCTTTGTCATTCACAAGGATGTGGGGAAATTCCAGGCCTGTCCATTTCTGGAGCCCAGGAGTGACCAGGGAACCCTTCACCGTGGGGTATCCTCAAGCGAGGAGTCCCCCTTTCATCCTGTTTGCTTCTACATGGCTCTCCTCCGCCCCAAACAGGCAGAATTCATCTTGCTGAAAAGGCCTGAGCCTTAAACGTGTTTGGAAACCCTCTGCAAACAGCTGCTTGAGACTGGAGTCCGTAGCTTTGTAGTCACAAGGAATATTTAAGAAGCTTCTGTGAACACAGCGGGCCTTAGTGTGGATGATATGACCCGCGGGGTCTGATTGGCAGCCCCCCTCTCTCTTGCCCCACTCCTTCCACTTCAAAGGCGTTCAAGTGTGTTTATTTTATTATCTCTCCCACTCCCACTAAGATTGGGGACTGGATAGCATTTTAACAATCTGAGAACGAGAACATTTGGAATTAGGGAGAGGAGAGGGGCAAGCTGATTAGATAGATGGAGCTTTTATAGTTGAGCCTTAGGGAAGAGGAAAAGAAGAGAAACAGTGCTGTCCTCTGGGAGGAAGGAAAGGAGATGCGCTGAGGGCTGGGGCGACCCAGGGCTCAGAGCCTGCTGGGTCTCTCTGGGCTCAGAGATGGAGCGTCTGAGAAGGGGTCGCCTGAAGCTAGTGCTCTCTCTACTGGGGAAGGGGTCAGACAGGACCCTCTGGTGAGTGGTGAGGAGTCTCCTTGGTGACGTGGGTTACTGTGCAGTTTAAGATCTCCCCCAGCTTTCCCCTGCAGTAACATCTAAGTCACTCAGCATCTCAGAGATCATAAATGGACTGGAAAAAAAAAAAGAAGTTAGCAAACAGGTCTCTCTTCGATTCTGCAAGACAGCCATGGTATATAAGCTTAACAAATATATTTTAAACTCTGCTGGGTTTCTGATTACAAAAGTCATGCTTGTTCATGGTAGAAAATAGAAAAACCATCTAGAAGAAAATAAAAATCACCTATAATTCTCTCTCTGTCTCTCTCTCTCTCTCTCTCTCTCTCTTTTTCAGAGATGGCAACCGTAATCATTCAGGTGTGGTATTTTGCAGACCGCAGGCATATTTCTAACAAACAGGATTACAATACCTGTGTTTTTTTGCAGTTTGCTTTTTTTTTTTAACGTATCAGTAATTTCTGTGCACTTTTGTGTCCTTAGCGATTGGCCTTTGGCATGTTGCATGCCACTCACTGTTGGCTGGCTCTCCAGGGCTGCAATGTTGCTATGAGCCTGGGATGCATGTTCTTCTTCCTTTAGTAGTGATGTTTGGTGTTTCCATCTTGCAGTGCCCCATTCCAGAGGAAACTCCATGCTCACCAAGGCTAATGTGTTGCTTTTGCTCTTGGTCAGGCTCTTCAAGACCTTATGCGATGGTTTAGTGTCACTTGTCAACTTGACAGGGTCTGGCATCAGCTAGGAGAGAAGCCTCCATAGGTGAGAGGTTATTTAGCCTCTGGGCATGCCTGAGAGGGATGGAAGAACCATATTAAAATCCAGTGACTCTCTCCCCCCATAGATCCCAGGCTGTAAAAAAAAAAAAAAAAAAAAAAAAAAGAAAGAAATTTAAAATTTACATAAAAAGGAGACACTGAGCTGAGTACAAGCTTTTATTGCTTTAAGCAATGGACCGGCTCTCTCAAGATTCTGCCCCGGTGACCTCCCTACTGTGATAGATTAGAATCTGGGGCTATGAGCAAAATAAGCCCCTCCTTCCTTAATTAAGTTACTTTGCTGGGGGCATTTATCATAGCAACAGAGCAGTAGCCAATATCCCGGCTTACATTTGTTTCTGACTCCCCTGTTTTCTGTAGCCATATGTGCAATTCTTCCCACCTAGCGTACTATCACAGGAAGTTCCTAATGTGCCCTGTCCCACCACTGACTCTTCTTCAGTCATTGTGCTAGGCATTATGGGCATATTTCCTTAAACCATAGCCCATGTTCACATGACTCCCCTGGTCAAAAGCATTTAGTGTCTTCTCACTGTTTACTGTGTAGTATAAACTTACCCACAGAACCACTTTTCACATGACCTAATTTCTCATCCACGGGTAGAAAACTTAACACTTTTTTTTCTGTCTTCCCACAAAATCTGTGAATGATCACAGCATCCTCTGGGTCTTCTCTGATGTTAGCTCTCCTCCTCTTCTCTGCATCTGCTTTGACTCTCATTCTCTTTGTTTCTTTTCTGAGTTACCACAGGGATCTTGCCCAGGCTGTCTTCAGTGCCATTTCCTCTACATTTCTCTGCATACAGAATGATTGCAAATGAAAAAAAAAAAAAAAAAAGACCATTATGCATGTCTTAAAATATGGTCCCCTAGGGGATCTGGGAAATGTTTTAATTTCCAAGTGTAGCCTAAAGGCTTTTCCTGACTGGGCCTGTATCTCGTCCCTTCACTTCCTCCTTGATGTGGAACTTGAATCGCACAGAATGCCTTATTCTTCCTAATGCTCCATAAGGGTTCTCTGTTCTGGTACAAGCTCCACCCCTTCCTATTTCCCCTCTTTCCTTCCCCGAGAGTCTGCCCCAGGCCCTGGGTTAAAGGCCCATTTTGAGCCTTCCTCAGCTTCTTCTCCTCCCCTTTATGCTGGCTTCAGTTGTATTGTATGATAAGTGTCCTCTTCACTGTGAAATCAAGAGCCTTGAGGTGGTATTTCATTTGTCTTCGTATTTCCCCAATGCTCAATAACATGGTATAGCAGATTCACTCGATAATTTTTTTTTTTTTTGTGTGTGTGTATCGTGAATGAATAAGTAGCTCAATCTTATGTAGTGATGTATCAAAGATTCAGTCCTTGAAAGAAGAGGGCAGTGTATGCCGATTGTCCCTTATGAGCAATATAGGCAAAACAAGTGTGATAAACAGTCAGTTGTATCTAACATTCAGTTCCCATGACTGCTTTAAGTTTTCATCCTTCTGTATGTGCTTGGGGCTACTTATAAGCCTCTTTTTCTAGATTTCTATAGCTAGGGTTTCTTTGGTTATTCGTGTAAGTGTTGTAGCCGAGGTATGGTGCTGTCACTTTGATGGCAGGCTCCTCATCTGGAATTGTGGGTGGAGTCATAACAATCCTGGGACGTCTCTGACCGTGGCCTGTGATCTGATAGTGGTGGCAATGTCAGTGATGATGATGGTGATGATAGAAAGGCAAAAAAGAATTACATTTGTTTCATCTTGTCTCGGAGGTGAACCATGTCTTTATTCCATAATGGTCACAAAGTACGTTCCTTGTCCTTGACAGTTGTGATGCTTCTCTGGCACAAGTCACTCTACATTATTATAGTCATTTCCTAAGGGCTCTTGCTTTCACTAAAGTCTCACTCCATGGGACCAATCAGCCAGGTGACCCTTTTCATTAAGGCCCTAGTAGCTTCCTGCTGTATATAGATTGGAGTCTCTGCTCTTGTTTGACTTTGCCCGGACTTCAGACTCCCAACACTCCCTTCTGCCCCAACGCTTACACCATTTCAGCCATTTTGGGCCCATTTCAGTTTCTTAAATGCTCCAGTGTCTCCTTCACATCAGTACCAACTCTTACGCTATTTCCTCTGCCTGGAGTTCTTGCCCTGGCTCATTGCATGATTGATGGTGTCTCTTGCTTTATACCTTGGCTCGGAGGCCCTGACCACTCTTCCCAGCAGAGCCCTCCCCTATGCTCTGCTACTGCAGATTTTTCATTTCCTTCCTACTGTTTTCTCACCAAGTGTAATTATGAATGTATCTTCTGGCTTGTTTGTTATTGCTGATCTTCGATTCGAAGCTCTGGCCCTCAACAGCTGAATAACCTTGGGCGAATTACGAAAACAACTTTCACCCCAATGTCTGCTTCTGAACATGCAACTGTTGAGAGGATGAACTGACAATAATACACATCATCACCATAAAAGTGCCTAATGTTTAGTAAATGACCAGCAAATGTTAGCAACTATTATCATAATTATGTTTTCCAAGAGCATGGCCTATACGTGTCCTGTCTATCACTGTGGAGGCTATCACCATTGCACATGTATCTCAACAGCTGACTTTTCCTGAGAGCTATTGCTCCATGCCATATACTGTGTACATTGTATGACCCGGGTTAAGTTCCTTAGTTGGGTCTTCCAGCGGGGAAGCATAGAGATGACCTAAATTGCTTAAGCTCTTCCAAAATAGTTAACGGGGCAGCTAGGATTGGAACCCATGCTCTTAACTGCGTTGAAAGCTTAGTGAGAATGTGTTATGAATATACGATGAGAAGATAATTCTTGAGCCTTCCTGACTTTTCTCCCTGAGCACATTCTCCTGCTCAGCAACTGGGGTGCTACTGGCTCTGTAGAGCCAACTAGCATACCCAATGCCCCCATGTCACCTCACATACCTTCATGGAGATACGGCTTCTCTGAAAGAAACTAGGCCCCGGGTCAGGGTGGTCCTGGAGGCCCAAACCTCCCACCCTGGAGCAGTGGGCATGGGCTTCAGACAAATACACTGTATACATGCCTGCATCTGCTACCTCCCAACCTCCCGCTCCAAGGAATTCACTCTGGGCTGATTCTTCTTTTCTTTTTCTTACAAAAGGAAAGAACTGAGTGGGGAGGAAAGCCTTTATTCTGAGAAGAATTGTTCGGTGCAGAGCTGGTCTTACTATTCCATTGATCAATTCACAGGGCTTGGCAGCTGGGCAGAGGCTCTGCTTGACAGAGCCCGGCTCTAAAGCCTCGGTTTCTTCACTGTTCTTTACCTTAGCCTCCGGCTGGGGCCTGGGAGGTGTTGAGGGAGGTGCTATGTGGGGCAGATGTCATCCAGACCTCTAAGGCACCAGAAGGGATGCTGTGTTTGATAGATTTCAGTCCCACACAGGCCACTGTTTTATTTCCAGCCCTTGTTTCTCCTTCTGAATGAACGGAGCATGTTTTGGGCATACGGGGGTTCTTTTGAGCACCCTTCTGCAGGATGAACCTTGTGTTTGCACCTTTGTTCTGTGTCATTCCGCCAGATAAATCAGTAGGCACAAGACATCCTGGAGGTGCAGCTCTCAGTGTCTCTCAAATACCGTGAGCAAATCTCACCTGTGGGAGGGCGTGAAGATGGACACAGGATCAGGTAATGGTGACAGGAAATGTTGGCTGTCGCACTTACTAAAGACTGGGTACCAGGATGGAGTATGTAGCTTTGCTCCACCTCTCTACTCTATCTCTTCTTGTCCCTTCTCTGTGCCCAGGGGTATGACATCTATGGATGCATTGCATAGGCTTTCTGGTCCTGAGATCTCTTTGGAGCAAGTTTGGTGGGATGAATTACTCCCTGTCCTCTTGCTATCATACTCCCACTCCTAGCAGGTCGAGGCTCTGGCAGAGTCTACAGCCGTCTAGTCATACTTCTCTGAGGCTCCTCTTTCTCTCGATCCAGGGGGTGGGAACCTGGTTAAACATTGTTTTTTTTTCCCCCCTTGCCCTTCTGGTCTGGGACAGACAGGGCTTCTAATTGGTTTCTTATCTCTGTGGTGCCACTTTCTACAGCTTTGATGCAGTTCCCCTGATTCCACACACACCCTCTTAATGGTCCCAGGAGTGGATTCTGTGTTGTTAGACCCTTAGTGTCTGAGCTATCTGCTTTCTGACAGAATCCTGACTGACAGCCAACCCTCGTGGGGGTGGGGGTGGGGGTGGGCAGGATGAGAAAGACCAGACACAGAGACCTGAGAGAAAAGTGAGGAGGATGTTCATGTGTTTTAAATCAGGCCACATGGAAACCATTAAATAGTTCTGAATGTAACAAGGACTCCAGCCCAGGTATATGAAATCAGTCCCTCAAAGATCAGAGGATGCAGAAAGGAGGTGGTGTGAGGGCGGGGCATGAATGCAAGTGGAAGCTTACTGGATGTGTGAACAGGAAACCCTTTGGAGTGCATCCGTGTCTCTGGGATCAGGAGCATGAAGAACATACGGTACCAGCTGTAGAGAAGCTGGGGCTGCGAGAGTTAATCCACAGGAGCCATCTGGGTTTACAGAGAACAATGAGATTTCACATGTGTCTTGTAGATGTAGTTTTGTTTTTTTTTTTCTAGAAGTGAAGTGAGTACGGGCAGAAGAATATATATATATATGAGGGCATCTTGAGGAATAGAGGGGTAGTGGCTTGAGAGAAGACAGGGCTGAGGAGACAAAGAGTCTTTGTCACACCAGAAGGCAGCTCTGAGAGCAGGGAGAGATACCAGGGAGGTGAAGCCTAGAAGAGGCTTCTGAGGACTTACTCTGTCTATTGAGTCCCCCACACAATGGTAGATACCTGGCTTTGAAAGGGATTAAGCTGAAGCTAACTGCTTGCTGGTCCCTGTGGTGCGCTGTAAGCCAAGCTGAAAAAAGTCTCATCCTATTTCGTTTCCCTCAGTTCCGGTGCAATGAGCCTATGATCATCCTACCACCTAAACACAGTTGCAGCGCGGGGGTGATAGCCACAGGGCAGAAACCAGCAGCTGTCCATTTTTGGCTTTTCATTATAGGTGTGGTCTACAGAGATTTGACAGGGCCAAGAATAAACAAAAGAACTCTTCGTGGGTCAGAAGTTTGAATAACCTTATTTGTTCCTGTTCCTTCACTGTGGTTATCCTTGTTTCCTTGAAATAATGACCCATTTCCTTTCCATGCAGATTAACAGTGTGAGTTTGATTGGTGGACCATGTGGGAGAATATGCAGAGGAGAGAACAAATGGCCTTTGATTCCCTAGTGGTTCTACCAGCTGGGGAGTTTCAAAGGTTTCTTTTAAAATCGCAATTGAAGACGGAATAAAGGAAATGTGCTATGATGAAAGCATGTCTGAAATGTGGAAAAGTGACGAGGGAAGAATTTCTCTGGTGGGACCAGGGAAGATCCTCTTTCTTTGGGGTAAGAGGCATCATGAAGATACATGCTTACTTAGAACCACAGTCTATTGTCAACCAAAGGGTTTCCCACTGCAGTCTTCCATTGAATAAACCATCTGGTCTACCTAGGAGCGGGCGTTCGGCCAACGAGTGCATACTCATCTTATCCCCTGAGGTAGAGGTTGCAGGTAGTTCCATTCTTATTGGTCCAATGAGATTGAGAGAGGCCAGTTCTTCTGGTCAGTGTCATGTAGATTAAAAGCTTAGTTTTGAACTTGGCTCTCATAGTCTTTCCACTACCTCATAACATACAGTTAGGTGGTACTCTAACATTTATCACATCCGAATTTATTTTGTGCCAGAGTGTGGGCAAGGTGCATCCCATAGGTTAGCTCAGTTCAGTCTTACAGCAAACCCCCATTTCCCAGTTGTGGAAACATAGAACGCAAGTTTCATTTCAAGAATGTTGGAGGATCACCTTAACCGCAACACCAGGACGAGAGGAAACATCAGTAACCTTGAGCTCATGCGGGTATGCATGTGTCCTTGTGCACGAGTTTGTGTGTGTCAGGGTCCCTGAGCCCCGAGCCACACAGCATGGCTAACCATTTCCCGGGTTCTCTACTTGGTTATATTCTTGAGAACTAGAGGCTTCATGTCTCAAATAAAACGTATTACCTTGTATTCCAAACTGCTTCTCTTTCCACGTTCTTTTTATCTCAGCCAATGCCACCACTCAAGCTCAAACCATGCACCTGCTGCTGAATGTCTTCAGATTTGGCTCCTCTGGGGCTGGTTCAGTCAGGAAAGTGCTTGCTGCAAAAGCATATATCTCTAAGTTTGGTTCTGAGCACTCACCTAAAGACCGAAGAAAAGCATCAATAACAGCTGGGCTGAGAATCCCCATGGGTTAACGGGGGCCAGCTTCTCTAGCCGAGTGGGTGAATGATTGAGAAAGACACCTGATATCAGTCTCTGGTTTTACCTGTGTGTGCACCCCAACCCCTGATTAAACTTAGTCAACATTGTGCATGGCCGTCTAAGCCTTTCCATTTTTTTTCCCTACTGTACCTTGGGCTAGACTCTTGTTCAAT
Organism: Meriones unguiculatus; assembly: GCF_030254825.1. Taxonomy (NCBI): domain Eukaryota; kingdom Metazoa; phylum Chordata; class Mammalia; order Rodentia; family Muridae; genus Meriones; species Meriones unguiculatus. Next base: position 79,002,370 of record NC_083359.1, read on the forward strand.
TAGACTTTGGCAGTAAATTTTTAACGATGTCTTTCTAACGTTTTATTTTTTGTTTTTACAGATTGTTTTTATATTATTAAAAAAAACCTTACCAAGTTACTATTTCTCCAAAACTTTCATGGGTGTGGTGGTTTGAATAGGTATGGACTCGTGTGTATGAATGCTTGGCCCATGGGGAGTGGCACTATTAGGAGGTGTGACCTTGGAAGAAGTGTGCCTCTGTGGGGGCAGCTTTGAGGTCCTCTATGCTCAAGCTCCACCCAGTGTAGAACACAGTCGCCTGCTATTTGCAGATCCAGATGTAGAACTTTCAGCTCCTCCAGCACCATGTTTGCCTGCTATGTTTCCTGCCACAATGATAATGGGCAGGATAATAATGATAAACCTCTAAAATTGTAAGCCAGGCCCAATTAAATGTTTTCCTTTATCGAGAGTTGCTGTGGTCGTGGTATCTTTTTATAGCAATGAAACCCTAAGTAAGACAATGGACTTCCCGTCATGATCATATGTTAACCCAGCATCTGCTAATTGCTAACCTTTTTCTCCAGACCCTGGGCATCCCAGAATGAAACGTACAAAACTAAGTTCTTCGTCACTTGGAAATTCTTTAGCCTCCCATTCAGGGTCCAGTACAACCTGGCCCGATTCTTTCTTCTGATCTCCATTGTTCCTTTTCCTATTGGTAATATCTGGATTGCAAGCCAGTCATGGTGAGCATTCACGGTGCCCTTTCTGGATAGCATGCACCATTTGGTATTTCTTCAATCTAGATTTCCTCCTGATGCCCAGATTCCAACTTCTTTTTTTCTTGAGTTCCGGCTAGATCATGCTCTTCTCCCAATTTCTCTGGTCAGAATGAATCTCTCCTTCACTTCATCACATTCCTGATGTGGTCTACGCTGGAAATAATTTCCATTCTTCATGCCTTATGCGTGCGTTTGTCTCTTCTCTCTAGGCTGAGATCTTTGAGGAAGTATAATCATAGCCATGTTTATATTCTTAACACTGCAGTTCTTAGTGCACAGAAGGCATTTAATAAATACTACCCACTTTGAAATGGTTTGACGATGAAAGTCTTGGCAGTACCCTACTCTGTCCCCTTCATAAGGGGACTTTCCCCTTTTCCAAGCCTCCTAAAGCACTATACTCAAGTCTAGCTCGGTGGTGCTCAAGTCAAGGCAAGCTAGTGTCAGCCTCTAGGTGGCAGTGTTACTGTGCTCAAAGTGAGGGAGTTGCCGGGCAAGTTGTGAAACTACAGCACCCTCACAGGTGTCTGCCTGCTTCTCTCCTTCCTTTCTCCTTTTGCTCTTCCTTTTTCCTTTATTTTCCTCTCATTGTCTTACTCTCTTCTCTTTCCATCTCTGGTTCTGTTCTTGCGCTGAACATCTTCATGGATTAAATAAACAAAATCCCAAGGTGTAATTTTTGGATCGAGGAAAACATCCAAGACCCCCCCCCCCCAACCCCATCCTCCACCCACACGTACAGTTGAGCTTTAAATTTTAATATTTCTGCTACAGGCCATTTACATTTTGGTAGTCTAGGTGGATATGATTTTTCAGAGTTGGGGAGGTAGGAAGTGGCTGTTTTAGAAGCAGCCTAGGAAATAACTGGAGAGGGCCTTACCACCAGTCTCTGGAAGTCTACACCTATTGTGTCTCTCTCCTGGACCCATCATGGTGCAGGGACTCAGTGAGCCTTCTGTTTCACCAGGCAGACCCAGTACACTTGTTGACCTCATTTAGACTGGGGCAGTCTTAAAAGAAGATGTTTCAGTTCTGTTCTGGACAGAGCAGGTTGGCAGGATTTCCTGGGAGCCTCACTCAGAGAGGGAGTGGGGAGCAGGAGGGAGCTGGTGGCAGAACCACAGAGGAATGTAGATGCATCGATCTTTCTCCTGCTTCTGACTACCTGCCTATTTTCTCATAATGCCCACTGCTGCAAAGATTCGGTGTGGAAGGTGGGGGAGGGTAGCCGAGGAGGAATAGGTAATTTCAGCATGAAAAATGTCATTTTTGCCTCAAGCAAACTGCCTTCCTATGGCCTCAGTTCTTTGTGTGATTTGGATTAGGCATATCCAGAGGATCATTTGCCCAATACTAACAAGAAGGCTCGCTGAGCTCATTTGTTAGCAGAGGTAATAGGACTTCCTCTCACTGGCAAGAACAGCAGCCACCTAGAGTTACTGATTGCTATTCATCTGTCACCAAGGAAAAGTCTCTCTATCTCACTCTGTCTCTCCCTCTGTCTTTCTCGTACGCACACATCATACACCTTTGCACACACAACCATAGAATTAAATTTGCCCTTACAGGTTTCTCTTGAGGAAATGCACATCCACTCTCTCTCGGACCCCCTTTCTCCCCCCCCCCTCCTTGCTATTTTGGGCTTAAGGCCATCTGTAGGAGACAGGCTCTTCATTTCCAGGCTGCTATCTGACTCTTGAGGCTCAACTCTTCAATATCTTTGCTTCCTAAATGTGAGCTGTGTTTCCCTTCTCTTTTCCTTCCAGTGAGTATGTTCATTACCTGGAACTCTGGGGGACTGTGCATTTGTTATTGTTCGGCATTTGATTTCCTTTTTAGCACCCTGAAAACAATTCAGGTATGGCTTTAAAGAAACTTTATTTGATATTTCTGTTTCCTTTGAAAAATGTGTCTACTGCCGGTTCTGAAAACATATGCATCCTAGCAACATTATACAGACTGAGCAGGTTGTATTTATGTAGTTAGGGATATATATCACAACAATGAAAAAAAAAAGAGGTCACGCATTCGAAAGAGAGCAAGGGGGATAAATGGGAAGGTTTGAAGGGAGGAAAAGGAAGAGGGAAATGATATAATTATTTAAAATATTTTTGTTTTCAGTCCCAAATTTTCAGTCATTGACCTTGCCCAGCTTTTGTGCCTGGAGACCATAGTGAAGTCTGAAGTATTCCTGACTTTCTAGATGGACCTTCTTGTCACAGGCAGGATCTTTCACCTGTATACTCGTGACATAGGGATACAAATCGCAGAGCTACCTGATGAATCAGAAATATGGCCGCAATCTTAACAGTTCTCCTAAGTTGCTTGAAAAAAATACACTTATCTTTCCTTTTCTCTTTCTTGCCTTCTCCGAGTGTGTTTTGAAGGTGGCCCAAGTGACGACACTCCTGGGATGGGTTGCTTAACCTCCTTAACTTTGTTCTGACCTGTTTTCTCAGATGTTTTGACATTTGACAGTAGTTTTGGGCCTCAAGCCCTCTCTGGAACTCGGAGGAAACGGATGGCTTCCCAGTGAGGCCCGCTGGCAGAACTACCTTCTGCCAAAGGCATTTTTAAAGCAATTGCCTAAGAATTCAGCTGCACGAATAGTGAACTCTTCTGAAGAAGCGGTGGCCCGCAAGGGCAGCCAGCACGCCGAGATGCGCTCCAGCGGCAGAGGCTTCCCCGTTTCAAGTGGGAGAGCTTGCATTTCTGACTTCAGTCCTCAGCTCCTCTTCCACCATGTGGCACTGGGGACCTGGGTCTTTCTTTACCTAAAGCAGAGATAATCCTAACAGCTCGAAGGGCTGTCTTGGGTATCGCCTGAGAAGCAGTTAGTACAGTGCTTGAATTATGCTGAGTGATCAGTGGACGTGCTTGTGACAAAGAGGACAAGGCTTCATGCCGCAAGGAAACTTAAGAGATCAGCTGACCACCTTTATTTTCCAGCCGAGCACACTGCAGCTGTCCACACTCACCCAACCTGTGGGTGACAGCTCCCTCTGACAGGAGGCAGGCACCTACATTCTGCACTTAGCATGCTTTTCTCCACAGGCCTTCCTTCTCCCTCATCCCCTCTTTCCAGTCTGTTGATGATAGTGAGAGACGATATGGTACTGGTCGACAATGCTGATAATTACACAGCCGCTCATTCAATAAATATTTATCAAGCAGATGAAATGCTAAGCCTTGGACGGAGCCTACATTCAGGGGCTCTGCTGTGTCAGAGGGAGATTTGATCATTGGTTCCATGTTGTGGTGTCCTGGCCCAGCTTGGCTACTCTGTTATAAAGCAAGCTGAGACGTTTCTGGTGGGTTCTACTGCTTTAGCTGGAGGGCTGAGAGGGACTGTGTGGGTAGATTTATTTTTTCAAATAATCCTCCCCAGAAACCCGTGTTGGCTGTCTTTGTGGAACAAATGGAGCTCATCAGTGCTATGGACTTGCCCTTCTCCCCCTCCCTTTGGACGACATCTGTGCTCACGTTGCTTGCGTTCTTGGGTACAGGGAGACAATTTAGAGCTATTTCTAGGAAACCTGTGCTCTTCCCTTTGGCATTCTGGAGAAAGAAAAATGTTTTTGACATGAACACAATGTAATCAGGCTGTAACACCCCAGACTCCGGTCGAGTGGCACCAGGGCACAAGGCACGCTATTTGGAGGACACAGTTTTAAATAAACGTTTCCTGTGGAGAGCTCTTTGCTGGGGAACTGGTTGGCTGGCTGGGCTTTCAGGGCTTTGGCTGGTATGAAAAGGAGAATGTTCTGGGCTCTCCGCATTCTTTGCTGAGGCAGGAATGTGGACTCAGAGAACATTCTTTCTATCTGGCTGCAGGGTTGTTATGACCAGTATTATAGTGCCTTCATTGTGGGGAGGGAGAGACTTAGAGGGATGCCTAGGAATAGAAGAGTAGGTAATATAATCCATTTGCAAACAAATAACCTTTACAGTATTTTGCTTTCTTATAATAGAATTAATAGATGTTCATTGGAGAGAAAAATATCAGGAATCAGATAAACAAAATTAAGAAAGAATGATTAAAATACTAACAGCTTAGAGATATTTATCTTTCCAAACCTAATAGGGCCATATTTTGGGGTCAGAAGATATCAATGGCATCAACTCTCTCTCTGTCATTAATTAAAAACAGAGTCAGGCAGCTTTATGTAAACAGAAGCATAATACTGAAGAAACTTCATATCTGTATACTCTATTTACAATCATTTAAATATGATATTGAATATTATAATAGCCTTCTGATTCAGAATTTTTATTTTTAAATTAGTATATAAGGCAATAGGTTGCATTATGGCATTTTTGCATATCATTTATTTTTGTGAATAACTCTTTTCTATTCTTTCCCATACTCAAATACCCCAGAAATCACTGGGGTGGGGCTGATTTTGTTATACTCATTTTGTAATCAACCCTGAGAGTCAAAAAGGTACAGTGACTTTCTTTAGTTAAAGAGCAGGTTAATGCCAGAGTAGAGATTTGAATGAAGCCTCTTGAGTTTCCAAACTGAAAAACAACCTGCTGGATTCCACCTACCTTATTGCTTTGTTGGAAGTCTGAGGCGTCAACCACTTGGGTACCAGGCCACTCAGTTCTTGGTGGCTGACAGTTTCTGTTGTCATTGAAGGACCAGGAGACTGACAATGCTTAGATGATCTGGTCTGGGCTTACCTGCTTCAGGCCCCAGACTCACTAAACTTGGCTCAAGGCTGCGTCTTTGGTTCAGGTCTGCTCCATTTGTGTCTGCTCTAAACATCAGTTTGAATTTTTGCTCTTCTCTTTATGGAACTTGGGAACACAAGATCCAAAGTCAACCACAAAAGCACAGGGAGCCTCAGTTACTGGCATGGATAGTGACATTCCTTTTACCAAAGCGAGTCACCTGTCCAATTCCATGCCGTCCCACAGGCAGAAGGGCATTCAATAACTGCACAAAACATTTTAATTTGTCCTCTTATTCACTTTTATTCTACATGCAGAATTTACTTACTGCTGTGCCAACACCCTCAAAAACTCTCATTTAGTCCATATCTGGCTTGAAGTCTGGGATTTGAAATCATCCCAACATGTCCCGACATGACTCCTATTGACTAAGATACCCAGAAATTGAAAAGACAAGTGATTTGCCTTTTAACCTCTCAACAAGTCGTGTTGAGTGGAGGTGAGAAAAATGCCTCACACATGTCCGCTTGAAGCAGGGAAGAATGACAGACACACTGCAAAAACTGATCTACAGACATTCTGAAATCTCACTGTGCAAGGAAAACCAAGTTGCTTCAATTCTGCAGATGCAGAGGTTCCGTTCACTCACTGTGAACTGTGAAAGGCCAGATATTAAATATTTTAGCTTTTGGAGACCGTATGTACTGTTGCAAGTTAAGAAAACAAAGGCAGCATGAATAACTTGTGTGTGTGTGTGGTCGTGTGGTCATGTTCCAACCTAATGGCATTTCCAAAACCAGGGGACAGTCTTGGATCATAGTATGCTGTGCTGACCTGTGGGTCAGATCCTGTTCTGTCTCTGAGGGTGGCTTCTCCTCTTCCTCTTTGTGTCTTTTGGCTCCGTCCTCCCTGGTCTTTCTCGTGCCATTGTCTATCATGCATGGCCACCTCTAAAGAGGACTTTAGATCCCAAGCCTTTCCCCAGTTCAGCAAACTAGGCCTGCTTTCAGCTTTTAGAAATTGGGAGGGCAGGGATCATTTTCCATTTCAAACAGTTATCCCAGGCTGATAGCATTTCATCAATACAGCTACTTTGAAAGGATTTGATCTCAGTCAATTCCCTGCAATGAAAGTTATACCTCTGATGAATTTGAGATGTGCCTCTTTTTCTCTTAAGACTTAATTTTGGCTACTTTGGGTATATTAGGTCTCTACGGGATCATGCCTTTTATGTATCTAGGAGCATTTTGTTCAGCCTGAAGAGCATAGTTAGGCGTCACTTTAGTCCTTTTAGAAGTTGTTACAAAGGATGTGACAGCCACGCCCTTGATTTAGACTTTGTCCAGAAAGTCTGATAAAATGGTGAGGAGAAAGAGAATTTTTAGTATTCTGACATGGAAGTCCTGGAATTTTTTGAGCTTTCTTTATTCACTCTCAGTTCTGGTGGAAAATCGGTCAGTTCTTTTTTTAAACCTCACTTTGTCTTATAATACCGTATCCAGCCGGTAACAAGTATATAACACAATCAATATTCTGCCCGGACACTTTCATGCCCAATGCTTCAAGTTCATTAGGCATATTTTCTGTCTTCCAAATCATTACAGATGAGTTTTGCCAAGCACTTCTTTTTGAAATAACACAGGATGGCATGTTTCCAGCCTCCCATTACGGCTTCCTCACCATCTGCTTACTGCCCAAGCCACAGGTACATATTTTAGGATTTCATTATGGCAGTATCCTACTTCTGATCCCATTTCTCAGTCAGCCAGTTATCGTTTCAATAATGTGATACAATAACTGTCTTAAACTCAGTGACCTACAGTGACAGGCACTTAGGCTCATATTCCCAAGTCAGTTCAACAGATCTAGGCTGGGCATAGCAAATGGCCCTGTGTTAGATTTCACAGTGAGTGGGGTCAACCTCATTGTATGTTGGCTTTGGGGTCATTCTATAATGTGTTTACTTTCAGCTCAGGCTGAAAGGGGACAGAATTCAAAGTAGAGTCCATGGCTGAGTCTAACATGGTACAAGAAGACCACTCGGTCTATGGAAGTCTGAATATTTTTATGCATGTGTGTATTTATGCATGTGAAGGTAAACATGTGTATGCATGTGATGTCTGTGTATGCATATGCATGTATGTTATATGTGTGTGTGTATATGTATATGTATACATAGGACTACCTCATTTATCACCCTTAGTAACACAGTCTACGTTTTTTGAGATAGGACTTCTCCCTGGCCTGGAGCTGATAAATTAGACTAGACTGTCTGGCCAGTGAACTCAATGATCTTCCTGTCTCTACCTCTCCAGTGCTGAAATTATGAGTGCATACCACTGTGTCTAGGTTTTTTTTTTCTTTCCTTTTTTGAGGTTCTGGGGATTGAACTCAGGTCCTCATGCTTACGTGATTTCCCAACTGAGCTATCTATCTTCTCAGCCCAGGGTCTGAATTTTTTGATGAGTAGGAACTCAAATGATGATCCAAGGATTATTTTTAAGTTATCAGTGTTTAAAGAATGAAGGAAAGAATGGAGATCAGTGAAGACTACTGTTTTTCCTTACTCATTCCTTACAATTCTTTATGAGGGAGTTCCTGTGAAGGAGACACAGGTGACAAGCTGCTTTTGGAATTTGTCCTTAAAAAGAATTGGGCGCACTATCTTCTTGTTCTTTCCAACTGCTAGCTGGCAGGGATGTGCCTGACATGTCACTCATTTTGGTGATGACAGGCTGACTAAGCAGTCACGGGTCACCACAGGAAGAAAACTACAAGAAAAAACTTACATGCAGTCACTTATTTTGGGTCTTTGTCTTCAAGCAGCTTGAAGCATGCATATAACTGTTTCTCAACTGTTACACAGTAAGAGACTCTTGTTTAAATAACTATATTTTTAGGTATCATTGTTCTAGTAACTTCATTTCTTAACTAGTAGAGATTGTATTAATACTATTTATTCATGATTAATATAGGGTTTAAATCAGACAATGTGGAAAATTCAGAACCTAGTAGTGATTATTAATAATTGAAAGTTTTAGTAAAATGCATTTATATTATATTAATAGTTTTATATTGTGCAGCACAATGTTATAATTGATAGGTAAGATATATTTAGGTTAATTTTAAACATGGCATATGGAAACTACAGAAAATATAATAACATATATTTAAATATATACTAATACAACATATAAAATGAACTTAATATAAAAGTAATTATTATGGATCAGTCACCAAGCATTTTCAGTACAGAACGGCTGGTCCTATGGAACCTTCAATCTTAGCTCCTAGGGAACATCTGCCTTCTGCCTTCATCTCCCCCAGTGTAATAGTTGACTCTGTCTTCTTCATCTTCAATTCAACCTCAACTATATTTCGTTTAAATAGCCCCGAGACTAATGAAGAATCAGAGGCATTTGAGATGGAGAACTTACGAGTGAGATTTGCTCTTTTCTTTTATTGAGACAGTATCTTGTATAGCCAATGCTGGCTTCAAACTCCTGTCTTCTGTCTTAGCTTTCCAAGTGCTGGTATTATAGACATGCACCTCACGACTGACTTTTGACATTTGTTGAATTTAGTTGGAATGCTGTGTTGGTTTCCAAAATAAAAGAACGGGCATATTTCACCTTATAGTCCATCACTGTCTGCCAGAACCTTCTCGAATGCATGTCTTTTGTACTTGAGAGTACAGGGTAGACTAGAGGGGCTTCAAGGAAAATTCAGCACCATTTCTGGAAAATCAAATATCTATTTAATAACCTCCCGGTACATTTGGAAGAATAGTATGTCTTCATTATATACTCAGGTCTCATGGAGGGGTGTCATGGGAGTAGCAAGGAGAGCAGCTCCAGTACCTCAGAGAGAACCTATCCTTCATTCTACAAGTGAACATTTGTGAAGCAGCCTCAGAAAGTTTTTATGGCACAAAAATGGATGAAATGCATTTTCTCTCTACAAAGAGTTCACTGTCTAGCAGCTGTAGGGAACTACATCTGTATGTAGAATTGCATGTCAGTCTAAAGGAATTCACAAGTTTTCTTTGATGCCTAGTAGCTTCATGACCTGGAGCCATTCACTTTAACATTTGTGCCTCAGTTGCTTCTTATGTCTTATGGAGATGATGATGATGATGATGATGATGATGATGATGATGATGACTATGATGACGATGATACTCCATGGGGTGGTTGCAACATTAAATAAGTCAATACAGGTAAAAGTACTCATAGTACTGTGTGACATAGCGTGATTGTATCATTATGTAGCAGTCATCATCATCCATCAGCCGGCAAGCATGGTAAGGGCAGGGCGTCTTGTCCTCTTTACTTCCTTCTGTATCTTTGGTGGCTAAATTGGAATTTGGGATCAGTAGGCATAGAATAGGTGTTTGTGGAATGATTGGGTTGTTGACTATGACAGCACCCTGGCTTTGCTTTCTTCTAGACTCTTTAGATGGATAGTCTTTGTTGAGTACTTGCTGGTCTTCAGACTCAGTGCCAAGTGACGTCCTACACTATTTGATCTATGGCTCCACAAGCTTTATGAGTCAAGTGTTGCTATCATCATATGCACAGATGTGGAACACTGAGGCCCTAAGAAGTTAAGTAAACGGGCTGAGGTCACAGATGTGATAAGTGACAGATCCAGGATTTGAAGACAGGGATTTCTTTCTCAGAAACGTAGGCTCTTACTTCCACCCTCTCCTGTCTCCTGAGTTCTCTGTGGATGGCTGCACTGATAAGAAATCAGTGTGCTGAAAGAAACCAAGCCATGTTCCCTCACACAGGTGCCATTCACAGAACAAAAGCATCTGGACGTGGGGGGTGGGGGGAGGAGAAAGGAGGGCCGAAATCAGCACTTGGTGTCTTGGCTGCCGTGTATACATCACATGGTTTATCAGCTGAGAAGTAGAGAGCAGACTTTGGCTCCTAGTGCTGAACGGCTCATTGCCTCCGCTGCTCCTGTCTTCCTTCATGTTAAGAAAACAGAAGATGCAGTCAAACTTTGAGTTAATGGGTCTGCTCCATTCATTATTTACCCAGGGTGGTGCTTTATCACAGAGGCTCCTAAGTGTTTGACAAAGAAGGCATCTCATTAGCGCCTGGGAGGTTATGGGTGGGCCAGATGGTTGCTGTTTTCTTCTTTTCCTGGAGAGAAACACAAGTGTCTCAGACAGCGTGGCAGCAGTTTTAATTCTGAGGACTCCAGCAAGCAAGTCACGCGGCTTCCTTCCTGCTTCCTGCCTTACACTTCGGTAAATGTAAAAATCAAACACTTTCTAGTCTCTTGTGGGTGTGTAGGTGCTGTGGAGATGGTGTTTAAGTGTGCTAGAGAGACAAGAGGGGCAGTGGCTCCCATCTGCAACTAGTATCCTTGACCTAGCAGCTATTCTCAGCCCTGGACATAGGGGGTGGTGAGGGGTGGCCCTTCACCTTTGGCACTCAGCTAGTGGCATGTATAGCAAGATGGTTTACAGTATGCAAAAACTAGTTAAACGTAGGTCTTTCCCTAAGAACCAGGAGTGGGTGGAGGGAATCATACCCTAATTAATGAATAGAGGAATAGGGAAGATTTTATTATGGTATAAAACAAGTGGGGGAGGGTTAGCCTACATCCTTTATGCCAAACAAAACTAATGATTACAACAACAATAATTATCGTAGAACAGCAGGAAATAGGTATTGAGCACTTCTGTGTGTGTGTGTGTGGAGCCAGGGGCTTTGTGACCATCATCCCATTTAGTCACCAGATCAATCTTAGGAGGTTTTCAAGTCACAAAATGAAGCACCTGCTCCTCGTGGTTTTAGGCAGTTGGGATGCGTCTGAGAATGACAGAGCAGGGGAGAACAAGCAGTCGTCGTAATAAAGAAATGACATAGAACAACGGAAGGTGGTAAGCGCTGTGGAAAGAGAAGGAGTGGGAAGATAATTGGAGTAAGTGGGGATAAGTAAAGCGGCCATGGGGAAGGCGATGGTGCATCTTAACCTTGTGGAGGTCGGGGACGGGGAGATGGGAAGAGTGCTGGAAGCAAAGGCAGAGCTGGCTCAGAGGCGGAGGGGGCAGCACGCTGGGTGCTTTTGAGGAGCAGTGGGGGTGAAAGGCCCTGTTGAGAAGATTAGGAGATGGGGTCAGAGGGGTATTGGAAAGAGTGAATTATGGAGGAATGCAGTGGGGAGCAATGAAGGGTCTGGGGCAAAAGAAAAAGCTCCGCCTCCTTCTGGCAGCTGTGGCCTAACAAGTAGTTACAGCATAGGTTGGATAATCTTTCCAAACTCACAGCTAGTCGGCGGCAGAGTGAGACAGTCTTCCCTGTCTACCTAACTGTAGACCTCCTGGCGGCAACGAACACACTGTGTCCCTGTGATATGATCAAAACCAGCCCTCCCACAGACTATTGTCCCCCTGTTAACCTGCTTCTCCTGTGCCTGACCTACCATGCAGGGGTAGGGTAAGCGAGATCTCTTGCTATCAGTGCATCTCTTCGCCTCCTTGCTCATTTGCATACTCATCTCACTGTGAGACCGAATGCTTTGGGATTCCATTTTTGCTTTCCATTGCCCCATATAGGAACAACACATGGAAATCCCATTTCCCTTCTGGGCCCTCTTTGGGACTGAGACTGATGCCAGAGATTGGGCACCCTTGGAATCCTCTTCAATGGCCCAGGGAGTTGATGGCAGTGAGATCATGGCCACTCTGTGGGAAACAGGGCTCTATTTCATTCCTTCTCCTGGAGTTAACTCTCTTCTCTCAGCAGGGGCCCCCTTAATGAATCAATTAAGGAGGGTATTATTATTGGAAGCTGTTTTCAGACCAATTAAGACCTTTTGGCATGTCAGTAACGATAATAAAAGTGAGTTAACTCTCAATTTTTCTTTATTAGGATGTTTATTAGAAGATTGAAATGTTCATTAAGTGAGGTAAGGTGATAACATTCATCTTTGCTCATCAGAAGCATAAGGAACCTCAGTTGTGCTCAGCTTTACTATGGTTGTGTGTGTACGTGCGTGTGTGACTATGTGTGTGCATGGGTGTGTATGTGCATTGTGTGTGTATGTGTAAATGCAGCTACACATGTGTTGCTGGGTTATGACTCTACTTTGGCTCAATATAACAATAACTTTGAATCACAATTATTTATTTATTTAATTGATTTGCCTCAAGAGTTTAGGCCAATTTGGAAACTTCATAGTTTTGGAGCAAAAATACATATAGAAAAGTAGAAGGAAGCCAGGCACCATGGCGCACGCCTGTAATCCCAACACTCAGTGGGTGGGGAGCAGAGATAGGCGTATCTCTGAGTCCAGGACAGCCAAGGCTACACAGAGAAACCCTGTGTCAAAAAACCAACAGAACAACCCCCCCCCACAAAGGAAAAGAACAACAACAACAAAAGAAAAGTAGAAGGCGTAAATTATTTAAACATCATCTTAATATTTTCCTCATTGTTACCATTATGCCATTATGGATTTAGCTATGAGGCATCTCATGGAAGCCTTCCTGATTTTTATTTCCTGGTCCTTCGCTTCAAGAGTTTCTTAGGCTTACAAACCTGGTTTTTATCATACCCACAGGTTTTTATGCCATTGCCGTACTGTTCTGGTGTGTGTTCATAAGAATGTGAAGAGCATTGTTTTGCCTTTTTTTTTCTGTGTTGACATAAATATGTGTAGTTTATTTTCTTTATTGTATAATGTTTTCCTGAATTTCTATTGACCTGAATTAATTTATCCAGCACCATACTTCTGAACACGTTCCTAACTTTTGAAATCATAAATCACACTGCAGTGGACATTCTGAAATATGTATCCTTTAGTAAAAAATGCAGAAGTTTCTCTAGACTAGAGTTATCACACCTTAAAACAAGGTGGAAATGCATTTTACTTAGCAATTCTTGTATAAGACATTCATATCTCCAAATAAAAGTTTTATGAAACAATACTTCTGCTGCATCCATGGAACTCTCTGATATATAGTCTGGTATCTAGCTAATCCAATTCTGTTTTATCCTATCCTGTTCTACCCTATCTTTTCCATTCTTTTGAACAATATTTATTTATTTTTATGTGTGTGAGTGTTTTGCCTGAGTATACGCATCATGCATGTGCAGTGTCCATAGTGACCAGAAGAGGGCGTCGGACCCATAGGAACCGGAGGTACAGAGCGATGTAAGCTGAGATGGATGCTGGGAAATGAGCCTGGGCCATTTGCAAGATTACAATGTGCTTTCACCTGCAGAGCCGTCTCTCTAGCTCCGACCCATCGTACCCTTTCTAGCCTACCTTTTTGACTTCCTATTCAGTTTTAACCCCAAATATTCTGGGTATAGCTTACTAAAATGAATCTATAACATAGATAACATGCAATTTGAGAAAAACAAAAAACAAAAAACAAAACAACTCTTCTGTGGCATATTTATTCAAACTGAGAATTTTGTTCATTTCAAAATTTACTGGATATTTGATAATTTGCTGTCCTAAATGACTTCCCATATTAGTTTTCTTGGGATTTTGCTTTGAGCAGGTCTGTTTTAAGCAATAGTAGTTGTGTTTAAAATAAATTCAAGTATGATAACCACTTTTTATTGGCTATTCTCTCTCTCTCTCTTTCTCTTTCCCCCTATATTTTATGTTTTATTTGTTTATGTCTTGTTTTATGTTTCCTTTATATGTTTGTGTTATTTAGGCTATTCATACCCCCCCCCCCAATTCTATTACCTTTTCCCCTTTCTCTTTCTGTTGGTTGATAATTTCCTATGTTCCCACCATCAAGCTCTTGGATTTTCTCGGCTAGTTTGGAAGATAAAGGCTATAATACTGTTCTTTCATTGGCAGCCTACTTTGCCCTTAAAAATGTGCCCTTCACTATGAATGTTGGTATAGAACCTCAACTTGTTAAACAACAATATGATGAGGATAGAAAGTGCCTGCAACCCATTTTGCTCTTTTTGAGTGAAGTTTGGCTTCACTTTTTCTGAGCATATGAAACGTTATCAAATTTTTAATGGTATACACTGCTTGTTAAATTTGTTGGCCTGATTTACTACTTTTACTTTTTTTTGTCTTGTATTCTATTGACCCTCTAAATTCACTTTGTTGTTGTTGAAGTGCACCTGTTTGTGGTTCTTGGTAGTGAAGGCATGTAGACAAAATGGCAATTTTTTTTTTGTAATAAACTACTTCTTTTTGGTTCCTACTCTTAAATACATATATTTTCTCTCAGCATTGCCAAGACGCAACTCCATTGTCCCCTGCTCTCTATGTTGTTGCTGGCAAGTCTGTCATTCTAAGTACTTTTGCTTTGTAAGTAATATGGCCTTGTGTGTGTGTGTGTGTGTGTGTGTGTGTGAGTATGTGTGTAGCTCTGAAGAGCTTTCTCCTCTCCTTTCTTTTTTATGTCCTGCAGATTCACTAAAAATGACCGATGTAGGTTTGTACTTGCTTTTTCTATACAGGTATCAGAGAAAAGTTCGATTAGATGACACTCCCATAACTTTGGGAAATCTTTAGTTCTCATCGCTTTTGTTTTCTTCTGATGCATTTCTCGCTGTGCTAGAAACCTCTCATTCTCTCCTGCATGTTTCTTAACTGTTTTGTATCATATTTTAATGATACATTTGAGTGAATTTCTCAGAATAGTTTTTTCAATCTTTGAGCTTCCTCTTTATACGTTTATTCAATAATGTTTTGTTTGTAAGGTTTTTAATTGGGATCTTGTTTCTTTTTTCCCCCTTTTTTAAAATTTAAATTTATTTATATTTTTATAAATTACAGTTTATTCACATTGTATCTCTACTGTAGTCCCCTCCCTTATCCCCTCCCAAACCCATCCTCCCTCTATCATCTCCTCCCATGCCCCTCCCCCAGTCCACTGATAGGGGAGGTCCTCTTCCCCTTCCATCTGACCCTAGTCTATCAGGTGTCATCAGGACTGGCTGCATTGTCTTCCTCTGTGGACTGGTAAGGCTGCTCCCCCATAAAGGGGAGGTGATCAAAGAGCCAGCCTCTGAGTTCATATCAGAGACAGTTCCTGTTCCTATTACCTGGGTTCTTTTAAGTTTCCCTAGTCCTATAATTTCTAGCACTTTAAAAATAGAAATTGTGACTTTATTAGTTTCTTTGAAATGATAGTTTCTTTGAGTTCCCTAAACATAGTTCTTCTAGTTCTTGATATATGGCTTCATAAAGTAAATTTAATATGAGATGGATTTATATTCCAGTGGATGAGTCTATTGGCTGTTTTCTCTAGCATTATATTTGTCTCAAAATTTTAGTGCGGTGACCAACTACCTCTCTGTCTTTCTGTCTTTCTGTCTCTGTCTCTTTCTATCTCCTTTCTTTCCCCTTCCTCCCTTATTCTCTTTGTTAACTGGTCTTGACATCTTATTCTGTCTTGATCCTGAAAGCTGACTTAATTGTTGGTATTTCTTATTCTGGAGGATATAATTGATGGCACAGATCAAATCACCACACTATAAACTACTGTGTTTAGTTGTTGGTGGGGAGGACATGCTTGGCCTTCTAGCTACCTCAGACCTACAGTTGGTGAAACTTTGGCTGCTGGTTAGCAGGAGCTCAGGGAGCTGTCCTTGCCAACCAGATCTAAAAATAAGAACCCAGCTTTTCTATGTCTACACCATTGACTTCTAACTGTAATCCTCTGTGTACAGATCCAGAATCCAGAAATCTGCAACTTTGGCCTCACTCATCATTTTGTATTTCAATAGCATTTCTTGTCTACAGAGACCTTTATATGGTATTAAGCCTGCCTCTGACATTTTACTTTAAATTTTTATATTTGATCTTTTATGACTAAATTCATAAAATAGAGGGTGCTACAAAGCATAAAATTCTTATGTACTCTTTGATTTGATTGGTTTTCTTTTAATGGCCTGTGTTTCCTCTTTTTTTTCCTCCAGAAGATCTTTTAATATATTCTCTGTTTCTCATCAAATCTAAGAACAGACCTACTTTCCAATTAGCTCTTAATGCTGTGATTTCATGCTTATTCTTTTGTAGAACTCTGCTGTGGACCATCTGCCATTTCTGAAAGATCTTCCTTGAGAACTTCAGGGTTTTATAGACTCATCTAAATTGGTTTAAGCATATCAGCTCTAAGTTTGACACAGGTCTGAATGTCCAGAATGACCACTAACTCGACGTGAAAACTTGGGTGACAGGAACGCCATGCCATCCGTGGTTTAATCAAGAATGAAACAGAAATCTCAATTGAACTGATCTTAAAAATTTGTCAAAAGGGAACAGTTTCTATAGAAAACTTAGCTGTTCTTAATTTTTTGTGTTATTATTATTTATCAATTTATTATTTATTATTATTTATCAATTACTGCATGTGTCCATGTGCACACCATGTTATTTCTGTGAGCAAACAGAAGAGGACAACTTTGCGGAGTCACTTCTGTCCTTTCTCCTTTTTGTGTGTTCCAAGGATTCAGCCCAGAACATCCAGCTTTCATGTCAGCACCTTTAGTCACTGGGCTGTATCATTGACCTTTAGTTGTTTGTTAATGTAAGTACACATGCTGAATATAAGAGTTATTCTTATATTTGCAGATAACTCCAGACACAATCCATCAGCATGGGAATGTTGCTAAGATCTTTTTCAGAACAGAAGATACGGAACAGGAATGAGCTGTTGTGAGAAGGAAATTAGGAAGAAAACCAGGAAACAATAAAGGATGGCCTCCGAATCATTTGTCTACTAAGTCTGTTAGGGTTCTTAGTAATTATAGGATAAATGGCTCTTTTATATTTTAAAAACTAATAAAATAAAAGACAACATTCTAGTTTCATTGGGTCAAAACCTGAAGCTTACATCCAGTGGGAGCAGAAATGCACTGGGCACTGACCTTTGTGAAAAAAGACCTGGTTTGATCTTGGCTTTGTCTGGCTGGATTACTTATGCCATTTCTTCAAGTTTTGATTTCCTTATCTGTAAAATACGAGTAATAATCCTTCTTCTTAGGGCAAGATTGAAAATGGCCTGAGATGATGCATCTATCACTGAATGATTATCTAAGAAGAAAGGTGAGACTAAAGAGATGTGACAAACACTGTCCCCTTGAACCCTAGCCTCAATACTCTTACATGGAATTCTCCCTGGTGGACTGGCTGTTTAGGCCCATCTTCAGCAATTCTGCAGGCAGAAAGCAGCAGAGAAGCAGATTGCAAATTGATAAAGAGAGCTATGGGACAAAGGTGACAGGAGCCCATTTCACACCTGTATGATAGACACTGCTCTGAGGATAAAGACTTTCTGGACTGGCTAAGGTCTGCATCATTTCAGAGGAAGGGGTATTTTCCACTTAAGACTTAGCGTCTCGCTGTTCTGAGATGGAACGTGTAGTAGATCTTACGTTCTCTCTTTCTCTCTTTTTGTTTCCCAATGTCAAACTTTTGAGGGCCCTTTTGATAATAATACTGTGTCTTACTGGAGTTCTTTCTATCCCTTCTATCCCTTTTTAAAATTAATTAATTTATTCACTTTACATCCCAATCATAGCCCTCTCCCTCCTCTCCTCCAAGTCCCATCCTCCCTTCCTCTTCCCCCTATCCCCCTCCTCCCCCTCAGAAAAGGGGAGACCCCTCCCACCCACCTACCTTAGCACATCAAGTCACATCAGGACCAAGCGCGTCCTCTTCCTTGGTGGCCTGGCAAGGCAGCCCCACAAGGGGGAAGTGATCAAACAGCATGCAACAAAGTCCTTGGTAGAGTCAGCTCTTGCTCCCCTTACTAGAGACTCATGTGAAGGCCAAGCTGTCCATCAGGTACATAGGTAGAGGGGGTCTAGGTCCAGTCCATGTGTGGTCCTTGGTTGGTGCTTCAGTGTCTGCAACCCCCTTTGGGGGCAGTTGGTTGGCTTTGTGGAGTTCCTGCCCTCTCTAGGTCCTTTTATCCTTCCCCCAACTCTTCTACAAGGCTCCCTGCACTCCACCCAATGCGTGGCTATGCACCTTACCATCTGTTTCAATCCATTGCTGGGTAGGGCCTCTCAGAGGACACCTATGCCTGACTCCTATTTGCAAGCATAGCAGAGCATAATAAATAGTGTTAGGGGTTGGCTCTCTCTCTTGGTGTGGGCCTCAGGTTGGGTCGGACATTGGTTGGATATTCCCTCTATCTCTGCTCTATCTATCGCTTCACATCTTGTAGTGAGGGTAAACCTTGGGTGTGTTGCTGTTTCCCTGCCTCCACCAGGAAACATGTCTGGTTAAAGGGCTGCCTCTTCAGTCTCCATGACCCCTACCACTAGGAGTCTCAGCTTAAGTCCCATCCATATCTTCCCAGGGGCTGACCCTGTTGTAGGTCTCCAGCTTGTTTTCATCTTCTTTTTTACCTTGATCTTCTCTCATTTCATCTCTCTCTCTCTCTCTTTCACACACACACACACACACACACACACACACACACACACACACACACATTTGTGTATGAATGTATTTGTGTTCATGTCTGTGTATATATGTGTGTGTAGTACATTCATGTATTTACATATGCATTGAGGCAAGAGGACAATCTTAGCTGTCATTTCTGACACACAGCCCACCTTGGTTTTTGAGGCAGGTTCTTACATAGGCCTGGCACTCGCCAAGTAAGCTAAGCACCGTGAATTTGCATGTCTCCATATCCTCAGTGGAGTGAGTGCAAGCGCGTGCCACCTTTGACATTTTTAGGAACTTGGTGATCAAACTCAGGACCTCTTGCTTATCAGACAACCACTTCTCCAAGTGAGCTGTCACCCTAGCCCCCACGTCTCTGTGAAGGATTCTCTGGTTTAGTTTGCGTTGAAGAATTAACAAGGAGGTAAGGAGAAGGGATAAAAGGATGTCTTCCTCTCAGCTACTATTAAGGGCACTCATTCATGACCAGAGCATGGAGAGTGCCAAGTTCTTCTCAGATTTGTTTTCCTCTTCTCCTTCACTTCTAATTCAAGTGGGAACTCTGCTGTTTCCCAGCCTGATGTTTTAAAATCAGTAATTTCCCAGTGAGGGTCTATAGTCCTAACTCATCTCAGCCCTAAAGTTGTTGTTATACTTTCAAACACAAATTCTCTCTAAGTGTACAAAAGCTATGCTATATGACATTTTTAAGAGGGATGCTGGGAAAATGGCACCAAACATTATCAACACAATTCACGCTTTCCATGTAGGAGGAAAAGTACTGTAGAGACTAAGGCATCCTACCTGTTCAGTTTAGAGAGAAGTTGTCAAATGGTCTACCCGGACTACTGCTGCGCATCAAGTCTGGACAGCTTGCTTTAGCTTTGGATCCGTACTCTCCACTCCAGACTTACTGGACTAGAATTTCTGGGGAGGACACTCAGTAGTATGGCATTACATGTGGCCCTGAAGGTGGCACTCATGATTCTGATGCCACTTCTAGTTTGGAAATATTGGATCATATGTCTCGAGTATCTGTCGTAGAGTTTCATTGAGTGTAGTAGCTCACAGGATGTTAGATTTTCATTAATGTTTGGAGCCTAGAGGCTTTTGGCCTCTTTTTAATTTTTGTGGAGAGGGATACATTGGGTTTTGCAATATTTTGATATCTCCCCGATCAGTAAGCGTCTTGGTTCTCTGCTTCATTAAAGAACTTCTTTAAACCAAATAAAGAAAGCATAAGGTAGGCAAGACATGAGTATAACTGGGGCTCTGACCCAGCAAAATTAGGGAGATGATAATTGTTCATTGAGATGAATGATTTCTTTCACACTCTATAACAGTTTTCCTTCACCTGGCTGAATACTAGACCCTTTCTCTGGAGTAATTAAGCCAGCGCTCTGAGGGAATTTTTAAAAAGTGCCCCAGGTAGTTACAGTATGCAATTGGGCCACATTAGAGAGATCCTTTCTCCCTGGAGTGGGGGGGGGTGAGTGGCAGGTTGTGAGTGGCAGGTTGTTAGTGCCTGTCCCTGGCTAAGAATAGTAGCTCCTTTCTTATTTAAACAATCAAGCAGGGTGGCTGACACCTCTGTAGAGTCCCAGGGTGGAGAGGGGGAAAAATGAAATGGGCATGCTTTGCACTTTAATTGAGAAGAAAGCTATCACTCACTCCCACCTTGGTTTCCTAACCACTGAGTTAATGACTTTGAATTTTAACACAAACAAATCCAAAACAGGACAGCAATATTTACAACAGCAATAATGTAGATCTCTTGTGATGAGAGTATATGGCTGACCATAGGGAATCTCGCCTTTATCTTCTAGAGTCTAGAATCTAGACTAAGTGTGGGAGGTAGAGCTGAAAACAGGAAATGGGCTCTCTCTCTATCCTCCCCTGACCCTCAGACTCCTGCAGTGTTTCTGGCTCATGTCTATCCAGTGAACCAAAGTTTCAAATCCAGATTTGGTCGGTCCTTACATTGTATTCATCGTACAATGACAAAAATCTACTCTCTCTATACTATTCTGTTAAACAGCATGACTTAAAATGTGCTATAGGTGTGTATGCACAGATTTACTGTTCAGAGAGCTCTTGCAGGCATTTTTGGCCCTTCTTCTTTATTTTCCTCCCTGTTTTTTTTTTTTTTTTTTTACTTCCCTGCCACCTAACACTGTCATAGTCAGAACTTATGCTGTGGCCAAGTAAGAAGTGTTCCCAGGCTTAAAGAGTCTAAGATTCAAAAGATCTATCCCCACAAAGTTATGTGACACATGTTTAATAAAACTGTTGAAGCCATTTCTTGGAGTCAGGCAATGCCTGTTTATTGACTGGCCACTCTCTTTTAGGAACTACATTTCTATCAATGCCCCCTCTCACAGGAACTGAAATCCAGAATTGGGTTGCTTGTCTTCAGTCATAAGTCTTCAAAGTTCCAGTCGTACGTCCTTTCCGACTTTCTGACTCTCAATACAGTGGCATCAAGGGACCACCTGTTGGGAATTATCAAGCCCTTATCTCCACTAATTTCATCTGAGCTACGGCAAAGCAAACAGTGGCTTGTTCTGCTGAGGCAGCTCTGAAAAAAATCTTCCAGCCCAGTGGTTTGAGTTGAAACAAATTGGTCATCCAGCTTTCACACCCCTTCCACATAGGTATAGAGTCTTTTTCCTCTTTTCTTTTCTTTTCTTTTCTTTTCTTTTCTTTTCTTTTCTTTTCTTTTCTCTTCTCTTCTCTTCTCTTCTCTTCTCTTCTCTTCTCTTCTCTTCTCTTCTCTTCTCTCCTCTCCTCTCCTCTCCCCTCCCCTCCCCTCCCCTCCCCTCCCCTCCCCTCCCCTCCCCTCCCCTCCCCTCCCCTCCCCTCCCCTCCCCTCCCCTCCCCTCCCCTCCCCTTCCCTTCCCTTTCCTTTCCTTTTCTTTTCTATACTTTCCTTTCCTTTCCTTTTCTATCCTTTCCTTTCCTTTCCTTTCCTTTCCTTTCCTTTCCTTTCCTTTCCTTTTCCTTTCTTCTCCCTTCCTCTCTCCATCCATCCCTCGTTTGCTCCCGTCTTTCCCTTCCTTCCTTCCTTCCTTCCTTCCTTCCTTCCTTTCTTTCTTTCTTTCTTTCTTTCTTTTTTGAGATAGGGTTTGTGTAAGAGTCCATGCTGTCCTGGACATGCTTTGTAGACCAGGCTGGCTTTGAACTCATAGAAATCTGCCTGCTTCTGTCTCCTGAGTGCTGGGATTAAAGGCGAGCAATGCCATGCCCAGCTGAGTCTTTCTGTCTCTTGCTTACCCCTATTAGACATGCCGCTTGTCTTTATGAAATACTGCCTGCTGTTGTATTGTCTCCTGTGCTCTGAGAGCAGAAGGCATGTTCTCTGCCACTATTGTTTCCAGTCCAGTGCCCAGTGCCACAGGCAGCTGTGTGTGCTTGCTGGTGGAATGGATTCCCCACTGCTGTCACCTTCATGTCTCCCTTCTAATACTTGCTTTTGTTCTATAGCAGCAGCCTGCTGGGAAAATGCTCCCTTCTAGCAATGCTATTTCAGTTCAAGTTAGAAGAGGGAGCTTTGACCTTCAGAACATCAAAATTTAGCTGAGGAAAAAAAAACAACACAAAACCTGAAGGAGAAAACGTTAGCCATTGGCTAAGTCACTGAGTAACAACAGGACATTGTGATAGCACGAGTGGCCCTGCTCGGGAGCCCTGCATCTGTGGAAATGATCTTCTTTCTTTCTTGAAGGCACTGTGGGAAGAGAGTGGCTGAGCTAAAGAGGGACCATGAGCTTGGGGGAAGCTGGGGCATTTTAAAGACCTCAAAGGACCGATCAGAAATATCCAAAACACCCGAGCTGAAAACAGAAACATGACCTCAGTGTTGGAGTTCTCTGAGCATGCCTCAGAGAGAAGGGCTGTGCTAGCAGGTTTGCAGAGAGAGAGCAAGGATGCTAATGATGCAGGAACTGGCTGCTTTTAGTAGAGCCTTCCGGGCACCATGCCACCATCCAGCTTTCTCCCCTACCCATTTATTTATTTATATTGTTAATTGATGGAAATTTTGACTCCTATTAGACCTAGAGGATTCAGTAATAAACAGTCACAGCATTAGGTGGGCAGGGCCACTGGGTAAGGTCAGGGGTCCTTCTCTCTGCTGTTGGATTCCAAGCACACGGCCCAGGCATGGGTGGAGGAACCACAAATGTTGGCTCTACCTAAGAGATCTGCGCTGTCATTGGACTGCAAATCTCCCACTGTCTTTGAGCTTTCTCTCGCCTCTCTTGAGCCACCAAGCCTGGCTGAGTTTATTTTTTTCCATTAGGTTTCACGGAGACGTTTCTTCCTCTGAGATCAAGGAAACTCACCTTCCTGTGTCTCGGGTTCGCCTAGTACATAAAGTAGTAGTACCTATTTCAGAGGTTTTATTAGGGGACTTATGGAAAGCAAGCCCAAGAGGCAGTCAGCACGGTGCAGTGCCTGGGGCATGGTGAGTACTCATTGGATGCTAGCTCTTCTTCCCATGGCCAAGAACTTGCATATGTGCACATGAGCAGAGCTCCCCACTGGAAGCTCCTTCCAGGGATTAGCCC
The DNA here is from genome assembly GCF_030254825.1 of Meriones unguiculatus. Lineage (NCBI taxonomy): Eukaryota > Metazoa > Chordata > Mammalia > Rodentia > Muridae > Meriones > Meriones unguiculatus. The sequence continues at coordinate 79,025,768 of NC_083359.1, forward strand.
AGTGATCACCCTCCTTCAGAAAAGTCCCAGGGGTCTCCTACTTTGAGGTTCAGTACCTAAATTGTAGGACAGACTCTTGTGGATTATATCCACAATTTTTTGCTCTAATGGACAAATCTTCTGTATGGTTGTAAACTAAGGGTGTGGTGTCAATGTGGGGCTTAGATACAGCTAAAAAGAAGCAATCAACAAGCACTGGGTGCACCAGGACGGAAGAAGTAATCCATGACACAGAGCAAGAAGACGCCCATCTCAATACCAGCTCTCAAGAAGGCTTCCGAGGGCTCCAGGTCACTAGCGGAGGCAGGACCAGGAGAGAACTGAATGGAGTTCACTACGACCTTGTGATTACCGAGTTTGACTCCCGACTCTGCACTTACTGGCTATGGGAGTCAAGACAAAGCTTTTAACCTTTCTGTGCCTCAGTTTTTTTGAAAAAGGAAACAGATAGTAAGTGTTCTCTTGCTAGAGTGGAGGAGAGGATGGCGTGAGAAGATGAAGAAAATGAAGTCATGAACAGGATGCTTGGTGAGGTCTCAGAAATTCTGATTCTGATTCTGATTTATCAATCGCATCTTACTTCGCATTGTCATGAGCATCTAGGATAAGGTACTTTTTGAGCTGTGGGCATCACACAAGAAGTTTGAGTAAAAGCCCCAAAAGTTATTTCTGGGTCACTGTACAGTCCAACAATGGTAACTGGCCACGCTGGTTAGTCAACTTGACATAAACTGGAGCCACCTGGGAAGAGGGACTCTTTTTTTTTTTTAAAATTAATTACACTTTATTCACTTTGTATCCCCCTGTAAGCCCCTCCCTCCTCCACTCCCGATCCCATCCTCCCACCCCCTTCTTCATGCATGCCCCTCCCCAAGTCCAGTGATAGGGGAGGTCCTCCTCTGAGGAGGGACTCTTAATTGAGGAATTGTCGCTATGAGACTGGTCAGTGGGGGCTATTTTCTTTATTGCTTATTGATTTGAGAGGCTCGTTGTGGACCTAGACTATACTAGAAGGCAGCTGAGCAAGCCAGGCGAGCAAGCCAGTAAGCAGCTTTCTGATTCTTTTTGAATTCTTGCTCTCATTTCCCTTAATAACAGACTGTGATCAGAATATGTAAGTCAAATAAACCCTTTCCTCCCCCAAGTTGCTGGTGGCTAGTTTATTTTATTTTATTTTATTTTTTATTTATTTTTTATCACAGCAACAGAGACCAGCCTGGAACATTGGCCCTGGGTGTTCTGGGCCCTCTGGATTGCCTTTTACGTCTGAGGAGATCTTTTTCCTCCCCCTTCCATCCATCTCCAAAGGGCACAGTACCCTCCTATCATTCCCTAGCAATGTTTAGAATATGTTTTAGTCTAAATTTGTCAGCACCTTTTTGAGCTAAAAAGGATCCGCTGCTTATCTCGGACTCTAGTGGACTCTGCTTTCAAAGAGCAAAGGTTATTGGAGAGACGAGCCGGGAAGGTATCTGTGTTAAGAAAGAACTGGGGCATGATTAGAAAGCATTGTGACTCCCGCTGGTAAATCTGTACTCTCACCTCACCTTGACCGCCTCATTCACTTTGCAGCTCACCTAATCTTGGACGGGACACAGAAGAACTAGGAAAGGCTCCCAAGAGGGCAAAACAGATGGATGTGGGGGAAGGGATTCCTTTCATACCAAGAAAGATGACATATTTAGTTCTGAAAAGAGTGAAGTAAAGGGGTGAGCACTCTCCGAGGTGTGGAGTATAATGAATGGGGTGCAGCAAGCCAATTGCTGGCTCTTTCTTGCACTTTCCCCTCATCTGAGAAAGAGGCAGCACTTGATAAAATTAAAAGGGAGCAAATTTAGAACCAATGAAAGGAAATGCTTCCCACACAATGTGTAATTAACCTATGAAGGAACCTAACCCGCTGGCTATTAGCTGAGGCAGGTGGTTAGCTGGGCTTTCAGATGGGTGGGAGAATAGCAGCTGCTTTTGCAGTTATCCTGGTTAAGGCTACAATTCCTGAGGTAATTCATCCTCTGCTGCAGGACATGAAACAGTCGCTGGCCTGAGAAAAGGCACATCTCCGGGGATGAGGAAAATGTTGAAATGAGATTGGGCATTTAGGCCGAGAGGATATAAGCACTGCAAAGGGCCATAGAAATGATCCAGTGTGGCACAGATATCCGACTGAGGTAACATAACCACTTAGCAGAAGGAAAGATTTTTGCTCTTCAGACTTTATCTTCTCCACTACCTCCTATGACCCCAGGAAGGCTTCAGAGGTGGATCTAGGTGTTGACACTGCTTCCGCACTGGTCTTCATCCCCTTCTGTTTTTACAGTTGGGCCAGTCAACATTTGCTTTATGCTAACGACTAGCCAGGGATAGGAAGGCATCCATACAGGCTGGTTTGCGATGCTGTTCCGTTTATTAGTTCTAAGCAGGAATTCTGTCCCACTTAAAAGTCCATTCAATCTCAAGACTTCCACCAGGAGGAATACAATAGCAATATTAGTTAGGTTTCCATAGCAATAGCCAAAATATCTGACATAGACAACTGGGGGAAGGAAGGATTAATTGGGCTTGTGGGTTTAGTCTAGAGTTGAATGTCGCTATGCGATTGGGCAGAACATTGTGGTGGTGGAAGTATGTGGTGGGGGTATGGCATAAGAGGAGGAGGAGGAGGAGGAGGAGGAAGAGGAGGAGGAGGCCCACATATGAGTCCCCTAGTGACCTATTTACTCCCTCTAGGGCACATACATTCAGCAAACAAATTGTGGGGAGCATTTTATTAAACCCCCAAGAAGCACAGAAAAAGGCAGATGAGATTTGGTTTGTGAAGGAGGTATTTGTAGATTCAAATGCCATTAGTACATCTTGGTTCACAGCCTTGAGTACCTTACTCAGTCCCTAAATCTCTGTGTCATTGTCTTAATGTTTTCTTTTCTAGAGATATGTGAATGTTAAATGAGGGCAGCAAAAGCATTTAATACCAAATAGTACACCGTAACCATTTAAAAGCTGCCGCAATGCAACTAAAACACCCATACATATTAAATAGATAATGTATTTAAAAATTTGGAAACAAATTAACCATATATTTCTTCTGTAACATGAATTCAACACATTACTTATCAAATAAATCTTAGCTTCAAGGAAAGTGATTTTTGAGAAAGAAAGGTATTTTGTACTTATTGGGCATTCCAGCAGGAATTTATAGAACCTGAGCTTTCACTCATGGTACAATGAACCATAGCTCCAAGTGAGTGCTATTTATTACAATCACTTTGAATCACTCAGAAGGAGTTTAAGATAGCTTTTGGTGTCCGAGAGATGTCAGCCTAAAGCCTCAGTAAATGATGAAGAATGGCTCTGGAGTAGAGCCAGGCTCTTCTAAGAACTTCCCAGGTCTCATGTTCTGTTGTATGACATCATCCTAGATCTTCACAAACATGCTAAGTATTTGGTATGCTGGAACTGGCCTCCATATTCTCCACCACACTACCATCATCATCATCATCATCATCATCATCATCATCATCATCATCATCATCATCACCATCATCTTGTTGTATCTAATTGTTTGGCATAAAATTTAAAATTATCTTCTGATTTGGGCTTAAACATTATTTATGATGGGTGGATTTTTTGACAAGCATGTTCAAAATCAGGACATTCCTCATGTAATGAGAAAATCTCAAATGATCATTCTTAATGTGATTTTTTTGGGTAAATACTAAACTGAACGATTAATGAAGTTGACATAATGCTGCATCTTGTAGACTTTCAATTAGATGCTAATTTCAGTTGGATACTGTCTTCTCATGTCTGGAGCCATTTTTCCTGGCTGTGCTTTTAAACTCTAGAATATTTATACAGGCTCTGAGATAGGAACCTTCCTCTCTCTGGGTCAGCAAGCTCCTTAAATAGCAGCAGCAGACTTTTCTCAATAGGTGTAGAGTATGACTAGGTATTGGCCTAACAGACTAAGCAATTGGTGATGGAGCCTTTCTCAGCTCTCAAAGGAAACTTTCTTCTTGTGTCCTGCCTTCTTTCCTATACTCCACCCCTATATCTATTTCTTGTCTCCTCCCTATGGCTTCATTTATTAACAAAAACAATGGGTCTCTACTCCCTGGACTATTGTGCTGGTACCAATGAAGACATTTTAGAGATCAGTGAAAGCCTCCTAGAAGCAGGGTTGGTCATATATCCAGAAATCAAGACAATGGTGGAGACAGTTTGATTAAAACAGAAAATTAAGGATTTTTAATATGCATGCTTTCTTTGCAAAACCAACGTTGTGATGTCTTTTCAGAGTAGCCTATGTGAGATGAGCTGCTGAATTTTTGTTTGTGGTATAAAAGTGTCTAGTGGAGAGAGACCTCTGGAATATTCCTGTTAGACTGCATTAGAGGTACGGTGTTCTGTAAATTCCCTTCTTTCCCTGTCTACACAGTGGCTATCTCCCCTACATCTTCATTGCAAGTCTCCTCCTGTAGATTCTCTCGACATTTCTGGGATGACCAAGTACTTCTTCTTTTGTGTTCCCACTGATCTTAATAGAATTCACATACCCATTATAGCAATGTCCATCTTTATTTTTTGTGGTTTATTTTATTGGAACATCCGGTTTTCACTGTGAGTTTTTATTGTTGTTATTGTTATTTATTTATTTATTTATTTATTTGGTAGGTAAAATCTTACTTTCTTCCATATCTGTCTTTAATATAAGCATAGCATTTGGCACTCAGAATGGGATAAAGGAACGAATTAACCTTTTGGAAGCGAAGGACCCTTCCTTGTGCCCTGATGTTGATTTCTTACTTGGCCATTGTTATCTGGAAACCAGAGTAGCTGTGATTACTCACAAGAGACATTCACAGGATCAGAATAGTTACAGCTCCTCATGTAGGCAGGCAAAAGTCCTCTTTTTCTAGCCAAACCCAGGAAGGCCACAGGCTTCACCCATTTCCAAGAAATCATGATGAACACTGATGATCCATCCTGTAGTATCTCTTTCTCAAAGGTCATCAAATAATGACTCATGAGCTTTAATATCTACCACTGCCATAGGTATTAAAAAAAACAGGATGAAGAAGCAAAGGTGCAAATAGGAATAAATTCCTCCAGTGGTGTAAGCAAAACAAATCAATATCACTTCTCAGTGTCCAGAAATGCTTAATAGGCATAGACCACTGCCAGACTGTTAAAAAAAAAAAGTGTTTAGGTGGCAGTGAAGGCAGATGTAAGCTTCAGGAATAAATAGTCCAACAGATTTTTCCATCTCAGAAAGAGAGAACTTTTTCTTCTACGTTAGTTGAATCTCAGTCCGAAGTGTTGGTTTTGCTTCCTGGGTCAAGCTGGTGTGAGCCTATCAGGGTTGCCAGCCAGTTCCAGCTGAGGGGAGCTAACTGTTCAGGCTTGCACATTATCCTGAAATGCTCCAGATGGCCTTTAGCTCCTTAGTCCATCATCTTATGCACCAGTTTTGGACTAAGGCTCAAATTCCCAATACCGTCCTTAGCTCTCTAGTCTACTTAGTGAGCTCCTTCCCAGGCATTTCGTTCTCAGGTTCTGTGCAGATTTTACTGCTGTACTCCTGTGTGTGTCTCTGGGCTGAGGCAGGTTCTTTCTCCTCTTTAAACACGTTGTTACCTGTAGTCCAGTTCAAATCTGATCCTTCACTTCCTGGAAGGCACTGAGTTTTTCTTATCTTCTGTTACCCCATGACTATGGACATGTTTACGTTAACTCATATTAATTGTACATGTAAAAAGGGTACATTGGAACTTTGTCTTCTGGGCATGACATGGACATTGCCATTTTGAAATAAGAGCAGCTACTTAATCATCAAAGACATGCAAAGATCAGGCCTATTAATATCCCCTAACAGAAGGATGGGGGAGTGATCAGACTCTCGTTTGAGATTCCCTGCTTCTTCGTCACCTGTGCGGAATTCCACTCCAAGCTGTACATGGTCTCAGGGGCTGTTAGGGCACACAGGGCACTGGCAGAGGTTGAACTGCATTAATGCAGCTTTCTTAAATCATCACAGTTTTTGATTTTCAGCAACGCAGCTGTGTTTGATCCTCTCCTGCTCCTTTAAATAGCTAATAAGCACATTGGTAAACTAATCTGGATTCGGATGAAATGATTTCTTTGGTCAGTTTCCTGTTTGGGGTAAATAGCATTTCTTTGTGTTTCTCATCAGGGATATTGGCCTGCAGTTCTTTACCGTGTCCTTGTCAGATTTTCGGGTAACAGGATAACACTGGCCTCGGAGCCTGAGTTTGAAAGGGTACCTTCTAATTCTTTCAAATAGATTGAGAATTAGAATTTGTTTTTCTTTGAGTTTGGTGAAATTCATCAGTGAGGTCAGGGCTTTATATTATGAATGTAATAGTATTACTTGTTATTCAGGTTTCTAAAAATGTGTGTTTGTGTACAACAGTAAGGGTTAGAGGTTAGTTTCACATGAGTCTATTTAGCAGAAAAATAGTAGAAGGTTCTCACCCTAGGACCTATGACCTGTCCAGCTTCAGGATCTCTGGCCTGGTAACCCAAGATATTTTTTTTTTCCTTAAATCCAGTCAGAAAGTGGATGGTTACTTCTAGGACATTTATACCACAATTACACCAATGGGCATGTTCTGCCAGATGATAACAGAGTGCGCAGCTCGGCAAAGTGGGTGACCACATTTTTCTTCTGTTAGCATGAACAACACCTTTAGCACAAGGATGAAGCTTCCATGTGAGGACCGGTTGTATAGCTCAGTGTTCTGTAGCGTAAGTACGTGATATCTTCAGCACTAGGGCCTTACCATTGAGTTTTGGAGGGCAACCAATGGCGTTATCTATAGCTTATAAAGTTTAGCGGTTTCTGAGTACTCACTGACCAACAAATCCTCATCAGGGAACTAATTCCTGGAACTGGGCATTGAGGGGGACTCCTCATAGCTAAAACATAACAGGACAGGAGGATGAGTAAATAAATTGTATTTGTACAAGAAATTCTGTTTATCAGAAAATAAATGAACTAAAGCCTCATGGAGGAATCTCATGAGCACAATGGTGTTGAAAATTATTCATTTATAATAATTTTATATAACTTTATAATTATTCATGAAGTAATGTGTTTTTATTTTATGAGTATGAATATTTGATTGCACATATGTGTGTCATATGTATGTCTGGTACTTGAGAAGGGAAGAAGATGTCCTCTGGAACTGAAGTTACAAGTGGTTGTGAGGGGCATGTGGGTGCTTGGAACCAAGTGTTGGTCCTGTGTAGAAGTACAATGTGTTCTTTTTTAATTTTTAAGGTATCGTTTTATATACAATCATTTTTCCTTTTGTGCTAAATATAATGTGCTATGGTACATTGTTATAATCCCTGTTTAGACTTTCTTCTTTGTTCAACTGCTTACTTTCTTTACTTTATAGCCTGATCCTAGCTCCCTCCCTTTTCTCCCTTCAGCCCCACAACCATAGTCATTCTTCTCCTCCTTCTTCTCAGAGAAGGGGAGGCCCCAAAGGGGACCAACCCACCTAAGAGTCTCTTAAGTCCCAGCAGGACTAAAGGGATCCTCTCGCACTGAGACCTGACAAGCAGCCCAGCTAGGTAAAAGGGATCCAGTGTCATGCAACAGAGTCAGAGACAGCCCCCTACTGCCATTGTTAGGGGACCCACATGTTGATCAGGCTGTTCATCTGCTACATATGTGTAGGGGGCTAGGTGCAGTGCATGCATTCTCTTTGGTTGGTGGTTCAGTCTCTGTGAGGTCTCCTGGGTCCAGGTCAGTTTACTCTGTGGGTTTTCTTGTGGTATCCTTGACCCCTCTAGCTCTCTCTATCCTTCCTCCCACTCTCCTACAAGACTCATGGAGAGCTCTGCCTCTTTGGCTGTGAATCTCTGTTTCTATCATCTGCTGGATGAAGCCTCTTAGAAGACAGTTTTGCTAGGGTCCTGTGTGCCAGCACAGCAGGGTATCATTAATAGTGACAGGGGTTGGCTCTCTCCTATGGAGTGGATCCCAAGTTGGGCTAATCAGTGCTTTGCCATCCTTTCAAACTGCTCCATCTTTATCCCTACACTTGTAGGTAAGACAAATATTGGGTCAAAGGTTTTTAATGGATGGGTTGGTGTCCCCTCTTTTCATTGGAAGTCCCACCTGGCTACAGAAGGTGGCAACTTCAGGCTCTTTAACACTCTCTTCCCCCACTGATAGGAGTCTCAGCTAGGGTCACCCCCATAGATTACCCAGAGCCTCCCTTGTCCCAGAGATGATCCCCCCACTGATTTTCATTCTTTCTCCCAGTCCTCCCCCAACCCCCACTCTTACTCTCCCCCCACCTAATCCCCACTCCTATTATGCTTCCTGCCCCCTCTCCCAGCCAGTTCCCTCCCTCCATCTACTTTAGATGCCTATTTTATTTCCTCTTCTGACTGAGATTCAAGCATCCCTCCTACCCCCCACCCTGGCCATCGTTGGCTTCTTTAGGTCTGTGGATTGTAGCATGGTTATCCTGTACTTTCTGGGTAATAAATCACTTATAAGTGAGTACATACCATATATGTATTTCTGGGTCTGGTTACCTTACTCAATATGATCCTTTCTAGTTCCATCCACTTGCCTGCAAATTGCATGATGTCCTTGTTTTTAATAGCTGAGCAGTATTCCATTGTGTAAATGTACCACATTTTAAAAATCTATTCTTTGGTAGAGGGGCATACGGGTTGTTTGCAGTTTCTGGCTATTATAAATAAAGCTGCTATGAACATAGCTGAGCAAGTGTCCTTATGGTATGGTGGAGCATCTGTTGGGTATATCCCCAAGAGTTGTATAGCTGCATCTTGGTAGATCTATTCCCAGTCTTCTGCGAAACCTCCAGATTGATTTCCACAGTGGTTCTGTAAGGTTTCACTCCTTGTACTGAACAAGTGTTCCCCGTTCTCCACGTCCACACCAGCATCTGTTGTCAATTAAGTTTTTGATCTTAGCTATTCTGAGCAAGATGGAATTTCGGAGTCAATTTCTCTGAAGACTAAGAATGTTGAACATTTCTTTAAGGGCTTCTCAACCTTTAGAGATTCCTTTGTTGAGACTTCTTTGTTTAGCTCTGAACCCCATTCTTTAATTGAGTTATTTGGTTTGTTGGTGTCCAATTTCTTGAGTTCTTTTATATATTTTGTATATTGGCCCTCTATCATATGTAGGGTTGGTGCAGATCTTTTCCCATGCTGTAGGCTGCTATTTTGTCCTATTGACAGTGTCTTTTGCCTTGCAGAAGCTTTTCAGTTTTATGAGGTCCCATTTTTAAGTTGTTGATCTTAGTGCCTGTGCTGTTGGTGTTCTGTTCAGGAAGTTGTCTCCTGCTCCAATGAGTTTAAGACTATTCCCCACTTTCTTTTCTGTTAGATATTGGGTATCCAGTTTTATGTTGAGGTGTTTGATGCACTTGGACTTTAGTTTTGTGCAGGGTGATAAATATGGACCTATTTGCATTCTTCTACATGTAGACATCCAATTAGACCAGCATCATTTGTTGAAGATGCTGTCTTTTTTTCCCATTGTATAGAAATGGAAAGGTCCCTAAGTTGGTCTGAGCCTCTTCCAGACAGCTAGGCTGGTTCTTGTTTCTTCTAAGCTGCTTGGTTTGTCTCTGCTTCCTCCAGGCTTCTGAACTCAATTACGCTTTTTCCAGGTAGTTTGGCATGTGAGAGAGGGACTCTCAGCAGTCTTTCCTGCCTATACACTCTTGAGAAGGGAAGGGCTGAAGATATCTTGAGTTGCTTACTTCCAGTTTTAATGATCTTTCCTACAAGATGCTGTCTTTTTTTTCCATTTCATTGTTTTGGCTTCTTTGTAAAAAATCAAGTGTCAGTAGGGGTGTGGGTTTAATTCTAGGTCTTCTATTCGATTCCATTGATCAACTTGTCTGTTTTTATGCCAGTACCCTGTGTTGGTATTATTATTATTACTCGTAGTACAGTTTGAAATCAGGGGTGGTGATACCTCCAGAAGTTCTGTGTTTTTATTTTTTCATATGAAGTTGATAATTGTTCTTTCAAAGTCTGTACAAAATTGTGTCGGTATTTTGATGGGGATTGCATTGAATCTGTAGATTGCTTTTGGTAAAATGGTCATTTTTACTATGTTAATTCTATTGATCCTTGAGCATGGATAGATTTTTTTTCCATCTTCTGATATCCTCTTCAATTTCGTTCTTTAAAGACTTGAAATTATTGTCCTACAGGTCTTTCACTTGATTGGCTAGAGTTACACCAAGATAGCTTATATTATTTGTGGCTATTGTGAAGGGTGTTGTTTCCTAATTTTTTTTCTCACCCCATTTGTCATTTGTATACAGAGGGGCTACTGATTTTTGGTTTGTTTGTTTTTTTGGGACAGGGTTTTTCTGTGTAGCCTTGGCTGTCCTGGAAGTGCATTGTAGACCAGCCTGCCCTCGAACTCACAGAGATCCTCTGCCTCCCTGAGTGCTGGGATTACAGGCGTGTACTTCTGTACCCAGCTGCTGTTGATTTTTTTGAGTTAATTTTGTATCCAGCCACTTTGCTGAAGGTATTTATCAGCTGTAGGAGGTCCCTGGTAGAATTTTGGGGGTCACTTATGTATACTACCATATCATCTGCAAATAATGATACTTTGTCTTCTTCCTTTTCAGTTTGTATCTGCTTGATCTCCTTTAGTTGTCTTATTGCTCTAGCTAGGACTTCAAGTCTATATTGAATAGATACGGAGAGAGTGGGCAGCCTTGTCTTGTCCCTGATTTCAGTGGGATTGCTTTAAGTTTCTCTCCATTTAATTTGATGTTGGCTATAGGGTTGCTGCATATTGCCTTTATTGTATTTAAGTATGCGATAAATCTCTTGTATCCCTGATCTCTCCAAGACTTTTAACAGAAGGAGTGTTGGATTTTGTCAAATCTTTTTCAGCATCTAATGAGATAATAATGTAGTTTTTTTTTTCTTTCAGTTTGTTTGTATGGTGGATTACATTGATGGATTTTCATATATTGAACCATCCTTTCATCCTTGAGATGAAGCTTTCTTGATCATGGTGGATGATATTTTTTTGATGTGTTCTTGGCTTCAGTTTGTATTTTATTGATTATTTTTGCATCAATGTTCATGAGGAAATTTTGTCTGAAATTCTCTTTATTGTGTCTTTGTGTGGTTGATATATCAGGATGACTGTAGCATCATAGAATGAGTTTGGCAATGTTCCTTCTGTTTCTACTTTGTGAAATAATTTGAGGGATATTGATATTAGCTCTTCATGGAAGGTCTGGTAGAGTTCTGTGCTGAAACCATCTGGCCCTAGGCTTTTTTGGTTGGGAGACTTTTAATTGCTGTTTTTATTTCTTTAGGGGTTATAGGTCTATTTAGATTGTTTACCTGATCTTTATTTAATGTTGATAAATGGTATCTATCAGGAAAATAATCCGTTTTGTTTAGATTTTCCAGTTTTGTGGAGTACAGGTTTTTGAAGTAAGACCTAATGAGTCTTTGAATTTCCTCAGTGCCTGTGTGATGTCCCCCTTTTCATTTCTGATTTTGTTAATTTGCATACTGTCCTTCTGCCTTTTGGTTAGTTTGGCTATGGTTTTGTCTCTTTTGCTGATTTTTTTCAAAGAACCAGTTCTTGGTTTTGTTGATTTTTTTTTATATTGGTATTGTTCTTTTTGTTTTTAACTTATTGATTTAGCCTTGAGTTTGATTATTTTTCTGCCATCTATTTCTCTTGGGTGTGTTTCCTTCTTCTTCCTCAGAGCTTTCAGGTGTGCTTTTGAATTCTAGTATGGGATCTCTCCAATTTCTTTATGAAGGCACTTAGTCCTAGGAACTTTCCATTTGGCACTGCCTTCATTGTGTCCCGTAAGTTTGTGTATGTTTTGCCTTCATTTTCATTGAAATCTGGGAAGTCTTTAATTTCTTTATTTCCTCTGACCCAGTGGTCATTGAGTAGAGAGCTGTTCAGTTTCCATGAGCTTTTAGTCTTTCTAATGTTTCTGTTGTTGAAGTCCAGCTTTAATCTGTAGTGGTCTGATAAAATACAAAGTGTTATTTTAATTTTTTTTTTATCTGTTGAGGTTTACTTTGTGACCAACTATGTGGTCAATTTTAGAGAAAGTTTTGTGAGGTGCTGAGAAGAAGGTATAATTTTTTTGTGTTTGGTTGGAATGTTCTGTAGATGTCTGTTAGGTCCATTTTATTCACCATGTCAATTAATTTCATTATTTCTCTGTTTCTATCTTGATGACCTGTCCATTGGTGAGAGAGGGGTGTTGAAGTTTCCTACTCTTAATGTGTGAGGTTTGATATGGGATTTAAGCTTTAGTAATGTTTCTTTTACGAATGTGGGTGCCCTGGCATTTGGGGCATAAATGTTCAGAATTGAGATATCATCTTGGTGGATTTTTTTTTCTTTGATGAGTATGATGTAATTCTGGCTGAAAGTCTATTTTATTAGGTATTAGAATGTCTTCTCCAGTTTGCTTCTTGTGTCCATTTGCTTGGAAAATCTTTTTCCAGCCCTTTACTTTGAGGTAGTGTCTATCTTTGTTGCTGATGTATGTTTCTTAAGTATGTGGTAAGTGCATACATAATTGCTAAATTATTTGTACTTTTAGGTATGGTATAAATATTGCTTGAAATTTTCTTTTATAACATTTTTATTAATAATTGAGAATTTCATGCAATCTTACTCCTCCTGTTAATTCCTCCCCACAGCCACTCTCCCTCCTTTCAACGTTTTAAATTTTTATTTTATTTTTTTTTTTGATGCTCTATAGTTTATTTTCAGAGACCATTTATTTTAAAGTATAATTAAATAATTCACCCCATGTCTTTTTACCCTCAAACCCATTCCATATGCTCTGCCCTTCCCCCCCTCAAAATCATCAGTTGTTTCAATGCCTCTTCTTTAGTTGTTATTGTTGTGTGTGTGTAAGCAAGCGTGCATGTGTGTGTGTATATGTGTGCATTCATTAGTGTTCATGCTTGAATGTACAGCTACAACCTGCCGAGTCTACTTTATGTGTATGTTTTCATGCCATTTGCTACTAAACGTAGGAGGCCGATCTCTGGGGCAACTGTTTCTCCCTCTCCCAGCACTCTTTAGTCACCTCTGGTCCTCTGTCTACCAGCAGGACCTGTGAGGTGTTTCCCCTTCAATGTTAGCATGCCTACTGGTGTTGTACTTCTTCAGGTCTTGTTCAGGCAGCCATGTGCATGCGTGTTCCCCACCACACTCATTAGAGTAAGTCAAGTATAAATAAGGCAAAAGAAAAAACGGTACCAGGAAGGACCTGTGGACTAAGGGATGATTTGATTGACAGAGCGACTTCAAATATAGTTTGCCCAGGACAAGTAATAGGGAATTAAAATATATTTGTGTTTAAAGGTTTATCTTTGATAGAGAGTCCAACCTTCTGCTTTCTCTTTAGTGTTTTTTGATTTTAACGAGCTGTGTTCATTAGCATCTTCACCAGACAAGGAAGGACTCAAATCAGCCCCTTTGGATGCTGGTGAAGATAATTTAGTAAAAGGCTCAGTTGGGGAGGATTCAGAAACAACATATTTCAATGAGATTTGGGATTACCCTTGGTTTAAAACGACAGAGCTTTGAATAAAAATACCATACAGAATGTGTAAATTATTTCAGGTGTTTTAGGGTATATGGTTTCTGGAATTAGGAAGGTTTTTGAATAATATGTGAAAGCTGTTTCTATCCATGGATTTAGGAAAGTAGACTGGGGAGGCGATAGATGTAATTGTTATTCCTCATATGAGATCTCTTACCATTAAGGAATGGGTACTGATATTTTGTTTTTTTGGGTTTTTTTTTCCTCTAAAAGCAGGTGTAGATTTATAAAGATTTCTTTACTCTATTTCCTGGAGCCCATTTGGACCATGCATATCCATTACCAAGATAGTAACTATAACAAAATGCATAAATATACTTAAATACAAGAGAATCTATTGTGTGCTGTATGCTGCTCTGGGCTTTAGGGAAGATTTCACTAAATTCTTTCAACTTCCATGCAAAGTAAATTTTATTACTTTCATTATTTTGTAGATGAGGAACTGAAGAGGAAAAGAGTTTTACACCAAGCCTGAAGACTGGGTTTGGAATGCAAGATGTTTAAATTCAAAATCTGGACTCTCTACTTTTTTTTTTTTTTTTTTGTGCAACCTTTCAGAAAAACTTACAGTCCTAAATACAGAATCACTTAAACCCCATGAGTTTGGCCAAAAAAGCAACCTCTCCTTTATTTCACGACGCTTTGTGTGGTCATTTCATGGGAGACAATAGGAAAAGAAAAGGCTATTGTGAGGAATATAACAATATGTCAGTTAAACGCTCTGAAGACCAGGAATGAATTGGGAATAAAACCATGGCTACAGGTTGAGGTCTTCCCTTTGTAAACATCCTGTGTTTCTGAAACACCCACAGTGACTGTTGCTGGGTATTATTTAAATGAGCAAGTGTCCTAGTTTCAGAAGGCAGAGATTTTTATTTCATCAAATTTACTGCACATCTGTTTAAGGAATGTGGCAACACTGTGCATAAATCTCCAATCAAAATATTACAGAATGAGCCAATTTTATATTATTAAAAATGTATGGGGCCAGACACAATGTGCAGAAAATAGGATATTGGCATGTGTGGGTTTTTTTTTCCTGCTCTGCTTGTATTGTACTGTTTAGCCTCAAATTATATCTTGTAAAGAAATCTACCAGACAAAAATGGAGCTTAACGTGGCTCAGAACAATTAAACTGAAGTTGTAAAAGTACGTCTGTATAATATGCCAACATTGCAAATATATTTTATAGCAATGGATTTTTTTGTCGCATCTTAAATAGATTTTGAGACATTCAAATTATATATGCCATTACATGGGATGATGTTTTATGGGTATTGGAAAATATCCTAATGTAGAAGAATTAAAAAAAAATCTTTTCCTAGAAAATAGTCAAGTCTTTCATAAGCAATAAGGAATCTTGCTTTGGGGGATTCCTAGTGAACACTAGTATTCTGTCTAGTTGGGCCATTGGCACTTGAGTAGAAGCCAGCTTAGGTGGAAAGCTGGCTGATGCCCTCAGGTTTTGGGATAGAACTGCCATTATCTTCTGTGTACTCTCATTACCTCCTCTGCCCTGTACCAAGGCTGAAATTTGTGACTACTTTCTGGTTGCAAGGGCTCCATTAAGAATCTTCCACATCTCATTTAATTCTCAAAATGCCCCTATGAGATAATTCTTTGCCCTATTATACAGCTGGAGAAACTGAGATTTGGAAGGTTAATTAATTTTCGGAGACCTTGGGTCTTGACGTCTGTAGTACTTGCAGTACTTGACACTGCAGTACTTGACACTCACTGTCTTATTCTAGCTGAGTCCCTCTGGTTGCTTCTTATGCTCATGCTGCACGTACGTCAGATAAACTATCACACACCCAACTATAAGAGGGCCTCTCAAGATCACCAGGGGTGGGACAAGGCTTTGGAAGATGAACTAGAATTTTCTACTAACCTACACAGAAACCTTCACTGTGAAACAAAATCTCTGAATTGCTTGGGCCTGGGAAAGAACTCCAAAGAAGATACGGATTACAGAGAGAAGATTGTGGACAGGAATAAAGAGGAAAACTTGAAAAATTTCCCAGCAAGCCAGTCTCTGATTCTGGGGAATTCCATCTGATTCTGGGGAAGAGAGAAGCTACAATTAGGGGGAGGAATTCACACAAACTTTGGGCATGCCGGGATGTTGGAAATGCCTAGAAGCTCTCCTGTAGGATTATTTGGTTGTGGGATGGTATCAGCAGCCATGTGGATGCTGGCAAGTTGTCTTTCAAGTGGTGTGTGTTTTCAGCACGGAATGGAACGAGCAAAGAGAAACAGGGTAGAGCCACACCTGGAGACATGTCTGTGACTCCAGTGGAGGAGTCAGCAGTGGGTGGGTGCCTTTTGCGCAACATTGCTGATGGACTGGAGCAAGAGAGACGGAACACTGGCTGCAGTATGGAAATGAAAGGCTCTTCCAGACACATTTAGAAAGGTTTGACTGAGGCATAGCACCTCGAACAGAAAGATACGACAGCTGCAATTCAGGGACATATCTTGAGTACATTTTAAAAAGGAAGCGCAGTATATGTAGTTGCCTTCGGGGGGTAGGTACTGGGATCAGAATTGGCAGTTAGAGGGATCAGAGAGGAGAGGAGTAGGGGCATTTGTTACAGGGCTGTGAAGTACGATCATCATGATAGAAGATTCTAAAAATGGCCAGACTCAGAGATAAGAGTAGAAAGCAGGTGAATGTAAGTTCCAGGGGACTGAAGTTGCATGACTTGGATCAAGGTAATAGGGAAAGTTGACCCAGACTTAAGAAATTGAGTGAGAACTATTATTTTTAGAGTAGAAAAAAAAAAAAACCCGCTTGGAAACCAAAGACGTTGGTTGGGACTTTTAAGTTCAGGGATACTTATTTAGCTCAGGACATGGGTTTTGAAAAGCGAAATTATTATTTTGAATTATTTCTATAAAGATTCAATAGAGCGTATAAGCTTCAATATAGAGAGACAGGAAAGATAGGTCACTTGGCTGGGAATCCCAGAGAAGGAGAACTGCTGCTATGGGTGTAAACCAATGAGGGAACTGGGGGGTGGGGCTTTGTGTGATTTGGACATGGAACACTTTCCAGTGAAAACAATGTCTCTGAGTAGAGAAGATCTCTGCCACCGAGAAAGCCAGAATTTGCCCGACTACACCAACTATGAGAGCATCAAGACTTAGTGATCCAAAGACACCATCAAACGAAGGGCAGTAGACGACAGAGCAGGGATGGCCAACAGGGCACAGGAAGGAGGACCTGGTCTGGGCAAGGGAGTTGGATGGAGGCCTGGGAGCTGCAGACAAGGGGATTCTGAGCTTGACTTCTAATTCTGAATGAAAGTGAACTGATGTAACTGTATCAGTTATATCAGGAACAGGAGGGGGTTCTCAAGGGACAATCAGAGTGTGATGAGGTGTAAAGAGACACTCACTGAAAAAGTTCAGAAGGTAGGAGTTTGTTAGACACAGAGTAAAGACTTTAGGAGAGCACAGGGCAATAATTTGGGAGGTGTGAGTTTCTGAAGTTGGATAGTGGGAGAACTAACACCTTCCCTCCCTCCACCTCCTCCCCTGTCTTTTTCCTCCAACCCCTCTCATATCTCCTCTTTCTCTCTCAAATTCATGGCCATTTTTCTTTGATGATTATTGTTACAGTTATATATACATAAACATATAAATATAGCCTGCAGAATCCATTTAGTGTTGCTTGTATGTATACGACTGGGCTTTTTTCCCCCTCCTTTTCTTTCTTCCACATAGTATATTTTGGCTAATCAACCTTCATGTTATACTCTCCTCCACCAGGAGGCCTAATTACCCACCTCATGGAGGACTGGATGCCTCATCTCTCATGGAAACTTATCATTGTCAACACCTCCTTCTATTAATGTTTCCTTATCAGCTCTGTCATTAAAGTTGCTACATAATGCGCGCTCCTTTTTACAGAAACTCTCCAAGGGCAGTCATTTCTGAGAGACGTTCAGGCAAGACTCATGTCTTATTCACTGTCACATCCTCGGTATCTTTCATGGCCGGCACATGGAAGACTCTCAATAAGTACCAATAAAATTATTGAGATAGCAGTAGCTGAATTAGGTCAGTGCTGCAGGGGAATGAAGTGAAGAAATAGAATAGATTCCAGGGTCACTAGGCAAGAGAATTGATAGTAACGAGGAAATTTATTAACGAGTGTGCTCAAGTGCTTAGGAATGTGTACATTTGTGAGTTTAGTGGAAGAGAAAAGATTCAAAGCCTTCCAGGTCTCAAACAAGAGTCTGATATCAATAGCATAGACATGAAAAAACATGGAGATATAAGGGTACACTGGGAGAAGAAATCCTAAGTTCAGGACCAATGCTGAGGTAAGAAATATGGATATCAAAGAAACAATTGAAAATAGTTGCCTGGGGTAGGAGGTGGTAAATTTAAAGCAAAGAAAATCAGAGGAGAAGGAAGAAGCAAAAGGAAGAGACTAGAAGGGTATAATGTGAGAACAGTTACTGGGGATTTTCCTTCTCTCCCACGGGCAGGGGATTCATTATTTGTTATCGTTATTATTCTCGTTAACACATGGGCACTACAGGTTTGTTTAGGCTTGATTTTGTTTTAGCGCAAAACACAATCGTTTCTGTTACATCACTGCACCCCTCCCCGCCAACGCTTTCCTGAAAGGTGGATGTTACTAGGTACATCTCAGATGAGAAAGGGGTGCAGGTGTTCACGGTCTCAACCTTGGCAAGCCAGATAGTGGAGGGGCCCTTGCTCTTTGCACTGTCTGTTACTGTTACCTCCCAGAGACGGGGGGGGGGGGGTAAAGTTGGGGGAGGGGACAGGGTGAATAAGACGCTAGGAGTCACATATATGTGTAAAGTCTTCTTCTTCTTCTAATTTTCAGTAACCGACTAGAGTTGCAAACCTGCTCTGCGTGTCTGTGGCTCGCCAGTCTCTGCAGTCCTTGTCATGGAGAGAAGTCACGTTGGCAATCTGCCAGCCTGGTGGTGACATGTGGCTATTCGTACCCGCAAGGTTATGGTTTTGCCAACGGCGCCTCAGTTTCATCCTTGAGCTCTTTCTTACTCTTGGATGGATACCATCTATGGCCCTGGACTGACTTCTTTCTGAGTTTGTCAATTAAGCCGGAAATGCCTAGCGTTTTGTTACATGCCTGCCCAGTTTTCTTATGTTCTAAAAGCAAGTTTGTGCTAAGAAATTCTTTTAATTTTCATTCAATTCAAAATACTTTCTAACTTGCCCTTGGCATTCTTACTTGACTCATGAGTTATTTAGAGTTGTTTTATTTGATATCTAAAAGTTTGGAGCTATTCCCACATACACTTCCTTAAAATATTTTAAAATGTATTCTCTGACAACTTCAATATGCTTATAATGTATTTTTGTCACGGTTACTCTCTTATCCCACTCCTGCTCTGTCTAACTTTCTTCCCATCAAGTCCTTCTTTTACTTCCACATGATGCTTGGAGTTAAATTAGGGCTGTTTGCATGAACATAGGCATGGGATTATTTTCTGGAGTGTGGGCAACTTACAAGTGGCTAAATCACTGAAGAAAAATGACCCCTCCCCCAGCAGCCATCAACTGCCAATAGTGCTTCCGGGAGAGGGGAGGCCTCATGACATTTTTCACTTCTGATATAGATTTTTAAAATTTAATTTCACTGTGATCAGAGAACATGTTTTGCATGACTTGAATCTTTTAACATTTACTGAGTTTATTTTATTTTATTTTTTTAAACAACCAAAACGTTGCTTAAAAAATTGCAGAGGTCTTCAGCTTTGGGGAATCACATCCATGATGGTCAGCTGGCTGTGCCTGGACTAGCAAGTTCCTGCTTTCAGGAGACAATTTCCAAATGGGTTGCTCCTCATAAAGCCTTTTGCTTCCCGTCTTCAGCTTCGAAACCTTTATAACCCTCACCACCCACTCAGGCCTCTGCAGCGCAAGCATGAAATTCACTTGACCTGTTTGACAGAATGGGAGGGAGGAGTATGGAGTTAGTCTGGATAATGCCAGAGGAGAGAGGGAGAGGAGGAGAAATAAAGTATTAATCCAAGGAAGCCTGAGCTACGGCTGTAAAGAGATATTTTATTATTATTTTTTTGGCCCATAAACTGACTCAGAAGGCAATTTCAAAAATGTTTTGAGCAATGGGAGCACTTCTGGATGAAGAGTGAAGCCCAGGGGATTACTTTGAATGACAACACTTATTTGGATATATGAGCTCCAGAGTGCTTCAGAAAAAAAAATTAATCATTATTTTTAGTTATGAATGTAACCATTTTTTTGTGAACATTCTAAACGCAGCACAGCACAGACTTGAAGCAATTATTCTTCCTCTGATCACTGCTTTCAGACAATCTATGTAAAGATAACATTCCTCTCTAGTAACAGTGCTGTGGATGCTTTCTCCCAGCGTTCTGGTCACCTTTAGTTATTAGAGGTCCAGCACAGTCTTATTCAGTTTCTAGTCTGGTTTCTATAAATGACACTATTTTGAGGGTCTATAGCGAGACCCTCAAAAGGATCTCTTCTCTCCTCCTCCCTCTGTGTATTTCCTGTCTTTCAACATGTTGGACAAAGAGACAGAGTTTAACGAACAGACTGACAGTTCCCATTCTGCTGTTGCTTATGATTCAGCTCTGCCAAGCCAGATGTGTGTGGTCCTTATGAGGAAGATGGTCCTTATGAGGGACCATATGAAGGTTAAACTGGCGCCAACTTTTCCTAGCTGGGTGCTTGCTTTTGTAGTTCTGAACATCTGTGCTCAACTGGAGTAACTTTTCAAAGTTTTCTTTTTGATCCACAGAAATTTCTCACATCTCAGATATTAAACCCAGTGAACGCTAGGTCAGCTTAAATGTTTGACCCTTTTCTGCCTTGGTTGCCTCCTTCTATCCATTCATGCTCAAACAGACACCACATCCATTACTTAAGCACACACTTAAGTCAGCTCAAATGTTTGACCCTTCTCTGCTTTGGTTGCCTCCTTCCATCTATTCATGCTCACACAGACACCACATCCATTACCTAAGTACACACTGATGAAGGAAAGAGATGGAATTCTATTTTGTTTTTATGTTTTCCTGGTGTCTTCAGTGTCTGAAAATAATCGTTGACCCCTCCCTGCTGTTTGGCCTAGAGGATCATAAGGACCTAAACTAAAGGGAAGGAGAAACCAATGACTGTTTTCTTCAGCGTAATGGCCAGGAGGCGTTGAGTCTTGCTACAGTAACCAAACCCTCTAGATCACAGGAAGCTTAGGACAACACAGAATAACTCTTATGTGAAGTGCTTGTCTAGTGCTTGTTGGCAGGGAGAAGGTGCTGACGAACACCCCTTCAAGCCACCTTGAGAACCGTACAGGCACTGTGGCTCAGGAAGGTTTTAGGATAACTTGAAACTCTGGCATAGAAGTAACACATGGTCCACAACCATATATAGTCCTAACAGAATGTAAGAGTGAGGACATATGGCTCGACTGTATGTCCAAAGGGATATACAATACCTTATTGACAGCTCCAGTGATTACCATACTGTGTTCTATATCTCCAATGGTTCTTTCTTGCTTCTCCTTGACTTCTGCCAACCAAGAGTTGGGAGGAGGGCGGGGTTCACAGAACGTAGGCAGTGGAGGAAGTCAGAACCTCCAGCTCCCGCTCCTTACTGAGAAGCCATTTCCAGTTTTGGGTGGAGAGGGACAATCACTCTGTTTTGAGGATGTGGCCACTAATACGATCTCCGTGCTCCAGTGGATGGCCCCACACCCGTGCACTTACGGTCAGCACTAATTGGACTCAGTGGAGTTACAAAAATAAAAAAGGAACCCAAACAGATGTGAAGTTGAAAGGGGGAGTGTTGGGACCATAAGGGGAGATCGAGGAAAAAATAGGGGTAGATATGATAAGTCACTGTATACACATAGACACACACACATACACACACATATGACGTTTCCAGGAATAAAGAAAACTTTAGAAATGATACAGTAGGGGGCAAAGAAAGAACGCTTGAGACATAGGCTTGGCTTGTATCTTGGCACAGCTGTGTCATACGTAGGCTAAGGATGAAGGTGAATTCAAGGGTCAAGAGGAAGCAACTGACCTTGATGGCCTGATAGTCCAAGAAAGCTGGTATTGTCTTACTTTAAAAATACCCAAGTGGCAAATTATGTGATTGCAATTATGTGGTGGGGAAATTCCTAGTGAGAAAAACGGATCAAAGTAAGAATTAGGAAGCAGCTGGTGTGAAATCTTTAAGCCTTTTAAAATTCTGCCACCAAAGCAGGGTGCCTTTTCATCAATTTGTTGTTAAAATGACACCATTACTCCATCCCTCCCTCCATGACATTTCTTTTCTGCAGGTTTGTTCTTGTCTGTTCTGACTCTCCCTAGACTACTGCAGCCCACATTCATTTCTCCCCTCTGAGCCACTGCTATAACATCCCAACTCTACCTTCCTGGGCTGAGTGGTGGTCTGGGGGCAAGGTCCAACACTCTTAAAAACTCCACTGTTGATGGAGCCTGTTAATATTAAAACAAGTACAGGACGCTAAGAGTCTGTGGAGGGTGGTTGGGGGCGAATGTGATTTTATGAGGTAACATTGATTCGTGTTCTCTTAGGCAGATTTTAGTCAGAAGTGAGAGATTTAGTAACTTTTTGGTATTTGGTGGAGGTAGGAGAGGAGTGTGTTGGTTCTGGAATCAGCATCTGTGGCATATGGACTTGAGCTCCTGGGTGGCAGAAAGAAGTTTGGGGAGGATAGATGTGGGGGAGGAGCAATCGAACAAACCTTGATCCTTTACAATTCATACGTTACAGCGTCTCAGCAAATGTTTCACAAAAGGATTTTCTCGATGAACTACAAACCGTCAGAGGTTTGGTTGGGTGGCTGAAAGAGTCAAGAAAATGATTTTTCGAAAAAAAAAAAAAAGGAACCTTGTTTTAGATGACATTTAGACCTTCAGTCTCTTTCACTAGCTTGTCACTTTGCTTCATTTATTTCAGTCAGAAACACTTTCCACAAGAAAGACAGTTACAGGGTATAGGACTAGGGCATACAGTCTTTGTATCTGCCATAATACAACCCCAAACCCTGGCCAGCTTCTGCCTCTCCTATGGATTTGATAGCTCCTATGCAAACAGCCATTTCAAATATGACTTTAGTTTAAATAAGAATGACCTAGTCTAGAGAGTTTTTCAATTATATCTCCTTTCTTCTTGGCTGAAGCCCGAGATGTTATAAACTCATGTATGAGACTGTATGAGACTGTCAGGTGCTTACTCCATTCTATTGTTCACAAATGCATGTTTGGTTATTTCAGACCATATTTTTCCACCTGTAAACATTATCTTCAATATAAAGAAAACTTTAATATAATTTCTTTTTAAATTAATTCTTCCAGAATTTCCTACGATGCATTTTGATAACATTCACTCTCTCCTCTTCTCCCAGAGCCACATCTCTGTTCCCTACCCACATAACTTTTTTTTTTTTTTTTTAACCAACCAAATCCAATTTAACTGCCCATATATTTTGAATGTATGGCCTTCTATTGGAGTGTTACGGACTTACCTGGGCCAACACTTAAAGAAAACGGGCTCTTCCTCTCCCAGCAGCTGTCAATCATCAATAGCTCCTCAGTTAAGGGTAGGACATTGTCCCCACACCCCCTCGTCTTATAGGAATTTGGTCTGGTTTGAGCTTGAGCTGGGTTTGTACATGCTGTCACAGTCGCTATGACTGTATATGTACAGCTGAACTTTAGTATTTGTTGTCTCCCCACATAGTCTCTCCTTTATGCTGCCCTTTGGACCCTTGGCACAATTTACCCTCCTTGTTTCATCGATCCCCTTTAAGTATTCAAACTACTTCGTTCTCTCTCTCCTTCCTTGAAAGTACTTCCACAGCCCCTCACTAATTTCTTGACCTCTGTGGGTATTCCAAACGAACCGTATATATCAGAAGATTCAAAGCTAACATTCACAAAGGATAGAAAACATGCAGTATTTGTCTGGATTATCTTACTCAGGACAATTATTTTCAGCTCCATTCATTGAACCGAGAATTCCATAATTTTGTTTTCCTAACAGCAGATCAACATTCCATTGTGTAAATAAATATGCCATATTATCCATTCATCACTTGATGGACATCTTGGCCGTTTCCATTTCCTGATTATTGCCAATAGAGCAGCAATAAACATGGATGACCAGGCATCTCCATGATAATATGTAATACAGAGAGTTCTTTGGGTATATGCCATAGCTGGATCATAGAGTAGATCTATTTCCAGCTCTGTGAGGAACCCCCACTCTGGTGTGGTGAGCACACCACTTTTTATTTGTACTAGTGGTGACTAAGTGTTCACTCTCCCCAGTGTTTCTTAAGCCAGGTGTGTAGCTGGTAAAGACGCTCTCCCATTCTGTAGGCTGCCTCTTCGCTGGAAACAGTGTTCTTCTAGTTCTAATGATGCTATAGAAAAAAGTGCTTTTGTTGTTGTTTAGTTTCGTGAGCTCCCATTTATTACTTGTTGGTCAATGCCTGTGATATCAGGGCCCTGTTCAGAAAATCCTTTCTTGTGCCAATGATTTTGAACATAGTCATTTAGTACTTCTCTATCAGATTCAGGGTATCAGATCTCACGTTGAAGTTCTTGATTCGTTTTGAGTTGAGTTTTATGCGGGATGTGAGATAAGGACGGAGGCTCATTCCTCTACATGCAGCTATCTAGTCTGACCAGCACCATTTGTTGACGATCCTGTCACTTCTCCAATGTGTATTGTTGGTCTTTGTCAAAACTCGGGTGGCTGTAGGAGGGCGGGCTCATGTGTGCGTCCTCAGTCCTATTCCATTGATGAATGAGTCTGTTTTTATGCTGGTGTTACTATAATTAGCTCTATAGTACAACTTGAAATCTGGGATGGAGCCACACTCCCAGCATTTTTAATAATTACTGCTCTGGGTAATTTTGGCTATCTTGTGTGTTTGGTTTTCTATATGAACTTGAGATGACTTATTTTCATTTCCTGTGAAGAAATGCTTTAATGCATTGTCATGGTATAATCCTTGTGGTCTGTGTCAATGGTCAGCACACTGTGGCTTGTGTAATAGATTTGGCTTGCTATTCAGTAATAAGTTGGTTTGGAGCACAGGAATGCTTATGCTATACACATGGTTGGTGCAAGCTTTCCTGCAATGGCAAAGTGGAACATAGCTATGAGGCCTTAAATATTTCCTGTCTGTGGCCTTCTGCTGAAAAATCTTGCGGGCACTGGTCTAAATCAATTTCAATTGTAATACATGAGAATCTTAATTTTTCCTTCTTTATCTCTCTATTTTCTCTCCCTCATCTCCCTCTCTTAGGCTAGGAAGCTCCAGAGAGAGAGAGAGAGAGAGAGAGAGAGAGAGAGAGAGAGCGCTAAAATAATCATGTCCTTTAATTCACAAATATTATGAGTCCGAGAAGGACTTTATTTTGAACTCCATTCCTTTCCTCCTAATAGGGAGTCTTCTTTTTAAAATATGTATCATTTTGTTTATACATATTACTATAGAATATAGATTTCAGTTTGTAAATGTAGATGTGGTTTTAGCTTTTGAAAGCCAGATTGAAACAGACATGGTGGCACACACCTGTAATCTTAGCAATTGGGAAGTGGAGGTGAGCTCATACACTCAAGGCCATTAGGAATTTGAGCCTGTGAGGCTTAAGAACCTAACAAAAAACAAAATAATAGGTGTTGTCTTCAATATCTCATTTCGTTTCTCTAGTTTTTCTAGTGCATATGCTTTACAAACTTGTTGTGTTGGCATACACACTTAGCTGTTGATTAGAATCCTGCACAATACCCTATAGCATGTGCCTCTATACTTTACTTACTCAGTGGTTCATGGCTACACCCATTTATTATGAACTGGTCTTCTTTTAGACCTGCGTGAAAATTTCTTTTAGATATATAAAGTATAAATAGACTTGCCAAGTCTTTTGGTATATATATATACCAAATTTATATATGTATGTATGTATGTATATATTACATATGTATGTCCGTCACACAGGACTTTTCTCTGACAATGGCATTGATCTATATGCCCATGATCAGAGCATGTACATTCCATTACACCTGTTCTCCCTTTTCAAGCATTTGATTTTCTAATTCTTTCCACTATAATTGGTTTAGAGCAGATGTTTTTTTTAAAGAGGATCCAATTTCTTTTTTTTATTTAATTTATTTTTTTATATTAATCACAGGTTATTTACTTTGTATCTCAGCCATAGCCCTCTCCCTCATTCCCTCCCAATCCCACCCTCCCTCCCTCATCTCCTCCCTGCCCCTTTTTAAGTCCACTAATAGGGGAGGTCCTCCTCCCCTTCCATCTGACCCTAGCTTATCAAGTCTCTTAAGGACTGACTGCAATGTCCTCTTCTGTGTCCTAGCAAGGCTGCTCCTCCCTTGGTGGGGGTGAGGGTTGAAAGGCTTACCATTGAGTTCATGATCCCCTTATTAGAGAACCCATTTGGACACTGAGCTACCATGGGCTATATCTGAGCAGGGGTTCTAGGTTATATCCATACATGGTCCTTGGTTGGAGAAACAGTCTCATGAAAGACCCCTGTGGTCTGAGGTATTTGGTCCTTGTGGTCCTCCTGTCCTCTCCAGGTCTTACACAAATGTTTTTGTAATTTGCATTTTTCTGGCTGCTGATGAGTTTGAGTGTTTCTTGGTACTCTTCTCAGGCTTGGGATTTCCTCTTGTAGGAACTGTTTATATTTAGTTGCCCATCTTTCTAATGGGGATGTATTCTTCT
The DNA here is from genome assembly GCF_030254825.1 of Meriones unguiculatus. NCBI lineage: Eukaryota > Metazoa > Chordata > Mammalia > Rodentia > Muridae > Meriones > Meriones unguiculatus. The sequence goes on from NC_083359.1 coordinate 79,052,211, forward strand.
TGATGACAATTTGTAGTCCTATAATCTAGATATTAATTCTTTGCACTTTTAAACATTGAAAACATCTGCCTTTTAATTAAAATGATCCAGAGTATTTTGATGCATATAAATACCAGTTTTTGTTGCCTAATATTTATGCTTCAATGCGTTAATGTTTTAGGATTTACACAAAAATTTTATTTAGGGAGTTATATATTCCTATATAACAAACAATCTATATTTCTGTAATATAGTGTTAATATAGTGTTAATATATTCTGTAATATAGTTTTTCTCCACTGAGTCAAACTCTGTCAAAATAGCTGTAATTTTGTGTGTAGCTATGACTAAAATACTCATAAGAACAACTTAAAGGAAGAAAGATCTATCTGAGCTCACAGGTTCAGAGGGTTCATATAGTCCATGAATGCTTGGTCTCATGAGCGTGGGCAGAACAGAGGTGTAGGTGTGTGTCAGTGGTAGCCATGTGTGTCAGTAATGGAGGTGTGTGACAGTGGTCGCAGTGTGTGTCAGGGGTGGCTGTGTATGGTAGTGGTGGCCGTACATGGTGGTGGTGGCCATGTGTGGAGGAGGGTATCATTCATTCATGGCTTACAAGAAGCAGATAGAGGAATACAGGAAGGGGTCAAGGCAAGGTACAGCCCTAAAGGACATGTACCCCAGTGACCTAATTTTTCCAACATCTGCGACTTTAACCAGGTCCTAGTAATGCCATCACACTATGACTCAGTCAGCAGCTTAATCTATTGATGAGGCTAGGGCCCATTACTTGGCCAACAAACTTCCAATGTGCAAGGCCATGAGGGAGTTTGGTATTTAGGACATAAAGATTTCTAAATTAATTATCTTCTTCCTTGATTGACAGTATTGCTTTATATTATAGATTATAGTTCTATTACATCATAGGTCCCTGACAGATTTTTCAGTCTGTCTATTTTAATGTTAATGCCACAGAGTGTTTAAAGATGCCATCTTATAACAATATTTTCCAGGGAATGTTCCTTCCATGTAATCTCTTCTTTTAACGACAACTTATTTGTAGAGATACTTTTCCATATTCATGTTTAAGTAGGTTTATCATGTACAGAAATTTGACTTACAATTTTAATTTGGTTGATTTATATGTAATTAGGAGGTAATCAGCATCTTTAGACTTTTAAATTACCCCCTCCAAGAGCAAGAAATAACTTCATTTATTATATTTGCATTATTCTCTTGTCTAACTTTTTGTTTTATTTTATTTTTTTATAGAAATCGGAACATTACCTTTCAGGTGCTCTGTGATTGTTGGTATTATAACTAGTGTTTTCTTGTTTTAAAAATGATAATTTCATATTGAGTTTTGCTATCATAGAGAAGTCATTTTCTTTAAGTTGATTTTGTATGTACAATTGTGTTGGTATTCCTGGACAGGTTATCACATCTATTAATGACATTATTATTACCTTCTTCCTAGTTTTATATCTCTTTTCTCATAACATTGACACACAATGTGATAATAAGGGAATCCACCTTTATAGGTGTCAATAATTAACTGAATTTCTGTATCAATTGACATTATTAAAGCTGTACTTTATATATATGTCTATATAATTTTTCCTATTTGAATTTGGAAAAAAATGTTATTTTCAATGCATTCCTGGATAACAATCTCTCTCACTCACTCACCCATTCACTCACTCACTCAACATATTGTTGATTCTGTTTTCTATTTTTTATTATCTTTTATATCTGTTAGTAAGTAAAATGCTTCTAGAAGATTCTTTACTCTTATTGTTGCTGTCTGCCTTCAGAATGAATATTTTTTTCTCATAAAATTATTTAGATGGCTTTCACTCCTTTTGTATTTTTAGGAATGGTATTTAAGACTGGAATTCACAATGCTTTGAAAAAAATTTTTTAGATTAGACTTATCCTATAAACAAGCTAGGGCAGGAAATTTACATCCAAAGGGGTTGTTGAGTTTGTTGCTTAATAAGAATAAAATGTGAAGACTGCTGTAATGTCTGATTAAGAAGAAAAAAGGAAAATTGTAACACTTCCTTTCATGAAAACTTTGCCATTATCGTGGTGCTCTATTTCCTTCATTTTTGCCCTTACTGTTATTATTATTAGTATTTATTTCTTTGGGCTTTCTTCAAGCTTCTTTTCAACTTCTCTCTTTTGCACCATGCTCAGTTAATGTGGCATTAACTTTTTATATTTCCTGATAGTTTATTTAAAACCATAAATTTTTCTTTAGGTGTGATTTTACTAATGTCCTACAGATCTTGACAGGTGGTCATAGTTATTATTCACTCCTAAATATTTCCGAATTTCTTCCTTTTTTTTAAACGCAAGAACTATTTAATAGAATGTGATTTTTATTCCAAACATCCTGTTGTCTGCCACCCTTTTGATAATTTTGAATTCAGTTTTGTTATTGTTGAAGAAACAGTCTGTTTGATACGGTTCCTTAGTAATTTATTGAGGTTGTTTAAACATTTTAATAAATAGTTTATTATTATAACAGGGTTTGGCTTAGAACTGCATTCTCTACATGTGGGCAAAGTTTCCATGCATATCCCTTCTTCTTGATAGGACTTACTGATTGTGGTAGTTAGGGTTTTGAAATCTCAATTTTTTTGTTTGTTTCATGGTTTCTAATGAATTTAACCACCATGAACTTTATTCATTAATCCCCTTTCCTCTGCAGTCTAGGTTGCCGTTATTTTATATTTTATTCCCCCCCTGTTATGAATAAGTGATATTCTCCTTTGCTGCCTTTCAAAATCTTTAGCCTTGAATTTTATCTTGTCTAGATACCAAAGACCGTGACTAACCTTCCTTTAGGTCCATATTTACTAGCATGTATTTATCATGCTTTTATATCTAACAACTTTATGTGTGTGCATATCTGTGTGTGTATGTGTGTGCATGCATGGCATGTCTGTGGGTGTTTTGCATGCAGTATATTGTTGACTTAAAAAAATAAAAAAATAATTTCTTTTAATTAATGAGTTCAATTAATTTTTATTTATTCTAATTATCATAACTAAACCTTAGTTCTATTATGTTGCTTATTTACCATTTAGATTATTTCCTTTTTTCCCTCTCTATTTCTTAAATATGTTTAGTTAATTATAATTTTGATTTTCTGATGGTTGCCTTTAAGACCTGTGCTTGTATTAATTTAATCTGTTGATGTTTAAAGCCAGGTACTCATATTCCTGAAATTTTGTTTTTGTAAATATTAATATTTTCCTTCTCTCAACTTTTCCTTTTAGATAAAAACAAAGAAAGAAATAGAATTACTTGGCGAATTTTGATTTCAGTAACATTTGCTGTCTCTAGTTCATTTCTGTGCTTTGAGAATCCTTCCATTTTGTCTTTCCTGTGGGTTCTTGGTTAAGCTCTCTATGATACTCTATGCCTTATTGTTCTTTGGTGGCTCATATAAACTTGACTGGATTGAGAAATGCCTAGGCGGCTAGTAAGGCATACTAGTCTTTTGGAGGCCTCTGGTATACCAAGAAAGAATAATCCTTTAATGGGTTCTTAGTATGACGGTGACATGATTGGAAGATAGTGAAAAATAGGAAACAAGGATTAGCAAAAAAATGTAGATAGTTGGAAGTGGGCCTTTGAAAGTATACCTGGTCCACACACCCTTCCTTGTGCTCTGCTTCCTGTATGCTGTGAGGTGAACCATCTCTTCCGCCATGTGCTCTGCCAACATGAACTGCTGCTGCACCACAGGCCCCAATCAGTGAAGCCCAGGACTGTGGTCAGGAGCCTCTAAAACTGCAAGCCAGAGTAAATATGTTGCAGGATATTTGATCCCATCATGAACCCTGAGATTGTGAACTGTAAACTGTGTTTTTTGTTTGGTGTGGTTGAGCCCTATCACACACCTTTAACCCAAGAACTTTCTCTTCATTATAAACAGGTGATTGTGGTGTGGCTCAGCCAGCCCTAGCACACACCTTTAACACAAAAGCTTTCTGTGCACAGGATTTAATAGAGTTAACTCTAGGTCAAGAGGCAGAATAAGAAACCAGCTGATAGGGATTAAAGAGTAGAAGGGATTTTGAGTTGAAGGGTATTTAAGACAACTTGTAGAATTAGAAGGAGCATTAGCTCTTTAGCTCTTTGGCTTTACCTCTCTAGCTCTTGAACTTTAGCTCTCTGGCTTTGCACTAGCAAGCTTTTGGCCTTGGGTTCTTTGGCCCTTTCCTCCTGGGCTGTCAGCTGAGCTAGTGATCCTTTTGGGCTTTTTCCATCAGGATGTAAGCTAAGAAGGAAGGTCACCTGGGTGCTTTCTCTGCCTCTTTCAGCTAGCAGGTTTTTACCCCTGCATCTGGCTCCTGAGTCTTTACTGGTAAAATAGAATGACTGGGGTTTTCATTCATTTATAACAGCATACATCCTTCTATAAATCCTTCTGGTCTGAAGGCATGATGAGAATGTCAGGTACTACAGATGGCTGCAAGTGTGAACAGCGTGTTGGCTTACCTACTTCTAGGTTTAACATTCTTATAGGCACTCTATACATCTGACTCCATCATCTCACCACTTCCCATGCTGCTACAAAGAAGTCTAATAGCATCTTGATTCTTTAAAAATGGTTTCTTTTTTCTTTCAATTTTTTAAAAAAAATATCATTTTATTTAAGTTTATTTACTTTACAACCCAAGGGTACACACCTTCTTCATCCTCCTCTAATGTGTTGGTCCTGGTTACCTAGAGGACACAAAGGGCAGTTCTTTTAGGACAGAAGTCCCAGGTACCAGTTAACCTAGTTTGTACCAGCACAGTAGCATCTTCAAGTCAAGGTTCCAAGCTGATTTTTTTTTTTCAAGTTGACTTTATGCCCTTCATTCTCCCCTTGGGCATTTATTTCTTTCAGGGATCACATGGTGGAGGGAACCAGAGGTCTGTGCTTTTCCACCATCTTGTCCAAAGCAGGAAAAAAAAAAAAAAAAAAAAAAAAAAAGAACACTTTGGTTTTGAACATCATCCTCAATTTATGAGATAAGATAGAGTCTCAAACATCTCCCCTGTAAAGCCCAGATGAAAGGCAAGACAGCAATCATGATCATTTGGAATATAGCAATCTCAGTGTTTAATTTAAACAAAATCACATTGAGAACAGAAGGACTGCCTGTGGGAAAAGAGAACACACCTTTGTTCTTCCTGGTTGGAACTCCAGGACCGCCCTGTGGACTGCTTTGGATCTCAGCAGCAGCTTCTAAAAAAGAAAAAAAAATTCTCCACAAACCCACAGGATGCACATTACTGCCTTTGTTTATTAAAAAAAAAAAAACAAAAAACAAAAAAAACCCCAAAACCCCAAAAAACATGCATTCATTTTTTTTTGCTTCATTTAATAAAAACAGAGCAATTAAATAAAATATCAAATATAAAGTAAAAGATATGCAAAACAACTTGAAAACATAAAATAAATTCACTAGATTTATGCTCAGTTAAATTTGAGATAAACAAGATACTTCCTTTTCACTGTAACAATGTCTCAACCAATATTTTTGCTCTTCTTCCAAAAAGGTTGTGCCCCATTGAGCTTTCCCCCTGAATAAGGGAGCTGCAATGTCTATTTTCCTTTCTAGCTGGGTGGCAGAGAATCAGTTCTACCCTCAGAATTCTTACCTGTGAAAAGGGAATGTCGTCTGCCTCAGGGCTGGTGATTAGGACCAACTGTGGTAATGTCTGTAGAAGGCCCTGCATAGAAGGACATTAAAACATGCAATGAGTGTCTGATGATGTTCTTTCTTCATCCTTTTAAAGCAGGTGTTCTGCTGTCCCTTTCAAACTAATGTCAGTGGTTGCATGGTTTTCTGTTAAACAGCATCTGCTGATAAGTTAATCAAGTTTCAATACAATGACAGAGCACAGAGATTACAGAAAATGTAGTGGATGACATGAAGGAACAATATGTCTACGCTATTACTAACTGGACCTAGTGAGTTATCAACAACAACAAAAACAAGACAGAGTTGGAGGGGAATGTATTGGGAGAAATATTCGGAGGGTTGGAGGGAGATAGTGGGGATAGTTATGGTAATCATCAAATACCTGGATGAAAATTTCAAAAACCAAGAAAAAAGTTTGCTCTCTTAAAAATATAGTTTTGTTTAAAAAAATCAAAAGAATTATAGATAAACATTTTGAGTAGTCCATACAGTTCGATGACTCCAAAGCATGTATGTGTAGGCATAGGACATATGAGTTTTAATTTCTTTTTCTCTTGGCCTTGACTCTTTCCTTGGGTGCTTAAAGGCTCAGGTAAGATTGCTTTTAAGAGCTAATCACATCTAAACAGAGTTTGAATTTAACGTCAAACGAATGAGCAACATGTTATCTATGTGAATTAATTTTCAGTAAAAGCTGAATGACATGGTTAATTCTACTTGTAGCAAAAAGATCCCAGTTGGTACAGGCACTCTGGTGTCACACATGACAAAGAGCTTTGGCATTTTGTCAGAGGTTGGTCTCTTCCCTCACACTCATGATAATAACTGTGCAGTCACAAGATGATGACGTAAGAACCATGAGTATTTGTGAATGGTGACTATAATGCAGTGTTGTAAACATTAACCATCTTATCTTTGAATGTGTGGGTACACACGAGTGTGTATGAACATGCACATGTGTGCACATTTGTGCGTGTGTACGTACCTGTGTATATAGGCCAGAGGAAGACCTCAGGTGTTGTTCTTCAGGTGTTGCTGACCCTTGGTACTTTTCTGCTTTCCACAACTATTTCCTACACAACTCCAAACATTTTAAATAAGGAAAACCCCCAGTACTCAAAATGCTCTCTTATTTAATTTAAACCCATTTTAAGAGGCTATTAAGGACATAGACCTAGATAAAAGGTCACAGCATCCATTTAGGTCATTTCACTGGTGACCCAGAATTACATTAAAGCTTCATTCTCCTGTGAGATGGAAAGCTATGGGTACTGCATTTCTTGGTTTCTTGCTTTAAAATAATTTTCCATAGCTCCTCAACAGTTTCTTCTGCTCTAGTGCCAAGGCAGCAGACTTGGCTGGAGGTTGCTAACAGAACTAGATGACGGAGCAGGAGCAGCCTTGCTTTTCTTCACAATGTGAGGAGGACTTTAGTGGCTCAGCCAGAGCAAGACCCTTGTCGAACTTTACTTCCAGCACTGGCACTGGGGCTCAGGTGGGTAGTGTGGGGATGAATTCTTAGACTTTGCCTTGGAGACAAGAAGGGAAGGGTCCCATCTTTATTGCCAGTTAGTTTAAAAAAGATAAAGTCAGGAGAAAGAGACTAAAGGAAAAATGAGATGATGTAGCTTGGTGGTCCCGGTAAGGCTGAGATATCTTCTATTTCTGGAGGATATCACCCTCCTACAAGATTCTAAGTTTCTCCAGAGCTAAGGAACACAGCATACCTTTCTGAAAGTCACAGTGACAGGTGGGAATGTAGCCAAATGCCCACACCATTCATTCATCTCCTGTAGCCGCAGCTGCTCTGCAAGGCTCCGTGTGCCAGCTTGTGCCAGGCATGTCCTCAGCTGCTGACTTCCTCCAGGGAGCCAGCTGCCTTTTTAACCTTGATTGACCTAGGGTGCTGGAGAAGTGGATTAACTTCTCCTGCCAACTGCCTTAGTCTCTGTTCATTTCATTTATCTAACAACTCTCAAGATAGTCATGACTTCCTGTTTACAGAATGTAAAACTGAGATCCAGGAAGTTAGTGAATTCTTACAACTAGAGTGGCATTGATCCTCAGACCTGGCTCACTGCAGTCCTTCTGGCTACAATGACTCCTCTCCCCATGGTGTTGCTTGTCCAAGTCCAGAGGGCAACTGTTCTTAGCCCTTGGGGAATGTGTACCATCATGAGCAAGGATGGTGGTCCTCACAGGAAGAATGGACAAACCTTCCACCCAAACCCTGGGCTTCTGTTTGAATTTGACTTGTCTGGTTTATGGAAATTAATGAGCTACTAGATCTGGACCTGGTGTGCCTTGATAAAAATGACTTATTTTTAGTGCCTTAGCATTTAAAAGAATCTGTTATAATTTCATGCTTAAATAACACTGAATAAGGGCCTGTGTTTGTCTAGCATAATTGGAAGAAGCAAAGGAAAAGGGAAGCATATTTCTAAACAAATTGCATGAATCCGTTTGGGGAGGCATTTGAAGACAGAGGGCCCCCAAATAAAACAAACATCCAGAGTGCAGTTATCTTCCTCTGGGAACATCCCCCACAGGCTGTTAATGGCTTTGAGGACATAAGAACCCACACAGCCAGAAAGAGACAAGCAGGTGACAGGGGGTTAGAAGCCAGGGGAGGTGGCCTTAGTTAAGAACTGTGGCTATCCATCAAAGAGCCAACTAGGGCTGCTTGGGGCTGAAGCAAAAGAGGCAGGAGGAAGTGTCCTCTCCTAGGATTGTCTCAGGGAGGATTTACTGACTTGTCCTTTTGCTTTAGTATCAGCTCCCCATGGCCTCTGAGACCACCTGTCAAGGTACCCGAGGCAATGGGGAAAGCTGGCTGGAATTAAGACACAGAGGAGAGATTAGGAACTATAAAAAGGTTCAGGACTGTATTCCTGAGTTAGGCACAACCACGTGACAGACTGTCTTCCCACACCGCACTCTCCTGAGGCTCCTCCAGGACCCGCCTCTTCTGTGGCCACGCCCCTCATCTACCTCAGACGCTCTCCATCCTGTCCGGACTGCATCCAGACCTTTTCTTCAGCACGGTGAAGTTTTGCTCTTCGTGCATTTGCATTTCTGCTGACTGCAAGGATCAGTTTAATTTCATGGGTGTCATTTCCTTCAAGAAATCTCTGTCTGAGCAGCGGCCCATCGAATCCCCGATAAAACATATTTTCCTACGGTAATGATTTTATGGGCCCATAAGTCATGAATTTATTATGATCTCAGCCCCTGCTGCTGATTGCTGTAAAATGCAAAGTAATTAACAGCGAGCGGTTGCAGTTATTCCCACCTGGTAGCGTGTTCCTTCGTTCGCTGATGGGTTTGATTAAAGTAATGACTAAAGAGTGAAGCCAGGCTGTAAAATATTAGCATGATTAATGCTGTATCCCAAATAAGAAACAAAACTAACAGGGCACTGTCTGAGAAGTTAAAAAAAAAAAAAAAGTCCGTCCTCTCCCCTTACTCCCACATTCTTTAAGCAATTGTTCCACCTCATTTCAGGCACGTCTTCCTTCCCATTAAATAATGTATAGACTCCAAGGCCAGGGGCTGCCTGGTAGAACATAGCTTGAGGTTTTCATATCACCCAAAGTGCTGGCGTTATGCCTTAAACCCTCCCCCCCCCCCCGCAATTTCCTTCTGGATTTGCAGGATGGAGCCCCGTGGCTCCGGAATCTACAGATGCTGAAGGGGACCCTTCAGTGAGGCTCTGCTACACCAACTAAGGGAAAGATGAACAGGGGCGAGAAGGGTGTCAACAGCAGATCAGTTCAAGAGGGGACTGTGGGAATGGCAGAAAGCGTTGCAACGAGCACCCCAGCCCGAGAGATGGCAATGAAGATGGACTCTTAGCCTCGCCGCCTTTCCAACACTGAGTAGCTTTGGCACTACTGTAACAGGGGACTTGAGATGCACAAAGACTCACCCAAAATGCCTCCTGCGGTCCCACTTCGCATCCTTTTTTATCTCCAGGCTTAAGAAAGAGGTCTGGGCCTTTCTTGGAAGACCAAATGGAAGGCTCTCTAGGTAGCGGCCTTGGAGGAAGCTGTGCTGATGGAAGGCGTGTTTACTGCCCTCTTGACGCTGGGTGAAATTCATGTTACAGGGGACCAAACCCCTGGAATCAGGCCTTAGTCCCCAGGAGTCGCTGTGGGAGGTGGTGGCAGGCAGATTTGGATGGGAAAGACCATCTCGAGTGAGGACAAAATGGGTCTTAGAGCTGTGGGTAGCAGGAAAAATATTACAACTTTTTTGGCTCCAGGAGAGTTCAAAGCATTTAGGAACTCTAGGATGTGTATGGAGGAGGAGATTAAGAGACAGGACCATAAAAATTCGTTTTGGAGGTTCTGGGATTTGCGCTAGGAATGTAGTAAACTGGTGAAGCGTTTGGCACGCATGCGCAAAGCCCTGGGTTTGATCTCCGGTGTCCCGGCTAGAAGTGGTGGAACATTCCTAGAATCTTGGCACTCAAGAGGTTGGGATAGGGTAGCAGGGTTAAAAGTTCCAGGTCACAGCCTGGAATACATGAGACCTGGCTAACAAAACGTACCTCTGAAGACCTAATGATCCGTTTAGATTTTCTCTCAGGAAAGAGCAGATGTGAGGTCAGACTCTACTTAGTCCCCATTAGCTGAAGAATGGCCAGTCACTTAATGGACTCTGTTTCCCATGCCAAGTTTCTGGGGGTCCTGTTTCCAAACCAACAGGACCCCTGGCTGTGTTTGGGCAACCAAAGCAATAGCAAAACTCCGGACTCAGTAAAAATCCGAGGCACCTCACCTGTGCCACCCTGAGAAAGAACTCAGCAGAACGGCTTCCCAGGCTCCACTCTTCTTCAGAAAGGCAGTTGCTTCCCAAGGGGAAGGTCTCCTTGCATTTTCCCCAGTCAGGGATGAAGCAGAAACCCGATGAAGTTGTGGGTCAGGAGATAGGAAACAGTTTCCCCTCCCCCTGTCCCTCGTCTCCTCCCCCCCCCCCCCCCCATTGCAGGACACTTCGGGAGGGAAAAAAAACGGGAAGAACCTGTGCCATTCTGCCTTTTCTCCACAGGCCACTGCTCCTCCCAGGGATGGAGGAAGGAAAAGTTATTGAGATCAAGGTGCAGGACGGCAGGAAGACAAACTCAAAGCCCTCCCTCTCTCTACCACCCGGCAGGTCAAAAAATGATTGCGTTGGGCGTGAAGGATTTACGTCTGCCTTGAGTCAGTCAGAGTGTCAGGGTAAATCAAGGCTGACATTTTTAGCATCTGGGAAAAAAAAGCAATTGCATTTTATGTCTACATTTTGCTCGGCTAATCAAGGTGCGGAAGAGACTCTGCCTGGGGAAACTTTTCCATTTTTTATTATTTAGGTTGGGTTTGGTTTTCCCCATAGAAACATGGAGCGAGTCTGTAAAGGCTTCGGTTTAGAGTGCGGGAGGAAGGAAAAGGTCTCCCTGTCAGACTTGATTTGGAGAGATTCATTGGCAAAATGTCCCAACGGCTGAGGGAAGGGACCTTGGCAGGGCTAGATGAGAGCTGTTTGAGCAGTCTTGGGGACAGCTCTGGACAAGGACGTGCGTGGCTCTCTTCATAAAGAATTTCTTCTCTCCACAGGCCTCTCCGTCAGGACCTGGGATTCAGCAGAAACACCGGGGGGAAAACTAGTCGGATACTTTTGAGTAAACTGGCCGTCTGCTAATTGTCTATTAATCAGTGCTTTAACAGAAGCAACCAGCAGAATAACTAAGTTGACCCGTTAACATTCCGAACCAGTGGATGCATGTTGACACAAGCCATTGCTAATATGTGTAAAGGGAACAAGAAAAATGAACAAATTAGCGATATTTTTTTCACTTTCTATTTCCAAACCCAATTATTGGCTTATCTAAATGTTTTGCTTAGGTAAAGGAGGATGTATTTGGATTTCAAAATCTTATATTTTCCACTAGGGATTAGGTTCAGTACCCAATAATTTCATGCGTTGATGGACAATAGTTATGACAGCTAATTTTTAGTGACGAGGGACTTACTATATAAAGCACTAAGACAATTTGTATACATTCCCTTAATAAATCTTCAAGGCCTCTGGACCCACTTATAACCTCTGTTTTACCAATAGAGAAATTGGGGTTTAGTGAGGTTGGCTGATGAAATCAGGGTTCTCACCAGCAATTCCGGGCTGTCAGGAGTTAGTAAGTTTTTGAACCAAGGGAATTCTGGCTCCTTAGGCTTCTGCCCTTTCCTCTCTGTGTGCCATTTCAGATTTGGTCTAAGCAGAAATGCACAGCTTTCTTATAATAATATTGGGAATAAAAGATCCAACAGGAACAGATTGTCATATATTTCTAGATTTTGTTCTTTCTGGCCCTGAAAATGTTTTGGAAGTAGCTACAGTTCCTGGTCACATGCCACTTCCTATGAGAACTAAAAGCTAAGTGCACTGTGCGCTTGCCAGGCACCAGGCCCTCAAGCTCTTTGTGAGGGCGCAGTCATGGAAGTCCCACACAGATCTGTGAGTCTACCGTGATCCTGTTCACTGGGTGAAGCAACAGAGGGATACCGAAATTTAAAAAAATCAAGGAAGTGACATCCAGGAGTGGAAGCCAGGGCCTGCACCCTTAAACATCCTGCTAGACAGCGGAAGCAGCAGCTTTGACTGATCCACAAGAATATGTTCTTGGTGGATATACCAATATTCTTGGTGAATATACCAATATTCTTGGTGAATATATTCTCGGTATTGGTAGTGATTGGTTATTTACCTTCTTGTGTGTGTGTTTGTGTGTGTGTGTGTGTGCGTGTGCCCACACGTAATTTCGTTTGTGATGTCTGACGTAAGAGATTTCAAACTCTCTCTCTCTCTCTCTCTCTCTCTCTCTCTCTCTCTCGGGTATGTGTTATGTGTGCATACAGGTACATCTTTGTGATTGGAGGGCAGAGGGCGGCTTTGGGTATCTTCCTCTCTGATCACTCTCCACCACAGACATCACTATTTAGACCAGGCACTTGCCCAGTCTGCTGGTCTAGTGGGTTGGTTTGCTTTTGAGGGCTGCTATCTGTGCCTCTAAGTGGGCCGTACCCACCTGGCTTTTACGTTGATGCTGAGTTCTGGCCCTCACACTTGTGAGGCAAGCCCCTTACCCAATTAACCACCTCCCAAATCCCATCTTTTTTTTTAAAAAAAAATGTTTATTTCTTTATTAGTACATATAACTTAAAGGGAATACGGAAGAAGAAAATATTTTCTGAGATTTATTTCAATCAGTGCTTTCTTGTCTGCGCCCCCCCCCCAGGACTCCTGGGTGTCCTTTAAGGTGGTAATGGGGACCTTAAAATTATGCTCAGCATATAAAAAAAAAAAGCTAAACTAAAATTGATTTCCTTACAATAAGGCATCAGTGAAAGACTCAAACACCAAGTTCATGGACTTCTATTAGCTCAGTGAGATGATGTGAATTATTGCATATTGCCTGTTCCCTGATGAATAAAGAGAGCAAAATGGAATATTCTCCAATAGAGATTCTCAATTAGACAAAATAATATCCAAAATAAGAAACCTTCTAGAGAAAAGAACAAAGGGGGTCTTTGATGACAAAAAGATTGGGAGCCCCTGACACAAAGGTGTGGTTTTTTTTTCCCCTTGTTGCCTGGTTATTTGTTAGAAATATTAGCAAAATATCTTTCAAAGGTCTATGTTATAATTTATGTAAAGTGTTATGCAAATACCAGTTTTTTGTTATTAATGTTAACAGTGATAGTTATGGTAATGATCTTGCCAGAGCCTGTGATTTCAAGTAACAATTTTATCAAGAACTTTAACTTTACATCTTCCACCCCTTGTGTTAGATTTGTGAGGTTCTGTGGGGTTCTGGGGACTCTAAGTGCCATGTCAGTGCAATGCCGTGTCACCCAGACCTGCAGTGGGCTCTGTGCACTCCCCTATGTGGGGTTGTGTTACTGACCACCCCCATCTCTCCTTGCTTTACATAGCAGCACATTAAAAAAACAAAACAAAACAAAACAAAACAAAAAAACCTCAGTTCAGAAAACTTATTTTATTTGAAAGGGTGATGAAGCATTTGGGTTGAGGTGTGGGTTTTCACTCCCACATTCTTTTTTTCCTATTAATTAGACAAACTTCAGCACCAACTACTCTTCCACGGAGGGTGAAGGCTCCGTGAAAAACAGGATGTGGAAATCTAAATGTCATTGTTTTGGGCCTGCGTCTACCCACACCAGATAGTTCCCACATCACGGTGATGAGATCGTGAAGCCGGGCATTTCCAGATGTGTAACTTAATGTCAAAAAGAATCCGACCTCAGCCTTCCATCCTCTTAAACTAGCTGTTTCTAAACACTTTGGGGGACGTCTGAGTAACACGACTAATTGGACAGAGATTAGCACTTAATCAGCTCACATCTGCTTTTGAAAAATCAGAGCCCCCTTTATTAAAATAGCATAAAGCGTAAACTGATCCATGGCAACCCGGCTCTGCTCTCGGTTGAAAAGAATAATAAGTCGAGCGAGATCGGTAGTTGCTCTAATCTTTAATTGTTACCAATCACTTTTTACTTTGCGTCTGTGTTTCTTTCATCTCCTTTCAAAGTGAACCTTCACATCCTCTCCCAGCCTGCTGAGGTTTAGAAACTATGTCCCAGATCTTCCCCCGGTTCTTGGCTCCTGCTTATCATAGGCAAGCCCTGAGGTCTCCTGAGCCTCCGCTCCCCCTCAGTGTCCTGTTCTCTCTAGACATTCCCTCTGCTCCTCTTTTGCAGAAAGCTGTTTTTCTTCTTTGGCTGAGCCTTGGGTGCTGTAGCTCTTGAGCATCAAAAGCAGCGGGACACCCCTCCTGATGCCTCTGTGCAAGGTGATTGGGGCTTTTGGATCCACAGCGGCCTCCTCTCCAACTGTCCTGCGGTCTCTTCTCTTCTCTGAAGCTTTATTTGTTTCCTTCACACTGAGTAGGCCTCCTGGCAACATCAGTTTTCACAGCCTGCCAAAGAATTTGCCAACACTTAAAAAAAAAATCCTTTCCTCCTATTTCTCTTCCTTAGAGTGAACTGAGTAGTGAAAATTCGGTGTATAGGAAGGGGAGGCATGGCCCTGGCCTTCATTAGATTGATATGGGCTCAGCCCACTGGGGACAGTGTCATCCCAGGGCTTGTGGTCCTGGGTTCTATAAGAAAGCTGGCTAAGCAAACCACAAAGAGCAAGCCAGTAAGCAGCATTCTTCCCTGGCCTCTGCAACAGCTCCCGTCTCCACGTTCCTGCCCTGTTTGAGTTTCTGTCCTGATCCCTTCCAGTGATGAACTGGAAGCTCAAGCCAAGCAAACTCTTTCCTACCCAACTTCCGTGGTTTAGTTTTTGTTTTGGTTTTGGTCATGGTGTATCATCAAATCAATAGTAACCCCAAGACAGGTTAGGTGGCGATATGAGTTCATATGAAATGATGTTGTGTTTTTCAAGGTCTTTTCTGCAGATCTGAGGAGCTAGCCCTCACCACTAGTGGCTGAACACAATATGCCAAGGACAAGCATTGTATCCTGGCAACAGTAGGAAAGTTTTAGGGTTTTCAGTTTGGTGAGTCAGAATCTGGGCTTCTTAATTTGAGCCCCTGCTTTCAAATCCATGAAATGGGGGTGCTACTTACCTCACAAGAGGGTCCGAGAATAGATATGATGATGTGTTTAAGGTGGCCAACAGACCACATAGTAGGCCCATGAAAGTCACGTAGCAGGTCAGGAGGGTAAGGATGAACCTTGGGCTCTACAGGCCTTTACATTGTCAGTCCAGTCAGGCCTTGAATGAATTCTGAACCCTGTTGAAAATAAATGAACACGAAGCTGCCAGCAATGAGATCCTTATGCAGCCCCAGCCTTGGGCATCAGCAGAGCCATACACTAACTGTGCACTAAGGTAGGGTAAGCCCACTGTGCTGTGCACAGTGAGCACCTGGGGGATTTTGCCCTTCAGGTGGCAGTGAGGCAGGAGGCATGCAGCTGTCTTGGATTCATTTTTTTTTTTTTTTTAGCCTTCAGGCAGTGCCTCCGGTGGGAAAAGGACATGACTTAAATCTTTAGAAGCTAGGAGAAGGGAACAGAAGATAAGTCCCCAGGATGATCTGCAAGTCAGAGAGACTCTCAGAAGAAACCCAGCCCAGAAACTTCATAGGAAACCAAGTGCAAAGGTCTGGAGATTGAAATATGGGAAAAAGAAAGATGCAAACTTAGGGAGAATAGAAATAAGTGTGAAAAATATCAATCTGCTGGCATTTCAGTTACAAATGGAGATGGTAAGGGCATCCATGGGAAGCCTGATGCCTGGTGCAGAGTGTTGGCTCTACAGATTCGTGCATGTGGAGGGGTGTGTGTGTGTGTGTGTGTGTGTGTGCATTCAGGAACAAATGTGGCCATATTTTCTCTTAGCAGAGAGTCAGTCCTCCCAATGTTTCTGGGATCCGATGATATCCGACCACAGCAAGTCTTCCACTCCCTCCTCGATTCAGTGTTACCAATCAATCTCTCCATTCCTTACTGCATTATTTCCAATCGTTTGAACACACTCTAGTATTTTCTAAGTTAAAGTCAAATGGTATCAAAATTCTGTCTTGGTTCCTTTTCCACTTCCAGCTAACTTGTCATAATTCAACATAAAATTTTGCCCACAATTTGTCAAATTGTGCTATTTTAAATTCCTGGCTCTTCAATTAATTAATCAATCAATCAATCAATTAACTAATTTTCTTCTTTGCCCTGAAGGTAGCTCAAGTTTACTGACAACATCGTTGCATCATCCAAGGGCAAATGTGAACCTCCATTTTTATCAGTCTTCCAGTTATATTCCCCAAGGCTGATTACTGTTTTCAGCAAAGTCTTTGGCTTCTGTGGCTTCTCACATTTGCTGCTAATTTTCCCCTCTTCCCCGTGGCTGCTCCTATGATTCTCCTTCTCTATCACTGGCTCTTAAGTATAGATATGTTCCAGGGCTTGGCCCTATATTTTAGGGTTCTCTAGAGGAACATAAATGATAGAATAAATAAATATTTATTACAGAAGGGACTTAGCTTGGCTTATATGAAAGGGGCTGGGTCCAGCAAAGTTCATTTGTATGCTGGTGAAGCCAAGAACCAGAAGGTGCAGTGGTTCTTAATCTGTGGATCTTGACCTCTTTGGGCATCCAACAACCCTTTCACAGGGTTCACCTAAGATCACCAGAAAACATAGATATTTACATTATGATTCACAACAGTAACAAAATTACAGTTAAGAAGTAGCAATGAAAATAATTTTATGGTTGGGCATCACAGTATGAGGAACTGTATTAAAGGGTTTCAGCATTAGGAAGGTTAAGAAACACTTGCAGAGGATCTTTGGAGAGCTGCCAGTTTTAATTCGTTTTGGAAGGCAGAAGAAGTTGTGTTTAGATGGAAGCAAAGGATGACGGCGGCAGTAACAGCAGCAACAAGATAGAGGCGTTTACCAGCAAGAAGTGAAGGCAGGCAGGCAGACAGAACTATTCTTCCCTTATATCTCTGTCCCCTGGAGCCCTGGGTCACTGATGGAAAATTCTGCTCACTCTAAGGAAGGGGCTTCTCCTCTCAGCTGATCTTTTCTGGAAATGCCCTTACAGACCCATCTAGAGATTCACCTTGTGTGGGTACCAGATCCAATCAAATTGATGATGAGATTAAGAGTCACAAGCCGCTCCATGGTGCTGCATGCTTTTGATCTTAGCATTCAGGAGGAAGAGGTAGGAAGATGTTTTGAGTTCAAGATCAGCTTGGTATACAGAATGAATTCCAGGACAGCCAGGGATACCCAGAGAAACCCTGTCTCACAAAACCAAACTAGACTGCATCCAAACCAAACCAAACCAAACCAAACCAAACCAAACCAAACCAAACCAAACCAAACCAAACCAGACCATTTACTGTTACAGCTCTGGATATCCCTTTTCTCTCCCAGTCTGCTTCCTAAGTTACCCCATGATCCTTGGGGCTTAGATGCCATCTGTATTCCGATGGCTTACACATTTATGAAACTGGTCTAGAAATCTCCTTTGAGAGTCAGACTTGCGTATCCAGCTCACTTCCTAACATTGCTATGTGGACGAGCCACCACCATTTCCAAAGAAATGTGAAAATGGCACTTTCCATTTTCCTCCCAATTGTCTGTTTCCCAGATTATCCTACCTTCCAAATGATGTTGCCATTAATGCAGCTGTTCAGGCTTTTAGCCCTCAGTTCATTAGCAAATCCTGTCATACCTATCATACTGATTCATTAATTTCTTTCAATTAACCATTATGGTCGATTCTCCTTGTTTGTGGTAATTATATGCTATAAAGTTGCTGGGAACCCTGATTTAGTGCATACAGAACTGTTGCTTTTGGAGAAAGTGTGGGTTAGGTTCCTACAAGCCTCTGTTCACAACATTTGTTGTTGTTAAATAATCAATACATTTTATGTGAGCTTCTGTTTAAAAGACACTTCCTTTAATAAGTGTTGTTGATTCATCAACATTGACCTCTCAGCCAACAGCACTACAGCTCATGTCTGAATGAATCTTATCTAACACTTGGCATTTTCCCTGTAAGGTGCATTGCAATCTTCTTGTGTTTTCCAATACCAGACAGCACTGCAGCTGTGCGCTTGGGCCATTTTAAAACAGCATACATGTACGCACACACACAAATACAATAAAATATGAATAATGTGGCACTGAATAGACCTCAGCAAGGACACTTAACTATGCTGTGACACCTGAAAGTGGCATCAGAGCCTGAACATGCCCACCACTCAATATTTTCACCTATCTGTGTGTGCAGGTCTGCAAAGGAAGGGAAATGTGCCATAAGCATTGATTTTTGTGGTTGCAAATAAACTTAATGAACGGATTCACAAATAGGACATCTGTGAATAATGAGGTTCAACTGTAGTCATATTTACCTATGAGACCGGCTGGGAGCTGAGCACACACTGCTAAGCCAAGCACACGAGGTTCTTTTGCTCATGGAGTATAACAGTTCAAACTTCAGAGTACATTTTGAATCCATTTGCTTTGCTCAAATTCTTTCATCAGCTCCCCTCCCTCTGCCCACCTGGGGTGGTAAATTTTCGACATCATCTTGACCAGAATGGGTCCAGCATTGCCGCTGGAAAGTTAGTGTGTCTATGGGAGGACTGAGTGTGTGAGATCTGCCCTCACTACAAGCTAGTCTCCAGGCAGAAGAAAATTACAGAGGAAGACGAACTCCCCACCCTATGCCCTGGAGCTGAGGCATGCTCTCCTTCCACTGGCTTCCACAGGCTATCTGGCTTTTGGACTCCAGGTATCAGCTAGTGGAATTCTGGTTCTGAAGGCTTTGGCCTCAGACTGAGAATTATATCACGGATTTTTTTTTCTGGTTCTGAGGCTTTTAGACTTGGATTGGGCCATGCTCTCACCATTTTAGGGTCTCCAGCCTACAGGGGCTGTGGTGGGACTTCTCACGTATCTATAATGGGGGAATTGCCCTAATGAATTCCCCCTCAAATATCTAACCATCTACTTGCATACCCATTTGTTTCTCTCTAGAGAACCCTGACTAATATACCACTGATATTTGTCCTTTGAATGATTCCCCATTAAATGATCCACCTACAGTCCTGGTCCTTTCTAATCCATCTTCCAAATAAGGCTGGAGTCACTCCTTTGCACAGAAACTGAATCTCATCACTTTCCAAAGTGCTTTTTCCATCCAAACACTTCCCAGGGCAGTGAGCTCTGCAGCCTCATCTTAAACTACGGCTCCCTCCACAGGCTTCCCTTGCAGGGCCTCCCTTTCAGACTTTCACCGTGGAAAGCTTTTTTCTGCTTCTGAGTCTTTTCACCTGCTGTCTCAGAGCCTGCAGCACTCGGAGGCTTCCACACATCCTTGCATCTACCTCTTAGAGAATCTCCCCAAATACCAAGCCCTGCTTTGTCATTCTGCACACAAATACGCCTTGTTTATTTTTTAACCTTCTTTTATACCACTTATTTTTTTTTTCCTTACCAGTTTGGTATGTTACCCTCATGAGGTCTTAATCCCATGAAGACAGAGATTATGTTAATTTTGTTTACCATTCAGTTCTCAGCACTCAGCGCAGTGCCTGGTCTAGTAAGTATGTAATCAATATTTAGTGAATAAATTAGTGCATTGCTTAATAAATTCCTTATGAGTGTCAAAACAGCACTGTGCACCAGCTTGTGTTAGCTCAGGCAGGAAAGCTGAAGCATCGTTCTCATCCGGTTTCTTCTCATTTTCTATTTTTCAGTCACGTGAGGGATCCTGACATATTTAGCAACAAGCTGACTTGCATTTGGCCCTATTACAGGTGAACAAGATGTAGCAAAACGACCATGTTTCTGAGCCATCACCCATACCTAGCTTTCCTGTCAGTGCACACACAAAAAGAACTGATACCCATAGCTAGAAATCTTATAAGTCTTACTAGGAGACAGGAGCTCCACAAGGAGAGCAACAGAACCAAAAAATCTGGGCACAGGGGTCTTTTCTGAGACTGATACTCCAACCAAGGACCATACATGGAGATAACCTAGAACCCCTGCACAGATGTAGCCCATGGCAGTTCAGTGTTCAAGTGGGTTCCATAGTAATGGGAACAGGGACCATCTCTGACATGAACTGGTTGGCCTGCTCTTTGATCACCTCCCCCTGAAGGGGGAGCAGCCTTACCAGGCCACAGAGGAAGACAATGCAGCCACTCCTTATGAGACCTGATAGACTAGGATCAGAAGGAAGGAGAGGAGGACTTTCCCTATCAGTGGACTTGGGGAGGCACATGGGTCGACAAAGGGGAAGGAGGGTGGGATTGGGAGGGGAGTAGGGAGGGTGCTACAGGGGGGATAAAAAGTGAACAAACTGTAATTAATAAAAATAAAAGTGAAAAAAAAAAGAAATCTCATAAGTCCTCATAGAAGGAGAAGCTTTTGAGCAGGCAGCTAAAACCAAAGTGGGCTGCTGTGTAGGTAGAAAAATACAGTCTTTAGAAAGCTGGAAGCCACCATCCAAATGCTGCACTCAAAGGATTCTTATACTTGGATCTGTGCCCTGAGTTTTCAGAGGTGTTCTGTGCACCTCCTACATCAAAATCATCCATAGCAGTTAGAGGACAGTGAGATGCAAGGATGGTGACCTTGAATGCTTGTTAAAAAAAACCGTTCCCCATACTCCACTCTAGCCTTACAGAGGCTGTGGAGATGAAGTATGAGCCACTGAGCCCTGGGAATTCCAGCCTTAATAGATTCCAAGGTCATGTTATACCTTCACAGTTGGGCCTTATGATCCTATAATTATTTGTTTCACATCCACCTGACAAATGTTTATTGACAAGTTCTAAGTGCCAATCACTGCTCTTGGATTTGGAGGTTGTGATTAATGTATGTATCAGCCTGACTGGATGCTTCTGTTTAGATCTTGAATGCTCTACAAAGACTCATGAATGAAGGCTAGGTCTTGAGCCTGTTATCAGTAAGAGAGCTTGTGGAAGCTCTAGGAGGTAGAATCTAGTGGAAAGAAGTTAAATCACTAGGGGTGTATCCTGGAAAGTAATTCTGTGACCCTGCCTCCTTTTCCCCCCTTTGCTTTCTTTCAAGTCCCGAAGCAGTAGGACTAGCTGATTCTGGAATAAAATGGTGGGCTCCAATCAACCTTTCCAACTTAAAAATTATTTATTTAGGCTATTTTGTCATAGCAGCAGAAGGGCAGAGCAGCCTGTTAGACTATAGTACCTAATGACTTAATGTAGCATTAACCCAGATGTCTCAGTGAAGGTATTTTGTAGATACAGGTTACCCTTGCATGAAAAAGGCTATATATTGTTGATAAGATTGACCTGTTGACCTGTCCCCCGCCCCAGACTCTAATTGTGCAGTCTTCACAATTATGTAATCTAATGCCACATGTAGACATAGTATCAAACATAACAAATAAAAGTGACTTATCTGGAGGATCTTGGCTAATCTTGATCCAGAAATTTAAACAAAGTTTCACAGAAAGCTATGATCTTTCCAGTCTTTTAAAAATATGTTAAAACTTTTTTTTTGAGATAAAATTTTATGTATCTCAGACTGGCCTCAAAAGTCTCTGTGTAGCTTGATCCTTTTATCTTCCTGTCCTGAATTCTAGGGTTACAGGCATCTACCACCCACAGCCTGGTAAGCGCGGTGCTGGGGTTACATTCTACCAACTGAGCTACACCCATAACCCTGTTGAAACTTTGATGGTCTGACTAACATATGACCTGTCTTCATGAACATGCAATATTCTGATTTAACCACGTTAAAATGCATATGGGATTATAGATGTCTTTAATTTCTTGTCTGAGAGTACTACTGATGATTGAGAATATTACAACCTCTTAGCTGAATCTGTGCCTGTTTCTCTCTTTGGTAACGTTTGCTTTATATGTCACTCTACTGTCACACACACATACATTGCTGACCCTTTTGCC
The DNA here is from genome assembly GCF_030254825.1 of Meriones unguiculatus. Lineage (NCBI taxonomy): Eukaryota > Metazoa > Chordata > Mammalia > Rodentia > Muridae > Meriones > Meriones unguiculatus. The sequence continues at coordinate 79,074,380 of NC_083359.1, forward strand.
TTCTTGATAAATTGGACTGGTTTTATAGAAGTGTTTAATTATTAAGGTGTAATATGATTATTAATATGTATAGAATTAGGTTAACCATGCTATTATTTGCTTTTCTTTTGTTCCTCTATTTCTGTTTTACTGATTTTTTTAGGCTGAATAATTTAGACTGAAGGATTTTACTTCATTAAATTATATTATATTGTATGTCTTTAGTGTTTAATTGATAAACGTATGTATCAATTTCACTGGGTGCTTCCATTTAGATCTTGAATGGAGTACAAAGGCTCATGAATGAAGGTTTGGTCTCCAGCCTGGATCAGTATGAGAGCTTGTGGAAACTATAGAAGGAGGGGTCAAGTGGAAGGAAATGAGGCCCCTGGGGGTGTGCCCTTAGAGGGGACAATGTGACCCCACTTCCTTCTCTGCTTAGCTTTCTTTTCTGACTACCACAAAGGAAACAGCCTTGCTTTGTTAGAAGCTCCCTGCCTCCATCAGGTCCAGCTTTGTAATTTAATAAGAAAAAGAAATATAGAGACTTTCTGTAAGTTCATTTCTCATCCCTCCCCAAGCAGCCTTTGTCCTATCATCGTCATAAGTATAAGATCTGTACAAATGTCAATGACATAATTTCTTTAAATAGCAACATGTGTTTTTATAAAAATTAAAAAAGAAAGTCATATTTATATTTATGTAGATACCTACAATTTTTAATCTTTCCCATAAAATGTGGACCTTTACTTGGCAGTATTTTCTTTTACTTTAAGAGACATTTATCCGGGAGGAGTCTGCAGCGAGGTTACAAAGTGAATAAGTTGTAATAAATAAATATATAAATAAAATTAAATTTAAAAAGAGACATTTATCCATTGTACTATAAATGTGCTTGCAAGGTCCGTAAATACGTGAATTTTGATTAACTTTTTGACAGCTTCATACATGTATATAATCTTTTTGTTCAGATTCATGCTTTGTTACTCTCTCGTTCTTTTTTTCTGTACAACTCCTTTTCAATGAATCCCTCTCTCACCTTCATGACTTTTCTTGTGACCCACTGTCTGTCATTGGGTTTGCTTGACAGAGCATGAATGGGGTCTATGTACTGGAGTCTGGGCAACATGCACATAGCTACACCACTAAGAAAAATGATTCCCTCTCCCCTGGCCACTTCCCCATCCATGACTAATACTCAATATAATATTAGTCTTACTCGGGTTTCCATAGCCGCTATGAGTTCATGATGGCAGTAGCCATGTTACTCTGTCCAGAAGGCAGTTTTCACAGCGGTCTTCCATTCTCCAGCTCCTACAGTTTTTAAAATCCTCCCTCCTCTGCAGTGTTTCCTGGGTCTTGGCGAGGGTGATATAGATGTCCCGGACTTGAGCACTTGCCGTTATTTTTAGCACTCAGTTGTCAGTCTCTGCATAAACCCCTGTCCATTCCAAAAAGAAGCTTTTCTGACCAAGGCTAAAAGCTACACCTGTCTGTGGATATAATAACTATTTATACAGGAACTTGGTAGCATATCCATTTACTCAGACAACTATGGATTTCCCTCATAGAGTCTGGGATCTCTTCAATCGGGAACTTTTGAGGAGGTTTATAGTACCAGGTATGAATTTCCTCTTACGGAGCTACCCTTGATGACCACAAGAACATGGTTAGCTGGGTATAACATTCATGCCACCATTACATTAGCAGGTCAGTATTGTAGCATGTAGCATTCACAGCTGGTGAAAGACTATTGATAAATTTTTACCAGCAGCCTGTACAGCAGCTCTGATGCTGTGAGCACTAGCCAACAGACGGAAGCTTCAAGGGTGGTTCCGGCTTGATTTCACTCTGTCCTGCTTCAATGTGTGTAGTGTTTTCAGGAGTAGGGGCTTATCCCATAGCTCTGGAAGGTGACCAATAACAATGGCAAGAACCTGTACTGCTTTGGGACTTTTGACTCAAGGAATCCATGACCAATGACTCATAGGGCGATAGGTATCTTACACAGGACAGTGGGATTTTCATTACATAGTATTTGGATTCTGAGAGCATCATTATCTATTTATTCAGAGTAACTCCATTCGAAGTCTTTTGTATGTTCTTTAAAAATAAATTATATTTTTAGTAAGCTCTTAAGATAGTTGGTTTTCATATGTTGTTTTATAACATTCCTAGTCTTTGCTAACTCTTCCTCTCTACCTTTTTTCCCTACTCCCATGTTTTCATCTTAGTTTAAACCCTCCCATGAATATTTCCCCTTTCACTTTCATATTATATATTTTACTATCTACCTTAAGGTCTCTTCACCTTTTCTTCATGGATCCTCCTGGCCTCTATGATTCCTTGTTCCAACTTAAACATAGAAATCTAAATTTGAAGCTAGAATTTTCATATGAAAGAGAATATATGGTGTTTGTCTTTCTGGACCTATGTTATCTACCTCAGTATAATGTTTTCAAATTACATCCATATTTCCGCAAATTTTGTGGTTTCATTTTCCATACAGCAATAATATTTATTTGCGTGTATATACCACATTTTCATGATTCATTAGTCTGTTGAAGATCTAAGCTGATTTCATTGATATGCATTTCTGGTTTTGTGTTGATATGGAGCTGTTTCTATTATTATGAAATTAGATACAACAATACCTCCAGCATTATTATTATTAATAATGATTATTATTTACTTTGGATTGCTTTGAGTATTTGGAAGTTTATTTCTTAAGTGTACGTGTGTGTGTGTTTGTGTGTTTATGTGCCTCCATGTGAATTCTAAGATTGATCTTTATATTTCTGTAAAGAATAGGACAGAGATTTTTGATTTGTAATTATAAATTGCTTTTGGTAGGGTGGCCATTTTTACAATATTCTTTTTATCCATGAGCATGGGAAGTCTTTCTATTTTTTTGTGTTTTAAACTTTCAGATTTTTTTCTTCAGTGTATTAAAGTTTTCTTTATAGTAGTTTCTCACTTCCTTTTATTGCATTTTTTGAGGCTACAGTGAATAGGATTGTTTACATGATGTTTATGAAAAAATACTGATTTTCTTATGTGTTAGTTTTCTATACTGCCACTTTGCCGAAGGTGTCTTTCAGTTCAAGGAGGTTTTAGTGCAGTTTTCAAGGTCTCATGTAAAGACTCATTCATATGCAATGAGAATATTTTGATTTTCTTTCCTATTTACATCCCATTTACTTCCTTCCCCTGTCTATTGCCTTAGCTAAGACTTCAAGTTTTGTATTGAATGGTGATAGAAGAATGTCATGTTCCTGTTTTTAATGGAAATGCTTTGAAGTTCTCTCCATTTATCATGATATTGGCTATAGGTTTATCATATATTGCCTTTATTGTATTGAAATGTATTCCCTCTAGGCTTGGTCTCTTTGAGGTTCATATCATGTTGGGTTTTTGTCAGTGGCCAATTCTGTACCTATCAAGGTAATATAATGAATTGGCATAGGCTGAACTATTCTTATATCTCCAAAGCAAAGTCAGCTTGAGCATGGTGATAACTTTTTGATATGTTCCTGTATTTGATTTGCAGGTATTCTGTTAAGAATGTTTGTATCTATGTTAATCAGGGAGATTGGTCTATATGGTTTTTTATTCCTATTTATTTTGTGTGTGTCTATGTGATTTTGATATTAAAGAAATACTGAATTCATACATAGAATTTGGAACTGCTACTTAGTTTTGTATTTTATGGACTAATTTTAGACTTTTTTTTTTTAGGTCTTTTAAAAGATCTGCTAGAGTCTGTGGTGAATCCATCTGGACCTGTACATTTTTAGTCAGTGTATCTTTTATTGCTTCCTCAGTCTCATTGCTAGTTATTGATCTGTTTAAATTATTTATCTTATCTTGGCTTAAGCCATATGCACATGAAAATTTGTGCTTTTTAAGGTTTTTGTTAACTTAGTGGAATACTGCCTTTTAAATTGCTTTTTGAATTTCATTGATATCTGTTGTAATGTCTTCCTTTTCACTTTTAATTATGTTCGTTTATTATTTTTCTCTATTTTCTTTAATTTATCTAAAGGTTTGTCAGTTTGTCTTGCTTATCTTTTCAAAGAACCAACTATTTGTTTTGTTGATTCTTTGTATTTTTATTTCTATTTTATTAATTTGTTCTTTGACCTCAATTATTTCTTCCTGCCTACTCCTTCCTTTCAGGTTTGGTTTGTTATTAGTTTTTTCAGAGATTTAAACTGCATTATTATTATTCATGTCAATTCTCTCTTTTTTTTAATATAGGATTTTAGACTAAGATTTATAAACTTTTCTCTGAGGACAACCTTCACTATCTCTCATAGACTTTGTTATGTTGTGTTTTTATTTTCATTAAATTGTAGAAATGTTTTATTTCCTTATTCATTTTTTTGAGATTTATTTTTATTTTATGTGTATGGGTATTTGCCTGCATGTGTGTTTGTGCCTCACGTGTGTGCATTGCCCACGGATGCCAGAAGAAAGCATCAGATTCCCCTGGAACCAGAGGTATAGATGATTGTGAACTGGCATGTGGGTGCCGGGAATTGAACCCAGGTCCCTTAGAGGAGCAGTCAGTGCTCTTAACTGCTGAGTTGTTGTTCCAGCCTCTCCTGGATTTCTTCAGTGACACATTCATTAATAATGTGTTGAGCTTGAGTGTTTTCTTTAGTTTCTCTTGTGGATTTCAACCTTTATTTTACTGTACTGTATAGTCTATTTTAGTGTAAGCTTCATGGGCTATTGAGAATAATGCATATTTTGGAGTGTTTAGGTAAGATTTTCTGTAGTTGTCTTTTGGGTCTAAGTGATCTGTGATGTCATTTAACTCAAGTGTTTCTCTATTATTACTATTTTTTTTTTTTGCACAAATGTTCTATACGTGAGAGAGAGAGTAGGGTGTTGACGTCATCACTGTTATGTTGCGGTTAATGTGTTACTTTAAATCTAGTAGTATTTGTTTTACAAAGTGGGTGCATTTACATTTTGTGAGTATGTTTAGAATTGCAGTAGCCCTGTGATGGATTGTTCTCTTGATCACTGTGCATTGATTTGTTCATTTCTTTTGCCTTGTTTTTGCTTGAAGTCAGTTTTTTTTTCACATATTAGAATAGCTACACCTGCTTGAGTCCTCATTCTATTTGCCTGGAATGCAGTTTCTCTTGCATTCTTTGCAAGACGCCACCTAAACTGAAGGGTAAAGTGTGTGTGTGTGTGTGTGTGTGTATGTGTGTGTATGTGTGTGTGTGTTCAGTCAGTAAAAAGATGGATCCTGTTTTCAATCCTAATTTTCTAGTCTATGTCTTTTTATTAGGGAGTCAAAGCCACTAATATTAAAAAAGATGAGTATCAATTCCTGTCATTTTGGTTGATTTTATGTTGTTTGGTGTTTTCTTAGTTTTTATTTGTCTAACAACTTTTTTAGCATCCTTAGTTTTTTCTATGTAACCTCTTGGCTTTTACTTCTCTTCATTCTGATTTATTCATTCCTGTATCCTCTGTAGAATTGGCTTTACGATCATACATTCTTTAGTTTATTTTTATTATGGAAAGTTTTTGTTTTTACTTTACTTATTACAGTTAGTTTTGCAAAGTATATTCATCTGGGTTGGGTCTAGAGTCTTTCAGAAGTTGAAATACATTCCATCAAGCCCAGTTGGCTTTTGAAGTTTCCAGTGAAAATCATAGTGTCATTCTGATAGGCTTCCTTTTATATGTGACTTGTACTTTAAAGGCGCATATTTTTTTTTTGCCATGGATATTTGGCAAAATACACATTTTTCAAGAATAAATTTGAATATCAGTGTCTTTGACTCCCCAGTTATATGATGTGGGGAGTTCCTTTCCTGGTTCTGTCTATTTGATGTTATGTATGCCTCTCGTGCTTGGACATTTATTTTGTTGGGTTTGGGAAATTTTGTAAGACTTCAAGATTCCATGCCATTTCCTTTTTGCACTTACTCTTTTCATAATGTCATAAAGATCATGAACACTGTATTCATCCATTTAAAGTATTTCTGTCACTTTCTTTGACTGAATGATTTAATTTTTGTACCTTCTTTCCAAGCCGTGACACTTTGTGTTCCACATGAGCCACTGTGTTGGTGAGATTTTAGACTGAACTTTTTTTTTTTTTCTTGTTGCAATTTTCATCTCCGGCATAATTTCTATTTGGGTTGCTTTTCTTTCGTATTTCAGTCTCTTTACTGAATCATATCTTAATATCCATAATTGACTTCCTTATTTCATTCATATGTTTGTCTGTGTATGGCTTTTTTAACAAATTCATCCAGAAATATATTCCTGTCCTCTTTATTTTATTTGGGAGATTTTTTTTGTGTCCTATTTGAATTCTTTGTATATATTTATAAGCGCACCTTTGAGTTGGTGAGTGTCTTGTGGGTCCCTCTCAGTGGTTACCATTACTATGGGTTATGATTTTTGAAATATACATATTATCTTAATTTTTTGTGTTGCTTGTGGGGTTTATGTTTGTTTGTTTATTTGTTTGTTTTTTTAATGTTGAGACTTGCCCAACTGGAGCTAGTTTGTTGGTTGAGTTTTTTGGTATTATTTTCTGGAAAAGCTTCATAAAGCGGACTTTGGGATTTATGCTTGTGGCTATCTTGGCTTATCTGGTTTTATGTTGGTTACCGTATGTTTGAGGTTCAGTTGTGGGAACACTCAGTACTGATTTACGGGACAGGTAGATGCAATGGTTTTAGCTTGTCTAAGCATCAGTACAAGTTGGCATGGGTAGTGCTAAGATGCTGACATGGGTGGGTGGTAATCTCTAATGTGGGCAGAGATGAATTTTTCACAGGGTCCTGTAGCAGCAGAGCCTGGTTTGTTTGGGGTGTTGTCTGTGACATGCGGAGTAGGAAGACATTGTTGGATTCCGTGGTGGTAAAGGCTGGAGTCCTGAGGGAGGGTGTCATCTGAATTGCAGCTTCTGATCTGGGGAGCAGACAGGGCTTTGTTGGGGGTCTGTGAGAGTAAAGGTGGACAGTGGAATGCTGTATTTGACTTAGGAAGTAAGAAGACACACAGAGGATTCTTGCTCATGGTTGGAGGGGTTGTTGGGTTTGGGGAATCAATGGAGGCGTGGCTTTTAGCCTGGGGGCTCTAACTGGAGTAATAGGCAGGTGCTCTGTGGTGCCTGTACACAGAGGTAGGTGCTGGGATGCTGGGAGTTGGCTGGGTGTGGACTCTGACCTGGAGATCTGATGGGCCCCCTGTAGGATCTTATAGTGTGATGAGGACTGGAGGTGCCAATGCTTAGCCCTATTTTGAGAAAAGGTCTTAACACTGTAGGGGTCAGGTTGGCCATTAACTCCTGCTGATTTCTCTGCTTTAGCCTGGAATGTTGGGTTTAGAGGTGGGAGCAACTATGCCTGGTTGTAAATGATTTCTTTTCTTTTTATATTCTAGCTTCTAAATTTCCAGCAAGAAATCTATGGTAATTCTTTTCTGTTGTCACTCTTCACCTTTATTTAACGTGCTGTTCTTATGTTTCTGCTTATGACATCCTCCTCTCTCTGAAACTTGGTTATGATATGCCTAGGCATAAGTCTTGTATAAGTAATTATTTTGAGTTTTTTTTGTTATTCTTGATTATGTAGTTTCTTGTTTATCATCAAACTAGGGAAAATTTTTATCTTTTGTTATATACATATTTCATTCTCTGTTTTTCCTCTTCTTGCTCTGGTATTCTAGTTAACATATGTTAGATTTTATGATATTGTTCTTTTCCCTTAAAGGTTAGATCACCTTTTCTTTTAATTCTCAGAGTGTATAATTCTGTTTACCTACATTTAAAAAAAATTATTAAAATTTATTCACTTTGTATCCCAGCTGTAGCCCCATCTTTATTCCCTCCCAGTCCTGCCTTTCCTCCCTCCCTCAACTCCTACCAAGCCCCTTCTCCAGTCCGCTGATAGTGGAGGACCTCCTCCCCTTCCATCTGACCCTAGCCTATCAGATCTCATCAGGCCTGTCTTTCATAGTCTTCCTCTGTGCCTGGCCAGGCTGCTCCCTCCTCAGGGGGAGGTGATCAAAGAGCCAGCCACTGAGTTCATGTCAGAGACAGGCCCTGCTCCCCTTATTAGGAAGACCATTTGGAGACTGAGCTGCCATGGGCTACCTCTGTGCAGAGGGTCCAGGTTATCTCCATGAACAGTCCTTGGTTGGAGTATCAGTTTCAGAAAAGACCCCTAGGCTACATATTTTGATTCTGTTCTTCTCCTTGTGGAACTCCAGACCCTTCCAGGTCTATCTCCCCTTCTTTCATAAGATTCCCTGCACTCTGCCCAAAGTTTGGCTATGAGTCTCAGCATCTACTTTAATATCCTACCGGGTAGAGTCTTTCAGAGGCCCTCTGTGGTAGGCTTCTGTCCTGTTTCATATTTTCACCTTCTTCCAATGTCTATCCCACTTGCTTTTCTGAATGAAGACTGAACATCTTACCCAGGATCCTCCTTCTTGCTTAGCTTCTTTAGGTGTACAGATTTTAGTATGATTATCCTATATTATATCTATATCCACTTATAAGTGAGTGTGTGTGTTTCTACTTCTGGGATACCTCACTTAGGATGATCTTTTCTAGTTCCCACCATTTACCTGCAAATTTCATGATTTCCTTGTTTTTAATTGCTGAGTAATATTCCACTGTGTAAACATACTACAATTTCTGTATATATTCCTCAAATGAGGGACATCTGGGTTGTTTTCAGATTCTGGCTATTATGAATAAAGCTGCTATGAACATGGTTGAGCAACTGTCCCTGTTGTATACTTGAGCATCTTTTGGATATATGCCTAAGAGTGGTATAGCTGGATCTTGAGGTAGCACTATTCCTAATTGTCCGAGAAAGCTCCAAATTGATTTCCAAAGTGGTTGTAGCTACCTATAATTTATCTGTTTGCCATTGCTACATTCTGTGAATTTTATTATTTCAGATATCATACTTTTCAGATCTAGAATTATCAGTTTTTAAAAGTAGATTCTCTGATGGTATTTCCTGTCTTTTATTCAAGTATTTTTCTTTCTTATCAAGGAGTATAGCTGAATAAATTTGTTAAAATTCTTCTTTGCTTATTCTAATGACTGGATTAACTTTTTAATCTGTCCATTTACTTTAAAGTCACCATTTTGAATTGGATTTCTTTAAAATTGATGCTATATTTTATTTTTCTCATGATTCTTCATCTTTTTATGGCTCTCTGAAGGCCAAATACTTTTGATTTTACCTTCAATATTATAGTTTCTTTTTTCTTGTGGCAACTCATGATTCAGTTATATACTTCGAAACATTGAGTTTTTGTTTTACCAGAGAGTTAATCTGGTTGAATTTAAACAAAAACATAAACATAAAAATAAAACAGAAAAATAAACAATCAACAAACAAAAAAGCTGTATAGAGCCTATAAGTCAATGTAGTTCTTTTATGTTTAAGTGCTTTTGGGTCTCTCTGGCACTCCTCAGTTCCATAATAAACCAGATGGTTTGGAGATTTGACCCAGAAATTAAGAAAACATAAGACAACCCATTTGTTTTCAGCACCCATTTTGGGAGGCTCACAACCCCTTTAACTATGGCTCCTGGGGATTAAATGCCCACTTGTAGCTTTGGTGAGCACTTGGCTGCCCTGAGTAGACTCCACACATATATATCTAATGAAAAATAAAATAAAATATTTTTTTTAAAAGAGAACTTTTCAGTTTGAAGTTACATAACCTAGTAAAATGGTGGCCTATTCTTCATAAAAATGGGAGAAACTATGCAACTTAATGGCTTCAAAATCTTCAAACTGTTCCAGAATTTGTATGTTCCCCCCCCCCTTCAGAGTCTTTTAGTTACTTTCTTTTTTTTTTTTTTCCTGGATTTTGTCCAGAATTTTATGGATAAGTTCTAGACCCTTGTGAACCATGTGCTTCTTAGAAAAGTTGAACACTAGGGCCCAACTCAGAAGTCCTGTTTTTAGTGGCACTATGCCAGTTAGAAGGCACTCTCTGCTAATCTTGTTGACCATCGTGGGAGGCAGTTCACAGAGATTAATAAAGAAGGAAGAGTTTGGATTTTTCTATTGGTGACAGTTGAGATTAGGAGAGAGAAGTGATTGGACTTGGACATCAAAATGATGCAGATCCGCTCCCTGCTATGACTTATTTGGCCTTTGGCAGTTGCAAGAAGCTCCTAAGACTCCTCATTGAAAAACCATGTTTTCCTACCAGTTATGGTGGCAAAGAATCAATATAACTAAATTCTTAGAGACCTCTGTTGTCTCAAAATAGTTTATCCTTCTTCCTTGTATCTTGAGAAGTGGCCTAATTTGCTTCTCAGTAGACATGTAATCTTTCTTAAAAGTGATACTAGAATTCATTGAGTTCTAGGGTGGATTATGATTGATTAGGTTCTGAAATAAAGGTTCTACCATATACACTGGATAAGCATGGATTGAGGAAAGAAAGCCCTGGTCCTAGACCCAGCTTTTCTATTACCCATAATGAAGGCTGAATCACTTATTCTCCCTGAACTTGTGGTCTGCCTGTGAAATAGGAATGATAAACTCTGTCCTAGTAAGTGTTGTGAAATTAACATAAAGTCAAGCTCACACAGCTTAAAAGCACCCACCAGCCTCTGAAGCATACATAGCAAAGCATTCAATAAATGTCATCATTACCATTGCTGTGTGTTATTCACCTAATAAAATGGAGGTGAGTGTAAACATCTATGATTCGAAAATGGAAACATTTCAGAGGGAAAAAAGGTGGAGTAAGAAGTTGTGGGTGGTCCATTCTTCTGGTTGATACCAGAAATAGGGATGGGGGAGAGCAGGAAGATGGAGGGCTTGCAGGGAAAAGAGAAACCTTGGGTGGAGACTGCTCTGTGACAAACTGGAGACCTATGACAGGGTAGGCTCCTGGGAGGATATGAGGGTGACTCTAGCTGAGACTCCTAGTAACAGGGATCACAGAGACTGAAGAGGCCATTCCCTCTAACTAAAAGTGGAGGGAGAACACCAATCTACCCACAAAAACTCCCCAAAATTTACCCTGCCTACAAGATGTATAGGGATAAAAATAGAGCAGAGATTGAAGGAATGTCCAACCGATGACTGGCCCAATCTGAGACTCACCCCATGGGAGAAAGCCAACCCCTGACATGATTAATGATACTCTGCTATGCTTGCAGATGGGAGCCTAGCATAGCCGTCCTCTGAGCGGCTCCACTTAGCATCTGATGGAAAAAGATGCAGAGACTCACACCAAACATTGGGTAGAATACAGGGAGGCTTATGAAAGATTGAGGGGAAGGACAGAAGGACTCAGAGGGGGCAGGAGATCCACAAAAACAAAAATCAACAGACCCAACTAACCAGGGGCCAGGGGTGGTGGTGTGGAGACTGAAGCACCAACCAATGACCATGCTTGGACTGGACCTAGGTCCCCTACACAGACGTAGCCAATAGGCAGCTCAGTCCTCATATGGGTCTCCCAGTAAGGGGCATGGGGGATGATTCCGAACTCTTGTTGCCTGCTTTTTGATTACTTTCCTCTGGCCAGGCTACTGTGTGAGACCACAGGGGAAGAGAACACTCTCAGTCCTGATGTGACTTAATCTGCTGGGGAGGAGGGGTAGGGAGGGGCTCCCCTTCTCTGAGGAGTAGAGGAGGGAGGTAGAGGGGAAACAGGGAGGGAGGGTAGGACCAGAAGGAGAGGAGGGAGGCAGAGCGACTAGAATGTGAAATGAATAAATGAAAATAAAAATAAAGTTGTAAGTGGGGCAGGGGCAAGGTCAGCTTTCATAATGGAGAGGAAAGGCAGCATTTCCTGACAATGAAGCTAAACCATCCATGGAGGAATTGGAGCGCCACATGGAATCCACCTGTAAAATGAGGCAGGCCCACTCTGGGCATTTTCCTCAAGGGTTAAAGGTGAGAGTAAATATTTAGGTTCAGTATAATTAGTGCCTTGGAGACATTGTGGAGCCTATCATACCCAGTTATTATTATTATTTTTCTGTGTAGACAGACGATGGTCCTGTGTCCAAGAGGACTGCTTTTTGAACTGGGCTACGATCACGTAGGTGACAAATTTAGTAACTATAGAAGTTTTCTTAATGCCTGACAATCAAAACTTAATTCAACATCAAATCATAATGAATTTGAGGTGTTTCTTGTGGGACTTTCCCATGATTCCATGCAGTACCAATGAACACTGCCTAAATCATTTGAGCTTATATTCAAGACTATTGAATTTTGGAGTAAGTGAGAATATCTTTTCTGTACATATAGAATTTTCTGTTCCTAAGAAAAATAATGGTTTAATTGTGAAAAACAAAGTCAATATTTTCCTACCATCATATTCTGGGGCTTAAATACTCAGTTATAACTTGGTATTGTGTTGCATTAAGTATGCTTTTACTTTGGAAGTAGTTAATTGAATTGCTTACTTGAGTTTCATAAAAAAAAAGTAAATTCTTGGTTTGGAATCATGACAGAATTCATAACAACTTCTGAAATGACCCTCAACATACTTCTGCATATTTGTGGGAAGAGGCATTTCTCAGTGTTGATGATCATAACATCAAAATATCAACCAAGTGGGAGCAATGTTGATGATGCTCTATGTATCAAATACTTAGCCAATATTTAACATTTTTACATAAAAGAATTAAACATTATTATCCAATCCCTCACTAACCAGATTTTATTTTGCCTTTAGCATGTGGTAAAATTATACAAATTGTGGGCAATTATTTTAAAGTAAATATATGATTCATTTTCATTAAATACTGGATTTGTATATCTATTTTATAGACCTATTTTTCCAGTGTCCCATAAAAATTTCCCAGGTGAAGGGTGTCACATGTGGGAGAAGTTTAAAAAGGCCTGTGCTAGAGGACTTGGTAGCATCCTTAGCCAGTACTGGGGACTTAGAAGTGTCTTGGAGACTGTGGAGGAAAGAAGTCTGGGTCCATCCAGTTAGCACATGGGTAGCAGGAGAAACGAGAGAGGCTCAGAGGGGAACAGTTACATCTGGAGGGCAAATTAGCACCGGTGACAGTAGAGGCAATGGGGACAAGCTGCTCCCCAGGTGAAGAAAGAGACCGAGAAAGGGGGCTGGAGAACTACAGCACCTTCCAAGGTCTTAGAGGATCAGCTTTCAACTGTTCCCTTCTTCAGCCTGGAAATAACAAGATGGCCCAGCAACCTCAGCCTTTCTATTTCCATAGGATGTTTTTCATCTATCTGACTTACTTAAACTGTATTTCTAGCTCCAAGGCCTCTGGACCTATGCCAAACCACCACTTGACATTTAACGTAAAACCAGAACATCCTTTTAAAAGATGTCAGGTAGGATGAACTAGAAATTCCACTCTAGGCTTGTGAATCAGTCACAGAGCTCCTCTGTGTTTCCCATGGATCATTTGCTGGGGGTGTTCACTGCTCCCTCCTAAAGTACTCCCCTCAGCCTCCATTTTAAGTTATCTTGCAAGTTCATCTGAGATGTGGCTTCCATAAGGAAGTCTGTGACCTTTCAAAGTCCCTCCTTTGTCCTTTGATCTGGTGTTGTGACTACCAAAGTCTTTAATTCCTATTTTGCTCAGTGTGAAGTCCTCAATGAGCTGTAAAGCTGAGCCTTGTCTGTCTTGCTCAGCCTCACATGCCCACCTCCTAGCACTGTGCTTGGTTCCAAAGAAGGGCTCTTTCATACTTGTTAAATAAGCCAATATAATGAGTTACTCAAAGGTAAGACATGGCTTCTTCGGTGGAGGAAATTGGTTATTAATTTAAAGAAGAACCCATGAAAATTTCTCCTCCCAGAAAGTCCCTGGCATTTCTCCAGAGCCTTGTAGACTTTTCTAAGGATAAGGTCGGAAGCGACACTGTAACTTGTTTCTGGAAGCAAGCTTTCTGGGAGGTCTGTCTACAAGATTTGCTAAATCAGTTTCTGAGACTCAACAATGGCAGATAGAAAATGGCTTCTGAGGAAAACTAAGACCTAATAGTTGTTAATCGGCTCATCTGGATAACCCTGAAAGGGAAGACAGTCTGGGAGAAAAGGTTTCTCAGTGGACCATGGTGTTCTTTCTGTGCCTGTGGGCAACTGAACGCAGAAAGGGTCCACCTGAAGCAAACTGAGCTGACGCCATGCTGGGGAGGCCATGTACTGAAACCGTGTCCTGACACCGTGTACTGAGCCCGAGAACAAGTCTGCAGCCCCCTGTGTGGCTGGGCTCCCAAGCTCTTGACAGGATGCCAGCAAGAGCTTTCTTCCAGTGTCTGCAGAGTGCCCTGTTGCTGGGAGTAGAGGAAACAGTGACACTTCAGTGCAGGCTCGGGACGACTGGGAAGACAGGCATTGAGCTAGAAGAGTTTTTATTCTGTCACCTAATGTAAAAATCAAGGGGACACGGTGAAATCATAAGAAGTAGATGAAAGCCAATGTCTCTGGCTTTATTATGTGCTGTGGAGCTGGTCTTACCGTGGCAACAAAATTATAGGTTTTTATAGTACCTTTCTTCCCCGGGGGCACAGGGTATTTTCAGTGTCTATTAACAGGCTTCCAACTGAAAAGCTCTCACTTCTGGCATCACTTATTCTCTCTGTAGCATTAATCTCTCTCTCTTTTTTTATTATGATGAACAAAAATACTTTAAGAAATGTGGTAGTCCATTATTGACATGCACAGATGGTGTGTGTGTGTGTGTGTGTGTGTGTGTGAAATAGAACCACTAAATATTAAACAGGAAGACACATGATGCAAAGGAAGAATGGAATTAAAGAAATAAAAAATAAGGATCATTATAATTCACATATGGTGATGGGGAATCAGGGCCGGTTTGCATTTGGAAACAATGAACAAATGGGAGAAAGTTTGTTTTCTCTTTCTCCTCAAGGCTATTTCCTCCTCAGAAGAATCTCTCTCTCTCTCCCCCTCTTTCTTTCTCCCCTCTCTCTCTCTCTTTCTCTTTCTATCTATCTATCTATCTATCTATCTATCTATCTATCTATCTCTGCATACACACACACACAAACATATCCCTCTTTTTCTCCATCCTTCTCCCCCCTCCCCTTAAAGCCAACACCAAATAGATAAAGATGAAGTATAAATGAATGAACTCCTTTGTGGGTTTAAAAAGCTAAAGCAGCCCACACTGGTGAATTCCCAAAGATTTTCACAGCTGTGCTGCTTACAAAGATTAAAAACCAAGTGTTGTTTGTATTTGAAATATCCCCCACATGTTCATGCGTTTAAATAGTTGGTCTTTCGCTGGGAGTGCTGTTTTGGGATGGTATGGAAAGTGGGGGCTTAGTGAAAAAGTTGATCACGAGAAGTAAATCTTTTGGGAATCTTTCCTGGATGTTTTTGGTCAGTTTTCTGCTTCTGGTCCAGCCATGATGTGAATAGTTTCATTCTATGCCCACCACACCATTAAGCCACCATTAAGGCATGGAGGAATGCCTTCCCTGTTATGATCAACTGTTCCCCTTAAAACTGTGAGACAAAACAAACATTTTCTCTTTTTTTGTACATTGCTTACAATTTAGTTTTTTAAAATATTTTTAAATATGTGAGATAGAGTTATATATCACTTTGCTCTCTCCCTTTCCTCCATCAATCGCTTTGCAAGAGCCTTTCCTTCCAACTTCCTCCTATACCTTCCCCCACTCACAAGTTAAAAGCCTCTTTTTCTTTGATTATTTTTACATATAGGTATATATGCACATATATATGACCAAATATATAAACAATAGCCAATGACTCTGTTTTTGTTGTTTGTGAGTATATGGTTTCAGAGCTTATCGTCCTGCATTAGGTAATCAAGATTGGAGAGGCTGATTCTCCCTGGTTCTTCTTCTCTCAGCAGTCATTGGTTGCTTATTGCTCTTTGCCTAGGGGTGGGACTCCATGAAAATGTCCTTTTTCCATGTTAGCATGTCCATTGCTACTCCCATTGCTCTGATCTTGTTTTTGCAGCCATTCCTAGGAGAGATTCTTTCACCATAGACTTCCCGGCATTGTGGCTTTTACAATTATTCTTCTCGCTCTTCCTTGATGTTCCCTGCTCCATAGGTACAGGAGCTGTGATCTAGGTGTGTTCCCTATAATCTGTTGATTTCTGCATTGTGTCTAGCTGTGGTTTTCTCTAGTGGTCTCCATTGGCTGTAAAGAAAGACTTGTTTGCCTTGTAGTGGCAGCTACCCTTATCTGGCTTATCTATGGGTCTAAGGATAAGATTTAGAATGTAGTAAGCAATTATGTTGGTCTAACAAAGTGGCAGTAGCAGATCCTTTTGTAAAGCCCATAGCCTCACTAGCCCTATAAAGTTGTCTAGGTTTTCTGTACCAGACACAGTTCTCTCCTGGTGAACTGCTCTTAAGTCCAATCAGGAGCTGCTGGTTACCCTGATATGTGAGTGCCATTATTTCACTTTTATGGATAGCTTACTCTGCTGACCAATGTCATGATTCATAGATGTTGAAGAGGATGGGACTATGATTGCTTTCTTCTTTTGACAGCTTTCATAGTATTTTCTGGATCCATTGAAGCCAGACTGTAGAAAAGAAGCTTTCAGGTCAGATTCAACTTGAATCATTTTACTCTTGTGTTCTAAATGTGAGGTGTCTTCAGCAATACAATAGGATGCCACACATTTAACTCCTGAGAGGCAACCAAGGGCTACATCTATAGCCTATATTGTTTTGGGAGTGACTTGGGCTCCCAATGACCAATTTTCAAAATAAGGTTTCTCAACTATTCAAAAGGTGCTGGAATTTCTTAGTTCTTGTAGGGAGTATTATCATCTCAGTTGGCTTAATTTCCTTTAAGATGTGTGTGTGTGTGTGTGTGTGTGTGTGTGTGTACAAATGTACTTATATGTATTGTGTATAGTTTAGGTAATTGCATGATTCCTTGAGTCGCTTTCAAACAACCTTGACAGTATTTGTTCCTCATCACTCCTTTCCTGTTTATATTGAATTTTCTTCTTCCTCCCCAGTTGGAGTTCCCTGCACATTTTCATGTTTCCTACTCATATTACCTAGCAACAAAATGTTGTGGAATAAATCTAACCAGGGAGATGAAAGACCTCTACAATGAAAACTTTAAATCTCTAAAAAAAGAGAAAAAAAATACACTAGAAAATGAAAAGGCATTCCATGTTCACAGGTTGGTAGAATTAATATTATGAAAATGATCTGTTTACCAAAAGAAAGTTATAGGTTCAGTGTAATTCCAATCAACATACCGACAACATTTTTTACAAAAGTAAAAAGAACCATTCTACAATTCATATGAAACCAAGAAAATACCCTGGATAACCAAAATAATCTTGAGCAAAGAGTAGAATACCATACACATATATGGTACTTGCATACTTTTAAAAAATTGCTTTTCTCAGGCATATTTCATAGCAAGAAAAGAAATTATATAAAGAAAATTGGTACCAAGAAGTGGGCTTATTGCTGCCCTTGCTCTGTGGTCCACTGACCTTTGGGGTTGATTTGCTGGAGGAATGAGGAAGCATTTGTGCCTGTGGGCTAGAGGTGCCCTAGAATCTTTGTGTAGAGTGTAATGGATAGTCTAATAAGAGTTCAGAAGACAGAATACCATAGAAATGCAGGCAAGAAGGCCCATAGAAATGTAGGCAAGAAGGCCCAGCTCATGAGATTTTAGACGTAAATAAGGAATCCAATAGGAATTGGATTAGAGACCATAGGGTTAAAAATACCAAGGAATCTGGCTATATTTTGTCTATATCCAAAGAATTGAATGAGGGTGAATTAAAATAGACCACAAAATAGTAACAGTAACAGTAAGAGTAATAATAAGGCTGACATGATACGATCTCTCAGCAGGTACAGATAGTTGGTACCAAGCCTGACAACCTGAGTTCAACCTCTAGGACCCACCCACATGGTAGAAGGAGAGAATTAATTTCCACAAGTTGTCCTCTGACCTCCACATGCACACACGTACACACACACACACACACACACACTTACACACACACACACTTACACACACACACGAATAAATAAAGATAATACAATTCAAAAATTATACACCAGACTAACTTACCTGTGGAGGGAGAATTTCAAGACAACATAGCATTCAGGCTCTTGCATGGTTACTGCTCATTGCTTTTAGGTAAATTTATGGAGCACAAAAAGTGGAGAAGATAGACTTGAACAGAATGATTTGAAAGTTTGGTGAAGAAAAAAGCACAAGTTCATTAGAACGTGAACAAGGTAATACAAATTAAGTGACTGTAAAGAGATTAGCACTTTCAAGTGCCTTTTCTTGTGTGTGGAGACAACATGAAAGGCGGGTTGAGGACAAGACCCCACTCTCAAATTTTCCAACTGTCAAGTTGCAAACGGATTCAAAAGACAATCCTTTGAAAAAGCAGGCACGGGGGGGGAAGGGCCATGAAGGAAGTATTTCCCCATATCTAGCCACACAGACACTCAGCCTTCACTGCAGGAATGGTCCAAGGGGCCAGATTACATACATGTTGACGTGGCTGCAAAATTTGCCATTGTCCATATGGTGCTAGTCTTGTTGTACTGGAATGCAAGAGTGATCGGTCATGGGGGCTGGCACCAAGGCCCTAGGAAAAACCTCATTGGGACAGATAATGTGTAGCAGGGTTAGATTTCCTGCAAGAAGTCCCTGAGAAAGTGTCTGTGAAGCGGAAGTCCAGTGGAGATCTCAGCATGTTGGGAATGCAAGGAGCTTGGGAATCTGCTTCAGGTACTGAGTGGAGCCAGCCCAGGAAAGTGGCCACATGTGTCATAGGAATCAGGTCCATAAGGACAGAGGTATTCAAGTAGCTTGGATAATGTAGCCACATGCCCTGGCACTATGGGATCTGGCACTTAGGGTGTCTGTTTCTTTGATCCAATCATTTCTTACTATCTTCTCATTCTTTACTTTTGGAATGGGAACAGTTACTCTGCCATTGCATATTCTACATGTGCAAATTAGTTTTATTTTATTTTATTTTATAGTGGCTCATAATGAAGGATTTTCTCTGAGTCTCAGAAGAGACATTGGACATTTGAACAGTGTTGGGAATGTTAAAACCATGAGGCCTCTTGAAGGTATACTACATGCAGTTTGCATTACAAGATGGTCATGAGCCTGTGTGGCAAGGGGCAGAAGGCTTTGACCCTGAAATGTTCCTCACAAGCTCATTGGTCACCAGGTGCTATATTTGAAGTCTATAGAATCTCCAGGAGGTAGGTTACAGCCTGGAGAAAGAGGTCACTGCGTGTGGGCCAATGACGCTACATCATCTCTGGCTGTTTCTAGTTTGTTCTTTACTTCTTGATCTGACTGTGCTGAGAAGTTCTGCCACGTTTCTGTTCCCACAAAGCCTATCAGCTATGCTTCACCAGCATGATAGACTGTTCTCCCAATCTGGGAGCCAAAATAAATATTTTTCTCCCCTAGGTTGCTTCAGTCATCTATGTTTCACAGCAACACTAAGAACAGAAAGAATAACCACTTACGATGGTTAAAATTTTTTTCTTACTGAAGATTAAGAACCAGTCAATTTAACAGTAAAAGTAAATATATGTTTAGTCACAGAATGACGAGGGGTTATCAGGGGGGTAGAAAGATCCCTATAGTGTGTAAAAACCTGTGTAGTAATGTGATATTCTCTAGGGAAGATAAGGGCTTGCACATAGATGAAGCTGACCCATGGGTAGTCTTATGTGCCCAACAACCAGTAATGCTTTATTCTTGCTCATTTCAAATGTCTGCTGATCCACAGTGTCCATGTACCACTGAGTTTGACCTGAAATCCCACCAGATGTACATACCTCTCTCACCAAGGAAACTGCTGTAGAGCCAGCTGGCTGTGCACACCATATAGTTCCTGTCTCTGGCTGGACGGTCAACCAAGAAGCAGATCCATCTCTCAAGAGAATCTACTGAAGAGCCAGCTAGCCAATACTATCAACACACACCTGGATCTGACTCAGCTTGGCTGGTGGCTCAGCTATTCCTGAGCTTATTTTCATAGTTTTTGGTAGCACTTACACACGCTGACTTTGCCATGGCACCAGTGTGTCATACAGTCTTCTAGGGACACAATATAATTTAGCTGTTAAAAGCCAAAAAGCAGAAGTCTAAAGCAGAAAAAAAATGTTATGTAACACATAATGGATTCTATAAGATTAGCAGATTTTCAATAGGGTCTGTGGAGGACTGTAGAGAAAAGTATGATATATTCAGAGTGCTAAAAGAAATAGACATTCCCAAGAATAATATACCCAGACAATCTTTTTTTTGTCATATAATCACACTCACTTTCAAATAAATAATATATTAAATATATTAATGATAACCACAATAAACTGTGCAAAAGTATAAAGCCCATCAATAAAAGTATATATACAAATGAGAAAGAAAAAATCATCAAACCTGTCACTGTAAAAAAGTTGCTAAACCACAAAGATTAGTAAGACAGAAAGTAAAAAGATATCTAAAGCAATTAGAAAAGAGATAAATGTCAGAGCATGGTGTTACCTATCTATCAATAGTAATGTTAGCCCCAAGTAAAAATTGAATTGAATTTGCCAATTGAAACAAAGAGTGATTGACTAGGTTAAAAAAAAAAGAATCAACTATATGATGCCTATCAGAAACTCACAGTAAATTAATTTGAATGTGAAAAACTAGAAAAAAGATCCTAAATCCAATTAGAAACTAAAAGCTTTCTATTTTTATTTTTATGTCACATAAAACAACCATTTTTTTTAAATCAAAATTTAAAAAGAGACAAAGGCCATTTTATCATGATAGAAGGATCAATTCAGCAAGAAGCTGATAATAATTATATCATATATACAACACCAGACCACTTATATATTAAGCGAATGTTATTAGAGCTAAAGAGACAGAAAGACACTAATATAGTAATCATTGAGATTACAACACTTGTTTTTTTGTCATTGTGCAGATCACAAAACAGAGAAATATTACGGTTAAGCTATACTGCAGGACAGATGCATCTAAGAGATGTTTACAGGGCATTTCATAGTAGCTGTGTTTTTCTTCTCAGCACATTCCTCAGGTTAAACCATTGCTATGATAGGTCATAAAAAGTTTCAACAAATTGAAAAACCAAGTTGTGTGTTATAAATCTTCTTGGACAGTGGAACTAAATTAGAAGTCAAGAGCATGAGAAACATTAGATGCTCTTGAATGACCAATTGGTCAATAAAGAAATTAAAATAGAAAATTAAAGGTCTTGAAACAAGTTAAAATGGAAACACATACCTGTAGTATATAGCAAAATCAATAGCAAGAAGGAAACTCATAGCACTAAATGTCTGAATTATAAACAGCAAAAATAAACCTAATAATGAATCTTGAAGAATTAACAAGGTAAGAACAAAGCAAATCCAAAATTAGTCAGTCAAAATTCAGACTAGAAATAAATTTTAAAAGTTGGTTTTCTTTAAAGATGAAAATTTTAACATCTTTAGCCAGACTAAGCATGAAAGTAATGAAACAAAAATTTACCAAATCATGGACTAGGAAATTCCAGTATCAGTTATAGAACAATTCCCTCTGAATTGTTGGCCAGGAAGATTCCAAAGGTTCACAAATAATTTAAGTTATTGCCAGTGCTTTTGGTTGCCTATCTGAACAAATTATAAGACCCTATTGTTGAAGACAAAACACACTTTGGATATAGGCCACAGAGAAATCTAACTGGAATAAGGTGGAAGTGTCTTCCCTGCTGAATAGTGTTCACAGTGCCGTAAGAGGACATCGTTGGGGGAGAAAAGTCATCGGCAATGTACCTCAGTTTTGGGCCCTCTGTGCTGTAACAGCAACCTGTCTGCAAGATGTCCCCGAGGTGCACTAATGCCATGATAGTTCCAAGGCCAACCAACCACTTCCTGCATTCCTCACAGAAGTAGTAAAAATGGTACTAAAATCCAGGCCGGGGAGATGGCTCAGCAGTAAGAACGCTTGCTTCTGTCATGGAGGACCAGATTCAGTTCCCAGGACCCACATGATGGCTCTCAAATACCTGCAACTACAATTCCAGGGGATATGATGCCTTCATCTAAGCTCTGTGGGCACCAGACATATGCATTGCACATATCCATATGTGCAGGCAAAACCCTCAAATACATAAAGTAAAAATAAATAAATCTTAAAAAAATTCTGAAATTTATTTGGAATCACAAGACTACCAAAGAAAAGGCAATTCTGAGGAGTAAGCTGAAGGCATCATGACACCTGACAGACCACAAAACTACAGTAATCAAAACAGCGTAACTTTGGTATATATGAATGGAACAGAAAATAAAACTCAGTAATAAACCTACCTGTCTGCAGCCAACATTGATCTTAGACAAAAATATCAAGACCCTGCGTTGGAAAAAGAAAAATTTATTGAAGACAGAGGTCTGAACAAACTGGGAATGTAAATCCAAGAGAATGAAACTGTACTCTTAGCTCTCACTACATACAAAATCAACTAAAAAAAAAAAAAATCAAAGACTTCAAATGAGAAGTCCTGAAACTATGAAGTCACTAGTAGAAAATGTGGTGGCACTCCAGTCTGGGTGCTTCCTTTCTTGCTAGGCTGACTACAGATTTTTACCTCTATTACTTTTCCAGATGTAATCCTCCAGTCTCATCCCCAGCTCTGTAGCATCCCCAGCTCTGTATGTAGCAGAGCCTCTGCTGTGGTCTCCCTTCCTCTTATGGCACTTTTGTCTTTGACCCCATTTCCAATAGATGAAAAAGATCTTCTTCTTTAACCTTCTTTCTTCCCAATCCTTTTATTATCCCAGATTTGAACACCAGTGGGCATTCCCTGGGAACACACCAACAGACCAGGGAAACGGGTAAGCCAACTGAAGACCTTAACCACTCCTCCAAATCCAATTCCCCAGCCTCATACCCAGATCTGCAACAGAACCTCTGCTGCAGCCTCCCTCCATGCCATATCTCCTGTGCATCCCACAGCCTCCTTACCCACCAGATAACCAACAGGGCACTCTTGCCAGGGAAGCAGGTAGGCTGATCGTAGATCTACCATTCTTCTTCTGTTCCAATTGAGTTGTTGGCCATAGGTAATCTCCAAACAGACCAGGCTGTTGCTAAGGAAATGGGTTGCTCTCCACAGACTGAAGCCAAGCCCCACACAACTCATTGAACATGGAGAGGTCGAACTAGTGCCTACACAGAACCATCATCCCTCCACTCTAGTGCTTTGGCACAGTAAGTTACTCTACAGGCTACCAAAAGAGAAACTGAGTGTTAACACAGCCATAAGGCCTTTGAACTAGGATTTGTCCTGCCTGGAATATATGCTAGGATAATGGCGATACAAAGCTTGTGGGTGTAACCAACCAATGTCTGATCAGAGTTAAGGTCCTCTCCAAATGATGGGACACATACCTGACAAGGCTTTGGCCATTTCTTGGGTGACCAAGAACCAGACCCTTTATAGTCAGAGACCTAAGGTGGAGGGAGGGGATAATCAGAATATATTGTATGAGAAAAGAATCCATTTATTTTAATAAAAAAAAAAGAAGGGAAGAAGGATACTTATTTCTCAGTTACAGATCCCAGTCAGCCAGAGAACTGTGCTCAGGGTAGGCAAGATAGTTCGGCAGGTGGGGCAAGGGAAAGGCACTTGGGGATAGGAATAATGATCTGAGTTTAGTTCCTGGAACCCAAATGTACAAGAATGGAGCTGACTCCTGGAAGTGGTTCTCTAACCTCCAGACACACATGCCCACATAGAGAGAATAAATGAGTGAATGAATGAATAAGGAGAGAGAGAGAGAGAGAGATAGAGATATATAGAGAGAGTAAATGTTGTAGGACATTGGTGTGTGAGTTTCTAAAAGCATGACTCCAAAAGTACAAACAACAAAAGCTAATATTGATGAATGGGATTAGCTAAACTAAAACACATCTTCACTGTGAAGGACACAATCAGCATCAGTAAGTGACACCTTACACAGGGGAGAATATGTCCTCAGAATGTTAATTCAACAAGAGATTACTAGCTCAAATACATAAGGAACACAAACAACTTCAAGTCAAAAGCTCCGATTATGCAATTAGTAATGGGTAAGTGATTTGAATAGGAAATTCTCCAATGAAGACGTATAAATGGGCTCTTTTAAAGCTTGCACTCTGTAAGGACAAAGCCATGTTAAACTCAAGTGCCAAGGCTGTGAAGCCCAATAGCAAGAAGCTGGATGAGTTCCCATCTGGCACCTCTCAGGCACTGCTTGAGCTTGTAAAAGTAACTATTATTTGTCTGAAGTAATTGTCATCTTTGGCTTACTGCCTCCGTCTGCTAACCTAGGCCTAGTCCTGGAAGCTTGTAGCCTCTGTGCAATCTTATCTAGGCCTTGAAAGTTTTCAGCCTGTGAGACTTACTGCTGAATAAACTCACCCTTTCTAGGTCTTTCTGAACTCTGGCTATCTGGTTCAACTCAGCTGTTCTGGCTCAGACTCTTCTCCAAGCTGACTGATTCAAATTGGCTTCTTTCAGCTTCTGACTCAATTGCTCTGCTTGGCCTCAAACTAACTCTAGCCATCTGTTCTAATCTTCTGCCTCCTTCTCATTCTCTGGCTTGTTCTGTCTTCACCTGGCTAGCTTGTTCTCCCTTCAACCTGTCTGTGTAAAACTTCCCTGCTAAAAGTCCCCCTCCCCTTCACTGCTCTCTCTTAAATCACCTTTCTTTTCCCTGCTATTCTTGAGAGACACGGACATATTTTATTCTGTCACATCTTTCTCTCATTCGCTACTTTGTGTGCCTCTCAATTAGACATCACTTGCAAACATGGGTTCTTTCTTCTACAAAGTAAGTTCACTTTCATTGTTTGGGATTTAAAGTGTGTCTGTATTCCAGCCAGAGGGATTAAAGGTATGTGCTAAAGGCATGTCTGTATTCCAGCCAGAGTAGCTATGTTAAAATTCCTCTACATGAGCTAAAGATGAAATCAGATCTCAAGGCACAGCTGAAGGAACTCAACATCACTGCGGCCAAGAAAACTGAAGTTGGTGGTGGTCAAAAAGCTGTCATAATTTTTTGTACCAGTTCCTCAGATGAAATCTTTCCAGAAAATCCAAGTCTAGCTAGATCATGAATTGGAGAAAGAGTTTAGTAGGAAGCATGTGGTCGTCATTGCTCAGAGGAGGATTCTGCTCAAGCCAACCTAGAAAAACTGCATGAAAAATAAGCAAAAGCACCCCAGAAGCCATACATTGAAAGCAGTGTGCAACCATCCTTGAGGACTTGGTCTTCCCAAGAAAAATTGTGGGTAAGAGGACCATTGTGAAACTGTAAGGCAGCCAGCTTGTAAAGGTTCATTTAGAAAAAATACAGCAGAACAAAGTGGAACACACAGTGGAAAATTTTCCAGTGTGTATAAGAAGCTCATGGGCAAGGATGTTAATTTTGAATTCCCAGAGTTTCAGTTGTAAAGAAAATGATTAAACAGAGTGTTATTCACAGCGATGACAAAAACAACAAAAAAAGTATAAATGGTCAACAAACATTTTTTTAAAAGTGCCCAACATCATTAATCATTAGAGAAATGCAAATCAAAGCCACAATGAGAGATTATCTCACCCCTGTTAGAATGGCTGTTTTCAAGATTGCTGCTAAGAATGTGGAGAAAGGAATACACATTGTTCATTAGTGTAGCTTCTATGGAAAACAATATAGACACTTCACAGAACCACCAACAATTGTTATAGTCCAGCAATTCTACCACTAGCTATATACTCAAAGGAAATGAAAATCAGTATGTTAAAAAGACATTGCAATCCTGTTTATTCAGCACTATTCACAATCGACATGATACAGAATCAAGGTGTCCATCAAAGGAAGAATATACGATATACACATCAAATAGAATATCATTTGTCCATAAAAATTGAATTCTGGCCTTTGCAGCAACCTGGGTGAAGCTGGAAGGAGATAGTGAGTGAAATAAGTCACGCACAGAGAGATGAATAGCACCTGCCCTTACTTCTCTGTAGAAGCTAAAACACACTGATCTCAGAAGGAGACAACAAATCAGTGTTTACCAGAGGCTGAGAAGGGTGGTGAGGAAGGACAATAAGAAGTAAATTGGAAAGCAAAATGGCTTCCATGTTCAGTAGTATAGTAGGAAGGCTAGAGTTGACAACAATTAGTTACATATTCTTAAAAACCTGTCATTGAAATTCATGAGTATTTCTAGTAGAAAGAAATGGTGAGTCTTTGGACAGTTGGACCTGCCATACTATACAGTATATGCACATAGCAAAGTATATAAATATATAGAATTATGCTATTAATTAATTATGCTATTAATTAAAGGCGCATAAAAATCTAATTCTTAAGGATTTAAGGTACAGATATTCACTGGTGGCTGGCAATGTTGCAACCTCCCTGTGTGTCCTGAGACAGCGAGAGGGCAGCATTTGAGTGTGATGTTATGGGTACTATAGATGAGAGCCACTGGGATTAGGAACAGGTGAACTGTATGGTTAATTCCAAGGCAAAGGCAGCCTCTCTGTCACCACTGATCACGATCTTCTTCAATTCATGGGCTGTGGCTTCAAAGACCTAGAATATTAAACTTTTAAAAAGCACATTTAGGGACATTAATCAATCAAATAATATGGCGCAGAGGGAAGAAGTATTAAAATCTGTAACTGGATTGAATTCTGAACATCCGAATAGACACTCTAATTAAAGCATAGTGGATTACAATTGCCCTAGAAAAGAAGATTGGAGATTGCTTGCTCCTTGCAAAGTGGATTTACAAAGGGTGGTTTAAAGACCTATGTGCAGAGAAAAATCTGAGTTGGAAAGGAAAGAGACAAGAGGAACCCAGATGAGGATATGTGACTTGGGCTCTGGCAGCTGAAGAACAGAGTGAATTAATATGAGCAAATGGCTTTTCTGAAAAGCAGAACGGCTTTTCTGAATAGACCAAGAAAAAAAAATGGAGGTGAGGGAAGAGGGAAGTTGGCTGATAAATGAAGATGATTACAAGGTTAAAGAGTAATGGGAAGCTTGCAAGGTACAAACCCATTCCCTCTTACTCCCCTCTGCCAACTCAGCGTTAGTAAGAGAAATGAAGAAAATAAGTCCAGACAATTAAAAGGCCTGAAGACTCCTCCCAAAGAGCTTTTGATGATAAGCAGGAAAGGAATGGTTACAAGCCTGGCTTTGGCGGAGCAAGAGCCTTGCTAATGCTAACAGGGAGGTGGTACAGGATGGAATTCACCTAAAGAAGGTTTTGATATTTTTACAGAATTCAAAGAAAAGCTCCAGCCATCTGAGAAATGAATGTAAATCCAAACTGATGTGAGTGTTTGGTGGGATAGTGACAGTGATTTTGAAGGAAAAAAACAAAAAAACAAAACAAAACAAAACAAAAAACAACACAACAAACTTTTGTATGTCTTGTTAAATGGCCATAATGTCTAGCTATTCAAATTGTTATTAAGGCCATGCTTTAATGCTTTGGAATATAAACATCAAAATGATTTTATGACACCATCAGAAATGATATGTCTTGTCAAAACATCCTTTATAAGGGATGGTGAAGACATTTAATGTGTGACTGTAATTATTTAAACCTTAGTATTACAAGAAATTTTGACCCATCTTCACACCTGCATACATCTACTTCATCCTTTCAAATGACATTAATTAATTAATTGGAAGTGAATGTGTCATGGTAGGTTCATGGAGGTCAAAGGATACCCTGACGGAATCAGTTTTCTCCTTCCTCAGTGTGCATCCTGGGGATTGAACTTAGGTCATCAGGCTTGGCCACAAGCTCGTTTACACACTGAATCAGCTCACCAACTCTCCATTCCATTTGCTATCAGGAGTTTATGCATCCCACATAAACATAAAGAGCCCAAAGTGCTCTTCTTCTCCTTCTGCCAGGAAGCTTGACATTTTCCAAGTTTGACCCTTTCTTAGAAGAAAGCAGTGTCTCCATTTAAATGTACTCATGTTACCTGGGAGAGGTAAAATACATTGCTCTTAAATACTACTTAATAGAGGGATTGATTGGATTGATTTTCTTAAAGAACTTATTCTATAAAGGTTTACAGAAATAGTAAGGGCTAACATTTACCGAGTGCCAGTGATTCATGTAAGATTCTCTCATTATTTCTCTAGACAAGGCTTTGAGAAAAGACACTAATATAAATCCATTTTGATGATGAGAAAAAAAGAAGCCACAAAGAGGCTAGATACTTGTTCATGATTGATTGGTTCATGAAGAATTGAAGAACAGAGATGATATTTAAGTGGATGCAGCCAACTGGGGGCCACACAGAGGAGATGGCACTTTGAAGGAAGGGAAGTACTTCAAAGATAAGGCAAAAGGGAAACACCTCTTCTGGTTCCCTGGCACTTGGGTGGAGAGCCTTGTCTTCCCACTTATGATCAGAGTATCTCCACTTAAAATTCTCATCACTTTACATTTATTAGAGAGCAGGGTTCTAGGAAAATGAATAATCAACTAAGCATCTTCTACTGGGAGATGAGGAAAAGCTTGAAAAAGTGAGTTAAGAGGTTTCCAGTGGTGCTCTTCCCTTGGGAAAAAACACAAGAAGCCCAGAACATCTCAAGAACTCCTCTTGGTGTCCTGCCTCCCATCACCTATCCCCAATTTTTTATTTCTAAGAGAATTCTCCTTCCATAATCACAGGGCAGATTGTTGTAAGCACGCACGTTTTGTTAAAACACGCTAATGCACTCCATCTACGGCTTCATGCACTTGCAAACCTCTTATCTTGCTGGGGCTTAGAGATGAAGAAAGCTATGAATGTCTGGGTAAGAGATGAGAAGAAGCTTGTTTAGGAAACACTGGGACCTCAGGTTGGAGCTGGGATTCACAGTGAGCCAAGCATGACTCAAGCTAGACCCATTAGCACAGCTTTAAGGCTCAGGTACTCTCTGCTCATGGTAGACCATTGGAAGAACAAATGGATAGTGGCAGGTGATATTCTTCCGTCTTGAAGCTCTTGTCATCTAGTCAATTATATCCCATTTCCTTTAAATATTTATAACATTCAGGAATGGCTCTTTCAGGAGGGGCTCTCAGTGGTGAGTTCAACTGTCCGCGATCCAGAAACTATCATTAGAATGGCCAGAGGTTGGGAACCTGTGCATTGTACTGTGCTCATGCATTTCTCTCAAGGAGTCTTATTACATCTGGTGTCTGCACTGTGAAGCATAAAATGGTAGTTGTACTTATGTCCCCTTTGCTTGTCTGGACAATGATAAACTGAGTCAACAGTTGCTGGGAAGAGACTTACTGGAGCTGAAGGACAGAGTTGTTGGGGGTTAGATAATTTGAAAACCTTGCAGTTCTCAGTTGTTAGGGCAGAAGCAATTTTGAATTTGGGGAGGGGCATTCTGGGTAGCTCCTAGGAAGAATAATCACCAGCTACTAGAAAACAGACTTCCATCAGTTCAAGTCAAAGAGGGTCCAGAAACTGAGATTGAAGAACACAGGCAAGAGAAACTCCAAAACAAGTAAGCTAATGGGATACATACAGCACTGGCTATGAGAAGAGCTGGAACACAGTGGACATCTCTCTAGCTTATAGTGTACATGTGTTAACTATCCTGAGAGAGTGGATCTTCTCAAGAACAGGCTTGGTTATGGGCTGGCAGGGAGAAATGTCGGTGAATGAGCATATTTCCAGAGTATAGGGCAAAGGCTTTGGAAGTAGTTGTATGTTCTTGGAAATAGAGTGAGTCAGAATCAGTAGCCAGGCAGGCCAGAGGACAGTCTTGATGGCAGGCTGGGCAGGGTCAATATAATACAGATAAGATCCAGGCATCCATTGCAGAGAAATGGAGATGTGTAAGACCCAGGGATCCTTTGGAGAAGGTTGTGGATGGACAAGACCAAAGGAGCAGAGTGTCGGCTACAGAATAAGGAATGCATTGTTATTCTGAGGTCAGCCGCTGGAGGAATGAAAGCTTAACACATTTTCAGGAAAGTTCAGTTCAGATCTATGATGTTTATGGAAGAGAGCGCCACTAGACCAAGATTCCCTGTTAAGTGTGCTTGGTTCTTTTGAGCAGCTCTGAAAATCCATTTGTCCCTGTGCCATCGTTTACGGCAAGATATGAAGGAACTCGGCTGTTCAGGAGAACTCTGTGTCTCCTGGGGAGGGAAGACAAGGTCCTGGCCTTACCTTGATAAACTGAGTTCTCAGTTCTAGGGAAGGCTTCGAGTGGAGCATTATTGGAATATTTATCTCTGGGACTATTTGGGACAGATGTTGTTGGATGGTAGTTGAATGTAGATATTCATCTTCACACTTGACTGACTGTCTCCTTTAGCGAATAGTACTGTTCTGTCTTCTACAGAGAACCAATGATGCGGTCATACAACCCTCCAGGAAAGTAGTATTACTAGCTTATTGATTTATTGATTGCTCGCCTTGTTCATTCAGTGGATGCTTATTAAAACCTACAGGGCATGATGCTCTGGATGCATTGCATCATTGTCCTCTAAGCACACTGCAGGGAAGGATTCAAGTAAGGGAAGTAAACAGCAGGAATAGAACAGCGTGATAGCAGAGGGACAACAGGGTGCAGAGGAAGCCATGGGGCCACAGCAAGGGGATGAGGCAAGTTACAGGGAAGTGGTTGGTCAGTCTTGGCCTCTAGAACTCTTCTTGGTGTTGTGTCTATCTCACCCTCATGTGTTCTGGTTCTGAATTTTCTCCTGCTTTCTAAATAAACCCGTCCCCATAAACAGAATAGGCAGTCATCAGCACACACATTTACCCAAAACACACTAATGTGTTATTGCGGAGCCTTCACACATTTGTAACCCTTTTATCTCTAATTGTAGCAGCGAAGATCATTTCTGACTTCAGAAAAATGGATATAATGGGTACTTTTCCTGTGGTTTTTTTTTTAAATGTGAGCAGCTGCATATGGAAAGGGTGCACATGAAGTATGATTATAAAAGACTCCATCAGGCCAATTTCTCTACATAGTCTAACATAGGAAAAGTAAAAGACACATCCCAAGCTGGAAGAAACATTTGCAGCACATGTAAGAGATAAAAGGATTTTTCTCCTTAATGCAATAAGACCATTTTCAAATCATTAAGGAAAAGGTAAACAACAGTATAGAAATACAGACAAAGAACTGGAAAAGACAGTACAGTCCTGTTAATTTATAGTCTTTTTACTTCCACAACTTCCACATAAAAAAAAAGCTCAAGACTGTTATGGAAAATTGACAAAAAAAAGTTAATTTAACACATTATAGTGATAGACATATTATTATTGTGCTGCATGATAAATAGTTAATTTGCATACAGCCTGTAATTAGTATTACTTTTAGCCATCTAAAGTTTCATTAATTTTTTTTCACTTTTGAAGTTTCTCGGTAACTATAATTATTGTCAAAATGTCAATTTCCCTTCAACATATGCTCTAACGCATGCGTATATACAAACAGTGTATCCACGCATGCATTCTGGGAAGCCATGAATGTCGTTGCACAGATTCTCTCATTTCTGCTCTTTCTACTTTGTCCCCCTCCAACGACAGAAACTCTCAGCTCTGGTGAGAATGAAGGCTTTCCATTCTCTGGAGCTGACACATTGTTTAACAATAGGACATTTCTTGTCCTTGCCACCTACATTTCCCAGTGTCCTTTTGTTATTCACCTAAGCTTTGATGGGGGTGGGGTGGAGGGGAAGGTGTCTCCCTAGAGCTCAGGCAGCGGGTGCTCAAGCATGCCCACGATGGTGGGCAGCCTGGAGGGTGGTAGTGGGGGTGAGGACAGGAAGTAGTAAACTATGTGATGCCGCGGACGGGGGTGGGGAAGGATCCAGAAAGTCCAGGGAATGTCTTGGAGACCTCTGTCTCCAGGCTCAGGGACTGCCATTGCAGGATTTTCCTAGTGGCAGCTGTCACAGTTGAACACTTTAGAAGGACGCTAGCACAGAACAGCCAGGCACACTCACCTCACCTGAGGACAGCACAGTGAGCAGGAGAGAGGCACCCGCAGCCATCTCTATGTGATGACTCCCTTCCTCACGCACTTGTGCATTTGTAGTAGCACCGCCTTGTGCTCACCACATCAGTACAGTTTTTACGAGGCCTTCCACCTCTGTTCTATACATTGCTTAGTTGATGCCCCCAATTCCTTGATTCTGAAATTAATGAGAAGAGGCTAAAATTGTCCAGGAGGACTTCTGTATTATTATTTTGACAGATTTTAAAAATCATAGAGTCACAAAGTTGTCGTCTGTTTTGATGGACCTGAGAGAAAAGCCCCTAGAAGGCACAAGAACCAAGAAACCGAGATAAGCTCAGTCACACTGGAAATATTCACAGCAAGTGACAGCTACCCTGGAAATCGAAATGATTTTCATGGTCAGGAAGAACTAGAAACGCCTGAGGACTGGGATCCCTGGCTCATACTGTGAAAATGATGTGGCTGAGCTAGTGAGGGTAGCAGGTGAGAAGTGAGGACCACAAGTGACAGGCTGCACTCGCTAACAGCAAGCAGCTGAGACAGTGACAACCCCAGAATCCCTTCACTCCTCACGGCCCATCATCTCTAATTTTTGTTGTCAGTAGGTCACAAGATCATGAACCTGGTTTTGCCTTTTGGTTCTTCTCAGAGAGCCCAAACTAATAGTTGTTTTCTGCATTTATTCTCTTTGTCTCCCTCCTGTGTGTGTTTATATGTGTGTGGATGTGCATGCATGGGTCTGTGCATGCATACGTCTGTCCACTGAGGATAACCTTAGGTGTCATCCTGTCATCCTCAGGGATACCTTCCATCTCTTCTGAGACAATGTCTCATTGGCCTGGAGGTGGCCAATTAGGCCCTTTTCTTATCCTTGCGCCACTGTCTTGTCTCTGTCTCCTTCCTCCCACCCCCAGCCTTCAGCATCAACCACCACACTTATCATTTTTACACTGGTTCTGGGCACAGAATTCAAGTCCTTACGTTTGTAAGGCAAGCGTGTTTCTGATTGAGCCATCTCTGCAGCCCCCCCCCCATTTTTTTCTTTTTTTGCATTTCTCCCAAAGGCAGCTGGAAAGGAGTGGGGTGTGGCTTCGACTGCTAGATTTAATGACCAAGAGCAATTTGTCTAGGACCCATGCTTTCATCCCAGAGCTCCCCTTTATGTTATGGCTCATCCTGGATGCTTTTCAGGCCCTGTAACTGACAAGGGGTGTCACACTGGGTATGTGAGCACATGCTTGTTCTGTTACTGTGGTCTTCGCAATCTTTTGTCCCAATGCTGTTAAATAGAAGTGACTGGACCTAAAACAACAGCAACAACAACAAGAACCAACCAACCAACCAAACAGAACAGGAATGGAACATTGAAAAGATTAACGAGAGGCACAAAGAAATGTGGCAAACTGTTAGCAAACACAGAGGTTATTTAGATACTAGAGCCTACATGACTCCCCAGAGCAAGGGGGATATTACATGCACGGATATTTCATTTATTGTTTTCTCTCAAGCAGCAAGTAATAAAGAGATGAAACCATGGGGTTATTGAATCATATTAGCTTTCTGATTTGGCCAAATGAAACTTTAATTTCCTAACTAGAGATAAGCTATTACTCCGGAGTAGGGGAGGGGCTGCTTTCCAGTCTTCTCAGAAGGGGACTTGTGTTTTATAGATACTTGGGAAAATGCCCAGGGGCTTGGGTGACTGAGGGGGGAACACTGGATTAAGGACAAGCTAGCTCTCAGGAGTGGGCCCACTGGGTCCACAGTGATACCTGCGTGTGAGCTTTCTAATCCCCAGAAGATGATGGTTTATCTCTCTCCCATCTTCATGCCAGCTCCTTACCTCACAGCGAAAATTCAAAAGCCCAGTCATCAGTAATTGATTTCCTCCCAATGCTCATGTCCAATCAGATCTGACATCATCTCACTTGTCTTTGGAGGAGAGCCCACTGGTTATTGTACAAGTATCAGCCAGGTTAGACACTCTTACTGCAGAAAAAAATTAATTACTTCACAACAAAACCCCGTTCTTAATCCTTTAAAATTAACCATCGTTCCAGAAACTGAAGGGTATCCTCATGCCCTGAGTCATGCGTCCACGCTCTTTCCTCTCCCCTCATGGTCTCCGGATTCCACACAAAAGGGAAAGAGGGAAGCTGGAGAATCTCACTGAGAATATTTGGGCTCAATGTAGAGAAATTCATTATTTCATTTCATGTTTCTGTGACCAGAACCAGTTGTGTTTTCTGCTGAGGTCGTGGCAGTTTAAATGGTCTCATCTTCCATATGCTCTGAAAGGAAGAGGCAGTTCTCACTGTGACAGTAATTTTGAAAACAATGAGCTGGATTGGTTATATCATGATAGTTATTTGTCATTTTTCCTTTTAGACCCTGGATTTCAGAGAGTTTAAGAAAGCTACTGAAGAGCTTTCTTATCTAAGCAAGTCAGTTTAACTTCCATATGTGTGGTTAGACTTTTACCTCTGTTGCAAAGAGTTGGAAAAATCATCTACAATATTACCAGTGGTTCAAACCAAGCCCATTGTTTGAAATTTATTTATTGATTTATTGTATTTTATTTTCATTACTCAGATTTAGCTACCATTTTCCTACAATGCTCCAATTTGCTTTATATTTATCTCTATTTCCCTCTCTCCTTATTTATTATCCATATTTATCTATATCTTCATCTATCTATCTATCTATCTATCTATCTATCTATCTATCTATCTATCATTTCTGACTGTCTGTCATCTCTCGTTCTTGTAACATGTGTGTTCATTTGAATGACCTGTGCTTTCAATCCTGACATAACCCTCACTCATCTGGTATTCGTGATATTTGAAAGACTCAGAAAATAATGCAGGAGAGAAAGAAACAATTGCTAATGATCACATAACACAGTTCAAGTCTCTTATTTTTAGTGTGTGTGTGTTTTCTTTATAATAGTGATCCCAATTGCCTCAATGCTTTATTTTGCCTCTGTTGACCATGGCTTCTCTTTACATAGAGTAGTCAATGAATGTCTTCAGGCCTCTGTTTTTTCTTCCTGTGAAATGGGAACAAAACTTTCTTGTATTACCAAGAGATGTCTTGAAGTTTAATTACTTTAAACATCAATCTGAAAAGAGCCACTTCCTTGGAGGTTGGGGCTTTGCTGACACACACGTTTATCATCCTTATTTTCTTTGTGACAGGTTTATAGCCTGTGGGACTCACTTGGTATCTGTCACTTACCTTACCCCTGATGCCTTTCTACACAGCTTTGTCTGTCATTTCATCTTACTGTCAAAAGAGTGTATAAAATCAGGCTCATAGGGGCTGGGGCTGACAAGTCATTGTTTCTTTCAGGTCATCATAAATGCTAGGCTGCCTTTTGCAGAAGCAGGGAGCACTGGAAGAGAGGTTGACATACAGTCTATTTGTGGTCTCACAGTCTCCATTATTTAACCACTAGCTACTAAATACAGAATGTACCCAGTATGTATCATGATTTAAGAACTGGGAATACTTTTCTTGCCAGAGAGACTCTATTTGATATCTGTCTTCCCCATGTCTTTTCTGTCCAGGCTCTCTAAGCTAATTCCCTCCATCACTCTCAGTTGGTTCATCTTTTTCCTTTTGCCCTCTTTTTCTATGAGACAGCACACACATTTGCTTATTACATACTGTCTGTCACTCCCTCACCCCACTTCATAGCATAGACGGCTGGAATGTTAACATCGTGAGACTAGAGGCTATTTTGCTCTTCATTCTCAGTGCTTAAAACCATGCCAGGAACACAGTAGGACACATTTGCAGAGCGAATGCTGGCAGGTGCTTTTGATCCCTGCCTCTTCTGTCTATCTGTACCATGAGTGTGTGTCTCCTATTGTTTGCACATGCAAGAGGGCATATTAGGTGTTACCTACATACTGTGTCTGAGGAATAGTAGTTAGGGAGGCAATGCTGAGTGCCTAAGATGAAGATCACGGCTTTCCAGAGTGATTCTAATTGTATTCACTGTACAGCGCCTTCTAAAATCTCCTTGTGCACTATTTGTCGGCTGACTATTTTTCTTTATTCTCCTTACAGTCTTAAATTGAGACTCTGCTTCAGCAGTTAATGGCTGTGGTATTTCACTTTTGAGTTAGTTGTCTGGCACTCAGGAGCACGGTGAAGCGATCCCTGTGTTTAGCTTATCGATATCCACTTGGTACATCTGTCTTCTAGACTGGCTCTTTCTCAGCCTGCCCAGCCATTCTTGAACTATGTAAGTCATTTTAACCTGAGGCGCGCTGCCGATGCATGTTCTATGGCAAACGCCATATTTATTAATTTTATGATGCTAAGACCAATTCCATTTATCTGGGGATTGGCAGTGATTTACTTTTTATGGGTAAAGTTTTATTCAACTCTTAACAGCGAAACATAAAATGGTTACAATTGTAATGAAATCTATAAAAGCACGGAGGATAGTCTTGGGTAAAATGTCCTCAGAAGAGATGATGGCACCTCTGGGAACAAACTGAGGAGAGTTTTAAGTAGATGTTCTCAAACGTCCTCCTAGGACTTTGGGTGACTCTGGGCATGTCTCTGAACTGGCCACACACACACACACACACACACACTATTTATATATATATATATATATATATATATATATATATATATATATATATATATATATATATATCCGTGGCCCCTAAAAGCCATATGCTAAAAGCATAGATGCCAGTCTCTGGGATTGCTACTGGGAGCTTGGGCTTATGTAATTATTCTTGGCGGTAATCACTGGACATGCTCTTACAGCGTATTGGAACACTGATGCCTTCATCTCCTACTCTTTTGTTTCCTGAATACCACAAGGAGGGTGAAATTGCTTTACCACAGACTTCTGACTGTGATGTTTTTCCCTGTTCCCTGCACAGAAACAACAATTCCAAGTGACCATGAACTGAAACATCTGAAAGTGTGAGCCAAATAAGCCTTTTTTCAAGTTGTTTGTGTCAGACCTTTTGTCAGACTGGCATAGAGCAGACAAAGAAAGTGATCAGAGAAGGATAAAGTTATTTCCAACTGTTTTGCTAAATATGAAACATGTTGAGTAAACCACAAGTGGCATGGAAGCAAACAAGTGTCCGGGTTAAGATAATTTGAATGCATTTTAATTAATGGTATTATTTTCAAAGATAGGGCTTATGAAAATCACCCGTGATAATGAAGACTGTGGGAGCAGGCATCAGGGGGGCTCCAGGCTGATCCTAAGGTCTGAATGAACGAGGAGATCAAATGTTATCCAGTGCCTCGGGGTGAGAGAGCTTTTGGAGACCGTCACCTGACTGTAACAGCTAGCTGACAGTCAACTTTCAGCAATGGAGCTGGCTGGGACTCTTTCTCCCCTCTGGCTTCCTGCTATGGATCCAGACCAGCCAAGATGAAGTGGCACAGGGAGGATAAGGAGACTTACATTGCTAAGACTTGTGAGGAACAGAGTAACTCGGGGCATAGCGAGGAGAGCACAGGTAGTGGTGTTTAGCAGATTGTTCTGGGATTGAAACACTCCACCCTGCAGAAACGCTCACACAGACTGGAAGTAACCCCCACCACCCATACTCCTGTAGCCCCAGTTAAACCCATTGGTTAACCAAATGTGACTTTGAACAGATGGATCACAAGAGCTGACTGTCTGGCCAGCCTTAGCCAGCATTGTCAGCTTTCTGTTCAGTGAGAGACCTTGTCTCAGAGAGTGACAGTGACAGGGCGGGGGAGTATCCGATGACCTGTTCTGGCCTTTGCATGCATACATATGAGTACATACCGGCACACATACACACACACATACACACATCCTTGTACACATATGTGCAGCTGCAAATAAAGAAATTATGTTGATAGTAAAATTAAATGATTTTTCCATTCCACAAAGGATATCACTAACTTAAAAAGCAAATAACCAAATAGGAGAATATGTTTACAATGTCTCAACCAAGACAAACAAAAAACAAAAACAAAAAATAACATTTGGAATCCCCAAAGAAGTCAATATTTTAAAAATTGAGACGTCAGTTTGCTGATGAAAAATCTTAGGCATATTCAATTCAGAGAAAGCCTACATGGCTGTGATGCATATGAAGAAATGCTCAAAACCCATAGACATCACAGAGTCAAAAATTAAAGCTTCGATCACCATGACTCTCCTTGCCCTGCTTTCTGTGAGCTCGCTCTTCTTGGTGCTTCGAGTTGAGGATGAGAATGCTTCCTGTTTATGCCACCGTTCTTTCTTGCCATGGTGGGCTCTGATCCCTCTGGAACTGTCAGCTTAAATCATCCCTTTTTGTTTATAAACCGACTTTGTCTTCATGCTTGTAGGGCAAGCACTCGTGTCTAGTCAGCCATCTCCCCAGCCGCTAAGCTCACTTTTTAAAGTTTGTAATCTTTACTTTGAAAATTTTAATTAAGAACTTAGTATTTCTCACTGGGCGGTGGCCCACACCTCTAATCTCAGCACTCAGAAGGCAAAGGCAGGTGGATCTCCGTGAGTCCAAGGCCAGCCTGGTCTACAGAGTGAGCCCCCTCAAGAAAATAAAACAAAACAAGACAAAACCAAAAGCACATGAATAAATAAAAAGAGGTGAATGTTTTTTAACATGTAGGACACATAAATATTTTTCTTCCTCCTACAGATTAATCTGCTTAATCTACTAGAGCTATGCTTTTCATTAGGTCTTTACCCATTTCTTAGCTTTGTCTGAGATACAAGTAGGTATCTAGTTCCTGTAAGGAGCCTGTTTGCCCACTCCTCCCTACTAAAGGCCATTTCTTCCCCTTTCACTTGTGCTGTCACTGGCATCCTGCATGATTTTCACACATACATGGCTTTCTCTGAGCTCCCACTAAGTCAAAGGAGCAGTACTGTCCCACTGTCAATTTTGTTCTTACTCTATCATTATCCTGTCTGCATTGTTATGGATTTACTATTTTTCATTACCGTAAGGATTTTACTAAAAGTGCTTTAATATATATTCTTCTACCTGCCTACCCATTTCAAAGTATAATGATAACATCGGCACATGTTCCCACTTACACATCAACCTGCAGATTATTGAGTTTAAACCTTTATAAGTGTCACGTAAATTTTAGATATAATTATATATGTGAATGTCAACTATACATTCATTTCATAGACATCAAATTTTTGAGAAACTACTGTCATTATACTGGAATAACCCTCACAAAGTAATTAACTTTTTTCTTCATGTAAATTAGCAAAGAAAATCTACAGAGCTGGGCTTCCTCTTTGCACTTATCACGTAACTTCATCAATGGCCAACACATAGTTACACTGCAAAAGATTTATTTGACTTTTATTTTATGTATGTGAGTGTTTGCTTGCAAGTATGTATGTATATTTTTTGCGTGCCTGGTGCCTGCAGAGGCCAGAAGAAGAGTTGGATCTCCTGGAAATGGAGTTAAAGATGGTTGTCAGCTGCCACGTGGGTGTTAGGAGCTGAGTCCAGGTCTGAAAGAGTAGCAACTGCTCTTAACCTTGGAACCAACTCTCCATCCCTCAGAGTTCCCTGTATGGCTTCCTCACATCCCTACACTGAATCACTTAAAGTAAATCTCAGATATTTTATCATACCATCAAAGAATGCTTCTGTGTGTAGCTCTCAAAAAAAAAAAAATCTAAATTTTATGATCACTATATCATTACAATGCATTTACGCCTAATCACACAGGTAAACTTTTACTTGACATATTTAACACGATGTGGCCTGGAGTTTCAATATTTTATTTATATTTAGGATTAAGGAAGTGTGATAAAACAAACCTGATGATTTTTTTAAAGTTGTGTATTTTGTTTGTTTATTATTATTATTACTTAACATTTTGAAAACTTAATACATAAGCACTGCACCTACATTGTTCCTGCCCCTCTCTGTTCCCTAACTCCTCTTACATCCCCCACACCCTCCAAACTTATTGCCTCTTCTTTAATTATATAAATATATATATATTCATATATATTACATATGTTTATCGGATTGGACAATACAAACATCTATATGAGACAGGAACATTTATGTGGGAGCTTATTCATCTAGGAAGCTGGCTCTTCTCCCTTGGCAGCCATTTCCCTTGCAAGGTTTTTTGTTTGTTTGTTTGTTTGTTTTGTTTTTAGTTTAGGTGATGCAAAATCTTGGATTATCAGTAAAAACTGTCTTTAGCCCGATCTAGACACAAGCATTTAAAACATTTTTTTTGGGGGGTGCTTTATCTGAGGTTTAACGTTTAGAAATGTTTTGATCTCCTGGTTTCCTTCACACTTCTTTGGCTCTTTATCAATCTGTGACTTTTTTGAGTCTCAAGGTCATGATAGACACTTGTTCATTGTCTTCTCTTTTGCTTCTCAGTTGTATTTATAATTGATTTCTATTTTATTTCATATATATTTTATTTCTTTATTTCATTACTCTTCTTGGATGGAGTTTTACAGAGGTTTTCTCAAATATATGTAATGAATCAGACTCAAAATGAACAATACAGCTTGCAAAGTTGGTTAACAGCTTTTCATTTGCTTCACTCTTTTGCTCTCTCTGTATATTCTTATTTTAATATATCACACAAAGACGAACTTACTGTGAATTTTTGCATATTAATCCTCTTAAAACCTCATTTGTCTCTGTTATGTCATCATGTTTGAACAGTAAGAATATAATTTTCAATTACTTTTCCTTCAACACATTAAGGTTATTAGACACTATCTTTTTCTTAGCATATGTCTTAGTCCGTGTTCTATTGCTGTGAAGAGAAGACTTCATAACCACAGCAGCTCCTACATAAGAGAGAGCTGGCTGACAGGTTCAGCGGTTTAGGCCATTTTCATCATGTTGGGGAGGACGATGGCACGGAGTCAGACATGGTGCTGGAGAAGTGCCTGAGAAGTCTACCTCGGGATCCACAGGCAGCAGGAAGAGAGACCCACTCGGCCCGGTTTGGGTTTTGAAATCGCAAAACCCACCCCTAGTAACACACTTCCTCCAATAAGGCGACACCTATCCCAACAAGGCTACACCTACCCCAACAAGGCTACACCTACCCCAACAAGGCTATATCTACTTCAACAAGGCTCCACCTACCCCAACAAGGCTCCACTTACCCCAACAAGGCTCCACCTACCCCGACAAGGCTCCACTCACCCCGACAAGGCTACGCCCACTCCAACAAGGCTACACCTACCCCAACAAGGCTCCACCTACCGCAATAAGAACATACCTCCTAATTCTTCTAAGTCAAGCCACTCGTTGATGATATTCAAATATACGAGCCTGTGGGTGCTCTTACTCAAACCACTACAACATATATTGTTTATCCAAAGTAGGGCTTCATGCTTGCACGTAATGCACTCTGTTCAAATTCATCCCAGCTGTCACTGTCTGTTACCCATTCACCACCTTGCCCCTCTAGATTCTAATACTTTCCTTCAGGTTTTCATGTCCTTTGATTTTCTTTTTCAGTTCTAAGTATGATTAGACTTCTGAGTCTGGCTCATTTCACTTTTCATGATTTTCAGTTCCATCTGTTTTCCTGCAAATCACAAGATTTTGCTCTTTTTTTGTGGCTTAATAAAACTTGACAGAATATATATATATATATATATATATATATATATATATATATATATACATATGTGTGTGTGTGATAGCTTCCTTATCCATTCATCTTGTTATGGCCTTCTACACTGATCCATAATGTGTGTATCATGAACAGTACATCAATAAAAATGGGTATGTGGAAACATTTACAGTATGTTGACTTTGATCCTTTTGGGTATATACCCTGAATGGTATTGCAGGTCATGAAGTAATTAAGTCTTTATTTTTAGAGAAATCCCTATACAACTTTCTACCGTGATTCTACCAACTGACACTCCCATCAACTGTATCTTTACTTGCATTTCATGTTTTTTGTTTTGCTTTTGTTTTTTTTCTTGAATAGTGGCCAGGATAATTGAGGTGAAAGTGAAGTTGAACTCAGTGTTGGTTTATATTTTCTCCTTAAGTAAAGATGAATACCCTTCAAATTTTTTTTCTCAGTTTGCTGTCTTTTCACTTTATCAACTTTTTCCTTTGTTAGTTAAATTTAAAAATAAAACTTTGTTCTTTTGTAATTTCATACATGTATAAGGTGCATTCTATTTAGAATTGCCTCTCTAGTCTCTTTACCAATTCTATACTCTGCTATAAGTACTTTCTCACATTCATGGCATTTTAGTTGCTGTTATTTTGTTTGTTCGGTATTTTTTGAGATGCGTTGATTTTAACTAGGGATATCTGTGACCACGGGTTAAGAACTATCAGTTGGAGCCTAGTGGACTCTTCAGTGTGTATACAACTGAAGACAAAGTCTGCCCCCCACTCAGAGTCCATCAGCAGCAAATAGGGAAGAATATAGTCCCATAAGTTCCCCCCAAATCCATAACTGACTATTGATAGGCCTGGTTGTGTATAGGCCCATTGTAGGCAAAGTATGGTGATGTCAAGCTTGAACTGAGCTAGAAGCTTCCTCCCTGCTGGGTGGATTTCACAGTGATGGGATGTACCGAACAGGGGAAGAAAAGGTATCAGCAGCCATACCCAACTGTGAACCCTACATTTATAATATTAACTTGCTAGGCAAGATGTATTGCTGGTGCCATAGTGGCACAACTGCTATTGTGGTTAAGCACGCTATGCTCACTGACTAGACCTGAGGCTTTCTTAGAATTATTTCATATGTATCCATATGAATATGTTTATATTTTGGGAAGCTTCTACTGCATTAGGTTTCCATGCTCCTCCTCAAATTGTTCTTACTTTTAGCTGTTTCTCCCCCATTCTCTCTCGTGTGCTCCTCTTCCCTCAATGACTTAATCCTCCCATTTTAGTACCACTTATCCATCCATACTATATTCTCTTTCTTTTTCCTAGGAAGACATAACTACCCTACCCAGTG
Source organism: Meriones unguiculatus (assembly GCF_030254825.1). Taxonomy (NCBI): domain Eukaryota; kingdom Metazoa; phylum Chordata; class Mammalia; order Rodentia; family Muridae; genus Meriones; species Meriones unguiculatus. Next base: position 79,117,375 of record NC_083359.1, read on the forward strand.
CCTTACTTTATACATAACTTGTGTGGTTCCACAGATTGTAGCTTGGTTATTGATTTAACAATTACTATCCACACATAAGTAAATACATACTATATTTGTCTCTCTAGGTCTGTGTTATCTCACTCAGGATGACGCTTTCTAGTTCCATCTATTTACCTGTAAATTTTATGACTCCACTTTTTATTTTTTAAACAGCAATGGAAGAGTGTTCCCTTACTCTACATCCTTGCTAGCATAGGCCCTCATTTGTTTTCATGATCTTAGCCACTCTGTTGGGAGTGCAAACTTGTATAGCCTCTTTGGAAATCAACGTGGCCGTTTCCTAGAAATTTGGAAATCCATCTACCCCAACACATAGCTATACCATTCTTAGATATATATACCCAAAGGACGCTTCACCTACCACAAGAACTCTTGCTCAATCATGTTCATTTCTATTCTATTCTTAATATATAAAAACTGGAAACTGCCTAAACGTCCCTCAACAGATTAATGGATAAAGAAAATGGAGTATTATTTAGCTGTTAAAAAATGACATCATGAAATTTGTAACCAAATGGATATAACTAGGAAAACACACACACACATCCCAAGGGAGGTAAGTCAGCCCCAAAATGTTATGTATTTACCTAGTTATGGATATTAACCACCAAATAAATGATAAAGTCAGGAAGAGAGTAGATCTGGAGAGGTTGGGAGGTGGAGCGAAACTGGGAGAAGTAGAGGGAGGGGATACTATAATCAGGAAATATTGTATGACATAAGAATCTATTTTCAATAGAAGAAAACAATTGAAAAAAAATGGAAACACCAGCTTCACCCACAACAAGGATGGAAAAGAAAGAAGCTGAGATAATGTAAGCTAAACTAAGAAGAATATTTATAGATTAAATTTAATTTATGCAAATTACAATTTGTATAATTTAGACAGTGTTTAAATTGTATATGTTTGTAAATACAAATTGTTAAGAGGGAGAATAGAGAAAGGAAAAATAGAGTAGAAACAACACAGAAGTGGAAAAGTATATGAAATGAGAGTGAGAAGGGACAACATCTAACAAACACAAAGCAAAACAACAGGGTCGATAGTTCCTCCTTGCTGAGAAGAGAGATTGGATGCTTGCATTTTTCTTAAGGTTCTTGTTTTGAAGGTCTACAGATATGTGGGAAGCAATGAGCTGTTTTCTTTCTCAGGTTCAGATGGGTCAAACAGAAAGGGCTCTCTGAAGGATGACCCCTGCCCTGTATTGTCTGCTGGCACCAAGGAGCTAAGATAACAGTGATGAATTCTTTCCACTGATCTTCCTATGTATACCAGATGTCTCCTGCTGGCTGGATCTTGGGGAAGCCCAACTTTGCACTATAGGTATCTCATTTGTTTTGGGGGGGGGGGAATAGAAGGGACATCTAGGTTCCTATCAAATGTCCTTGAGGCTCTGAAAGTGGAGAATGTAATAAACAAAAGCAATTTGCCTTGAGAAGGGGACACCAAGGCGAGATCAATGACTGATCCTGCCCACCTCAGCAATGTCACTGGTTCTCACCCCCTACCCTCTGCTGCTCAGAACCACATACAGATGTTCTTGCTCCTTTTCTCAGAGCTGGGCTTCCGTTACCAAATGAAAGTGATACTGTGCATGCACACTTGTATGTGGAGCTGCATCCACAAATATGCATCTGAGTCACATAGCTCCTTGGGTCTGTACTGGTCCTCAGGGCGCAGCAAAGTGGAGAGGCTGCTAGCAGTTGGAGGTATAAAAATGGTACCCCTGCTTCCTGCAGCTACAGAGTTTGTCAGTAAAACCCTTGTTAAATTCTTTTCACCGTGACACCAGAGCGCGAGCCTTGATAATAGCCAAAAGGCAGAGAAGTGATGAGAGCAAGCTAAGACGTGCAGGGGTCTCTTCTCCAGCACATTTCTGCTGTGAAGACCTCATATATTAATATATATATGTATCATTAATACATCTTAATACATTAACACATATGAAAATACATTAGTTTATATATGTATACACACATATTTCTTCTTTTATTACTTTTTATTGCAAACTCTCAGATCCCATACTTTTTATCTTTTTTAATTTCCTTTGATTTTTCTCTTTTTATTTATTCATTTTCCATCCTGGTTGTAGCCCTCTCCTTCCTCTTCTCCCAGTCCCACCCTCCCTGTTTTCCCATTCCCCCCACCCTAATTCTCAGAGAAGGGGAGCCCCCCTACACACTCTAGCATGTTAAGTTGCATCAGGACTGAGCACATCCTCTTCCCCTGTGGCCTGGTAAGGTAGGTTCGCCAGGGGAAAATAATCAAAAAGCAGGCAACAGAGTCCATGTCAGAGACAGCCCTCTTTACCTTTATTAGGGGACCCATATCCTTATATGGGACCTGCCCATCTGGGTAGGTATGGTCCATGCATGGTCCTTGGTTGATGCTTCAATCTACACAGGCCTCTCTGGGCCTTGGTTAGTTGGCTCTGTTGGTCTTCATGTGGCACTTCTGTCCCCTCTGGGTCCATCTGTCCTTTCCTCTATTTTTCCACAAGACTCCACCCAATGTTTGGTTGTGAATCTCTGCATCTGTTTCCATCAGGTGCTGGGTGGAGCCACTGAGAGGACAGCTATGCTAGGCTCCTGTCTGCGAGCATAACAGAGGATCGTTATTCATGACCGGGGTTGGCTGTCTCCCATGCAGTGGGTCTCAGGTTGGGCCAGACATGGGTTGGACATTCCATCAATCTCGGCTTTATTTTTGTCTCTGCATATCTTGTAGGCAGGGTAAATTTTGGGTCAAAGTTTTTGTGGGTTGGTTGGTATTCCCCTCCCTGCACTAGGAGTCATGTCTAGATAGAGGGCGGCTTCTTCAGTCTCCATGACCTCTGTTACTAGGAGTCTCAGCTAGAGTCACCCTCACATCCTTCCAGGAGCCTACCCTGTTGTAGGTCTCCAGTTTGTCACAGAGAAGTCCCTGCAGAGGTCTCTCTCCTCTGCAAGCCCTTTGTCTTCCTGCCCCCATCCTCACCAGCTCTAACATGGTCCTCATTTCTCTCTGTGCTTCCTCTCTTACCCTGTTGGCTCTCTTCAAACACTTCCACTGTCTATTTTATTTCCCCTTCTGAGTGAGAGCTAAGCATCCTTCTTTGGGTCCACCTTGTTACTTATCTTTTTTTGGGTCTGTGAGTTGTAGTCTGTCTATCCGGTGCTATATGACTAAAATCCCCTTATAAGTGAGTCAATACCATGTGTGTCTTTCTGGGTCTGGGTTACCTAACTCAGGATGATCTTTTCTAGTTCCATCCACTTGCCTGCAAATTTTATGATTTCCTTGTTTTTAATAGCTGAATAGAATTCCATCCTGTAAACATACCACAATTTCTGTATCCATTCTTCATTTGAGGGACATCTGAGTTGTTTCCAGATTCTGGCTATTATGAATAAAGCTGCTATGAACAGTTGAGCAAGTGTCCTTGTTGTGTGGTAGAGCATCTTTTGGGTATATACTCAGGAGGGGTACAGCTGAGTGTGGAGGTAGAGGTGTTCCCAGTTTTCTGAGGTAGCACCAGATTGATTTCTGGGGTGGTTGGACAATTGTGTACTCTCAAAAGCAAAGGAGGTGTGTTTCCTTTTCTCCACATCCTCTCCAGCATCTGCTGTCACTTGTGTTTTGATTTGAGGAATCTCAAATGGCCGATAAGCACTTAAAGAAATGCTCGATGTCCAGGGCAATGCAAACCAAAACTACTCTTGAATTCCATCTTACACCCATCTGAATGGCCACAAGCCACACGCCAACCCTGAATACCACACAGAATGCCGTTTCTTCTCCTTCCCAATTTCATATTTATACTCTCAGAGCCAACATGGAAGACCTTTACCGGCTGGCAAAGATTATGCCCCACACGTGACAGTTAGCCACAAAAGCATATTTATATAACATACAAAGAAACCAAAACTTCCATTACAGATCCAAACTCTAATAGGACTTCTGCAAGATCAATGCTGGTGATGAACTTCTCAAAACAACGAATCAGAAAGTGAAGAGCTTTCATCCTCTCTCAGCCTTTGGTCTCTTAATGCGACATAGCACTCTCCTTGTAGAAAAAGAAATGTCTGTCTCCACAAGGGATTCACATGGTCCCACAGTAACCCTCCAAGTTCCTCTCTGTCTGTTCACATTTGCCAGAGTTTTTTTGAGGACAGGGACAGCTCATTATCTTCATAGGACATGGAAACCCGGTCTGTGCCTTTAAAACATTGTTTCACGTGGCTGACTTTGGTTTGTAAATGTTTTAAAAACAATTTTGACTTTTCAGGCAACTGAAAGAGGGTCAGGAGGTATCCAAATGTACCCTGCTTGTGAATCATGCAAGAGAGTGGAGTGGGGTAAAGTGGGACAAAATGCCCAGGTGACAAGCTTAGAAGACCAGGACTCTGTATTCATCCAGTCAACTACCTTCCTTACCGTCAGGTTTCCTTCTCTGTAATTGGGAATGGTGACATGTATACCGTTCTCTAAAATGGCTGCTGCACTGCTCAGGTGAGAATGTATCTGCAGAAAGCAGCCTGCACACTGCCTACCACAGGAAGAGAGACAGTAGCAGTATTAACATGAAGCAAAGAGCATTTGAAATGATGTTAACTCTCCTGAGACAGGATGTTCTTTGGCTGGGAAGGCAGTAATCCCTCCCCTTGGTGACCTAAGTGAATTTCAGATCCAGCTTCAAAGCACATTAGGTCTCTGCAGCAAGGAGTGGTGAAAATATTCCAAGTCTCTGACCTCCCTAGGCTGGAGAAGGTTGGCATCAAGGACAGAAGCTTTCAATTGCATTGAACATGGCCTGGATGGGTTCCAAGTGTGTAATTACTTTATGCTTACTTACAATTTTCCCTTCAGCTTCAAAGGGCTGGAGCATCCCTCGCTTTCTGGGCTAACGGGGCCATTCGGTGTTGGGAGGCATATGTTGAACAGCGGCCCCAGTCACCCACCTCAGCAGACAGCACATCTCAGTAATGAAGTCGTGGCTCCAATCGCACAACGTGGCAGCGCTTATCTTTGATTAGTGTTCAGGACAAATGTGGCCTCTCTTTGAAGGGGAGGGAGGGCCCCTACCAAGTTTTCTCTCACTGCCACAGGCAGGAGGGCAGTGAGCAGGCTCTTTGAGAGGCGGCTTTCAGAGGTGCTCTGATATGAATCTAATTCAGAAAATATGCTAATTTTATGAGGTCAGCAACCACTGTAATTACCCTTTGTGTACGAACAATGCATTCTTTTGAAAAGTGGGATAGAGAATAAAATCTGATCTATGAATCGTGTCCTCTGATATGGTGTGTTATAAAATGGAGGCTACAGGGAGGCATCAGAACAAGCTTCTATAAGGTGACATCGAGATAGCAAGGGGTTTCTCATGATAAGATGTTTACTGGGAGAGGTCTCAGATGTACTGATCATCAGCCCAGTTCCCTGCTACCTCTTATTTCTCTCTGCCACTTAGCGGTTTTTGGACTAAGTGCTTGACTCTTCCATACTTCTGATTCTTTCATCTGTTAAGCACTGATAAGATGGGTGCCTACCTCATAGGGCTCTTGTGGGGAATGAGGAAGATAATATCTCCAGCACACACAAGAAAAAATTAATAAATGTGAATAATGATTATCACTGTTACTACTCTGCTTTCAGGTCTTAAGAAATTAATTTTTTCCCAGTAATTTCTGCCCTGTTCCAACACTAGGTTAGGAATGGCTCTATGCTTTTATATACATGATAGGATGTGTTTCCTACAGAAAGATTTATTTGGGGGAGATTATGTATCATGGTTTCTGCATTGTGTTAATCATTTCATCACCACATTTTATCAATTCTAAATTGAGGCAGAGAGAATGCATATAACATATGCATTTGGATTCTTAGCTATAACATTTGTCGTATTCAATAGCACTTGTTTATGTCATTATGTTTCCTACAAGACAATAAGTTCTGCATGATTACCAGCTTTCCCCTCGTCAAATCTTCCACCAATGTACCCTGGAGTGTCCTCCTTTCTGACATGCATCAGGACCCATAACTCGCCTACATTTTTACTTTTCAGTTTCATCCCAACCCACAGCACCTTCATCTGTGTTCTGACTTCTCTCCTAAGGTATATTTCCAGGTTTGTTTTATCAACATTGCCCTGCTGACAAGCTCAGTCTACCCTCATCTCTCTTACTGTCTGCTGAGCCTTGCTCTTACCCTTGTCTGCTGTGCCATGTGCCTCACTCAGAGACTCTGATTGCAGGAGCTAGGAACTATCTCCAAACTATTTTAAACAGAAACAGAACACACTTGCAAGAGATAAAGAGCTCAGAGAATTAGGGAGAACACCAGGACCAGACTTAGAAAATGAGAAGGATCAAAACGTTCTATGACTCCTCCACATCCCCCCTCCCAACCCACCACAGCCTCTATTGATCCTATATGCTCAGGGTTTGAAACGATGGATTCTATTTGACTTAGTGTAAGGCTTTATAGGACGACAAGGGTGAGTTTTCCAGGATCTGACTCCCTTCATCTTCTTCAGTGGCAGATGATAATGGAAGGCAGATGCTGGGAGTCACCCATTCCTCCCTCAGACCACATACACATGAAGGGAAAGGCATTAATCATAAGAAAAGACAATGATTGGCAGGAAACACATTATGATTGTCCTTGTACATTTCATTTCTTTACGCTGGATTGTCTTTGCCAAACCCAGTTTTCTAAGGTCGGGACCTCTCCCAGAGTGCAGTGCTGGTCCATTAAAATGTCACCCAGCCTTTCCTGATGGAGACTCTATTGTGTTCTTTTAGAATTGTCTATCATGGTTTTATAATGGAGGCCTGCCTGGTTTCCCTGGCTAGACACAGGCCTTAAGAATTAGGGACAGAGAAGGCTTATGAATAATCATAATATTCCTGTCTTATTTTCAGCATGCCGCCTTGGCTTAAGGCAAGCATACCTCTCCAGCTGGCTCCCCCTGAGATGTCTTTACAAGCCAGCTCCTGTGTTCTGGATCCTTGATCACATCAATGCATTTACCTCCCTTCTACTCGTTCAATTTTTAAAATCTCTGTCATTGCCGTGGCCTGCACTTCTCAAGAATTCCTTGCTAACAACCCACTTCTGGGCATCAGCCTTCACTTCTGCTTGCCATTGTTGGGAGTATTTTCATTTCTCTGGTCTTGTGGTCCTAGTGCCATCCAGGAATTCGTGTGACTTTAATATGGCACATTGGCAGTCATGTGATTTCTCATCTAAATCCATCAAGACTGTGCCCCGAGACTGTATATTGTCACCCTAGTTCAGTCCTTTGTGAATCTGCAGAACTCATGCTCATGAAGGAAGGAAGATTTTATGTAACATATTCTCTGTGATTTATTAGAGCTTGGGTTCCAAATTTGTCTGTTTCTTAAGTCTCAGTCACCTTTCTGTACCCAACTCTAGCAAATAACCTAGTTTATCTCTTCCTCAAGAACTCTCTGAATCTTGGTCCTGGTTGGTCTAAAACTTGCCTTGCTTTCTTTCTGCCACCACACCTTCCTAGAACTGGATGCTTATCTTATGTGATTCTGACCTAAACCCCCTGACTGTGGCACAGTTCTCTGGTGCAACCTGTTTGTATGTCAGTTAAAAGGATAAAAAAAAATGCTCTAGATAAAGAAGCTACACTTGTGAGCAGCTTGGTAAGACTATAACCAAATTGGCCACTGAACCTTTTTCAACAACCACTGACCTGTACCCAGTTTCACTTCTGATATCCATCTCTATTTCTGAGTATTTTCTTACCTCCTCTTTGAGCTCTCACCATGCACCTTGGCCTCTGGCTTTTTGACTAGAAGCTTAGAATTCCTCTCCAGTGTCCTGAGATATGGCTTCAGACTTCACTGTATTTAATTTTTTGCTTTCCTGCTAGTCTGCCACAGGAGATACTCAGACACGTGCTTGCCTTCTCATTCTTCTATCAGTTTGCCTGGGGGCTGCTAGCTGCATCACAGTGGATGGTTTTATGTTTGCTATGCCTCATGTATCTACTTCGCATACCTAGAAGGTCATATGACCTAGAGCATGTTTAAGCGGGAGACATTTGCACAGACACATTCATCTAAAGCTTCTCTACCCCCTGAAGTCTCCTTGCCTAGCTGCCCTCCTGTCTCCTTTATTTAAAAAAATTTTATCAATTATACTTTATTCACTTTGTATCCCCCCTGTTGCTCCCTCCCTCCTCCCCTCCCAAACCCACCTCCTTTCCCTCTTCTCCACACATGCCCCTCCCCAAGTCCAGTGAGAGGGGAGGTCCCCCTCTCCTTCCTTCTGATCCTAGTCTATCAGGTTTCATCAGGACTGGCTGCATCGTCTTCCTCTGTGGCATGGTAAGGCTGCTCCCCCCTCAAGGGGAGGTGATCAAAGAGCAGGCCAATCAGTTCATGTCAGAGACAGTCCCTGTTCTCATTACTGTGGAACCCACTTGGATATTGAACTGCCATGGGCTACGTCCATGTAGGGTTCTAGGTTATCTCCATGCATGGTCCTTGGTTGGAATATCAGTCTCAGAAAAGACCCCTGAGCCAGATTTTTTGGTTCTGTTGCTCTCCTTGTGGAGTTCCTGTCCTCTCCAGATCTTACTGTTTCTCACTTCCTTCCTAAGATTCCCTGCACTTTGCCCAAAGGTTGCCCATAAGTCTCAGCATCTGCATTGGTAGTCTGCAGGGCAGAGCCTTTCAGAGATGCTCTGTGTCAGGCTCCTGACTTGTTCCCTTTTTCTCCTTCTTCTGATGTCTATCTTTGCCTTTCTGAATGGGGATTAAGCATTTTAGCCAGAGTCCTCCTTCATGCTTAGTTTCTTTAGGTGTACAGATTTTAGTATGTTTATTCTATATTATATGTCTAATAACTACTTATGAGTGAGTATACGCCCTGTGTGTCTTTCTGCTTCTGGGACGCCTCACTCAGGATGATCTTTTCTAGTTTCTACCATTTGCCTGCAAATTTTATGATTTCCCAGACACACTAAACCTGTTAGAAGAAAAAGTGGGGAAGAGCCTTGAACTCATTGATACAGGAGACAACTTCCTGAACAGAACACCAACAGCACAGGCACTAAGAGCAACAATCAATAAATGGGACCTCATGAAACTGAAAAGCTTCTGTAAAGCAAAGGACACTGTCGTTAAAACAAAAGGACAGCCTACAGACTGGGAAAGGATCTTCACCAACCCTATATCTGACAGAGGGCTAATATCCAGAATATATAAAGAACTCAAGAACTTAAACAGCAACAAATCAAATAACCCTTCCACCTTATTAGCAAGCAAACTTTTCTAAGACTGTGCAAGACATCTAACAGGTTTTTCTTTTCTTTCACAACCCTCCCACAATACCTCTGCCTTCATTGTCCTCATATCTCAGAGGAGGGAACCCTTCATTCACTCCTGGTCTTACTAGGCTATCCTGGTTGCTCTTTTCTTCTCTCCCCATGATGATGTTCAATCAAGCGTTCTTTATTTCCTCAGTATTCAATCTCTCTCATCTCTGTGATACCCTAACCAGCTGCCACTTGATCTATTGTCTCTGGTGGAATGGTTCCTTGTCTACTTCCTGAGAAATGCCTTGAGTATGTGCTCGACTTCCTCCCACTATTTCGCTCCAAATTCCCGTTGTCTGGCTTCCATTGTCACCCGATTACCAAGTTCCACTTTCAAAGTTCTCTGTTACTTTCTTTTTTTTAATTAAACTTTTATTTTTTTTACATTAATTACATTCTATTCGCTTTGTATCCCAGCTGTTGCCCCCTCCTCTCTGTTACTTTCTAATTGCCGAACATGACAGCTCATCTCAGACAACATAGTCTCTGCTCTCTCACCAGCATCAACGCTGCTAAAACAGTTGATCCTGCCTTTCATTGCAGAAATCAATTTCTCTTTTACATTCATCTTATTTTTATTGAATGTTTGGGGTGTTTCTATGTCTTTCTTGCTAATTATTCACTCTGTTAGGCCAGGATCTGTGGGCCATAGGGAGTTAAGCAGCATTATTCCAAGAGCATCTAGCATTGTGTGGTGTGTTTAACAGATATAGAAAATTTTCCAAATGAAGGAATGACACTACTAAGAGTCATTCTTTCCTGTCTTATTTTTAGCATGCCCATAGTTCATTTCGGATAAATGCTTTTTATGGCCATTCTGTTAAATTCTGTGATGGAACATAGTGTCCATTTTTAGAGGAGTTATTCTCCACCAAGAAATCTGCACACGTAAATATGTAATTATAACACAGTGATAATGATCAGGAGTTCCTTGACTGAAGAGTGGCTCCAGCAGAGGAGTGTTGGAAGAAATGAGAGAATTAGCAAGGCAAAGAGAAGGAAGAATTCCTGGCAGAGTGGATATCACATTCACAGACAGAGAATGACAGAATGGAGATGAGCAGTCATGAGGGTGTGGCTAGATTGTCCAGACATTTGAATTTCTTCCTCATTTTCAAGTATTTTGCTATTCTTTGCTACTTAATGTTCCCACTCTTTTGACTGGTAGGTGGCAACTGCTTTACAAAGAGAAAAACTGAGGTGTGTAGAACAGAAAAATCACTATGTTAATAGCAACTGAAAAATCATTGCTTCCTGATGCGGTTTCCTATTTAATTTACCATCTTAGCAACCAGGAGCAAACTGGGCAAAGTATACAATCATAATTTAAAAAGGTCATCAGGGAGCAGAGGATGCAAAGAAACCCAAATGAGTTATATTCATGGAGAAAGGAAGCATGTGGCAGTGGGCATCCCTGGAACAACAGTGAGTAAGCGAAGAATCCATCAGACAGGAGAAAAGAGAAACCGAGGTAATTTTCCTCAAACTTGTAATGACCACATAGGGGCTGGTATGACACTATCCTTGGTTATAAAACATGTCAGTAACACCTGCCAACTCTATCTTTAACATATGGAGAGCTTCTTAGTTACTTTTCTATTGCTGTGACAAGACACCATTACCAAGGCAACTTACAGAAGAAAGATTTTTAATTTGGGGTTTATGGCTCCAGAGGGTGAATCCATGACCATCATGGTAGGGAGCATGCCAGCAGGCAGGCAGGCATGGTGCCTGAACGGCAGCTGAGAGCTTACATCCTTATTTGAGAGCAGAAGGCAGAAAGAGCTAACTGGGAATACCATGGGCTTTTGAAAACTCAAAGCCAACCCACCAGTGACCTCCTTCTTTAAGAACTCACCTCCCAATCCTTCCCAAACAGTTCTACCAACTGGGGACCAAGCATTCAAATATCTGTGTCTTCTTTCAAACCACCACAGAGAGGATGCTAAAGGCGAGGAAAATCCTCCTGAGAAGCATAGAGGTTCCCAAGTGCAGTATAGTGGATTGATGTCTTCCAGACACAGGCAGGGGAACTGAACAGAGTCCCAATCAGATGCATGGGACCTTCTTGAGTGCAAAGCAATGTCCCACTGAGGTGACATCAAGATGGGAAGAATGCTAAGGAATACGAGCTTTGTACCAGGTGCTCCCTGAAGGCTCAACAAGGAGCAGAAAAACAGAGTGAAGTAGGACTGAAGAGGAAAGCTAACCGCCCAAGTCCCCAAAGCTGGTTGCCCATCTCACATGGTTCAGAAAGGTGGCCACTGAAATACCTGGAGATGTGTGAGCACATCTCCAGGCTAACCTTCCTGCCTGATCCAATGGGAACTCTTCCAATGCTATCCTCAAAATATTTAAGTCTAATTGTTAACTGAGTCTAGCTAAAGATACAACAAAGGCCAGTTCAACATAGCAGCCTGAACATAGCAGCAGAAGAAATGTTTCTAACAGGGGCCTGACAGCAAATGCTGCACAGTTTTATAGAGTTCAAGAAAGGTATTTTTATTGTTTACACATAGTGCCCATCACAGTGAGAGAGTATGGGATATGTGAAGAGTCAAGCATGTATTGCATGTAATCAAAAGAAAAAGAATCAATACAGACTGTTAGGTGACAAAATGTTGAAATTACCTAGTAATTTAGAAATGACTCTGATAAATGCACCAATGGATATATCACAAAAGGTAAACTACGTGCAATGATATGTGAGAGATTTCAGAGGGAAGTGGGATCTATGTAAAACAAGCGTTGTACATGGGAGAAATAAAAACACAAAAAATGGTGAGTTAATTCAGCGTTTCCATTATCTGTGATTGCATATAAGATACCATAAAAAGGGAATTTAGGGAATAATTCTTTATTCTTCTGTCCACTCTGGGCTTAGTGTGATAACGATGTGGATTGCAGCATTAGTTGGAAGGTTGAAAGAGCCTATGTTGAAGGAGCCTATGTTGAAGCCTACTTATCCATGTTGAGGCCTGGATAAGTAACATGTGGCACAAATGAACCGCACAAATGAACAATGGAATATTACTTTCATGAAAAGAGTCGATGTAGACAATGGAGAAGAAACTTGAAAATAGATAGGTAATTATAAGATAAAAGGATAAATAGTATGTGTTCACACTATACCTGCATGAAATAGCTATAAAAAATTCACAGATACATGAAGTAGATTAGGAATTACTAGATATTGGGAGAGGTAAAAAAAATTATCTAATTACTGAAGGAGAAACGTGAGTTCACCTTGATTCTCTGTATTTGTCTCTCTACTTTTTTTTTAAAACATAACCCTATATTCTTAAAACTGCATTTGTCTTTCCTGAAAAAGAAACACAACCCAAAAGCAAAAATAAGATTACATTCCCACTCTTGCTTCATTTTGAGAGCCTATAAAGGTAATTTGAAGAGACACCAGCACAAGCTACAGCAGAAAGGGACAGTGAGACAGAGAAGCTCTGCTTGCAAACACAGGGATATTTTGAGCAAGGCCTTTAAGAACTGGGACCAAGTTGAATTAGAAAGCACGGCCTGCATGCAAACAGTTTGATCATGTCTGTGAGGGACTTCATGTTCCCTTTGTGCTTCTGGCCTGCCAGTCCGTTCTTTGTGCCAACAGCTCTGTCTCTCACAAGCTGGAGGCAGATTCTTCATTCAGTGAGTTAATTTTAAATGAAATGAAAACCCAAGTCATAATGTTTGGTTCACTACGCAGGCAACAGGCACTGTCTGCCTCATTAATGATTAACATGGCAGCTGGTAATGTCTTGCAGCTGGTTGGCCAGTTTAATGATGCCAGAATCTGACTGTATCCTCTTTCTGCTCTGGCCAATGCAGAGACCACTTCTTCCTCACAGTGGTTAGGGTGTGGTATTTGGTGAACGAGGATATAGATTATAAAGCAGAAGGCAGGACTCTTTCTTGTATTACAGTCAGCTCACATACATCTATCCTTGTTTTCCTGGTGATGCAAAGGCTGTAAGACTGAGAACGCATTTATCTGAAGTTGAGAGTAGGTTAGCTACCAGAAAGATAAGACAAGGAGTTCAGAAGAGTCAGTGGAGTGCTGGTGCTGACCACTAGACCCAAGAGGTCTGGGAGATATGACTTAGTTAAGTAAAGAACCTTGGAATGTTCGCATGTGTTTAGGTGCGGAAGCACGTGTGCTTCTGGAGGTCTGAGGATGCTATCAGGTGTCTTCCTTGGTAGGTCTCCATGTTACATACAGAGCTAGGGTCTCTTGCAGGAGCCCTGTCTTGGTAGCCTAGCTTGCTCCAACGATCCGCCATCTCTTTGGATTTTACAAGGGGGCCGTCTTGCTCACAGAGATTTCACGGATACCCCATCCCGTACGATAAGTTCTCTAGTCACTGAGATATTTCTTTGGCCCTTGGACCTCTCATATTTCTGCAGAGTGGGGAAATGCTCCCCCCCTTTTTTTTTTTCAGAACAGTCATGGGTTGAGAGGCATGCTGGAGCCAGGGGCTGGTGGCACAACCCTTTAATCCCAGCACTCAGGAGCCAGAGGTCTCTGAGTTCTAGGTCAGTCTGGTCTATGGAGTGAGTTCCAGGACAGCCAAGGCTACACGGAGAAACCCTGTCTCAAAAAGAAGAAGACCTGGCACACTGAATAAAGAGATGGCTCAATGGGTGAGGAACTTATCCACACAAGCATAAGAACAAGTCTTCACACCCTGACCCGGATTTCTGTCCTCAGAATTCTTCACTTCTTACTCTGATGCACACATCACACATTTCTCAGCTTCTGCTACTTTCTGTGAGTGTGTGTGTGTTTTGTTGTTGTTTTGTTTTTATCATAGCATCCCCAATGGCCTTGACCTGAGCTGCTTTGCCAAAGCAATTCATAATTTACAAGAGCATTGCATGGCTTGCTAATAGAAGGAACTGTATACATAGCAGAGCCCCAATGTGAGGCCATTTCTGTCCTGGCTGATGTCCTCGATTAAGATGATGCTGTTGATATTCTGAGCTGTAAAGACTGGTTTTGAGTTAAGTGCTTGTACACTTAATTTGCTTTCACTTAATGCATGCTGTGATGGCGCCTGTTCTGTGACCCGAGTTACTCATTTCTTTTTTTTTTTTCACTCGAAACTGCAAGGACACCAGAGGAGAGTACATTGTTAGGAACCACGCCTCCCTCTTCCCCACCCCAGACTCCACTCTGCTCATAAGGAAACACAGACACGTGCATGCATACATATGCGAGCCTCGGCAGCCTCCCCACTTCTGTCGGAACGAAGCTTCCACAGCACCAGAACAGACACTATTTCTCTTGGAAGAAGTGTTCCATTTCTACCCTTCTGAAATCTTGTCAGGGTAAGAAAAACAGAAGCTGTGACTTCTCAATGCCATCTGGTAAGTTAGATTGAGCATCAGCACGGTGGAGCGTGTCTGCTGTGTGGAAACAGGCCGTGCTAGGATTGAATGGCTCGCATTCCCGTGGGGGCTCTCAGGGGAAAGAAGGCGTTTCTGAGACCTCCTTGCTAAGAGGGATGGAAGGAAATAGCATTGACCCCCTTGATCACTATCCCATTCAGATGGACTTGTCTTGTGTGAGGAAGCATCCACGGATTGAGTCCTCTGCCACCTGCCTAGATCCTGGCAAAGCCGTGGTTGAGTTAAGCAGGAATTAAACAACCCTGTGCATGTCCACATGTGGCCATGACATGTAAGGCCCCAGTGTCCCACCTCTGAATTTGTTTTTGTTTTTATAGTAGCACCAGTTGAATCCAGTTCACTGTATGAATGAAAGGCTTCTTCCTGTCTGCCTCCCCTCGCAGGGCTGTTTTGCTGACTTCTGCAACGGTCAGGGGTCAGGGTTGAATGCTAAAGTGAGCAAGACCCTGCTGACGAGGAAGCAGAAACATCTGTCAGGAAGGATGGCAGAGGCAGTACGCGGTCATTTCACATGGTCCATGTGACCTGGCACTAAGGAGGCTGGGTCAGGCCTGGCTTCCCTGTTCATTGCTGTCTGGGTGGTCCTGTAAACTCTTTCCCTCAGAATCGTTTCTGTGTTCTCAGCTCTACTGTGGTCCAGTGCTCCAAGGCCAGGGCCCTGATTTATGATACCTGGCTCCTCGCTGTTTGCTGTAGCTGTTGCTCAGGATAGCAATTTGTGGTTTGGAGCAGGTGGACTACATTTCCCAGAATTCCTTTTCACATGTTTCCTGTTAGAGTAAATGAGGTGGGAGGTTTAGAAGGGGATGAATGGAATGTGAGGCTGCAGATGCTCAGGAGCTCTCACTCGTTGCTGCTGATCCCATGACTCACCTTGTCAGGACAAAGATGAAAGCGTGCTTGCAATTCCTTTACGATTTCCCCAAGATTCTCTGACTCTGGGTCAAGCTTGAGTGTTTAGCTCTGCATGTCTTCTGCAGGATGCCTACCCTGCCACAGTGAGAGGCAGCAAGGACGACGAAGAGGAATTTAGAATATCATTGTGAGCTGTGGGGTTCTCCCTTGTTCTCACAGTCTACTAACTTCCTGCCTTCTGTGTAGTCTTGAAGCCCTAGTGTCACCTGCCTCAGAGTTGCATCAAGTCAAATCCTCGTGATAAGTATTTCCACCATCTTATCTGCCTGTCTACTGCTGCTCAGTCTGCCTCTTTGTCTGAGTGTCTGCAACCAAAATATCCTGATGGATCTGCTTTTCTGATAGAAAACTGACTGATTCTGAAAGGAAAGTCATTGAATGACCTAAAGTTCAATCATATTAAAACTACTGCTTGGATTTTAAGGAAAAAACAAACATGATCAGATTCACTCACTCATGCTTTTTGTTTAGTTCTGGGAAGCAGTTTGTGTTTATATAGGCCTTCTATTTCTCCACCTGTCTGTCTGTCTATCTATCTATCTATCTATCTATCTATCTATCTATCTATCTATCTGTCTATCCTATCTAGCCCTTCTATCTATCCATCTATCTGTCTGTCTATCTATCTATCTATCTATCTATCTGTCTATCCTATCTAGCCCTTCTATCTATCCATCTGTCTATCTATCTATCTATCTATCTATCTATCTATCATCTATTTATTCTATCTATCCCATCTATCTGTCTGTCTGTCTATCTATGTCTATGAAATTATGCTGCTGTGCAAGTGACTGCAATAGCATGGCACAGGCACTTTTCACACACCCACCCAGGTCCCCCACCTTAAACACTTCCCTCCTTCTCTACCCTACTTCTTCCCCAGCACTTACATATTTGTGAATTTTGAGCATGGCAGATCCCAACCTATCCTAAGCCTAATACACCAATTTCTCTGCAGGGTCTGGGTGCATAGAAGACTTCAAGGAAAGGGCTCAGCTGGGGAGTCAGTGCAGCAGACCCTGAGATGAGCCTTTCTAGAGCAGGGCACATGAAGGGGAGAACAGAATTTGCCTTCTTTCACTGCAGGGTGGGATCATCAGAGACCTGTCACTCAGTCCAAGCTCAGAGGATGTTCCGAACAAGAAGCTAGCTTGCTCCAATTGCTTCTTTCTGCTGCCCTTCGCCCCCTGCTGGCAGCTGGGAGCTGTCTGGGAGATTACGGCTCCTATGTCTCTCCCAGAGACCAGGCACTGGACAACTTCTTCCTCCCACCACACAAGACAGAGCCTGAAAATACCAGTACTTCTGACTAATTTCCCCTAAGTCCCTTCTTGTAAGAAGTATGGTGTGTTTTGCATTTAATGGGTACTCGATGCCTCTTGATAGTACTCAGTGCAAAATAATGGCAGCTTGAAAGGAATTCAGTGGCTACTACCTATTTCCATCTCTTAGTTATTGTTTTGCACCAGCTCATTGGTTTCCCTGGTTAGAACTGGTGGCAGAAACAGAAGGGGTGAAACACCATCGAGGGGACTATTCTTTCAGTGTTCGGAGCAGGTGTCTCCATTAGCTTTTTCCTAAGAGCCACATCCAGGTGTATCAAATTAGTTAAGAGGGCCATGGGTTCATTTGCATGTGATCTGCATATCATTTCTGAGTCCTTAGATAAACAGTGGTGGTGCTTTGCAGGCAGCTCCTTGTTTAAATTTTGTTGCTTCACGCTGGAAACCACAGGAGCACATACATGGACAAAATTTCAAGTGAGGGAGAGAAAGAAGAGAGCTATGTGAGAAAAATTTCACACTGCTGTGCTCTGGGGTTTGTAAAAGTGGAAGTTCTCTGGTGGAAAGGAAAGATGTAAGCATTGGGAGCCCACTTATGAGAGAACATCTCATCTGAAGGGCTGATAATGATGCAAGTGATTGGGTTGAGGATAATGTTGGATTTGATGTGCCACCAGGCTCTTAGGTGACCCCCCTCCCTGAACCCAAAATACATTCTGGATACTTCCATTTTATCTCTAAGTAAATGTCAACACTGATTTAATTCACAGTTCCACAATCTATGTGGAAAAATTAGTTGAAGCTTTCCAGTGCCAAGTGTTGCTGAGTAAAATAGCATTCCCATTCAAAAGAGGCTTCCACTATCCTTTAGGGGAAATCCAATCATCCCAATGTGGTCCCCTAACTCTCCCTACCTGACTGATCTGCCCTTACTCTTTCCTCTTTCCATTCTTTCCTTACCAGGAGCCTGCAGGCTTAAAAACACAGTTTTTTTTTTTTTGTTGTTGTTGTTGTTGTTTTTTTTTTTTTTTTGGCTGAGTTAAAAGAACATCTCCATGTGATTTCCTTGGGGACTTGATTTAGTTTTCTTTAACTTTCCCTTCTCTTTTTCTGCTTCTGTCTTTTCTCCACATTTGCCTTCCTGTCACTTTCTGACTCTCTTGTCCCCTCCCCCCAAAGTCTTTACTGTGGAATCACGGGAAACTCAACAGAGCTAAAGACAGTGTCAAGGCAGCAGTACAAGAAAGGCAACCCTCTGGGTGATACCTCAATGAGTGGACAGCAGAACGTGGGGTGTGTCACGCTAAGGAAGCTGGAGGCCTGCAATGATGGGCTCAGAATCCTGTATTTACACACTCCATAAAAAATGGACCTGCTGCCGTCAGATCGAGGGCCCAGAGGATTAAGTGACTTTTGTTAAGATGGTTGGTAAAACTGAGTGACAGCCACTTCCTGAGCTGTAGGAGATTTATTGGAGTAAAGCGAGGCTGGCTTGCTTGGCCTGGATGTGGAGAGCCAATTAACCAGATCTGCATGAATGCCCGAAGTCAGGAAGGACATGGAAACTAGGAAGCCAGAGTGCAGTGGGATTAATTGGGTTGTCTTCCACAACAGAGCAAAGAAGGCTTTATAGCAGACCCCTTGGGAGCCAACAAAAAAACGATTTTGTATTTTTCTGTTTGACTTGTATTTATTGTTCTTCCTCCAAAGAGTTCCGAGTACTTTCTACCCCTCACACAGTATTTAGGGGCTTGTGTTTCAGCCCTCATCTGGAGCTACAGATGGATGGCTCGGATACCAGGCACTCTGGATCACTCTCTAAGAACCCAAGTTCAGTCCTCAGGAATTAACCTCTAACCCTCATCAGTCTTTATATCTTCCCAGGAGGTAGCAATGATCAGAAACCTGATTTATTTGATGAACAAAGCCAACAATGAGCACAAAGGACATTGGAACGCCATATTCATATAGACTCTTCAATTCCCTAGGGGTGCAGTAAGATTATATACTCTGGATATCAATTTTTTTCCCTTGCAATTGGTTTCTCAGGTTTCTTCTCTGTATAATTAGAATGTTCATGCACATTTTGGAATCTAGTTGGGGCGATCCCAAGTGAACTGTATTTAGTTGGGCTTAGTGGCTACTTTAATGTCTTCATCACCATTTCTGTAGAGAGTTGAGTTATTATCAGCTGCTCCAGTGTAAGAAGAACATCCAGGAATGTTTCTGCCACCTACTACGTTGACCCACTAGCCTCCAAAGTTGTAGAACTGGAGATCATATTACAGCATCATGCCCCATGATGCCTAGTGCTGAATTCAGGTAGTTAGAATGAAAGAAACAGGTTTTAATGTATAGCCTTACAAGCTAGTCTGTAGGCTCTTCTTTTAAAATTCACATTTCCTAGGAAAGACATTTCACAGGGGTTTTTCTAAGTTTGTCAGCAGTCCTAAGTGCTTGCATAATATATTCATTATTTTTCTTGCTGTTGTGATAAATAGCTGACAAAAGCAACTTAAGGAAGAAAAGGGTTCATTTTGGCTTCTTATCTGAGAGGAGGCAGTCTCTCAAGGTCAGGAAGACCTGGCTGTGTGAGTGTGAGATGGTTGGTCACCGTGATTCTATCGTGGGGACAGAAAATGGGATGAATCCTGCAGATTACCTGGCTCACTCCCTTACCCCTTCTATTCATTGTGGGTTCCCAGACGCCGGGATGGTTCCACCCACATTGAGAGAGGGTCTTTCCTCAGTTAAACCTCTCTGGAAACATCCTCCCAGCGAGGGCCAGCGGTCTGTCTCCTAGGTAATTCTAAAATATGGTCAAGCTGACAATGGAGATTAACCATGACACATGATGCTGCTAATTACAAATAATTGGGAAGCTGAGACCTCTCTAAGTTATCAATAATAAAAAATGCTCATCATCTCTGCATGACAAAAGTTAAGATCAGCTTCCTATTCTTTAGGAATGGTAATAAAATTGCTGCCATAGGAGGAGGTGATTATATGTTTAATAATGTATGAAAAATGAAGCAATGTGGGGCTGTGTCAGGCAATTAGTAAAAGTGATAGGTTACTCAAAATGTTTATAACATATATGTGGCATTTGTCAGCTTAAAAAATGTATAATTGTGGCTCATTTTTCACTCTAAATAAACATTTGCTTTTATGCTAGATGTGAAATTTGCAGTTTTCTTTCATAAAAGAGGACTTCTGGAGTCAAGAGCACTTGCTGCTCTGGCAGAGGACCAGAGTTCAATTCCCCCATTCACATGGTGGCCCACAACCACCTGTGACTTCCTTCAGAGGGCACTGCACACATCCAGGGCACAGACATACATGCAGGCAAAACACTCATAAACATAAAATACAAATTAAAATAGAAACATTACAGAGAGAGAGAGAGAGAGAGAGAGAGAGAGAGAGAGAGAGAGAGAGAGAGGACCTCTTTGATTGCATAGGTATCAAGCCCACGAATCCAGAACTTTGCTCTGGGTCTTGTCCTTGGGAATTCTGGCTTCTGGTAACTCCCCTGTGTCCCAGGGCAGGTGGCTGACAGTAAGTCTGACATCCAGCCACAAAGAGATCCAGTGGATGATCTCCCCATTTCAATACTGTTTCAACTTGCTTTGCACACAAGAAGAACCCTGGCACTATCTTGTCTGCCTACGGCTTTTCCGCTTTCAATGTTAAAACAATCTGAGATTTAGTGGAAAGCTCCCTAGGATGGTCTGTTTGTAATTAAAAATTTGATACTATCTAATCGTCTGAGTTTGACCAAGTCAATTTACCTTCTTTTGACCCCAATTTTCTCATCCTGTCATAATGGTGATAGTCCTATCTCTTATAGGGTTATGGGGGGTACTCTTGGGATTAAAGAAAAGGTTAAAGTACAGGGTGCTTTGCAAATAGAAGAGATGTTTTATTTATAAATGCAAGGCAGCGTCTTCTGAGGCTCAGATTTGAAGTACTTAGACTGTAATGCCAAGTGAATTGATATTTTTTGCATTTGTCCATCTGACAATCACAGCCATTTTCTCTGCTTTATAGGTCTGATGCAAAATGACATGGCACCTTGACCGTGGCATCTGTGACAGGAAGGCCGCCATATCTCTCAGATGTGGGAATTATTAGAGGATTGGGGTCTAAAAGGGGGCTCAGTTCAATTCAAATTGCCGGTCCTTCAAGGTGAGTTGCTCCCCATTCACTGAATCCTCTGATGCTTCTAATTGACTTGAAAGTATCTTGTCTCTCCTTGGAAATGTCACCCAGTCCTTTTCAAGTGCACTTCCAGGAAACTAGGATCAATACATCGCTTAGGTTAAGCATATTAGATAGTGACTAACAGCCCAAATGAGCGTGTGCTTCAGCTACTAGCACAACTTCTGATTTCAGGAGTTGTTAAAATCTATTGTTATCTATGAACATATGTAAGGGACCTGGGAAACACTGTCAAGAAGTATTGTGTGGCTAGAAACAGCAGCATATACAGATGGCTTCTAGGTTTAAGATCTTTTGAGAGGGTTTCTCTGTGTAGACTTGGCTGTCCTTGTACTCACTGTGTAGAACACCAGCCTGCCCTTGAACTTACAGAGATCCACCTCCCTCTGCCTCTCCAGTGCTGGAATTAAAGGTGTGTGCCATTACTCGCCCTGCTCAAAATTATTTCTAATTTAAATGGTTGCTTCAGGGCACCTGGTATGTTCCAGACACTGCATTGTACATGTCTGGCGATATCAAGCTTGCCCTTCCTTATAATGAGCTTACAGAATAGCAGAGGTAAATGTGTTTATAAGCTACTCACTCATGATAGTTGGACTAGTGGCTCTAAGAGGAGTAGGATTCAAGGAGAGGGATACAATGTTCTAAATATTTGGTATTCAGTTTTCCTTACTTGACTTCTGAGAAAGCTTGAGTCAAAAACAAAACCAAGGATTGAGAACTTGCAGCAGTGATATTTGTTCTAGCTCAGTCCACAAATGACTTTTTGTTCTTTCTCCTGAACTGTTTGATACCCTTTCCCATAATGTGTTGGGCACTGTACCCAGCTTTACTTGGAACTAATAACATTTGCCAATGAACTCTAAGGAAAACAGGTCTATTATTGTTTAAGTTCCTATTTGCAGAGAGTACTTTTGGCTTTCAGAGGCAGCAGATATGATCTAGAAGGGAGCATTCAGTGCCTGTCTTCAGTTTTCCACTTAGTTCTTTTTTCTGAGGCCTCTTCACCATGATACAATGCTACAGGGTTGCTATGTGAGGATACAGGTGGCTATAGGTGCACCCACATGGAGACTAAGCATAAACCTTTGGCTTCATGGGTTGAAGACCTGCAATCTGGCAAGATAACACCTATTGCAGTATCTTGTCTATGGGACTTTCATCCTTAGAAGTTGTGCAGTAGAATGTATACACTCAGATAACATGTCTTACTTTGGAAGTAAGATAAAATGGAAGAGGGGTTTCACAGGCTGTATTTAGAGGACCCAGATTCTACTTTTTTTGGTCACAGTGACCTTTGTCTTGTTTGCTTCCTCCATCTTAATCCGGTCAACCCTAGGCTGTGCTCTCTTCAACCTGCCCTACATATCTCCATCCAGGTTTTAGAGTTAGTGTATGTTTACCTCCAGACCAAACCATGGCCTCTGTCTAGATGGACAGTGGAGGGAAAGCCTAATAATGCTAGTGAACTTGTCCCAGGCTTCCTTGGAAGACTGTTGTTCTTGTTCCCATCACTCTACTGACCCCCTTCTGATCCCTGCCTGATTCTTCTATCCTTTCCTGATTCCTTCAGTCCTCCCATGGCTGGTGGTTTATGTGACTCACTTTTGCAACTCTATTAGCTCTTCCCATTACTAATTGTTTGGAAAGCTTCTAATTTTTCACATGTCTCCACTCTCTTTAAGATTATTATTATTAGTGGTAGAAATGGCGAAAACAACATCTTCGTTGTTTATTATTATGTAAGACCAGTTACGTTGCTTTATAAGTAAAGGGATCTAAGACAAGTGCTTCTTAAATTTTAATGTGCACACAGATCTTGGGAAAATAAAGACCTTTATCCGGAAACTGTAAGCTTCTGAATTTTTAACAAGCTTTCAGATGATGTTGATGCTCATAGTTCATGCAGTTGGGGTAACCAAGGCCCAGGGAATCTCAAAAAGGGCATCAGACTCGGGTTGAGGTCTTGAGTGAAGAGTAGGATTGGGCATGTTTGGTCACTGAACACCTCTGAGGTCAAGATCATAGGGACACAGCATGCTGCTGGAAGCTTGTGAAAATTTCAGCTTATAGTCCTGTAATTATGGTTAACACTTGATTTTTCTCTAGGGTTAACAGAGATGCTGACTAAATGAAAAGAGCACAAAGCCTGTTTTGCATCATGTTGGAAGAGGAGGTGGAAGAGACTACATGTTTCCTTTCATTGATATTACAGAAGAGAAATCTTTGTCTTGCTCTGGGTGGGCCATAGAAGAGCTAGAGGACCTGGATCTTCAAGTTTATGCATAGGCAGGAGAAGGGGGTGCGCTGTAGGAATCCCAAGATAGTGCAGAGCCCTTTTCAGACGAGATTTTTGGGATCTTTTGTGGACTTTGAGTTCCTATTCATTCAACTTAGATTATAGGCTCATTAGAGATGGTGGGCTTCAAGCAGAAACCATTTTCTAGTTTTCATAGTTATTTCTGTGGAAAAGCATGGATAGTAGTGTTGGAAGCTTATTTAGGCTCTGGCATTATTTTGCTCAATATACACAGTAATTACAAATGGATGTTGCTTCATTTCAAGACCCTTATCACCATCCAATATATTTAAAGTTTTGCCTCTTTATTTTGTTTTGTGTCTTCATTGAGTAGACTATAGACTTTAGACCCACCTTTTCCCTGCTTCCCAGCTCCTGGAATAGACCTTACACACAGTAGCCTCTCGATATGTATTTGTCAGACAAGTGATTCGATGGATGAGAAAGCCAAGAAAGGTTAAGTAATTTGCCCCAGGTTACCCACATGATAAATACTGCTGTCAAAATCTAAATCCAGCGCACTTTGCTTCAGAGCTCTTACCCACTCATAGTTCCATAAACCTGCCATGTCCATCATGTTAGTTGCTCTGTAGTTTCGTTTATGCTCCTAACACTTCAGTCTTTGAGTGGTGAGTTCAGAGCATTTGTGGACACCACCTCGGTACCTAAACATTTGTCAGTGATGTCTATGAGGTCGGAGTAGAGATGTCTGACAAGCGAGCCTGGGGCATTTCAGGTCCTTGACACTCCCAGATAGGGGTACAGGGAGTAAACATCTTTGGTTGGCAGGCCAGTGAAAGGTATGGTTTTTATTTTTATTTTTATTTATTTTTTAATATTTGGAATCTCTCAACTCTTCTTTAGTTAGCATTGTCACTCATTAAGACTTAGAGGAGAATTTAATTATTTGTTATTCCTTTTGGATCCCAAGCTAAACCTCACTAGGCACATGTTTACGTTAAAGGAGCTAAAGTCTTCAGGAAAAGCAGTCAAGCGAGACTAAGCTATCCAGATTCCACAGGCAGAACTGTCTTGGTTTCCCTATAAGAACAGTAGTTGGGTGCTAATGGTACTCCTGTTGACCAGCACCCACAGCTCTAAAATATCACCAATGCCTCCAGATGGCAGCTATAGAAGAACAGTAGAAAGCACAACAAACACATTTGAATTAGCTATTTTTTTCTTTTTCTTTTTTTTTTTGAATCCTCTGATAGAAGATGAGAGACACACTCAGAGCTAAGGAACTAGTGGTCTATTTGAGCAATGGGGTCATAGTCCATTATTCACTTGACCAAGGCTCCAGAGGATGGATATTGTCAATCCTACCCCAACTAAGAGGTATAAAGTGGAAATGACTACACCTGACAGGTGGTACCTCCCAATGGGCCAATGGGCATAAAACCTTACATGTGATCATAATTGATAAAAATAAAATATGCCAAGACTTCAGACAGTCATTACTAGTAAAGGAAGGAAAAAAAGTGGTGTTGATTTATAGGAATAAACTGTAACTTTCTGTTTTTGTTATTTATTTATTTGTAATACTGGTGATTGAACCAGTACCTTATACATAGTAGGCAAGAATACTATTATTGAAATATAATCATAGCCCCACTTTTATTATTTTAAATAATTTATTCTGAGATACAAGTCATGATTTATAACGTTGATAACAGAGAATTACCCAGACATTCATTATATAATCAAGATGAGATACTTTCTTGTTGGTTTGTTAGGGATTTACAGTGACTCCCAATAAAATAATATTTAATGGTTTATTCAATAAAAAAATAATTCAGTGTTTCTTAGAAGCTCTTCAAAAGAAAAGATCTTTTAGTAGTCTTGTTATCTATCATCTCTCTGTGTCTCCCTCATATATCATATCATAGCTATCTATCTATCTATCTATCTATCTATCTATCTATCTATCTATCTATCTATCTATCTACCTATCTATCATCTCTCTGCATCCAACTGGTTTCATGAAGTTAGAGGGAGGAGTTTTATATCCATGTAACCCATCTAAGGCAGAGATTCCTAAAGCATAATGTATTAAAGAAGGGGCTAATTTTCAGGATCTTTCTACAAAGTACTAAAGTAAGAAACAAAGGCATGGAAAGAAACTTCTCTCAAATTCAGGGTGGTCAGCAGCTTATACCTTACCTTCAGCTCATGCATTCAGTTTATAACAAAGAGTTGAGGCACTTTCTTTCGAAGGAACATACATCACGGCAAATCTCCAAAGCCAAATGAAGGCCCAGCACCATCAGGAATAACGAATGTCCAGGCTGCTTCACACCATAATTTATTTCTGTTCCCTGAGCTCATCACATGATCAGTCACCACTGTTCATTTTCTCAAAATAATTTCTCTAGATGTCCATGGGCTTCTAGCCCCCCACCACCAAGAACAGTAAAGAATTGTCATATCCCTTCATATAATTTATCCTTGCATCCACAAATCTCCCCAGGACTCCACAAACAAAGCAAAACGCAAAAGGTAGAATACAGTTGTTCACCAGTGCACCGGCATGTCTCCAAGAGCAGGAGGAGAAAGTGTGAATAAAGGAAAAAGTTGTAGACTCGGCACATTAGCCAGTAACCCTGCTTTTAAATCTGTCCCACTCCAAATAACTATGCTGCAGTCCACAGACAGAATACTCATTTTTTACTATGAAATCTGCGTGAAGGCTTGTGCAGATCAGGCTAAAGTCAAAGTTTGGTATCAGCTGTTCCAGGAAGTACCATAAAGTGACATAGAAAAGAACTAGGCTAGCCAGGCAGTGGTGGTGCATGCCTTTGATCCCAGCATTTGGGAGTCAGAGGCAAAAGATGTCTCTCTGAGTCAAGGCCAGCCTGGTCTACAGAGTGAGTTCCAGGACAACCAGGGCTACATAGAGATACACTTCCAATTCTTATCCCCTCATCCCCCAAATGAAAGAGCTAGTCTTACATTTCATACCAGAAACTGCAAGGACAGTTGCAAGAAATGCATGTTCATCCATCTCTGTTCCTGCTTCCTTCAGAGATACTGATGTCCATGCTCAGGGGCAAAATGATAGGAAAATGGCAAAACCCAATTGCATTTGGCTACAATGGCCTGAGTCAGGGTGATTATATATTTCCTTGCACTTACTCTCAGATAGATACTACGTTAGGAAGAACTAGACAGAGAAAATCATTGTGAAAAATTCGCCATAGGTATCATCAAACTCAATAAAACCACTCTCGAGGAGGATTCAGTGTAATGTTGTTCTCATGTTTGAGGAAGTAAATCAAACACCGCTGGGGAATACTAGGAAAAAGAACTAAAATCAGTATTTGGGAATTTGTCCACCATGGTTCAGTCACTCATTGAGTGTCTACTTGTCCAGCTGCTCCTGTTGATTGGAGCTGGTTCTGTGTCATAACTAAAGAGTGACCATTAGCTTCTGATTGCTCCTCCCATCCTTCCCCAACTCTGTTTTTTGATTGCTGCTTCCCCATCAGCCAGAAAATTTAACCACTCCTTTCCCTCGGTGACTGTCCTGTGCTGTCATTCCAAAGCAGCTCATCATTCTGTAATTACTTATCCATTGCTCGCTCATCTTTGACTTTAACATTGTTGTTTTTGCAGTTATGCCAGCATGCTGAGGGCCACATAGCAGGAATTGAATGGATTTAGGATTAAGAGAACATTTTGTTTTCAAATATTGTCTAAAATGTATTCAACGTCTGTATGTGTATACAAATGCATGTTTATGTGTGTATGTAGTATATACACACATATGCACACATGTATTTATTTAGTCTCTGAGATGTAGTCTCCTGTTCACAGGCTTGTTGATTTTAGGCAGTTTAAAATATTTACTTCACCTTATATTCTAGAGGAATTCTAGCAAAATATTGAGTTTGGGTTAGATTTTACTTAAACAAAATAGTTTTTGAGTAATAAACATTAACATGTCTTCCTCCTGGGCTGCACTGTTTTGTTTTGTTTTTTCAAGGTTTTCAGAACACTCTCTTGTGTACCAGAATGGAGACTTATTTTCTAAACTGTGTCCTTTGCTGACAAAACCACAACTTCTTAGAAAGCTTGCATTTCCCATTGGTAAGGTACCTCTATGAAGTTCTAAAAGTTGAGAAAACTGAGGCAATTGCCTCTGTCTTATGAGTGTCAGAAACTGAAGCAATGTGTTATTTGAATAACGAATGTGCATGACCAAGTAAGGCACAGGGATTTGTCCCTTGCCCAATTATGTGCTGGCTCAGCAGTGCTTGTCTTCTGTGCATTAAATGCTGTCCTTGGCTGTGTAGCAGGGGGGAGGCTCTGGCTCAGGAAGGCTGCACTGTTCTTTGATGAAGGCCAGTGGACCTTTTCATCATGTCTGTCTCTTAAGTATGCTAAGGCGTCTCTCTCTTTTCTTTTTTTATTTCAGACGCTTTAGAAGACACCAGGAAATAAAGCTTCGGTCTTCCCTGTCTTTGACAGAGTGGTCCTGCTGAATCACTCTCTGAAATTAAGGGGATATAAATGTACCTCAAAGCGGCAGCTGCTGTGTTTTTGTGATTGGTGGGAAATTAATTTCTCATCAGGTGTTGTGGGATTATCTATTTCCTTTTGTGCCTGGTCTCCCAGAAAGCCAATAATTCTACAAGGCTGCTGTGCTCCTAAGCTACCTTTTCTTTTCTGTTCTGTTTCTCTCTTGTGTGTCTGGCTTTGGTGTCCAACTTTTGGAAAAAGCCATTGGGGTTAGGTTTTAAGTCTCTTCACTGGAGGTCACTGGATGGTCAAAGAGTCCCAGGTCTTAGTCCATTATCCTGAGCTCTGCCTTAACCTCAACCTATACAACAATATTTTTAATTTTGTAAACAAAATGAAGTTCGTGGGTGTAGGAAGAATAACAGGAGACATATGTGGTTAGCTTTGGGGAGATTTATTACTGTATGTAGTTCTGGTGCCCAACTCTGTTGTGATTGGCAGCCTAGGCATATACGGGCTCCTTTGCAGCACAAGGAAACTATAGATGGTGATAGAAGGGGACAGCACAAGGGTAGACATAAGAGGCAGTAAAGCTGAATTGGGCATTACAGTCCCAGCTCATCTCCCACAGGATAATCAAATATAATTTAACCCAATAATTTTAACTTTAGCGTCCTTTGAGATAGACATAGATTTCTTTCCTTTTTTGTCTGGAAAAAAATCACTAATGTAGCAGCTTTCAGAATCTATATGTATGTATATATATATGATACATATATATCATGTGATTTTCAAAACATCCTTGTAAAATAGGAAAGAGGGGTAGATTTTGTAATTATTACTGTGTGTTTTCTTCAGCTTGTTTTTGCTCTTATGTATGATGTATAAAATCAGAATAAAATAATTTTACCTTGGCTAAATGATTGTTCAGGGTCTGAGCAGTCTGCCCAGTATGACTCATGGCTAATGCCCCGGTGGTAGCTCCAACAGCCGCCAATGAGATGGTAGTAACAATGGTGGCTGTAGTTCCAAGATCCCTTTTCTGTCTGAAGAGAGTCTAGCGTGAGGGGCATCAACGGGCACAGGCACGCAGTGAGGCATGCGAGTAACCAGGGCATACCTAAATTTACTAGCATTCCAGCATTGGGCAAAAAAGCAAGTATCATCACCACAATTACTTGGCTCTAATTGTAGCTCATGCCTTAGTTGTACATAAAGGAATTAATGCTCAACTAAAAGGAAGCTTGATGGTGTTCAATCAGAGGATTGACCTCGTACAGGAGCAAATTGATACCCTATGGCAAATCGCTCAACTTGGCTGTCAATGAAAATATGCTGGACTTTGAGTCACTAGCATATAACATGAGAATTTTTCCTGTGCTGCAAATCTGTCTAAACAATTGTTGAGCTATATTTTAGGTAATTGGACTGGAGAATTCGATACTACGATGGAGCAGCTGAGAGTGGCCATTGTCACAGTAAATTCTACCAGAGTGGACGCAGGACTAGCCACAGGATTATCCTCATGGATTGCTGCAGCCATGAATCATCTGAAGGAATGGGCGGGCATGGGAGCGTTAGCAGGCCTTCTGGTGTTGGTCTCCTTGGTTTGCCTGTGGTATATGTGCAAGATTAGAGTCTCACAACAGTGTGATGCAGCCTTGATCATTCAGGCCTTTACAGCCATTGAAGCAGGACATTCTCCCCAAGCATGGTTGGATACCATAAAAAGCTAAAATGTTATGCTCAGGATGCGAGGCTAAGCATTGCACTCAGGGTCAGCCGCTTTGGACCCAGAGAAGAGCATGTCTGGTTGCATGCGGGTTGATGCCCCAGGTCCCGCCTCTGAGAAAAAGGTATCAGACGGGTCTGATGCTCTTTGGGTGGATGACACCTAAACGAACATCGGTACAAAGTCCCAATTTATTTCTAATATCAGAGATCAGACCTCTACTGTTGCCTGATGCATCTAAAACAAAAAGGGGGAACTGTAGAGAGCTGCGGAATGCTATGCCTTAAAGATGGAGCTGGTTTCCGCCTTCCACCTTCCCGATGGTGAGTGCTCTCTGTCACGAACAATTCCACATTTGGCTAAGGCTGAGGATCTGGCTTGCTTCCATGTATGTGGACCTATCTGCATTGCCCACGTGGCACGCCTGGGTTGGCTACCCAGAGGCTATTTAAGCTGTGGGCTGGCTTTCCCCAGGGTCCGAGGATTGTTCAAGGTTTCTGAATAAACTGCATTGAAAAAAAATAATTTTACCACACCAGCTTTTGCCATTGCAATCCACACATAGAAAAAGTAAAAGCAAGGCCCAGGGAGGTTGAATGACTGAACTGCAGTGCCTAGATAAACATTTAAAGAATTGAGTTCTCAACTTCTGCCTGTCACTGGATTAATTAATTAATAATGGCCTTTATTAATTAATACTAAATTAATGCTTATTTAATATTGGGAATAAATAATAATTATTTAATATTATTAGTTAATAGCCTTTAAAGTACTAGCCCTTTTCCTTTGAGAGAGATACAGATTTACGTGTAAATCGGTATACAAATTGACGCAGAAGGACCCTCTGCACCCTTTCTTCAGCTTTCTCACTGGCCATTCCTTCTAGAACTACAGTCAGCGTTCCCCCTCAGGTAATCAACACTGATTACACTTGAGATACAGGATGCTACAGCAACAAAAAGATTTCACTAACCCACCTTCTCCATTTCTGCATCTGTTTTATTTCAGGGATGTTATGTGGGCAAATAGAGTAATTCTCTGAAGGATAATTCCTGGGTCATTGGAGCAACAGCCTGTCCCGTTTTGGGGCTGTGGTTGAGTTGGTCATTTGTTCATTGAAGAACATGGGTTGTTTCCAGTGTGGGGTTTTGGAAACAAAGCGGGTATAGACATCTCATGTTTGTTTTGTAGTTTTATTTCATTTAAAGTGTTTGTGTGTGAAGAAGGTGTTGGATAATATTGAGCTAGACTTTCATGAGGTTGAGAGCCTTCTAACATGCGTGTTGGGAACCGAACCTGGGTCCCCTGTCAGAGCAGCAAATGTTCTTAACTACTTGGGCGCGTATAAGCTTGTTGACATAGACTTTAACGTGACCGTGAACGTGTGTTTTCGTTTCTCCAGGTTTAGTAACAGGACTACATTTTCTGAGTTATAAAGAGTTTTACTCACCCTCCCTTTACAGGAAACACCACAAGCCATTTTCTAGGGTGGTTACACCATCTTACATTTTAACTAGCAGTTCATGAGTGATTCATTTCTTCACATTCTCTCCAAGCTTTGTTGTTGCCACTGTTTTTAATGTTAGCCATGCTGCAATACGCAGTGAGCCTGGTACTGTTTTAGTATGCATTTCTTTCATAGCTAATGGTGTTGAACACTTTTATGATTTTATTTGTCATGGTTTTCATTTTTAGTGAAATTCCTCTCTATATCTTTTGCCTGTTAGTTCTATACCCTCTCCCAGTTTTTGCTCTACTCTTGTACTGAAGACCTTTATATCCTCTAGATAAAATATGTTCTTCATATAGGATAGGTGGTTCGCATAGCTTTTATCGGTTTTTCAGAGAATAAACTCTTAATTTTGATGAAGACCAACCTGTCAATTTTTTCTTTGCTGTATTGTGTTTCAGTGTAAAAGCTATGAGCTCCTTTCCTAAGCCTAAATCCTGCTGCTTTATAACATTGAGGGGGGAAAAAAACCCCTAATTTATTGTTTTACATTTTATGTTTAGGTCTGTGACCTGTTTAGGCATGGATTTCAATGTGATGGGTGAGATATGAATCAGAAGTCTCTTTTTCTTTTTTTATGCCAACAGGTATACAGTTGACTCAGGAACATTTGCTGAACAGTTCCTCTTTCCTTCATCAGATAATTTTTACGTGTTTTCAAAAATAAGTTGGTCATGTTTTGGTGGGCATATGTTTAGCTCTCTTGCTACATTTTGTGCTAGCTGGCTTTTGTTGGACCCGAGTCACCGGGTCTGTATTGGTGTGATCAGTCACACCAATACCCTGGTGTATTGGTCAGGATCAGTATCGGTGTGGTGAAACACCATGATCAAAAGCAGCGTGGGAAGGAAAAGGATGATTTGACTTGCATATCTCAAGCTACAGTCCACTGAGTGAAGCGAAGGTAGGAACTCAGAGTAGGCAGAAACCTGAGGCAGGAGCTGATGCAGCGGCTGTGGAGGAGTGCTGCTTGGTAGCTTGTTCCCTGTGGCTGGCTTATCACTCTTTCTTATAGGCTCTAGGATCACCAACCCAGGGGTGGCACAACCCTCAGTGGGTTGGGGCTTCCCCCATCAATCACTAATTAAGAAAATGTCCTACAGTGTGGCCTCCAGCCTGATCTCATCGGGCCTGGACAGCTCTGGCCCGTGTAAAGTTAACCTGTGGCAGTGCTCCAGAGAAGCCATCTCATTTGAGGAAGTACCTCCATCAGACTGGCCTGTGGGCAGGTCTGTGAGGAATTCCCTTGGTTAGTGACTGATGAGGGACTGGTCCAGTCCACTGTGGATGTAAGTCCACAGAGCAAGTAAGCCATGGGGAGCGAGTCGGTAGGCAGTGTTCCTCTCGTGATCTCTCCTTCAGTTATTACCTCTAGATTCCTGCTTAACTGCTGCCTTGAATTCCCTCAAGGATTAACTATAACCTTTTCCCTTCCCCTAAGTTGCCTTTGGTTATACTGTTTATGACAGCAACAGATAAACAAACTAAGCCACATTTCATTGATCTGTTTCTATTCTGTTCACACATTGCACAGTCAAGACTGTGCATGTTTATTACTGTAAATGTTTATTAAATCTTAGAAACAAATAAAATTATTCTTCCTACATTATTCTTATGCAAAATTGTTTATTTCTTATAGTTCATTTAACTTTCCATATAAATTTTATAGTGGGCTTGTTCATAACTAAAAAGTGCTTTTGCTGACCTCGCAATAGAAATTCCATTAAGCTTATGTATCAACTTATCTTCTCTCTATCCAGCCAATCTTTTAATTCATGAACACAGTATGTAGCTCCACTTATCTAAAGTTTCTTGCATAAAACTAGTACGAATTTTGTTGTTTTGAGTCACTGTAAATAAGATTCTCAGTTTTGATGTAAAAACAGTCAATAAGAATCTAATTGCTTTTTGGATGTTTCTTTGTCTTTTAACTTTGATAAATTCATTCACTAGTTCTAGCAGTTAAATCTTTTTTCCAAATACTTTCTGGAGATTTTATATGTGGAAAAACATATCTAAAACAAAACAAAACAAAACAAAACAAAACAAAAAAACCCTGCACAGTTCTGTTTCTTTCTCTAACCAGTTTCTTTAAATAAAAGTTCAGTTTGTTAAAGTGAAATCACCCCTAGATGATATATGCTATTTCTTGTATCATATCACAAGATGGGGAATACGTGAGGTCGCATTTTCAAGGATACTGAGTGACCAGTGGACTCAACAGGACTGAATGAATCCACACATTTAAACAGTCATCATTAATTTTCCATATAACAGATTATAAACTGACAATTCATTTCCAAATCGGGAATTGTAAAATTAAAAAATTTCAAATTCCATTATAATTTCTTTGCATCTATAACTGAAATTTGGTCAAGAAGGACCCATGCTATCTAGTCCTTTGTTTTTCTATATATAGTGCCTATATCAAGGGCAGAACAGTTTTCAATCCTCCTTATTTGTTGTGAGCAATGGTTTTACTATCAGTTTGAGGTCATGTATTTTCATGTTTGATGTGTTGCAACTGAAAGTAGTTAATTAATGCTCAATGACAGTCAATGGGAATCACTTGAGTTGGTTTTATTGTTCTTTGAAATGACTCATCTGTTTTTTTAAAAATTTCATTGTAGCTATATATTTTATCAAATTAGGCATTTTAACAAGAGTACAATTAATTGCACACGCAGTTGCTTGCCATTCAACTACATACACAATTTTGTAGGGTTAATGTTACAGTCTGCTTAAAATGTAAATGTCTTTAAATAATTCCTATAGCAAGACAGATGCGGTGGCACAAGCCTGTAAAACCAGCACTCAGGGAGGCAGAGGCAGGTGGATCTTTGTGAGTTTGATGCCAGCCTGGTCTACAAAGTGAGTCCAGGGCAGCCAAGGCTGCCTTGGAGATAGCCTTGAAAACAACAACATCATCATCATATCATAGCAATTCTGTATTTGTCAACCAGTAACTACTGTCTGCTCCTCATACTTGCTCTGATGTCCTCTAATGTACCTCTGTTGATAAACTTGCCTAGTCTAGATATTTCATATATGTGTAATCACGCACTGTGGTTATTTTACAGCTTTCTGCACTTAGCCTACTGTTTCAAGGTTTATTGTTTTATCTACACGTATCCTACCATCATTAGTTTTGGTAAATACGTGCTTGTTTGTATACCACACTTTATATATCCATGTGATACTTGGCACACGTTTGTTTATTGTGAGTAATGTATTATGAACATTGGCATTCACACATTTGTTTAGGTACCTGCCTTCCATTATTTTAGGCTATACCAAAGTATGGATTTCCAAATTATGATAATTATATATTATATGTTTTAGGAACTCTTAAATTGTTGTCTACAGTAGCCTCAGGATTTCATATACCCACAGGTGACACAAATGCAATTTCTGCATTCTCATGATCAACACTTTTGCTTTTCACTCTTGTAAGCCACCTCAAAATTATTAATATGATCTACAGTAAAGTAGATTATTATTGATTTGATCTGAATTTACCTAATGACTAATGGTGTTGACAACATTTTAATTTGCTTATTGGCCATTTGTATGTACTTTGTGGAGACATGCCTTTTCACATCATTTGCCTGTTTTTCATTTAGGTCACATTATCATTATGTTGTTGAGTTACAGGGTACATCATATATTCTGGATATTGAACATTTCTCAGACAATGATTTGACAGTATTTTCTTCCATTCTCTGAAGGGTTCCTTTTCAAAACTTTCTTTATAATGTTCTTTGATATATGTTTTAAATTTTTGATGAAGGCCAACTTAAATATTTTCCTTTGTTCCTCATATTTTTAGTGTCAGACCTAAGAACTGTTGTGAAATTTAAGTTCATGAATACTTATTCCTGTTTTTTTTTTCCTCTAAGGATATTACCATTTTAGCACATATATTTTTTCATCATTTGTGTCAGTCTTTTTATATATGGTGTAAGATTGGGTGTCAAGATTCATTCTTTGGCATGTAGAAATCAAGTTGTCATGGGGCCATATTTGGATGATTTGGCACTATTACCGAAAGATTATCATGAACAGGTTTATATAGATTTATTTCTAGAACTGTAATTCTGTTTTATGTCTTTCTATGGCTCCCCTTAGCTATGCCATACTATTTTGATTATCTTTGCTTCCTAGTAAAATTTGAAATTGAGAAATATGAGTACCTTATTCCTCTTGAAGATTGGCTAGTCATGGTTTCTGTAATCCCATCTAAATTTAAAGATAAAGTCCTCCATTTCTCTGAAACTTTATTGTAATTTTGATAGGGATTGGGTTGAAAAAAAAAAGTTAAATCCCAACCAAAATGTGAGTGTGCAGAATCTTCCTATTCATTTAGGCGTTTATATTTAAAATCTCATCAGTGTTTCATAATTTTCAGTGTAGAAATCTCTGCCTTGGGTAAATTCATCTTGAGGCCTTTTGTTCTTTTGGACAGCATAGGATTCTTTTAAAGATTGTTTATCACTAGAAAATAGAAGCACATTGAACTCTTCTGTGATCCTGAAATAAGTGACAATAGAGGGTATGTTTCTCACATTGTTTGATAATAACAACTTGTGCATTCTGTAGCATTTGGATATTCTCTAAACATTCATTAATTAATTGTAATTAAGTTATAGGCTTTTTGGACTTGTATTTTGCAGCTTTGTTGACTTCATTTATAGCTGTAATAGTTTTCTTTTAGAGCCTTAGATATGTTTTCTATGTAGGTTCAAGTATCATCATCTATAAAAAAAATACTGCTTTACTTCCTTCCCATTTAAATGCCTTTTATTTCTTTTTCTTACCAAATTGTTCTAGCTAGAACTAGGTTCAATCCTTAGCACTGAAAAAAAAAAAAAACTTTGTCAGGCAATTTTGACATATCTGTCATCATAATCATGGTACCTTATTATTGTTTTCGTTCATTTGATGTGAATGATATGAATGGTGGTAATTTCTTACATTTGGATCTTTGAAGTCTTGTAGCATTGTTTTACATGACTCTGTATCTTATTAAAATTATTGCTTTAATTAGTTTTTTCTGTCATCCTTCGGAAAGAGAAAAGGGATTCCCAGGTCATCCCTGCATGTGAGAGTCAAAGTTTAGTGTTAATTGAGACTCAGTGAGGAGGCTCTATGAGTCCTACAAAGGATGGGTATTTGCTACTTGGATACTTTCCCACATGTGAAAAACACAAATCTCGCTGCTCCTCTTATGGCCTATACTTATACCACACTGAGATGCTCTTTCTATTCTTAGGTAGTGTGAAATTTCTGAGTCCCCACTAGGCTCCTCTGACAGTCTTCTCATAGAGGAGAAGGCTGGGTTCTGCTGGAGTGGAAGTGGAGACCCAATTTCCTGTCAGTAGCCACAATGACATGGTAGGCAAGCATGAGAACCCATTACCAACTGACAGGAATGGGGAGTCTTTGTTATTTCTTTAGCTATTCTGGACAGTGCATTGGACAAGAAGGTTAGGTTTCCCAGATACTGACTTTTCTCGAACTTCCCACTTGGCCTGTCTAACATGGATAGAGGTGACCCTACAGTTTTTACAGCTGTATTTATCTAGTAAAGAATGTTTATTGTGTGAACATTCTTCCTTTGTAGGCTTCCCTTGGTCCCTCATAGGGAGCAGCAGCTGCTGCTGCTGCTGCTGCTGCTGCTGCTGCTGCTGCTGCTGTGTGTGTGTGTGTGTGTATGTGTGTGTGTGTGTGTGTACGTTGCTGAAAATTGAACCCAGGGCCTCATGTATATTAGGCAAGAGCTGGTTTGTCTCCTCTTATCAGCATTTCTATATTACAGGCATCTTCAGGAAAATCCAGAGAACTCACCAGTTTGTCATCCCTAGTCCCTAAATTCCCTAGTCAGTCCATGTTCTTCTCTATAATTTTCAGGATTTTCTCACGTTTATTTTACATGCAAATTCTAGAATTATCAGTTTGTATTTGTTGAGAGGAATGAGTGAAATTACACACAATTGCAAGAAAACCAAAGTCTTCTGTGTACTCTAAAGTATGGCCCTCATTTACTTCCTTTCCAGACTAGCAGCTCCTTATTAAATACCTGGATCGGTGTTTTTAAAACTGTAGGCTGTGCCCCATTAGTGAGTCATAAAATCAATTTGATAGGTCATGGCCGATATTTAAAAATTAAACAGAATAGAATAAAATGGAAAACAAAATAACGTCTATTGTATATGCTAAAGGTAAGGACTGTTAGAATATATTTTACTTTTATGAGAGGGTAAGGCATGCAGACACAGAGAGCTACAACTGTTAGGTTGCAAGATAAAATAGTCTCTTAGGTGTGGGTTACATCTCTGAGTTCAAAGCCTGTGACCATAATAAGTTATTCAAAGGGATTTCAACTCAGCTCGTGGCTGGCCTGTTCCCTGTAGCATAGGTACTGCTTGGGTTGAGGATTTGTGCATGAGGTGTATGCAGGTTAGGCTGGAGGCTCCTGCTTGCAATGTTTCCTGCCACAGAAAGACTGCACACAGAAGAGGTCAAAGTCATTCCGAGATTTAACTATAAAACCTTGAACCTGAGGGAATTTTTTTCTAGTTTTGAATCTGGCCGTTAATGGCTTCTTAGAGGGAATATTTGGAAGAGAATCCCTTGTACCACAGATATGGGTTACTGCAAGTGAATTGTCCCAGGAAGAGTAAATAGATAAGGGCACCCTCAATTCAACCACTACTGTTTAAGTCTAAGTTAGAATCAGTATACTGCTGGGTACCTCCACACTGTGTTGGCACCAAGTGGGCAAGAGCTGGGGGTGAAGGGGAAGACAGGAACTATGCCAGTGGAGAACTTGTAACCTTCTTTCTTGTTGGAGAGGATAAAAGTCTAAAAATGCCCAAACACATCAACGAAAAACTGGACACTATGTCTCAACTTGTGAAATACAGACTGGAGGCAGATATAGGAGCAGCTATATGAGTAAGAGCTGTCAAAACACCTGGATTTCCCCATCTCACCTTAGGAGTCTCAATGTAGTCATTAGCTCATGGGATCTGACAACAGATGTGTTATGTGTGCCATACAGATTTTAATTATATATATGTATGTATAGCTATGCATATACATATATATGTTATAATAAGTTTATTATAACTTTGCCTTCTTTTGGCATAAGTCAGTGGTAGGCTCTTTGTCTTAGTTCAGGCTTCCATTGCTGTGAAGAGACACCATGACCAAGGCAATTGGGAATATAAAATTGTACTTCCAATCTGGTGCTTTCCCAGACAATTAGGAATAGTGCTTCCTCAAGATTCAGCTATACCACTCCTAGGCATATATCCAAAAGATGCTCAAGTACACAACAAGGACATTTGCTCAACCATGTTCCTAGCAGCTTTATTTGTAATAGCCAGAATCTAGAAACAACCCAAATGTCCCTCAATTGAGGAATGGATACAGAAATTGTGGTACATTTACACAATGGAATACTACTTAGCAGTTAAAAACAAGGAAATCATGAAAATTGCAGGCAAAAGGTGGGAACTAGAAAAGATCATCCTGAGTGAGGTATCCCAGAAGCAGAAAGATACACATGGTATATGCTCACTTATAAGTGGATATTAGACATATAATATAGGACAAACACGTTAAAATCTGTACACCTAAAGAAGCTAATAAAGAAGGAGGATCCTGGGAAAGATGCTCAATCCTCATTCAGAAAGGCAAAAGGGATCAAAAGACATCAAAAGAGGGAGAAAACAGGGAGCAGGACAGGAGTCTGTCACAGAGGGCCTCTGAAAGACTCTACCCAAAAGGGTATGGAAGCAGAGGCTGAGACTCATAGCCAAACTTTGGGCAGAGTGCAGGGAATCTTATGAAAGAAGGGGGAGATAGAAAGACCTGGTGGGGACAGGAGCTCTACAAGGAGAGCAACAGGACCCAATAATCTGGGCCCAGGGGTCTTTTCTGAGACTGATACTCCAGCCAAGAACCATGCATGGAGATAATCTAGCATCCCTGCAAAGATGTAGCCCATGGCAGCTCAGTGTCCAAGTGGGTTCTCTAGTAATAGGAACAGGGACTGTCTCTGAAATGAACTGATTGGGCTGCTCTTTGATCACTTCCCCCTGAGGAGGGAACAGCTTTGCCAGGACACAGAGGAAGACAATGTAGCCAGTCCTGATGAGATCTGATAAAGTAGGATAAGATGGAAGGGGAAGAGGACCAACCGTATCAGTAGATTTGGGGAGGGGCATGGGAGGAGAAGAGGGAGGGAGGGTAAGATTGGGAGGGGATGAGGAAGGGGACTACAGCTGGGATACAAAGTGAATAAACTGTAATTAATAAAAAAAATTTAGAAAAAAGAAAAAATATTTATTTACTAATTATTTATAGAGTATTCTACCTGCATGTGTGCCTGTAGGTCAGAAGAAGGCACCAAATCTCATTATAGATGATTATGAGCCACAATGTGGTGTCTGGGAATTGAACTCAGGACCTTTGGAAGAACAGCCAGCGCTCTTAACCTCTGGGCCATCTCTCCAGCCCTGGCCAAGGCAACTCTTCTAAAGGAAAACATTTAATTGGGACTAGCTCACAGTTTCAGAGGTTTAGTCCATTATTATGGTGGGAAGCATGGACACACGCAGGCAGACATGGTGCTGGAGAAGGAACTGAGAGTTCTACATCTTGATCTGCAAGCAGCAGAAGGAGACTGTGTACCACACTGATCATAGCTTGAGCATATATAAAACCTCAAACCCACTCCTACAGTGAAGGGAGTGTAACAAGGCCACACCCACTTCTACAAGGCCACACCTCCTACTAGTGCCACCCGCTATGGGTCGAGCATTCAAACACTTAATTCTATGGGGTTGTACCTATTCAAACCACCACACATGTCAATTCATTGGAATGACTCCACAGACAAGTATCACTAACTCCATTTCACAGGAGAGAAAGATTATGTTTAGAAAGATTAAGGCTTACAGTGTTCAGGTGTCAGGGTTGGGATTTA
Source organism: Meriones unguiculatus (assembly GCF_030254825.1). Taxonomy (NCBI): domain Eukaryota; kingdom Metazoa; phylum Chordata; class Mammalia; order Rodentia; family Muridae; genus Meriones; species Meriones unguiculatus. Next base: position 79,157,583 of record NC_083359.1, read on the forward strand.
CACTGAGGTAAATCAAGGCCAGGTCAAGCTGCTGTGAAATAAGATCATGAGAGAATGGAAACGACTTCCAGGAGAATTAAGGGGCTCAGCTACTTTTTAAAAAGGTCTGCAGAGCCGCTGTTGATATGTGGTCCTGGGGAAAGGTTTTATGATATAAGGTTCTTCCTACAGTCTACCTATTTAAAGAAAATGTATCTTCTTCCCTAAAACAAATTTTATTGGTTAAAAAGAGATCACTATGAAATCTACCAAAGCATAAAACAAAAAGTGAAATACGATAAGAAGGCATACGCTGTTTCATCTCACACTGAATGGGGGCATTTTCAGAAACAGCTGTAAATCAAATAAAGGAACATACTTACGAAACTGTTTAAGCCTTTCACAAATATTTGGGACAGTGGTGCTGTTATGGAAACTTATTGCCAGTGATAAAAGAACCAGTAGAGATAAATTCTGGCTAATAAATTCTTTCATCTTATTAATGAAGTAGAAAGTACTTCAGTAACAGGTTCATGATATAGGACGCATTCCAGTGACTTCTCTTCCACATCTGGGCTGGGCGGCACAGTCTAAATGCAAACATCAGCTTGCCGCTGCCATTTTTGTGCTTTTCCTCAAATACTGAGCTACGAAAGAAAAGCCTAAAGACACCTCACCAAGCCCTCCATCGGAATCAAAAATAGCAAAGTGATTACAGGGCAGATTAATAGGGGCACAGCTCAGGTAGAAAGTGCAGACTGAGCAATACAGGTAGAAAACTTAATAATTGACTGTGTGCTGGCTCCAAGTGGCTGTAAAGGATTCTTTGGAGACAGTATTTTATAAAGCAACACAATTGCCTGAATCAGCTAGGCTGGTTCTTCTAGCTGAGTTGCAGGGTTGGGGGTAGGGTTCTGGAAAGGTTTGGACTTCTAAATGAGGCACATCATTCACTAGTCAGAAGTTTAATTAAAAAGGAAATAAAATCATATACTATAACCTTATAGGAAAACATGTTTAAAAATCATTCCACTGCCACCTGGATCATTATAGAACAAAACAAAATAAAACAAAAAACAAAGAGTCTAATTGCCTGTAGGGCATTTACATATGTTATCACAGAAGCTTGGAGAAAAAAAAAATCAAGTCGGACCTAAGCATTTTTTTATTTAACCCACTGTCAGTTTTCTCTTCCCAGTTTCTTGGATGCAAATACAATATCATTACAGAGGTAACTCAATTTACACAGATGTATTCCTGAAGACCAGATGTGCTGTGTGCAAACCAAATTGTTGTGGATCAAATTATGTTTTCGATCCTAAGGGAACTTGTTATTTAAGCATCTGGGATGCTTGTGATGACTTAAGAGACTGGCATTTATAGGCCAACCGGTTACCTCTGATACGTTGGTGTGTCTGTGTTTTGTCAAGGTTGTGTGTGGGCTGTGCTGTGGGGAAAAATACGTGTTAGTGACTTAGTACAGAAAAGATTTTTTTTCTTGCTTTATTCACCATTTGACCAAGGTCAGATGGTTTTCCTGTAGCCTTACTTCCCAGGGATCCAGGGACTCAGGGAATGACATTACTTTCTTCAAGTAGCTCTAGTACCTCAGCATATGACCTCACATGACTGTGCATATGGAGGCAGAAATGGACATGAATGCCTAGAATTGCAAATGGCTTGGTGAACACAGTATGCTTTTATGGTATCCACCAGTGTGTGGCTGCCTCTGTAGGTTTTGGAAGCGTCATTGAGACTCTATGGAAGAACTAATTGAATTTCAGATCTCTTGCTATATTATACATTCAACGATGCCTTTGCACACAAATATAATTTGCTGTTGAAATAATGATGAAGTTAATCTGGACACTGGATTTAGGAGCCAGAGAAAGAAAGTCTATGGGATAGGTTTGCAGACTCTCAAAAGGAGTCTTGGCCTAACAATGATCTCTGAACCCCCTTGGTCCTACAAACCCTGCTTTCTAGTTTCCTTCCCTTTGTCTTCATAGCATCTGTGATGACTAGCTTTGGATGTCATCCTGCCTGAGTTAAAGGACAGCCCAGTGTAGGCAGGCACTATCCAACTGGAGAACCAACTGGGTAAAACAGAAGGGCAGAGGAAGGCTGTATTTACTCCATTTTCCGCAGCTGGGCAATCCTTTGTGTTCTGTCCTCAGACGTCAGAACTCCATTCTCTCTGGACTTTCATGGGCAGCTCTGTGGGTCTGAGGTCTTTCAAATGAGTGGCTTATAAGTGACCTACATCACTGGCTTCCAGCTTTCAGGTGACACGTCGTGGTGTTCCTCAGCTTCTATAATCCCTTGAGTTGATTTCCACAATAAATTCATTCATATATGTCGATACACAGTTATGCACCCCTTGTAAATGGCAAATTATCTGAGAAAAGTGTCATCAAACAATTTGTCATGAAACCCCATAGAGCGCATGAGCACAAGCTAAGGTGTCAACATCATCACCAGTTGGTGTCACTGAGAGCAACCAGCATTGCAGCCTGCTGTTGACAGAATCATCGCCATGTTGTCCGCATCCTGTTGGCTCTGTTTACTAGAGGTCTCTGCTGGATGGGAACACAGGAGATTCCTCTGAATTTGGCTCTCTTATGTTCTTGCATGTGATCTGCATATTACTGACTTCTTCACCCTTAGCCCAGCTCTGAGAACTGCTCTCTGTCTTCATCTTTGGTTCAGTAAATCAGTTATGTGACCTTTCTTATACCTTCTTCTCCTCTAAGAGTCTGTCCTTATCGTGGCTCCTGAGTGGATTGTGCAACACCACATTTCCTAAAGCTTGCTCAAGAACATCATTCCAGAAATTCTCCCCTACCTCCTTCATCATCTGTATCCCCTGTCTACTGATTATTTTTATATGTACAAAACCCCATTGTTTCATATTAAAGAAAGAAAACCTGTCTTTACCCAGTTATTATTATAGTTACCCTCTTGGTATACTATAAAAGAGTGTGTTTACTTTTTCTACTCCTATACTTACTTGCATATGTACCCCAATGATCTTTCCTTCCTTCCTTCCTTCCTTCCTTCCTTCCTTCCTTCCTTCCTTCCTTCCTTCCTTCCTCCCTCCCTCCCTCCCTCCCTCCCTCCCTCCCTCTCTCTCTCTCTCTGTCTCTCTGTCTCTGTCTCTCTCTCTCTCTGTGTGTGTATCTCTCTCTGTCTCTTTCTTTCTAAGACAGGGTTTCTCTGTGTAGCATTGGCTGTCCTGGACTCACTTTGTAGACAAGGCTGGCCTTGAGCTCACAGAGATCCCCTGCTTCTGCCTTCCTGAGCACTGTGATTACAGGTGTGTGCCACTATGTCCAGCTCCAACAGTTTTCTTTTATTCACAATATTCTGATCAACTTTTTCATCAAGGTCGCCCTTAATTCATTTCTTAATGGTTAGTCTTGTTTTTTAACTTATTTGTTTTAAATCAAATAGAGTCCTGGAATCTGAATTTAAAAAGTTCATTTAAACTTAGTAGTTTAAAAAATGCTCCATGGCTTACCCAGATATCTAGTGGGTTTTTAAATTTTCTTCTGCTTTTAAGCAATTTCAAAATTGACTTGTTTGTTCAGTGTTCAGATTGTTCCTAGTCTATAAAACGTTGCATACTTCAAATTCACTGTGATAAATTGTATGCTCATTTATTCCTTATTGCTGTAATATCTGCTCCCCGTAAGTACAATTTAGGATTTATTTAAAAAAAGATTTTATTTTTATGTTTATGACTGTTTTACCTACACGTGCATACATGCATCATGTGTGTACTTAGTTCCCATGGAGGCCAGAAGAGGGGATTGGATCCTCTAAAACTGGAGTTGCAGATGGTGGTCAGCTTCCGTGTGAGTGAGTGCTGCGAACCAAACCTGGGCGCTCTGCAAGAGCAGCAAGTGCTTTTAACCACTGAGCCTTCTCTCTGACTCTAGAATATACTTTTTTTTGCTAGTTATTACACTTATGATTTTTACATACACTTAAGCTAAATACTGCCATCCTATCTTTTGTGGCATAGCCACTCAATAAAGTCAAGTACGGTCATTTAGAAGAGTCTGGTGACCAGTTTGAAGCCCAACAGGCTTACTTATTAAAACAAACAAACAAAAAATGCTGGTGCCATAGTCCTGGTGATGTAAAGATGAGGGGGTAGACATTCAAATCTATCTTGAGCCTAAATCTTGACTGCTAGGTTAGTACCAGGGAGGAAAATATTCTATCCAGAAAAGTCTAATTTCCTGAGTTTAGGACTCAAGCTCAAGGAGGCCTAGACTGGCAGCCGGTACAGGCTGAGTACCAAATACTATTCTGAGAGTTTCATTTGTTCAATCAAATTCTTACAACATCCATATGATGTAAGGATTTTACAAGTATTATTCTAGCCTGAAGAGAAGGAAGGAAGCAGCACCGAAATTCCCCCAACACAGACTATACACAAAGTGGCAGAGCTGAGATTTGAACTGATCTTGATACCCACCATGCTGCACTCCATGCCATCAGTACATATGACATCTTGATATTTTCAAATACAATCGTAGGGCTCATAGGAAACCAGGAGGTCAGGTTGTCGAGTGACTTAAAAAAATGTGTCAATGATTTGAAGAACAATCTGGGCAATGTTGTATAGGCCTCCAATAACAACAATATGGTAGGGCGTAAGTGGGCGGAGCTAAATGGAGCAGGACATAACCAGCCCACTTCCACCCATTCTTTTTTCCTTGTTGGGTATTCACATTGTTTTAATTGAAGAAAGAGTCCATGCATACAACTTTTTTTTTTTTTTTTTAGTAAAAATGATTGACTTTGCAATCTAGCTCTTTATGTTGCCAAGTGAGAACTTCCAAATATGGAACCACCCGTTGGCAGCATTAAGAAGGGCCATGTGTCTCACTAACAGGATGATTGTGTCTTCGTGTACCAGGTTTGGAGTCACACTCTTAATTTGGTGGCCCCAAAGAAAGCAGTTGGGACGTTGTGGAGTCTAGTCTGTTTGTATGGATTGATTGAAGATGTAAAATTTTGAAGGAAATGTGCTTTTATTCAAATTATTATAAATTTGACTACTGTAACCAAGAAGAAAACATTCTGGATTCAACAGTGATTTGGTCTTAGGAAGAGTGGTCCAATGACAGGGTTCCAGAGGTGAGGGAGGAAGGTCATGTCTTCAGATATATTCAAGCAAGGTCATGAGACTGTGGGGTGCTGCCCCGATCAGCTTCTCTCTTGGTTGGAAGGTTTGACTTCCTGGCTTCTGAGACCCCTTTAAACTCTAATACTATATCTAAAAGGTGCTCAGTGCAAAGGGTTAGCCATTAAATCTTTACACTCCATTTGTGTTACAAATACCATTTTAGATTATATTCTTTATCCAAGGTCATTTACCATCACCCTTGATATAAATCAATAGATGATATGATTCTAGTCATTCCCAGTTGATCTAACAATATATCAATTCTAAACATAGAAGTCACATTAGATTTGGTCCACAGGTCTGAGAGTTTTAGAACTAAGCGCTGTGAGGTCCTTGGAGACAGTCTACTCCAAAGGTTTATTGTACTGATGACAAAATTCAGGCTGAGGAATACTATGTCTGCCCTGTCTTACCTTGATCATCCTCCCCCCTCCTGAGCTCAGCCTGTTCATTCCTGTGCCAACATGAACAGTGCCAGCACCCCAGTAACAGTCTTTGACTTGTTTCTGATGAGGTTTAGACTAACTTGTTATTAAGCACCAACTCTGTGTGTTCATTGTTATGAATGTTTTGCCAATAATATGAAAAATAATTTTGTAGGCAAAATTATTTTCCTAATGTATAAATGAGGGAGATAAGGCTCAGAGAAGTGATATATTTCATGCAGCAAGGTAATATGGGAACATTCAAACTCTAATTGTAAATGATTGATCCCAAAGTCTGTGCTGTGGGCCTTAGTGACCACTCAGGCCCAGCCTTTACCTGGGAACCTTGTTTGCTCACCAGATTGGATCCTTTTGGCATGTATATTCTGGGTCAGGTCTCATCTCACTTCTGCACATTGAACGTGGAACACCTGGCCTGCTGCTCAGGGCCAGTCTTGGCAGCTAGTCACTGACCCCACCCTTGTGTTTGTGATTCCTACTTGGTTTCTGCTTTGGGTTAGAATAGGCAAGAAAGGTGCTTAAGAATTCTAATGCCCAAATCAGTGCATTTGCATAATCCATTCCATTTTCCTGTAGATATAAAAGGATTTACTCTATTTGTTTAATATATTTTTAATTGAAATGGAATTATATCACTTAGTTCTTCCTCCATTTCCTCCCTTCATTCCTTCCTCCATTTCCTTTCTTCATTTCCTCCCTCCAGTTCCTGCCACTTACCCTCTCATGGGCCCCTTTCAAATATGCCCCCATTCTCAAGTCTCAAGTTCAAGTCTCAAGTTCACAGCCTCTTTTCCTTTGATTATTATTGCTGCGTGTGTGTTTGTGTGTTTGTACATTTAAATTCACGTTTTACAGACTAACAAAGTGAAACTTCAGAAAACAATATCAGTGTCTTCTAGCATTTATGAGTATTATGAAAGCACCTGAAGATAATGGTAGTTTTACAACCCATTTTGAAGCTAACAATATTTTCCTTGTGGAATAATAGCAGTTTATAGATTCAAGCAGTTTTCATTCATGGTTTTTAATTTTTGACAATTTCCTAGATGCATATAATGTGTCTTGATCATATAACACTCCTATCATTCCTTTCCCCCAAGACCCTTCTTCTTTCCAACAAGCTTTTTGTCTTTCCTATTTTCTGTCTCTTGTGACCCATTGAGTTTAATTAGAATTGTTTTTATGAGTACAGGTTGGGTTGGGGGTTAGCATCTAACCAGTGGCTATACCATTGAAGAAAAGGATTCTTCCTTCCCCAGTAGCCATTACATGCCAAAGGATCCTCAGAGAAGGTTGAAGTGGCTAGTCTTATATGGGTCTTGTTCAGGTAACCACAGGTACCATGGCATCATGGGAATAATGACCATTTCATTCCCAGGGAGAGTACTTTACAGCACTCCTCTCCTCCTCTGCTTTTTATATACTTTCTGGCCTCCTTTCCATGTTGTTCCCTGAGCCTTGGATGGCGTCAGATAGATGTCTCATTTAGGACCGATCATTGGCAGTCATTTATTTTCAGCCCTTTGCCTGGTTATGAATCTCTGGCGTAACTGCTGCCCAAAAGTTTCTCTGATCAAAGCTAAAAGCAGAACTAAGCTGTAGATATGAACATAAATAATTAGAAGGTAATTTGAAACAGGCCTGGTTTTCAAAACTATTATGCTTCCCCTGTAAAAAGGGTCCTCCCTAACGCCTGTGTCCTCTCTTCATGTGATTTAGACCAGGCTTACAGTGCTAGACATGCAGCCCTTCTTACAGAGTGGAATAGCTCTCATATCCAATCTGAAAATGGTTGGTGACCCCTGTAACAGTTATGTCCCTATCTCACCGCCAGCCATATTGTGTGTTAGGTCAGTATTGTAACATGCAGGGCCCACAGCTACATGTGTTACACTGTAGACTGTTTTCACCATAACTAGGGACATGAAAGCTAGTCAGTAGGGAGGAAGCCTCCAGCTAAGTTTCGCTTTGGTTTCTCTACATTCCACAACCAAAGTGTATGGTGCTTAAGCAGTAAGGTTTTTCTAGTCATAAAACAGCATTTATTCTGGATCATTTGATGTCTCCTCCTCCTCTTTCTTTTTGAAGTTTTTAAAGACAGGATCTCACATGGCCTGAAACACACTATGTAGTCCAGGACAGCCTTGAACTCATGCCAATCTTTCTGCCCCAGACTCCAGGGTGCAGGGATTACAGCTGTGAGCCACCATGCTTGACTTGTGTTCTATTCTTTATGAACACTGAATTATTATACCCTTGATCTTTGTCTTCCATATGTATCAGCTCCTCATGAATAATTTTAATAAAATATTTCTTATTTTGACTCATTTTTTTCTTCCTTATATTTAAACATACAAGTTGAATGGTATTTTATTGTATATACACAAAATAAAATGTATTTTCAACTTAGGAAACAAAATTATAAATACCAATAAACCAGCAGCTTAATTCAAAGAATATTTTCAATAACATATATTTTCTCCCTGTTTTACTATCCTTCTGTCACCTAGAGGTAACCACAATATTGACTTCATTTTTATAAATTTCATGTTTGGTGATATACATTTACTATAGTATATGAATTTATTCCTGCAGAATATAATGCATACTTGATCTATATATACATAACAAATAGACATTGTTTTACCTCTCAGACAATTTATGAGAATTAAAACTAAACAGTAATCTTCTGCTATTCACTTTTTATGCTGCTCTTGTTTGTGAGGGCCATTCTATAACAGGCATAATTTATTTTTATATTTAAAATTATTCTGCTCCATGACACCATCACAGCTTGGGTTGTTTCTAGTGATTTTTCTGTTATCAACCATATTGTGATAAATATGAGTTGCATAACTTTGGATTCTAGTTGAGAAGAATTACTTGGTAACAGGTTGTGACCCAAGCTATTTTTGGTGTATATTGCTTGTCTATTTGGGAAGATAGTATTTTATGCTCTTTGGGGCTGGGCTACTCTATCAACGTCAATTAACTGCAGTTTTTTTTTTTTCATGGTGTTCTTTTAAAATATTTGGTTACTTTTCTTTACTTGTTTTAAAGCTTCCTGAGGGAAGAACATTGATTTCTCTATTTTTAATTGTAGACTTGTTGGTCCATGAAGAAATGTCCTTAATTCATGATAATCCTGAAGTTGTCAATATAGCTATTTTAGATGATTTATTCTGAGTGATGCATTTCTTTTCATTGTTATAGTTTAAAACCAGATAACTGAAAACATTTTTTTTACCATTAGCATGATATACTTAAAAGTCTGAAGACTACCTATGTTGTGTACATTGTCTGTAATAGCATATAGTTAGGTGATTTTTTTTTCTGTTCATGTTACATCTCTTCTCACTACATTCGGACTATTTAAATTTAAATAAATATTTTGTAGGGCTAAATCTATTGTTTTTATCCACCACCCTTGGTGCATACACGTGTGTGTGTGTGTGTGTGTAACATATTCTTTAATGCTAAGACCATTCATTTTGGTATTCCCAACTAATTTTTCCTGATTCTTGTCATAAGAGTGTTCTATAGACATCACGTAGGTTAAGGCCTCTGATATTATAGCCCAACTATTACTTGGTTTTTATTTTCTTGGGCTTTTGACACTATTTTTTATTTCTATATGATTTTTGGAGTTACATAAAAGTCTTTGACAAACTGATGATGTTTTTTTAGACTGCACTAGTCTCTGCATAAAGTGAACGAGTACAGCTATTTTCACAGTGATAAGAATCCTTACCTGTGGCTATTGTAAAAGTCCCCATTATGGGTTTCTCTTTTGTCTTTCACTTAATGTTTATAATTCTCTATGGAATTATCAGACTATTTGAGATTTATTTTGATTGACTTATTAAACATATTTCAAAATTAATTCCTCTTTATCGCTGCTTAGTGCTATCATATATGCATATATTTTAGTCTAGATACTGGATTTTTCTTAACTCTAGTAACTTACAAATTCATTTGGGTATTCCTTATATATAAGCATATCAGTATTGAATAAGACAGTTTTGTTCTTTCATTTGGATATTCAGATCATGTATTTTATTCAACACTATTATCCTGGTTCTTCTCCCTACCTTTCTCTCTCTCTCACGCTGAGCAGGGGCTCTGTTGTTTCTGTTTTTTTTTTTTTTTCTTCAGAATAACCTGCCTTGTTTTTTATTTTATAAAAATTACTTCTAACATTTTTTTTTCCAGCGGTTCTTCCAGGATTCTGGTAAGCGGCCTGTAGTGCTTTGGAATGAGATACACCCCCATAGGTAACAGTGCTTGAATGTTTGGTTCCAGGTTGCAGTGCTGTTCAGGGAGGTTTAGGAAGTACAGGCTTTCTTGTTGGTAAAAGAATGTTATCAGAGCCAGGCTCTGAGAGCATGAAGGCCATGGCATGTCCAGGTCATCTCTGCATTTTATGCTAACTTTTGAAGATGTGAGTTCTCAGCTTCCTTCTGCCAAGCAACAGTGCTTGCTGCCATGCTTTCCTTCCAGGAGCCATGAGCCAAAATGAACTCTTTCTTAAGGTGCCTTGGTCATGGTATTTTATCACAGTAATGGAAAAAAAAAAACAAAAACAAAAACAAAAAAAAAACAACCAACACAATGCTATTTACTTGATTTAAGATGTTTCATGTGGGTCCCCAACAACTTGAGGTGTGTGTGTGTGTGTGTGTGTGTGTGTGGGTGCTGTCTCTGACTCTGTTGCCTGCCTTTGGATCCCATCCCCCCACTGGGCTGCTTTATCTGGTCTCAGGGGGAGAGGATGAGCCTAGTCCTGTATGACTTAATGTACCAATAGGGGACCTCCCCCTTCTCTGAGGAGAGGGGAAAGAGAGAGAGAGAAGGGGTGCATGGGGGGACTTGGAGGAGTAGGGGGCTGTTATCAGGGTGTAAAGTAAATAAGTAAGTAAGTAAGTAAATAAATAAATAAATAAATAAATAAATAAATGGGAAAAAGGGTGTTTCTTTGTATATATTACTGTTAAGGATTTTATTTTGGATGTGTATTGACCGTTGTCAAAGACTTTTCTGTATTGCTGTGATCATATGGCTTTCTCTTTTAAACTTTTTTTTCAAAACTTTTAATTGTTATTATTATTTATTACAATTTATTCACTTTGTATCCCAGCTCTAGCCCCCTCCCTCATCTCCTCCAGGCTCCACCCTCCCACCCTCTCCCCACCCCTATGCCCTTCTCCATTATTAGGGGAGGTCCTCCTCCTCTACTGTGTGACTCTAGCCTATCAGGTCTCATCAGAACTGCTTGGATCCTCTTTTTCTGTGGCCTAGTAAGGTCACCAGGGGGAGGTGATCAAAGAGCAGGCAAACAAGTTCATGCCAGAGACTGCCCCTGCTCCCCTTTCTAAGGAACCCTCATAGAAATTGGAGCTGCTCATGGCTATATCTGAGCAGGGGGCTGAGGTCCTCTCCATGTGTGGTCCTTTGTTGATTCATCAGTCTCTATAGGCCCCCCTGGGAACAGATTTTTTGGCTTTGTTGGTCTTGTGGAGCTCCTGTCCCTCCAAGTCTTTCTATCTTCCCCTTCTTCCATAACATTTCCTGTGCTCTGCTCAAAGTTTGGCTATGAGTCTCAGCATCTGCTTTAATACCCTGCTGGGTAGAGTCTTTCAGAGGACCCCTATGGAAGGCCCCTGTCCTGTTCCCTGTCTTCTCCCACTTATGATGTCTATCCTCCTTGCCCTTCTGAATAAGGATTAAGCCTTTTCTCTAGAGTCCTCCTTGTTTAGCTTCTGTGGGTGTGCAGATTTTAGTATGTTTATCCTATATTATAGGTCAAATATCCACTTATAAGCAAGTATATACCATGTGTGTCCTTCTGCCTCTGGGTCACCTCACTCAGGATGATCTTTTCTAGTTCCCACCATTTGCCTGCAAATTTTATGATTTCTTTGTTTTTAATTGCTGAGTAGTATTCCGTTGTGTAAATGTACCACAATTTCTGTATCCATTCCTTGGTTGAGAGACACCTAGGTTGTTTCCATATTCTGGCTATTATAAATAAAGCTACTATGAACATAGTTGAACAAATATCATTGTTGTATGGCTGAACAACTCTTAGATATATGCCCTGGAATGGTATAGCTGGATCTTGAGGTAGCACTATTCCTAATTGTCTGAGAAAGCACCAGATTGATTTCCAAAGCAGTTGTACAAGTTTATATTCCCACCATCAATGAAACTCTTAATATGTAGTACCATTAAGATAGTATCTAATTCTAAGGCCATTTTTATAGTTATATAATAAATCCAAATTAGTAAATATATGTTTATCACACCCATTTCCCAAACTCCCATGTGTACATGTGTGTAGGTACAGTCACCCCCCACCACATATATATATGTATAATATGTATGTATATATATATCTGATACACATATATAATGTATGGACATATATATATATAATACACATACATGGTTCTAACATATAGTATGTATGCTTTGCTGTTTTTCAATTGTATTCATCATTGGACTTGAATTCCAGCTTATTTTTTATATATTGTAGACATCTACTCTCAGAATTAAATAAATATTAGCCACACAAAATGAATTGAGACCTCACTGTATGTTAGAACTTGTATATTGAAGGAAAACAGCTCAAAGCAAACTCAATAAAAATCCTTGTCCTCATGTACCTCACAGTTTACTTACTTGAATATCTATTAGAATTTGCCCAAAAGTACGGTATTGCTGGTATTTCCCTGGTCCAGTGTCTTTTGTGGTAATTGTCCTCTATGTATCTTAGAACCTAGATGTCAATTTTTAAGACTGTGCTTTCTATCTTTTCTATACTTTTTCTCAGCACAATGACCATTTTGGAAACTGTGCCTTAATAGCTGCCCCCCCACTGCCCGCAAAAAGAAGTTTCCCCGACTAAGACTGAGAGCTGCACAGTTCTGAAGGTAGAAACATAAATGTTTAGAAGGAAGTTTTGCGACATGACTATTTAGCAAAACACCGACAGTGGTCTCTCCTCTAGGGCCTCTCAGCCCTAGGCTTTTGACCATTTTCACAGTACTAGGCATCAGTTTCCATCCCTGGATCAGGCCTCAAGTACAAACAGAAAAGGGTTAGTTGTTTCCAAAACAGTCATGTCTCCTAGCCTCTTACACAACACAATTTATGGAGGTTTTGTGGGAGTGTGTGTATGTCACGAAATAAGTCTCTTCGTTCTTTCTTATGGCTACAAAATATGTTTCTATGTGAATGTATATAATGTATTTCACCAAGGTTTTATTGAAGTGTATAATATATTGGTAAAGTTTTTCTGCCAACAAGGAACGTTGTACATAAATCATCTTGCACATGTGCAGGGGAATATTAGAATAAATCCTAGAAGCAAAATTATTGAATAAGATGGCACAGGGAATATATGCACAGCACACACACATACACACACACACACACACACACACACACACACACACACTCTCTCTCTCACACACACACACTTATTCATTTTGGATAGGCTAAATGTGTTACAAGATTTCTAAGAAACAAAAGAGTAAACTGAAACTAAAGAAAATAGTTCTCTTTTAAAGCCCTTTCACCGAATTCCTTTTTGCAAAGACAACCAGCCGTATCTTTCTTAAGATAGACTATGCATATACAAATGTATAATGATATAAAGAGAATTTCTCTTATGTTTCCGACTGAATCCCAGAGTGAAGATATCAGAAAGTTCCTATTCATTTACTGACCACAAAATAAACACGTGGCTTAATAAATGCACTTCCTTTGTGTGTTTTCTTTTCAGTTTGAAATTAATTTTTTAATTAATCACAGTTTATTCACTTTGTATCACAGCTAAAACCCTCTCTCTTATTCACTCTCAATTCCCCCTGCCCCCCTCTCATCTCCTCCCATGCCCCTCTCCAAGTCCACTGATAGAGGAGGTCCTCTTCCCCTTCCATCTTACCCTACTCTATCAGGTCTCATCAGGACTGGCTGCATTGTCTTCCTCTGTGGCCTGGCAAGGCTGCTCCCCCCTCAGGGGCAGGTGATCAAAGAGCAGGGCAATCAGTTTATGTCAGAGACAGTCCCTGTTCCCATTACTAGAGCACCCACTTGGACACTGAACTGCCATGGGCTACATCTTTGCAGGGGTTCTAGGTTATCTCCATGCATGGTCCTTGGTTGGAGTATCAGTCTCAGAAAAGACCCCTAGGCCCAGATTATTTTTTCTCCTTGTGGAGCTCCTGTCTCCTCCAGGTCTTTCTATCTCCTCCTTATTTCATAAGATTCCCTGCACTCTGCCCAAAGTTTGGCTATGAGTCTCAGCATCTGCTTTGATATCCTGCATAGTAGAACCTTTCAGAGGCCCTCTGTGGTAGGTTCCTGTCCTGTTCTTATTTTCTCCTGCTTCTGATGCCCATCCCATTTGCCTTTCTGAATGAGGATTGATCATCTCAGGGTTTTCCTTCTTGCTTAGCTTCTTTAGGTGAACAGATTTTAGTATGTTTATCTCATATTATTTGTCTAATATCCACTTATAAGTGGATATTAGACAAATGATCTTTTCTAGTTCCCACCATTTGCCTGCAAATTTCATGATTTCCTTGTTTTTAATTGCTGAGTACTATTCCATTTCTGTATCCATTCCTCCATTGAGGGACATCTGGGTTGTTTCCAGACTCTGACTATTACAAATAAAGCTGCTAGGAACATGGTTGAGCAAATGTCCTTGTTGTGTACTTGAGCATAGTTTTGATATATGCCTAGGAGTGGTATAGATGAATCTTGAGGTAGCACTATTCCTAATTGTCTGAGAAAGCACCGGTTTGATTTCTAAAGGTGCAGAGCTAAACAGAGAATTCTCAATAGAGGAATATTGAATGGCAGAGAAACACTTAAATGTAAATCAAAATGACCCTGAGATTTCACCCCACATCCATCAGAATGGCTAAGATCAAAAACTCAAGTGACAACACAGGCTGGAGAAGTTGTGGAGAAAGGGGAACCCTCCTCTGTTGCTTGTGGGAATGTAAACTGGTACAACCACTTTGGAAATAAGACCTTGAAGCCTGGAATCTATAGGAAGTCTATTCTTATTATTCTTAGATTTCCTCTTTTCATGCCATCTTTGATTTCTTGGATGTTTTATGTTTGGAACTTTTCTGATTTTACTTTTTCTTTGAGACATGTATCAATTTTTGCAATTGTATTCTCAGTGCCTGAGATTCTTCCATCTCTTGTATTCTGTTGCTGATGCTTACCTTTGTGGTTCCTGATCTTTCCTCTAAGTCCTCCAGCTCCAGGCTTTTCTCTGTTTGCGTTTTCTTTATTGATTCTAATTCTGTTTTCATGTCTTGCACCATTTCTTTCATCTGTTTTAATGTGGATTCCTGTCTTTCCATGATGGACTCCATTTTACTATTCGTTTCCTCTTCATGTGTCTCCACTTGTGTGGCTGTAATTGCTTGTATTTCTTTGTTCATTCCCTCTTTGTGTACCTCTAATAACTTGATAAGCATAGCTTTAAAATAATTTTCCTTTGTTTCTCATGAACTAAAATATCCATTGATTTTGGAGGTTGCTGGTGAAGCCATGATGTCCTGTTTTTTGTTGGATGTATTCTTATGCCAACCTCTATCCAGCTGCTTATCTGTAACCTTCCCTGTTTGTTCCTGGAGTCTGTACTTTGGACTGGGTCCATCTGTCTCTGGTGTCTGGAGTATTCTTCAGGAAGATGAGAGAGGCCCACCAGTTTGAGAGTGTATGTTGGTGTTTCCCGTGCAGCTAAGGGAGGAAGGTCGTAGGCGCATGTGTGTAAGCATGGCTGTGTGCATGGAAGTGTGCCTTGAGGGACAGGGTGCTAGAGCATGTAGATGCCTGGAAGGGTAGAGCTTAAGTGCAGGAGTGGTTGTTGGCACTGTTTGTGGTCACAATGCGCATGTGCAGGTGCCCTGAATACCTCAGTGACCTACAGGCCTGTCATACTGTCTCCCTGGTATTCAGATCTGGGCTCCAGGAATGGTTTGCCTGGACTCCACTGGTAGACCCACAGAACAGGGGCTTCAATGTTGAGAAAGTTGTCCTAAGGATCCCTATGTTGCCCACAGTGGTGGTGTGGGTGGGAAGGAATCCATGTCTGGCTGCTAGCTTAGAGGGACCCTGGATCTGGGGCTCAGCACGCACTCACTTGAAAGCACCCTCACTCCCTTGCAGGCCTAATTGGAAAGCACAGGGGTTCCCCCTGTTCTCTGCTCTCAGATTTGGGCCTGCATGGGCAAATGAGAGTATAGGAGATCTGTCAGCTCAGTGGTGTCCACTGTCTGATCCCCAGGCAGGGAGGGCCGTGCTTGGGGTAGCCGCCTCTGCCATCTCAGGGGCATAGAGGCTCCTGCTTGGGCTGCTCTCAGCCACAGACAGAGAAGCCAGTACACCTGCCTGCCACAGCCCCTGGCCTGGGAGGCCCTTGCGGCAGCCGCTTCTCCTGTCTCAGTTACCAAGCAGGGAGGCTCATGGTTAGGGCAATCACTGTCACCTCTGCTGTTTCACAGAGCACAGAGGCTCCTGCGTGGGGCATCCACTGCTGCCTCCACCGCCGAGCAGGGAGGCCTGTGCTTGGGCAAGGAGAAGTGCAGAGGGGTTGAATATTAGCCACTCTCAGTCCCTGGAGACAGTCCAGGATGACCTGGGTCCAAACTGACGCAGCTCACAGGTTGTCCCCTCTCACCCAGGAAGCCTCAGTGTCGACGTTTTGGCTTCAGCTGCCCCCTCCATTCACCAATTTCGGAGTTTCAGATCCTGTGCCCCTCAGATGTGGTGCACTCTGGTCACCGCCATCTTGCGATTTCCCTTTGTGTGTTTTGTTCTTAGTTGTTGATATGCGCAGTCTCGTAGGAAAATGCTTGTACAGCTGAGCTCTCCTCACCAACTGTTACAGTGTGCTTTGGGGAGAACTGCAGATATTTTATCAGATCTTGAATTCTTCTTTGTCCAAACATTTCTAATGTGATCTAATTTGAAGAGTTTGTTTCGTACACTGATTCAAAGGATGACTCTGCAGTCTCCATTCTGCATCTTCTTGGGGTAGTTTTTATCATCTTTTACTTTCAGGGTTTATATTTTTCCCTTCATTTATTTCTCTGCTTTTACGGCATAATTTGATGAGACATCATCTTTGGCAGTTTTCTAAAAGCAAAGTGTGTAACAAGGGAAAAAATAGGATTTTCAATGTCTGAAAATCTCTAGGCTTTGTCATTTAATTAGGATTTGGATAGTATAAATATTTAATTTAGAAAGTATTTTCCTGAAGAACTTTGTAGGTATCAAATTGTCTGTTAGTTCCACAAGTTCTTGTAGATACATCTGAAGCCATTGTGATTATTGACCATATTCACACCTGTTTAGTTTTAATTCTAGAAGTTTTAGGAGCTATATTTTCTCTGAGTGTATTAAAATTTTTGAGCACTGTGTCTCAGAAAGCACATTGTATAGAATTCTGCCTATATAAAAAAATTGTGATTTTTGTAACTAATGAATCTCCTTGAGTTATTTTTTTTTATTCCTTTCTTCTTCTCCTCATCTTCCTTTTCTACCTCTTCTTTTCCCTCCATTAAAATCAAACTATTCTTTTAGTTCTATACGGGATATTCTTTAAGTTTATTTAGCAATCTTTCTTTTTTTGCTTTTAACATGTCTCTATCATGTATTTTTCTCCGTGTGTCCCTTTTGTTCCCAGCATTTCATGATGGCTTCATTAAAAAACTCTTTCCTCACATCTCTGAAGAGATTAGCAGGGACTCCTGTGAAAGACGTTTTTCTTTCTGAATTGTCATTGCGTTATCTAAATTGCGCCTCCTCACTTGTTCACGTTGATTTATCTTCCCTGAGAGCCTGTCCTATATACGTGATAATCCTCTGTTGGTTGTTAGTGACTGAGAAGTACAGCTGAGCAGTGAATTGGCTCTGCTGAGGCTATGGGTGGGTATCCATTATCTGTGGACATCATTCTTGGGGAAACTGGGTGGGATGTCTGTTAAGAACACTTTTTTAGTGCACAACTTTCCATTTCACTCATTTATCTCTCCTTATGGCATCTTTGTACCTTACTTTTCTTATTTTATTTTTCTAATTTTCTTGGTTGTTCTTATGCTTTACCAGTTTCACTCTTGACTTTCCTATATAAAGTGTTTTAATTTATACAGCTTTCTTCTAAGCTTCAATTTGCCTACATAGCTGCAAGGCTTGTCAAGAAGTTGTTTTCTTCAGCTCTAAACATTGTGTAATTCCTATAAAGAGTTGTTATTTCTTTATGGCACATTTTTATGTCTGTATTATCCATGTGTATTGGGTGTGTGTGCACACATATACTTTTGCTCTTGGTTTCTAACTCATATAATATTAAAATACTATATTGTCATCAGAAAGAATATAGTTAACAAAGTAGTAATTTTTGAATATACTTGAACTTGCTTTTGTGATCCGTTTTCACAAAACTTCAGGTGTATTTGTAAAACTTCTAAACATCTGTAAAGCAAAGGACACTGTCACCAGAACAAAACAACAGACTACAGACTGGGAAAGGATCTTCACCAACCCTTTATCTATCTGACAGAGGGCTAATATCCAGACTATATAAAGAACTCAAGAAGTTAAAAAGCAACAAATAAAGTAATCCAATTAAAAATGGGGTGCAGAGCTAAACAGAGATTCTTTGTAGAAGAATATAGAATGGCAGAGAAACACTTAAAGAAATGCTCAATGTCCTTAGTCAACAGGGAAATGCAAATCAAAATGACCCTGAGTTTCACCTTACGCCCATCAGAATAGCTAAGATCAAAAACTCAAGTGACAATACATGCTGGAGAGGATGTGAAGAAAGAGGAACCCTATTCCATTGCTAGTGGGAATGTAAACTTGTACAACCACTTTCGAAATCAATCCAGTGCTTTCTCAGACAATTAGGAATAGTGCTACCTCAGGAACCAGCTATACCACTCCTAGGCATATAACCAAAAGATGCTCAAGTACACAACAAGGACATTTGCTCAACCATGTTCCTAGCAGCTCTATTTGTAATAGCCAGAGTCTGGATACAACCCAGATATCCCTCAATGGAGGAATGGATAGAGAAATTGTGGTACATTTACACAATGGAATACTACTCAGTTATTAAAAACAAGGAAATAGTGAAAATTGCAGGCAAATGGTGGGAACTAGAAAAGATCATCCTGAGTGAGGTATCCCAGAAGCAGAAAGATACACATAGTATATACTTACTTATAAGTGGATATTAGACATATAATATAGGATAAACATACTAAAATCTGTACACCTAATGAAGGTAAGCAAGAAGAAGGACCCTGGGTAAGATGATCAATCCTCATTCAGAAAAGCAAATGTGATGGACATTGGAAAAAGGAGAAAACAGGGAAAAGCACAGGAGCATACCACAGAGGCCCTCTGAAAGACTATGCCCAGCACTGTATCAAAGCAGATGCTGAGGCTCATAACCAAACTTTGGGCAGAGTTCAGAGAATCTTATGAAAGAAGGGCAGGATGGAAAGACCTGGGGGGACAGGAACGCCACAAAGAGAGCAACAGAACCAAAAAATCTGGGCCTAGGGATCTTTTCTGAGATTGATATCCTAACCAAGGACCATGAATGGAGATAACCTAGAACCCTTTCTCAGATGTAGCCCATGGCAGCTCAATACCCAAGCGAGTTCCCTAGTAAGGGAACAGGGACTGTCTCTGATATGAACTCAGGGGCTGGCTCTTTGATCATCTCCCCCTAAGGGGAGCAGTTTTGGCAGCTCACAGAGGAAGACAGTGCAGCTAGTCCTGATGAGACCTAATAAGCTAGGGTCAGATGGAAGGGGAGGAGGACCCTCCCCATCAGTGGACTTGGAGAGGGCATGGGAGGAGATAAGGGAGGGAGGGTGGGATTGGGAGGAGATGGGGGGGGGCTACAGCTGGGATACAAAGTGAATAAACTGTAATTAATATAAAAATTAAAATAAAAAAGTAATCTAACCCACTCCAAAAAAAACTCATAATCAATATTAGCCAACCGTAAGCTGCATGTAATGCACACGGATTATACATCCCAAGCTTGCCAATCACCTAATCACATCATATCAAAGCACATTACTGAACCTTTAGGTGTGTTAAGTTTTACCAATAACACGGTAGACCTGCCTTCTTCCTGTAGTCCTTTCATTTTCATTGTTGTGTATTTTTTATTTTAGTGGATGTATTGAAATGCAAGTTTATTATCTGCTGGGACAGTGACAAATTTAGCATGAAACATCAAGCCTTTGTCTGGAAAGACCTTTTTGCCTGATTTGAACGCAGCAGCTATGGGCTAATGTTTGCTTCTTTTATTATGTTTTCATATTCTTACTTTGAACCATTGTCTTTACGTTTCAGACGTAGCTGACACACACACACACCACATCCTGATCAATCTGTTCCTTTTATGCAGTCCTTCTTGATCTACTCTAATCACTTGCATATTCAGACTGATTTTGTTTCTTTCATCTTGTTCTTTGTTTCGCTTTTGCTGTGTTTTCTTTCCTCTCCATATGTTGCTTTTATTTATTACCTTAAGTACATCTCTGCCTCTTTATTAGTTTGTAATATACTTATTCTTATTTTATTCCTATTATTTTGGGGACTAGCCTTGAAAAAAATTAAATGTATATTTAATACAACGTAAAGGTAATTAATATTTTTATAATCTTTGCAAATAATGAAATTTATTTAGATAGAATAGTTTGATCCTAGTTATCCCTATCCTTCTTATAGATGTTACCTTGTTTTAGCTTTCTTTTTATTGGCATTATAAAATATATACCTTATTATTGTTTTATAGAATCAGCTTTTATTCAGATTTATTCACATGTTCACTTTTGATTGCACTTAAAGTCTTTCTATGTTTGAATTTCACTTCACTATTTTATTCTTAAAATATGTCCTTTAAATTTCCTTTGGTATATGACTCCTTAGATATTTTATTTGTTTTTGTTATTTTTTGTTGATAATTTCATACACATGTATGTGTTTTTATTACATCTATGCCCATATTTGACACACTCCAGTTTTTCCCTGATCCCACTAAATTTTATGTATTCTTTCTTTACATTCACTGAATTTATGCTGTCTCTATGTGCACAGCTGTGAAGCCATGTACCAGAGTCTCTGGGAGGCACATCCCTGAAGAAAAATCGCTGCTTCTCCCAGCAGCCACCAATTGCTAATATCTCTTCAGTTAGGAGTTGAATTTCATAGCCACTATCCTATCAATGCTGAGATACATGGATTAAACTTGCTCAGGTCTTGTATACTACAGTGACAGCCACTAAGAGTTCATGTGTGTGACTGGCTTGTCATGTCCAGACAACACTGTTTTGCTTCCTCCAGCTGTTATAATCTCTCTGCCCCCTCTCCTGTGGTGATTTCCAGGTCTTGGGAGTAGGGGTTGTATTCTCAGATTCTGGACCTTTATAAGCCTCTGTTAATTGTATCTACTACAAAAAGAAGCATCTCTAGTGAGGGTTGAGAGATTCAATAATCTATGGGTATAAAGATAAGTACTTATGAGGCAACTAAATACTATGTCTATCTTGCATAATAATAATAGTGAATTCTCCCTCTAGGGCATGTGACCTACTCAACCATGAGCTCTAAGGCCTATTAAAGGTCTTACCAAACAGGAGTTCTATCTTGTTGAGGATGCCTTAAACCCAACCAGAAAGTGAATGGTTACTCTCAGAACACTCATGATGCTATTGCATCAGTGGACGTATCTTGTCAAGTTATTGCCTGTTAGAGCTGGCAGTGTATATAGCTGGGTAAGACTTTACTCCACCAGGAACATGCATATCACTCTCCAGGGTTATAAGCGCTACTCAGTAGGAGTTAGGCTTCCAAGTTAGTCACAACTTGATTTCTCCATGTTTGATGACTCTTCAGAAATAGGGTCTTCGGAAATAGGGTCTTACTATCCAGTGCTGCAGGCTGACCAAGAGAGAGATCAATAGCTTGTAGAGTTTGGGGGCTTCCATGGGACCCCACTGATCAACAATTTAAAAAAAAGGCACTGAGCCTTTTATTTGGTAGCCTATGGTGTCTGGGAGAAGCATTGTTCTACTGTTATTAGAGTGACTCTATTTAAGCTTTTAAAAATATATGCACATATTAGAGAAAGACTATACAGAACTACATTTTATATGGATTTTCAAAGAGCTTCAGTGTTAGCTATCCCTCCCTGTAGCTTTCCTTTCCTTTGCTTTCCCATCTTTCACCCCAATTCAACCCTTCTTGCTTCATTATTCCCCATTCCCCATTTATGGCATGTGTTTTATCTTCCCTCTATTGAAAGTGTCTTCTCCATAGCTTCTAACACATTTGCTGACTTTTTGTGAAGATTTCAATTTAAACACACATCTCTAAAGAGTCAAAGTTAATACCCACATGAAAGAGAGCACATGTGGCATTTGTCTTTCTTGGTCTGGGTCCCTCACTCCTAATTATTATATCTTGTCCCAACCGTTTACCTGTATATTCCATAATTTAATTTTTCTTTACACTTGAATAATGCTCCATTCTGTGTATATATGTATACACACATACACATATACACAGACATATACAAACATACATCATTCATACATATACATACATATATATATACATACATATATACATACATACTGTATTTTTATTAACTATTGTCAGTTGATAGGCATCTAGGTTGTTTCCATTTCCTGGTTATTGTGAATAGTGTAGCAATAAATATAAATGAACAAGTGTCTCCATTATAGGATATTGAGACCTTTGGGAGTATGTCCAGGATTGATATAGCTGGATCATATGAGAGATTTATGTCTAGATTGTTGAGAAAACTTGGTACTGATTTCCACAGTGACTGTGCCAGTTTGTACTCTCACTAACATGAATAAATGTCTGCTTTTCCCCATATCTATCCTCCCATTGGTTGTCAATTGTTTTCTTTGCTTTTATCATATACATTTGACTTTAGTAAGAATGAAAGCTCAAAGCAGTTTAGATTTGCATTTCTCTGATGGCTAAGGATTATCAAAATTAAAAAAATATTTCTAAGACATTTTTATTTTCTTTTTTCTTAAGAAATCTTTATTTAGTTCAACATCACATCCTTTAACTAGGCTATTCAATTTCTTTTTTTTGGTGTTTAAGGTTTTTTTCATTTTCCCATTCATTATTGAATTTAGATTCTTTTTTTAATTTTATTAATTACAGTTTATTCACTTTGTATCCCCCCATAAGTCCCTCCCTCCTCCCCTCCCGATCCCACCCTCCCTCCCCTTTCTTCACGCATGCCTCTCCCCAAGTCCACTGATAGGGGAGGTCCTCCTCTCCTTTCTTCTGATCTTAGTCTATCAGATCACATCAGGAGTGGCTGCACTGTCATTTTCTGTAGCCTGGTAAGGCTGCTCCCCCCTCAGGGGGAGGTGATCAAAGAGCAGGCCAATCAGATTATGTCAGAGGCAGTCCCTCTTCCCATTACTATGTAACCCACTTGGACACTAAACTGCCATGGGCTACATCTGTGCAGGGGTTCTAGGTTATCTCCATGCCTGGTACTTGGTTGGAGTATGAGTGTCTGGGAAGACCCCTGTGTTCAAATTTTCTGGTTCTGTTGCTTGCTCTCCTTGTGGGGTTCCTGTCCTCTCTAGCTCCTACTATTTCCCACTTTTTACATAAGATTCCATGCACATTGCCCAACAGTTGGCCATAAGTCTCAGCATCTGCTTAGATAGTCTGTAGGGCAGAGCCTTTCAGGGGCCCTCTGTGGGAGGCTCCTAACTTGTTTCTAGTTTTCTTCTTCTTTAGATGTCCATCCTCTTTGCCTTTTGGGATGGGGATTGAGCGTTTTAGTCAGGGTCTCTCTCTTGATTAGTTTCTTTAGATATACAGATTTTAGTAGGTTTATCCTATGTTATATATATACATGAGTGAGTATAGGCCATGTGTGTCTTTCTGCTTCTGGGACAGCTCACTCAGGATGATCTGTTCCAGGTGCCACCATTTTCCTGCAAATTTCATGATTTTCTTATTTTTCATTGCAGAGTAATACTCTGTTGTGTAGATATACCACAATTTCTGCATCCATTCTTCAGTTGAGGGGCATCTGGGCTGTTTCCAGCTTCTGGCTATTACAAATAAAGCTGTTACAAACATGGTTGAGCAAATGTCCTTATTGTATATATGCCTAGGAGTGGTATGGCTGGATTTTGAGGAAGCACTGTTCCTAGTTGTCTGTGAAAGCGCCAGATTGATTTCCAGAGTGGTTGTACAAGTTTACATTCCCACCAGCAGTGGAGGAGGGTTCCCCTTTCTCCATGACCTCTTCAGCATGTGTTGTCACTTGAGTTTTGATCTTGGCCATTCTGATGGGTGTAAGGTGAAATCTCGGGGTCATTTTGATTTGCATTTCCCTAATGGCTAATGACGTTGAGCATTTCTTTAAGTGTTTCTCTGCCATTCGATATTCCTCTACAGAGAGTTCTCTGTTTAGCTTTGTTCCCCATTTTTTAATTGGATTACTTGTTTTTTTGCTGTTTAGCTTCTTTAGTTCTTTATATATACTGGATATTAGCCCTCTGTCAGATATAGGGTTGGTGAAGATCTTTTCCCAATCTGTAGGCTGTTGTTTTGTTCTGAGGACAGTGTCCTTTGCTTTACAGAAGCTTTTCAGTTTCATGAGGTCCCATTTATTGATTATTGCTCTTAGAACCTGTGCTGTTGGTGTTCTGTTCAGGAAGTTGTCTCCTGTACCAATGAGTTCTAGGGTCTTCCCCACTTTTTCTTCTAACCAATATAATGTGTCTGGTTTTATGTTGAGGTCTTTGATCCACTTGGACTTCAGTTTTGTGCAAGGTGATAAGTATGGATCTATTTTCATTTTTCTACATGTAGACATCCAGTTGGACCAGCACCATTTGTTGAAGATGCTATCATTTTTCCATTGTATGGTTTTGGCATCTTTCTCAAAAATCAGGTTTCCATAAGTGTGTGGGTTTATTTCTGGGTCTTCTGTTCGGTTCCATTGATCCACCATTCTGTTTCTAAACAAGTACCATGCAATTTTTATAACTGTTGCTCTATAGTACAGCTTGATATCAGGGATGGAGATACCTCCAGAAGATCTTTTATTGTAGAGGATGGTTTTAGCAATTCTGGGTTTCTTGTTATTCCATATGAAGTTGAGAATTTTTCTTTCCAGGTCTGTAAAGAATTGTGTTGGTAATTTGATGGGAATTGCATCGAATCTGTAGATTGCTTTTGGTAAGATGGCCATTTTTACTATGTTAATCCTGCCAAGCCATGAGCAGGGGAGATCTTTCTATCTTCTGGTATCTTCTTCTAATTCTTTCTATAGAGACTTGAAATGTTTTTCATACAAGTCTTTGACTTGCTTGGTTAGGTTCACACCAAGGTACTTTATGTCATTTGTGGCTATTGTGAAGGGTGTTGTTTCCCTAATTTCTTTCTCAGCCCTTTTTCTTTTGTATATAGGAGGGCTACTGATTTTTTTGAGTTAATTTTGTATCCGGCCACTCTGCTGAAAGTGTTTATCAGCTGTAGGAGTTCCCTGGTAGAGTTTTTGGGGTCACTCATGTATACTATCATATCATCTGCAAATAGTGATAATTTGACTTCTTCCTTTCCAATTTGTATCTCCTTGATCTCCTTCAACTGTCTTATTGCCCTAGCAAGGACTTCCAGAACTATGTTGAAGAGATATGAAGAGAGTGGACAGCCTTGCCTTGTCCCTGATTTCAGTGGGATTGCTTTAAGTTTTTCTCTGTTGAGTTTGATGTTGGCTATAGGCTTGCTGTATATCTCCTTTACTATGTTTAGATAAGTGCTTGCATCCCTGATCTCTCCAATACTTTAAACATGAATGGCTGTTGGATTTTGTCAAATGCTTTTTCAGCATCTAAGGAGATTATCATGTGTTTTTTTCCTTTCAGTTTGTTAATATGGTGGATCACATTGAAGGATTTCTGTATATTGAACCACCTTTGCATACCTGGGATGAAGCCTACTTGGTCATAGTGGATGATATCTTTGATGTGTTCTTGTATTTGGTTTCCAAGTACTTTGTTGACTATTTTTTGCATCAATGTTCATAAGGGAGATTGGCCTGAAATTCTTTCTTCGTTGGGTCTTTGTGAGGTTTAGGTACCAACGTGACTGTGGCTTCATAGAATGAGTTTGGTAATGTTCCTACTGTTTCTATTTTGTGGAATAGTTTGAAGAGAACTGGAGTTAGCTCTTCTTTGAAGGTCTGGTAGAATTCTGTGCTGAAACCATCTGGTCCTGGGCTTTTTTTTGGATGGGAGACTTTTGATGACCGCTTCTATTTCGTTGGGGGATATAGGACTATTTAATTCATTTACCTGGTCCTACTTCAGCTTTGGTAAGTCGAATTGTTCAAGAAAATTGTCCGTTTCATTTAGATTTTCAAATTTTGTGGCATATAGACTTTTGAAGTAAGTCCTAGTGATTTTTTGGATTTCCTCAGTGTCTGTGGTTATGTCCCCCTTTTGATTTCTGATTTTGCTGATTTGGATGGTATCTCTCTGCCTTTTAGTTAGCTTGGCTAAGGGTTTGTCTATCTTGTTGATTTTCTCAAAGAACCAGCTCTTGGTTTCATTTATTCTTTGAATTGTTTCATTTGTTTCTAATTTATTGATTTCAGCTCTGAGTTTGATTATTTCCAGCCATCTACTCCTTTTTGGTGTGTCTGCTTCTTCTTTTTCTAGGGTTTTTAAGTCAGCCATTAAGTTGTTTGAATGAGCTGTCTCTTAGCACTGCTTTCATTGTGTCCCACAAGTTTGGGTATGTTGTGTCTTCATTTTCATTGAGTTCTAGGAAGACTTTAATTTCTTTCTTTATTTCTTCCCTGACCCAGCTGTCATTTAGTAGCAAGTTGTTCAGTTTCCATGTGTGTGTAGGCTTGTTGCTATTTCTGTTTTTGTTGAGGTCCAGCTTTATTCCAGACAGGATACAAAGGATTATTTCAATCTTCTTGTATCTGTTGAGGCTTGCTTTGTGACAAACTATATGGTCTATTTTGGAAAAGGTTCCATGAGGTGCTGAGAAGAAGGTAAATTCTTTTGTGTTTGGTGTAAGGTTCTGTAAATGTCTGTTAGGTCCATTTGATTCATGACCTCTGTTAGAGACATTGTTTCTCTGTTTAATTTCTGTTTTGTTGACCTGTCCTTTGTTGAGAGTGGGGTGTTGAAGTCTCCCACTATTAATGTGTGGGGATCTATGTGTGGTTTAAGTTTTATCATTATTTCTTTTACAAATGTGGGTACCCTTGTATTTGGGGCATAGATGTTCAGGATTGTGGTATCTTCTTGGTGGAGTTTTTCTTTGATGAGTATGAAATGACCTTCCCCATCTCTTTTGATTAATTTTGGTTGAAAGTCTATTTTGTCAGATATTAGAATGGCTACTCCTGCTTGCTTCTTGGGTCCATTTGCTTGGGAAGCCATCTTCCAACCCTTTACCCTCAGGTAATGTCTATCTTTGTGACTTAGGTGTGTTTCTTGTATGCAACAGATTGCTGGGTTTTGTTTACGCATCCATTCTGTTAGTCTATGTCTTTTTATTGGAAAATTGAGTCTATTGATGTTGAGAGAGATTAGTTACCAGTAGTTGTTAGATCCTTTGATTTTGATCTTGGCTGTGGTCATAAGGTTGTGTGCTTGGTTGCTTTTTGTTTTATTGTAGTGAGGTTAATTATTTCCTGTGTTTTCTTGAAAGTAGCTAGTTTTCCTGGGTTGTATTTTCCCTTCTAGTGTCTTCTGTAACACTGGATTTGTGTGTAGGTATTGTTGAAATTTGTTTTTGTCATTGAATATCTTGTTTTCTCCTTCTATGAGGATTGAGAGTTTTGCTGGGTATAGTAGTTTGGGCTGACATCTGTGTTCTCTTAGGGTCTGCATGATATCCGTCCAGGCCTTTCTGGCTTTCATAGTCTCTGTTTAAAAGTCAGGTGTGATTCTAATGGGTTTGCCATTATATGTCACTTGACCTTTTTCTCTTGAAGCTTTTAGTATTTTTTCTTTGTTCTGTATACTTACTGTTTTGATTATTATGTGGCGGGATGATTTTCTCTTCTGATCTAATTTATTGGGTGTTTTGTAGGCCTCTTGTATTTTTATTGGCCTCTCCTTTAAGTTGGAGAAATTTTCTTCAATGATTTTGTTGAAAATATTTTCTGGGCCTTGGTGCAGGGAATCTTCTTTTTCCTCTATTCTTATATTCTTAGGTTTTGTCTTTTTATGTTGTCTTGAATTTCTTGGATGTCTGTGTCAGGAATTTTTTAGATTTAACATTTTCTTTGACAGATACATCTATTTCTTTCATTGTATCTTCCACACCTGAGATTCTTCCATCTCTTGTAGTCTATTGGTTATGCTTACCTCTGTAGTTCCTGTTTTCTTCCCTAAGTTCTTTCTCTCCACAATTTCCTCAATTTGTGTTTTCTTTAATTTTCCAATTCTATCTTTGTATCTTGAGCCATTTTGTCGATTTCCTTCACCTGTCTGACTGTATTTTCCCATTTTTCCTTCAATTCCTTCAGTTGTTTGTTTGAACAATCTTCTGTTTCTTTTATTTCATTCAGTGATTTAAGTATTTCCTCTCTAAAGGCCATAAACTGTTTGGCTGCAACTTCCTGTGTTTTTTTACAGATGGCCATAATCTGTTTTTATCTTCCTCTATTTCTTTATGGATGGCCATAATCTGTTTGAGTTTATCTTCCTCTAGGTCTTTACACATTTTATTTGTTTCCTCTGTTATCCTCTTCATGAGCATAGATGTTAGGTCATCTTCTTGAATTTCAATTATGCTGGGGTATCCAGGGCTACTTGCCCCTGGATAACTGGGTTCTGAAGATGCCATATTGCTCTGGCTTTTGTTGGTTGAGCTTTTACACTGGCCTTTATCCATTGGGCTATCTTAGGTGTTTGGGGTTAGTTTCTGGTGGTTCCTGGAATCCTGTGGTGGAGAGATTCCCCTTGGCAGGAAGATGGTTTTTCCTGAAGGAAGCCTTCTCAGCTTTTGGGTATAGTCATTGGATGGCCCGTGTTTTTCAGGAGTTGCTGTTGCTCACCTCAGGCATAGAGACCTGAATGGTAACTTTGGTCCTCGTTAGTCGAGAAGGTTCTCCTCTTACCTGGGAGAAGTCCTGAAGACAGCTGCCTTGCTTCTGGGTTTTTGCTGTAAATTTAGTTATCTGCTGCTGTAACCTGTGTGTCCTGTGTTTTGGTCAGTTTTGTTAGTGATAACTGGTTGCCCCTTGGAGCAGTATCTGGGGGTTGATCTCCGGGATTTTGGGCTTTTTTAGGTCTGAGGTTTTAGCTCTGTGTCCCAGTACCCAAGCGGTAATCTGAGGTGGGTGGGTACCGCTCTCCTGGTAACAGCAGGCTATCTGGTGCACAGCAGGTCCCTGGGTTGGGCTGGTCTGCAGGGCCTTTTCCAGGGATATACTGGGTGGCCTAAGTCCGTCCTCTTTGCTTCATTCCCTGTGAGGATTTCTCCCGACAGTGACTCCCAGTCTCTGGTGCCCTAGGGTGCACAGCTCTGTCTATGACTGAGAGCTGGGCATGCAGCAACTGTCTGTGCCTGTGGCTGGAGCCACAGTGATGGTGGCTTGTACCTGCTGGTCTGCAAGACTTTTTCCAGGGAAAGACTGGGTGACCCAAGTCAGTACTGTTTCCTTCCTTCCCTGTGGGGTTTTCTCGTGACTGGGACTCTCCGTCTCTGGTGTTTTTGTGCCCACCGATCAGCCTGGGAAGATGATCAGGACACGCAGGTGTGTGGCTCTGCTCTGGACACCTAGTGCCTGCATGACCCGGGATCTCTTCCAGATTCTGGCTGGGTGACCTGAGAGTGGACCCGACTGATTTCCACACTGTGGGGGTTTCCTCTCACCTGGGAAACACGATTGCTGTTGTTTTAGGGCCCAGAGTTCAGTCTCTCGGTTGCTGTACAGAAAATATTGTCCTGATTCTCAGTCGCAGTGTTCTCCTGGCGCTGCCATCTTGTCCCCCTCCGGTGCTTAAGTTTTTTATGCTTTATGTTTTCTATACACTAATCCTCTGTTAGATGTATAGCTCATAAAGATTTTTTTTAACATTCTGTAGGACACCCTTCACATAATTGATGCTGTTCTTTACTATGCAGAGAATTTTTAGTTTCATGAAGTTCCAGTTGCCAATTGTTGGTCTTAATTCTTTGAGTTATCAGAGTCCTACTCAGAAAGTCCTTTCCTGTTCCCATGAGTTCAAGTATGCTTTATATTTGCTAATTTGTCGGAGCATAGGCTCTTGTGCTAAGGTCTTTGATCCATTTGGAGTTGAGTTTGTGCAGGGTGAGAAACAAGGATCTTGTTTTGTTCATTAATTGAATTGTCGAACAACATTTGTTGACAATGCTGTCTTTTTTACAATGTGTATTAGAAAACTCCTACAGCTGGTAAAAACATTCAGTAAAGTATCACGGGCACAAAACTAACACACACACACACACACACACACACTCACACACACACAAAACAAACAAACAAAAACCCTCCTCCATAGGTAAATGACAAACATACCAAGAAAGAAATCAAGAAATAATCTCATTCACAGTAGCCTCATAATAAAATATCATAGTATAAATCTAACCAAGGAAGTGAAAAGCCCATGCATGAAAATTCTAAAGAAAGAAATTGAAGACACCAAAAGATAGGATATCTCTAAAGCTCATGGGCGGTAAGGATTAATATTGTGAAAATGACCATCTACCAAAGGCAATCTATAGATTCAGTGCACTACCCCATCAACATCCCATGCATGTCTTCAGAGGAACTGAATAAACAATCTTAAAGAAGCACAACACAGACAAAAACACCCCAAACAATAAATAGTCTCTGCTACGAAGCCATCGTAATAAAAACAACATGAAGCTAGCATAAAAACAGACACATTGGTCAATGCAATAGGCCCTTGGTTATTTTAAAATATTTCTCTGATCATTTTAACTCAATAGTTGCTTGCAATACTGAACATGAAAGTTTCAGTATCTGGTCTATTCCATAGCTGTCACCACTGTTCTTAGTTCCTTTTTGTTATTAGTGGCCCTGTGTCTTAGAGTTTCGTAGTGTTTATGGTGTATTCATGTTTACTGGGACATACTCCATGGCATTATGTGAAGTCGGAATGGAAGGCTCCCACTCCACCCCACCCCTTGTGATTTCAAGACAGTTTGTCCTTGCATAGGCACACACTCATGTGTGAACACACACTCACATAGTCCTACATATGTACTTATGTGTATATACAATACGCATGTAGTTTGCAGATATTGTTTTTTATATCACAATACATATTACACCTTTAAGCTGACATTTGTCCTTTGATATATATACTTATAATATATAAAATATGTATTTATTTAAGTTATTAGTCATGTGCTGATTACTGACCGGTACAATGAGGTTCTGTGAAGCTCATTGTCATGTGATTTTGTCACTATGGACATTATAACGCAAGCTTACACAGATGTAGATGCTGTGCACCTATATTGAATGTGGCCTCTTGACACAACCAAGACATAGTAAGTAGAACACAAAGTGTATGCATGATACAATACAGTATTTTCTAATGAACTTTTTAAACATAAAGAACACCATGAAGTAATGATGAAAGGTTGGTAATGGTAAATACGTAACAGAGGAACATGGTGAATATTGTCATTACCAAGTATTATGTAATATGTATTTTTGTGACATTGGCCTTGTAGTGAGTTTGTTTTCACCAGGAATAGCACAGACACATGAGTGATGTGTTGTATCCCCGAAATGACATCAATAGGTCATAGGAATTTTTCTGGTTTTGGATGATGTTGCAAGACCCTGCTGACTTCTTTATAGCCATACCCTACCCTCTTGCTTTAACTGTCATTGTGGAGCACATGATAGTATTTATCAAGAGAGGGATCAGAGGGGTTTTATGTTCTGAGGCTGAGAAGAATGTCTTATTTAGCAATTTCTCTCTTTTTATGATTCCTCTTTGAATGTATCAAAGGATGTTCACATGGTTTGATTCCTGTTCTTTTACTGGGTTCTTTGTTTTGCTTTGGGAGTCACAACTCCCCACAATGTTCAAACATCTGGTGTTCTGCTGGCTCAAAAAGTTAGGTCTCAGTCCTCCCCCCCCCCACCATTTTGACTCAGAATCTGGTAGCCACAGTGATTTTTGGCTTCCCCTTCTCTACCACCGGTCTTCTGGAAAAGATTAAGGTGAGAGGCAGTAGAGATAGAGGCTCAACATTGTATTTCCTCAGATCTCTTTTTCCCTGAGTACAGTATTTATCTGCTTCTCCCAGGAGTGCTAATGGTCATTATGTAGCATTTCCTAACAATTTCTTTTAAGGATTTTATTCAAGAACTGAGAAGCTATGTCAGCTCCTAGAATTTTCCCTCATTCTCACACAGATTTCACATTACTTTGTAGTCATGATTGATTGTTTGTAGCTGTGTTCTCATTTTCTTGATGCTTTTGAACTTATTTTTTTTTCAAATAGCTGTTTGTGAGTCTATAAGGAAAAGTATGGAATGCTCCTATGTGCTGACTTTATGTGGAAATCCCCTTATAATGTTAAATAGCTTAGAATATGCCAGAAAGAAGTAACCAGTTTAGAAACAAGAACAATAGAGAAATCAAAGAAGTGAAATTGTTGCATAATTTAATTTTAATATCTGTTTACTTTTTCCTGGGGCCCACTTCCCTCCTTTTCATCCAGCTCACACAAAGTAGTTGATAGCTTTTATGCAAAGTCAGATCATCCCAGTAGCTTTGATCCATCTTTCCCTAGCAGGGATGACAAATTTTAACCCCAAACTTGTATTGTCTTTCCATATCGATGATTTGTCACTGTAAAGAAATCTTCGCTCAGATTTTATTTCCCCCCTTTTTTTCTGTACCTAGGCAGGCCATGCAACAAATTTTCATCAGTGGAATAAAAACAAAACTAATGATGTCACTTCAATGCTAGGGACACTGAGAAGGAACTTTTATATCTTTTATTTTCCTAGTTTTCAGAGTGCTGCAAAAAGCTGTGAGACTCCCGAGGAGTAAGAAAGCCACAGAGAAAAGAATCATGTTTTTCATGGAGAACAGCTTACCTATCAGATATGCTACACCCAGCCTCTATTTAAGTCAGAGACACACTTATCCGGGTACTGACACTTTGATGTCGATTTGTTGTAGCTGTCTCTATTACTCTGACATATATAACCTGGGTATTCATTCTGGGAAGGCTTATTTGCGTTTTATTTGCTGGTCAGAAACACTAGAGGATTATACTAGATGTTTCAAAGCTCCATGAGTCTCAGGATGTAAAGGTCTTCCATCAGTCATCTTTAATGCTCATGCAGTTCTGAGTCACTGAGTGGAGGTTTTAGACACACAGCTTTATATCGTTTTTCATTTTATTTATATAGTTTTTATTTTATTTTTGTATTTCACTGGATGATGCTTCTATGGTGCAATAATTAGAAGATGTATTCCTATGTACTCTAAAACATTCCTGTGTAAGGCCAGGGATTGTAATATCTCATTTGTGTGTGTGTGTGTGTGTGTGTGTGTTTATGAGATGTGTACAGTGCATTCATGCGTACGTGTTAATATGCTTGTGTGGTGACCAGAAGTCAATGACTGTGTCATCTTCTATTGCTATCCACATTATTATTTCAGACAGCTCTGTGTTCGCTCACCAATTGGCTAGATTAGATGGCCAGAGAGCTCTAGGAATCTACCTGTTACTGTTTGCTATCTCCACTGCTGGAGTTTAAGATGCGTTTCTACAATGCTAAGCTTTTACTTGGGTGGGAGAACTCAAACTCAGGTCCTGTTGCTTGCACAAGTGATTTACTGGATGACCTATCTCCCCTGCTCCCTCCTATATATAGGTATAGTACTATGGTTTTGTACAGTGCAAGGCT
The DNA here is from genome assembly GCF_030254825.1 of Meriones unguiculatus. Lineage (NCBI taxonomy): Eukaryota > Metazoa > Chordata > Mammalia > Rodentia > Muridae > Meriones > Meriones unguiculatus. The sequence goes on from NC_083359.1 coordinate 79,191,244, forward strand.
CCCATCCAAGGATTTTGGAGGGGATTTTGATTAGGTATGATGCTTTCCTCATTTCCTTTCTAGGTCTGAAGTGTGAGCCCAGTGGATCCTTGGCGGGAATTTCTCTATCCATTCAATGGTAGTTTGTGATAATAAATGTTGAAGAGAGGGATCTAACCCTTAGTCAGTTGTGGGCTTTAGCTGTCAGTATGTGCAAACAGATTTTTAAACTGGATTTATCAGATCCCAAGGTCAAAAGTTAGTGTAAGTCATAGGGGAAGAGGTTATGGAAACTTCACTCGTTTTCTGGTTGCAATGATGGGAAGACCTTTGGCTTCTTTTTCCTGATACTCAGAACCCTATCATCACTGCTCACTGCAAGCTGAGAATGCTGGGAGGTGAGGGCATGAATGGGTTTGGTAATAGGAGCCAGACTTTTCTTATGCCTGTGCACAGCAGTTGAGTAGGCCTTGGTTGCTGTTGCCAGCACTGACACTCCACAGGTACAGAGGGAAAGTGGAGGGTTTATTATGAGAAAAAAAAAAAAACTGATGAAGCTTGACACACATAGATTTAGGAAGGTACACTTTGGTCTTGGCAGTTTTCTGGGAGCAGCTAGCATGACCTAAACACCACTAGAACTGATGCAGAAGGAATCTTCAATTTCATCTGCCCCTTTGGGTTTATGAAATGGTAACTTACTCTTCCATTTTAAAGGGTCAAGTGTTTAACTCTTAGAATCTCATAGAATGTGTTTAACTCATAGAATCTCTCCCATGGAAGCATTTCCTACCAGCTTGACAATACAGAATAGTTAATTAAAGTTGCAGAAAAAGACAGTGTTTATCTGGTCCTTAGAGCTGGGATGGGGAGATTCTGGTCTGGTTAATTTGAGCAAAAACTTAGAGGATTTCCCAACTGGAATGGACTCAAAGACTCCTTTGACCTCAAGATTGATCAGTTTGGGCAGAGTTTAAGGTTATCTTGCCCTCTAGTTGTTAGGCAAGAAGTTCTGATTAGCCCTGATCCAGGGTTAAGTTTAGTCCCGAAGATGAGGGTGATGGTGCACACCTTTGATCCTGAGAGGCAGGTGTATCTTTGTGTGTTGGAGGCTGACCTGGTCTACAAAGACAGTCCAGGATAGCAGGCCTACACAGAGGAAACCTGTCTCAAAAAACAAAAACAAAAACAAACAAACAAACAAAGAAAGAGAAGTTTAGTCCTAATGGGTGTGATGTACATACAAGTGCTGAGGGCTGGGCCAGCTGTCTGAGATATCCCCCGAATTCCCCCGTGCAGCTGGATGTCTCCTCCTTTGTGGCATCCAGGCCTATCATTAGTAGATCACACTGCTCCAGGCCATGTGACAAGCATACTATGAGGCAAACAACACAGTGAAGAAGAATGGAAAAGGAGCTGCATTTTTATCTCCTTTCATTCCCTTAACAGAAAGACTGCAAGTGTTATGCTAAATTCTGCCTATTAATTTGGGTATAAATAGACCCCTTTTTCTAATCCAGATGCAGCCCTGTATCACTCTGTACAGGATTGGTGATGCTCTGTTGTGTCTTGGGAGTAATAAGATTCTACTGGAAAGAATGCAGGCAAATAAGCCCAGCTGAGATTACATAAAAGGAGAATGAAAATTGGAGAAAGTATGTAATAAACCGCAATATCAAGTTGAGTGTGATTTTTAACAAAAGCATCTTGCATTTAGCTCAGTGACTTAAGATCTTCAGATAGTAGCTAAATGCATTTTGTTAAAACTTTCCCAGCCCTGGGCAGAAGCCATTTTGTAGGCAAGGTAATTCTTCTGGAAAGGTGTAAGCTGCTCAGATCAGGGGCTTACAGATGGATTTCAGATCCTTGCTGATTTATAGTTAGGATCTCAGAGGCCTGGGCCCTGCTAATGAGTGACTGGGCATCCTGTGGGAAAGTCCCACTTCCTACATCTAGGAAGAAAGCCTTTTATCTTGAAAGATCTGGTGCACTTTTGATTAATTTCTTTTTTTTTTTAACGATGCCACAGTTCCAGTGTTCTTGGACTCCAAAGCCTGCCGATTTATTCTGTACTTATCTTAGCCCTTGCTTTTCTTCTCCAGTGCTTTCCATAGTTCTTTCTCCTCCCGTCCTTAGATATTTTGACCTTGTAGAGAAACATTTCTCAAGCATGCTTTTATCAGATCTATGAGTTGTCTAACAATAGAGGGCTTCATGGTAAATTTAGACAGAGAGACAATGTGTACCACATTTTTCTCTTGGAAATTTGTGATGTGCTTTTTAGTAGGCACTAAATAAAAGTTTTTAAATATTTGTTTAAGTGTATAGATATTCATTTAGTCTCAAAGTGTCTATTTAGCTTCCCAATAATCAATAGTTTTTAGAATTTGCGTTTGTCATTTTTTTACTGTAATATCACAAATTGCTGAATCTGTTTAGCTCACTACCACATACAAATTATTTGAGAAGCAGGCATGGATTGTAAAACACTCTGAAATGCTTACTCTTTAAAGCAAAGATTGGAAACACTGGCTAATCATATAAATAAAAATGAAAGGAGTCAGAACAGAAAAACCAGGGCTGGATGCTGTCCGCTGTATAGAGGTGCTGAAACAGAGCCACCATGGATGCTATTAAAAAAATGAATCTCTGACAAACAGACCTTAAAAGTAACTGTATAAAGTGATTCATAGGATGGCTACATAAAACCTTTCATAGTTCAACCACACAAGAGATAATAGGGTGGGGTATGCCCACGTGGGAATTAACAGACCTAGGGCTTGATTTCATTGCTCCCACTAATTGGATGTGTGAGTCTTGGAAAGCCATTTAATCTACCATGTCTTATTTATCAAATAAGATAATTGCATGAGATATAAGTTCATTCTAAGTTCTGAAAGTCATAATCAATAACAACTTTTCAGGTAGGTCTTTATGGGAGCGTAGGATAAATCAAATACCCCAAGCCTCTGAGCTCCTCTGCTTCCCTTTTAATTCTTGTGAGATGATAAACTTCAGAGCCATATGCCTTGCACTAATTGGCAAGTGTACTGTATCCTGTGCCAGTGACATACTACAGATTTGAGAAAGAGAGTGCTGGAGCCAGCAATGCTCAAAGCATCTTGGAATTGCAGCTACCTCTACTGAGAAGTGTCTTCTTCCAAGAAGGCAGTTTTTAACTATGTGCTCAGCAAACTTCAAGTAATAAGAACCCTCATGTCTTAGGTTCTCTCCTAGGTATTTAAGGAGGGGCTGTTGTGGGCAAAGACTGATAAAAGTTCTTACTCTCATGGAGTTTATATTTTAGTTGATGAAGGTAGTAAGCCATAAGATTAATAGATAAGTAAATAAGTAAATTATATAGCACATTAAAAGATGATTAATTATATGGGCAGGACAAGGATAAGGGGAAGAGAACTGGAATAGTAAACAGAGAAGTCAGTGTAAGCCTCATTGGAGAAGAACCTTTGAGCATCGAGCGGAAGGAGATGAAAGAGGCAACCACATGCTTATGTGGAGGAAAAAGTATATGGTAGAGCACACATTCAGTACAGGAGAAGCATCTGCCTAGAAGACTCTGGGAACAGCAAGGAAGCCAGTGAAACTAGAGTGGTGAGTAGCGTGACTCAGCAGATGTGGCCCAAAAGCACATGTGAGCTGCATCACTCAGTTGCAAATGAAAGACCATTGAGCCTCCTGGAGCAACTTCCATGCTTTGCAGAAGGACAGACCAACTCAGGTTTTGTTTTCTTGCAGGGAGCCTCCTGTGAGATTCTCTGTCTGGCCTGAGACACTCAGTTAGCACCTGCAAATCAGAATACCCTCTTTTCCAACAATGAGCGCCCAGCCTTTGTATCCGTCACAGCCTCCCCTGTAATTTATGCTTTCTATGGTGAGTTTAAATGCTGACTCTATCATTATCTGAGTTTATTACCATTTCCATTTGCATATGTTTGATGGGAGGAGTGGCAGGGATGGGAAACCTCTGGACAAATGCCAGACTGGAAGTCTGCAAGTCTCTCATTACCCTTACTTCCCCTTTGTCTTGTGGCTTCCTTAGGGCCTGGGCCAACATCAGCTGCACATAGAGTGTACATAAAGCTGTGACATAGGTTCTCAGTAGCCCTGCTGGCTGTTCTGTGTCTGCCTGTTTTCTCCATCCATTATTGCATCATTTATGACTGCTAAGACACAGACAGGACAGTTCAAGACCTTCCCACCATCCCATGAATCCTGCTTTTCAACCTAAAACAGAAAAAAAATTTCTCACCTCAACTAAACCTGGTGGTTTTCTCTTGAGTGGTTGGATTCTGCATTTTGACACTGAGAATTGTTAGTATTCAGAAACCTTAAAAATTATCAACAAGACATGCAGCACCCACTCAGAGGGTCAAGCATTTCCTGAGTAGCCTCTTATCCGCCATCATAGCTCCACCTATTTTCTCTAAATCTCTTCTCTGCGCAGGGATGCATACCACCTTTTATCATGCTAGGAAACATTCTGGTGACAACAAAATGTTGCTATGAGTCTCCAAATTGTTCCTAGAAGCTAGGAAGTAGCCCAGGCTACAGGGAGGGTAGAAGGAATTGGCCATTGGCCAGAAACTTAGTTTATTTCACAAGTCTGTGTTCTCCCCATTGCTTTCATGTGAAATAGTGTATGCAGGTGCCCACATTTGATTCAATTTCAACCCTCATCATGATTTACAGTCCCACCGGATCATATTTGGATCACTTTGCTGTTTGCCCTCGTCTGCTGAGCTGTGGTCTATGATTGGGGATTCTGAGCCAGGCATTTTAAGAATTCAGAGTGAACAAACATGTCTGTCTCCCACACATTTAATGCAATCAACAATGAGTCTAATCTATACTTCTTTGAAAAGTGACAGTTTTAGCCTACAGAGAATACTAAGCTGAATGAAGAGATGTCAATTATAAGACACATGAAATCCTCTGGAAGAGCTAAACTGCATAAGGAAATTCATCACAATTTGTGTTTTTTTTTTAAAAACCGGTGTTGCTACTACCATCATTATCATCATCATCTTCATTATTGTCATTATCATCTTCATTATCATTGCCATCATCATCAACATCAACCTCATCATAGGTTAACAGAATAACCACCAGTTAGTGGCTGTTTATCATTTTGTCAGTTATACTGACAGGCATGGTGTGAGAATAGACTCTTAAATACATCAACTACCTTTACAAATTAAGAAACAAGATATCCTCACATATTTGTAAAGGGCTATTAACTTGTTCAACATCTAATCCAATCAAGAAGCCAAATATCAGTATAATAATAAATATGGATAGTGTGTTACTCTGACTTTTCATCACTTTGTCATAGTGATAGTTTAAAGAAGGGAAATAGTTTAAAGAAGGGAAGGTTTATTATGACACAAGGTATCAAATATTGTGGTTCACATGGTTGCTTGTTCTAATATGTCTGGAACATACTATGAACAAAACAAGTTACCACACAGTGGACAAGAAACAAAGTGAAAGATACCAGGGATCAGGTAGAGTCTCAGAGGCATGTCCCTGGGGACATACTTCCTTCCACTTGGCACACACCCTTCATGGAGCATTCCCAACTAGAGATCATGTGTTAAACACATGAGCTGTGGGGCGCATTTTAGCTTCAAACCATAACAGATGAGTGTTTATGTACAAATAGTGATAGGCGTGTAGACAGTGATTTGCCTTAGGCAAGGTGCTAAGGGGACTTCCGTCTGGCAGAACTCGTTACCAGTGCCGGGGGAGGAGTTCAGCACAGAGGAGACCGGTGGCAGCCTCTGTATTGGCTCTGGAAGAGAAATTCAAATATTTTGTCTGATGAAACCTAGTGCTGGACTTATCAAGGAGAATACAAAGCAGAGAAACGATGACAATGTCAGCTGCCATTGTGGCTGGGTAGTCATTCCCTCTGGAACTGGTACAGGATGGTTAGCATGTGTACACATTTTGGGACTGCAGTTATCCCCTATGCAGTCTGAAACACTTAAGGAAGGAGTGAACCTGGGGACCATTGACTGACTTGCTTACACCGAACAAAGGACCATAAATGGAACATGCAGCTGGGGCACACAGCCTTGCACAAGGTTATAAGCCTCACAATGGCTGTGTGGGCTCTTTATCTCCTGCTAAGGAAGGGTTCCAGACCCAAGTCCCATTTTTCTCTGCTAAGCATGAACTAAGATTGCATATGGGAGACTGCCTTTCCAGGAGGTCGCTCCAAAGGGAAGCTTTCCTAGTGCGTTAAGATGGGGTTGTGCACATGCCATATTCTTAAGGTATTCAGACATGTTTGTATCTACTACTCAAATGAGTCATTACTACATCACCCTTAGCTCCACTTCTCTCTTTGTTGAATTTTTTTCTCATTCTTTTATGCACAGCTGTTGAATTGGACTGGCTATTTGGTAGGTGACTATGAACAAACGTTACAAAAACATGTTGGGAGTCTGAACTTTACCTCCTCTGAGAAGCTGCCCTGTCATTATGCATACTGCTCTCTCCTCCATGTCTTCAATACGCATTGTTTCTAGTTCCATTAATATTTGTAATAGTATTCTGAAAAATGTGTGTTGTACATTGTTTGCTTTAGACACTACAGGCCTTGACCCTTGGCTGTATGACTTTTAGCTTTCATTGAATCATTTAATCTTTCCAATAACCTTACATGGTAAATTCTTATCACCCCCAACATACAGACCAACCAAGCTACAGAGAGACCAGTAAGTTGCTAAAGATCATCCAGCTGGTAATTGGCAAAGTCAGGATTGTGGACCTGGGTGCTTTGATGCTGGCATCTGGAGCTTTGTCAGTGGTTGGCTGTACCCCTTCACAGGAGCTTACTAATTAGTGTCCTCAAAGGTAGAATGCACATCTTATGGATGTATTTATTTTTGGTCCTGTCTCAGTACCTTGCCTGGTTCTTAACAGGCATCCAGGAAACTATTTGGGTGATTAAAAGACAGATGATCAGTGGAAAACAATGGATGAACATCCAGGGCAAACCATAGGATGCTTCCTGGCTGCCATTAGCCTTTGTCTCTCAGGACACAGAAAAAGGAGGGGGGGATGGGGGAGAGAGAGATTGTAGGACAAACCTTGTCTTCCTAATGGATTGCTTTGCACTGTCATTGACACTCTCACTGGCCTAAAAGAAGGCATTTCATGGGCTTCTAACCTCAATTCTATTAGCATCTATAATCCTGCCCTGGTTTTCTCTCATTTGAATTGCAATTATTTTACCCTCTTCTGTCCTCTTTTTTAGCTTTTTTTCATTGAGGCACTTGTCACCTCTCATCACAACACTCTGTATGTGTCTGTCTCTCCTCCATCTTTGCCATCCGTACTGGAAGTGTCTTGAATATAGGCTTCTTCAGGGAATGATCGTCTTTTAATCAACTTGTACCAGTAACTAGCACAGAGCTTGGACTAAGCAGCATTTGAACAAACAAGTGCAAAATAGGGATGTAATTCTGGCTCGTGGAAGCAAGAAGCCTTTAGATCTTGTTTTCAATCCTCTGCTCTCTTTCCCTCAGCGCTTGTTGCTTGATAAGTAATGCAAATAAACACTTCTCCCAGAGCTGGTTAAGAGAGACTGGAAACATGATTGGACAGGCTTGGGGGCAGGGAACTGGAGAAAACATAAAACAATAAAGATGATTTAATTTATATCTGATTGCAGCCACCAGCTGGATATGCCATCAATTATTATACCCTAGAAGTTATTAAAGAACACCTCTGTCACAGACACCTTATTAGGTAGGGATTTATGGGGCACTGAGCCACAGGGAGGAATATTGATATTCTCTTAGAGCATCAGACATGGATACAGACTTGGTGGTTGTCTATCAGACCTCTCTCTTCTCATACATGCCTATTCTTAGGTCCTACAGCATCTGGTTCAAAAACAACACTCTGCTTCTGAAACATGCCTGATGATGGTAAATGGTTTTACAAACTGGAGCTTCCATCCATTTTGTGTGTGTTTCAACACCTGTGTCTGTAACCCTACTTTCCAGGTGCCCCCAAAATATATTCTTGGCCAATTTAAATATTTCTAGAGTTTTCAAGTATTACAAAGTGCCTCCTTTGATACGGCCTCCAGTTTTAGCTGACTTTTTAAGAAAAAAGGCTTGGCTTTCGATTTCATTCCAGCTAGGTCTTATGTTACAACCGGGGAATCGGAATCCTTCGATCCTTTGGTTTCTGCTTTGTCTTCTCTCCTTGAAGTGCCCTTGCAACTGGCGCCTAGCCCTCCCTTAAGGAAACTTTCAGTTTCCTACCACTGATCTCTGGACTTAATGTGAATAAGTAGGCTTTTCATGGATGCCTTGACATTAAAGACACATTTCTTTTTAACACAATCGGATGCTTTCCTCATTCCTTGAAGCAATTTATTCCTAATTATAACCAATTATAATGTGTGATACCAGGAAATAAAAAACAAATTACATTTTTAAATTTGAAGCCTGGGTTTGGGAAAATGATACTGAGCAATCATGTCATTTTTTTTCTTCCCTTTGAAGATCAGATTTTGAAAGAACTGAAAGTTTCCACATTTTGATCCCTTGAAGTACCAAAGTGACAACACAGGCTGGAAGAGATGACACGAGGAAAGTGGCAATTTAGTTATTTACCCAGAAATGCAGGGTTAGGTGTTATTAATGAGTGGCTAGATCACACTTGACGTTTACAAAGTGACTTACAATCGCACCTGCACTTCTGCACGCACACACACACACACACACACACACACACACACGTGCAGAGAGACTGTGTGGTGATGAGAAGGAGGGAAGAGGACAGAATTGGGTCTCTTCTCCGGGGACTCAGCCAGTGTAGAATGAGAAAAGTACGATGTGAAATGGAGCAGGCAGGAATTAAATCTACAGCTGATGAGAGATGGGCTGTGCTGGGTTAATATGCAAACACATGTAAAGTCTACCTACTTACATATGAACATGCATGTACCTATTTACACCTTTCGCAATTTTTTCTGTCTTAGTGAGGGTCTCTTGGCTGTGACAAAGCACTGTGAACAAAGGCAACACGGAGAAGAAGGGTTTATTTCATCTTCCAGTTTGTAATCCATGTTCCAAGGAAGTCAGAGCAGGCAGGAGCTCAAGGCAGGGGCCTGCGTGCAGGAACTGATGCAGAGGCCACAGAGGAGTGTTGCTTACTGATTTGTGCCTCATGGCTTGTCCAGCCCATTTTCTTCTACTGTCTAGGACCCAAAGGTGACACTGCCCACAATGACCTGGGTGCTCCCATATCAATCACTAATTAAGACAACACCCTACAAAGCTTGCCTACAGGACAATCTGGTGGGGGCATTTTCTCAATTGAGATTTTCTTTTCCCAAATCACTCTAGCCTGTGTTGGTTTAACATAAAAAGTAGCCAGCTCATCCCTGATAGGTCTAAATGGCTACTTCTATTTGATCTGAAGGCATAAGGAATCAGCGTCTCTATAGAAACAACACCCAAAGCAGCATTGAACTTTGGCACTCCAGCTCTTGATGCTCTTACTTGGCTATTGAGCTTCGCAAGCTCTCAAACAGCATCCAAATGAAACTGTAGAATTCGTGTTTCCTCCACAAAGCCTATATCAAAGTCTATTAAAGCTGAAATTAGTCTTCAGGGGCCGTGGGTCCAATTCTTTCTTTGTAAATACGGTTAGAGTCAGAGAGGAAATAGATCTGCTAAAGGTTCCGTGACTTTATGTGTGTATGTGTGCAATGGGGGGGGGGGTACATGTAGTTGTTAGTTTGGGCGCGTGCACATGTGTATTCATGAGTGTGCACATGATGTGGAAGCCAATGTCTGCTGTCTTTCTTCTGTCACTCCGAACCTTTAGTTTTTAGAGACAAAATCCCTCACCAACTCAGATAGGCTACCTAGCCAATGAGTTTCAAGGACCTGCCTGTCTCTGCCTCTCGCCACTGTATGCCACCGTCCCTTGATTCTTATGTGGCCTCAGGACTTACGTGGGATCTGAACCCAGACACTCATGTTGTATGTCAGGGACTTTACTAACTAAGCCATCTCTCTATCCCTCCCATGACATCTTAGTGCCCAAGCGCAGACCCGCCTACCCAGAGCTCTGGCTGTCACTGTAAAATATTTGATGAGCCTGAAGGGTACCCAGATAATAGCGCTGATGATGGTGATTGAGGGGATGATGGATGTGTGATACCCCCCGTCACACACACACACACACACACACACACACACACACACCACTCCATAGTCATCCCTAGGTGAAAATAGGAATTATCCTGAGGTTGGAATCAATATCCTTGCTTCCTTCCTTTGATTCCAGCATAATCAGATGCAGAGCCCCTCTCTAATAGATCAGTAGTTCTGCATAGTAAACAGCAGAACTCGCCAAGCGGAAGCTCCACCCATTCAGAAAATACTGAGTGTGCACTAAATGCACGGCTCTTTTTTTCTGTCTTGGAAATGCCACAGGGAGGAAGCCACATCCTTACCCTCCTGGATCTGGTTTTCTGTACGAGAGAATGGGACCCATAGACTTTGCTGGGTACAGATACGGAGCAGGTGTTCCAGTCAGAGGGTATCAGCCCCTCTGATTCTTCAGAGTTTCTGGTATTCCTTCTGGATCCTGGTGCGTCGTAAGCCTATTGACTTCTCTGTGACAGGAATCTGACATCTGTGCTCTTTGACTATGAGTCCCCTGAGCTGTAGCTTTGCCATTTAACCATAGACCCTGCTGGCTCAGTGAGGAGAGCAGTGTAACAGGCCTCAACCCTCCATGGCCAGCTGGAGTTGCTGGTGCTAATGGGATAAAATGAATTAGGGTTCTTGATCAGGACAGATGTGTGAAGAGATGAATTTAGTCTACACAGGGACTACTGCAGGTCACAACTGAGGGATCAGAGGTGCAGGGGCTGGGAGAGGAAAAAAGGCAGCTTTAATCGGAGAGAGTGATCATGGAATCAAATTAGCTTCTCATTTTCATTTGCAGAAGGAACATTCAATTCACTTAACACCACTCTATAGGCCCTTCTGCTCTCAGCTGTACCCAAGGGAAGGCAAATTCTGGTATAATGGGACATTTGGACAGCAGCATTTCTGAGAGAGTGAGGACATTCTAGAAGTGGGGAGGCCTGGGGCATAGGCTCTGCTCTGCTTCCAAGAGCTCTGTGACTCTGGAAACATTGCCTTGCCCCGGGGGACCCTGAGCTCATCTGCTAAATTTGAAAAGAAAATTAAATAATTTAAAAACTCTCTTTGAATCCAAAATACTGTGTTTGGTTTTTGGTGTGTATTGATAGCATTCTTTATTAAGCTAACAGTTAAAGTGTGGGAATTATTCACTGAAGTTCTGCAAATAAGAATTTGAGTTTTGGTATCAATGAGGCCTGAATTTTAGTGGCGTCTCTACCTACTTACATTCAGCTACCTCCTTAATCTTTCAAATACTCATTTTATAAAACTAAGACAGCAATGTTTGTTTATAGAATCACTTGTAAATTAAATGGGCTAATGTATTCAAAATATTCTCATCACATGTGGGATATAGTAAGACTCAGTAAATATTTAGCTGTTACTATCTGCCTACTGTGTTCACTATAAAGTTTTAGAACAAGTTGGGTGTTTTATCTACATTTTAAAAATGTATGGTGGGGATGCCTTTTTTTTTTTTAACAAATTGCTTGGATGACATGCCTGGAGAAGTTTAATGGTGGGAAGCTAAGTAATGGAGCAAGACTGAAATAGCTCTATGGAAATAAAGCATTTAATGTGGGAATAAATGAAGTTGCCACCCAGAACTAACAGCCAGTGTTGTGGCTGGGCTGTAATTAATGAATACGATGGCCAAGATTTATAAGGATATTTTAAGGAGTAACTGAAATGCATGGAGTTCTGGGTTTTATGCCTGGGCTGATGTAAGATCAATGGGAAATCCATTAGGCTAAGATTTAGTGATGGGAATGAAGCTTCTGGAGTATTGGGTCTTTTGCATGGTGGCCACCAGGGATGGTTTCTTTGGGGGTAGGAGCCAAGGAGATGTGGAAAAGGATGTTGAGTTCTTGGGAAGAAGAACAAGAACGAGAGGCTATACCTCTATTCCTGATGTAGAAAATGGAAAAAGGAGATGATGAGTCCACATGTACCCAGGGAGCCCTCTGGGAGGACCAATTACAACTGTCTTAAGCCATATGTGCATCCCACTTCCAGGAGCCTGGAAACATTCAAGATATATGTGCTGGCCACTTGAGATGATGTGCAAGCAAACTGTGAACTTTTTCAGGGTGATTTGGCTATCAGCAGTGCTATCCAGCCTTGGTTCTCAGGGTATCCAGGTGGCCTATTTGTAGCCCAAGTCCCATATGTATGTGAGAATTTGCTTCGTAACTTGTGAAGTTTTCATCATCACAAGACTTGTGATGATTATTATCATTATGATTATTTTTATCATTATCTTGTCTGCCTAAGACTTCTGCCATGGGTTTGGTGGGAAGAGATCATAGGTACACTCAGTTCCTCTCTCTCTTCTGTTCAGGAAATGCCAAAGGCCAGCTCATGGCAGAAGTCTCCTTGTTCTTGACTTCCAGGTCCACGAGCCAGAAGAGATATTAACTTATTTTTAGGAATGTGATCTTCCATTTTCTCTTAGTTCGTGATCAGCACTCTTCTACCATATCAGCTTTGTTCCTTCTGCCTAGATGCCCTCCTATGATCTAGATTCAGAGTCCAGTACTAGTCCCTCTGTAACTTTAGGTGTATATAACCCTGGCACACAATTTATTCCTTTCACTCATGACTTGATAATGGGACTACCCCACTTTCTCTTACTTGTACTTTGCAGGAGCTGGCCTCTTTATTTCATGGCTTACTCATTCTTCAGTCCAGCTGCTAGGTATCAAAATAATAGGTCTTTGGCTTTGTTTTCTGGCTATGCTCTTATTTTTGCTTCCTCAGTGATGACTTATTCATGACCAGAGCGGCTGGTAGTGACCCTTATCACTTAATCCCAAGGGTGTGCTCCTTGTATTTGTATGAGATTTTACATGTTAATGATAATTGTTGTTATCATAATTGTTGAGTACTAATTTTGTATAAGGTACAGTGCTGGATACTGGACACATTATCTCATTTTATGCTAAATTATAAAATCACGGCCTTAACTGACAAACTAAAGCTGAAAGAGTTTTGGATGCTTGCCTATGGTCACACAATTAGTAGGCATAACCATATCTACCAGAACCTGAAGCCAATCTTTTAATAATCACACCATATTTTATATTCAAGATCCAATTTGATTCTTTCAATAATCTTATAAGGTAGTTATCATTATCCGTAAATTACAAATGAAGAAGAACAGGCCCAGAAAAGTTAGGTGACTTGCCTAAGGCAATCGAATTATAACATAGAAAATTAAGGCATGAATACTGGTGTTTCAGTTCTATGTTTAGCTCCTAACCCATCCAAGAGGTCAATGTTCCATGTGTTTTTTTCCCCCCATTTTCCAAAACCTCCCATCTCTGACTTCCATTTCCTTGGCTTCATCTTTCTCCTTCAGAGATGCCTTTCCCTGCAAGAATCGTGAAGGGAGTATGATCTGGTTCTAGAGACAGGAAGATCTAAGTGAATCCTATCTCAATGAGTTTTCTCTGTGAGGGACCAAGAAAATGGCTGTGTAGGTTTGTTTTGCCACCATGTGTAAGGAATAGATAATCCTTGGAAAACCAAGTTATGTTCTCTTTGAAAACTCATGAAATTAATTGCACAATGAACCAGCCATTTAATTTGATGAATGGGTGTTTATTACATATTCACTGAACACATTCATAAGTTTTAGGTGCCATTTGTTCAGAAACAAATAACTGGAACACAACAAATAGTTGCTGAGGATTCAGAAATAACCAAGGTACGAGCTCATCTTGTCAAATAACCAGTGGTTCATGAGCGTGAGAGTGAGATATGACAAAGTTGCTACAAAATGCTGCAATGCACTGGTTGACTTTTCTCAACTTGACACAAGCCTGGACATAACCAGGTAGAGGGACTCTTCGTTGAGAACATCCCTTTATAAGACTGGATGGTTGGCAAAACTGTAGGGCATTTTCTTTATTCGTGATTGATGTGGGAGGTCTCAACTCACAGAGGGTGGTGTCACTCTTGGGCAAGTGTTCCTGGATGGCATAAGAAGGCAAGCTGAACTAGCCACATTCTATCTCCAGTCTCTGCCATGGCTTTCTTTGATGATGGACTGTGATATGGAGGTGTAAGCCAAAGACACCCTTTCCTCCCCAAGTTGCTTTTGGCCTGATGTTTATCACAGCAACAGAAAACTTAACTAAAATACAGAGTTTGAATGTTTTTTTGTCTTTTGGGCTTGTATTTTGAACACAATATTCCTTACTGGTAGCATTATTTTGAGAGATTCTAGAAATTTAGATCACTGAGAGTGTGGCCTTTGAGCTTGATCTGTTGTGAGCCTCTGTCTGTGCTTTCTGATGGAGGGGGTTAAAAGCCCCCTCCCCTAACACATGCTCACGACACCTGCATGCTCTTCTGCCTAAGCATAGCGATCCTGGACTAAATCATCTGAAAAACAATCAAAATAATGTCTTCTTTGGGTGCTGGGGAAATGTTTTACTAGATAAACACTTGCTGTGTAAGTGCAAACACTAGAGTTCATGTTCCCAGCACCCACTCAAATGTGGGGTGGGCATGGCAGCTCACCCATAGTCCCAGTACTTAGGAGGCAAAGATAGGAACTCCATGGAGCAAAGTGTCTATCCATATTGGCTGAATTGGTGACCTATGGGTTTAGACTTTGCATCAACATATAGAATGGAGAACAATAACTGAAGACATTTGATGTCAGCTTCTGATCTTCACATGCACACGTGCTCATATACCTTTATACACATATATGCACACACACACACACACACACACCACATACATAGATATTGAATAGAATTTCTCCTTTTAAGTTGTTCTGTCAAATATTTTGAGGACGGCAGCTAATACAGCAATGCGTGTTATATAAAGAGTATCAAAGGGCAATGTGTCTGGTAGTCATCCCTCTTTCCCCAGTGCCTAGCGTAGTACATGCACAGACTGTCCACAGATAAGATGGGAGTGAATGAAAACAATGATGAGATTAAAAGAATCAGTACTGAAGACTTCCTTGGTTAGGGATGGAAAAAGTCAATCAGGAAAAGGTTGTGAAAATGAGGTGATATTTAAGTCTGTGGAAATGAGCAGGGATTTGTTTTGTAGAGAAGGTTAAAGTGAAAGAGAATATTTTAGATAGAGGGAATGTGGCATTCTGAATGAATAGGACTCACGGGGACTGCAAATGGAAGGGAGCTGGGGCAAGGTTATAAAGGGCCCTTATTGTACTACTTTAGAGCTCAAGTTTGCTTTTTAAGTGACAAGAACCAAGAAATGTAGTAAGGGGAACAGTGAAAGCATCAGGCCTACGTTTAAAGGAGTGTGGGAGTGGAGGCAGGGCTGTGTGGGTGTGGCCCAGGAGCACTCCTTCACCTTGTAGCCTCTTCCATGGGCATGCAGGTGACACTTGAGGGAGGAAACATGATTGATGAAGATGTTACTTCCTGAGATAGAAATCTGGAGTGAAGAGGAGTTGGGAGAGTAGGAATGAAGAGATTGTGAATTTCAAATATGTCACGTTGAACTTGAGATGCCTTTGGGCCATCCAGGTGGATGTACTTAGGAGACAAATATAGGACTGGGTCCTTTGGAGAGAAGCATGATATAAGAGTTTATATTTAGAAATACCAGCGTATAGGAATTTTATACTGTGAGAATGAGTGAAGTCACTTGTGGAGAGGCTTAAAGGGGCTGGGAAATGCCTTCTGGAGTTAACCATCTCAGAGGCTGAGAAAAATACCCTGAGAACAGAGTTCTCTTTGTGCAGAAACACCTTCTCTGGACATGCTGAAAGGATTTATTTTCCACTCTGACTTGGTGGGAGGCAAAGCCTGGGACTGTTTTCACTTTAAAGACAGTCTGATTTGTTGCCTCACACTGACAGATACTAGTAAAATCAGTTCAGCACCCTGGCCAGAACCGCAAGTACATGCATCTCTGTTGTAAGGTAGATACTGCAGTAAAAGCTGTTCTGTTCAGTACCTGGGCCAGAGCACAAGGAAGTGTCTCTATCCTATGCTAGATACTGCAGGATTTATGAAAGGGGTGAATTCTCCTGCAAGGGATTTCACCATTTCAGCTAACAGTAATCAGGAGTATAAATGGGTGTAATGCAAGATGGAAGAAAGATTCATTTACATTGAGAAATTAATACTTCATGTGTTCAAAATCTGTAGTTATTAGTGCTTGCTGAAGTCAGGGAATGCCTAACAGGGAAGGTCATCATGAAGGACAAAAATAGAGGTACGTTACAGAGGAAAGTGATAAGATCAGTGACAGAGAGACTGAATTAGGTTCGTGGGGGAGTGTTTAGGAAGAACACTTGAAAGTTAGCCTGCAAAGATGGATTAAAGCCTTGAATGCCAGGGTGGAGGGATTGTAGTTTATTTCATAGTTCAAAGAGCCCAAGCCCTCTTTCAGTGATATTTCAGAGGTCAATACTAGGCTTTCCCCAGTGTTAGAACAAATGTGCCTTAGAAAGACTGTGATCTTTTTCCAAGGAGAAAGTTAATTGATTGGCATTACAGAGTCATCATCTATGGCCAAGCTCAAATTGAAAATCTACTTTTGAAGACAGATACTGTTTCTTTAGAAAGGAGCCACAGCCCTGATTCCCATTTTCTGAGATCTAGATCTGAATTTTCTTAGCACACGATTCCCTTGAGGGGACTGCTTTTGCTTTTCTCAGGAGTCATTTGTTATCTTAAATATTGGCATCTTTGAGATAAGAGTTTTCTAAATCACATTTACAGAATGCTTGTAAACACTCCTCATGTTTAGAACAGCTTTCTTCATTGACCTTGTGCCATTGATGTGCTCCAAGCTACTTCAGGGCTTTAAATTCCCCACAGCTTTGCCATGGAAACATCCTCCCAAGTCATAACTCTTCTCTCTGCCTGGGCGTAGGCCCGCAAAGGTTTATGTGGTGGCTGGCAGAACTAGTCCAACAGGATTTTCAGTAAAACCTGAGCTGCCACAGGGATACAGTATTTCTTTTCCTAATTGCTCATAATTTCATCCTATTTCTTAGAACAGCAATTGAAGATGACATTGCACTCCCTTTTATGTCAGTTGATGATGCATAATACTCTCTGGGAACAACCAACGACTGTATTTACTAACACATTAAAAAACATCGATATGTATTCGAGCCAGAGCCATTTTTCACACCAGTATTTTATGTGTGCGTCAGATGGTGGAATGTTGCAAGGTGGTTTTACTCTTATAAAAACACTCCCACCCTTTCATAAGAAGGTGTGACTGAAGACATGTGAACAACCTGATGTGTTGTGTATTCTCTGTTGGTATCCTAGCCTACAGACTCTTGAACTGGCCTCGGAAAAATTATAGTCTGCTCTTTCCCGCCTTGCCTCTACCTACAATCTAGTGAAGACCACACTCCCCAGGTCCCTTGATCCTTTGGCCCTCGCTTGGATGTGGCCAGGATGAACATCAAGAGACCAGAGGATGTGGGGAAAGAGAAGCCACAGCATCTCTTACTTGTCTTAGTATGTTGCATCTGCGAGTGAGTTCTCTCTTATTGTGACTGTAACTCTCCCTGGATTCTGATAACATGCTTTCTGTCATTCATTCCTTAGTCCCTTTTGCCTTGGAAGTCTTATGGATTTCATCGGTCACAAAACCCTGAGTACCTCAGAATCCTCACTCACCCAGCCATTGGTAACCTCTTCATATAGGCCTCAGCATGTAAGCCACTTGGGATGAATTCTATTGCCATTGAGGTTATGATGGAAACACCAGACATCTCAATGCCCAAAGGCGTTATTTGGTAGATGAGCTATCAGTTCACCTTGGTGACAACCAACCTGGCCCTTTCTTTTATGGCCATCAAGGGACCCACTATGGAAATATCACTAAAAGTAATTAATTGCAGAAAATTGAGGCTTACTGCTTTTTTTTCCAAAGGAAGCCATAACACTCTACTTTGAATAGAGACACAATATATTGTAAGTTTTATGTGCCTAGCTTATGGGAATCTATAAGATAATGAAGTCTCAGTGTGAATAATGTGTGCTCCAGTGGAAGAAAGGTCAGAAGAAGAAGCATAGAAGATCAGCCTCATGTGAGCTGGCAAGAGCTAGTTCCAATTTTTAATTTTTCCATTGTGATAGCTTGCCAAACACAGGGTATCTCAATGATATCATTTTATAGGCTTGCCACAACCAATCAGAAAAAAATATTAATATTTATTGAGATTGTATAATATTGTATAAGTCTTAATATTGTATTATTGTATTGTATTCATAGAAATGATGGTTAGATTTTGTTGTTAATGTGAAAAACATATGTTGGAGCCAACTGATTTTTTTTCTTTTTTCTTTTTGTTTGAGACTACATCTGATGGGGCTCATTGGAATCCAGAGCTGAGATGTAAATCATCAAGCTGTTTTGCCTCTTCATTGTCCTGTGTTCAGATCATGCTCATACATTTATGCAGGCTGGGTTTATATTAGGTGTGCTGGTTCAGATCTAATTTACATTTCAGCAACGCGTTTACATTGGGTTAGACCAAAATATGTATGTTGGCATTTTCTATTTCAGTTGGATCACAGTGACACTAGTGGATAAGTTTCCATGTTCAGAAGAAAAACTAAGAGTGATGTGCAATTCCCACTGGACTACCATAAAAAGTTAGTAGTGCAAACTGTCCTGGGGCCTTTGCTGTAAGCAGTAATTCGAGGACAAGGATCCAAAACTGAAAGGTGCTTGGGAATTTCTCTTTCCTCTAACCTCAAGAAAATAAACGATATGTCTTCGCCATAGGTGGCCAAATAAGACTCACCGGTGCGAAGAGATACTGAGGAAATCCTTCCTCTTTGTTTATTTCTCAGCCCTTAGACAGGGTCGAGCATGTTCCCATCTTTCCTGAATGATGAAACTTAGAGTGGACTCTGGTCATGTTATAGCAGAAGTTACAGAGGTTCTCAGTCTGAAGCATGGGTATAAATGACAAGATGTTCCACTCTAGGAAGACCACTAATATGAAGCTGCTTGGAGTTTAGTACCAAAGGAGGGAACCCCTGTTCTCTCTTCAGAGAACGGGGGGAATGGACTAGGGATCTAGGGTTATTACAGCAGCTGAAAGAAGGGGAGCTGTCAGCTCATTTTGTTGATTGTGAGGTCACACCCACCTGTCATCTTAGTCAGGACGAAGAAAGAAATCTCAAGAGATAGTTAAAACACCCAGGAAGAACCTTAAACTTGACAAAAAGACTTGAGAAGCTCTGTACCTTTAAAAAAAGTACACTAGTCTAACTGTCTTTCACAACTTTCTTTAAGCACTAATAACATTTACATTTGAGATATCACTAGTGGAAGCTCCTACATTTTATGCTTGATCTTTTATTAATGATACATTTTTTATGTAAAATGCATAGAAAACTTGAGCCCCAAATTCATAAGCTTTGTTCTCTCCTATTCCTGTATTTATGTTGACTTTCTTTAAAAAAAATTTTTTTTTGTCTATTCAAATCTTTGTTTTCTTAAGCCTTCTAACTCAGTAGTACCTCTTTCATGCAGCTTTCTCTGGAGAAGTCTGCCCTCTGGGGCTGATCACTAATGAACTCTAAAACCATGTATTGTCTGCACGCTCTTGCTGGACATTTAATCACACACCACCTTGTAACATTTCCAAACTTGTTCCCTGGTAGGATTATTGAGCTTCTGCTGTGATCATGTCTGCTTACTGAAGCCTCAGGTCCAACGTGAAACACGGGCAGATGCTCTATAAATGTATATTGTAGTGATAAGTACCTGCCATGGGGCAGGCCAGTGAGGAGTGAGGCTGAGTTATGGAGTAAGAAATGAAAACATGCTGAAACCATTGTTGCTTTTTAAGCAATAAGATTTGGGGATATGGTGTTGAAAAAATCTCGGGTGGTGCTTTTTTTGCATCATTGAGAAGAAAGATGCTGTTCGCAGATGTACTGTGATTTTTGTCTTTGTGAGTAAAATTCAGAAAAATTTGTTGGGGCCTCTTCAATTACATTTAGAAACACTCAGTTGTCAATCTTCTATTCTCAGGATGGATCTATCCCATCTAATATGTAAGTTTAAGAGGAAATGCACTCTATGGATAAACATTTTTTTTTCTTGTGATGGTTATTATTGTTGTTTGGGGGGATACTGATAATTGCAAATAAAAATAGATCAGCACCCTCATGGAAAACAAGGCATTCCTAGAGATTTGGAGAGAACTAGAGATTAGACAGAACCTTTGTAGGGCAGTGCACATGCATCGATCCAAGCCAGAAACTTCAGTGTCTACTGGGATTTATATCTCATAGCTGACTCTGAGTCAGAGCACAGTTTAACTTCTCAACTCCTCACTCATCAGAGCAACTGATCAGACCCTCATCGACTCCAGAGGGAAAGTCCTGACCAGTCACTGACATTAAAGACTTGTCTACTTTTTCTCTGATTGAATGAAAATGTATTGAATGTCATCTATGCTGCTCCAGGTATAAGAGAGAGAGAGAGACAGAGAGAGACAGAAAGAGAAAGAGAAAGAAAGTTTATTTTGGCCTAAGTAAAATATATATATTGGGAAATATTAGTAAAACCACAGCCAGTGAAATCACAGGTGAGACTTGGCATGCTAGAGCTTTAGATTCGATTTGCTGTTTATTTTATATTATCATTTCTTGAGCATTTACTCTGCAGCAGAAGCCGTGCTAAACTTTCACACATCTCTCATCTTGCCTATTTGTATTGTATTCCTATTATCCCTATTTGTTGGTTCAACGAGTGTGTACTAAGTAATATGTACTATGATGGGCCTGACACTGTTCCAGGCTCAAGGAGTAGAGCAATGTGAATTATAAACAAAGCTCTAGTTGGTATGGATCTTATAATCTGGTATCTGACATAAATAAATGAAATAAATAAATAAAACTCAGCACAGTAGTTAGTGATAAGGCACAGGAGAAAATAAAGCAGGGAAAAGGATAGGCTTGAGTAGCCTTACCAGAAGTTAGTCTTTGAATTGACATGGAGGAAGTAAAGGAGTAGGCTGAGGATCTGAGGGAAAGAGTGTTGCAGAGTGGAGAAGGTAAACATGAAAAGGCTTGGAGGATAGTGAAGAGAAACTAGGTGCCTATAAAAGAAGAAATGGAGAGAACACAGCACAGGGAACCATGGCTGTAAAGGCTCAATGTGCCATTGTAAGGAATCTGCATTTTGTAATGAGTTAGATGAGAAGCAAAGGAAAGGTCCCAATAGAAATGACTCATGATCTCACTCAGCCTGGCCGATGGCTTGATTGAAGGCAGGCAGAGAAGTGAATGCAATAATCCATTTAGGCTGTGCAGTTTGCACAAGAGACCTAGCAGTAGACTTGAAGAAAAGAGAATACATTTAGGATGTATTTTATTTTTTCCTTTTTGTTTTAAAATAACTGTAAACTTTTAATATATTTTAAAATTAGAATATAATTAAGCCATTTCCCCTTTTTCTTTCTTCCCTCTGATACCTCCCATGTCTCCTCCCTACAAACTCTCCCATGCCCCTCCCACCTCATCTCTCTCTTAAACTGGTGTCCTCTTTTTCTTTTATTATCATTGTTATATGACAGATGGATGATAGATGATAGATAGATACACAAATACATAAATACAATCTGAGTCTATTTTTGATGTTCTTATGTATATGATTTAATAAATAAATATAAGTTTCTTTATTTATGATAAAATAAAACATAAATAAATATGCATATTCATTCAAAATGTAAGTATTGAGCAACCCGTTCGGGGCTCATGCCTGTGAGAGGCTAATTCTCCTTCTCTCAGCAGTCGTTAGTTGCCTGGACTTCCTTGTCTGGGTGGGACCCCATGATGTTTTCCCCTCCTTACACGTTAGTGTGACCGTGGATATGGCTATTGTTCAGGTCTTTCTTAGATAGTCATTTCTAGGAGACAGTATCACCAGACTTCCTGGTCTGGCTCTTACAACCTTTCCACCCACTCTTCACTGTTGTCCTTGGAGCCTTAAGTGTGGTAGTTGTGTTGAAGACGTATATCTTGGGCCTGGGTTCCCCATGATCTCTGAATTTTTTTTTTCCAGACCTTTTATAACGGTCACCATTTGGGGTAAAAAGAAGCTTGTTTGATGAGCGGTGAGAGCTCCGTCTGTCTGTGGTTATGTCTTAGACTGTGGTTAGAAATTACACTGCTCTACTAAAGTGGCAGTAATAGGCTCTCTTCTAGAATCTGGAAGATCTTACTGCCCTGAAGTGTTATCCAGGTTTCAAGTACCAAGCATGATTTCCCTCCTGTAGAATAGTCCCTACGTTCAGTTAGGTAGCTGTTGGTTACTGCCAAGATAAGAGCGACACTGTTGTACTTGTAGAGATATTGTGCCATGCTAGGCGATGCTGTGATTCATAGTCTTCACAGCTGAGCAGAACTAATTGATGGGTTCTCTCCATTGGCAACTAGCTTGCATAGTACTTTCTGGTACTATGGAAGCTGGACAACAGGAAGAAGGCTTCGGTTTAGATCCAGCTAGAATAACCCAAATCCTGTGCCCTATGTGTTCTGTGTCTTCAGCAATAGGGGCTTATATTCATCCTCTGAGAGGCAACCAAGGGCAACAGCTATAGTCTATATTGTTTTGGGAATCATTTGTACTCCCTTGGCCAACACTTTAAATGGAGGATTATCATGCCTATCATTGGAGTTTTGTTAGATAATCTATTCGTTCCTCTGGGAAGCATTGTCAGCCCAAGTGGCATGACTTCATATAGGATATATATACGCATATATGCATATAATATTTAATATGCATATACACATATTTACATACATATAAAGTTTATTGTATGTATATATAATTAATAAGGCTTTTTGAAACAATTTTTGTATTATTTGTCCTTCCTTCTGTATTGGCCTCAATTTCCCTCCCAAAATAGAATCACCTCTAATTTTTTGAAGGTAGAACCAATAAAATTTTTGTTAGATAAGATACTCCGTTTAATAAAATGATGATAATAATAAGGCTTTGTTTCCAAATCGCTGGAGGCATGGAAATGTTAGTTAATGTGATTACAAAAAGGATAGAGGGAGAAGATATAGAGAAAGATTTATTTTGAGCTCATTCTTGATATGTTCGGTTTCCGATGTTAGTGGTGTATGTAAGTGTGTGCAGAATGAGCACTGTACAAGTATGGAATTCAGGGACGAGCTTCTCATTAGAGGTGCTCATTAAATTGAATATCATCAAACTTAGATGCTGTTTCCAGCCATAATTCTAAATAAGATCACCTGGGGAGCAAAGGAACTAAGGCTTACAGCCATTAAATGATTTACCCAAGACTATTTATTGAGAAAATAACAGAGCAGGGACCAATATAGTACCCTGTTTTCTCTGTCGGATAATGCTGAACAGTTTTCCTGACTGAACTGACTGGAGAGTGGGAGAGGGTCACAGAAGAGAATGGCCACTGGAATAAGGAAGAGTTTAAAATGGAGAAGTGAGGATTTCTGCTCATTCTTTGACTGTCTCATGTGTAGCAGCACTAATGACTTTTATATTGTGAGCCCGACTTCATCCTCCCCTATATTTGTTCACTTACTATGGACTGTCCATTTCTGTCCATCACAGATTCACCAGTCTGATTGGTTTATGACTGTGAGATGCTAGGAGGCATGGCAGGAGCAAAGGACTGAGACATTCTCTAGCAGATGGACTGTTTTCCATGTGCCTTTCACTGTTATGAGGATATCAAACCTGGGCTAGACTGTTCTCTCCAGAAGAAAGATGAGAAACATGTAGATGAGAAACTGTTTCCATCATGGAACCTTGTAGAGATGGTTTGATCCAAATTTAACCAGGCAAATGAAGCCAGCCGAGGTGATCACTGCTCATACAAGCTCAGCCTGGATTGATACTCCACAAATAGCTGTGAATAGGTGATGTCTTCAGCTACCATGTTTGGGGAATGACTTGTTAAATTACTTTACAACAGATTTGTACTAAATCCCGAAGGGTACTTTGACAGATGTTGTGTCATGGGAGTCCCATAGCAATGCTGTGAGGTAGAATTTATTAGTCCCCTTTCTGCCTCCAAGTTGAGGAGTCTCCTGACTTGTTCTCAGGTGTAGCTCCAGTAGGTGAGAGAAAGAATGTAAGCTAAGATCTGATGCAGTCTTGCAGTCTCCTGACCTCTTGAGGCTACCTCTTCATTTCCTCTGCTAACCAAAGAACCAGATATTTAGGAAGACAGTTTGCTTTCAGGAGACCCTGAACGCAGTGGTTTCCTGGTCAGTTTAGAGATCCTGACTTACACAGCCAATTCTTGATTATTTTATTGGCTCTTGGTAAATATGCACAAGCGCACACACACACACCCTGGGAAATCTAAATGGCACTGCCCTCTTCCTACTTAGATAAATCTGGTCAGGATAATGGCAGGATTTATTTTTTTTTAAGTTTTTTTATTTTTTTATTTTTTTTATCAGTTACATTTTATTAACTCTGTATCCCAGCCGTGTCCTGATCCCTCATTCCCTTCCAGTCCCTCCCTCCCTCCCTCATCTCTACCATGCCCCTTTCCAAGTCCACTGATGGGGGGACCTCCTCCCCATTCATCTGATCCTGTTTTATCAGGTATTTTCAGGACTGGCTGCAAAGCCCTCCTCTGTGGCCTAACAGGACTGCTCCTCCCTTCGGGGGTGGGGAGACCAAAGAGCCAGTCATTGAGTTCCTGTTAGAAATAGTCCCTGTTCCCCTCACTTTGGGAAACCAATTGGTTACTGAGCTACCACAGGCTACATCTGAGTGGAGGTTCAAACCTTTGGCAGAGTACAGGGAATCATAAGAAAGAAGGGGAGTTAGTCTGATGGGGAAAGGATAGGAGCTCCACAAGGACCAAATATATCTGGGCACAGGGTCTTTTCTGAGACTGACATTCAACCAAGGACCATGAATGGCAGGATTTAAATGTCACTCCTGCTCTAACATCAAGAAAGAAAGTAGGCAACCTCTTGTAATCCTTCCATGACAGTGCTGAAGCTGGAAGGTCATAAGTTCAAAGCCAGCCTTGGCTACACAGCAACTCCCTGGAGGAGTGATAAGGAGTGGAGAGCAAAGCTAGAGATAGAGCAAGACAGAGCTTCAGAAAGGAGAGAGAGAGAGAGAGAGAGAGAGAGAGAGAGAGAGAGAGAGAGAGAGAGAGAGAGAGAGCGCACCAGCAGAAGCCTGTTCATCCTATTCTTCAGCTTTGCCTGGCCTCTGGCCTCTGCCTATCCCACAAACTTTGCATCAAAGTTCAAAGCTGTCTTTTGTTTCCACACCGAATTCCAAGAAGCATCTTATGTGAGATGCACAGTGGTCTGGCCACTCCATGATCCATCATCTCTGACAATTAAAACTCTCGTTGAACTCCTGCCGTGGAAGAATGACTAAGGACTTGCTCAGGGCAGCCTTTATTTCTATTTGTATTTATGGGTGTTTCAAATCCATGCCTCTAGATAAGTGGCAAAGCCTGCTATTCTAAACAGACATTAAGAAGGAAAGAAACTTTTGGTGGCCTTGGAGGACAGTGCCATCTGAGAGAGACAGCTCCACAGCCTTGAGGACACAACAAATTCATTCCTCATCTTTTCTATCTCAATTCCATTTTCTTTCTAAGGAAGCTTCTACCACATTTAGTGATTTCCTACCACTGTGGCATGCTTTTTCACACATTTTTCAGCCATCCTAGTGAATTAATATCCATTGTATACAAGATAAATGGAGGCAAATCCTTTCCTTTCGATATTGTGTTTAAGTAAAGAATGAATCTAAACCAGAAACATATTTGTGCCATAGAATTATAGACTGAACGTGTAGCATGTGTCTGTGTCTGTCTGTGTGTGTGTGATGCAAATGTTTGTGGAACATAAAGAATACAGGGTCTGAGTATAGGTGTAGTGGGCTTAGGGTAATAATAGTGTTACCAGTGAACTGGCTGGTGTCATATTGGTCTAT
Source organism: Meriones unguiculatus (assembly GCF_030254825.1). Taxonomy (NCBI): domain Eukaryota; kingdom Metazoa; phylum Chordata; class Mammalia; order Rodentia; family Muridae; genus Meriones; species Meriones unguiculatus. Next base: position 79,217,385 of record NC_083359.1, read on the forward strand.
TAGCATGCAAATTGTGCACTGCTAAGGAACAGTTCTTCTAGTGTTGGTAGGCCTCGACTCTTGATTGACAAGGGCTTATTGCCTCAGGAGACAGACTCAGGGCCTTATTGCTTCAAGCACTGAGAAGTGCAGACTTATGGCCCCTGACTTTAGAAGCCAGAGACTTACATCTTTAAGTGTTCCGGTTAGAGGCTTATTACTCAGGGCTTTGACTGACAGTGGCCTAGCATCCTGCAGGAGTGAAATCTTGAGCTCCAGTAGCAGTGAGCAACAGCAGGAGTCAGCACCAGCTAGAACAATAGCACTAAGCCTTGGTGGTTAGGATGCTGGCCTTTAATGGATGGAAGCTCCTTGGAGGTTTTCTAATGATAGAAAGTTTGTCACCATCAACTCTACATGGCCCTCCATCTTCTATTTCCATCATCCTTTGTCATCTCCATCCCTTGTGCTACCCACCCTTGGTCAATCTCTGGAACTCTGAGGCTGCTTTCTTTCTGTTACCAGTGATGCCACTGATGGTGCCACTTTTGCCACTGCCATTTTCTCTTTGTGTTGCCATCTCCGAGTAGTCTACCCCTGATAGAGATCATAAGAAGGCACAGAAGTCACTGTCCATCTAGAGAGGAACTGGAGGGGGCTGCTTTTTTTTCTTGGCAGAAGCTTTATGGAAGCTTTCACGGAGAAGGCCTTCTCTTCTTCCCTCTCTACCATATACTACTATCGGCTGCAGCCACCCATGAGCCTTTATTAAGCACTTCTAAGCAAGGAGCTCTGACTTCCCTTTAATTGAGGCATAATAATTAGAACATTAGCACATTAGGAGGGTGAGACAGCATGTTTAGCTTCTGTGATTAATTATGTGAGGATTGTAATAAGTTGTTAAGACATTAATTACGCTGGCATGTTTACTGCTTTAGGTTGCACCAGCAATGCTTTGCCATGGCAGGTTGTAACGTGCCTAAGTCATGGCATGTCTGAGGATGTAATCTTGACCCATGTGAGAGCGGGTTGGATCCCACACACGTCTGTGGAACACCGCTGCCTCATCTGCTGGAGCCTGAGTGCCTACCTGCTGCGTTTCTTCCTGCTAGTGTGGAGACTTGAGGTACAGAGGATTATTTTGTCATTTAATGTATTTAAAGGGAGGCGGTTTGGGCAAACTCAGGCTTGTGGGTATTGGTCTTGAAATAGCCAACAGGGCCAAGTCTCTGATACGTGGGGAAGAGGACTGTGTGTAGGAATAAGAAGCCTAGGGAGGGGGAAGCAATGGGACAGAGGTTGGCAGAGAGGACCCTTCCTTTCTGTGAGCCCTGTCACAAGATATGTCCACTCATGTTGAAAAAGCGAACTGAGGCCCAAGGGTCCAAAGTCACAGAAACACACGATTGACTTAGGTGACAGGACTTCCATTAAAAGAGAACAGCAGCCTAGGGAGCCTGAGCCTATAAAAGTCATTCACTCATAGTTTCAGGCTCTGTGTAGAGCCTTCCTTGGGATGGAAGGCTCTACAGTCTCTTTTGAGGGGTCAAGGAAAGGAAGAACAATAGTAAAGAGAGAGGCAGGCAAGAAGGGACGAGGACCAGGAGAGAGTAGGGCAAGAAGTGGGAGGCACAGGATAGCATGGGGCATGGGGGGCATGAAGAGATCAGAAGGGTTTGGAGGGAGGAGGGTAGAGAATGAAGAGAGGTAGGTAAGGAGTGTAGGCATTTTGTTTTTATCTATTTTGTCTGGATTCGTATGCCTCTACCTCCCTTCCAACCCTTATTCCACTCTAATATCTTCTAAAACCCCCAACACTAGGTAGAAGAGAAAGGTAGAGGGCAAAGGGGAGCACTGAGTTCTTTTTAGACCACTTCCTGCTGATTGGTGGCATTGAGTTCCTTGGGGTAAGTCCGATCTTCCCCTTTTCAGTATATCTCCAACTTCTTCTTGTCCCCTTTCTCTTGACCACTTGACAAACCAGCTCAGCAGAAGGAGCAGGAACCAGCAGGAGGAACAGCCACACCCCTTCTCTTGGGGCTCTGGTCTTTTTATGGCCTTTCTATCATTCTCAGAATTAAACTCTATTCAGCTGGCAAAATCATACCTCTGCCAAAGCATGCACAAGGCAAATAATCTGTTGCTGTGAACAATCTGAAACAGCCCTATATCCCACACCTGGGATTAAAACAAAAACATCTTTACATGGCATAACTGGGTTTTTAAGACACCAAAATTCTTGCTACCAAGGAAAGAGGATCAAGGGAGTACTGGATACAACTTAGGGCCCAATTTTGAAAAGGCAAATATTAAGCTTCAGTATTTAGCTAAATACAAATACTATCATCAGAATGCCTTTTAGGTTACGAGACTAGATGCTACAATTTATTTTAAAAGGTTGGTGGTTTCTAAGATATTACTATTGTAAATCTTAGGAGTCAGATTTTTAAAAGTTTAATGTCATAGGCTGAAACAATAAATTCCCTGCTCTGCTCACCACTGGCTTGGCTGTTAGCCCAAAGATAACCACCACCCTAAAGCCATGGTCACACTCCACAGAGATTGGTGGAGACTCAGGCATCACAGCCTACAAGAAATTAAATACATGATTGTGTCTTTCTTCAAGGTGATTAAGCTTAATGTCACAATTGCTGGATTTCTTTTTTTTTAAATCCTTTTATCTTACCTCTACGGCTCTGCCATGAATTGTTATTTACATGGAAATACACACTGGTGATGGCCAGTAGGAAGCAATGCCTTTCTTAATATTGTCTGGATAACACACCCCTGCTAACTCTCCACTCATTTTCTTGTTTCCCAGATTTAGAAGTTTGCAAATTCTAAACAGTTTAGCTCAGAAAATGAACAGCTTTCACAATCACCAGTAATTTTGGTAACATTTTATTCCTGTGATAATAAATGCATATTTAGACCATAATTGAGGTAGAGTTTCAGCACATAAAATTTTCACTCCAAGGTCCTTATGGGATATGATGCTATATTTGAAAGTAAATGATCATATATTAACAGCAAATTCAAATGACATGGCTTATTCATGTTACTAATCAGGTTACCCTGGCTAAAAAAACTAGTGACCCACTTGAATACCCTATCACTGATCACACATAAGGTCTGTGGTCCCAGAAATGATGTAGAAACAAGCCTTAGTTACCTTGCCTTCCAGTAGCTATGGTTCAAGTTCAATGGTATACATTGGCCCGACAAAGAGGCTGAAAGCTGCTTTTGGCACATCCCAACCTCATTTGTGGAACTAAGCTTCAGTAGCTTTTGAATGAGGGAAATTTTCCTTGGAAATATCTTGGGGTCAGGCTTGTCCAGGTCATGTGTGGAAGATCCAATGTGTACTGGGAACTGGTATACAGACTATACAGAGTCATGATAGAATCCCATTCTATTATGGCTCTGACTCGGCATCTTACCATATTGAACAGAAAAGAGTAGAGAGGAGGATGGTTGCTCATCTCTAACCAAACCTGGTGCGAATATGGACTTTTAGAGTCCTATGGCGGCCTTTAGGTCAACAAGGATTAAAGAATGATTGGAGAAAAGGAGTACATTAAAGAGACCAGACAGAAAAAATTCCCCTATAGAGGAAAGATCTGTAGTAAATGAGGGGAAGTCCTCTTTCTTTTTTTCTTTTTGCCTCTTGCCTCCTCACTTGGAATTTTCCTTTTTTTTTTTTTTTTTTTTGGTTAAGAATGGCTAGGTACAAACTGAGTTTTTCTCAACCCGCTTACACGGTGGTGGGTTTTTAGGGGTTGTCCTGTCAGATAGACCAGAGACCTCCGAGCTGATGGCTTTCAAAGCCTTCAGAGGTTACACTCTGTCTCAGCTCGAAGCGCCACCCACTTCCTCTTCTTTCCGGGTGCTTATTCTACTCAGAGCATTACATGTAGATCAGTTTGGTTTTTTCCCATTAGACCATCACCCAAGCTTGGAAGGTGGAAGTTATCATTATCAAATTCATTTCAGGCTTCTACATATAACTGGGTAGAGCAAGCATTAAAAATTAATGTCTCTAATAATAAAACCCAGGAAAACAGTGCCGTTACGACTAATTGTAATTTATTGCAAACTGATGGTGTGCTAAGTGCTCGGAAGAATATAAAGGTAAATAAGAGCCGTTGTTGAGTAGCTGAGGGGGATGAGCAAGTCCCCCAATCTTGTTGTTGCTTGCGCATGATACGCAGTTGCAGAGCTACTAGCTTCCTCCAGGCTATAGAGCATATAATGGTGGGAGAGGAAGAGTAAGGGGTCCTGAAACATATGAAGGGGTGATGATGGCTACTCCCTTCTGAGGTCTGGGAGCTTGTCATCTTCATGGCTGATCGCAAATAGCATTTGCTTGTTTTAGCTATTTGCTTGGGCATACAGCAATTCCTCTACTAGGTAATAAGCCCCCTGAGACTTAGGCTATTTCATTTCTCCCAGCGACTATCACGGTGTCTTAATTTGGCTTCTTTTTAGAGCTTTTAAAGTGAAAGACCGTGCATGTCTACATGCACACCTTCACACACATCGTTTAGCTCCTACCCAGATGTGCACTCTGCGCTCTCTGACTGAAAGCCAGTCTTCTTTTTGTAGCCACGGCTCCTGTCTTCCATTTCTCTAATCGCTTAATTGGCTAAATATTAAGCAATATTAACTTCTTTGTAGCCCTGACATTCTTACATAGGGATTGGATATCTAATTCTGTATTTAATATCATTCATTAATTCATTCACCAACTACTCACCAACTACTGACTTTTGCTTTAGATTCAGCACAATTTTAAGTATCAGGGACAAAGGAACAAAGCATAGGACAAGCATAGGCCCTCTCATAATGCGTGTTCTAATAAGAAAAGCAATAATTAAGAAACGAAAGGACAGGATACCTTCAGGCCATGATAAGGGCTGGTGGGTAAATGAAGAATAAAGGGCGAGTGAAGAGACTACGTTAGACTAGACATGGACCATCTTCTATATTGTGAGAAGGCCTGGCAATAGCTACAGGTGCCATGGCAGAATGCTTGGGGACGAATCCTGTAGCCAGCTCAATTTGTTCTAACTTATTTATTTATTCATTTCACGATTCACTTGCCATTTCCTGAGCCCATGAGTATGGAGCCCTGCTCTGGGGATGTGGAGATAAATATGGTATCATCTTCGCCATTGAAAGATATAACCCGGTGATGGAGAAACCAAGGTGGCTTTTCATTACAGTAGATTGCGATGAATACCTTTCTGTGGAATCAGAATTATGGCCTGCTTTGTTTCTGCCCAGCTCCTGGCCCGGGGGTCCTCGCAGAACAATGTTGAAATGCTATTGAATAGAATGGGTAGTGGGAAGTCACAGATAGCGAGGAGAAAGAGGAGAAAGAGCCGGCATCCAGGGAGGCAGGAGTCACTGCACACTCAAGCAGCTTAGTGCTTTAAATAGGGCTCCAGTCAGGGGCTGTTCAGCAGCCTCGTTCTTCATTTGAATTTACTCCCTGCAGAATTAATTGCTGAAGCCTTTCAGAAAGCAGCAGGGAAGTATTACTTGCCCAGAGACATTCTGGTTTAGTGAAGTTTGTACTTATGACATATTTCTGAGAGAAGAAACTGGATTTTATGCCCGTCTCACTGAGTCCATTAGAGTGCTTAATTTTCACACACCCCCGCGCGCGAGCACACACACACACACACACACACACACACACACACACACACACATATGCATTTGGTTGTTTGACTGACTTGAAATCTAGAACCAAAGAAGAAAAGAAAAAAAAGGGCGGTCCCCTAAAAGAAGATATGCCTCAGGAATGTCAAAAGGCAGTTTAAAGGGGAAATGCAGGCTTATGTGTGCCTCTTGGTTATTGCATATAAATCGCTTCCTTGCTTCAAAGTCTTGTTCCATGGGGACCAGCAAGTGACTGGCTGAATGTCTTTGGTCCCTGTGCTGTGCAGTGAATTGAGTTCTTCTCCCTGAGTAGTGGGGTGATTGTGTCTAGAATATGAAACACAGAAGGTGGGCATTAATTAGGGCTAAGGGCCTATAATTGGAGTTGCATTGCCTTTTTTCCTCCTTCCATTCTCTAGGCCCCAGCCTGTCAGAAGCCTCATTTTCACTGAAGCGTCATAATTAACGCCAAGCCTAATGTGAAAGGCAGATGAGGTTGAAGCCCAGAATAGCTCATAACTACCCAAGGGTGTACGTGTAGGGTGCAGGCCTGGGAAAGAGAAGGCTGGCCTTGCGTTTGACCTCCAAGTGCTTTCCTTGAACAGAGGGAGCTCTGGGGTCAGCCCTGTGATCTTCCTTCACACTTCTAGAATAAGTGCTCTGAGGTACTGAACTCTTTCTTCACGGTGGGATGGAATCACAGAATCTTGGGCTCAGGGAGTCTCAGGAACCCACATTACACATCACAGATTGCCCGCGTTCCCTTTTTAATTCTTTGAAAGAGCAAGTTTTTCTTTCTCATAAGGTTGATGTTTTGTTTTTTTTTTTTTTTTTTTGAGGGAGTGGAGGCTCAGGGAGTTGGGAGGGCCAGGAGGTGTGATAACGTCTGCAAAGCCCCTCACAGTACCTTGGAAGAAAATTATAGTATTTCTCTTATTGCTGCTGGTCTTCCAATTCCCCTGTACTCAGAGAACCCATTTAAGTGATTACTTCATGAGGAGGCTGGAAGAAAAGTAGGACTAATCTATTTCTTCACTTGGCAGCTCCCACATGGTGAAAGACCTTCGGTGCACTGACAATCGCTATCGTATCCTCGCTCTTTCCTTTCAGTCCTGCTCAGTACGCAACAAACTAAACACCTGCTATCCATCTCCCAGGAAAACTCAAACTCCATGCTGCTTCCAGCAGGTGGCTTGTGGCACCTCTCGCCATGTGTACAAATATTTACATAATTCCCTAACACTGGAGAATTGAGAGAAACGTAAGAGAAGGCTAACCAAGGCTAACACGTCAATTCCAGGTCACTGAGAGGGAAAACTGGAACTGAATAGCCTCAGTTTCCTAAACCAGACTTCCTTGAGGACACTTACTTAAGAGGATACTCAATGTGTACAGGTTTTTTTCCCTCTTAATAAAGGAAGGTATCAGAGGAATGTCCTATGATGCTGAATGTATAGAGAGAAAAGCTGGCGATTACTGGTAGGATTGGGGAGTAATTGACAATGTTATGGATGCTGCCTCATTAAACACATGGCTATAGGGTGCTCTCTTGACTTGGCAACCCCTAGCCATGAAGCCTTCTCTGGTACAGATAGGAAATGGCATCAAGGTTTTCACCGCCACACACAAACTCACACAGGCTCACAGATGCTAGGGCCATCTACACTATACATCTATGCTATAGAACATAGATGCTTGGTGACAAGAAGACGCTTTGAAAAACAGATGGTCTATGTCATTGTACACCATTATGTAATAGTATATGCCATTCTCCACATGCCCAACCATTGAAGACAGGCCTGGCTGTGGAGCTGTGCACTTCTCTACTTCTCCCGTAAGAAATCTTTGCTCTCCTTGGTGGTTGTACAAGTTTGCAAGGGAGGAGGGTTCCTCTTTCTCCAATCCTTACCAGCATGTGTTTTCACTTGAGTTTTTTTGTCTTAGCCATTCTGATGGGTGTAAGGTAGAATCTCAAAAGTTGTTTTGATTTGCATTATCCTAATGACTAAGGACACTGAGCATTTCTTTAAGTGTTTGTTTCACCGCCATTTGAGATTCTGTTGAGAATTCTCTGTTTAGTTCTGTATTCCATTTCTTTTTTTAAATTTTTTTATCTTTATTTTTTTTTAATTTTTCATCAATTACACTTTATTCATTCTGAATCCCCCCATAAGCCCCTCCTTCCTCCCCTCCCAATCCCCCCTCCCTCCTCCCTCTGCATGCATGCCACTCCCCAAGTCCACTGATAGGGAAGGTTCTCCTCTCCTTTCTGATCTTAGTCTATCAGTTCACATCAAAAGTGGCTGCATTGTCCTCTACTATGGCCTGGTAAGGCTGCTCCCCCCAGGGGGAGGTGGTCAAAGAGCAGGCCAATCAGATTAAGTTGGATTATTTGGTTTGTTGGAATTTAATTTCTTGAGTTCTTAATATATTCTGGATATTAGCCCTTCGTTGATATAGGGTTGGTGAAGATCTTTACCCAATCTGTAGACTCTGGTTTAACTTTATTGATAGTGTCCTTTGCTTTACAGAAGCTTTTCAGTTTCAAGAGGTCCCATTTATTAATTGCTGGTCTTAGAGCCTGGGCTGTTGGTGTTCTGTTCAGGAAGTTGTCTCCTGTGCCAATGAGTTCAAGGCTCTTCCCCACTTTCTCCTCTGGTTTTATGTTGAGATATTTGAGCCACTTGGACTTAAGTTTTGTGCAGGGTGATAAATATGAACAAATTTGCATTTTTCTACATGTAGACATCCAGTTAAACCAGCACCATTTGTTGAAGATGCTCTTTTTTTCCATTGTAAGGTTTTGGCTCCTTTGTCAAAAATCATGTGTGCATGAGGGTTTATTTCTGGGTCTTCGATTCAATCCCGTTGGTCAAGCAGCCTATTTCTATGCCAGTACCACATAGTTTTTATTACTATTGCTCTGTAGAATAGCTTGAGGTCAGGTATAAGATACCTTTAGAAGTTCTATTATTGTATTGTATATGATTGTTTTAGCTATTCTGTTTTTTTTTTAAATATGATGTTTAGAATTGTTCTTTCAAAGTCTGTGAAAAACTGTGTTGGCATTTTGATGGGGACTGTATTGAATCTGGAGATCTGGTACTTTCTCAGCAAATTGGGAATAGCCATACCTCAAGACCCAGCTCTACCACCCCTGGGCTTACACCTGAAAGATGCTCCACCATACAACAAGGGCATTTGCCTAACCATAGTCGTAGCAGGTTTATTTGTAATAGCAAGAAACTGGAAACAACCTAGATATCCTTCAACCAAAGAATGGATAAAGAAACTGTGGCACATTTACCCAATGGAATACTACTCATCCATTAAAAACAAGGAAATCATGAAATTTATAGGCCAATGGATGGAACTAGAAAAGATCATCCTGAGTGAGGGAGCACAGACTCAAAAAGACACACATGGTATATACTCATTTTTAAGCAGATTTTAGTCATATAGTACAGGATTGATATACCACAATGAACAGACCCCAAGAAGATAGACTTGATGGCGTCTTTGGCTTCTGTGTGTCAACTAGTTATGGGATATTAGTGGATATTAGTTATGGGATAGTTAGTTGATATCTCTGACTGCAATCAGGACTATCTTGCCTGCTTTTTGATCACTTCTCAGGAATAGGGGATAGAGGATTAAGAAGGGAGGGTGGGATTGGAAGGAGAGGAGGGAGGGACTTATGGCCAAGATGTAAATTGAATTAAAAAATAAATCTTTGGCGAGTTAGCACTCTTAACTATTATTTTTGTTCAGCCTTTTAAAAATGTGAGAAGTAGAACAGTGTGTGAAAATCAATCACTTTCAGAAAATGGCAAGTTTTATATAATTAGAAACTAGGTAAGATGTAGGAAGGGATGGGTATTATCTGCTAGTTGTGATGGGCTTTGGGCACCAGGATGAAATTATATAGAAAAATCCTAGTTAAGACTCAGATCTATTGTTTAACTAACTAGGAGACCCTGGAGGAAGTCATGTCAGCTCTCTAGCCCCATTTTCTTCATCTTTCAGATGGCAATAAGCCCCCACTAAAAGATACAATTTCACTTTTTATTTTTCTATTGCTCCATCCATTCTATTTGGCTAGCTCCTCTTCCAGTTTCAGGAGGGCCAGAGGGCTGTTGTGGTTCACACCATTACATAATTGCACACTGATGGCTGAAAGAAAATGTGAGGCTGAACTGTATTTCAGAGTCTACGATGTGATTGACTATAAGGTCGTTTGTTATTTTACATATCATCATTACGGGACATTTGATGTAACTGTCTGGACATTTACCAAGTAGGTGAGTAACTGTCTGAACTAGTGGCCAACACAGAGAAACACCTTTAAATGTTTATTTCCCATTATCACCTGTCTCGTTTCCTTCTTTCTTCACTCTGTCTCTGGTGTCATACTTCCTTATGCTATCAGAACCTAAGCCTTGCCTCAGACTCTGTTTTCCAGAGAGATGGGCTAATGTAACCAGCCACACCATACCCATGAAAATGAATCCTAGTTAATGTGGGGAGGAACTGCTTGCAGAAGAAGCCACACTCTTCCATCTTGGAAGAGAAATGACCAGGCAACCTGCCTATTGACTATATAATCACTGGGCTCTGATTAGTACCTGTCCTGCTTCATTGGGCTGTTAAAAGAGTTAAATCAGATAATGCTTGTGAACATGCTTTAATAACAACAAAATAACCTAGCAGTCATTAGATTTACGACTGTTTGCCAGTTCCAGAACCTTACAATTAACTCACTCACTTGGCAAAAATTATTTAATGAGTACCTGCCTCGTGCCAGTCATGGTGCTGGCAAAGGTAGCACAGCAGCTCTTTCCCTATGGAAGCTTTTCATCTGAGGGAGGGTATAAGCAAGTAAGTTGTGTGTGATGGCAAATGTTTTTTTGTTTGTTTGTTTGTTTTTTAAAGAAAGAAAGAAAGAAAGAAAGAAAAAAAACCTCAGAGGTTCCCCTGAACAAAGGAGTCAAAGCTGGTTCAGATTTGGCAGCCCAGACATAGCTTCTTGGATGACATGCTATATAAACTAGAACCTGAAGGAGGTGACTGGTTGGAGGAAGATGTGTGAGATACAAAGAAAAATATATCCCATGGTGAAGACACGAGATGGCGTGGTGTTATTCATCATTGCCTGGCTGGTAAAATCTGGCTAATGGGGTATAGACTGTAGAAAGTTTGGACTTAATCATTAAGGCAATGAGGACCCCTAAAATGTTTAGGGAAGTTCCTTCAATAATGATAGATTTGGAGAGGGGGACCAGGAAGATCTTATGGAAAATAAGGGCATCCTGACACCACTGTGCCCTTCAGTATTTTCTTTTGATTGTTTCTTTTAGTTTTGAGCTTTTCTTAATATGAATTGTACATAATGTAGTGTTTCATGAATATCACAGACTTCACCCATTTCCCATATAGCAGACCTTGAAAGGAAAGGCTAACATTTTCAAGGAAAGAGTGGAAGAGTTTTTGGTGCATCTTGCCCCACCCAATCATGTGCTATAAGAGGAGCTCACTTTTCTTCTGTCTGCACTGTTTGTTCTGATTAGATGGTGAAGTATTAATGAGTGCCAGGTCAGTAATGTGACTCACCAAGGGAGCCAATTACCCACACAGAGAGCACCACAGACTTCATCTTCATATTTGGCTGATTGCCCGAAGCCAGAAACTACTGGTTACAAAATATACATAGCATTATCAACTGGCTCACTCACTCGTTTATCTTCTGGTTTATTTATTCATTTGTTTATTGTTGTGTTTTTGTCTTTGTCAGCTGAAGCTTTTATAATAAAGCACCACAGGTTTTCTACTTAGTCTTTTCAAAGGGATGTGGGCCATTCTGGCCTGGTAAAGCCATGGAAAAGAACCCCTCTTTAAAACAAAGGCAAAAACTATCTATGATTCTCAAGGATATGAAGGGATCGGAAGCCCAGTGGCCTCAGAATCTTTGGAGCACTTAGTACTGCTCTTTTCCATGAGGAAAAGCCTGTGTTGGCAGCTGAATAGGTCCACGGTTTGGTGGAAGAGAACCCCGGGAAATCCAGTAGCCTCTCTGCATTGCATTAAGTTCTCTCTGTTCCTTGAATTAAAGTGGGCAGGCAGGGGCTTTGGTGGTGTGTTTTCACTTTTGCTTCAGCGAAATGGCCCGATAGAACAGTGAGCCACATCGACGAGTTTATCAAATGGTGCAGCTACATCTTAGTATTCTTTTCAGAACAAGATTTCTCCTGCTTCGTAGTATGGATATGATTGTAATTTTACAGGTTTTCCAGTGTTTTGTTCCTTTTTGCTTAGCAATTTCAATTTAAATTTTAAAAATTTAGCAAATTTTTTGAGACTTTAATGCAAGGATGCTATATTTACATCATTTCTACCTCACAATTAACCTCCTTCAACTCTTTCCATGTTCTCCCAACTGCGTCTCAACCTCTGGCCTCTCCTTTAATTATTATTGCTATGTACACACACACACACACACACACACATTTATATGAATGCCTATATAAATGAATATAAATATGACCCATTAGGTCCATTTAGTGTTACTCATATGCGTATGTATTTAGGAATCCAATCCTTCTTGGCACTGGATAACCCATAAGAGGCTCATCCCCGGGATTAGATGGACTTCCACTCTCTTAATAGTCATTAATTATCTAGGAGGAGGGACTTACAGAGCTCCCTTATCCGTGTTGGGATGTTAACTGTTGTCATTGTGTGAACCTTGTTAAGGCACCGTGTGAGCTGACGAGGGAGAAAAGCTATTAAAAATCCTACTCAACTGTAAAGCCTACAGGCAACAACAATGATAAGCACAGCAAAATAGACTCAAGCGAGCAATGGTGGCACTTGTATCTTAGTATAACTAACAGCCACCGAACTGGATTTGAGGCCAGCTCTTGCTGCCTACTGCTTGTGGCTAGGAAGGTCATAGACCTTGGGGGAAAGCCTATTAGTGTCATGTTCCTATAACAGGATAATTCCCAAGTGTCTTCTAAATGTCTAGCCTTATGCCCACAGATAACTGTAGTTCCTACACTTCATCAAAGACACTTTTTTACAGCACATTGAGATAATCACAGGAACACGCAATGGGTCAAAATACACAAGACAACGGATTGTGGGGTGCCAAAGTCCAATTGATACACCTGTACCACAGCTCCCACACCTAAGGCTTAGGGAGCATGTCAGACTGTAGAGACTGCAAGAGCTTTAGGACCTCGATGGATGTTCTGAGATAGTGTCTTCTATATAGGACAGGAAGCTGCACCCATGAAATATTAACAATTCTCCTTTCAGTTTGTCCTTCTCCTTACAGTAAGCAACCAGGGAGGAGGAAGCTGTCTGTTCAACACTTTGTTTTGAAAGCTGTTTGGCTTAATATCTAATTCCATTATTTGCTGGAAACACTTGAAACAGTTCACCCAAGTTCTCTTTTTGCATTGTGTTACAAGGCTCACCTTTTTTCCTTTTTTTCCTTTTATCAGTAACATGGTCTCACTTTAGTCTGAGACCATATAAAATTGTTTTTACAATCCATAATGCTAGCATATGTCATAAAACTCCCCCAATTTCTACTACTGCTTCTCAAGTCACGTATATTTTACCAGGTATTTGTGACAACAATGCTCAACTTTTGCATTCCCAAATGTGTCTTAGTTAACTCAGGCTGCTATGTCAGAGCATCACAGACTTCATGATTAGACAAGTAACAATCATTCCTCACATGCACAGAGACTCAAAGGTCTAAAATCGAGGGACGAACTGATTTTCTTCCTGGTGGGGTTCCCTTCCTAATTATAGACAGCTAACCTCCTATGGTGCCCTTAATGTGTCCTTCTCTCAGAGGAGGAAGAACAGACAGACTCCTCTTTGCCTCTCTTCTTAAAAGGTACTAATGCTATTAAGCCCCAACACCCTGAGTGTTGTCTAACCCCAAAGGCCTGCTCCGTGTCACATAGGGAAAGAGGTTCAGAATGCAGATTTTGAAAGGCAGACAAACATTCAGTCCATATCAGTTACTTTTGTTCTCTCGCTCCCACCCCCTCATTCCTTTCAATTATTAAAAAAAATTAACTTGTGTATATTGAATATCTCCTATGCATAAGCGTTGTTGGTTAGAAGATGAATTAATACAAACTTTGCTTTTGAGTCCTAGTGAAAGGAAGAGAGAGAGAGAGAGAGAGAGAGAGAGAGAGAGAGAGACAGAAAGGGAACAAGATGGAGGGAGGCAGAGATAGAAAGAGAAAGAGAGGATGGGTGGAGCATGTGAGGTGTGAATTGGAGAGTAATTCAGGGAGTATGATGCGAGGACAGAGCAAATAGAAACACATTTTCTAAAAAAAAGATGTAATTGGGTTGTTGAAGGTGGAACTGCCTTGATACTGCAGAGAAAGGAAATCATTTAGGGAGTGTGTGAGTGTGTGGGGGAGGCGTGGAGGCATGAGTGAAATCAACAGGGGAGGCTAGAAGGGATGGATGAGGTGATTGCCAGACCTCTTCTATGCTGTTGAGTGTTAAATTTACCTTGAAGGTATCAAGGGCTCTGAAAATTTTAAACAACATGGTCCTACTGACAGCTTTGAATTTTACACAGTGTGGGTTTAGAATGTGAAGTGCACACAGGCAATATTTGACTCAAGGGATTATAAATTATAAAATTTATTCTGTTTTTGTTTTTCCTTTTAGTGTTGGGGGTGGATAGCAGTGCTAGCCCTTACAGACACCGTCCATACAAGATACCACTTAGGGTGGAAGAGGATAGCAAAACTCTCAATGTCTGGATAAAGTAAACTTTAATATACAGTGTTCTATAGTAGAGGATAGACATACTACAATGCTCAGACCCCAAAACGATGAGTCTGATGGGCATCTTAGGCTTCATCTGGGCCCTCTAGTTAGGGAAGTGGGGGATATTTCTGACACAGACTATGTTGCCTGACTTTTGATCACTTCCCCCTGATAGGACTACCCTCCCAGGCCACGGGGGGGGGGGGGGAGGGGAGGGATACAAACTTAGTCCTCATGTGAATAGATGAGCTGGGGTGTCACGGTAGGGGGACTTCCCTATTTTAAGGAATAGGGGAGAGGAGGTGCAGAAGGGAGGGTGGGACTTGGATGAGAGGAGGAAGAGGCCTATGAACAAGATGTAAATTGAATTAATAAAAAATGAAAAAAAATACATAGTATTCAAGGGAAGATGTTCATCTTATGTGGGAGACAGAGATTGACAACTAAGGGCTTACATAAATTTGATAATGAGATATTATTCATTTTAACTGCCTGTTTATCTACTATTTATTTTTCTTCTCCTAGCTGCCAACATCAAGGCTACCACCAGTTTTAAAACACAGCTGCAAACTGGGTTTGAGGAAGGGCCCCAGCTCCTTATGGTACAGAAAGTGAGGCTTGTCATAATTGATGGTGACAAATACTATAAGGGTAGGAGTATTTGTGATCAAATATTTAAAAAAAAAAAAATTCTCTCTGACCTTGAGCCAAAACCAAAGAATGAATGAGAAAATCATTGGTTTTGTGGAATTTTCCTGAAGATTTTCCACTTTGGATTTGTAGGGTTGATTTAGCAACACTCATATTCCTCATTTTCTATGTGAAAATATCTGCATTTACTGCTATATGGCTACGCACAATTCTAATGAATGACATTTTCTCTCATCTTGTTCAGACAAAGACGTGCAGTTTGCTCATTCCTCCCTCCCAGACTGGAGGAAGGACATTTCATTTGCATGTCACTTTCCTTTGCCAAAAGTCAGTAACCTCTGGTATTTTTAGCTCCTTTTGAAAGTCCATTAGTAGCACGCCTTTTCCTGGAGACCTTCCTTGCTTTATTCAGTCACGTCGCATCATGTTGGTTTGCACTGAGTCCTATCAGCCTGTTGCTGCCACTGTTTTTCCTTTCATTCATTTTCTTATGCATAAACTCTTCCTAAATGCTCCTTACAAAAAAATTATTGGCATGTATTTGCTGCTCAGAGTTAGGGTTTTCTTTCAACTCTGTCATGTACTTTAAGCACATGCCCCTAGAACTCCCCCTCTTATCTCCCTCCCTCCAAGACTTCCCCCCTTCTTCCTAAATTGTCTTCAGCCTTTTCCAAGCTTAAAAAAAACTCAACTCTTTGTTCTTATTTCTGTCCTTTCTAAATATTAGAGTTGTCCCTAGCGTGTGTGTTAATAGCAAACAGTCACCTCCATGCTTCATAGACTTGGGATCTCATTTTGGTGCAGTGGAAAGAGCACACACCCATTCTCTGGGATTCAGAACAAGAGCAATGCATGGGCTTAGCTCTGGAAGGTGCAGCAGCTTGATGCACACCCCATAGTGAATGCTGCGTTCAAAAGACCTGGCATTCTGGTCCACAGAGTGTGACTGCCCTGTCAGGTTATATAAAATAGCTTCCAGTTCAGAATGTCTTAATAGTTTATTTATTAAACACTTAAACCTCACCAGATAAAAGAATGGGTAGTTTTAATTCTATTTGATCCATCACTTAAATTTTGGGGCCCACTCTGTTATGAGATCACCAAAGGAAACAGCAATGCCAGCATCCTCAGGACTCCATTTTCTGTTTTTTCTGCAAAGAGGATGTATCTATTATGCCTACATGCAACACATATTCAGGCAAAAATAGCCAAGCCCTGTTTTTATATAAAAAAAAATACAACTGCACTTTGTCAGAGATAATATATTTTAGCTTCAAGTTTTAGCTGAGGATATTTAATATGTAAGACAGGAATAGCCACAGACGATTAAGCATTCAAATAATGAGAGAAGGTTTCCCCGATAGTACAGAACTATTTATTTCTCATAGACTCATGCAACGTTTACAACCAAATGAAACTACTCTCTTTCGGAGCGGGAATAAGCATTGGTAAGTTAAACAGGCAGTCACATGACCAATTAGTCTGCATTGCAAATATTTGTGCAGTGGCAGGAGACAGGAGTAGAAATAGAAAAATGGAGGAAGTGGAAGACACTTGCTGCCTTCATAACTGATGATGGAGTTCCCTTGGGGGTCAGAAGAGTCTAGTCTTAGCAACCCAAGAAGTTATCTAATGCTGACTTTATTACTTCATTCCATGCACATAAAAATATTCATAATACCCACATACAGAAGTTATGAAGAAAACACATTCTGAAGATACAGTAATTCTTAAAAAACCCTGAGGCCAGCGAGAAGCCTAAGACTGTGAAGGGACTTGTTACTAACCTGGATGATCCAGGTTCTATGCCTGGGACCCACACTGCAGAAGGAGACAACTGACTCTTCCAAGCTGTCCTTTGACCTCCAAACATGCATCTTGGCCTATGTGCATCTCTCCTCACTTCCCGCACCTCCCACATATGCATAAATATAAAGAGAAAATAAATCTAAGAATAAAATAATTTAAAAATTATATTCTTTATACAATATTTATTGCCCGAATTCTATTCTCCTTTTGTGAAACAGAATTTGCAACATGAAAGATTTAGAAAATTTAAGTGCTAGTGTTAATGAGCTTTGACAAACATAAACCATCACGATCAAAAATATAGAACGTTTCATCTCTCTGAAAAAAATCTCTCAGGCCAAGTCTAGTCAAAACAAAGTGATGGTGTTTTTATCTCCACATCCTAGTTTTGAGCATTTTTTGAACATCATAAAAATGAAAGTTTATAATAGGCACTATTTTCTTTCTTTAACTATGGTTTCATAGTTTTTCAAATTAATATACATTTTACTTTAAGTGTATTGATAAGGAGACTTTCATTAAAATACACATTACATTGTATTTTTTTCTTGTCTTGCTCTTGGACAGTCAAACATTTCCCTAAGTTTTTGTGATAAGTAAAGCTATTCTAAGCACTCTCAAGGTGTGTGTGTGTGTGTGTGTGTGTGTGTGTGTGTGTGTGTATTTTTATTGCATGAGGTAGGTGTGTGGTTGTGTTTGAAAGGTGCTGTCAAATAATGCCTCTCAAAGTTAGTAATTATTGTACTCTCCGGTGGCATTGATGAATGTGAAGTTGAATGGCATCATGTTCTCAGCAATACTTGGTAGTTTCTGTCTTTCTACTTTTAGCTCTTTCAATTGGTGTGATAGGGGAATTATATCTAGACATACTTTAAATGATAAATAATTATTTTGAAAGAATATTTGTATGTGCTTATTTAATATATATGTTTTATACTGTGTACTTATATTTTTGGTGACATGACTGTTCAAGACTATCATTCACTTTGTTATTGGGTCATTTGTCATTTTATTGTTAGTTTATAGAAGTTATTTATATATTCTACATACAAATTCTTACTCATATATATGTACTATAAATTTTCCATCAGATTGTGACACATTTTCATTTTCTTAACCTTCTTAATATACAACCCTGAATAAGTTCTACTGATTTATTATATATTCTCAAAGGGATCTTTGGCAGTTCCAAGTTTGTGGTGACATTCTCCTATATTTACTTCTAGGGATTTCTTAGCACACATATTAGCATATATTAACACAAACACATATATAATCATGCTTTATTTTAAGGGAGGAATGATTTATTTTGGATCATAGTTTTAGGGGATACAGTTAATCATCATGAGAAAGCACAGCAGCAGGTGACTTCATGGCAGCAAAGGCATGTGACTGGGACTCCTCACTATTTCATGCCTTGACAGAACAGGAAACACAAAGACTGAAGCCGGAAGATGAATTGGCCTTATAGCTCTTAAAGCCCAACCCTAGTGACCAAGTTCCTTACCTCTCAAGTGTGCCACAACCTTACAAAACAGTGCAACCAGCTGAAGAACAACTATCCAAGTATTAACTTGATGGGCATTTTTCACGTTCCAACTATGATGTTCTACCCCTGACCCCACTGGGTGAGGGCCATTTTATAATGTGAAACATAGTCATCTCCACTTTCAAGGTTCTCATAATCTTATTTCTACAACTGTTCAAAAGTGCGAAGTCTAAAGTCTTTTGAGATTTACGGCAATCTTTTACTATAAGCATCTGAACAATGCAAACAAACAAACAAATCCCCAAAGAAATCTAAGTTACAGATGCTGGAGACAGCCTAGTAGTTAGGCAGGTGAATCGCTTTCATAGAGGACCTGAGTTTGGTTTTAAGAACCAACTGTAACTGCAGCTCCGCAGGATCTGACATCTTTTTCTAGACTCCGTGGGCACCTGCGTTCACACGTTTATACCCGTACCCCAGCACAGATGCATAACTTAAAAATAATAAAATTAAATTGTTGGGACAGGAGACATGGCTCTTCCTGAGGACCAGAGTTCAGTTTCCATCTCAGGCAGTTGATAACTGCCTGTAACTTCAAGTCCAGAGGGTGTGACACCTGTGTAGCTTCTACATTTTCTCACACACACACACACACACACACACACACACACACACACACAAATAACAAAACACATCTTCAAAAAATGAGTTGCATACTTCCAGTATACGCTCTAACAGAGTGAACATCCCATTCAGAAAGGGAAGAAGGATCCTGTAGATCATCACCAATCCCTGTCCTCTAGGTTTGTCACCAGGAGCTCACGATGTCATTGTCTGTGATCCAACTGGTTTGTGCAGTTCTCCATCATCATCACTTGCTTAGGCTACCTCCACTTGATGCCTGCATCTTATCTCAACAGATTTCCACGCTACTGGCACCCAACGTCCCAGAATCTCTATTGTAGCTTAGGCATCACCTTCAAATTTTCAGTTAATGGCCTCTCAGGTCTCCTTTTCAGGGAACCCAACACTGACACACACACACACTCTGGCCTCAGTGGCCTGTCTCTTTTGGTCTGATAGTTGAGTGTGTTTATACAGATAAATTTAAAATTGTTTTTGTTGCTGTTATTGAATTTTTCCCTTATTCATTATAGATGTGCTTTTTTCTCATAGTTTGTTCTGCAAAGTCTGATTTAGCTAATATAAATCTGTATATTCCTATTTGCTAGGATCCAATTGCCTTCAGTATCATATCTATTCTTTTACCTTATATGGTTTGTATCTTTACTTATAGGTAATAGTATTATTGTTGGCCTTCTAAAATGCTCATTTAGTTACCGTGTTCTTTTAGATGATGAATTTAGTTTATTTACATTCCAAGTCATTATTTAGAAGTAAGACTTACTCCTGTTATTTTAAAGTTTGTTCTTCAGTTGTTCCAAATATTCTTTGTTAATATTTAACAAAGAGATTAAAATTTAATCTTTTATTCATTTTGTATTTTACTAATGTTTCATTACTTTGTATCTTATTTTAGTATTTTGTATTTTCTTCAGGAACTTAGGAGTTCACACTCTTAGGCTGGTTTCATCTTTCTTTTGTTTCTGAATATAGAATTCCTTTAAACATCTTTTGTAAGCCTTTTTTGGTGGTCTTGTTTTGCCTATTTTAGAAGAACGCCATTTCTCCTTTATGTCTATAGGATAGTCTTGATGGGTCAAGTATTAGTTGACATTTATTTTTTTATCAAGACTTGAAATATTTTGTTCCATTTTTCTATGCAAGAGGATTCTAGTTGAGAAATCTGCTGTTTGTCTAATGTAAATACTCTTAAATATAGTTTGTTGCTTACCTCTTTCAGATTTTAGAATTTCCTCCTTTTTTTTTATTTTGTGAGATTTTATTATGAAATAATACAAGTTATATGTAAAGGGCCCACACCAGATGATTACCATCTCAGGACTTTTTTTTCCCTTACTAGTCTTTTTATTTTTTATTATTTTTATTTTTATTAATTACACTTTATCCACTTTGTATCCCTCCATAAACCCCTCCCTTCCTAATCCCACCTTCCTTCCCCCTTCTCCTTGCATGCCCTCCCCAAGTCCACTGATAGGGGAGGTTCTCCTCTCCTTCCTTCTGATCTTAGTCTATCAGATCACATCAGGAGTGGCTGCATTGTCATCTTCTGTGGCCTGGTAAGGCTGTTCCCTCCTCAGGGGGATGTGATCAAAGAGCAGGCCAGTCAGTTCATGTCAGAGGCAGTCCTTCTTTCCATTACTATGGGACCCACTTGGACACTGAGCTGCCATGGGCTACATTTGTGCAGGGGTTCTAGGTTATCTCCATGCCTGGAACTTGGTTGGAGTATGAGTCTCTGGAAAGACCCCTGTGTTCAAATTTTTTGGTTCTGTTGCTCTCCTTGTGGAGATCCTGTCCTCTCCAGATCTTACTATTTCCCACTTCTTACATAAGACTCCATGTACTCTGCCCAACAGTTGGCCATAAGTCTCAGCATCTGCTTTGATAGTCTGCAGGGCAGAGCCTTTCAGAGGCCCTCCGTGGTGGGTTTCTAGCTTGTTTCCTGTTTCCTCCTTCTTCTAATGTCCATCCTCTTTGCCTTTTGGGATGGGGATTGAGTGTTTTAGTCAGGGTTGTCTCTCTTGATTAGTTGCTTTCAGATTTTAGTAGGTTTATCCTATATTACATGTCTATATGAGTGAGTATATACCATGTGTGTCTTTCCAAAAATTTTTTCTTTGTTATTATTATTTATTACAATTTATTCACTTTGTATCCTGGCTGTAGTCCCACTCTCTCTCCCTCTTCTCCCCCCATACCCCTCCACTAACCTACTGATAAGAGAGGTCCTCTTCCCTTACTGTCTGATCCTAGCCTATCAGGTCTTATCAGGACTGTCTGGATCCTTTCTCTGTGGCATCATAAGGCCACATTACCAAGGGGAGGTCATCAAAGAACAGGCAACCGAGTTCATGCCAGTCACTGCCCCTGTTCCCCTTATTAGGGAACCCACATGGAGACTGAGCTGCCCATGGACTACATCTGAGCAGGGGGTCTAGGTCCTCTCCATGCATGGTCCTTGGTTGATTCATCAGTTTCTGCAGGAACCCCTCGGCCCAGATTTTTGGCTCTGTTGGTCCCCTTGTGGAGCTCCTGTCCCCTCCAAGTCTGTGTCTCCCTTTTTCCATAAGATTCCCTGCACTCCTCCCAAAGTTTGGCTATGAGTCTCAGCATCTGCTTTGATACCTAATGGGTAGAGTCTTTCAGAGGTGCTCTGTGAAATGATTCAGCTATACTACTCCTGGGCATATATCTGAAAGATGCTCAACCATACAATAAGGACATTCTCTCAGTTATGTTCATAGCAGCTTAATTTATAATAGCCAGAATCTGGAAACAACCCAGATGTCCCTCAGTTGAGGAATGGATACAGAAATTGTGGTACATTTACACAATGGAATACTACTCAGCAATTAAAAACAAGGAAATCATGACATTTTCAGGTTAATGTATAGAACTAGAAAATAATCCTGAGTGAGGTAGCCCAGAAGCAGAAAGACACACATGGTATATACTCACTTATGAGTGGCTATTAGCCATAGAATATAGGATAAACACACTAAAATGTATAGTCTGAAAGAAGCTAAACAATAAGGAGGATCCTAGGGAAGAGGCTTAATTCTCATTCAGAAAGGCAAATAAGATAGACACTGGAAGTAGGAGAAGACAGGGAACAGGACAGGAGGCTTCCCCTTGTCTTGAACATTTGAAATTTTGATTAGGTTATGATGGAGCTCCCTTCTGGTCATGGCTATTTGGGATTCTATCAGTCTCCTATACAGGCATATCCTTATGTTTTTTTTTTGTTTTTTTTTTAAGAATTGGGAGCTTTTTGTTATTATTTCACTGAATATATTTTTTTATGCTACTATACTTTTCTCCTTATCACTGAATATTCAAAAAGTGCAGATATTTGTTGAGGTCCTTCAATGCTTTCACCTTCTCTAAAATCTTCCTCCCCCCTTTGTTTGACTCGGGTATTTTAAAAACTGGTCTTCAGTTTAAAATATTCCTTCAGCTTTGATCTAGTCTTTGTTGAAGTTTGACATTGTATTTTTATTTAATGTATTGTTCTCTTCATATAGGATTTCAACAGAGTTGTTTTTCCAAATGTCTGTCCTTTGCTCCAGTTCTCATTCAGACCCTGAACAGTCATCTTAATTTCAATTAACTGTTTAGTTGTGTTCTTAAACTGCACTGAGCTTATTATAACAATTCTTTACATTATCAAGCATTGCATTTATATATCTATTTATTTGAGATCTGTTCGTAAAGACTTATTATTGGATGCCTTAGGGGGTTACAGTGTAATAACTCTTCAACAATTGCAATGCATGATGTTTGTGGTATATAAGCTGTACTGCAATAAAGCAACTAAAAATACCTTTGAGGTAAACATAATGAAAGTGTTGAGGACTTCCATACTGTATTCTGTATAACATTCCTGAGGGAAATTAGAGGATATCACTGGACACTAATAAACACATATGATACAATACAGAATGAAAGGCACAAATTCAGTGATCACATCAATAGTTATTAAAAGCATTTGATAAAATTTAACAACCTTTCAGGCTGAAAGAAAAAGAAAACTTCCAACAAACTAGAAAGAGGAGGAATATTACGCTTTCTGTATCAAACAATATCTTTGTTACTATTAACTGTTATTGTTAAGTGTTAACTATTACACAGTAAATAGTTAACTGACACTTCACTTAGTAAACTTAACTTACTTAACTTACTTAGTAAGTGTAAGGAATCTTATACTTGTTACAGTTGTTAACTTAGACACTATAACCAAGGCAACTCTTATTTAAAAAGCATTTATTTGGGATTTGCTTATAGTTTCAGTCATCATGGCAGCACACAAGTAGGCATTGGCACTGAAGGAATATCTTTGATCTGTAGGCATCAGGGAGGGACAGAGGAAGTGATGGAGGGAGGGAGGAAGGGAGGGAAAAGGGAGAGAGACAGAGAGACAGAAAGAGAGAGAGAGAGACATACCCACATACTCTTGGCTTGGCCTAAAGGAGCCTTTTCCCTCCAAACATGAGGTTATCAGTAAAGAATGTCCTTAGACACAAAGCCTATGCAGGTTGGAATTCCAGACTCCAAAACTGGACCTAAACAAATGTCTTTATTTTAAAGAAAAGAAGTATTGAGTATTTCATTATAGTAATTAAAAGCCAACCAATACAAAATATGTAATCATTTGACAAAGTCCAACACCCTTTCATGTTTAAAGTCTTGGAGAGATCAGGGATCCAAGGCACATATCTAAACATAGTAAAGGCGATATACAGCAAGCCTATAGCCAACATCAAACTCAATGGAGAGAAATTTAAATCAATCCCACTGAAATCAGGGACAAGACAAGGCTGCCCACTCTCTCCTATCTTTTCAACATAGTACTTGAAGTTCTAGCGAAAGCAATAAGACAATTAAAGGAGATCAAGGGGATACGAATCAGAAAGGAAGAAGTCAAAGTATCACTATTCACAGATGATATGATAGTATACATGAGCGACCCCAAAAATTCAGCCAGAGAACTTCTTCAGCTGATAAACACCTTCAGCAAAGTGGCAGGATACAAAATCACTTCAAAAAAATCAGAAGCCCTCCTGTATACCAAAGACAAAAGGGCCAAGAAAGAAATCAGGGAAACAACACCCTTCACAATAGCCACTAATAGCATAAAATACCTTGGGGTGACTAACCAAGCAGGAAAAAGACCTGTTTGAAAAAAACTTTAAGTCTCTGAAGAAAGAAATTGAAGAAGATATCAGAAGATGGAAAGATCTCCCGTGCTCATGGATTAGTAGGATTAACATTGTGAAAATGGCCATCCTGCCAAAAGCAATCTACAGATTCAATGCAATTCCCATGAAAATACCAACTCAGTTCTTTACAGACCTTGAAAGAAAGATTCTCAGCTTCATATGGAGAAACAAAAACCCAGAATCTCCAAAACGATTCTGTACAACAACAGATCATCTGGAGGTATCTCCATCCCCAATCTCAAGTTGTACTACAGAGCAATAATAATAAAGACTGCATGGTATTGGCATAGGAACAGAATGGAGGAATCAATGGAACAGAATAGAAGACCCATAAATAAACCCACACACCTATGAATATTTGATTTTTGACAAAGCAGCCAAAACCATTCAATGGAAAAAAGACAGCATCTTCAACAAAGGTGCTGGTCCAACTGGATGTCTACATTCAGAAAATAGATCCGTATTCATCACCTTGCACAAAACTAAAGTCAAAGTGTATCAAAGACCTCAACATAAAACCAGATAATCTAAATCGGTTAGAAGAAAAAGTAGGGAAGAGTCTAGAACTCATTGGCACAGGAGACAACTTCCTGAACAGAACACCAACAGCACAGACTCTAAGAGAAACAATCAATAAATGGGATCTCATGAAACTGAGAAGCTTCTGTAAAGCAAAAGACACTGTCGTTAGAACAGAACAACAGCCTGAAGACTGGGAAAGGATCTTCAGCAACCCTGTATCTGACAGAGGGCTGATATCCAGCATATGTAAAGAACTAAAGAAGTTAAAAAGCAATAAATCAAGTAATTCAATTAAAAAATGGGATACGGAGCTAAACAGAGAATTCTCGACAGAGGAATATCAAATGGCAGAGAAACACTTAAAGAGATGCTCAACATCCTTAGCCATCAGGGAAATGTAAACCAAAACGACACTGAGATTTCACCTTACACCCATTAGAATGGCTAAGATGAATAACTCGAGTGACAACACATGCTGGAGAGGTTGTGGAGAAAGGGGAACCCTCCTCCACTGCTGGTGGGAATGTAAACTGGTACAACCACTCTGGAAATCAATCTGGGGCTTTCTCAGACAATTGGGAATAGTGCTTCCTCAAGATTCAGCTATACCACTCCTAGACATATACCCAAAATATGCTCAAGTACCCAACAAGGACATTTGCTCAACCATGTTTGTAGCAGCTTTATTTGTAATAGCCAGAACCTGGAAACAACCCAGATGTCCCTCAATGGAGGAATGGATACAGAAATTATGGTATTTTTACACAATGGAATACTACTCAGCAATCAAAAAACGAGCAAATCATGAAATTTGCAGGCAAATGATGGGATCTAGAAAAGATCATTCTGAGTGAAGTATCCCAGAAGGAGAAAGACACACATGGTATATACTCACTCACATAGTCCTATAAGATATGATAAACATAATGAAATTTATACACCTAAAGAAGATAAACAAGAAAGAGGACCCAGGGTAAGATGATCAATCCTCACTTAGAAAAACAAATGGGAGGTGCATTGGATGTAGGAGAAAACAAGTAACAGGACAGGAGCCTACAGCAGAGGGCCCCTGAAAGACTCTACCTAAGCAGTGTATCAAAGCAGATACTAAGATTCATAACCAAACCTTCGGCAGAGTGCAGGGAATCATATGAAAGAAGGGAGAGTTAGTATGACGTGGAAAGGATAGGAGCTCCACAAGGACCAAATATATCTGGGCACAGGGGTCTTTTCTAAGACTGATACTCCACCAAGGAAAATGTATGGATATAACCTAGAGGCGCTGCTCGAATAAAGCCCGTGTAGCTCAGTAACCAATTGGTTTCCCATAGTAAAGGGAACAGGGACTGTGTCTGACAGGAACTCAAAGGCTGGCTCTTTGACCTCCCCATCCCCCAAGGGAGGAGCAGTCCTGCTAGGCCACAGAGGAGGACTTTGCAGCCAGTCCTGAAGATACCTGATAAAACAAGGTCAGATGAAAGGGGAGGAGGTCCTCCCCAATCAGTGGACTTGGAAAGGGGCAGGGAGGAGATGAGGGTTTGGGAGGGAATGAGGGAGTGAGATACAGCTGGGATACAGAGTTAATAAAATGTAACTAATAATAAAAAAATAAAATAATAATTAAAAAAACAAGAAAACAAAATATGCAATCAACAAGAACCTCACAGATATTATTTATAAGAAATGTTAATAGTTAAAAATTTTGTCAATACCTTAAGAATCTAAACATAAATTTACATATAGTCCAGCAATTCAGTTGCTGGGATTTTTCCAAAACAAAATGTTTCTTGATGTAAATACTTATTTAGGAGCGCTCATGGAAGTATTATTCATAATAACTAAACACAATATGTCTATAGACTGGTGAACAAATTAACATGTCATGATGGAGCCCTGCAATGAAATTCTATTCAGCAATCAAAACATATCAGCAATAAATACTACAGAATGAACCTGAAGGTATACCAGAAAAAGAAAGCAGCTGGAAAAGATTACCTACAGTTTGATTAGGTTGTATTAAGCTCGTAGAAAAAAATGAATATGTAAGGTATAAAGAAGATCAATTATTCCCCCAGAAAGGAGGATGAAAGGGGATTAACTGGAAATGAGCATCAGAGACGTTTACTGAGTAATGAAAATGTTCTAAAACTAGAGAGAACGGATGGTTGTGGAAAGCTAAAATTTTACTAAAATATAAAAGGAATTTACATTTTATACAAAATTTACAAGTAATTGCTAAATTTTAAAAGAAAGCTTGAAGATATTTTCTTTGAATCTTACTGGCCACAGCTTAAATTTGGGAGACTTGGGATCTTAAAATATAAACTCTTCCAATTCACAAGTAATACACCAGGCTTCCATATTCATGGACTCATGTATTCATGCATGAACAGATTCAACCAACTGTGGCTTAAAAATATTTTCTACAATCCCATCTGCACCAAACATGTACTGACTTCTTTTCTGTCATTATGCCCTGTACAATATTACTATTTCCATAGTGTTCATATTGTATAAAATGTAAGGAATCTAGAGATGATTTATTTAAAATATTCAGGAGACTCTCCATACGTTCAGTGGGACTGCTTCTTTGGACTAGGGACTTTTGGTGGGTGAAATCATTCTGAAATTAATCTAGGTGTCTAAACATATTCTCTGGATGTATCATGCTTCATATAGCAGAAGATAGCTAGGGCTGTATCCTTCACAGAAACATAAACTTACTTAAATTATTATGAGAGGTTTTTTTTTTTCAATTTTTTTTTTTTTTTTTTGTCACTTGATGGACTGGTTCATGAGTGTAAACTTTGTAGATGGCAATGTCATGCCACAGTGTTAAAGGTTTGGCAAACAAGGTAGGTCCTTTACTTTAGCTACATCTATTTCGCGCAGCCTTTGGGTTGTTTGAAGGCAAGCGCTGAATGCCTTTCTCCTGTAACAAGGCTCTGGATATGAAGGTATTATCAATTCTATTGACTTCTGTTCCATTGCAACAGAACATGCACACCTGTGACTCAGCCATTCTTTTCTAGGGGTCTTATCCCTCCTTCAAGAGTAACTGTTACTGTTTTGAACTCAATAGAAAGGTTTCAAGGGGTTTTAATTTCAGCTCTCACTGTCTTCAAAATCCCACAAGACCCACACTCAAGGATATTTCCTTGATATAGTCTTACCTTGTACTAGCAACAAATGGCTACCTCCAGCACCCAATAGAAAGTTTATTTTAGAGGTATCTTTATAGTTTTCTTGCATTTCTTTTAGGCAACAACACCTGCCCCTGAGATTATGCATCTGGTGTTTCCCCTCAGTTTTTCTTCTGCATGCCAGGTATAAATACTTGTTGTCTAGAATTAAGTTTTGAAGCTACCATGAGATTTTCTTTAGCTCTTCTGTCCACCAACAGAAAACTACCCACATGGACCTGAGAGGAAGACTTTTCAACTGACTTTACTCTGTCTTTTACATACCCCATAAACGTCCATAAGGAAAACATGATGGTAGAAGCAAACTCCTCTTGAATTTTAGACCCTTGGTTGCACTTGAACATAAAATAAAGTTTAAATTCAGTCATTTCTTTCTTATCCTTTTGTTAACCACCTTTTCCTGCTACTTCTCCATTACCTTTTGAATATTTTTCCTGGATATAGAATACCCTACATATAGAGTTTTCTTTCCATATTTTAAATATATCACAAATACTCTTTCTCATATTGTTTCTGACAAGAAATCTGTTGCTATTATTTATATTTCTTTCCAACATAATGTTCCTTCTTGTGGTTTTCTTTTGCTTGGGTTTATTGGGTTTCTTGGATCAGAGAATCCATCAAACATGAAAACTATATATTTTTTTGTCTTTTCTTTCATGTATATATTTAGTTGGTTTCTATTCTTATGCCTTCAAATTTACTAAGCTTTTCTTCTATAGATTTGAATCTGCTTTTGATCTCATCAAATGTACTTTTCATCTCACATATTGTAGTTTATTTCTACCAAATCAATTTGCAGTTTAAAATGTCTCCCTTGTCTCTATTTGATATTTGCAATCACTCTGCTACCTCTTTGGACAAATGGAATATAGTTATAATAACTTTTAATGTCCTTTTCCATTTAGCTTATTATTCATATCATTTATACATCAGTTTTCATTGATTCAATTTTCTCTCTGTTATGGACTGCATTCAGTTTCCTGGCATGTCTTCCATTTTTCTGTTGTATGACAAACATTTTTCCTTTTAGTGTATTGGAGTGCTGGATATTTTGATATTCATACAAATATTTTTGAGCTTTGTTCTGGGAAGCAGTTATTTGAAAACCATTTGAAATACTCTTTTGAACTCTGTTAGGCAGAACTACAGTAGTGTTAACGTGGAGATGGCTCATCCCCAGCACTGTAGCAAGATCCCTAAGTAGTATGAACTTTTCTACTCTGGAGAAAAAGCACATGAACTTGAGACTTTCCCCTCTGCTCCTTTTGGTTTTTCTTTTCTCATTCTTGGGCTAAGTCTTTTCATGTGTCCTATCATCAGTTCTCAGTTGTGGATTTGAGATGGACTGTCAGTTCAGCCGTGTTCTTCTTCAGGAGACCTTTTCCTCTTTGGCACATTGGCACTCAACACAAACCACACTGGCCTTCCCAGCTTCATATCCATTTTCACTCAAGAAAATCGGTGGTTTCTGTTGGTCACCACTCCCCTCTCTCGGTGCTGTAAAATGTCTTCAGAGACAGCACTTCCCTTCTTCGTTTCTTGCTGTATTATTCCATTTGATATCCCATCTTTTGAAAACTGTGGTTTTTATCTATTTTGTGGTTTTATTATACTTGACATCTTTGTTACATCATGACATAACAGAAGTACAGTTTACTGTAATTACAACTGTACAGGAAAGTTTAAAATATTGTAATATATTCTTATATAGACTGCCACTGATTTCTACCAGTTACTTAAGTCTTATTCTCTCTCTTTCTATTTCCGTCTCTGTCTCTCTTTTCCTCTGAGTCCCTTTTCCTGGGTTGTTTTTTGTGAATAAAATGAAGATATCATGCCAGTCCATGCTTAACTACATTAATGTGCATGTCCTAAGTACAAGGACATTCTCTTGTATAAGCTTATTAGACTTAAAAAATGGGAAATTTTATATTAATGTGATACTGTCATCTTATCCTTTTAATCAATTGTCCTAATAAATTCCTGTGTAGTTATTGATTGTTCCCACTCCAAATCAAACCCAAGATCCTGCATTACATTTAGTTGTCACATCTTTTTAGTGTCTAATTTTGGATAGTTCTTCAGTCTCTCTTTGTGTTTCTTGACCTTGAATGTTTGAAGATTTCAAGTCAGCTGCTTTGTAGCTTGTTCTTCAACTTTGATTTGTCTGATGTTTCCTTATGATTAGATTCAGGATATGCACCTTTGGCAAGAATACTGCTGAAGCAATGGTGAATTCTTCTCAGTGAATCTCATTAGAAGGCATGTGATGTCAGCCTGTTCCCAAATACTGTTAGTTTTAATGACTTGGATAGAAGTGTTTTCTAAGTATCTCCACTTAAAAATATTCCTTGTAATTGTAGTATTACAATTCCAAAGAATAGTATTTTTTTTTGTCAAATATTTTAAAATACATAAGCACACAGCTCTCATTCAACTTTTAATCTGCTGGCTTTAACAGTCAGTGGTGATTTCATGAAATCACCTGTGTATTACTTGGATTCTACTGTGAGAAAAAAAATTTCTTACCTTCGGTGTCAGTAATCTTCCCATCATTAAAATGAAGCATCTGTAGAAAGAGAATGTTTCTTGTGGCCCAGTCTGTGATTTCAGTCTGTGATTGCACCATTGCTTTGGTCCCATCATGAGGCAGCCTATCAGACCTGGTGCAGCTGGGTGGAACAAAACATCATAATGCAGGGAATAA
Source organism: Meriones unguiculatus (assembly GCF_030254825.1). Lineage (NCBI taxonomy): Eukaryota > Metazoa > Chordata > Mammalia > Rodentia > Muridae > Meriones > Meriones unguiculatus. Next base: position 79,248,087 of record NC_083359.1, read on the forward strand.
AGAAAAACAAGAATGTGCCAGGGCGTTAGAGTCCCCTTTGAAGTTATGTCTCCACTGACTTAAGGACCTTTAAATGGCTTCACTTTTCAAGGTTCCACCATTTCCAAAAGAGCAACACCTGCTAACTCAGGCCTCCAACACCTGAGCTTCCGCAGTCATTCAACACTATGCAATAGCAGTCTACAATTTTTATACTTTAATATTGTTAGACTCATGAATCTTAATTTTGTTAAATGACTTCTAATTCACCACTGTCAGTATTTACTTCAGTACCCAAGCTGGGTTTTTTTTTTTGGGGGGGGGAGGTGTTTATTTATTTATTTATTTCTGACTTTTTTTTTTTTTTATTTCCATTGGTGTTCTGCCTCTATGTACGTCTATGTGAGGGTGTCAAATTCCCTGGAACTGGAATTACAGACAGTTGTGGACTCCCATGTGGTTGCTGGGTTCTGAACCAAGGTTCTTTGGAAGATAAGCCAGCACTCTTAATCACTGAACCATCTCTCTAGCCATTCCCCAACTCTTCTTACAGTTTCTTGAAATATCGTGTTTCTTTGAGTATAGTCATAGTTCCTGGTAAATTGAGCTATTTATACTTTAACTTGTACCATATGGGAGGAAAATTTTTGATTGTTATTCATTATGAATTATGAAATTATTTAGTTATAAATCAAGGTTACTGTAAATTAATATTTTTATTATACACCCTGTGGTAACTACTAAACAATTCTCAAATTTATATAAAAGGAATTATTTGAGATATTTTAAAGAGTCAGTAAAACAAAGAAAAAAATAGCAGTTCTTCATTATCAGTAATTGTGTTAGATGTAAATGGATTAAATATTCAATTAAGGAAAAATAGGAGTAAAATAGATTTAAAAAGCATCATCTAATTATATATTGTCAACTAGAGACTCAAATATAAACAGGCTCCAATTCAGATCCACAGATAATCAGAAAAATATAATAGAAGTATTATATATGTAGTTTTAAGAAGACATCTAGAATAATCTAATATCAAAGAAAACAAGGCAAATTTGTTATACAAAACAAAGGAAGACACTATATATTTCTATATAATTAGAAATTCTTCAGAAGACACTGACATTAATAAACATATAGATAGATAGATAGATAGATAGATAGATAGATCTAACTGTAGAATTTAAATACATGAAGCTGAATTGACTGACGGAATTGTAAGGAGAAGTAGATAGTCCAAATGTGACAGTTGGCTTCAATACCACAATTGCGCAAATGGGTAGATTTAAACAGTATGATAGATAAACCAAACCTAACAGACATCAATATAATACTTAATGGCCTTAATACCAATTCATCCAAAATATGTATTGAAGACTTATATGGACCTTTTCAAGTATACAAGGAACTTTGTATTCACCCAAGAAAATTAAAATTCATATTCACACCCAAAGGTATGTTTTGTGAATGGCCACAGTCACATTGTTCATAATAACCAAAAGATAGAACTGGACAAATATTCATCAACTGATTGTTGGCAACCTAGTGAAATATTTATAAAATGACATATTACGAGCCATAAGAGGAATGGAGCACTGCTATTTATTATAGCACAAATGAGCCTTAGACATAGGAAGCCGGGAGTGTTCACAATGGTCTGGAGTGAGGAGGGACTGAGGCGAGTACTTCATAGATCCAGGGTTTATTTTTAGAGTGAGAAAAATATTCTTGACTTTTTTTATGATGATTTTTGTAAGAATATTTTTGTATAAGTATTTTGTAAATATTTTTACAAAAACATTTTTTGTAAAAATATTCTTGAGCTGTTTTATTAAAATTTTTTACAATATTATGTGTATGCTAAACACTATTGAATACTGCCCTCCAAGATATCTTAATGGTATGGATTTTAAATTTTGTCTTAATAAAACATCAAATTTAAAAAATAAAGAGAAAATGTAGTCCTCTGTTTTTACGTTTTGATGATTTTCATTCTTTGCATGGATCTGTGTTCCCATCTGCTGTCATTTTTCTTTATTTTGAGAAACTTTTTAAAACATTCTTTTAGAAAAGAATTAACCCAGGTTTTTTTTTTGTGCCTAGATTTTTTTTGTTATATTTTAATTAATTTTTTTCTAGACTTAAGATTCCTGGCTGAAGTATTTTTCTCAACACTAATTTCCAAGTTCTTTTTTTCTGTCCACTTAAAGAGATTCTTCTGAGAACCTAAGTATAAAATATTGGGCAGAATAATATTTTTCAACATACTATTTAATCTCAGAGAATTTTTCCTATTAACCAGTTTCTTCCTCATCTTTATTAGATTATTTATAGTGATATTCTTCAATTTTGTTATTTAAAAATCAATATACTTACTATAAACAGTTCTGACCATTGGTAAATTGAAGATCTAGATGCTGAAAAATCTAGTGTCTGGTGATGACTGCTTTTCTCGTCTGAGAGGGTAACTTACTGCTATTCCTTCAGGAACGTGGAAGACTGTTTTCTCACATGGCACAATGCAGAAGGGCCAAAGGCCCTTCAAGACTTAAATATCTCTTAAGACTTTGTGATATTGGGTTTAAGAAACAGATGCATTTGGGGGGAGACATTCAGACCATAGCTGCACTTCCATTGTGGACTCTGACTTTCTGGCACTGTTGTGGACGCTACTTAAATCCAGCATCACTCAAGCACCAGATCAAGGCAAGTGACAAACATTTATTGTAATCAAGCTGCTGCACACAGATAGATCATAGCCAGAAAACGGACTCAGGGGCTGAACTCTGAAGGGATGTTGTACAGCATATTTAAAGGATAAAACCATAAAGCAAGGGAGAGCCAGGTGGGCTCCAATCATATTTTGATATGAAGGTTTAAACAAGGGAGTGTCCTTCAGTTTCGATAGGAGTAGATTCCTGGACCTGAGAACATGAACTTAGTTGATCCTGCCAGCAAGACAGAGATGTTGTCCTTGAGATGTCTGGAGTGAGACAACTGTTTCCTTACAAGTTGTCCCTGGATGGATGCACTCAGACAACTGTTCTCTTACAACAAAGCTATTCAGCTATTGGAAAGTCCCCAGCTCCCCATATAGCCTGGGACCTATGATTAAGTGTTTCTGCCTATGATTAAATGGAGTGTGAAAATGAAATGGCACTACTTGGAATAAGTTTCTTTTTGCTTGTTCTCAATAGTACCATGTGACCAAATAAACACTTCTGTAATTTACCTTGGTCATGATGTTTCATCAGAGTAACAGAAAAGTAACTAATGTTATCCAATTGTATCTTTACTGGATCTATGCATGAAGAAATCAAAACCAGTATAAAACCCATGTTAATACTGGAAATTCCTGTCATAGCTAAGTCATGGCATCAGCCTAGGTGCTCACTGATAGGTGAATAAAGAAAACATTATATACAGTATAACACTTAAGAAGAATGAAATTGTGCTGTTGGCACAAAAATGGGTGCAACTAAAGATCATTCTACCAAGTAAAATAAGCAAGTTTCACAAAGCCAAGTGTCCTATGCTTTCCCTCATCTGTGCAATCTCACAGGGGAAGTTGGGTCATGAAAATAAAAGGAGCATGTAAGGAAGAATGAAAGGGCTGTAGGGGGAGTGACTAGGGGGATAGAAGCACATCCTATGAATGTCAGGAAATTAAGCCCCTTAACACTGCCAAATTCATATGTTCTGAATATAATCAACTGAAAATAATCAACAAGTGCTGGAGGTAGCTCAGTAATGAAGCGCTTGCCTTGCACATGAGAAACTCTGACATCAATCCCCAGGACTGGAAAAAACCAATCAAGAAGGCATAAAATTTAGATGAACCAAATACAAAGCAATCAGCTGCATGTTGTGGAACACCACCTCTCATCTCAGCATTCGAGAGGTAGGAGCAGGAGAATCAGAAGTTCAAGACCAGTCTAGGCTACATGAGACCCTGCGTTAGCCCTGGTCCCCAAACATAAAATCATCAAATATAAAGCCATTATTTAGAATAAATATACAGCTTTTGCTTTATTTTTCCCAGGTAGAAATCTACTGAATGGTAAACAAAAAATAAAATAAAATAAAATAAAATAAATTATATAATAAAATAATAATGTACCATGATTATCTTCCAAAGTCAAAAAGTAGAACAAATATCAGGAACTTGGAAAATACCAACCTTGGAAATATTTCTACAATGGTTAAATAGATAAAAGGTAAAGTGAAAGAAAAAAACATTTAAGAATAAGACACTATAATAGAATGACTAAGCAGTTTTTTGGTTTCACATTTTTTATTATCATTTATTACAATTTATTCATTTTGTACCCTGGCTATGGCCCCCTCCCTTGTCTCCTTCCAATCTACCCTCCTCCTTTTATGCCTCTCCTCTAGTCCACTGATAGAGGAAGTCCTCCTCCCCTTCTATTTGACCCTACCCTCTCAAGTCTCATCAAGAGTGGTTTCATTGTCTTCCTCTGGGGCCTGGCAAGGCTGCTCCTCCAAGTTCGGTGATCAGAGAGCCTGCCACTGAATTCATGTCAGAGAAAGTTCCTGTTCCCCTTACTAGGGTACCCACTTGGAGACTGAGTCTATGGGCTACATCTGAGCCTGGGTTTTAGGTCTTCTCCATGCATTGTTCTTGGTTGGGGTATCATTTTCTTCTGGGCCCCCAGGGCTCAGTTTTTGTGGCTCTGTTGGTCTCCTTTTGGAACTCCTGTCCCCTCCAGGTCTTTCTATGTTCTCAATAGTACTATAGAATCTTCTTTCATAAGATTCCCTGCACTTTGCCCAAAGTTTGGCTATGAGTCTCAGCCTCTGCTTTGATGCCTCAATCAGTAGAGTCTTTCAGAGGCCATCTGTGGTAGGCTCCTGTCCTACTGTTCCCTGTCTTTTCCTGCTTCTGATGTCTATCCTGTTTGTCCTTCTGAATGAGGATTGAGCATCTCCCCTAGGGTCTTGCTTGGGCTGGCGAAATGGCTCAGCCGTTAAAGCTAGGCTCACAAGCAAAAATGACTAAGCAGTTTAAAAAAGGAAACCCAATGGTTAAGAAGATAAGAATCTCTGCCTAGATTCAAGGATAATTAGTGAAACTCAAGCAAACAAATATTCAATGGCATTTTTAAAAATTGGAAATCTTAACACAAGGTAAGAGTATAGCAAATATTGTAATAATATGATCAATCTGAAACTCTTGAAAGATCTTTTAAAGTTATAGTGAGTAAATTAAATAAAAGTAAATTTAAAAGAAAAAAATAAGGAAAAGAAGATTGAAGTAGAAAAATAGAAAATAATTAGAATATTAATGTTAATTAATTCAGTACATTAGAGAAAAATACTGTGTGATAAATTCATTTGGAATAAGGAAAAATAGGAACAAAGAAAATACTGTGTGATAAATTCATTTGGAATAAGGAAAAATAGGAACAAAGACTGTTTACAGCAGAGAAAAGAGAACCTAAGAAAGCTTAGGAGTTGGAGGCATCAGAGCCATTAAGAGCTGAGAGTGAAGTATAGCTAAAATAAGATGTCATTATAAAAAGAAAAAAACAAAACACTAATACTCAGTGCTCTTTTTCCTAGTTGACAAGACAATGGTTGTACTTCTATGAGAACTGAGGCTTTTTTTCCTGAAAAGATGTGGTAGAGAAAGCCTATCCTACAAAAGGCAAAGCGCAGCTGATGTTGGGCATGGCATTTGTGCAGAGCTCATCACTGCACACAGTGAGTGATGAGCTCCTGAGAGCGGCCACCACAGCACTGACAGGTGAGCGTATCACCATGGAAATACGTGTGCATGGTGCATGTGTGCCCAACCCCCGACCATGGACAGTGGAACCTGCTGGATCCTGTTTCCCATCTGCTAATATGCTCATCTGTTTCATACCCACTGGAAGGAGTGTCAGTGTGAGTTCGTCTCCCGACACTGCGGGATTTATAGCAAATACAGGACCTGGTTCCATTCCAATCAGAGTCGCAGAGGTTCTTCATAAAGAGTCCACAAATCGTGCACTTCCCTCCATTCCCTGGATGGTGATGGCCAGTAGACCAGGGCATTCTTGAAAGTGAGACAGTAAAACAGTTGGCTGGGCTGTGATCAATTTACATGGTGAATAAACTTGCCCATTAGTGAACAGAAGGAAAGAAAAGCCAGTTTCATGGATAAAACTGCTGTGAACTATCCTGTACAAATATTTTCATTAGATATGTATTTTTGTTCTCCTGAATGATTCCTGGGAGTGGTATTTCTGGGATGTGTAACAGATGTTTGATTTAATAAGCTACCAGATCTACCCCACAGGTGCCTATGACATTTAATATATCCACCACAAAGTAGAAGGGTTCTGTGTTGCCCGCATTGGTTAGAGAGAATTACGTTGGTGGGTAGATAATTATGTTGGCAAGGTAGATCTTAAACACTCTTGTGACAAAAAGGATAGTATCTGTGAAATGATAGTTTATCTACTGCAATAGATAATTATTTTTTAATAATTCTTATTATTATATGCTTTATTTATGGTAATGTTAATGACATTTCCTTGAGAGCTAATAATATGAAATACTTTTGAGTATTTGCTGGCCATTTTTTTACATCTTCCATTATGATACGTCTGTCCAAATTAGTTACTCTTTTCTTATTAGATAATTTTGCTTTTATTAATGAGTTGAAGGAATCTTTATACCAAACATCAATTCATGGTCAAATTTGTTTCCTAAACACTTTTCTTCTATCTTTTGCCTCACTGATGTTTTTTCTTATTTTTAGTTTAGCTGAGCAGAAATTTTTATTTTTAATGAAGCCTAATTTGTTAATTATTTTTCTGATTATTGATTTCTGTGTCTAGTGTACTGAAGTTTTACTCAAATCCTTTCATCTTTACGATTAGCAAGTATTATAAATTAATATTTGTATAGTATGTGAGACAAAGGCAAAAGTTTATCCTTTCCATACAGGCAAATTGAGTTGCTCATAACTTGTTAGTAATCCTTCCTTCTAATCATGGCCTCCTTTTAATATTTTGCTCAAAATCACATGATCAGGTAAGTGTGAGTATACCTCTGAACTATTCTGTTTAGCATTAACTTGCAAATTTTTATTATTGCCATATGCCTAGAGTCCAAATTGTGTAGACGAATTGTAAAAACTTTTATAACTTAATTTTTTTACTATTATATTTGGGTAGTTCAGATATTTGGTAACACTATCATAAATACTTAAAATGAGTTCTAATGTCTACGAAGTTGCTGGGACTTACATTGGAATTGTTTTCGCAATCATTTTGGGAGAACTGAAATCAGTTCATAGAGAATTGTCATCTTGATAACTCCAGTCCTATGTTTAATAGACATTGTGTATGTTTCTTATTATTAGGCCCCCTAATTTCTCTTCAGTGTTTCATAGTTTCCACTTTCTAATAAATTTATTTTAAATAATTCATAAATCCTATGATATTGGGAATAGAATCATTTGTAATTAATATTATCATTGTTCTTTTATGGAAAATGTGTATTTTTTTTGCAGTTTGTTCTTGTGTTCTGAAATTTAGCTAAATACATTTCTTAGTTACTCTAGCTCTTTTCATGTCAATTACAATTAGATAATTTTTTCTTTTTCTGTTCTTATTTTTGAGTCATTTATTTCCTTGTATTCACTGACTTCATTGAGAAAGAATGGTGAAAGTGGGCATCCTTGTTTATTTATAATATTATACAAAAAGATTTCATTTCTACTATACAGTATGATTTTTTTGCTTTTCAAAAATGTAATTTTATATTAACTAATTAATTTTATATTCTTAACTTTTAAGAGCTTTAAAAAGAAATGAATTGTCATTAAAATTTTAAAATTGTTAAATCACTGGGCACAACATTTTAGTGACGGTGAATGAGTTCTGAGATACTGTATATAACATGGTAACAATAATAATTATTATTCTCTATAATTACGTTGGTGAGGTAGATCTTAAACACTCTTGTGACAATAAGGATAGTATCTGTGAAATGATAGCTTATCTACTGCAATATATATGTTACTTAAATATCTCACAATCTTCATTTAATGATCATTTAATTATCTTCATTCAATTATTTAACAATATGTATTCATGCCTCAAGATCATGTTGTATACTATAAATATATATAATTTTAATCTATCACAACACCTTAATAATTGTGAGAAAAATAAAAGCAAGCAAACAAATCTTTAAAGTGTACAACTCAAAACCTCAAATATCTTATTCCAAACAAGAAATATGCTGACTGCCTTCTCTGAATCTCCTGAATTGATCAATAGTTTATTTCAGCTATTTTATTAATACATTGAATAACACTGATGTTTAAGTGTTATAGTAATGTAACTTCCTGTTTATTCTAGATTTGTTTTGTTCAGTATATGTATATTTTGCTCTTGGGAGTCACAATTTATTTTTCTGCCATGTCTTTGCCAGATTTTGGCACCAGTGCTATTCTTACCTCAGAAAATCAGTATGAAAATGATGGGTTTTCTTTCTAAATAAATGGGGTGGGGTAAATTTGTTTCTATTTTTCCCCCCTAAAACCACTTGCTATGGTTTGAGATAATGCTTTCCAAGTTCGTGTGTTGGAAATGAATGGCACTACTGGAACTATTGGCGCTTTAGACAGTAGGACCTATGGAATGCCCTGAGGTCATTAGCGTGACAGCCTTATAGGGATTTATGGAATACAATTTTTGAGTCATTCTCTAGCCACGAGATTTAATTGCTTTTCTCTGGCTTATACTTCCAGATTTGCTATCTTGTCCAGAGGGCTCAAAGGAATCAATCTATTTCATCTTGGACTAGAACACCCAGAACCATGAACCAAATTGAATCATTTTTCTTTATAAGTTCCCTGTCTCTGGAATTTGGTATAGTAATATGAAGGTGGCTAGAACCCTGCTTGAGCCTCTGATTTTCTGTGTGGGAAGGTTTTTGAAAAATAAACTCAATTTCTTTTTGAAGCAGGGTCTTTTCTGTATCCCAGGTTGGCCCCCGGTCCTCCCCACGTTAGCCTAGGGATTCTAAGAATGTACTACAGTGCATGGCCAATATTTTTAATTTCTTTAACAAAAGATTAGATATGGGCCCTGTTTCATCTTCTCTCAGTTTGTTGAAATTTATCTTTCAAGGAACTTTTCCATTTCATTTAAGCTGTAGAATTTGTTAATATAAAGTTATTTTACTATCATTCACTCTTCTTTTAAATGTGTGTTCAGCCTTTAGTTGGGTACCCTCTTTTATGACTGATAATAGCAGCTTCTCTGTCTTCCTCTCTAACATACACATTTTATTTCCAATTTGCATATGTTTATTAATTATTTCTTTGTCATTTCCCCTATTGCTTACTTTTATTTTCACTTTTATTGTTCCCTTCAATCACAAACTTGGTGCCAAATTCCCTTTACTGTCATAAAGGCAGAAGTAGATATGTCTCACTTAAAAATAAGAAATAAATGAGGAACTGTTTTCTGGTACATGGTGCCAAACAAATGACACTCATTTTCGTTATTGCAGAGACCTCTCTGGTACAGATTGTGAGGGTTTCCTCTAAATTTCTAGTTAAGAATCATTCGGTAATGAATGATTTCTTTCTGTATTTATATGGGAGAAACCCGTGTGTAGGTGATGGAGTGCAACTGTTTTAACAGTTTGAGTGTTGTATTGCCTAAAGTTATAGGCATTTAGGAGACTGGACACCCTTCAAAGCACAGTGAGGCCAGGACTGTTCCTACCTGTGTGCAACAATCTTCCTCGACTGTAGCTTCAGTTGCTCACTGACAAGGACATTTTTGTGGAGCTGTGCTGAGCTCATCATTTAGGTCTCATTATATACCCGGAGTAAGAGCAGATGGGATTTCAAAAGAGTTGGGACATATAGGACCCCATGCCTAGGACATCCTTGAAGAAGGGAAAAAGTCATAGATGATGAAGAGGTCCAAAAAGGGGGATGAAACAGATGATTTCTTTTCCTTCCTTCCTTCCTTTGTTTCTTTCTTTCTAGATTATTTATACAGTGTTCTGACTGCACCCCAGAAGAGGGCACCAGATCTCAGTATAGATGTTTGTGAGCCACCATGTGGTTGATGGGAATTGAACTCAGGACCTTTGGAAGAACAGCCAGGGCTCTCAATCTCTGAGCCATCTCTCCAGCCCAAAATGGATGATTTCTTGATGACCCCATGGAAGGTGCACCACACCCTATAACAATGACACTTCAAGTACAATGACCTGTTTTATTGTACACAGGCTAGAGATGTATCTATCCAAGGCCAGGGTCAGCCATACAAATAAGATTCAAATTTGGGACTGTGAGACCACAAAGCCCTTTTCTTAGCACTGCATAAACCTTCTCCTTCACAAAACAATGGGGCAGACATTGTTTGGCGCACTGGTAGGGTTAATATCATATAAACTTCAGGCTTTAAAGGCAACCAGGATTCGAAGTAGGGGAAAATCTCTTCAGAAACTTAAATGAGACTTTGGAAGGGTGGAGAGTGTTAAGAGGTTTGCCCACAACAAAACAACTGCAGGCTTCCAGATTTATGTTTTGTTGGAAGGTAATGAGGGCCTAGGGAGTTTTCAAAATCCTCAGTAAAGCAAAGGTTGACCTTGCTTTATACGCTGGATGCACAAAGTTGAATATAAAGCAAATATTTGTATATCAAATCACTTTTGACATAATTGCAAAGCTTTGCTTCCATTAGGAAAACACACACAGTGAAATTCAAGGTCTTGAATACAAGTCCTAATAAAAACAACTCTTAAGCATCTTGGCATTCACTTCAAAGGGGCATTTTGTCTCTGTCAATATACAGTCTGCATTACATTTAATTCTCTGAAGAAATCTCTGTGAGCATTTTGCTAAGTGGCTAATCAATCCACCTGATCTTGCCCAGTTCAATGAAAGCACATCTAGAAGAGCAGACACTGCCTTCCACGTAGATGAAGGGGACAAAGGGCTGTTGCCGAACAACTCCTGACCAAGCCAGGGTAGCCTTCCTCTCCCAGTGGCATGACAGTCTAGGACGCTGACAGGGAACAGGCCAGTAGTTGTTTGAGAATATACTTACCTCTCTCTCTGTCTTAGTTATCGCTCTATTGCTGTGATGAAACATCATGAGCAAGGCAACTTTTAAAAGAAGCATTTAGTTGGAGGCTTGCTTACACTTTCAGGGGGTTAGCTCATGACCGTCATGGCAGGAATCATGGTGACAAGCAGGCAGGCAGTCACAGTGCTGGAGCATTAGCTGAGAGCTCCCTTCTGATCCATACGTCGTGGGCCAACAGAGTGCAGCACTGGGCCTGGGGTGGGCCTTTGAGATTCCAAGAGTCACATACCTCCTCCAACACCACCTCACCTCTGAATCCTTTTCTACAGGGAGAAGGGAGTACAGAAACCGTGAAACACAGGAGCTATGCTCTTGACCCCAGCAGGTCTCCTGTTTGGTCTGATGGTCATCCTTGGCAGGGGTAGGGGATGTCACCTACTGAAGCAGTTGATATGCAAACCTTTGATAAGATGCTGCAGATTAGCCCGATGGAGCATCACCAGCTGGACCTTCAATAATAGTTCAACAATCTGCTAAATGTCCCCCGATGTGTCTCGCAATCTGTGTACTTTCTCATCTTGTAGAAATTCCTTCAGGAACCCCTTTGGAATCAATGAACAAATCTTTAATGTCAACAGATGATTATTGAATAGGAAGAAACAGCACATACAAGTTCAATAGCAGCTTTCTCGGAAAATTCAGACCTGATTACTCCACTTCAAATGCAGATATCACCCTGCTGTCCATCAAAGATGCAGGGGACATCTTCCACCTCAGTGTGGGAGCTCACTGTTTACTTGGCAGATGCTCCCAGAGAGAAACACAACATATCCATCTTCCATCAAGTTTTGCTCAGATATTACCATCTCAACAAGGCCTCTCCAAAACCTCTTCTGAAATTGCACACTTAAAGCACTCCCTCCTTCTTGCCCACCTCTATTTTTACCACGGCGCTTGCTGTCTTCCACATACTATATAATTTACTTTTTAAATTATAAACGTTACTCCGTCTCCTGTTGAGGATGGACGCGCTGTGGGCACGTGTATGCTTCTCTCTCTCTCTCTTTATGCTTCACTTCTGTATTCCATAACCTTGAACAGAGTCTGATAATAAGTCATTTACTGAATAAATGAATGAGTTAGTGTGTGAATGATGTTTATGGTCCACTTTATCTCTTAAAAATTAGTCTGATAAAGCAACCTTTTATGGTATCCCTAGCCTCTCAGCTCTTTGATAATGGGTACTAGAGAAGTAACATAGTCAGTGGAGCCAACAAAAATCCCTTGCGTTTACTCGGAAAGCTCATCAAGACAATAAAAATACTCTATCAAACAGAAGAATGAGAAAGGGGTGGAGAAAGGAAAGTGTGGGTAAAAAAGGAAGAATAGGGAAAAAAAGGTGATGTGGAGAGGGGATACAGAGATAGAGACAGAGAAATGAAGGGGCAGAAGCAAAAGAGTCAGTCAGCATGGAGTGTGTGTGGGTTTCAATGAGAACACCCTCCACAAGCTCATATATTTGAATATTTGGTTCCCAAAGAGAAGCAGGTCTTCTCAATTAATAAACCATTTTCTCTGTCTCCCAGTGATAGAGTGAGTTTTTATTTGCTTACAACTGTTGTTTACTAATGGCTGTGTAAAACAAAAGAAAGTTCCCCTGCCCTGCCTTCATATTTAAGAGAGGTGTGTGGATGAGGCATTCCCCTTTTCCTTCCCCCATTTCTTCCTAACTCCTTGCCTTAGGGCTTCTATTGCTTTGATAAAAATATCATAACACCTTGAGGAAAGGGTTTATTTCAGCTTAAAATTCTCAAGTTACCATTCATTGCTGAGGGGAGTCAGGGCAGGAACTGAAGCAGACGCCATGGAGATATATTGCTTATTGACTTGCTCCTCATAGCTTGTGCAGCCTGTTTTCAAATATGCCTCAGGACCCCAACTACCTGCCCAGGGTTGGAAATACCCTCAGTGGGCTGGGTCTTCCCACATTAATCCCTGGTTAAGAAAATATGCCACAGGCTTGCCCACAGAACAATCAGGTGGAGGCATTTTCCCTCCTGAGGAATAGCTCCAACTCAAATGTCTCTAGCTTATGCTCACATAAAGCAAATCAGCACAGCTCTTCCTTTACCTTTTCTACAGGGCACCTTCTGGTGCCCTGTATCTTAAGTTTCCAATGTAGCAAAGTTACCCATCTCTTCCCTTTCTTAACCAAATGTCCCACTCCCTCAAAGCGTTGCCTGGAAGAAGGAGAAAAATCGTGATGCTCTAATAATCACATCAGAGGTTCTCCTAGAAGTACCTAAATTTTCAAAACAGGGGAAGCTGGTTTGTATATATGATAGTGGTATCACAAGAATGTCATGAAAAGATTTTTCATTTTAATAGAAGCTAGGTAGTTTGGGACGTGTTGCCTGTTTCCTGTTATAAGGGATAGCTCCCTAGAATTGTTTTTGTAACCCTGGCTTTTGTCCTCTGAAGACCTTTTAAGTGCCCAATTTCTGAGGCTCATCATGGTTATTTTCAAACATCCATTTTTGTGATGTCTCTCTTGCAGCTGAGACATTTCAGTGTGACATTTCCCATCAGCTCTGCAGGCGCACCCGACCTGCCTCCCTGATTGTCCCGCCTCACTGTTGTGAGACCAGAGCATGCTCCGTGATTGTTAGGAAGTCAGTCCCAGCCAACTAGTCATTCCTTATCCCCAAGCTTGCTCTTCAGCTAACAACTCTTATTTTCAAGGGCTGCTCAAGAGGCAAATAATACAGGGGCAAAAGCATAGCCCGGTACATCAGCCATTTTGTCATTTACGAGAGAACTGTTTCCAATGGTTTGGGACCCAAAGCAGAATGTTGCCATCTGGAAAGGCCTGGTGTGTCTGAAGTAGATACAATGGTGCTCTTGATAGTCAAAACAGTTTGAAAATAAGCTGGGTGCACAGGAGATGTAGACGTTTTCAGATGGCTTTAATGCCCCTGGTTTCTTGCCAGATTGATTTCTTTCATTAGGACGAATTACTTTCATCTTCATACCATCTAGCCTTGGGAAGTAAGGGATTGATTTAGTGATCTGCAGTTAGGAGCATCCTGAGTTTTCAGGAATTTATCGTTTAATATTTGAATGACCATATGTGGACTGATCGACTTGACTTGGACATATATATTTTGTGAGTTATGCCTCAAGTTGAGTCTGAAACACAGCTTAAAATTGGTGTTGCTGCTGTCTTGGACACCAAACTTGAAAGTATCATATCTGTAAACAATTTCAGTACAATCTTCCATTCAAGATTCATGATAGCTTCCTTTTATTCACATTTGGGACACAAGACCATCATTTCCTGCTTGCATTTCTCCTCTCCTTCCAGAATCATCATAGAGGTATTGCCCCCTCCCCGGAATGTGGGTTACTTCCATTGTCATTACTTCTTGGCAGCAGTGCCAACACTTGCTGGGTGGCATTCAGGTATGCTGAAAGCCCTGCATGGTGGGATAGTCTTATAAATAGAGGATTAGTACCTGCAGCCCAGTTTCAAAAAGCTACCCATTGATTAACACTTTTTCTGATTTGTGCCCCCTCCGCACCCCCATCAGCTTCCTAGTGATCTCTGTGTCCTCACTCACTTGCTTTGTCTTCACTCCCCGTTTGCATTTCTCAACTGGGATATCCACTCATATACTACCAGCCTCCTAGAATCCATTCCTAAAGGCTCAGTTTTGTTTTCCTATCTCCCCTGGAAGTTTTCCCAGCCATCCTGCCTTAAGTAACCACCTAGTTCTGTGGATTCCCTTCCCATTTGTTATACGGCACCTTCAAGAGAACCAGGTTGTTGGGTTTGATTTTCAAACTTAAGCATTATTTCCACTCCTCACCAATCCTCCAGTGAGCAGCCTTATGACATATACTTTCCCATCTTTTGTTTCTCTCCCCCTCAGCTCTGGCTAAATGGGATGTGGCAGAGACTGTCATGGATCCAACACATCCTACTGCCTTACCCTCCTAGGCATGGAATTGGGCACCTCTTCGTAACAAAGTATGGTATTGGTACCAAGTTCTAACCAAAGGGATGTGGGCAAATGGAAGGCTTATTGCTGTTTGGCCTGGCCTGTGGGAATTCTTCACATGCTGCTGTCCTTTATTTTCTTCTTCCTATGTATCTTATAAAGAGAAAGGATTGTAAAGACCCAGATACAGCAACCACAGTCCTTAAATACCTAGGCAGAAAGTCACCCACTTTCTGAGAATAGTGGACATCTGGATTGGACCCCATGAACAAAAGGACAGCTTTAATTGAGCCTGAGATCATTGCATTTGATAACAGGAGACATCTTGCTCATATAACTTTCTCTTCCCCATGAACTTATTCACTTGGTTTCCATTGACTAGGATGAGTTTTTTTTTTTCTTCACGTGTTAAAATTTTTTGCCTCATCTAATCACAAATCAATTTCTATCTCCTCCATGGAGCTCTCTCCAATTTCACCATGACAGAGATTTATTCTTCTCCAACTTCTCGAAACACACACACACATACACGTGCTGCTTTGCCGCTCCGTAAGCAGAGTCTGCTAGGCTGCACCTGTTTTTACTTAGCTTTAGTGAGTGGGTTTTCTTCTCCCTGGGAATGTTCTGATCATGTAAGTCGGTGCCTCTGTCTTATGACTCAGTGTGAGGGATGCTGTAGAAGCTCGCGACATAATTGCGAAAGAACAGACTGACTCGTTTCACTCAGGCTCTTCTTGATTCCGAATCCTTCCTTACCGACTTAGCCCACACGAAGGTGTTTTGTTCATTCCATGTGTGAGTTTCTATCACTGCTTGTGTCTCTGCCTGTTTCTCAGAAGTTCTTGTCAAATGAAACAATACCTACCTAATACTCCTGTACTGCTTTAGTGGTGTGCTTATACATGTTAGTTGAATGAATGAGCCTATTCTCTTCTCTGAGTTAAGAGAAGAATATACGTAAACCCTTCTAAACATCCTGTTTTCAGAGGTATCACAACATAGTATCAGATTTCTTTATTTTCTTTGTTCCTCTGAAAGGGATCACACAGGGCTGCCTACCTGCTTTGAATGAGGTTAATCATTGCTTTATCAATGGTTATGTCTAATAGAACAGCCTTTTCAGTCTGGCACTGTAGTGGGCTCACCACTTTTGCTTGTTTCATCTTTGGGTTCGCGTATTCTCATGCATGTGGTGGTTTTTCAAATTGCTTGGGAAATCTGGTGAGGCTTTTCCAACAAGGAGTGAATCCAAGGGGAAGCCTGCTGAGGCAAAGGCCTTGTCAAGTGATCAAAGCTATTGACTCTCCCCTACTGAACCAGGAGACCCCATTCAGCAATCAATGGAGACCATAAAGAGGAGGCCAAGTTTCAGGAGACTTGACCTATTTTTTTTTCCAACAGTGTGATCCTCAACAATAACTTTCTGCATTCCACCTTTAGGAAAGTGGGTCAATTTTGTCTCTCTTTCTCTCTTTCTCTGTCTTTCTCTCTGTCTCTCTGTGTGTAATATTGCATTATTAATAACCATATAGATAAGTTTTGAGAGTGGACAGATAATAGGCAAAAATTCCCATAACATAGGTGTTGGAAACCCTTTGATTTGATGTTAATAACTGTCACAAGTCACTGACTAACCTCCGTTACTGGTGAGCTTCAGATGTGATGACAGCTCTGTCTGCATTCAGAAGTTCTCATTTATGAAAGGGTCAGGGGTTAGACGTGAAGGGAAGGTGCCAGTGTTTAGGAAATCCTTAGACAGCATGATATGACAGCTCCCTCAGTGAGTTACATCAGGGCTCCAGGAGTGAATGATGTCTGGGGGTCCTGAAAAGAACTCATTCATGGCAGAGGCTGGGGCAATGACAGAGCTAGGAAATGCTCCATGGTTCGGAGCCGGAAAAATAACAGTATATATATGAATTAAAGTTTTAATTTAGGTACTGCCATTACTTTCCTTTAAAAAAAATCCTCCTCATTCACTTTATTGACTTAATTTAACTGCCTGCTTAGCACGAAGCAGGGCCAAGCATCTCTGTTACACCATACGTAATATGAATGTAGACTCACTGGGAATGTTTGGTACACAGTTGCCATAGAATGTCTTTGCTTAATTTTGGTTTGACCCTACGAGTTTGAGGTTTTATTTCATAACTACACATAAGAATATATTCCCCCTTTGATTCAACAGTTATGTATTAAATGCCCGTCTGTGTCCTATGTCCTGACTCTATCTTAGATAGAGATATAGGTGAATTTTATACCTTTATAGAGCTTACATTCTTATAGGAGGATGTGTGTGTGTGTGTGTGTGTGTGTGTATGAATTTCCACATATCTATAGATACAAACTAGATGAAGACAAAACATTATTTAAGCTTGTATATATGCATTTGTCTATGTATCTGTTATCTATGCATGAAAGTGAAATAGTACTAATAAAGGGAGAAAAGAAGCTCTAATACTTTCTATAAGCTGTGGTTCTCAAGCTTCCTAATGCTACAACCCTTTAATTCAGTTCCCCATGTTGTGGTGACCTCCAAACACAAAATTATTTTTGTTGCTACTTCATAACTTTAATTTTGCTACGACCCTGAGATTTCACCTTACACCCATCAGAATGGCTAAGATCAAAAACTCAAGTGACAACACATGCTGGAGAGGATGTGGAGAAAGAGGAACCCTTCTCCATTGCTGGTGGGAATGTAAACCTGTACAACCACTTTGGAAATCAATCTGATGCTTTCTCAGACAATTAGGAATAGTGGTACCTCAAGATCCAGCTATATCACTCCAAGGCATATATCCAAAAGATGCTCAAGTACACAACAAGGACATTTGCTCAACCATGTTTGTAGCAGCTTTATTTGTAATAACCAGAGTCTGGATACAACCCAGATGTCCCTCAACTGAGGAATGGATACAGAAATTGTGGTACATCTACACAATGGAATACTACTCAGCAATTAAAAACACTCTTTCACTCTTTTAATGGTCCTTGGGGCTTTCATCCAGTAGTTGAGTCTTAATCGATGTATATGGATGCAGATAATTCCCCTTCCCATTTTAAAAAATCTCTAACCCTAACTTTGAACATCAGACTGCTAAACCAGCAGCCAGTTGGCCCCGTCTCCCTGGGTGCCCCATGGTAACCTTATAGAAAGTCGTTTTTAAACCCACTGTGAGTGGTCTCCATATTTCCCAGGCTCAACCTGCTTTTCTCCATTTTGCAGCTCAGCTTGTGGAGTCATCTGTGCTTTTCCCTCCTTTTACGCAACTCAACTCGACTATCTATCACTCACTCACCCAGTCTGGATGGTTTTGCCTTCTAAATATACTTGATTGCCCTCCCTCCCCTCCCCTGACAACGCGGCCCCACCCGAGACTCTCATCATCCATCCCCTGGAGAACTAACTTTTCCTCCTGCTTCCCATCTATTGTCTTTATTTCCCCAGAAATCCACCCGGCCTTTAATCTGATCTTGTCTCTCCTTTTCAGAAAACTCTCCATAGAGTCCCTGTCACAGGCAGTATAGCGTCTGACTCCTCAAGGACCAGGCAGTCCTGTTTACCATCTGCTGCTGGCTCCCGTCTCTAACACCATGTCCCTGCAACCTGTCTCCGAGTGTCTTTCCCGCCGCAGCTCATTACACACCGGTGACACGTCCTATCAGTTCAGTTGCATCGGGCTTTAGCTCCGTCCGTGCTCATGCCGTTTCCTCTGCCTGAGAAACCTTTCCTCTTCCTTTCTGTCCGGATGATTTTGAGTCTTTAAAATTCTGCCCCATGTCACACAGGGTCACGTTTCCCTGGCGTCCATGGTACACGGATAGCTTCCGGCATTAACATCACAGTATCAACAACTGTAAACTCATGTCTCTGTGTCAGTTTCTCCTTCTGAGCCCTCGTCTCTCATCTGTAATAACAATAGTTGTGTTTAGAGGGTTACTAGGAACATTAAATTAGGCTAGCCATGTGATAATGTTGAAACAGTGACTAGTTCATAAAAATAATCATAATAAAAATATTATTACTGTAATAGGACGATCAGAAGATGCATACTATGATTACATCATTGAACTTATTGCGTTCTAATAGAAATATTGATGACACTACAAACTGAGCATCCCTTCTTAAATGCTTGGAGCCAGAATATTTAGAGAGTTTTTTTTCTTCTGGTTGTAGATATTTTCATATATGTAGTGAACTATCTTGGGGATGAGATCCAAGTCTAAAACAGAAAATTCAGTCATATTTCACAAATAGTTTGCACATATGGCCTGAGGGTAATTTTACATAATAGATATTTTCAATACTTTTGTGGGCTGCAGGCAGTACTTTTGTTACTGTCCACCCTACTGCCACTTACAGGGTATTCAATAAGCCTGTTTTCTTCCCAAAATAAACAAATAAAAATGAAATAATTTTGTCCATTGAATAAAGTTCTATTTTGTGAATTTTTCACGTGTGGTACCATAAGATCATACAGGAGCTTTCAGATTTTGGAACATTTTAAAATTTCAGATTAATTATTAATATTATATAACATTACTATTCATATCGTATATATTATATTGTTGTGCTGTGAACCCCTCAAGGTCAGGGCCAATCTTAATAAAATAAATATGATGATAATAATAAAGCTGCTAATAGTTCGTGTACATAGAACAATGGTATATGCTAGATGTTTAACGTAAGTACAAGACACTAAGAGCTGTGTAGATGGGTATATGGAGGCTTAGAAGGCAAAACCACCGGATAAGCTTGCTTATCCCTGAAGTCTGTCCCTCATTTGACTTCACTACAGGACTTCAGCCCACCTCCAGTCTCTTCTGCACTCTACATAGCACCAGAGGGCTTGGGTGAGGCTGCAGGTGGACACGAGTCAGTCTCTGGCGGATATAACCACTTATCCTCTAGACCTCTCCACAGTGAAGCTGGGCTGTGAACAGGTAGTCCAAAGGTGCCTCTATGTACCTTTTCCCTAACTCCCTTTAAGTTAATTCCCACCTTATCGATTAAAGTCATACCTTCTCCCAACGACGACCCTCTGAGAAACTAACCCGGCAATTTTCCTGAGATCTTGCAAAGTAGACATGCCTAAAATCTGCTTCCTGGAGTATGAATATTTTTATTATGGGGAAACATGGTCCAATGCTTGACCTGAAAAAGGACACACCTGGTCCCTGACTACAACATCAAAGTCTTGGGCCCATGATGGCAATACGGCAACAATTTCAGGCCATGTTTGTTCTCTAGCCCCTGGTGACAACATTGCAACACATTAACTAGATATCAAAACAGACTGTAATTATTGATCCTGAAGGGCTTACTAAGAGCAAAGCCACAGAGCAGAAAATGTCATGTCTCAGGAAAAGGTAGGGGAATAGAACACTTCTAGGTGAGCAACTATTATGTGCCAAAGATTACCCATAATGACTTGCTCAATGCTTGGCATAATCCCATAAATAAATAATATTTGGTTTTAAGATGAGATACAGAGTTGGCACAACAGTTAATGGTCTGAACCTGAGCAAACTGCTCCAGGACCAGCTCTCCCTCAGTTGCTTCATGTATCTCTCAGGTTTTCTTGCAGCTCTTTCTTCAGAACAGTTCACAACAGGTCATGTTCACTCTCACAACCACATGTCGGACTTTTCGTTCTTATGCTGGACGGGAGAGTTTCACATTCGCTCATTTGGTTTGGAAGCCCCATGAGGGCAAGTGCTGTACATCTTTGCAAGCAATCACTCATGCAGCATCTCTAGCTTTTAGTAATTGCTTAGCAAATATTTAATCAGCCTTTTCCTCTTTAAAGGGATTCTGAGATATGAGACCCATAGGTTCCCAGCAATTCTCCTTCTGACAATAGTTTCAAGCAAAGCCTGAGGTGGACTTCTTGCTGTTAATTACAGATGCTGCAGGAAGGGCATGGCTGCTGGGGCTCTGGTTTGGCTTCTGGTCACAAATTCTTCCCAGGTGTTTGCAGACTCCTTGACCTCTCAGCAACTCTTTACAGATCTTGAGATCTTGCTGCCACTCACTCCATTCCTGCCAACACACCACTACCTTTCAAGAAGTGGGCATCATCTTCTCATACAGACTCTCTCTCTCTCTCTCTCTCTCTCTCTCTCTCTCTCTCTCTCTCTCTCTCCTCTCTCTCTCTCTCTTTCACACACACACACACACAGACACACACACACACATGCACACACACCTACAGAGAGAGAAAGTATTTTCATTGTAAAAGTTTTGATATGAACCAGTATAAAATGGGAGGGGGCTAAAATAGTAAATATAAGGAATTGATAAGGTTTTAATTTTTGTGAGATCTTAGCAATACAGTCCTTTATAATTTTTTACCCATGCCTCCGGAATCGGGCTGTTTGGGCTTCCATCCCAGGATTTGGAACTTCAGTTCCTCATTTTTAAAGTAGAGGAACATGGTATTTATTAGGTTGAAACATAAAACTTTCATTTTTTTGTAGGTCAGAAAGGGTCAAATAGTGACAATTTTATATGCCTCCACTTAATACATCATAGGGTTACTGTGTGGAGGAAATGAATAATGCATGTAAGGCACTTATCATAGTGCCTGTCCCTGAAGTACTCAATACATGAGAGCTATGATGGGGCTAATGATTTCCATCCGAGACAGTGACTGGGGTCTTATTGGACTTCTGTTGCCAGTTCAATTTTTCAGAATGGCACAGACCAGATGCCTGGCTTTTATAAACACTGGTGGCTGAAAGCAGAGAGCTAAGCAGGAAGCTGCCGACTCCCCACTGTTTTCAGCACAGTGCTTTGACTCTGATATTGGGGAAGAATAAGAGGGATCTCTATGTCTCAGGTAGACTTGTAAAATCTCTAAATTCTTGTTTGAAGAGAAGCCATGTCCCCAAATTTGTGGGCACACCTAAGGGGTACCTCCTCATTTTGCAGACAATATCACTGTAGCTCTCAGTAAATCACATAATACTTGAGTATTTGATAATCCATTTTCATGCTCAAGCTAAATGCATTCAATGTTTGCTAGGTTTTTGGCAATGTTATGATCTCACAAATAAAAACTTGCTTTTATGATCATTGTCATTCTCTTTTTGTTTATTAGTTACCTAAATGTTTACTGAATACCTATAGTAAAATCAACAATGATAGTAGAAAATGGATAAACTGGTGGTCAAGTCAGATAGAAAGCTTAAAGTCTGGAAGCCTAAAGTCTATTAGAAGAGACAGGCATTGAATATGTGTCTTAGGGTTTGATAAGACACCAGGACCAAAAGCTACTTGAGGAGGAAACAGTTTCCTTCAGCTTATTACTCTCAGGCTCTGAGGGAAGTCAGGGCAGGAACTCAAGGCAGGAACCTGGAGGAAGGAACAGAAGCAGGAGCCATGGAGGAATGCTGCTTACTGGCTTGCTCCTCCTGGCTTGCTCAACCTGTTTTCTAAAACACCCCAAGAACATCTGCCTAGTAGAGGCACTGAGACAGGTAGCTGGAATCAAAAAATTCCTGACAGACTTAGCTATGGGCTAATCTCATGGAGACATTTTCTAAGTTGATCATCCATTTTCCCAAATGACTTTAGATTGTGTCAGGTTTATAAAAACAGAAAACAAATCCTCCCCTCAAATCAAAACACCCCCCACAATCTATAATCTATACATGTAAATGTAAAATGGAAATCACGGTATTATACATGTTGTTTCTGTAACTAAAAGTGCTCTGAAGAGCTTTGATGGAGTGTGGGGACATAAGAGTGAGTTGCCACATAGCCCAGTTCAGGAATTTAAGATTAGACGAAAGATACTGGGATAGAGAGAAAAGAGGTAATGCTGAATCTAGGAAGACTAGTTAGGAGAATTTTGGAAGGAGGACATAATAAAGCTTTATAACAGTATGACAAACAGGCAGATGAAGAAAATATAGTATATTTATTATGTAGGATATAGTAAAAAATTGTCAGCTGGCAGGAGATGCAGATGAATGACCATTAGCGATGAGCATATTGAGATGATGCTAAAAGTTTTGTATTTTCTTTGCTGTGGATGGTAATATCATTCCCTGGAAAAGAGAACAGTGAGTGAGGACCTTACTGGGTAGTGGAAAGGCTGAACTGATGTTTCATTTATCGTGCCCAAAGGGAATTATCAGATTTATTTCAACAAATCGTGGGAGGTCTGTGTCATATGAAAATTTGTGAGGAAACTTTACAAAAGTGGTAAATAAAGTCTCAGTATAGTTGAGAAAGTTAAGGAAGATAATATGTTGTAAATGATGAAGAAGAGGTTTAAAAATAAGTCCTTAGAATTCCAAATTTACATGCCAAGAGAAAAACTGTCAGGGTTTTGTTTTTTTTTGTTGTTGTTGTTGTTGGTTTTTTTTTTTTGTTTGTTTTTTTTTTTTTTTTTTGTAACTACTTCCCAGAAACTAAGGATGAGGTAGGTTTGACAATTTGCTCAAGGCACAGGCTAGCATGGCAAAGATAAGTTTGAGCCTGGATAGTTTATCTTCTAGGGCTCTTGTGCTTGCACTATAGCACATTTTTTAGCCTTTGAATAATTAATTTTTTGAGAACTTTGAAGAATATTACCATTATATCAAGTGGAGCTTTTAAGCTTCTCTCTCTCTCTTTTTTTTTTCTTTTTCTTTTTTTTTTTTTTTGTTCTTAAAAAGACAACCTAAAAAGATCCAAGCTGCTGAGACAGGTGAAGTGAGTGTTAAAAGAGGGATTAAAACTCAGAAATTCTGCCAGTCCCTAGGAGCTTAGAGTTCAGTAGCTTGACATAATTAGGTGTTCACTTAACACTCAGTAATTAAATGGCTTTTCACCAATTTCTTTAAGAGAGAGGAAAGCTAGTGTGAGGTGCAGTAGACACCTCCAGGCTCTTTTGCAGAACCTGCTGGCATGGTTGCGTCTGTGGCTCCTGCTGAGGTACTAACTATTTTCTCACACCTGCACAGAGTGTGCCGATCATATCACAGTCCTTTCTCCTTGTCCCGGGTGAAAGAGCTGAGAAATGGTCCCAGCGAGTCTGAGAATGAGGTGCTGAGCCTCTGCTGGGTCTGAGATGAAGTTGCTTCCCCAGTAGTACCTTGTGTGGGATGAAGTCCAAGAGCTCCATGGAATATAATTAATAAGATTTTTTTTAATTGGGAAGGAGATTTCTAGGTCTGTAATTCTCTCTAAGATGGCTAGGGGATATTAGCAATGCCTTGTAGACCCTTTTAGACCATGTTCCCTGCCTTAAAGTCAGAGGTCAGGAGGAGTTTTTGTCTTGGAATCACTACTAAGAAAGAATACAAAAAGGAGGGCTGTCAGTGGATGGTCCCACATAACCACAGGCTAATAAAAGCGAGATGCTCATTCTTAATTTCACGAGGACAAATGAGAGCGCTGGGCAAACTCAAGCTAACTGTTCTCTCTCCCCACCCCCCACCTAAATCAACCCACCAAACCAAACAGACCATAAAGGAGATTTTTGATTTGGTTACTGGCAAAAGGCAAACTGGAAAAGAGCCCAAGGTAGGACACACATTTCCCACAACATCAGAAGTAGCTGAGGACCAAGGTGAACCTTCCTGTGAGGCCATGTCATGGTCTGTTCTTTGTGGCAGCTCTAATTCCTACTGAAATACCTGGGATTGCCGTGAGCTTGAAGTTAGCTTCACAGACATGGTGCGTTCTAGATTAGCCCAGCCTGCACAGTGACATTCTGTCTCAAACTCAAACCCATCCCCAGCAAAGATGCTAAGAACTTGGAAGTGACCAAGAGTATTGCAGCATTCACAGCTCTGTTGAGTTTCTCTGCTGTGGGTGCTAAGGAGAGCAGAGACTCCTGGAGATAACGCGGTCAAGAAAATCTCGAGCCAAAACCTAGAATCAATGGATCGCAAATGAAGGGAGATAGGACCTTGAAGGCAGATGAGGGAGAGGAGAAAGATCGCCGAGACACTCTGAAAAGGGAACGTTGCCTGAGACTAACTGAATTACAGTGTTCGAGTTTTACGGGGCCCTCCAGACTGCATCCCTTCTCCAATCTAATTTGGAAACAATGAAGAGAGAGAAAATAATTTAAAGAGACAGGAATTAAAAGCTGATGTTTATTACTCATAAACTCGATTTTAGACAACGTGGCTTTTTTAAAGTTTAGCTGTCCAGCATTGAATCCCGGACTTAGCAACCCAGACTTAGAAAGCTGTGGGCCCCAGATGGCTTCCTCTTGGGAGGAAGAGGTAGACCTATTTCAGGTGATTAGAAAATGGACAATAAAATATGCCCCCTGGGAAAGAGGTGAGCTGCTAAAAGGAAGAAGGCAGAAAGGGTCATGTCTGTGCATGTATAGGTCTTGAACCATCGTAACAAATCATTTTGGTTTCCTTCCTCAGGACTCAGGAAGAGTGTAGGCGTCCATAGCTAATGAAGTTGACTCCACATGAAAGGCAACATAAGGATTAGAAGCAAAGATTTTTCTCCCTCTATGATCCTGATGAGTCAGAAAAACAAATGATGTAAGGTGTTCCCAGTAGAGAGGCTTGGCGTATTTACATATAGCAAACACGAGCAGAATAGGATTCTTGGAAACATAAAGGCAGACTTCTCCCTATGAGTGAAGAACAGGGTTATAATGACCTTGAGTATAGAAGACCAGTGTAGCACACGCCTTCCGATACACAGCCACTGGATTCTGAGGCAGATGAGACTTGGTTTTGTTTATATCAAAATTTGGTAGCAAGTAGAAGGCCGAAAATATCAGAAGACAACTAGGAGAAGAAATGTTCTTTCTTATAGTCCGGAGGCATGTGTGGTATGAAGCAATAGGTTCTGCCTGCTTTGAATGAACTGAGGATAAAAAGGACTTTAGGGGTCAGCCTTGTTTCCATTTAGCAAGAAAGGAAAAGTTAGAGTTTTAATTTCTAAAATGCATGGTGGAAAGAGTTAAGAATGGGAACAGTAGGGTTTGCCTCAGAGGAAAAAAGAAAAAGAATCCAAGAGATCAGAGGGTGGAATGTGGGTCGCAGTGTGTTACCAGAAGCTTGGAGGGTTAAGGAGCTCGCACTTCACTCTAAGTAAGTCTGGCTTCATGGAAGGGGACAGTAAATCATTGTTGTCAGGGATAGCTTTCTGGTAAAAGTAGGAAACATCACAGCCTAGCTTTAAGAAAGGGATTAGACACTTTTATAAAACGGGAAGGGGGCCCAGGGAGATGACTCCACAGGTAAGGGTGGTTACAGCCAAGCCTGATAGCGTGAGTTCAATCCCCGCAGCCTACAAGGCAAAAGGAGAATATTCACACTCTCAGATTGTCCTCTGACCTATGCATGCACACACGCACACACACACACACACACACACACACCTCCCACAATAAATACATAAATAATAAATACATTAGCAACTAAATAAATAAACGTGATAAAAACCTTGTGAAAAAGGGCAACCTAGGGTCTTAGGAAAGTAGAAAAAATTGTATCGCAAGATATCCCATCTATTCTCTAGAACAAGTGCTCTTATGATCACTGTTCTTCCAAAGCACATACTCTTTATCTTTTGTGTCCCCTGAGGGAAGGAGTTCTTCCTGTTTTGGCATGTGGGAGAGAAAGAGGCAACCATAGTTACCATTCTCACTTCTCATTCATGTGCAGCACTCTTCAACTATCTTCTCTAGGTCATCTCTAACTGTCTGGAGAGAAACTTGCTGTCTGAGTCAAGAGCATGCTCAAGATTCACTCAGTGGTGTCTCAGGGTCACGTGATAAGGGCCAGTTAATATCTCACCAAGGATAAGTGTATGGATTGTACTAAAGAAAAACAGAAATCCTGAATCAGGATGCATGGGGGAGGGTGAAGCAAGCAAGACTGGAGGACAGATGAATCTATTTTATTTCTAAACTCTAGGGCCACCTGCCAGTCTTCTGTGTCCTGAGCTGTGATGAGAACCACACCAGAGACACCACAGGAAAGTCTAACATACATGAACATGATCTCTTGAGACTAGAGCAGGTGATTCCCAGGTTAGAGAACCCAATCTCTGTGTTTTAGCCTGGCTTGTTCTTGGGTTTCTGCACTCTTTCTTCATCTAGTCACTATGAACCTTCAAGAATCAAATATCCTACTTCTACTCAAGTTCTCTTTTGTCTTTATCGCTGATGAAAGTGTTTTCCTTTTTACAGGTTTGCATTGCATGTATGCTTCAAGGTTCAAAACACATTCTTATTTAAGATCTCTGGTGTTCTCTGAGTGAGGCAAGACCTCTCTTTCTAAATCATCATCTCTACTACTCCATTGACTTCATGGTAGATGTCGTGCTTCTAGTTTCTCTGGGTACCTATAATCCTTACTGTCCTATGGATAGACCCCTGAGGATTGTCCTGGTCCCAAGTCAGCCTCATGTCTGCAGAACCCCACAGCAATGGGGATCCTACCTCAGCCTTGAAAGGGACCTTTCCTGCATTCTATACATTACAAACACAGAACTCAGAACTCAGATGAATGTTTAGGCAATTGATCGCTTGCCTGTCTATCTATGTATATACCTGTCCGTCTGTCTATTATCTATCATCTATCAATCATGTGTGCTTATTTTTCTGTGTAATTAAAAGATGTTATCTAACATTTTTTTCTTAGTACATAGCAGGCTGTTTCAGAGTGTGTATATCTCTAGCCGTACATAATGGGTAGATTTAGATGGTTAACAAGAATGTTACCTCACTTGTTATCATCTTTTTCTGGTGGGGAATATTAGCAGACAGGCATCTCCACAGGCAGCCCCAGGAACCTAGCAACAACAGGAGAGGTCACCATCAGCTGCCATGATATGACACATTTCTGACTGTTGCTACAAGCCACATGCCCTCTCCCTGCGCCTCTGCTGCATCACCTTATAAGAGGACCGGCTACCTACCCCTCTGTCTCTTTTCCTCGCCACTCTCACCCAGGGGCCACCACTGTTTTTTTTCCTAATAAACCTTCCACATGAGACCTGTCGAAAGGTATGGCTTTATGGATTTCGTCATACAGTTCCTCCGCTTAATTCCCGACAGAAACCGCCTACATCCACTCAAGAATGTAATGTAACACTAAGTGGAGTCAATATGTTGCATGAGAGACACCTTAACTCTCCTAAATTAATTTTTATTTCCTATTTAATTGAAAGTCTGTAATTCTTGACTGATTTCGCCTCACCCCATCCTGCTACCCACCTTCTGGAACCAACCATCTGATTTGATCTTCTCTGTTAATGAGGGGGAAAGACAATTCTATGTAGTCGTGAGATCCATATGGGACTTAGTCTGCTGTCCCTGGAGCGTAGTTCATTTAGAGCATCCTCTAGGTTGGTCACTGAATTCCTGGAGGGAATCTTGCTTAGTCATGTTAATCTTGATTTTTTTTTTTTCTGTATCCTGTTTTATGAAGCTTTCGCCTTTGCCTCTTTTACTCAAGGCTGTTAGGCCAGTAAGGATCTTCTGTGGGTCCATACGCATTTTATGAAAGGCTATGATGAATGCCATTTCTATGCTTTTGTTTGTTTTGTTGTCAAAACAGGGTCTCACTGTGTAGCACAGGCTAACCTGGAAACCACTGTGTTGCACAGGCTGGACTTGAACTCGGGTCTCTCTTCCTGCCTCAACTCCCAAGTGCTGGGTCCGTAGGCGTACACCACCACAGCTGGCTTGTCATTGGTATTTTGGTAGAAACTGCATAGAATCTGTAGATTATGTGGGCAGTTATGGCACTTTACCTACATAACTGTTCCCAATCCGTAAACACAGGATACCTTTCTGCTTATTCCCATTTTAAATTACTTTCACGTGTGTTTTATAATTGCCATTGTAAGACCTTTCTGCATATTGACTAAATTTGCCTTTGTGCATTTTTATAAGTTTTGATAGTTATTGTAAATCTGATTGTTCTCTTGACTTCTAGCTTAGGTTGTTCATTGCCAGCACATAGCAGGATGACTGATGTTTGTAGGGTGACTTGGTGTCCTGTAACTTTGCTGAATTCATGTATGGGCTCTAACATTTTTTCAGTGAAATTCTATCCTTGATTTGTAGGTTTGTGAGATTTCCAGACATATATGTGATTCTGTCCTCCGGAAACACAGAATATCATTTTATCTTTTCTGACTTGAAGGCTCTTTGTATCTTTCTTTTGCCTAATTGCTCTGGTTTGGACTTTCCAGTGCTACACTGAGCAAAATTGGAGAGTGAGCATCACTGCCGATGTGGCTATATTAGAAGGAATGCTTTCAGTGTTTCCCTGTTGAGTATTATGTTTGCTGCAGATCTGTCATGCATGACCTTTCCTGCATTATGGAACATTCTATACCTAATTTGTTGAGAGATATTTTTCTGAAAGGATGATGGATTTTATCAAATGTGTTTTTCTGCATCTATTGAATAATCTTATTTTTTTTTTGCCCTTCAGCCTGTTAACATGATGTATTATATTTTTATTTACAAATATTGTATAGTTTTTACATCTCACTTGACAGTGGTGAGTGATCTTTTTAATGTGCTACTGAATTCAGTTTGTTAATACTGTGTTGAGGATTTTCACCCATGATCCCTAGCTATATTAGCTTGCAGCTCCTCTTTCCTTCCTTCCCTTTTTCTCTCCCTTCTTCCCTCTCTCCCACCCTCCCTCTCTCCTTCCCTCTTCCCACTTTTCTTCATTCCTTCCCTGTTCTTTTTACTTCCCGTGTTTTATTCCCTCCAAGGTAACGTTGGCCTGATAAAATGAGTTTGGAACTGTTTCCTGGTCTTGAATATTTTGTAAGAGTTTGAGAAGAATTTATTTTAATTCATTTAATGTTTGCAGGAATTCAGCAGTGAGGCTTCAGTTTCTGGGCTTTTCTTTGATTGAAGACTTTTTAATACCAATTCAATTTCCTTACTTATTATTGTTCTACTCAGATGTTCTATTTCTTCATAATTCAATTTTGGTGGTTGTATGTGTCAGGAAATGTATTGATTTTTTTTAGATTATCCGATTTATTGGCATGTAATTATTCATAATAGTTTTTGCTCATTTGTGTTCCCATTGTATCATCTCTATTGTTTTTTTTCACTTTTTGAGTCTTTTTTCTCCTTTTTATTAATTATTAATCCTCAGTTGAATTTGATTTTGTGTATATCTTCAAGAACCTATTGATCTTTTTGGTTGTGTTTTCTTGTTTCCCATTTCATTTATTTCTGTTGGAATTTTATTATTTCTTTCTGCCACTTTAGACTTAGTTGCTTCTTACTTTCCAGGAACTCTGAATTAATAAAATAAGTTTGGGATCTTTCTTCTCTTTTGATATAGGCATTTAACCTTTCCTTTGTTACCTGCTTCTACTGTATCTTATAGGTTTTGGTTTATTGTGTTTCTATTTTTGATTAATCTCAAGAAACTTTTAAATTTTCCATGTATTTTCCTTTATTGATTTATTGGGTGTGCTTTCTTCATTTGTGAACTTTCTGAAGTTCCACTTGTTACTATTTTTAGGTTCATTCTGCAATGGCTATAAATGATAATATAATGTCAAATTTCTTCAATTTCTGTATGCATATGTATTTGTGTGTATACATATGTATGTTGTGTGCATGTGTGTACATGTATGTGTAGGTTCACATGACCATGCATATGTATGTATATCAGAGGAGACCTCTTCCAGTATCTTTCTCTAGGATGCTTTACTGGAACACCTTGAGACAGCCTCTGTCACTGAATCTGGAGTTTGCCACGTTTTGGCTAGACTGTCAGTCAATAAGCCAAAGGAACTCTATTTCCAACACTATTCTGGCATTATAGGCACACCAAGCCAGGCTTTCTACATGGTTTCTGGGAATCTGAACAAAGGTTCCTATATCTATACAGCAAGCTCCCTAATTCACTGAGTCTTCTTTCTAGCATGTCTTAAAAAATTTAAGACTTGAGACTGGAGATATGGCTCAGCAATGAAGACCGCTTGCTGTTCTTTCAGGGGGAATTCAATTTCTAACACTCAAATGGTGGCTCAACAATCTGTAATTCCACTTCCAGAGGATATAGTGCCCTTTTGGGGAGGGAGGCACCATAAGTACAAAATGAGCAAGTGATGTACATGCGTACATACATACAGACACTCATACACATAAACATTTTAAGATGACAGCAAAGTAAATGGGGTAATCCACTTGTGGAGAGAAAGTGCCAGTTCACTGTTTTGGGACTGTTTGGTAAGACAGTATATCATGACAGGAAGCAAATGGCAGAAAAAATATCTATATATCATGAGTGAGAGAGAAAAGAGAAATAAGGGGTTTGGATCTTCCAGTACCCTTTTGAGCCGTGCACACCATGACTTCAATATCCCCCAATAGATTCTACTTGCCAAAGGTTCCATCTTTTCCCAGAACCCTTACCAGTTCTAGAATCCAAGACTTTAACATGTAGAATTTGAGGGGAGAGTCAAGGTCTAAATCCTATCATTTCACCTCTGTCTTCCAAGGTTTCATGCCCATGGCACAGTGCAGAATGCTTTCAGTCTAGACCCAACATTTCAGCCCATCCAGCATTGACCAAAAGTGTAGGTTCAGTTCCCTGAGACTTAAACTCAGCTGTCAGCTCCTCTAATGCTCAAAATGAAAACTATGCATTCCCAAGACAGAATAAGGAGCAAGCAAGGAGTCCTTTTCCCTTACCCCCCCCCCCCAATTCTAAAAAATGGGGGAATAAGAAGATAGTGAGCAAGGGTTAGCTTAAAATCCAAATGCATGCAAGTGAACAATAAATATTATGAATTCATATTTGGAATCCAGGACACACTGTGACAGAAGGTGGCTTTATGTAATGGGTAATCTTAGTTACCAACTTGATTGGATTGAGAGACATTTAGGATGTTACTAAATTACACTGCTGAGGATGTTTCAAGTGATAATTGGTTGGCGGGACCACAGCTATGGGAGAAAGATTCACCTTAAATATTAGCAACCTCATCTAAAAGCTAGGGTCCTTGGTGAAACAAAAACAGAAGGGGATAAAAACCAGCCCGTGTGTCCTGAGCTCATGTCCTATTGGCACTGCTATGTGTCTCCTAAGGACACAAGAGTCCCAATTCTTAGCCTTTTAAGAGTAATCAAGAAACAACACTACAGGGGGATCCTTGGCCTTTTAGCCTCAGACTGGGGCTGTGTTGCTGACCTGTCTTTTACTGAGGCTTACATACTCTTAGTCTGAGCAGTCAGTGTTTTGTCTGGCTCTCCAGCTTACACATAGACATTATGGGACTAGCTAGCCTTTAACTGTGTGAGACAATCTAATAACACACACACACACACACACACACACACACACACGCACATGCACACATGTACATGCATGCACACCACTGTAGCTTTTCTGGATGAGTCTTGCACATTGCCAGTATCTCCATTTCTTGCATTTCTCTCTTACAGTTTCAGTTTCACTCTCCCGTTTTTTACAATTGCCTGGTCAGGGCCATCTTACAGATAGTCCGACAATGCAGGAGACTGTGGGGCCTTCCAGGCTAGTACAGCTCAGTAGAAGCCTTCAGGATTCTCTTGCCTTCTGTATGCCTGAAAAAAACAGAATCTTGTGAGCGATGCTAGGACGGATCCGTGCTAGTTGTTTCTGGGCCAGCTTGAAACACGCCTGCAGGGGTCTTGGAGTGCTTTATTGCTAAAGAAAGGAGTCCTAGGAAAATGAATCTTAAAGCTACCCTGGGCGTTCAGGGTGCCCTAGGGTCCTCCTCTAAGATGATTTTGTCTCAAAAGGTAATTGAAACAAATGTGCAGTTCTGTAACTTTGAACTGTGTCTGTGTCTATGTGGGAGGAGATATTTGTTCATGTGGTGTGTGTGTGTGTATTTGTGGTATAAGTGTGTGGTGTGTATGTGTGGTGTGTATATGTGATATATGTGTGTGTGTGTGTGTTGTATGTATGTGTCACACATGGCATGTGTATGTGTGTGCTTGTGTATGTGGTGTGCATGTATATAGTATGTGTATGTGTGTAAGTGTATGGTATGTGTGTGTATGTGTGTGTGTGTTGGGAGGTGTCCATTAGATTTTAAGGCCATCTTAAAATCATCCTTATGAAGAGCATTGGATTTATCTATCAGCTCTAACAGCTGCTCCTCCATCCTTGGCCACATGTTTATACTTGCTTCTTGTATAGACAAGGTACAAAGTTTTCAAAAATTCTGTGGTAATCCCCAGCCACAGCCTGTATTTTTGCTTACCTTGAAATTCCAGATAAATTATCCCATCATGGACTTTCAAATGGCATCAAGGCACGGGAAAAAATACATCCAAATATTTTCCCACAATCTGGCAAGAGTGGTTTCTCTTCCAATTTGCAATGGAACTGTCCCTTCCAGTGGAAGCCTCCTTAGCTGATAAAAAATACAGACAGTGCATTCTTCGGTATTGCAACAAAATACCTAAGATGACCAGCACATGAAGAGAAATGTTGCTTTGGGCCTTAGAATTTCTAGGCTGTGATCACCTTCACCTTTGCTTCTCAGCAGGTTGCCGGGACTGTGTAGCGCACCGCACTTCCTGATATCAAGAGGTAGGAAGTTTAGGTTGAGGTTGTGCAATTCCCTTCGAGGGCACGCCAGCAGGCCTCCAATGGCCTCAGAATCTCCTTCTAGGTCCCGCACAACAAAGGTGCTCATCACCTCCCTATAATGCCACCCGAGGGACTGAGGCATTAACATTGGGATCAGGCTCCAAATTGGGTAAGCATTTGAGCCAGTTTAGAGCAATGAGTCATTAGGAAATACAAGCGTGCACACACGGGCGCACACACACTTACATGAACATACGATAAAACGATTACCATTATTATGGAGGAAACAGTATTTACTATAACTTGAACACTTTACTGGAAACTTGATGCATCCACTTCTTTCCTTCTTGCCACAACAGAACACATCTACTTAAGGGAGAAAGAATTTCTTTTGGCTCACAGTTTCTTGGGTGCAGCCCATCAAGGTGAAGTCATGGTAGCGGGAACATGTCACAGCTGATGGCATCGCACTCACAGCCAGAAAGCAGAGCAAGAGGAGCGTAGGTACTGACCTTGCTCTCTCTGCTTCACTCAGCCTTGGATCTCATTCTCACCTCAGTTAATCGGATCTGGAAATGGCCCCGTTTCTAGACTTTTGCCTCCTAGGTGATTCTGGATCCTGTCAAGATTGACAATCGTCAAAGGTGATTATTTAGGGAGGACTAAATGTCAGCCTGCTGCTATGTGTATTAATAGCAGGATGAAATAACAAGATAATGCAGTTACGAACCTGAAAGACTGTAAGTGTGGT
This sequence comes from Meriones unguiculatus, assembly GCF_030254825.1. NCBI lineage: Eukaryota > Metazoa > Chordata > Mammalia > Rodentia > Muridae > Meriones > Meriones unguiculatus. The sequence continues at coordinate 79,282,445 of NC_083359.1, forward strand.
GATTACGTTAGTGAAAGGACATATAAAAATAGCAAAGGTGGGTTCTATTAAGCTTTCTATGAGCAGGGGCTGACATTGAGTATAAAGTTGAGTGGGATGACAAGAGAGAGCTCTCTAGGCAGAGGAGGGCTGCTGGCTTCTCTGTTAGGATGCAGGACTACTTGTCAGTGGAAATACATCTCCTGTTCCAGGGGAGAAGTGAAGTTGTAGGTTCATTGATTCCCTCTGCTGTGAGACAGCAGTTGTGGTTTTGATGTGACAACTGTCAGCTGCTGCTATGAGATGGGAGCCAAGACCCACGGGTAATTCCTCCCACACATGACACAAAAACTAGACCTTCCAAACTTTTCTTTCTTTCTTTTTTTTATTTTTATGAACCATCTATCTGTACATCTTCAGCCATGTCAAACTCTTGGCACTTTTTGTTCCTGACCTGTTCACCCTAGGGCTTATGATTATCAAACTAACATGTAGAGGAAAAAAATAAATATAAGCGAGGGAAGGCAGGAGGAGGGAGTATGCTAGACTCAGTGCTTTTGCTATGAGCATCTGAACACAATTGTGACATTCAGAATACCTTGCAGTGTGTGATGGTCACTGATAATGGCAAAACCACACAGAAGCCCTTAGCGGATGCCAACAAAACAAGATGATATTATCTGCTTTCTATTTAATTTAACTCTCCATCCTACCCGAAGCCCCTGGTTGCCCCAAAGCTGCTGTCTCCTCCAGGTGACGTTAAGCCCATTGCTGTCCCTCTCCTTCTCACATATGCCTTCTGAAAAATGGCTTTGCCATCTGCATCTGACAGGAGTCTGTGGAGTTGAGAGCACGGCTCAATGAATATACAAATGTGCAGCTGGACCACAGACCCTTCCAGAAAGCATCTGGAATATAAATCACCTCGAGCAGGTACTTCTCCAGTAAACTGCTGCCATTGGGGGGCTGTCGTGCATAAGAGGACTTGAGGAAAATAACAGGACATGAGGAAGGTCTCTGTGGAAATGTAGAGAGCTTGGCTGGAAGGAACAGGGCTGATGAGAATAGTGTACTTCAAAGGGGGAAAATAAAAATCTGTTATGCCCTGGCAGATCATGAAACAAAAGGGCACTGTGAGGTGAGTTGGGACTTTTCTTCTGTTTGTCCAGGATGCCTGTCATGAACCTCTTTCCTCTCCCTTCCTTCTTTCTTTGGTGGTTATTTGTTTCTGTCATATGTTCTGTGCAAGATACTGCTGCCATCATTCTTGCTGTCAAATCGAGCAGCCTCTGCCTTCAGCACAGGGGATGGAAGTTGTGAAGGGGAAACGGGTTCAGCAAGAAAGCCAAATAAAAAACAAGTGCGACATGATGAGCTGCGATAGAAGCAAGTATCAGAAGTTGTGACATCTAAAGGAAAAGCAGGTGTCTGGATGAGGCTGACTTCCCAGGTGAAATGACACTTGGCTGGAATCTTTCAACATAATTCCCGAGGATGATGACAGGGCAAAAAGGGTCACAGGACACACAAGGCTGGAAGCATGAAAAAATATGTGTTGGGTGTCCATTGTGCCTAAGGTTTTAATGAGCTCCCCGTGTTTTGATTACTTTTTTCAGTACTGGGATTTGAATCCAGGGCCTTGTGAACGTTAGCTAATGCTTGCTTGCCTGTTTCCCTCTCTTTCTCTCTCCCTCTCTCTCACACACACACTCACACAAACATATTCAGTCCTAGATAAATAATTGATGAAACTCCAAAAGCCCTCAAAAACTACAAGATTCACTTTATTCTGATAAGTAGGTTAAAAACAGAGTTTCATTTCTTACTATTAAGAACAGCTTCCCTGACTTTTCATATCTGCATTTTTGTATACCTCCTGGCATGAAAATGAAATCCCTGTCTCCGGCATTGTTTGGCCTGAAGTCTTAGTTCCAACAGAGAATAAATTCCCCTGTACCTTGAACACAGCGCTCTTTATTAGTGACATTTTTAAATCTTTAAAATAATTATTATTAACTATTATCTGTCAATTCTTCAAGGTTTTTTTGTTTGTTTTGTTTCATTTTTATCTAACATTCCTTTTGTTTCTGAGACCTTCACATGGGATATCATAGTAATATTTTGTCGTCATACTTCCTTGGCTTCCTCTACTTTGACAGTTATGTACGTTTTTTCTGGTTTTCATTTTCTTTGTAATCCACAAATAACAGCCTCAAAATGACTGACCACATCATTATTAGTGGGCTATAATAATGTCCAGGACTGTGTCATATAATGTAGGAAAGAGGGATTGAATTAGCAGTGAGAATGGAGGCTGTCGAACAGCTGACCATAAGGCAGGACATAGAAGGCTTTGCCTGGGCTGAGTGGAATCACAAGGTTGCTTAGACGTAGAAGAGGCAAGGAAAAGCATCAAGTTCTGAGACACACGACACACTCTGGTGGCCAGTGAAGGCTTTGAAGATGGAAGAGAACACAGATGAAACCCACAGGGACCCGTTCAAATCCCTGAACGCTTAAACTGTGAGATAATTAATACAGTTATGGCTCCTTAAAGTGAGTGTATGGTAATTTCTCATGATAGCAACAAAAATATTCATGTGGATTTTCGTAACTGGGAGTGAGGCGCTGGAAACAAAATGTCAAAAGCCGAGGAAGTAGGCTTGCACGTTGTGCAGTGGGCATCGGCTGGAAGAGTCTGTGGAGGCGGTGGTGGGGGATTACACAAAACTTAGGTTTCCTTGGGATGTGGGTAGGCGTGCACATGTTAAGGGTTCTGCTGGTGAAGAATGATGTGAAGAGCAAAGCGCACGTGGTCTTGGAAAATGCCTTTACTGTCAGGAAAGACTCTCTGTAGGGAGGTGGATGATAATGCTGCCATCAGTCAGCTCAACGGAAAAGAGGATTGTGGTGTCGAGAAATGGGACGGAGGAGGGAATCCTTGCCCGATGACAGGCATCTGAGCTGAGGCCGGTCCTGTAGTTATGAGGGAGGAGAGACAACCTGACGCACAGAAAGCTGGAATATTTAATGAAACTGATTCCCGAACAAAGCAGTGGAGATAAAGACTGGCTCTCCTCACTCATAGCATTGTAAAAGGGAAAGAGGGGTTAGCGGGAGGATGGCTGACTAAGAAGATGGTATTCTAGAAAGTTAGGAATTTTTTTTAGCCTGTCAAGATGAGAAAATGCACTAAAGTTTGGTAGGACGCTGTTAGGAAAGTGTGCTTTGGAGAGAAATCCAAGAGTATGTCCAGGCTGCGTTTTGCTCTGGTTCTCAAGGTGAGCATCCAGTCAGTCACAAGGAAAGACTCCTTGAATCAGTGACCCACATGTGGCCTCGGCCGTATCAACAGAGGACAGTGGATGACATTACCCAACAGTTCATGGAGGATCCTCTTCTTCAGTGAAGCAAATCCCCAAGCCACACACCATGCTCCTATGAGATTTCTGTCAGTGCAAACAATGCTGCCTAAGATCAGTGCAAACACCCCTACCTTGGACAGAGAAGAACTGAGTGGGTACAAAGGCACGGAGGAGGTTGTTTCAGTCCCATAGTTCTATAGGAAAGGCACTGGTTGAGAAACACGAGCTGGCTCTCATGGTTCAGAGGGCAGGCAGATCTTGGGCCTGGAGAGCTGAGCCAAATCCAGAGGACAGAACTCTCAGCCACAGAGGACTACCTCTGAGACTTAAAACTAAATGCGCTTTCTAGGATGTGAAAATTGTTCAGGAATGCTGACTCTTGATTGTTCTTCCTAGTCATAATCATTCATTCCTTCTACCCCTCCCCCAGCTGTTTTTTCTATGCTCTTCCCACACTTGTTTCTTGAGCATCAAATGAAGAGGAATGGTGCCTGGAGGCGGGGATTAAACCCAGCTCCTCATTCTAACTGGATTCAGATGTGTTAGAAGGAGGTTTTCGCTCAACCGTTGTCTTGTTTGTATTTCCTGTTTTCTTCAGTGGCTTGAGTTGAGAATGTTATTATTTACTTCCTCTACTTGCGTTAGGTTTGACTTGCTCTTCTCTCTCCAGTTTTCCTTAAGTGGGATCTCGGGTTATTGATTTCAGATAACTTTCCTTTCTTATATGTACATTTACTGTTACAAGTCTCTAAGCACTGCCTCATCTGTACCACATAGATTCTGAAAAAGCTGCATTTCTAATTTCATTTGGCCAAAATATTTTAATTACTCTTAAGGCTTCTCTTTGATCCATGTAATATATAGAAGGGCATTGTTCAATAGTCAAATATTTGGGGATTTTACAGATATTTTTGTTACAGAGTTTTTGTTAATTCCAATATCATCTGAAAATAGATTTTATGTGGTTTCTAGCCCTTTAAACTTGTTAAGATAAATTTTAGGACCCAAACCGTGATCTGTGCTGGTAAGCATTCCATGTGTATGTGAAGTGTATTTTGCTATTGCTGAATAACATATTTTAAAATATTAGTTATAAATCTGATTCATAATGCTGTTCACATCAATTATGTCCTTAATGTAACTTAATAGAGCCTTACTTAGATATATTCTAATAGAACAAAATATACACATGATTTATATAATAATGTAATATAAATCATATTGTTTTTTTTTAAAGATTTATTTATTTTATTTATATGAGTGTTCTATCTGCATTTACACCTGCCAGAAGAGGGAATCAGTTCACATTATAGATGGTTGTGAGCCACCATGTGGTTGCTGGGAATTGAACACATGACCTTTGGAAGAGCAGACAGTGCTCTTAACCACTAAGTACAGTGGTTAGCTCACAGTTTTCCTTTCAGTTGTATTACTTTCAGGCACTTAGTTCTTAGTGCACGTTCACTCGTAATTATCATAACTGTTCAGGGGACTGACCCCTTATCACTGCAGGATGACCCTATTCCTTTGTGATAATTTTTCCTTATTCTGACTTGACAGGAACAAAAAAGTTCCTCTCTCCCAGTTTTGATTAGCATCAGTATGGCTCGTCTTTAATGTTTGAAATTTTATACTTAAAGTGGCTTTATGTTTGCAGATGAAATACAGTTGGCATTTTAATAACCCGATAGTAACCCATGTCTTAATTGGCATTTTGAAACCATATATAACATGATTATTGATGTCACTGAGCTGGTGCTTCACATGCTTATGTTTTTCATAAGTTGTATTTTTTTCTCTACTTTCTTAATTTTAATTAAATATTTAAAATATCTTTTGGTCTGTCAGTTCCGCTTCTTTTTCTTAGCACGTTTTGTGTTTAGAATTTGCTGTTTACATTTCTAATGTTAAATGACATTATTATACTTCACATGAACTATTGTTCTCTTAGAATTGATAAATTAACCTGGTTCTAATGTTTCTTTTCTCTCTTCAAAGTTGTTTAAATATTTTATATGGCTTATTTTTTAATGAAAGCTAGATATATTGTACTATAAACATTAGTGGTAATTTGGTTATTATTTTGTTGATGTTAAAGTGTTAAAGATAATCAAATTTCTCTAATGTCCCTTTTATTGCCTCTCTTTTTTTAAGATTTATTTTTATTTTTATTAATTACACTTATTCACTTTGTGTCCCCCCCATAAGCCCCTCCCACCTCCCCTCCTGATCTCACCCTCCCACCCCCTTCTTCACACATGCCCCTCCCCAAGTCCACTGATAGAGGAGGTTCCCCTCTCCTTCCTTCTGATCCTAGTCTATCAGGTCTCATCGGGAGTAGCTGCATTGTCATCTTCTGTGGCCTGGTAAGGCTGCTCCCTCTTCAGGGGGAGGTGATCAAAGAGCAGGCCAATCAGATTATGTCAGAGGCAGTCCCTCTTCCCATTACTATGGAACCCACTTGGACACTAAACTGCCATGGGCTACATCTGTGCAGGGGTTCTAGGTTATCTCCATGCCTGGTACCTGGTTGGAGTATGAGTCTCTGGAAAGACCCCTGTGTTCAAATTTCTGGTTCTGTTGCTCTCCTTCTGGAGTTCCTGTCCTCTCCATAGATCTTACTATTTCCCACTTCTTACATAAGATTCCATGCACATTGCCCAACAGTTGGCCATAAGTCTCAGCATCTGCTTTGATAGTCTGCAGGGCAGAGCCTTTCAGAGGCCCTCCGTGGTGGGTTTCTAGCTTGTTTCCTGTTTCCTCCTTCTTCTAATGTCAATCCTCTTTGCCTTTTGGGATGGGGATTGAGCGTTTTAGTCAGGGTCGTCTCTCTTGATTAGTTTCTTTAGATGTACAGATTTTAGTAGGTTTATCCTATATTACATGTCTATATGAGTGAGTATATATACCGTGTGTGTCTTTAGGTTTCTGGGACAGCTCACTCAGGATGATCCTTTCCAGGTCTCACCATTTACCTGCAAATTTCATGATTTCCTTATTTTTCATTGCTGAGTAATATTCCATTGTGTAGATGTACCATAATTTCTGTGTCCATTCCTCCGTTGATGGACATCTGGGTTGTTTTCAGCTTCTGGCTGTTACAAATAAAGCTGCTACAAACATAGTTGAGCAAATGTCCTTATTGTGTACTTGAGCCTCTTTTGGATATATGTCTAGGAGTGATATGGCTGGATCTTGAGGAAGCATTATTCCTAGTTGTCTGAGAAAGTGCCAGATTAATTTCCAGAGTGGTTGTACAAGTTTCCATTCCCACCAGCAGTGGAAGAGGGTTCTCCTTTCTCCACAACCTCTCCAGCATGTGTTGTCACTCAAGTTTTTCATCTGGCCATTCTGATGGATGTAAGGTGAAATCTCAGGGTCGTTTTGATTTGCATTTCCCTGATGGCTAATGAGGTTGAGCATTTCTTTAAGTGTTTCTCTGCCATTGTATATTCCTTCTCTCGAGAATTCTCTGTTTAGCTCTGTACCCCATTTTTTAATTGGATTACTTGGTTTGCTGCTTCTCAGCTTCTTTAGTTCTTTATATATACTGGATATTAGCCCTCTGTCAGATAAAGGGTTGGTGAAGATTCTTTCCCAATCCGTAGGCAGTCGTTTTGTTTTGATGACGGTGTCCTTTGCTTTACAGAAGCTTTTCAGTTTCATGAGGTCCCTCTCTTGTTGAACTAGCATAGCATTTCCTTGAGTGCTCCAGTTGAAAAGGAATCGACATCTTCAGTTCTGTCATCCATAATCCAACAAATTTCTCTAGAAAATTCTTTCTGGCATGGAGATTGAGTGTAAAAGACAAATTTTTCTGTTCTCTTATGAGTTATTCTTCTGCTAGGCTTGTTGCACTGGACTGTTACCCTCACAAATGTTTCCCCAGTGGTTTGCTCTTCATCCGCTCTCCCTCCCCCTGTCCTTCTTATACCTGCAAATCCCCCTTCCTCTTCCTCTCTCCCCCTTCTATGTCTAGCTCCTCCTTTCTGCTCCTTCAAGGTTAAAAGTGAGACAGGAAGGAAGGAAAGATGGGCCAGAGTGATGATTTTCCCCACCTGGATAAGGATATATACAAGTCTTCACCCCTCCCTCCAACAGACGGTCACTTTTTGTTATGGAGACTGCCCTAGGCACATTCCACTGTGATTCTTCTCCTAACACTTATGAGATGAGTCATGGGTTTCCACCCTAGGACCTGGTGGGATGCTAGAGGTAAACTTGAAAGACTATGTTAAATACGTATACTAGAATCGTCAGATCTTTTTACTCTCATTCTAGCCCACACTCAACTCTCAACAGTTCCCTAGAGGCACCATTCAAGCGTTGCTACCAGCTGTGGCCTCAGAAGAACCTGACCCATGTGAACTGATCTTGAATGAATCTCTAAGACCAGCCTATCTGTCGTTTGCCCTCTCATAGGTCCAAGGAAAGTCACCGTTCTTTCAGACTGTCCAGCTTTTACTTGTGATAAGCTTAGGTGTGACAATTTCCAGCTTTTTTTACACATTGGGATGGAAATTGGCAGTTCATATTGCTGATTTTATTGCCTTATTATCTCAATTCTCACAATAAAGTAGTTATCTTCATTAAAGCGAATGTGGTGGAAGCTGCTGATTTATTAGTTCTCATTGTCAAATTGAGTCTTTTAATTTAGTGTGCCAAAAAAGAAAATAGTAGAGTTTGATAAACCTTTCCCCTATAATCATTGGTTTGAACTTGTTTTATCTTCAGAATGACTATACAAATATTGTAAAATAATTGTAGTTTTTTTTTTTTTTTTTTTCTGAAATCCAGCTAAGTAGCAAATCCCACGCTTTTGAAGTGTAGCTGAAAACCAGAAGTAAGCAAAATAATCCTCCTTGTAAGTATAAGTATCTGTCTCAGTTAGGGTTTCTATTGCTGCAATGAAACGTCATGACCAAAAAGCGAGTTGAGGAAGAAAAAGTTGTTTGGTTTACATTTCCCAGATCACTGTTCATCATCAAAGAAAGTCAGGACAGGAATAGGGCAGGAATCTGGAGTCAGGAGCTGATGCAGAGGCCATAGTAGAGTGCTCCTTACTGACTTGTTCATCATGGTCTGCTCAGCCTGCTTTCTTATAGAACCCAGGACCACCACCCCAGGGCCCACCATGGACTGGGACCCTCTCACATCAATCACTAATTCAAAACAAAGGCTCTACAGGCTTGCATACAGCCCGATCTTATGAAGGCATTTTCTTAAGTGAGGTTTCCTGCTCTCAAATGAATGACTCTAGTTTGTGTTAATTTGGCTAAAACTGTCTAGCACAGTGTCGCAAAATTCAGGTAATCATTTTCTCAAATTATAATATTCATATAAACAACACTACATGTATACACACATTATGTGTGTATATATGCATACATATGTATATAATGAAATACACCAATAGAAGTAACTGTGAAACCATTGCCTATTAAAAGACCTACAAGATCACTGACACTCAGGCTCGAGAATAGGGAATGTAGAATAGTGTAAGAAGTTAGGTCAGGAAGACCTTACACAAGATTTACAGCATGGGCATATGAGAAAAACCTGTTGCCAAAGAGGGAGGCTGGAATCCCCAAGCCACTGCTAGCTACCAATAGACATGGGTTTGGATGTAGAGGCCCATTATAGTGTCTGCTTGTGACCTGTGTCTCATTATAATACTGACGTCCACACCCTTGGGTTGAGATTTAAGATACTAACCAGATATGTGATGTATGAAGCTGTATGTACAGCTGCATGTAACAGACCATCCACAAGCAAACCTACGCTATGTAAAAGACCCTAGACAGGATGCCATTTCATAAAAAGGCCTTATTCTACCCTCAAACACCTTTGCCATTTGAACTCTTAAGTTTCTCTCTGTTCCTGCCTGCTTCCTTTCTTGAAAGTGGCTTTTTCTAGTAAAATGCCCCGACTTCTGCTACTATCCATGAGCGTATCCAATTCCTTGCTCCAACCAACAGGAAGCCTGCTGCAGGTGCCTGCCAAACTGGGCTATCCACCAATAGCAATATTCTCTAGCTATTTGCAATCTTCAAGCATATTAGGCTCTCAAGGATAACCCGTTTCCTGAATTTGAAGCATTCATTTTACTCATTCTTTGAAACCATTTTCTAGGCACATATCCATAGACAATAGAATCGTGGGTACTATTAGTTTGTTTGTTTTACTCTAAAAGGACACTATGCTGTAAATACTCTTCTGGGTTTTGAAGTTACATTCTATCTCGGTGTGGTGTCCTTCCCTGAAAAATGAGGCAAATACCTCACTACCTTCCTCATCGTGTCTTTTTTTTCTCCCTCTCAGTTTTTTGGGGGATTGGTGGGTCGGTTCTCTCTAGAGCACAGACTGGCCTTATGCTTACCGACATGCAACCTCAGACTCTATTTCGCTGGGATTACAGACATATGCACTGCGTCCACCTCTCACCCTGTTCTTCTATGACACTTTGAGAACCATTTGTAAACCAGTTAGATCAGAACTTGATACACAGATGGAGTCATACATGTTTGCCAAGGGAACATCTACATATATCGTTATTTATTTATGATGTTGTTATGGTTGGGGTTCATAGTTTTTAGCACCATATGTTTGACACGCACTATAGGTAGCCATTTTATCATCGACTGGTGTTGGGACAATATCCAACTGTTTCTCCTCACAAATGATGTTACTTTAAATATTTTCCCATGTATGATCCTACACCTGTACAAAAGGTTCTCCAGGGAGGTTATATCAAAGGGGAAACTTCCATATCATAGACTTGAAGCCTATTCAGCTAGAGAAAAGCAGCACAAAATGAATACATGTATTGATGCTATTAGCAGAAGAGGCCTTAACATTCCACACCCTTGCCACCACTTGTTCATCTCAAATTTCTCTAGATGGGATAAGATATGATTGGCTTTTGGAACTTCTAATAGTGCTGGACATCTTTCACATGGCTTTTTTTTCTTCTGTTCATATCATTTGCATAATTGTTGTTTTTTTATTTAACTAAGTTTTTTCCATGTATCTGCATATTACCTTTTATTTGAAATAGATGTCTTTATGGGGGGACCATATTAATATTTTTATATTCTTTGAAATCTTTTGCCTATTATCAAAGAAAACTTTTGTAGAACAAGTTGGCATATTTTAAAATATCTATTGTTTTATTTACTTACTTAATTTAAACCAATGAGTCAAACAATTTTCTCCTATGCACACTGGTGAGAGGTCATCTTCTAGAAATGGTCAACCTACCAGTGGCCACCCACACAAAATAAAATACCTCTCTCTTTCCCAGCAGCCATCAACTTCCCTAAGGCCCTTGTATGGGCATGAGGCCTTTCAAGGCCCTCTCTGATCCATACTGGAATTTTTAACCTCTTTGCTTTTGTGAGGTAATAGCAGCTCTTATGAGCTGATGAGTGCAGCAACCCTGTTATGTCCAGAAGACAGTAATTCACAGCACTCCTCTGATCCTGTGGCTCTTACATTCTTTCCTCCTTTTCTTTCTAGACATTCTGGAACTTTTGTGTTAGAGTGAGATGGGGCAATAGGTGTCCTATGAGTATTCATAGTCACTTATTCTCAGCATTTTGGAACGTTGTCTTTGCATTTACCACTGCCCTGACTAAAGTTGGGAGCAGCACAGACCCCATGTTTATAAACATAAACATTTAGAATGGCAATTGACAACATGACCATTTAGAAAAACGGCAGCAGGTTCCCCCCTTAAGGCCTATGATTCCATTAGCCATAGATTTTGACTATGTTTACAGCGCCAGGCCTCCTATGGAGCAGGCCTCAAATCCAATCAAGAGAGCATTCGGCTACCCCATTTACAGTCTTGCCACTATTGTAACAATGGACGCATCTTGCCTAGACAGTTAGCATTGTACCGTGCTTGGTCCAGGGCTGGATAATGTCAGTGATGTCTTTTCTCTGCCAGCATGCTGTGTAGTACTTTCAGCACTTTGAAAGCTAAGCAGCAGGGAGTGATTTTTCTGGTCAGCTCAAGGCTGATTTCTCTATATCCTGCATCCAAAGTGTATGTAGCTTCAGCAATAGGGTTTTTGTTGTTGTTCTTTGTTTGTTTGTTTGTTTGTTTGTTTGTTTTTTCCTAGAAGAGGCAAGAAAATATGAGCATAGTAAGATGTGGCTGTACAATTTTCCTCAGTTTAAATGTATTTTTTTTTTAGTATTGATCTATTATTTTGTTGGGTTTTTTTTTTTGCTTTAATAGGTAAGCAAGTTGATTAAACTTCTTAGTTTATTTTTATGACACCTAATATTTGTACTTATGTATATGCTGCATGGTAATATTTTGGTGCATGTATGCATTGTGTATTAATGGAAGAAAACTAATTGGCATATCTGTTGTCTAGTCTTTCTTTCCCAAAATACAACTAATTTGTGTATGGCATCATATCTGTGTGCATTCTTGACTTGACTTTTCTAACACTTTGTGGAAATATTCTAATAACTTGCTTAATTTCTTTAATGACTATAAATATTCTAGGGTTGGTTTCAAGTTATGTTTTCCATATGTTTGTCTAAATCAGCTCATTTTTGGTTGTGAGCCTAGTCATTAATAGTTGAACCTTCTCTCCATTCCTAACATAGCTATTTTTTTTTTTCAAAGTGCTTGTTAAGCTGCCCACATCAGTGTCTGGCTCTGTCTTCCAGCAAACATCTCTGCACTACGGAAACAGAAATATTCTAACAGTTGGAGTGAGCTTATGAAATCAGTAATGAGAGCTGTGAGACGCAGAGTGTGTTAGCTACTCTTCCGTTGTTAGGACCAAACACCTGACAAGCAGAGACTTAGGAGAAAGGCTCACAGTCTGAGAAGATACAGTCCACCTGTTAGGGGAAACTCAGCAGCAGGTGATGGGTTTGTTTGTGTCATGTTGCTTCCAGAGTCAGGAAGCAGGATAGGAAGTGGGGCCACGCCACAAAGCAAGGCCACCTTTAATGATGCACTTGCAGAGGCCTTAAGGCTCCAGATTTTTCTGAAGGAGTGTCCAGCTAGAGTCTAGACAATCAAACACATGAGCCTATGGGGGACATTTCACATTCAAACCACAAGACACAGCATTGTTCTTTTCTCCCGACTCATTAGAAAATCACTATGTTTTATATAACAGACAGAACAAGTGACAAAGGATCATCGGTATCATCATATGAAAAAAGAATTACCCAGGCATGCCAGCCTTCCTCTGTTGACTTCACAAATGCCCTGAAGTCATCCTGCAACTATAGCCTAGTGAGAGACTCCTCTATTTTATTGCTCTGAAGAAAGGTTAAATTTTACTCTTTCTTTCTTTTACTTTATTAAAGAAATAGAAAGATGCACAATTCCATTTGGAAATATTTCTTTAGAAAAAAAGAGCTATAGCAGGAAACTGAATATATGTGTGTGTATATATATATGTATATGAAAATCAAAAAGACATTTTTCTCTGTGGTAGAGGTGACTTGTCTAACCACCTTTCTACCATTTTTTCCAAGATAGCAAAACACCCTAAAATCTGGCAGCTTTAAATAACAACTAGAATTTAGTTCACAATTGGTCTGGGATCAGCTGGAGAATTCCCGCTGGTCTCCACGGGCCTCATTCTTCCATCTAGATTCAGCTGGCAGTTTATGCTTCAGCTTCACTCACGTTGTCTGCCAGTCAGCTGGCTGTCGGAAGGGGAGGGAAGCCATTTGTCTCTTGTCATCCATCAGACTACTGACCTCTTTCATGTGGTTTCAGTTTAGCCAAGGGCAGTAGGAAGCTGACAAGGCTCTCAAAGCCTGAGATCAGAACTCGCGCGGCCTCACTTTTGGCTTACACAAGCCATAAGGCTCTCCAGGTTCATGAGGCAGGGAAAAGCCAGTATGGGAGCAGCTTTGAAATCTCACGACCAACTTGGTAACCTAACAAACCAGCAGTGGTCTTCAGCACATCAGAGCAACAACCTGCAGACTACATCCTGCTGTCCCGGGGATCTTCAATATGACTCCTTCTGCCCTTCTAAACTTTGGGTCATGGTGCCTCCTTGAGGCTGGTTATGGTGCCTGATGTAGATGGATGAGGGAACACCCAGAGAGGAGATGCTGACCTACACTCCTGGGCTGATGGCTCCCAAGACTTCCTCTAGATCCGGAGATGCAGTTTGATCCGGGACTCTTTATTCCCTCTGTATTTTATGAATGTTTCTGGGTCCAGAGGAGAGCCAAAGGAGTGAGCTCACTGTGTGAGCTCAGTTCTCTGAACAGTTGTAGCATGCCATATGGCGTGGGTGAGGGTGGTGGTGGGGAGAACAGACCCTCGACATTTCCAGGCTTGCTCGCATTGTGCCTTTTCAGAGTTCTCTCCTTTTGCTGCTTTCAGTAGCACCACATGGTGGAAATTGCAACTTTTCACTCTGTGGGGTGTGATAACAGAGTCTTCATTCCTTGAATAGAACAGTTTAGTGTTAATTTTCATTCCAAGAGAAACGGTGTATGTATAGATAGATGTGTGTGTGTGATATTTATGTGAGAACTGTACAAGAGAAAATGAGTGAGCAAGAGACTGACTCTTTCTTTAGTGTAGAAAGAAAGAACCCATGCCATCAAAGTGAATTCCAGACATTCTAAATCTAAAGAGACAATGGTGTAAAGGAATTGTCCTTTCAGAACTGGGAGGTGAATTTAAATCTGCAGTTACGTTGTAGGAATGTGCGAAAGGGCTAGAACTGAGATCAGATTCAAACTCAGTCCCACTGCAACAAGGGACCGGATGAGTGGAAATGGAGAGATGTCTCCCCTGCATCTTCCCAGTCCCCTATCCCTCTGTGTTAGCTCCCTTTTGCTCATGTTCTTACTCTCCAGCTTAGATTCTGGGGACCCTCTGTGAATTTCCTCAGGCAATGCACCCCCACACTGTGGCCGGGTCTCAGTTGCCAAGTGCTACCCTGTTTCTTATTTCTCCCCACCTCCTTAAATCTCACCTTCTTACACCTGTTCTTCCTACATTGTGATTCCACCCCCACCCCCATCTTTATAACACACTTCTAAATAAGTAAACAACAAGAGGAGACAGAAGAAGTAGCAAACACTAAGCAATATTTTTGGCAGTTTTCTCTCTCTCGTTGGAGCATTAAGAATCTAGCTATGGGCAATTCTGTTGTCGATAATGTATAAAGCAGGTTACACAGATATGATCCCTGGCACTAGAAATTTGATTCTTTGGCTGTGTGTGCTCCTTGTGTCTTTGCTAAATTCAGAGTAGCTTATGGGCAGTGCTTTATATTAGATTGAACTATATGAAATTGCTGATGCTCAGCCACCGTTGACCTACAAAACTGGCCATTTCATAAGGTTCAATCTGTATTTGAAGTTTTCCCACTGATAAATATTTTTAATCAATTACTTTTGAGGAAAGGGGGAATGGGGGACATCCTGCTGAGTCTAGATTAATCCCCTGTTCTCCATTTTGCCTCCACTGTGGCAACAGCTTCCTTTCCCAGGTGGTTTCTTGTGTGCGCCTGAAACCTATCCTCCCTCCAATCACATCTCTGACTTCATTAAAGTCTTCTGTGACTTTGCAGGATGAAAAGGTCAGCATTTTAGCTGGGCGCTCTGGGCCTTTCCCAAGTGAGGCCCTTGGTTCCCTTCTTTATAAGCCCATGCTGTGTGTGTGCCCTATGCTTCCATTAGCGGCCACAGTTCCTCAGTTCATACTTGCCGCCTCTCACCTTGCCCACACTTCCTCCTTAGCAGGGACATTTGTCTCCGCCCTGGAGACCTTCATGACCTGGTATGTCTCCGTTTTAAAGTCACTTATTTTTATTTTTGTCTTCCTGCCTTACCTTGCGTATATTTTTACCCTAGACTCCCATTCTGTGGTCATTACATATTTTGGAGAGCATGTTCCTATTGTATCATATTGACTGGTGAGTGCATACCTCTATTAGCTGGCTCTCTTTTATGGCAGAAAAATATTTGAACTGACTTAGTCGGGATAGAGGATTGTTTACGGCTCGCCAGCAGCAGTTTCAGTCCATGAACTTTTGTTCCTACTGCTCTGGGGCTCTGGAAGCATGGTGTATTATGCTAAGAACGTACAGTCCAGCAGGATGGCAGGTGAGGAATAAAGAGAGAAGAAAGATCTAGTGGTTCTCAACATTCCTTTCATTTTCCCCAAATGACTTAGCATCTTCCTAGTAGGACCTACCTCTACTTCTCCTACTTTTTATTTTATTTTTTTCTTTTAGTAGTAGTACCATGTGCTACAGATCAAGCCTTTGACACACGGACTTTTGGAGGTCACTAATCCATCCTCAATGCAGTCTCCAATAGCTTTGATTTCTTTATATACTTGGCCTGGTTTTAATGTTCTTTGTATCCACAGTATTGCCAGGCCCAGGGTAAACATTACATCATGATTGGTTCAAAAGATTCTCTCCCTGCAAAATTCACCAACATTTTCTTTTACTACTCAGGACAGAATAAGACAATTCAGAGGCAAGCGATTAAAGTTAATGAGCTTTCAAGTACTCCACTGAAGATGAAATACAGAAAAAATATGCAAGGCAGGGTTTGTTTCTCCAAACCCCATTCCCTGTCCCAGCTGTGGTTAGATATTTTCAATAAAATATCAATATATCTTTAATTCAACTGCAATGCATGTTGCTCAATTATTTTAGGTGGAATTGGACACCACTCAGATTTAACACCGAACCATGCCCCAACTAACCTCTGTTCAAACACCCACTAATCACATTTAACCTAATCTTCACATTACCTTGAGGTAGTGCAACTAGGCAAGAATTTCCCTGGTTTTCTAGGTAATGAAACTCTCACTTAGTTTAAGAGACTAACGTTGTTCAATTCAAATTCAATGCTAAACTCTAGGTCTTAACACTCAGTTTTCTTGACTCCTCAGGCATAGGACTTGCCTGGAGGAAGTCAGGTCTGTTTTACAGTTGGAAGGGTTCAGCTGCAGGAGAGACCTAATCCAATAAGATTAAGAGAGACCAGCTTCACAGGCCCCTGCAGAGCGCACTTGAGAAGCTGTGGGGCTGGATGAGGTGGGGGCAAGGATGCGGCTTCTTACTCAGCAGATTTTTTTTCTGGGGAGGGTGGGACACACAGCTGGAGAGGGGCGCTGTTGCTTTAGGCAGACCTGCAAGCAGCAGCCATGATTTCAGTGAGCTGGTGGGCACTGGCTCTGAGCAGAGGCTGCTCTCTCTCCTCATTCAGCAGCGGCTCTGAGGCTGGAATCTGGGCAAGTGATTCTGAAGGGGAGTTATGTGACTGCTCATTTTGGGTGGTGTTCTTACATTCTGTCCAAGGGGCTGTTTTAAAAATATAGATTCATGGCAGCATTTCAGGAGCAGGGGTTAGACTTTCTTCCTCACTCTGCTCAGGATTTGCCCCCATTTGGCTTCTTCAAGTCCTCTGGGATGCCTTTTGTGGAAAGAGGAGAGGAGAGTATATTAACAGTTATACTGGAGATGTCTACAGACTAGTATGTTGGATTTGTGAAGGTACCTGCTCATCAGATAAGATTACTCAGAACCTCCAGGTTCTGTTTGTATTTTTTTAAACTATGCTTAGCAAAAATACACATAACAATTATAAAATCTAAACTCACAAATGAGTGTAGCGACATGTACATTATTTCTAACTATGTGGGAGTCTGAGGCAGAAGGATAATTTGTGCCCTGAATTTTAAGGCCAGTCTTGGCAACATAGGCAGACCTTGTATCCTTCAACAGATAGATGGATAAGTGGATTGATGGACACATAGAAGATGGATGGATGGATAGTTAAATAGATTTTATATGTGTACATATACATACAGAGAGAGATTGGAATAGTAGAGATGTAAATTAATTCATGGCTTAAATATATCATATTTCTGCTGATGAAAAAAATTTAATATTGGGAAATCGAAGAAGAATTTAAGTTTTTTTTTTCCTCTTAATTTTATCCTTCTGAATTTTTAATTCACAGAAGTGTATGTAGCGTGAGCGATCTACAGTTGGGATGTCTGGCCTTTGATCTTTGCTTCATTGTCTCTGGAGTTATGCACGGGGAGGTATGCATTTCTGTGTGGTCTGTAGTGAGACTTCTACTCAGACCATTCTGGGCTTCCTCACAGAAGTGGATGGGCTTGCTGATGTAGTGGCTCACACCTGTGATCCCAGCACTTGGGAGGCAGCAAGGGGGTGGTTACAGTTTGGGGATAGTTTGGTCTGCATCGTAAGTCAAGGCCAGACAGAGATATGTGGATCCTGTCTCAAAAAATTGCTTCATGTGTCCTCTGTGGCCTACTTCCTCACATCTCCTGTGAGGTGCGAAAATCTTTGTTTCCCCAAAGGTACTTCAAAGGTGGACAAACTGAAGAGAGCCAGCTGCCCCAGGACCTTTGTTTTTCATACAGCATTACTGCTGCTGCCTCTCAAAGGCTGGCATCATCTCTCTTTGCTTGTCCTTATTTGGTCCACAGGAATGAATCCTCTTTGGTCTTAGAATCTTAACTTTTCTGGAATTTCCATTATACTTCATCTTAAAACTTGGTGGAAAACATAGGATAGTGACTTTTTTCTCACAGAAGTTTTTGACATCTAAGCCCTTTCCTTCCCCTATATAATCTTCCCTCACTCCAGCTGCTAGAACCTTTACTTATTCTGCTGCAGGATCATCCTAGTCTTCTTGTTTTCCCTAGGCCTGTTTTTATAGTGAATGAACTTTAGTCCTAGAATCTTTCAAAATTATTTTTGATACTCAAAAAAAATAAGTAAATAACCACCAGAATTTTGAAACACAAAAGATCAAAAGATTTCTTCTCCAATGATTTTCTCTAGAAATCATTTCAAGATGTTATTTTGAGACTCAAAAACAATACTGACCTTTCATGCTTTGCTATAATGATATTCCCATAAGGTAATTGAATATTTCTACTAAATGGGAGAGAAAAGGGCAAAGAAGTTCTTAGGACCAGGAGGAAAACACAGTTTGTGTCTCAAGTTGTCATGTTGCTGTTCTCATATTAGGTTCTCTTTTCATGTTGATGACAGACACCATAAAAATTTCTCTTCTAGATCCCACCTCCCAAATGACCTAGGAAACATTTTCTCTGTTATAATCAGGCCCCTTCAGAAAGATGGAGGCCTGTTCCAAGCTGCAGATTGTGGGAACCGATGATACAAATAAGTTTCACACTGTAGTACATAGTTCCTTAACTTGATCTCAAAGGAGATGCTAGAAGAAGCCACATATGTTTCAAGAGGCCTGTCACCATCCTACACATCACTGGAGCTTTATCAGGCCCACATGCAGAGCCTGATGCCCAAAGTTGTTTAGTCTATGGATTCTTCCCATCCTGGTGAGTATATGATCCAAGTACATAAAAACCCACTAGGAAGAAGTGGAAAATGTCATTTTATATTTACATTCATTCTTCATTAAAAGCCTATGACATTGTCACGATGAAGGATATAGACAGAATACAGTTACCAGAAGGAGGTGTTGGCAAATAAATAGACCAAGGATGGGATGGCAGTGCCAATGCAATTTAAAGTGTGGGTTAATAGATACAGGTGCATGAGGAAAATTTAGAAAGGAAAAGAGAAAGCCAAAATAGGAACTCCTCCACAAAAGCCAAGGGATGTACCTTAAAAAGGAAGAAATAGCCCGCAGTGCTAAGTGCCTCAGACATGTCAAACAAGTGAGTAGAAGATGTCGTTACCTTAATAAGAACATGCCAATAGAACACTGATGTAAAGGATGATGTCATCGAGTAATGATGGGTAGTAAAGGAGATGGAGACTAAATCAGCATATCCCAAAATATGCTATTGTGTGTAACTCTCCAAAGTGATAAACTTCAAAAGGAGAGTTATAGGATGTGTGCGTGTGTGTGTGTGTTGTGCCAAACTGGCATGTATGTACCAAGTTTTAACGCAGGTAACTCTCTATGGTGCTTTGTATCTTCGATTTTTGCCTTTAGTCAAATGATGGCTTACTTATATGACCATTTTCATGATTGTCCCCAAGATCACTGCCATGCTTTTGAGGACCTGTCAATGCATAGCTGACCTTAGTACAAACTCCTTCGGTCACTTTTAATTATTTCCCAGATGATAGATGGAGAGTCTAATGATCTGCCTTGATCCTTTACACTAGGGTCACTGCACTGAGCGTGACCTCTAGAGTGAGGTTTCAAATTCATCTTTCCATGGGCGCACATGTGGCCTTTGAACATCAGAAAGCTACTCTGAGTGAAGGTGGCTTTCGGTGAAGGACTCTTCGTGGATGAAAGAAGTTGCAGCCAGTATTTAAGCTTTTTAAGAAAAACTTTAGATATAGGCAGTGCTGCAGTTAAATGGTTTGAATGGTCAGTACCCCAATGTCAGTAGTACCCCAGTATCAGTTGTCACCTGAGGCAGAGGGTTAATCAAAGCCACTGTATCTCATGACATGGAATGTATATGAAGCTCAAGCAAATCATTAACACAGAAGTGGGAGGAAATGTGTGTGTGTGTGTTCATATAAACTTACTAAACTAACTAAAGTATTTGTGGTGGCATATTTGTAAAAGTTTTTGTTTTTATTTCCACTGGCCAAGATATTTCTTTAGGCCTTCCATAAAATGTACTGGACTTTGGGGCCATATTTCGAGACTCAGAGGAGAATTGTAGCCTAGAATTTAGGTACAGACTTTTATATGGGTTTGGTGATACCTTCTCCACCTGTAATTTTTGAATCATTCCTAGGGTTAGTTTTAACCTCCATTTGATTGTTGATGTTTTGACTTAAAAAAAAATCATCACAAAATGAAGTTTTACCTCTAATTACAGAAGGAGAATAAAAATCTTACAAAAAGTGTTTATGATACGCATAGAACTTTTTTTCCCAGCGCAAATGCTTGCCAGAATGTATCTTTTATTGGCCACAAAGCATTTGAAAAGTGTTTTACATTTTATCACTATGCAATAATCCTGCTTTAGATTTTCTTTTTTAAAAAGTCTGGCCTAGCCTTACCTCCACTTGCACATCAAATTCATGTGTGCATCTCCACCCTCATGTACTCTTTTATTCTACTTGGGGTTCCCAGAAAGTTCTCAGAGTTCAGGAGTGTAAGTGTTGTGGGAGAGTATCACTTGCTTGCACCTGAAGTTTGCAAGGTGCTCCCTCCTGCTTCACCTCTGGTTCCTCAGCAGTATGCTTCCCACTACTGAAGCTCTTCTCACCCTGAACATCCAGGATTTGCTGCCATGCTTACCCACCCTCCACCATGGCTTACGAGCTTCGCAGGGACGGTGGGCGCGCCTTGGCAGTGTTTACTGTCACGAACTCAAGCACCATGATGGCACACAGAAGGCATTCACTGGATGGTCACACAAGTTGGATTTCACTGCGGTAGCTAGAGTTTCCATTCACCTACCGTTGCTGGAAAGAAATGTGGTATTGTTATGGGGATGGAGGGGTAATGTGTTTCCAAAGGGAGGAAGGGAGAAGTTAAGGGCGAAGAGAATAACATTACTTGGTCTTTATAAATTGAATTGAGAAGGACATGAACTTTCTCCCTACCCTGAACTCCCTCTGTTCTTGCTGCCTGTACCACCCATTTTAGTACTTAATTAGCATGTTGCCTTAAATTAAAGTTGCCCAGGATCATAGAAGGGTCTAATCTGCATAGTTACCTCAGGAATTCTGTAATGCCACTGCGGGTTACATGGGGCCCTGTTTTTACAAAATCTCATAAGTCACGCAGGAGGCATGGGTAGAGCAGAGGAAGAGAGATAATGACAGACTCTTCCCTCAAAGCCTTTGAGAAGGGTCTCTCAGTATCTATAATGGGGCACAATAAAAAGGAAAGTCGGAGGGCAGAGCTAGATCTCACAGCCCCGTGCAAGGAGCAGACGGGCAAGACTTCCCTGTGCATTGTTCTAGAACTTCAGCCACTCACTGCAGCCCAGCCCATCTCTGAGATCAATGCAACTGTAAATAGTTAGCAAGCAGCCCAGCCGTGACACTAGGTAGGAAACTCTCTTTCTTATGTGCTTATGTGTGGAAGGTGAAGTGAATTATCAAGGAGTGAGGGATGAAGCCAGGGCCTTAGGGAAGGAGGCTAAAGTTTGAAGAAAACCTCCCCTCATTAACTACTTTCAGTCATTCTTATAGTTAGAGGGAGTTAGACGCAGTAAGGCCTTTTAGAGCCTGTAGCCCAGTTGAGTGCTCGTGAATTCTGAGTTAAGGGAATTCTGTAGAAAGTCTCAGCTGGAAATGGACTTTACAATTAGGTGGCGGTTTGTATTTAATCATTTCCTAGAATAAGCCTAGAAGCCATAAACGCCACATGAGGACATTTTCAGGTGGCCATTTCGGCCTCGGCATTTTTCTGCTGTGCTGGTGCTGTGGTGATTATTGAACAGTGCTATCCTTTAACAAACACATATAATTAACATACAAAACACTATCCCTCCCCCATTTGTCGAGATGCTTGTTGTGATTTAAATTGTTGCCTGGCACATCCTTATTCTGTTTTGTGGTTCACTTGGACCTTCTGTTTTCCTCTTACTTTTCGCTTTCCTCAGCCAGAGTAGGGAGCAGGGTGTGGATTATTTTCCGAGAGTGATGAGCAGAGATGATCATCAGCTTTCAATTATCTGCCGCTTTCCACAGTCACACATGTAATCAGCTTTGGTTTTATATCTTTCCATTGTGAAGCCCATATAGGGCAGAGGCATTGTCCACTGTTGCTGGATACCTATGCTTGTGCTGAGCACACTCTGTGTGTGTGTGTGTGTGTGTGTGTATGTGTGTGTGTGTGTCTCCTGCATACTGATGAGATGTCAGATTGAATGCAAGATGGCAGCTCTTTGATCTGGCTCTTCAAGTCCCTTTAACCACAAGTCACATCTGTTGGGATTTATATTCCATTTTCATGCCTAGACTTTTCTGGTCTTAGTATAAAGGCTGTGTTAGAAGCACTCTTAATGATAATCTGCATTAACTTGACCCACTCTGTAATAGCAGACAGACACAGCTCAGCAAGGCCTCCCTGCCGGGCACTAGGACAGCACAAATGTGTGTCCCATTCCCCCCCCATGACTATCATGTCTGATGTTTCTCTCCTTGAGCATCATTCCTTCCTTCCAGACCCACCCCCCATGGAATCCTTCTTAATTTAATTGGCTCTGTGTTGGTCGCATAAGTAGTTACTAGCCTCTTAGTATAGCTTGAGGATCAAATTAAATTTGGATCTATAAGGTGAGCATTTGGCTAGGGAGTAAATGTTTGTTTAAATGATGACCCAAGGACCCATTTGACATGAGATGGAGGTCAAGGGAAATGAAGGCTGATCAGAGCCAAAGGTCCTTATGGCTGAAGGATGGTCACTATGCTGTGTTGGGAAGTGGAGATTTAATGGGCTCCAACTTTAGAAATAAAAAGAAGGAACAGAAATCAAATGTAGTTTTCAAATACCATTTCAAAAGGAGACCATAACTGTAGCCTGGAGACCAATGCTGTGTAAACTTTGAAGGATTTCTTCAGGTTTGTAACTTCCCTGTATTTATTGTCACTGCTAGTTTGGGCGCTGATTTTTCCCCTGTAGTTATTAGCAATAAACCCTTAAAATGAAAGGCCTTACAGTTACCTTGGGAAAACAAGAAAGAAGAGAGAATAGTACAAACTGGTTTCCATTCCACTGTCAGATTTTTGGGACAAAACCATGTAGGTGATCAATAAAGGGAAGGGAACAAAAAGAGATGAAGAGGAGGCAGGCGAAAGCCTAAAAATAGGCTGAGCCACAGGAGGGCCCATGGGATGGCAGGAGCTCAAGCTTGCTCCCTCCCCTAACTAGATAGCAGAACAAATCCCGCTTCGGGAGAGGGCTGCAAAGCAAAAGGTATGCTACTTGGGAAGCCCCGGCAGGGAAAAAGAAAAGAAAGATGAGGCAGCAGGGAAGCTATGGCTTTCTCTCTGTCCTGAGGTGGCCTCCCACACAGCTCAAAGGGGCTTCCCCCCCACCGCCCCACGAGAGAGCCAAGAACCTCCAAGTTGGAAATCGAGCAAGTCTTGTCTTTCATTCCAGGCATGTGCTTTTCTGCTTGAAATTGAGTTTAGATTACGTTTTAGCAAATGTCCTCCTCTAGAGAAAGGTCTTAATATTAAAAATCAAGTTCACAGGAGACACGCTTGGTATTTCTAGTGGCATTTCTACCTGTCTGGAACAGGGCGAATCTTCACTGCGGTTTCCATCACTGCCTCACCATATTCCCCCAAGCAGTTCAAACTGTTGTTTTAAATCCATGAAGCTCAAGAGGAGGGGGGGCCCACTGCTCCCAGAGGTCGCCTTTGGTATTCTTTGTCTCCAGCTGGGTGGATGAACACCTCACACTGATTGGAACCCTAGGGGAAAGCTGGTGCGATTCAATTTTTTTTTTTTTTTTTGTCTGAAAAAGGAGACTTGGGATTGGAAGATGCAAAAGCTGTCCTTCCAAAACTTTTTCTTTGCCCTGTGTTCAAGTCTTTGCTGTGCTACAAATATATTGTGACAGGGCAAGACGCTGCAGAGGTTCCTCTATCTTGTTTTCTTGCTGAGGCCACTTTAGGTTTAATTAGAATTTGATTTCCTTGATGGAGAATCCTATGAAAAATTACTCAACTCTATTCTAGGAACATGAAGTCAAGATGTCCCAGCCAAGTTAGCTTATGTTAAACTGCTTGCTTGTGGAAAAACAATCAAGCAAGCAAGCAAACAAATAAACACTCCCTTTGCAGCTGCAGTAGAGATACCATTAAAGGCTTTTGCCTTTAAAATTCTCTTGCTCTAAATGCTTGTGTCTACACTTGAGTCTTCTAATAACCGAGAATTAGCCCTACCTGGCTGGAACAAAGATTTTCAATTGATTATAAATTATTTGAGTGGTCATCTCTGGTGGGTTTTCTATGACAATATATGGATGATGAGGCTGAAAGCCTGGTTGGTATCACCCAGAATCATTCACAATGGCTCTTTTTAAAAGAAAAGAAGTAAAACATCAAATTAGATTTATACAAATTACTTAAAGGCTAAAATATACCTAATACCTATTACTAAAAAAACAATGCTACTTAAATATGCATTTAGTACATGGAATAAGTACGCAAGATGAGATCTTTTTTCCCCAAGTTAACCACATTTTCACATTTTGCTATTTATTTGGTTTATGTTTTGTGCCTACTTTTGATTAATACAATCACATTTCAGCTTTGATTAAGGTTGGTATTTACAAGCTGGCAGCCAATGGTGACTTTTAAATATACATACTTCCCAAACTTTGCAAAGTTTTTGTGTTTCTGTGAAATGTAATGTGCTAGCAGGGTCTGTAAAAATAAGGATGAGTGTAGTGGATGTCATTCTGTGATGGACGCTTTAAAACTTAGATGCTACTGCAGGAGTCTACCTTACTTCTTCCTATAGATATTTTGTGATGGTTGCTTGTAAAAATGCTGTTCCTGATGACACTGGGGCAATAATATGGACTCCATGAAAGAGGCAGATATTTGATCTCTTTATTCTTTTGAATTCTAATAAACCTCCTAAGAACAGCTAAGACATTAGCACACTGATTAAGTGGAAAGGCAGAGTTTTGAAATAAACCCTGTCTGGTGCAGCAGGCTATGTGTGGGAGGGAGTGGGAGACACCCATGGAGAGGTGGAGAGACAGTCAGGCCAATTT